>NC_092466.1:17540560-18790560 GCF_047495875.1 Pithys albifrons albifrons
AGGTCCCAGATCAGCTGCAGGCTCTCAGCTGAGGCACAAAGTGCTGGAGCTGCTCATGGAGGGCCCCCTGCCCCCAGGCCAGACCAACCCCACACCTTTACCTGGCTGAGCAGAGAAGGGGCCTGGCGAGGCTGAGCTGCAGCTCCCACTGCAATGCTCCTGCACGGGGCAGCACCCACAGCTGCCCTTCCCCAGCCTGTCCTTCCCCAGCTGCCCTTCCCCAGCCTGTCCTTCCCCAGCTGCCCTTCCCCAGCCTGCCCTTCCCCAGTCTGTCCTTCCCCAGCCTGCCCTTCCCCAGCCTGTCCTTCCCCAGCCTGCCCTTCCCCAGCTGCCCTTCCCCACCACAGAGTCCCCAGGCTCGGCTATCCCAGCCCTGCTCCTCCAGAGGGGATCAGCCATCCTGTCCTCAGCGGTGCCAGCCTCTGGTTACAGCAAAGGAGACAATTTGCACTCTTTACTATGTATTTTCTTGGGAAATAAGCAATTTAAATGCAGGACATACACACATGTGGCCCTTCCATCCCTTGTTCGCAGCTGTGTGACAGGCACCCACTTCCACCCTCATTTTCCATTGCTAATCCCTGCAGTGATGTTATTGCCTGACCTCACGAGGCCACAGAATAAACCCTTATGCTAAGCAGTAGCACAATGCTCATAAAAACCTGAGAAGGTTTACAATGACAAAGCAAACAAGCAAAACCCCTTTACCTTTATTGATGGCAATGTACTTTTTCAAATGTGAGACGCTGGGGACTCACTCCTGCTCTCGGTCAGAGCAGCTGCCAGGACCTCTGGAGGCTCTCACCAACAGCACTGCAGTCCCTGTGCTCACACAGGCATTGTCCCCTCTGTAAAAGAAAGAAAGAAATCCAGGACACTTAGAAAAATGCTGTGTGATGGTCTCATTCTCCTTGCCTGAGGAAAAGGATGTTGCATTTACCATGGTAGGTCCCTAACTCCACTGCAGGCAATTGTGCCAACCCATGCTAACAGCAGGAACAGGTCTCTACTGGGAAGCTTTAAAAAGTCTAGGAAAATTAGATTTACAGAATGTGAATTTTTAATTTGTAGCACTGTTTTAATTTAGGGACTGTAGTTGGCAAATTTTGTTACACTATGCTGCGAGAACTTCTATAGTACAAACCAAAGACAGTGTTATAAAAGGAATTGAATTCATAAACTTTCCACCTTGCAGAGTTTAAACATCTTCCAGAACCTAAATAAGCGCCAGTTTGAAACCGTTCTACACTTATTTGAAGTTGCAATAATAGCAACTGACTTGGCTTTGTATTTCAAGTAAGTACTAAATTCTGTATAACTTCCTACTGAAAAAGTCAATCCTATAGAATGTATAACTGTCATTTTTAGTTTATATGCAGAATACAAACATGTTTATATGCAGAGCATAGAGCTCTACTTAAAATTATTAAGTCTACTTATTGTAAAACCCAAGACATTTTTAGACTCATTATAAGTTTTCAAATTAGAGAATGCATAGATGTATATAATAAATCATAAACATTTAGCAGATCATTCCAATGTGCTTTAGTTTCAACAAACACTGTATTCCAGAAATGTGGATTCGGAAGCCAAACCATAAGGCTGTGTGCATATGTGATATTTAGCACACCATACAACAAAGACTCACACTAAACAAGAGGATGCCAAAAATTAATATGTTGGTTTCAAAAAAATGCTGCAGACATCAACTGATCCCAGCACTAAATATGCCAAAGACTGCAAATATCAAATCATCCATTGTGTTCCTAAGTTAGTGACTTCATATGATTTTATAATGGGTATTTTCTTTAAAGATATATGGAGCCTTTTGTTTTATGACTGGGACAACTTATAAGACAGGTAAAAATTCAGGTAGTTGTTCAACAGCAGTTATTAAATTTTAAAGAAGAGTAATTCCATTTTTTCATTATCACAAATTAGAAGATCTATTAAGCAATAGCAAGACACTTTTTGTTTTTGAAATTTCTTCTCAGTCAGATCTTAATAATTCTTTGGATTTTTGATGGGAGGAAGTGGAATAATATTTATTAGTATTTGCTTCACTTTTCCCAATTCACTATGTTACAGAAAGTAATGCACCTGTAATACTAAACAAATGAGAATGTCATCCTAGTTTAGTGTGAAGAGGTTGGAAATGGGTTGTTTCTTTGACAGAATTCTGACATATTACTTTACATGTCAGTGGTATATACAAAAATCTAAATGTCTCAGTTACCTGAAAACTTTGAGTTCAACAGGAGGGTGTCACTTTGATACTACTATTAGGATGCTAGTTTGGAAAAGCAGTAACACAGTAAATATTGTTTTCTATTTACTTTTTATTGCAAGAGATTATGCTCACTAATATATGTTTTATTGGTATGTTTTAACAGGAAAAGAACTATGTTTCAAAAGATTGTTGATGCAATTGAGAAAATGGAAACAGAAGAGCAGGCAATTAAGTATATATCTATTGACCCAACAAAAAAAGAAGTTATCATGTAGGTGGTTAATATTTTACTCTTCATTGAATCATTTACCTAGGACTAGATTTGAAAAGAGTTTGGGCTCCTAAACATGCAAATTAAGATTTAGTGTTATTGTCCAGTGCTTGCCATCTTCAATGTATATTTGTTCTTCCTCATGTTGAGGTGGAACTTCTTGTGTTTTAGTCTGTGGCCATTGCTCCTTGTCCTCTCCCTGGGCAGCATGGAAAAGAGTCTGGCACCATCCTCTTGACACCCAAAACTATGCTTGTTTTGGTTTTTTGTTTTCAAAGGGCTATGATGATGACTGGATGTGACTTGTCTGCAATAACCAAGCCTTGGGAAGTGCAGAGTAAGGTAGGTACTTTTGAAATACACGATACTGCATTTACTCTCTGTATTACTGCCCATTTGGGGCATTATCAGCTAAAAAAACCCAAAAACTTGATTATCAGTTCATACATATTTAAGTATGTGTTACTTCCAGAAAAGAACCTCTACTTCTGTCACTGTGAGTGTAAGGAGTTCCATGATGTCTCTCCTCAACCACTCCACAGCTTTCAACCGTTCTCTACTTGTCCTTCTGCTAAAACTGGCACCCCCAATTCTGGTAGCTGTTCTTGCTACCCTTAAATATCACTCAAGCTACTTTTGTGCTATACAACTTTTACTACTTTCCAGCTATTTTTAAGGTACAGATTTAAAAACAGTATGGTGTGAATTGTCTATTCTGAAGATCTTGGTACCATTGCAAAGTAGCTTAAACATGCTAAAAATAAATTCTGTGATACAGAGTGGTACATATGTATTTCGAGTATCCCAGTATTTATTGACCATCCTGTTCAAGTTCATCACTTAGGCTTACAGAATGGAATATGTTTTAACAATGCATAATCAAAATACCACTGTAGGATACTTGTGCAGTCTTCTAAGTTATATATGTTACAGTACTACAAGACTGTTATGTTGCTAATATTGCCATGTTCCCATTGACAACAATGTCATTTACTCAGCATGCATCAGGATATTGTTAAGAGATAATTTTCTGCAAAAAGCCTTCAGTACAGCAGACAGTACTGCTGAAAAAAACCTGACAGGTTTAGTTTTGGGTTTTTTTATTTTCGCATTTTCTGGATAGCCTTGTTCTTTTATTTATTTAAATTTACTACTTTCTGCTGATAATTTGACCGAATTGTGATTATCCAGGTTGCCCTCATGGTTGCAAATGAATTCTGGGAGCAAGGTGACCTGGAAAGAACTGTGCTACAGCAACAACCTATTGTAAGTACTAAATAATTTAATTGTGTTAAGCAATATTAACTGTTATTAAACATTGAATAAGTAATGATCCATGACACTTACTAGATCACTATATCAAAAAGCATGATATCTGCATTTTCTAAATTACTGCTCTTCTGTTCTAGCCTATGATGGACAGAAACAAGGGAGATGAATTACCTAAGCTCCAAGTTGGTTTCATAGATTTTGTGTGTACATTTGTGTACAAGGTAAGAATAACAGGTTTTGTTTTCCAACTGTAGCAGTTCTGATGGCACAATTACTGGCAAGCTGTTCAGTTAAAATACTCTAGACAGCAGTAGACCTCCTGGTCACAGAGTGAGCAACCATCAAAACTGCCACAATTTTTCAAAGATTTCAAATTCTTAAAGAATTGCTCCCACAGAGCAGATTCAAGAGATGTGAAGCAAATTCATTAGGGAAGATCCTAGTGAAACCTGGAGGTGCTGAGGTTTGGTTCTTACCTTGAACGATTGAGTTACAATGTTCAGCTTGATCGTTCACAGTACCCTTTAATATAAACAAGCAACATGTGGATGGTTACAGAAAGCAGTTAATGGCACAGCAAAGGGAAATGTGCAATACTCTGGATGTGTAGATATTCTTTATCTTTTGTAAGGCATTGAAATGTTAACATTATTAACCCCTGTCTAGCTTTTATAATATCCCAAAATGTCATGTAAAAAAGTGACACGTATTATTTTAACATCTTCAGATATATCCTCATCTGCTTGGAATATACTATAGGGTAATAGATTTTTTTGTTGCATCCTGATAAAATACTATTTGTCATATTTATAGTTGAATGACTCAGACTATTGCATATACGTGGGATTAGGGAAGATACTGAAATGTGCACTATAGAATTCTGATATTTTCTTAACAGGCACAATAGGGCATTATTGTCCCAATATGGTATTTCCATTAATATTCTTTAGAATGGGATCAAATAGAAAAATGAAATTTTTCTCAGCAGTATTTCGACAATTTCAGACTTTACAATTCATCAGTGCTTACCAATTTCTAACTTATTTACATTGTACAGGAATTCTCAAGGTTTCACAAGGAAATTACACCCATGTTTGATGGTCTTCAAAACAACAGGGTTGAATGGAAAACACGAGCTGATGAATACGAAGAGAAGGTGAAAGCTATTGAGGAGCAAAAGAAAAAGGAAGAGGAAGCTGCCCAACAAAAAGGTTAAGTAACTTCTTCGGTATTTGTAAGGCAGTCAACATATTCTCTCTCAAATTCCTACATGCAATGCACTTGTGCGTTATTCTGTAAGAGTTTACACTAATGGCATGCAAGTTCTGAATTTCCCAAATTAGCTTTGTCTTTACTTGAAAGAGTAGCCTTTAAACATGACAAAAATCCAGGATGCTGACCTCATTTTCTAAACTGCAGAATTACATAAAATATGACCATCACAAAAGTGAAGGGAATGTAAAATTTCTTTTGTCTAAAGACTTAAAATTGAATGTCATTAAACACTTGCTTATCTGAAATACTAGAGATGCATTAAAATTCTGTGTGGCACCAGCCACAAACGTACTCAAGTGTTTTTTTAAGTTGAAAATGAAAAACGTAAGGGAATGGAGGGTGTGCATTTTGGAAAATAAAAAAGCAGTGCAAATCCCCACTTCTCTTACAAGTTTAAGATAAAGCTTTTGGCTCTAGTTCCCTACCACCTGTTTCTTGGCTTAAATAAACCCTCATATTACAAATTCAACACTAATCTTCCAAAGACAGTCCGAGTCCTAACACTGAAAGCATGGCTCTATGTATTGTAACCTAGAAGAGAATCTGATTTTATAGAAACTGAGAAGCTATCACTCAAGTGTAACACCTGAGTCAAATGAGTCAGTTATTTCTATTCTGTTATGCACGTGGAACAGCAGGCCAACAGCTCTGCCAATCAACTGAGATGACTGAAAAGTTTCAGAGATTAAAACAAAACCATGTGTGATTAAACCAGAGTGATTTACTGTCAGCCAGTTTGAAGAAGAAAAGTTAGTTTACTCTGTGTTTCACATTTTTAAAACATAAACCAGTACTGAATAATATATCCATTAACCAGTGTCTGTTGGAAATAGGTGAGTATTCTTCACATTTCACACAAAAGAAAAGCTATTCAAGGCCACCCATCAAGTTACTGTCAGTGTGTGAAGAGGAACTAAAATTACTGGCTCCTAAAAGATTGGTATTAGGTTAAAATAAAAAAAACCAACCACTAACTGTTATTGCAAAGTAGTTTAAAAAGTTTTATAAATTACATCATTAGCCAAAGCAGATTTTTGGAAGAGTAATAAAATTAATTAAATATTTTGGCCTGATCACACTGTGATACCACTTATGCAAAATTTCACAGAAATTACACCCTCTGAATTATCTCCCAAATTTATTTTCAATTAATTGCAATTACAGTTTTTTCCAATTATTCAAATAATTTTATTTAAGATTAATTTATTGCTGAGGTTGTTAGCATGAGAAAAGTACTCCTTCCCTTACACTAGAACATAAGCATATGAACTTCACAGAAATATCAGCAAGAACAAACATCAAAACAAAACAACCTGGGATCTCTTTATGTAACTTCAGACTTCCTAATATGTATTCACTTTCTTGGCAAAGAGTATAGTTACTAAAGTCAGACCCTATGCCATTAAGCATAAGCTTCTTAAATAAAAATTAAATAATACATTTAGGAAGAGTCAAATATTTCTACTCCCACTTGAACTTACGACCTTCTAAGAACATTGATATTTTGCAATCACTTAAGTCACTGACTTAGGAAATAATTTTCCACAAGGAAAACAGGCAAGCACAGACAGATTGATTTGCAGGCGCTAAGGATCTGGCCTTTGCATATAATAATTGGCATCACAAAAAGAATTATTCTGCATCTTTTTAAACACACACTGGAATGAGGCCATGCACATTTGTGAAGAACAATCTCAGACAGCCAAATCAAGGCCATGTAAATATATGGGTTTGTTAAGTCAGTTCATACAAACACAAACTTGATACATGCTGGACCATGGTGGTTTCTCTAGATCACACTGACCTGGCTATTCTTAGCCATTCAGGAGACACAAAACAAAATAAACATGTTTGCTGAACCACTACAGTGGAAAGTTCAGAACAGAAAGTAAAACAGAATACAGTATTAAACTGAGAAAATCAATTACTTAGTGACATAGTGTTGATTATATCCACAAATTACAGAGGGTAGGACACTGATCATGTGACATGTTTCAATGCAGGTGGAAAGGGTCGAAAATGACCTAGTAACATGGTGATCCACAGCTTTCGAATGTAAGTTTTAATTCTAATATTGGTATCTTACCTTAAATGAACCTGGAAACACAATTTATTACATTGAAACAATCTTAACTATGACCAATGAACATCTGTGGAATCATTTGAGAGAGACAGTAATAGAATCAGTAGCTATAGATAAAAGCATAAAACTGTCTCTCCTAATCAGTAATTACAAAGGGATTCATGCAGGGTTGGATAAAGGTTTATGCAATTAGGTCAAATTAAAGTTTTTGTATGATCTGCTTCAAAAATAGATTCACAGATTATAATGATCCAAGAGTTTTTTTCTTTTGCATGGCTTGCATTCCTCAGTTTTGTATGTGTGGGACAGTCATATATATTTAACTGCTGAAACTTTCCAGTAAGAGTGGTTCAGTGTGTGTTTGGTCCTTTGAGAAATGTTGGTATCAACTCCTACACTATATACATATATGTATATATAACGTGTCATTGTTTCATACTTCTATTTCCCAGACAGGCAATGAAATTTCAGAAGGTCAAACACACATAAAATACATAAAACAAAAGCACACTTCTATAACAAGAAATTAGAGCAGCTAGAATTAACACAAAATACTAATTTTATTTTCCCTCTCTGTTTTTTACCAGAAAATGGACCTGGAGGTGGAGGTGGAGAGGATGGAAAATCCAAAACATGTGTAGTTTTGTAATTCTTTGTCTCAGACACTGTTCCTGCTACAGAAAAGACATCTAGAAAGAACTTCAATGAACACCAGTGGATTTCTGCTTTGCATAGAATAGTATAGATCGATCTATAACAATTCTCCTAAAACACTTGCCATTTGTTGGAAATAATTTTTAATGGAGCAAAAAAATGGTTACAATTAAAAACTTAAAAAAGTAACGGTGTGATCTGTGCACTCTAGGAATTTTTTCATGTCACTCAATTTACATACAGTGTTTTTATTAAAACATGTAACTTCTGCACACTGTCCAGAAAATACATAATTTTTGGAAGAACTTCTATGAAATTATGGAATGAAATCTAATGTGTACAATTCAAACAAAAATTGCAATTCGTTACTTGTATATTTAGATTTTGATATTATGTGTCTTTCCTTAATCTGGAATTCTGTCCTTTTCCTTCATTCTCAATACTATATAATGTTCTACAGTAAAAATCTCCTCCATTTCAGGAATGCTCAACACAATTCCCTGGCTCTAGTTATAAAAAGCAGGTCCATGGTACATCATATATTTTCAAAATTACCAAGGATAAATCTGTAAATTGTAGCCACCACTCAGGGGAACCTCTCTGTTGTTTGTATGCAAAGGGCCCTCCCACAGTTCCTAAACTGACCAACTGTTTTGTAAAAATCTGAAATGGCAGACCATAAACACACTTTACATACAGTTTACTAAGATACCTGTACCAGCATATCTACAGCAGGATCTACATTTAAAGGCACTTTAAAAGGCTCATGTACTCCCAGTGTACCTTTTTTAAAATGCAATAAATTAAAGAATTTGTAAACAATTAATTGGAACCAATTTAATCTTGAGAAGGAAAGCAGAATTAGAGCACATGACATTACCTCACATCACCTCTCTCTCCAACCAAGACGACAGACTGCACACAAATCAGCTATTCATAAAGAATGATTTCCCTACTAAAACCTGTTCTTGAACAGTCCACTCCATGCCTTCTACTCAGATCTCACAAGGCCAGCTCCTTCTGCAGATGCAGGAGGGGCAATGGCTGCTATATCACACAAGGATCTGAGAATTCACTGGAATCAGTTTCCAATCCAAGGAGATGGATGTCAAATGCAATTCCTGCAATAAACAAGTGCAACATGCAGAGACAACCCTGTCACTTTTCCTCCCCTTTTAAAAAAAGCAGACCCACACATTTTTTCCTCTGAAGAGCTCTCAGCATCCACAGAGGAGGGAGAATGAGCAATTTGCTCTACATAAGCCTTTCTAAGAATGCTCCACAAACAGAGATACTGTGTACAATTAACATGCAAAATTAAAGGTCTCCCCAAAAAAACCTCAGCACTTAAAACATCCTGATATAAACTGGCCAGATATTTTATGCAAACAGTTATGACATAAAACTGGGTATCGTGTTATTTTCTGTATTAAATGCAGTTGCTAAAGAAAACTATTTCAAGGTTGTTTGATAATGTAATTTTATTCAAACTGTATTAAATTATGTATTTACTATGTATACTGTAACTTTTTATAAGTGTATTTTAAAGACCCAACAAGGAGTTAGTTATCCAGAACACAGAGTTAATATACAATACTTGAAGCAACAAATATAGCAGCGCATTTGACAAAAGCCCCTTTGGGCAAGTTGTACATGTGTAAGCAGATTGCTGCAGATTGGATTTGACTCTCAACCAAGCTTGCAAGATGACAGAGATTAACCTTTAAATCCACCTTCTTACCTAAAGAAGCCTTCATGCAAGGCCACATTTACTTCTTACTCAAGGACACCCTAAATATGTCCTTGTACTGTCATCTATTATGTAAGTACAAACTGTTTAAAATGTAATTATGTCAAGTAATACTTTGTTGTAAATAGAGTTCTCAACTTATTCATATGAGTGCATGTAAAATGTTCATAAATACACTGCAACCATCTCTGCTGTTACATTTTCTGCATCAAATACTTACTATAAATACTTTCTATACACATATCTACAGTGAGAAGTACTTACCAAATAAATATTTTATACAACATTAACTTTCCTCAGAATAACATGAAAATTTAAGAAGTTTGTTCTTTGTATCCAAAATAATTTTCACCTGACAGAAAAAAGATACCTACTGCACCTATTCATGTGCAGACTGTTTCTTTGGAAACATAACCAAACAAATCTTTAAAGATGTGTTGCACCTTGAAGAGGAAGACGAATCCAGTAAGTTTCTGAAGCAATACACATGCTTTACTTGTGTATTTAGGATTACACTTTAAAGAAGGATTAACATTCATTTAATGGAAAGGAGATCAGAAGCCACAGATAACATAAAAGTCACATGTACATCTCCAGTAGAAAGCCACACATTACGTTTCACACGAAAAAATTCACCAACCACACAAATTTTTACCAAAGGAATTATACAGCACATCACATTGTAACTAAAATTTAAAACAAAGTCACAATAAACTGAACTTTTTGAAGGAGTACAGGAGACATTTCACATATGAATTACTTAATTCAACAGAGTACATATTTGATAAAATTTGAACTTCTCCAATAGCACTTGAAAATACTTTCTTACCTGAATATTAAAGTCTACATGACCAATAAATTTAAGGCTATTAACTCTTGTCAAATGAATTAAAACATGAATATATTAAAGTGTATGGCTTTAAACTACTCACAGAAACTTACAAAATGCTCCTCTACAAAAATCTGGTAAAAACTGAAGTTTGGGATAAAATTGAAAGCAGCGAACTTCCATGATGTAATGTCAATAAACTATATTCTTGTTTGTTTAAGTTTGGGTGCCATGTATCTTTTGCACTGAAAAAATGATTTCTCTTGTTTCATGAGTATGCAGCCTACCACAAGAAAAAGAAAGTTTTTCGATTTGAAGCCTTCTACAAAGATAATCTACCCAAATAGTTTGTATGAGTGACTGCAGAAAAGGTATGCAGGCAAAAAGAGGTCTCTGGTAAATTGTGACTGGATTTCCAGACTTCCATCTTGACAATTCTTGAAGAAAATCAGCCTACATTGATTTCAAGTGTTAGAGAAACAAGTCTTGAAAGTACTCATCAAACTCCTCCTCCCTGTAAGAACAACAACAAAAATGTCAAAGATAGTTCTGCTTTGGATTTGAACCTAGGAGATAATCTTTGTATGAAAAAGATTTAGCAAACTTCTCACTAGAATTATAGAAAGTATAGGTAATTTTGACTTATTTCAACACTCTTCACATTTTTTTATGTGTGCACCAGCAGTGAGCTGACTGTTAGGATTTACTTCTAAAATAATTAACAGTATCATAGTGGGTAAGACAGCAGTGGCAACACTTGACAAAAATTCTCCTCCAGAGCTGTGTATGTCTCTTTAAAAACACGTTCTTAGGTTCACAGCATGGAAAATATTTGCTGTAACTTTTGATGGCAGACTAACCCTTGAAACACTTGTGAAAAACCTCTGCCTTTGCACTTCTGAATGGACACTGTACATTTTACCAGCTGTAAGTTCACTAGATCAAACTAACCGTGACTTTTCATCTGCATCTTGTAGAGGACCCTTCCAGAAGTCAGCATCTGAGGGACCATCTTCCGCATTGCTGTTATCAGAATCTGTTTAAAAATTTAGAATATTTATGAAATAAATTTTAAAATAATTCATCCTTTTTTTTACTTGGATGGTATATTGCTAGGAGCAATGTTTAATTGCAATAATGAGAATAAACAGAACTTTACTTTGCATAAAGTGTTTTGCAGTGTTAATCAATGAAGCATCAAAAAGATTCTTAGATATTATGAACTAAAGTTCTGGTCAAACAAAACAACCACTATGTGAAAACACTGATATTGACACAACAGCAGCATAGCATTTGCATTTTGTTCCTAAAATTAAACAGGCACAAACCTAGAATAACAATATAGTTTCAATTAATGATATTAAATAAATCAATTACCTTACTTCTACTTCAATGATAATTTTTATCAATTGTGACTTACCAGTGAAATTGTCAGAAAACACAGATTACTGCATAAATGTTTCATATAAGGATATAGGAGTGAAAACTTGTATCAGAAATATGCCCTGATCTAAAAAAACTCTATCTTCCAATAAAGCTTTCCTGACAAAACAGAAATTTTGGACATTGTTCAAGTGATAAGAAAACTGCTTCAGGTCTTCTTGTATCTAACTGGAAAAACCTGGAGCCTGAAGACATCCTGAAAACTGTATAGCAGAGCAGAGCAATCAGAAGAAACACTCAATCCCTTCTAGACAGTCTGCAGTAAGAACTGGCATGACCAGGAGATGGGGCTTATTTCATCAAAAAAGAAACAGAAGACTGGAATTTCTGAGCTACAGGGACAACCAGTGCCTAAATGAGTCACTGAGACTGAGTGCACAAGTAGGTCTCTGAGGTACTACAAGTGGTAGCTGGAAAGACTTTAATTAAAGCCTAGGATTTATTTAAAATCTTCATAGATCATAGATTTATTTAAAATCTTCATAGCAGAGAACCTAAAAGTACAAATCACATTTCCTGTGAAGGAAAATGTAGTAGTTCTTGTATCAGAAAAGTACTTTCTTTACACAGCACAGATTACACAGCACGTATTTCCATACCTGGACCCATGCAATTAATAATGTATCTGTTTTTGCACCCTCTACTCTTTTCTCAAAGCAGTCTGACCTCTCACTTTTCTGATTATTTTCACTCTGTTATCTGCCCACATTTTCGTTCTTTGCTTAAACAATTTCCTTCTTCAAATTCCCTTCGTTTTAATTCAAGATATGTAAGTAATTAATTTGAACCTTCATATTGGTTTTCAGACATTTTTATCTTGCAAAATATTAAAAGAGAGCTAATAAAACTGAGATCAATGACAGATGTCTACGAAATAATACAACTTACTACAAAAACATAAATACTTCACCTTTATTAGAATTCTCTGAATCTTCTGAAGAAACCTGATCTGTAAAGAAACACCAAAATAGAAAAAAACCAGTAAGCTTACCTTGGTTATCCATTATCTTAAACTGTTTACAATGGTATTTTTATCACAACGTATTACACGTAAACACGTGCACATGCACACACACACACCACAGGCAAAGAAAGCAAACACTGAAGTAAAGGGATTTTCTTTTGCATGAGTACAAAGGTCATCAGTTTGAGCACAATTATGTTATCCCAGGATCTCTGGTGTAAAAAGGTTATCTAACATTTCCAAAAGGCTTTCAACCCCAAAGCCTCATGGAATGAAATACATCACAACTCTTTTTGGTATGCAATGTCCAATTCTTGGACAAATTTTACTGGTAATGTGTATTTTTCAAAAGGCTCCCTCTCTGTTATATGTAAGAAATTTATCTTTTTTTTGCATCTAGGAAATTTTACCTAAGAAATTTATCTTTTTGACTACCTGTCCTACAGTCAAGAAAGTTATCTATCTCTCTGTGTAACTAAATGTATTTATCTATACATAATTATATTTCTATATCTATGCAGCTATAGCAAAACTAAGGTTCAACTAACACATTTGAATATTTTAATAACTGAAGGCGTAAAACTTAAATGTACCTTTATGGGTCTTTTTTTTGGACTTCTTTTTTGCTGAACGAGATTGTTTTGCCTTCTTACTTTTTGGCTCTTCAGAGGTCTGTACAGCTGTGCCTCTTTTCTTCTGTGTTTTGACTTCCTTCCTCCTTTAAAAAAGATGAACGTACACCTCTGTTATATTTACTTCTTATGCAACAGGAAGTTTGAAGCATTTAATTAAGTCAAACAGTTGCAATTTTTTCAGAAACCTAATAGTAGTTAAACTGAAGAAGATTACTTTAGTTAAAAGTGCTGTAGAAACACAAGAGCTCTATGGCTGAAGGTAGAGGACAGGAAATGCTTAAGTCAGTAATAAGACACTGATACAGACAACAAGAACAGTAAGTTGTCAAATAAACAGTAAATATAAAAAATAACTTTCTATCATCCCAAATTCTTGCTTATATTGAATTTTTTTCATTTAGCAAATGATTTTGTATATATGTAATGAGAAAAACACAGTTAACATAGATTTTAAAATACATTTTCATATTTGATAGCAACAAAACCTGAGGTAGAGGACTCTCAAGCCTAAGAAGCTGCTACAAACAACAACCCACATGTTTTATTTTCAGTATTACATATATAGACATGTTTTAAGAACACAGACTAACTTTTTCCAGCTTCTTTGTACAAAGGAGTCACTGTAATTGTTTCAAAGTAAGTATTACTCTGGAATCGACAAAATGTTTGATCATGCTTATTCTGAATTTAAGGGATTTTATGATTTCAGTTCAAAAAATCAAATCAAACTAATCTCAGTTAGTTAATTATCCATCTTAATATCTACTAGTGCTCTAATGAAACTGAATATGGATTAACTTTTAAAATGGATTAACTACTAGATGCATGTCTGATTTCTGTTACTTTAGAAATCATTTCCTAGCTCAAAGGTTTCATTTTTACATGTTCTGCAGATAATTGTATGGCTTAATTATGGAGACATGCAACTAAGTTCATGTTCACATCAAGATGAAAAAAAATCATAAAAACTGAGTGTCAATAGCTGTGGAATTCAATAAGATTACAGACAGCCACAAAAAACAACCCTAATGCACATATTTTTTAGGTTCAAAATACACTATTTTTCTCTTCTATTAATAAGTGATTCTCAAAGAACACTCAAATACAAACTTTCCACGCACAGTCACTTGACTCACACATAAACCCACTACTTTGAATAAAAGGGAAAGCATTTGAGCTTTGAAACACAGAAAGGGAGAAAATAAAAGCGTTTTGTGTAAATGTTCAGCTAAGAAAAATAATCACTGGGCTGAAATAAGGCAAATGAAACTTCTGTGGTGGTAGGGACGGGATTCTTCCACTTTGAGGGGTTTTGCACTTTCGTTAGCACAATCTCTGACTCACAACAGGGACAAGTCAGTGGCTTTCTAAGAACTTCAAAATAATTATGTTAATTTCAGAATAAAAGAAGTTCCTAATCATCTAGCTGAAGGATTCCCCCTGTCTGCTGTTCATAACTGTAACCTACCAATAATTCAGCCCCATATTTTCAAAATATGTCATTACCGGTGATGAAAGTTTAGTTTGTGGGAACATTCTGGACATAGTCCTGAAAAAGAGAAAATGAGAACACTGCAGCCATGATTTGGATAAGCACAATTAACAAAACTTGTAGATAGAACCAGATCTTTTCATTTCAGTAGTTTTTCCTTCAACATAGTAGTTACAATGTAATTACAGTCATGACTGAGAAAAATATCATAGTAAAAGTCTTCTGTACAAACCCAGATTTTACTAAACATGGAGAAAGATCACAGGTTTAGCACTGGCATCTGAAGTATCGGTACTTATCACATACAGACATCCCATTTTATGGATCTTTGTGCAAAGATCAAATTGTTCTACAATAATACTGAAGACCCAAAGCATCTTAGAACTTTTCCAGATACCAAGTGCTCCCACATGGAGTGTCTCATGCACAAAAGAAAAAACCACCATTTGTTTGTTTTACACAAAGTAACTGTGTAAACTCTGGCAAGTTTAATTATCTGATGAATGCATCAAAATGTACACAATACTGAATAAGAAAATCCCAGTCAAGATGAAAGACTGGAAAATGAAATTATTGAATTAAAGATAGAACTTTTGAAAGAAAACATAAATATTAAAATATCCGTTGAGCTGAAGGTGTGCAAGAAGTCGTCTAGTCCAAAACCCTAACAACTCCTAAATCAAGTAACCGAATGAGCAATGACAGCGCTGAAACACTCCTTGCAATGAAGCATTGTCCATTAAAACTAAGCATGCCTGTATACAAAACAGCTTATAATCAATTATTCTCATTTTATGATACCATTCATTATGCAGTATAGTCAACATGTAACAGCTTCATCATACAGAATGACAACAGCTGTTCTCTCCAAATCAGGACCATCATACTACCACCTGTGATTAATTTAACAGAATTATCTCCTATTCAGCGTTTTCCATTTTGCATGAACTAATATCATTATCATCAAATCTTGCTCAATGGCTTTTAAAACACAAGATATTTGTCTTCTTTTAAGTGTCCATATCCTTGAAGGGCTGACTTACGCAATTTCACAAGTGCATTTCTCTTTTCACCATGTTCAACGTAACCAAAATTCACCTCCCAGCTCTTCAGGCCTGTTTGCTCATCACAGTGCTTACTTCCACAGGAAAACTGACCTGTAAAAAGATCAAAAGCAGCAAAGTGTTGTTCAGTGATTAACAAGCATAGGTTTGGGTTTGTTATTTCCAGTTTTGCTCAGTTTTTGCTTTTTGTTTTCCATTTCTTTCAAATAAAAAACAAATCAAAAAATAACATATAGATTAAGAAAACTGTAACAAAGAACAACAAAGCAATCAATCAACTATACTTGCACAATATTGCCTATTTGCAAAGAAAAAACATAACTTGAACTGTGTTCTGAAATGTATGGATGAAGATATGCTATGAAATAATAAGCCTAATACTGAACTCTGAAAAAATTAATGTTGCAAGGATACATTCTATTCCCTAAATAATTACTTACTTAGTAGAGGATGATGGATCAGGAGGTGTGATACAGACATGCATCTCTAATGACATCAAAATACTGAAAGTATCATGTACGTATCAAATGAAGATGCCCATGTTCTTATCAACTAACTAGTTTACCTGATATACTGCCCATACAATTTGTATTCTAATGACTTTCCATAAGCACTTTTAAGAAAAGGAAGTACAAATTTGTGAGAAATTATGTCAGCTTTAAAAGCTTCCTTCAGTTCATTATGCAAAAAGCAACACTGCTTTTAAAACAATCTGCACATAACCAATGATGTTTACACCACTGACATCCCAATATACGTATATTCCCTTTGCAGAAGACTGATTTGCATACAGGGCTGCTAGAAGGAATGTGAAGGATATGTATTAACAGGCTCACAAGCAGGACTGCTACTGAACGATTAACCACAGCAAATTCTGCTTAAGCTGCTAACTAGTGGATTGGCAGTGTCCTCACATACTTCATTTCTGCAATGAAACACCACTTGCAATGCAAACATTTGAAGGTAAACCCCTCCAGGACTCCCAATAAAAAAAAAGTTTCAATTAATATACATTAAACATGTATGGTATGGCTATCATATCCTGTGTCATCAGCAATCTCCAATATGACCTCCTTTCAAAACACCTATGGCAAAAGACTGGAATCAGGAAGAAAAGAGAGGAAAAAGAAATAATTTGGCATTCAGAATTAGTTTTATAAGCGAAGTGATACCTCTCCTTTCACTTATCCTAGCCCTTCTTCTTTGTGACCCTACAAAGACAGACAAGAAAAGCAAAGCAACCAAATCAGAGTAACTCATTCCTGCATTCCCTTCTTAACACACCCAAACCACAGTACAGTGCACCAACAGTGGTTCTCATTGCCACTGTTACTGACATAGCTAAAGTAAGTCTATACTGTGTGAATTATCAGACAGGTAGGTATTAACGTATTATTAGATTTGAGTAAATCAATTTATATTGCTGGTTTATATTTAAAAATAACATTAAAGACCCACGTCTTCTTTAAGGGATCGTTTAGAACCGCACTCGTGAAGTGTTTCTGATGGCCGGGAGCGCGTTGGGTTCTCGCGCCCTCCAGTGGTGAAAGGGAGGATTTCCCAATTCTCCCATTGTACGCTTCCCACTGGGATTCCATTAAAAAGCTTGAAATACGCAATTCTGCACTTTCTGCCACATTTTAAAAAATGAAGCACCTGATATTAAAAGTACAATGCAGCTTTAAATTCTTTTTCACCACAAAGACGTAAAAATAATTTATTGCTCATTTAATTTTAATTATCTTTTTAGACAAGTCAATAAAGCACACATCAAATGTAACTATCTGGTAATAAAACCTGTTGTGCTAAATGAAACATATTACTACAACCACCTTTAGAAACTTTAATCTTTATAGCTTAAAATCCCTCACAATTAAAGTGTGAAAAATATGTATTTTTTAAAAAAATGGCTTTTAACTTTTTGTAATATAATAGAGCTCTTTACAGAACTGTAACTGAGTGATACTGATCAACAATACCACTCCATGCAATTTACTTGCATGTGCACCCATGACTTCTGAAAACTACTCATGTATGAGAATCCACCCAGAGGAAGAGCAATACATTCACCTCATTTTCTCATTTGTTCAGCAACTTGAAAAAAGCCCAGAACTTGGGCCATGGAATGGGAACCACTGTGCAAGGTCCCTGTAACACACTGGTAAGAATTCACACACAGAATTAAGCTACTGATTTAGAAACAGGATTGGGAGGCATGATAACTATTCCAACTATTCCCACTGAAGCTTTCAAAGCCAATTTAGGCTAAAACAGACATTACACAATAAATTTTGACTAAAAGTTAACATTTTGCAGAACAACACTGGAGAAACTGTAATAAATAAATTATTTCCTGGGGAAAACTACCGAGAGACACCAATTAAGAGCATCAAAGGCTAATGAGGTAACAGAACTATTGGAGAAAAGCAGCTAAAAGCACATCCATGAAATTCTACATTATCAAATGCATTATGGTGGTGTTCATTACAAATCTGATCCTGTAAAAATAAACCCCATGTTCTTTTAATTTTAATATATGCACATCAGTGTGCACTTGAGACCTATGTGGGATGAAACAGTGAAGTTGGAAGTTATATCAATTTATCCTCCATTATCTGATAAGCTTACCAGTATTGTCAAATACTGTGTAAGAAAATTATGTCAAAATGCAGCAAGAAAAGCATCAAGAAATGTAATAAAAAATTAAAGACAGCAGTACCTTTCCCTGAAATTACTTCTTTCTCATGACGCCATCTAAATCCAAACTGTTAAAATAAGAACCAAAATTAAGTTGTGAATAGTCAACATCAGTTGATTGATGTCTGGTTCGTGATTTATCCACTCAATTCTGATCAGGAAAAAGTACTTTCTTTCTCTTCTAATTAAAACTAGCTCTCTGCCTCTGTTTGCCAGAATGCCATTTTACTTATAAAAATACTTCAAATACTTTTATTTTCACAGGAAAGCGTCCATACTGGAAAACAACGACAACAGTAAACATTTAACATTTCTAAGTGGAAGACAAGTTGGCCTAGAAATCTAGAAATAAAACCAAAGGAATAAAATGTATTCTATTTAATGACCAGGTGTCAAACAGATTTCATTTCTTAGCAAATAGGAGACATTTCCAAACTGTTAAGCTACAAAACAAAGCACAGAGACAGCAAATAAGGAACATTTCAAGTCCAATGCATATCAAAGTAAAGATGAGATGAAGAGCACCCTCCCTTGCTGCATTGCAAAACTGACAACAGAACTAAACTCTGACAATACAGATGGTCATTTACCAGCCTGAAAGCTCGCAGACACGATGCACTGAAGGTTCAAAGACAACCTTGACCTAAAAAATTCCTGTCTAGGGAAAATGTAAGGAGCAACAGACCCATCACAAGCAAAAGCCTTCAGAACAGACTCTGCCACTGTCTCGAAGTAGCCTCATACCAGAGGTTCACAGTGGCATTTCTGATCAAAATGAAAAGATGGCATGTCCCAATCACACAATGGAAAGTGGGATCATGGACCACAAGGTCCTCTTTGCCTACAGCATCAGCAACCAAGATGAGAGCAGGTGTGAAAGTGAGCGTGTGAGTACCAGTGAAGACCAAGCCAGAGCAGCCATCAGTGAGGTGAAGGGCAGGGGGGCAAGGAGTGTGAGTGGGTCTGCCCTGGTGAGCTCTGTGTGTGAGAGCCCTGCTGCACCACTAGAGCTGACAGCACGAGGGGTATGCTGTGAGACCAGGGGAGTCTCAGCCAGCTGTGTGTGTGCAGGTGTGCACAGTCATGAGTGTATCTGCGTGAAACAGTCTGAACCAGCACCTGCAATGTGGCTGCAGCCCTGGGGTTTCATGTCTGGGGGCTCCTGACTGTTTTCTTCTGAGTTTCAGCCTCTGACAAGCTGCTCTCCTTATTTTCAGAACCTCAAGAGAGATGCTTCCATGAAACTGGTTCTTATCCAGTATTAGGGAAAACAGTGTGTTTTCTTGAAAGAAAAGGTGCAAAAGATATCTGAGCTGCAATCTCTATGCAGAGATCTTTAGAAAAATTACCTGACTAGATGATTTCAGTTGGAGTGGAATAATTACAGCTGTGAAAAGACAGATGAGCGTGTATGTGCAAGTCTCAATCTGTGCAATACATATGTTTAAAACATCACAGAAAACTGACCTCCAACTTCACTTTGACACCAGAAGGATATAATATCAGAGAATCAAAGAGCCCAGGTTGGAAGGCACCTTGACAGACCACCTGGTTCAGTCAGTCATGGGAAAAGGGGGACGATTATCCAGCACCCTGTGCAATTGCACCTGCAAAACCTTCAGCAATGTGGATTGTAACGTGCCTCTAGGACCATTGTTCCAGTAAATTAATGTTTTCACTGTAAAAAATATCTTTCTTATATCAAGATGAAGCATCATCATACCAAGCATCAACAATGATCATGCAAAAGGTTGGCCAGCTGAGAAGCTTGTTATCTACCCTGCACCTCTCACAGCACCAGCACTGCAAAACAGAAGGAATGAGGGGCTAAAGACACCCAACGGTTTCTGGAAACGCAAAAAAAGAAACAAGACGGAATAATCTGAAAGCACTAACTGAATTCCATTGGTGCAAATGGGATCAGTAGCCTGTTTCAGACTTCCAAGAAAAAACCCTGCTTTGAAATCCTTCTATACCAAACACAGGCATGGATAAATCAGTAATTAAAAAAAGCTCTTTTTTTCCTGTTTTTCTAAGAACTTCAAAGAAAGGACTTTCATATGTTCAGATCATACTTGAGAACAGAAAGCACACATATATTACAAACTGCATAACACAACAGTTATGCTGACATGGCAATTCCAAAAATACAGGTAAATACAAATGGGAATTGAGAGTGACCTTAAAGTTAGGACAGAACACACTTGAATTCTGACAGGGAGAAACTGTTCACACAACACTCACAAAAAAAAGAAAAGAATCTGGTGCAGACCAGTTTCCCACGAAAGACAGCAAACACAGAAACTTGGCACAGTGGCAAAACAAAATCTGTAAGCTCCAGGGAAATCACTTGGAAGACAGAGTGGACACTGAGGGACACGAACAGCTATAGGAAAATAAAACAAAATGTACTCAAAAAAAGGAGGGAAGGCATCTTCAGCATCTTCATTTTTGTAAATTTTAATTACATTTTTGCATTTTACTGTTCCAACTGTCTTTAGATGACTGCCATCTTTTCTGCCTAATAGAGTTAAACCCAGTTCTTGCAAATATTTACCAGTGAATGTAGTTTTCTATACTATAAATAATCTAAAAGAACTATATTGACACTCTTTCCAGAGCTGGGTTACTGTGTGCTAACAACCCCAAGGCACATCTGAGTTTAGCAACACTCTGCAAAATCACAAAATCCATGTATACTCTTTGACTAAGAAGTTAGTCAGCCAAAAACTTGGGGAAAATAAAGGCTGCTCCAGTTAAGAAGAAAACCTGGTGCTGGAATTGAGCCGTTTCTCTTAAGAAATTCTATTTATTTCCAAGGCACATACAAATCCTCTTTCCAGAAAGAGAAAAGAACAACCAGCAAAAGATGCTACTTTAGAATAGACTTTTCCAAAATTGTTTTTGCCAGCATTCAACTACAAAACTCTTTTTAGACTTTTCTTTTTAACAGCAACATTCCAGGGTTTTTTAGGCTTCATCTATTGCTCCTCTCCAAGCAACCTTTCTAGCCGTCTTCCTTTAACCCCTTTGCATTTTCTGCCTTGTTCACACACTTCTTCATAACACACCATCTGACAGAAATGCTCCTATTCCCACAGGAGCATATTTTTGGGGCAGTGACAATGCTTGCATTCCAACTGCTGCTGCTTATTAAGTAACTTGACAAATTCTCACAACTCTCTCTCTCTAGGTAAGGGGTACAACATTCCAGTTTCACAACATATCCACAATCATAAGGCAATTTTTAAAAAGGACACACTTTAAAATTAGTATGATTTATAATAATGAAACATACCTTATTCTCTTTGTATCTGCTGAGATCTGCTATGCAGTATTCTTTGAACAATTTATCATAATACTTCTTCGCAAGACTCTTCTCCCTTTAACAAAAAGTATTACTTATTAAATACAGAACATAATTTCTTTTACATTTATAATGACATTAGCAAGACATGTTGTTTAATCCAGAAAAAAAGTTGCAGAGAAATGCAACAGATACACACTCCTTAAACTAAGGAGTAATTTCCATAAAACTGCAAAAAAATATATAAATCTACAGTACACACTAAACCATGTTTTTTCACACTCCGCTTTCTTCAGAGTTTTCAGAACAGTCATTTGGATCTCAGAGAATCCACAATTACTTATTAGTTCTTTCTGTCATCAACTCACACTGCCAGTCGAGCAATACTGCAATATGAAAGACCTAATGGTCTTTCATTTTCAAATGCATCAAAGATCAAAGAAAGATTACTAAGTATGCACAGTTATTCTTATTTAGTAGGGGACACTACAAATTTAGTACAAGTGATCTAAAAATAACATGTTCCATAATAGTTTCAGGTACCAATTCATGTCTGCTTCATCTTCTTCCCTCCACAGGAATCTATGGTTTTCTCTAATAACATCAAGATCTGTCTTGTCATTTGCTCTATAAAAGAACACACTTTTTTTAGTACAATGTAGCATTAAAATGAAAAGTCCATCAAATAATAATTTGGTAAGTATCAGTAGTTCACAGCTGTGCTCTCCACCCCACCACATAAAGGAATACATTGCTATGAAATAGAAGTCCCAAAAGTGTATTCCCCAGCATACCTGCTCCAAAAACCAAAACTAAAACTCATGGTGGAAAACAGCAACTGAAACTGTGGATGACTTGAGGCTGTCTGAAAATACTTTTTATACTTTATTGAAGACAGTGATTTTAAAAGGCAGTTACAGACAGCTCTAAAGAAGGTTATCATTATTCTGGACAATGGATAGCAATTCTGCACATTTCGAAGGTATTTCAGACTGTTATTTTGAAGGTACTGACAGATATTTCTCAATGTACTCTCAATTAATGCTCACCTGTCATCTTTCCTTTTACATAACAAAACAAGAATCATTCAGCTCATGGTTAAGTTCTTATCTAAAAATACGAAACCAAAATGAAACAATGCAGTTTTCTGGTCTGGATTTACAATTACTGTAGTTACCACTTGTGACCAAAATCATTACTAATTTCATCTACAGCCACATCCATCTCTGCCCCCAAAGCTATAACATATTTAACAGCTTGACATAACAGGGGACCTTTAGGGGCACAAGGGGAAGGTTTGCTAATGCTTCTCACCCAGATCGTTGGAAATCCTCTCTTTTGCCACCATAGTACAAAATGTAGTCATGCACAAACTTTTTATGTCTTTCATACTGAATAAAGCAATTAAGGATTGTTTCAGAACCTATCTTTAGTTTTACCATAGTTTAAAACTAAAAAAAAAACAACAAAACCAAAAAGCTTTTTATATATTTAACAGAAAGACTTTTTTTTCTCATGAACAGTTCAGTAACTTCCAGAAAGAACAGAATTAACTAGCAACTTTTACTTAATAACCTCTCATAGAAGATACTTTCCAAATACAGGAATTCAAGGCAATTTCATGTTAAAAACCTCATTCAGCTGCCAGGCCTTTATGAAACTGTCTTTCTGTATCAAAGATGCTCTGTATGCATATACACAGAAACTTGAATCATTTTTTCAGCTGTAACTTAAACAACAGCCTCCTAGAACTGCAGTTTTGGTTTAAAACAGGTTTGTATTACAAAAATAGTCTGACTACTAAAATGGAATAATTTATTACTTTTCTACCATCACCATACAAATAAAAGTTGTATGCTTTAGTTTGGAGATGAGAATCATGGAAAAATATGTAATGCTTTTTACAGTACTTTGACCTCAGAGACATAATTTGATATACATTTTGTACCATAATTTGAGTAAAATTTGTAATTAGTTACTCAGAAAATGAGCCTCTTCAGGAATAAAAACATTATATAGGACTTCTTAAAAAGATTCTCAATTAACTTGCATCTCAACAGCCAAAAGCAGCTCCTTTGAAGAACAATTCAGTATCTGGTGCTGCACTGTCAATGCTGTGCTAACTGAGAAATGCCGGTATTTTACCATCACGGTTACCCTGTGCCCCATCTTCAATCTTGAAGAAAAATTAAACAGAAGGATACAGCATTCATCGATATCAAGTGAAATCTTCTTTTTCTTGCTTCTTCCCTGTTAATAACAAACATGGTTCAGTGAAAGCTATTTTTGTTCATTAAGAAAAATGTCTCACAAAAGCAATATATAAAAGATACCTATCACATTCCTCAGCTGCGAACTGTCTGTGAACCATCCTGCCTTGTTTTGCTTTTTGGAATGGCTTTATCAGAAGACCATCTTCTTCTATTCTAAAGGTAGGTGGGAAAAAGGAAGAAAAGTTAGTAAAGAACTTTTCATAAGCAGTAAAATTTCCATATGCCAAACTTGCACTAACTTGATTAATAAACACTGTTATATTGCCAGTTCCTACATGAATAAAAACTTCAGAACCAACATCAGCATGGTCTTTACCTTATTTGCAGAACAAAATCAGAAAGGCAATTGCTTACAGTTAGCAGTTAAAGGAAAATGCTTAAAACAGCAATTTGGAATATTTCTTTTTATCAGTATTATCACTATAGAACCACCAGAAGTTTCCTCAGTTTCACTCTACATTCAGAGTCCTCTACAAGTCTCAGCTACAGAGCAAAGTAAGAACAGGAAGGACGGTGCATTCACTGAATGAGACTGACTGCTGGTAACCCCATCCCACCATGCCAGGCCAGTGTCCCAACACCTCACTAAACACCTCTGCCTCTTGTAATCACAAGAATCACAAATTTAAAACTCTGCTGTGAACCATGATGTTAGCAGACATCCAAAAATACTTCAAAATACAAGAATTCAACGAAGTAATAAGAAGTTAAATACAAAGGGATGCATTTTAGCTAGTAGAAGGTATCTTTAGTTAGTTTCATTCATGAATAGAGGTGGAGAAAAGATTTTTTCATAATTATCAGCTGGCAGAAAGAACAGAAGTCAGAAACTTGAAGAAAGCAAGCCAGGAAATTTATATTTCAAGCTATGGAATAAAGAACTCTAGAACCTAAGAGTATCATTTACTCAAAAGGATCTGTAATCACAAAATTCCCATAAGGAGACTCCATAAAACAGCAATTTGGAGCAAATTTAAGACTACTATTTTTCTTAAGGTGAAAATAAATATCATCATAGAGCACGAGAGAGGGAGTGAATTCACATAAGAGCCCTACAGGGAATCAGCACTAGTGTGCCAGAACAAGGGTAATGACTGTATTTTTGAAAGGCTCCTGATGGTTAGTTAATATTCCACCTAGTCAGTGGAATGGTAGAATGTATAATGGCCTTTTAAAGAAAACAAAATCTGAAAAAAGTCATTGTTTTAATTGACAACAGCTATATTTATAAAATAAATGAAATAGCACAATGGCTGCTATTATTCCAATGATTAAAACATGAAATTTTTTTTCCCAGAATGCAATCAGACAGTACAAAACCCATTCTTTCCATTTTTCTACAAAGGAAAGTATGCAAGAGCCTAGGAAATTTTCCAGCAAGTCTTAAATGAAATTCAATAAAAGAGCACAGGAGACAGGAAAAAGTACAAGAAGTGTAAGCATAATGCAGGCCAAATGTTCAGTATGGTGAAGAAAATGTCAAAGGATTACTACAGGACCAAGGTAAAATAAATACATAAACAAAAAACAATCTTCACAATATAATGAAATTAGACTACAAAATTCCAGGTCAGTAATTGTGGGAACCACTGAAAGAACTGGCAAAGGTCATCTCAAGTAAGAGAGGTACAGTTACATTCCAAGGATCGAATACAACACAATTCACCAATTCCCAGGTCTCTTCACAAATTACATAATAAAGTAGCATCAGTTCTTCACTTTGTATCGCTATGTTCTACATCTACAAAGCCTGCGCTACCACTTGGCCTTTTTGCCTGTCTCTTGTAGCAGTTCCATTTGTCCTGATGGATTCCCAGTGAAGTCAGCAGTGCTGCCAAACCCCAGCAAGTGGATACTAATGCTTGGAAAAACGAAACACTCTGCTCTGAGAACTGAGGAGCATATAGACACCAGATGGAGATGGCAGAATGGATCTCAATCAGCTGCCCCTGGGAGACGACAAGCTTTGGCAAGCTTGACATGAGAAGATGCAGAAATCAGAGATTGATTTTTTCTAAAACCATTTCAACACCAGACTTTTCATACAACAGCATAATCTTCTATGCACATCAAGAGGCCATTTGCACAAAACACATAATGCAAGTGTTAATTCTGTAGTACATTACCTTTTAGTCTTTTGCAGAGATTTCTCTCCACTCTCCTCATCACTGAAATCAGAATCATAGCCTCCATGGCCTCGTGCCTGAAAATAACAGACCAGCCAATATAACTGCTAATGTAATATGGACATGGCATAATTACAAATCAGTACTGTCTATCATGCATAAATAAAAGACAGAAAGACAGAGAGTAACCAAACAAGTGCAAATTCTCACATATGTCTAAATGAAGCCAAAGTCAACAGACAATGCAGAGTGTATTCCGAATAACACAGGGCAAAGAAAGACACTGTCAGTCTGTCTGAAGATCCCCTTATAAATAATTTATATGCATATGTCCCCGTATTTAATCTTCACATAGATGTAGAAAAACAAAAGTACGATAAATACCTCTGGTTTTTAATTTCAAACAATGTTCCTTATGTAAGAAAAAGGTGAGTATTTTCCCCAGGAGTTAGCAATTCAGAGGGCTTGAGAACACCATTATAAACAAAGATGGGAACAAAAGTTTCTTAGGCCCTGGTACAGCATTTTAGATCATTAGATCTCACAGTGGTAACAGTAAATCTAATTGAAACAATAACTAAAATATAAAAAACCAATAAGCTTGCAAAACATACTGCCTCATCAGCACAACATTCCTACAAGGAAATTTTTTCTACACACTTTGGGACTACAAGGTCAAATCAATGCCTTCAGCGACCAAGCACTGACTGATGCCCAGCCTATCACCTCCATTTTTCAAGGTATAGTTCCATGTTCAATTCCTTCAGCAGAAGCAACTGCTTAAGTAGATCCCAACTCCTCTCCTTCACTCCAATCTGGCATCTTCCTTTCAGTTGCTCAGTTACAGTTGTGAAACTACACATGAACCAGATCAAAAAACTCATCCAAGTTAAAAAGGAACCTCTGCAAAAAAGATTATTTTAACCCAGGTAAGTTTCCTGACAGTTCATCCATGTCCCCACAACCAGCTACACCTCCAGGGGTAGCACAGGGAGAGAGCAGCCAGAGCTCAGAACTCCATAAACCAGCACTGACACCAAAAAAGCTTTTACACAACTGAGGTAAAATCAAGAGGGATGGTTATTATATATCTGCACACAGAAAGGTTCAACACACACTATCTAAGTATCTTGGTAATTCAGACTGTGCATGAGAAAAGAAACATGTTTGATTCAGCTGATTCTTATATTATCTACATATTCCTTCTCAGATAAGCTGAGAAAAACAAAATCTGCAAAAAGGACACATATCTTCAGGATAATTTTGGTGAAGTGCTGTCTCCTGATGCAAGGGCCTCCCAAAAATGCCATGCTGAAGAGTCAGCTGTATCCTTTACTGACACCAACAACTGTTCTGTATCATGCAGAGTATGTAAAACACTATCTTCTCAAACTGACAGTCAAGGAGTGTTTTTAAGATTTTTGGGTTTTTTTATTATTGCTAATAATAAACTAATACTGTAATGGTCCTCCCACTCTTGAACTCTTCTGAAGAGCACATGGCTTGCATACACACACATATATATTTGAACAAAAGCAAACCAGAACTTTCTGATTTGTCTTTATGTTTTCTGTTTCCCAAGACACATAAAAATTATCAGCTACCAAATAAACAAATAAACACCAGTGCAGCAGATGTCTGGTTAAGTGGTTCTCATACACTGGCAAAACAGCAGCAATGGTGCTAAGCCCCACAGTTGAGATGCTGCTACGAGCCAGCCTGTCACTGCTCTGATTAATGAAGCTTATGTGACCTTTAGAAAAGGCTGAGTACTCTATGAGTGTGCAGCAAATATGTTTACACTTGGCCTCTAAATTTAAAAAATATGGTAATCTGGGAATGTTTTAAATGGCAAACATAATGCTTCCCAGATAAACACTAAGAGCTTCCTTCACACTCAAAAGGGGAGAAAGTTCCAGCCAACCCAATGAGCATGAAAGTCAACATGAGACAGATGAAGCACAGAAACAGGCAAGAGGAAAGCTCATATGAAAGAAGATTTTGACAAAGCGGTTGCCCTCGGCTGATGGGCCCCAGGAAAGAAGCAGACATCCTCAGTAATCAGCCCTCAACTGATTCCAGGAATTATTCAAATAAAAAGAAAAAAAGATCCAAGAAAAGCTGCTCCAACAGAGTCATACTATAGGACTCTCAGAGGTTGATGATTGCCTTTTGAAAAACTATGAACATAAGGTTAGGTATGGCTAAGGCAGGCATAGGCTGCTCTTCCAACAGGAAAACTCTGCACAACTTCAGACATTCCTCTGAATCACTACAATAGCTCAAAGATAAATTCAGAGTGAAAAAGAATACAACCCATGACTGACATCCTGACGCTTTGACATCACTCCCCCTTTGAAGGCAACAGCAGGATGGGCAGGTCCCTCACTGAAGCTGGTTTGGCATCAGCAGCTCCAGCAGTGCTGGATGGTACTCCCGGAGACTGGGACTGAACAATTACTGACCTGATGCCTTAGGATGATACCAAGATGACCTGACTGTCAGGTAAAACACACCTAGTTCATTTCATTAACTCCATCAAAGAATCTTATTCATAAACGAATCTTTCCACTTTGGAAGAACAATGTAAACAGACACCTGCTTCATACTGCAAAATTTCATGACAGATTTCTCCCCTTCCTGACAAAAAAAAAAAAAAAGCCAGAGCAATTGCAGATAAAGAAAATATATTTAATATTTAACTGTAGTAAAATACGGGCAGACACCAAAGCTCTGTGCCCAAGCTAGTAGATGCAGATAGGGGCATGCAAAATTGTCAACAATATTTAAAATAACTACTTTCATTATTTAATAAACTCTTCAATATAAACTTTGCTTTGATGGAAGTTGTCAGAGACTCAGAATGCTTTTGGTAAATTATTAATGTAAATACCAAGTGTTCTATCAAAGCACAAACCTGAAAGCTACGTAATTTAAGTGGTACAGGGTATTTTGTATGTTGCACCAACTCCAAACTTTTTATTCCCAAAACCCAAAATAAACTGAAACCACAAAATTAAAACAAATACTGACATGTTTTGGGGTACATTTAGCTCACATGTAAGTAATTCCAACATCTTGAATTAATTAATAGTGAAACAATTTGAGACAGGATAGTCATTTAATTTAGGGGCCCTAAACCCCATTAATTTAAACACAGTAAATGTATGAATGCTGTACACAGCTGATGGCAGACACATACCAGCTCCTGATGTCAATACAGGACATTACTGACTCCCCAGCACTGCATTTACTGCAGGATTAGCACCCAGAGAAGGCACCTCCTTTAAGCCTCTCCAGTGGGGTAAATGCACACTGGTGAAAGCGACAGATCACAATTCATCCTTACTCCTGACCACAACATACAGCCGAACATAAGCAGGCAGTTAAAAACTAAAAAAAAGTCACAAGAATCCTAGACAAAAATTCCCAGCTCCTGGTTCCTGACCTCGGCCGTAACCTTTCTACTCCCCTCTCAAGTGCCACTCATCCTTCCCTTTCTCTGCCCAGCACACAGGTCGGTGCTCTTGTCTGTTCACAGCCCAGATGTGACCCAGAACAGGCCCGAATGCTCCTTTTGGTGCACACAAACTACTCTGGGAGGGTCTGAAGGGAGAGTGAGATCTCTACGGGGGCTTGAGGAGCCATCCTTTCTGGACAAAGGGTGTGGAAGGTCAGAATGCTTCACTGCAACATTCTCTTTCCACCTTGACGTAGTCTATGAAGCTTTGTAGCCCACACTTCGGGGAAAAAAACAGAGCAAGTACAGTTGGTTTCAAACCTACTCCTCCTATTTGCATATAGTGTACAGTGAACGGCCCTGACAAAGAGAAAAGGCACCCATAAGATACTGCCCTTTCGTTAACGCTATGAAAGAAGAAGGAGTCAAGGGGAGCTGTCAGCAGACCACGACAGCGAGGACTAGTTTTGTGGAGCTCCACGGAGGCAAATCACATCGAACACGGGTCCGTGCGGGTCCCACGCGGCCCCGCAGCCGTTCCACGCCCCGCACACGCCCAACCTGTCCCGGTCCCCCACCCGCCTCTGCCGCCGGAGCGGGGCACGGGCACGGTCCCGGTCCCGGCCCCGGCCCCGGCGCCATGGAGGCCGCGGCCTTCGCCGGGCCTAGCCGCGCCCGTCCTCGCCGTCCCTCCGTCCCGGCCCCACTCACGGCCGCGGAGAGGCGCAGCTGGTTGTGCTCCATGGCGGCCCAGGGCCGCCTCCGCCGCCCGGCGCTGCTCCCGACCCCGGCGCTGCTCTGTCGGCCGCTCCCGGAAAGCGGGGCAGAGGCGGAGCGGGGCCGCGCCGGGGGCTCCGTCCCTCCCTCCCTGCGCCGCGGGCGGGCTGCGGGGCGCGGGGGAGGGCGAGGGCGAGGGCGAGCCGGCATGGGAGGGGAGGGGAAAGCCGCGCATCATGTTGAGAGGCGAGGGGACTCTCCTGCCCGGGAACCCGGTGCGCGGCCCCGGCTGCCGCGGTCTCCGCCTCTGGAAGGTAGGACTCGGCCGCAGGGGCTCACGGAGGCCTCAGCGCGCCCCTCTCCCCTCCCTGCCCCGGGTTCTCCCCGCACCACCCCCGGTGCTGTCGGGCACGGCAGTCCCCAGTACGGGAGGCACCGGCTCAGACCCGACTGCGGGCACCGGGGCCCGGCGGAGAGGGACCCTCGGGAGGGGCCGGGGAAGGTCGCCCTGGAGGAGACCCCCTGGGGAGGAAGGGCCCCTCGGGGCGGGCCGGGAGGGGAGCCGGAGCCGGAGCCGGGCACGGCGAGCTCTGACACCGGCGTTGCCCCCGCTGGCGGCTTCGCTGCCCCTCGATCGCATCGCGCAGTGCCAAGGACAAAATGTGACTCACAACGTTTGTGGCCCAGTTTCTGTATGAGGACCAACGGCAACTGGGCAATAGAGTTTGGGAGCCTATGGGTTGCATCAGAGAAAGAAGCTGTATAAACGGTTTTCTGATGAGGTAGCTGGGAAATATCAATCTTCAGCATTAAGTCATTAGATACAGCAAGTAGCTGTTTCCCATCAAACACAATACCTGAACCAGCATTTTGACTGCTGAGCTCAGATATGCTTCAATCCATCACAGATACTTTCTTTTGGACCGCATCAGTTTCCAGTTGTGTTACTGATTCCAGGATTCTCAAACCACAGATACCCTTAATACAGGGAAATATTAAAAATTAAAATACTACTGCTGTTCTTATAAAACACAGGGTGAAAAACTACAAGTTTTAGGTAGTTGGTATAAGGCAATCACACACCATAGTTGACAGTGCACCTCCTTACTCTGGCTACCAAATCTCCTTTATAAAAACAAAAGTATTTTTAGTCCTGATGCAGTGTTTTGTTACTCATGTTATTACTGCAAAGGGATGTAAAGGTGATGCTAAAGTGTCCCATGGAAAGGAACAGGGTGGCACTATGCTTATTTGAGTGTATGCCGTATTCTGCTGGAGTCCTACCGAGTGCGGCCGGTTTCCTCTAAAGGGCAGAGACTCTGTTGCAAAAATGGAATTATCCTAATTAATAATTTAAATATCTCAAACTAAATAATGTATACTCTCAAAGCTGTAATTGTAGGCATCTTTTTGTTGTTCCTCTCATATGGAAATGACAGACTGCTTTAGTGTGAATGAATCCTGACATGATTCTGGAAACTGGGCCAACATATCATTGATTATGCACTTTGAAGAAGAGTGGAAAAGGTAGAGGAAAGATTTACAATTCTTGAATCTCTTGGCATTGCATTGTAGGCACAAAAGCCTGCATGCAGAAAAAATAAAGTTTCTGGGACAGGAACATTCTGCAGTGAGTCCAACTATAGCAACTGCTGTAGATGCTGAAGTTATTTCATAAACAGCTTTTCTGAGAATAGTGGCCAGATAATTTCATCCTGCTATGCTATGCTTTTCTGATGTCCGACTGTGTTGCTTTCAGATCACCTGATTGCTTTTTATATATGTAGGCTACAGTAAGTTACAGCTGGGGAACTGGATCAGAAATGGCCTCCTAAATAAACTTGAAGTTGAAACTCGACCTGTCCTTAGCCGTTGGTATCTGCATTATCGTTTGCTTCTATGGGAGTATCTCTCTGTTTACATGTAGCAACAGTATGCTTTGATACCAAAAAGGCACTTCTCTGGTAGGAGTACTACAGGACTGAAATATATGGGAAAAAGGAGAGAAGAGAGGGACGTAACTCTTTACAGAGCAGGAGGTGCTACTGTTCTAAGTTGCATTTCAATGGGTGTACAGCCAAACCTTAGGAGCACAGCTTTCCTTTACAGATAAATAAATCCGTGGGTTAGCTGCTGCTGAAGAGATCATTCCTCTTCTTTAACTGGCCCTGGTGCTCATCTGGCCACTTCTGCTGAACTGCAGTACTTAATTTTCAGCCAGCCCAACTCCTGTGACTATCCTGCTGAGGAGTCTGATGACTAGCAATAGTGGGGGAAAAAAATAAAAGGTTAAGGCTGGAGGGATGGGACAGGAGTGAAGGAGGAGGTGAGAAGAACAGTTGCCCTTTCAGCTGAACTCCCATGATTCACAAAGGAAACAACATCACTGTAGTTTTAACTTAAGTCTATCTAGAATGGGCAAAGTATGACACATAGTGTATCCAAAAAAGCATAAGTCAGACATGGTATGTACATCATGGAGGTACAGAATTCAAAGAATTACACCTGACATACTTACTGAGCTGTTCCCAAAAGCTTCCACTATAGGAAAGTTCATAGCATAAAAATCTTTTAACCTCTTAGGTATAAAGAGTTTTTTCCTGCTATCTAAGAAGAATCTTCTTTGTTGCTAATTGAGAATTTCTTAAAGCCCTGCACTAGGTGATACAGAAAACAAGAACTGATCATTATTTGAATGACATCTTTAAATACGGAAAGATATATATGCCCACAGTCTTCCATTTTTGCAGCCTAAGAACGTACTTTAACCTTTCTATATAGGTTACATTTTGGAGAACTCTTACATTTTATTGCTCTTCTTCAGACTCAGATTTTTTTATATTTCTAAGAAACACTAAGCATAGCTGTTTAATCCTTAACAGTATTTAGCCAGGAAAAAACACATCAGCCTTCCTACAGGTTACTACTGCCTTGTAAGATCTTCTGATAAAGTTGTTTGAACTCTACAACCTCTGATTTGTTGAACGGAATCTAATTTGGTTAGCCAGCTAAAAAATTACTCCAATTTTTAATGACACAAATAAGAAGGCTTTGCCAGCAGGCCTGAAGAGGCAGCCACCACTGGTGTGGAGAGCAAGGGCAAGGCAGTCACTGTTAAACTATTCATTTTCAGAGCTCTTTTCAGGGGACATATATGACTACATTTCAGTGAGATTATGAGACAGGAATGTGGAACCATCAAGAAGGCTAGCAAAATTGAGATTTGTCTTGTCTAATCTTTCCTTTTTTCTCCATTAAGTCAGTTTTTTTGTTGACAAATGAGGAAATTGGACTTTCTAAAATTATTTGATACTGGCGCTTTCCCATCTTCTACATGTCTATAAAGTAAGTTGCCAAGTCATTTATTTTCATGCCTTCATAGTATTAACAGTACGTTGGCATCTGTCATGTTCCTGATTTTTATCTCCTCCTATCTGAAGCCCCCTAGTAGTTTGTGGAAAAGCAAGTAAACTAAAAATGGGCATTCACATATGCCTGTGACATGACATTCAGTGAGTTTAGTCCTTCATTCAGCTGTACCCGTCATGGGTGCCCTGTGCCCCCCAGCAAGCCACCAGCAAGGTGTGGACTTCAGTCAGGCCGCTGACTCCCAAGCTTGAGAGACCTCCTGATAGTCAGGGAAAACCAGTGAGACTGTACAGGAGGGGCAATGGCTCATGCTCACCAGTTCCCATCACTGGTACTGGTTGCTCCAAAGTACTCATTAAAGACTAGTCATTCCTGACTAGTCATTCTGTAACCATCCAGAAGTTATATGGAGAGAACAGGCTGTTGCTTTGCAAGTTTATTTTGTCAAATTCAGCAAATTATGTGTCCCACATTTTTTTGTCATACAAATACCAAACATGGAGCTTAAGTAGCCACTAGGTGTCAATATTGCTGTGCTAAAAGGCAAATGCAGTTTTATTTGTTTGGCTGATAATTATTCAAGAAAAGCACTTCTGTATTTAAAGTTATTTCAGTATAGTCAGTTACAAAAAATAACCACAGACAAACTCATGCTGTGTCCATTATTTTGAGATCAGCTGTGCAGTTTTATGCTATTTTGAAGTTGCATTTACAGTTTCAGAGTGTAATCAGTGTCAGAAAAGTGCCTTTGAAAAAACATCTGATTGATCATAAGTTTCATTCCTTGTTCCAAAATCCCAGACCTTTGTATAAGTAACCACATTGTATTGTGTTTTACTTGTTAATAAGATAAAATAGAGACAATAATATATCTAATTCTATTATAAGACTATCGAATTTCCTAAATTCCAGTTATCCATGAACATTTTCCTCCTCAACAGTTTATATGGTGGTAGGATCCCTTCTGCTCTTAACACACTAGAGAATCACAGATACACTGCAGAAGAACTGTAACTGTTTTAACTTCTAACATCTATTTTAGTTTTCTTGACTATGACTACAGAGTTATATAAGAATCTTATAATGTCTTGAAAACCGGATTGTTTAATTCATTCATTCATTCATTTTGTTGCAATTAAAGGAGAGCATCAGTCTTGATCCTAAAACTTCTGTGTACTTCAACCAATATCATTAAAATAAAGTTGTCTTCAAGCCATTGTTAAGATGTGTAGTGTAAATAATACCAGTATGATCCTGTAAAGACTGATTCAGTTATGGAAATAGTAATATTTTGATAAAATATTTGATAGACTTTGATAAAAAAACAATTCTTGGAAGCAACCTCCTAAATTATCTCTAAATTTTGGGATTTTTGCAAAATATATAGAATTTTACTTGATAAATCCCTCAGAGATATATTATGTAGACTTCTGTCTGGCATCTTTAATTGTCACTGCTAGTGCTGCATTTGTTGTGTGGCAGGTAATTTTGGTCTCCAGAGCTTACAGTCTGGCAGTGCTGCTGAGAACAAAGCTCACTAAAAGATTATTATGTAGGCATGCATAAACAAAGGTAGTGACTTCAGCCTGTCAGGAATTTAATTAAAAAGTATTTACCAATATGTACAAAATACTACTTCTTAAGGTTTATCAACGTGCATAGAAATAATCAGAATAAAGAAACTAACTCCTCCCCTATGTTCCAGTTTTCCTTTGAGGAGATGTTAGAAGCCCATTATGCTTAAATTCCCCGAAGTATGAACAGTTTCCTAAGAGAGCTAAGAATGCTTAATCTTACTTTTATGTATAGAACTGCTATGATGGAAACTGACTGATGGCATTCAATTGCATAAATACAAGAGACAGGGAAATATGTTTTTCCAGTTTGGTATCAGAGTTATTATATAAGATGAAAAATGATAGAAAATAGTAAGCAAGAGAAGGAAATATGGGAATGTGAAAATTAAAAAAACCCAAACAACTGACAAACAAGCAACACGCTTGTTTTCTTTAAATTATGTTGTTTCCGACTGGATTTTTTGGTGGGGAAAAAAAGAATATGTGAGCAAAATGACAGTCCATTGTGCTTTTAAACCATAGTGGAAAAGATACACATTCTCTTGTTTCCTGGCACTCATTTTGGTGCATAGTGTCTATCATGTATGTATATTCCTTATATTCACTTATGAGAATCGAGGGAGGGTACAAATCATTGACGGTGAATGTTTGGAATCTAAAGTCTTCTATACAAAAAGGTGACCAACAAGTCATTATCTTCTGAGTCATGGAAGCAGTTCTGGCATTTAGCATGACCTGGAAGACAAAGATGCCTCAAAGTCTGAGTCTAAGACACAGTGTAATTGAGAAACAAGGTCTCATTCCTACATGTGTGTTCCAGAAAATGCTCAGTTTCTTAGAGATGTATTTACTCTTAACTTAGAAGTTGAGATCTTAATTGAGGAATCAAGAAGGCCAGTCCTACAAACTGTACTATTCATCTGGTCAGATGTGTTCATCGTGGTGTTTACCACTGGTTGGCCTAAAGCTAGGAAAATATTTGTGGTATACAGTGGTGTAGTTGGGGATTGTTTGGAATCTTACAGTCAGACTTTAGCAAATAAGGTAGAAGAGCATAATATGATGTAATGACAACAGAATCAACCCTCACTTCATCTTACTGTTTCAATGGGATTACTTACCTGGTAAAGTAGCACAGTAGCTGGATGTAGAGGCTGATAGTATCAATGTTGAGATGATCAGTAGCTGATCCTTCAGTGAAAACCAAAGGATACAGGGATACAAAAAGGCTGCTTTAAGCAGTGAAGTAGGATGAATCTGTTAAAAATTCCTATTTCACAGTTTTTAATGAACATGTTTAGAGAGTGCTGCTGTGAGACCTCATTTAAGTAATAATGCCATTAGCCATTCCGCTAGAACTGATCTTCTGTTAGTAAAACTATATTGCTGATTGCCAGATTTGGAAATAATAGGGATTATATTTCAAATTAAATACAATTTTGTGTTATTTAATCACCAATGTCATTCAGACATAAAGTACTGAAATATTATCAACCTTTGTGTTGATAGTATTGGCAGGATACTATTCATTCCATGGCACCTAAGTGGAATGGGAAAGATAACTATCCTAAATGGGAATAATTAGTCTAACTTAGTTACAAATACCAAGTTTAGTTATATCGCCAGCAACACTGAGCTGTGCAATACCCACAAATCTAGAAGTGAAAATGGCAGGCTCAAAAAACCACTGAAGAAAGTATCTGTAGCAAGTCAAAAGAAATATTCCATCTTGTACCCTGGAGAGATCCTGCTACTTGCTGGAGCCACATACAATTTGCAAGTCAAAACATTAACAGTTACATATTGATTGCCTTGCTTGAATAGAAATGAAACATAACCACAGGAAGATAAGGGTCAGGATGTGAAGCGAGATTTGAGTGAAAAACATTTCCTTTAGCATTTCATTAAATGAAGTTTGCATTACACTGGCCTCAAATACACAGTTCTCAAAAGATGAATTGTGTTTAATTTAGAGTTCTATTAGGATCTGTTTTAATATATTTTAACAATCTTGTTATAGTAAATCTGTACCACTCTTTCCCTGTACAAATTTTATTTGAACCTCAGCCTTAACAGAATCAGTACTTGGCAGGTTTCTATAATATGAGTCTGTCAACAAAAGGAAAATACTGCTGTGACTATCTCATTTATCTTAGATATGGTCATAATCCAACCACAATTTTTAAGAACTAGAAAAATTGGTCTTTTGAGAGGAAGCATTGAATTCATTTTCTAATACAGAACTGCTGGGGCATAATCTTTATCATACAATTTTCTGTTGAATTTCAACTTTTCGTTGTCATTTTCTAAAAATCACTGAATTTTAAAAAAATTAATGTAGCTAAGTAAGTTTAGGATACTTTGTATACAGACATCAACCTGTTTTATTGCATGTTTGGGAGCTAATCTATACTGTAGAATAAAACTCTGCGGGAGTTTATTTAATAACCAGTACTTTGCCATTCATTATTTCTTGAAACTCACCCTTTGACTCACATTGCCTTCACATTCAAGATCATATTGTCACACCTTGAAAGGATTTTACTACATTATGAAAGAAAAATAATTTTTATTCAGACACTTCCTTATCTCTGTGAATCCAATCTACAGTATCCTGAAAGGATGCAATCAGTGACATTCTCCTAATTTAAAAAAATTACTTCTAAAAGCTTGAAAACATTTTACGATGCTTTCAGTTGCAAAATATAGAGATAAATATGTTCTGAAATAGAGTCCTCAAAACTTCTACATGTCCAAGCTTGATAAAATAAAATCTTTCCTATGATCCCAAACTTTTTCCTAGAAAAATTTTGAAAATGAAGTTTTCATAGCTAAATTACACTTAACTATAGCACACTTTATGGTTTTATGCAGTAAATGAGTTTGAAAGTTATGTACAAGCAGTTTTTCACTTGCACGATCCATTAAATTGTAGACAGGAAGGTAACTTCCAAAATTAACATGAGCTTTGTCAGCGTTGTCAGAGAACACACTGCCAGAAGTTCAAAACAACAGTAGTTATTGTAGTACAGTTCTTAAAGCCATTTCTTTTCTTTCTTGGAAGTAGCAAAATAGATGATGAATTGTGATCCTTTCACTCTGTAGTAAGACTAGTGAAGCATTTTGATATTTTCTTATTTGAAGACATCAAGGCCTGCAGAAAAAATATGCCCATTCAATAGAATATTAAATTGTCTTCCCAGTTAAAACAGAGGCTAATGTGTCATCAATATATGAAGATACTATTTACTGCCATCTAACATTACAGTATGAAAAACAAAGCCTCAAACTTGCAATGACATCCATGATTTGTATTGATTTGCAGTTAAGTGCAGTCTTAAATGCAACACAGATACCCAACCTCAGAGCCCAAGAGCCTTTACGAAAGGGCATCACAGTGCTGGTCACAGCTGCCTGTCAGCTGCATCCACACGGATCCTCCCTGTCCTCTGCAAAGAGGGATTTAGCTGCCTTTGGAACATCACTCATTCAGAATCTATAGCAACCCTCCTCTAATATGCGAAGCTATTTTTAGCATCAGGGCAGCCTTGAAAACAGCAGGTAAAGCATGAAAAGAATGAATAAGTGGTTGTGGTGCTTGCCTGTGAATAGAAGCTATATATAGCTCTTGAGAGAGAGCTTAACATATATAATGTGTATATGAAGGGACATCTGCCTCCCTGGGGAGGGGCAGGGGCATCAGATACACAGAGTAAAGCATTATTACCACTTCTGACCTGATCAGTTATCTAAAAAGTTACGATTTCCAATTGTTCTGTTTAGGAAAATAAGTTGTTAATGGAATCGGGTGTCTTTGATTCAGTCTTTTTCTGCAAAGAATGTATAGCCTTCATTTCCCTGAATGAAGAGCAAGTTGAACAGTAGGAGACTATTTGCAGCTCCAAGATCTTTTCAGCCAATACTTGCTCCAAGAAGTTCTCTAGAGACATTTCTCAGGTCCCCTTTTCCATGTCTGGGAGCCAACATCGCTGATGTCTCAACTGTTCTCTTGAGTTCCCACTCCTGTTTTTTTTCCCTTTTTTTCTCTTATATATTTATCCATTTGCTTCTAAAAAAATTTTAGGAAAAAAATCCACGTGTGCCTTTGTTTAATTAGTAGTGCATGCCATTTATTTAGCTGGGGAGCTATTCTGCTTCATGGAGGAACTTATTACTTCTTACTAATGCATTTTATTGAGACTGGGAATTGGGCCCTCTAGTTTTAATGACTCTTTGCCTAAATCACAAGGGCAGCAACAGTGGAAACTTACAAGTGATTCGTGTCTAAAAGAAAGTCAGCTATATGGTATTTGGATTGTTGTCTTAGAAAAGTGATAATTAGGAAGTATTTTGAACTCAAAATGTGGATGTTACCATACTCAAAATAGGGAAAATCCTTTAGCTTCTGAGCAGTCATAACTAAAACATGCATTTCTCTATTGCTATGAAAAGAATATTTAAAACTACAGACGGTTCTTAGATAAAGATGTTGTGTTGGTTTTGTTCTCCCGCTGCAGAGGGAGAGGGCCAACAGCCAAAGGAGCATCTTTTCTGAAAGCTGTACTGAGCAAATAGCATGTTGGCATATGAGTAAACAGCTGTAATGGACTTCGTCAGCCCTCCAGAGTCTCCTGTAGAGGGGGATGTGGTTCATAAGGAAAAGGGATGTTCAGCTTGGTGCACTATCTTATTTGTGCAGGGCTTGTGCTGTGGCAGTGCACCTGCCATGGTGTAGGGTGGGGCGTCAGGCAGATCTGGTATTTGCTTGAGGTAAAAAGGATTACCTCTTACTGAAATAAGGTATTTTTCCAAATTTCTTGCGTTGTTAAGAACAATAAAACGTAAGTAAAATACACTTGTGGAGCTGTCACCAATGACCCCAGAAAATGTTTCAGTGCTGATCTGAATCCCTGCTTTGTAAAGCATTTTGATTAGCAATGATTAAACAATATGTGTTTCATGAGGCACGTCCTTCTTATTGTGCAATTCATTATGTCAGTGGCACTCCAGCAAGGCTTTTGCTTGAACTGTTTCAGTGACTTCAGTGGCACGAAGATTCTTTCACTGTGAATTATTCAGAATATACAAACCTTTTGTTTTGAACAAGTAAAGACTCTCTCCTCAAAAGCCTGTTGTCTCTACCATGTTACAAATAAATTTCCTATGTACATTTAAATAAATAATTTTTTTTGCTTTTTTCTGTCTGCAAAATGACATGGAAAATTAAAGACAAGTTTATAAATATTAGAACAATTCTTCAGGGAGCCAATGCCATGAAAAAAGTACAGAAGGTCTTGTAAGATAGCACAGGTCAAGGAAAGGATTTTATAACATGCCGTCTGTTTTTAATTAGCATCTTGGCAAACTGGAAGAGCTCAAAACATTTTTCCATGAAGAAATGTATTATAGACTTTTGTAGCTGCCAATTAAGTGGCATTTGCTACAGTGGCAGTAGTATGTTGTTTTGGGTCTGTAGAAAGCACTTGCTCATGCTAAAAAATCTGGGACATTTTGTTTTGGATACAGAGTTCTTACTGGACTGGATTTTCTATCCCCCTTATTTTTATTGTAGGTATGAAGGATACCCTCTATGAATAACTAATAAATTAAGAAATAGTGCAAGGAGCTGGGGGTGGAGATCATAATTATCAAGTGTCAGGTTGTATACACCTGTTGAAAGTCTGTCCTCCAGTTAGATAATAACTTTTAAACTGTGCTAGCTAAATATTAGGGCATTTTATGAGGTTCTTTTTTTGTCCTATTTGGTACTGATTGAGGTAGTTTGTCACCAGTTCTGTTTTATGGTTCATTTAAATGTTTATAAGCATTTGTAACATGAAACTGCCCCTCCAGAGTATGGCTCCCTATACATTTTCTCTAACTGTGAAACCAGTGCTCTCTGCCTACTCCTGCCTTCAGCTGCTTGTTCTGGCTCTAGCAATTTTTTGTTTGTTGATTTTTTGGGGTGTGGGGGCTTTTTTAAGGATTCAGGCTTGTTAAGGATATTGTTTTCTTGTTCTTTTACCAAATCATTTATTTAATCCAGTTTAAAGACTAGCATTGGAGCCAGAAACATCAGCAGTGAGCTGTGGGAGACAGCAGAATTGAGAGTACTTGGAAGAGTGGGCAAGAGAGAAACCATCCCATTAAGGAAAGCATTGCACAGAAGTACATTCTTGAAATCACCATGCCAGTTTTTCAAAAGTCATGAGACCACTTCCAATTATAAATTAAGCATAGATTCTCTCAGTAGTATCGTGCTTTTAATATCTGATCAAGCTATGTAGGGGGGAAAAAAAGGCAAAAAAGTAACTTACGTATTTGAACATGACCTTTCCTTGCTGAAAGGTTCATGTAAAGAGCACTTAATCTTACAATAGGATGTATGCTAGGTGATGAGTGTGATGCCAGTTCCACTGAAGTGGATGGGCATGTTGTCTGTCTCAAAAGTGTCCCGATTTCCAACATGTGAGAAGCTGATCTTCCCTGACTGTAAACTATAGACAAATTTTCTTGAGTTTTCTTGAAAGATTGAAAAAATGCGGATTTCTGCAACAAGTGGAAACCTGGTGCTCTTTTATATTGCTTCCTTTCTTATACTTCCCGCTATGTTAGGTGTGGTCTCAGTTCCTGCTGTGAACCACGAAGTAGCCCAGCTTCAAATATCTTTGAATTGAGCTTTGGTTTGCTCTTGAGCTTGAATGTTTGCTCTTTCATTTCCCCCCTTCCCCAGCCCCCCCCAACTCTAAATATCCATTGTTAGGGTTTTCAAGGCAAAACAGAGACAATAGAAGCAAAGCAAGAACTGTTCATTTAGGTCTGGAGAAAAGTGTCTGGTAGTCAGGAGAGCAGTTAACTTCGCCCCACTGGATTGTGTGCTGCAAAGCACACTGCTTTGTCACAGAGCTTAGGACCCTTTCCAAAACCTGAGAAAACAACTGGTCCCAGTCTGCTGGAAAAGAGAATGCAGTATCTGGGGAAGAACTGAGGAATCCTAGCTCTAGGATTTAGATAAGCATCTAATTTTATTTCAAAGAATAAGAATAGACAGCCCCAGAAGAAACTGGGAGTCAATACATTACCAGATGAATAGGATTTGTTCTCATAGTGAAGGGCCAGTCCAGCAGAGGTTACATCCATGTCTGCCCTAAGGACGGTTAATGGGATTTTGTTTGACTGTTTGTTCAGTTCTTTTTCTTTACTTACATAAGGTAAAGCTACCAAATGGTGGCACTAATTTGCCTGCATTGTAAGAACAGGTATCCCGCAGAACGTGTAAACACACTTAACATTAGCAGTATTGTCAATATCAGCTGTTCCAAGATGATGGATCAGGTCTTTAAAATTTTGTGATACTGGTTTAAAAGCCATGTGATATCAAAACATAGTACATTTTGGATACTTTCTATGTAGCTTCTTAGCCTTTATTCCTCTTGGTTAACCAGGAGGTTTGATGAGTTGTCCTCCCAAGGTCCTCCCAACCTGAGATGGCCTTTCAAAAATAGCAAGGGGGTAGAAATCTCATATCTTCAAAGTATCTTCTGAGGCAGTTTCTAATACTTTCTACTATTTAAAAGCCTGCAATTGAAAATGAAGCGTCAAGTATCATAAAAATGCTGAAGGTCCTTGGTTGCAACAAAATAAAACCTAAATGTAGATTAATTTTACTGGCTTCTCTTTGAATGGAATACATTGTGCATTTGTTTTTCCTAAAGAGAGATCATTCAGATACCAGTAAATCTCTTCTGACGTATTTTTTGTCATTGGTCAAATTATGGTGTACCTAAGCCAGCAAGCAGTTCAGAGACACCTGCACACTCACCAAGATGTGCTCAGTGCAAGTTGTTCTACATCACTATGCAGTTTTGGCCATGAGAACTAAGACAAGATTCGCATCAGAGGTGATCCCTTCAAACTCCATGGTGAGCTCTGAACTCGCTACTTGATGCATGGGAAGGGAGACCACCCTCCAAGTTTTTCTCTCCTCGAAAGCTGGCAGCAATTAAGTAGCCATTTTCTGGGCTTTCTAACACAAGGGACTGGCCTGGTTGGTCGGCTTTTAATGAACTGTGGTGCTGTAATAAAGGAAGCCCATAATATGAAGCTGTATTGACAGGATAGGGCAAAGTAAGCAGAACTTTCCAAATAAAAAGTTTTGGGCAGCCCTGTGATCATTCCCATAGCTCATCTGTGCTATAAGCTGCTGTAAAGGGATCTTGAGTTTTATTATACTTAATCTGCAGAAGGCCTCTTCCTGGCAGTAGTTCTTGGTGCCAGATCCACCAGGAAGCATAGTCTTTTCAGAACTGTTTAGAATTCACAAGACTTAGTTTTGTTTATTGGAAGTACAGCCTCATTCTCAGCTGCTTTAAGTTTACCATTTGCTGAACAATTTGTTAAAAAGGTGGCACTGAGAGAGCGAAAACTGAGACTCATGAGATGTTTGTAGGAGTCTTTGATCTCAAAATCCTTCTGCTCCAAACAGTGGTAACATAGCAATGACAACGTTTTGTTCTTCAGTAAATCCATGAACACAGTGTGTGATTCGGACTATTGCCCATCTGTGTGGTGTAATATGGGCTGAACACCAAGCACAGTTCACTAAGTCTCATCATCATCATCAGTGAATTTTGTATTAGGCTACATTTGTGCAGGCAGCTCATCCTGAGCAGAAAAAAGGCAACAGTTTTCTTATAAAAGCAGTATGAAATTAAGGACAATTGTAACAGTATATGTATCTGCAAAGGGACAGGTACAGAGCATGAAACCGCAGGAAGCTTATTCAAATTTTGTCATATATTGGTAATGAAAACATATTGGTCTGATGCAAATATGCAACTATAGTCATTTAGCAGAGTTAACCGCTCAAAAATATTAAATATTTTTAAAAATAATTTTTCATTCTATGTTTGGTTTGCTTTCCTCAAATATTTTAGCAAACAGGTTTCCTTGTAGAAGTACTCACATTTTAACCAGATATTGGAGAATACTTGCTAAAAATGTGTACTTAGCAAGTATTAATAGTAATAAGTGCATATTTCTGCTCTAGAAACCAAGTCATAGAAGTTGTGGTAAGTCTGGCTGAAGACAAAAGCAGTGGTGGGTGGTGAATACCTCTAGTGACAGCAGGCAAAAGCAGCTTTAATTTTAACTGCCCCATACCTGCACCAAGTTTGTTACTGGATGGCTGGTTATGATCAGAATTTTTTGTTTAGCAAACCGTTTGGATACATGGGAAGAAACAAGCTACTGGTGACCACGTAGGGCTGGGTGGGAAGCGATCGGTCAGCAGGGCGCGGCTGGCTCTGCTCACCCCGCGGAGGGGAAGGGACACGAGCAGGAGCCCCCCGTGCAGGAGCCCCCCGTGGGCACAGCGAGGGCTGCCCCGAGGGGCGGCGGGGCCGGGCCGGGGAAGCGGGGGGGGCTGCGTGCGGACTGTGCGGCTGGAACGGCCAGTGATGGGAAGCAGACCGAGGAACGCATCCACAACTCCCTCATCCCCCCTGCTGGAACCGTGCTGAAAGAGAAATAAATGGATTTTGAATCCCATTGTGCCTACTCAGTGCCTGAAACACCCGGCAGAACAGGCAGGGGCCGAGGCAGGCGCTGGTCCGTGGGCACAGCGGGCACTGCCCGCCCCGCCGCCCAGCGCGCAGACAGCGCGGGGTGAGCCAAGTGTCGCGGGGTGCGGGAGCTGCGCGCTGGGAACGCACCGACCGGTTTGGGTTAAACTACCACGGCAAGAAACGAGATGCTGACCGTGGCAGAAAAGGGCCCTGGAAAATGTAATTGTGCCTCTCTTTTGATAGAGCTGTTATTCATAATATTTGCAATTTTGGAAAAAGCGGTTGTTTTGGCATGTGGTTTGGAATAGAAAACTAACTTCCAGGCGTTTCTCGGCATGGACAAAACTGGAGTCAGGTTACTGCTCTGCTGCAGAATGTGCTTTTGTTACCCCAAAAATGCCACGCTGCAAAGTTTTCAGAAGGTTCACAGTGTGGTCTGGGTATTAACTAAAGAGAAATGCCTAGGTAATTAATGGTGGATTTCAGTGAATGAGCCAAAGGAAATGTAACACAGGGTTTCACCATCAATGGCAAAATATCGCCATGGCAATGGGTAACTTTGCCAGGAATAAACAAACACACAACAACAGGCCTCTTCTCTTTCAGAAAGAAAGTTAGAGAATTTTCTGTTCTTACCTCACCAAGTCTGTGCCATTGGACATCTTGGAGGGGAGAAGATGGTGTACCCTACTTATGCAAGTCCCACAGATCAGCTCCCTTCTCAGGCATACAATTAGAGCATTTCCAGAGCAAGAAATAACCTTTATAAGCAGGGGAAGGCATCGACATTTCCTTAACAATTATTTTAGTGCTTTGGTTGCTGTAATTCTGTACCATTTTCTTACAGAAGGTGGAAGGGCAGGTTTCTGTCACTCTTAGTTGAAGTCAATCCTGCTTCAGGAGAGACTGCTGACAGGGAAGATTTTCTTAAGAGCAAAAACATGGGCCCTCACTTAAATTAATAAAGAGCTTTACAAAAGCACAACACAGAAGAGCGAGGGAGCTGAGAAAGCACGAGCTGCCCTTTCTTCCACAGACACAGTTGCCTGGCGGGAAGCCGTGCACAGGCACTGCAGTCCTCTCCCAGCAGGGCCTTGGAAGGTGTCTGTCTGCCTCTGGAAGCTTTCTGGACTTTTCTGGCTGCACCCAGTCCCTCAGAGGATGCAGTCCCACCACCTGGCACGAGCTCTGTGCATCTCCACTTATCAAGGATTCAGCAATGTTAGGGTTATGCCTTGTATCCATACAGGGTTTCTTGCCGTTTTGCAGGCTGTTGTTCCCTTTTGCCATATGTTTACACATAGGATATCAGATTCCTGCTGGGCACCCATATCTGGATATGCACTAGGGCCTTGCTGGCAGAGCCAAGTGGCCATGTGGAATCAAAGGAGAGGCAACCAGGAGTTGAGAGAGATCTCCTCATTAGAATATCAAGCATCTCCTGCTGAGGAGACAGTATCTATATGAAGGACCCAATAGTGAGCCTGAATGTATTAAATGTCTGTACCATTGGGTTGACCCTACTAGGCTTTGTGAGCTTTGTGATGTAAATGGTTTTACGGGGAAGTGTTAAGACCTGTTAAAGTTTGCAAAACTCTTCTAATAGCAATCCTATATTGAAAACAAAAAATCATCCCATATGGCTTTCCAGCCATTTGGCATTCATTAGTTTTGTCTTACCATTCTTAATATAATAACACTTAGGTGCTGCTTAAGTTCCTTATGAAATATTTATTGTACTTTACTGTAAAGTCTTCAGGCTGAGAACTGTATCTTACAGAGTACTCATACCACATCTAGCACTCTTTTCGATTGCAGCCTCCAGAAGGTATTGTGAAGATTCCTTACCCCAAGATCCATCCCTATCCTGTCGCTTTTCAAAGAAGGTCTATTCTTAACTACATGTTTAACACAGCTGGTGTTTAAATAAAAATTTTCGTTTTTTTCCATCTAAAATGATCAAAACAGTTTCCAAGCAAATAATTTTTTTACTTGAACTTCAAATTAATGTTGACCCTATTGAGCTGTGCTTGACCACTTTATTTAACCAGCTCAGGAAATATGTAACAAATGCGAAGGGTTCTTTTTTTAAAAAAAAAAAAAGCTGCAGTTATTTCGGCTCTTATTTTGCATGAGAAAATATTTTGTTTAGGAATGACAGTCATAGGCATTCTCTCATACATTGTAATATTTTCCATGTGTGGCAGCTTGTTTTTCAGTGGTACAAATATGTGCAATAAGGGCTAAGGATAAAAATTAATCTAACAGCTTTTGCAGCAATGCTTTTGATGGTTTCACTCGATTTCATTTTCCTGTGGATACTGCCGTTAGTTCTGCTGCTTGAAATATGTGAAGCATAATTCTGAAAGGTTCACGAGGTTGTAGGGATCCAGTAAGAGATGACTGATTTCTCCCCCCACACACATACACTCCACCCCACACCCACTCACCCACCCACCAGCAAAACATAATGCTGTACTATTTTTGGTAACAGGGAAAGGGCCTCCCTGTGAAAACAGAAAGCAGTGTATTTCTCAGTTACATCACTTTGCAATCTAATGCTGTGTTGTGCTCAGTGTTTTTGTGGTGATGCAAGTCTTTTTTTTCCCTTCCTTTTTTTTTTCTCTTCAGCCGGTTGGATTTTCCCCATCTTACAGCACCTCGCAGGTCTCTTCTCTGAGCAGTACGTTGCCTGAGTGAGTGGAAACATACAGATCAGCTGCAGGTTTCTGTCTACAAAAACAGAGTGAAAGAGAAAGAAAAGGGTTGGGAAAGCAGAGACAAATATTGACCTGGACTTATAGAAAGACATCCAATGGCTGAATAAAGAACCCTGTTCATGTTTTGGGATATTCTTTCAACTGGCTGGAACGAGAGCGGATCAAAAGAATGGGAAATGCCAGCAGACCCTTTAGAAGAATTGCTTATTTCTTATGCCTTTTATCTGTGCTTTTGCTGACTGAAGGGAAGAAACCAGTGAAGCCAAAATGTCCTGCCTGGTGTACTTGTACCAAAGATAATGCTTTATGTGAGAATGCCAGATCTATTCCTCGCAGCGTTCCGCCTGATGTTATCTCACTGTAAGGGCTGTAAGCATTTGGTTATTTAATTTATGATTTAAAATGAACTAGGATGTGTGATGTTTTCAGTGCATACAGAAGGATGCTTGCTGCAGGGAGTACCTCCAGCATTCAGAATCATCAGCTAATGTGTTAAAATTGTGCTGCATCCTTGAATCCTGATTTTTATGTCCCTTTCATCTGTCTGTCTGTCTGTGTATGTGCACACATATAATTTTATACCTTCTTCTATACTACATGAAACCTGCAGCATTATTTTTGGGGGTGTGTGTTATTTTTTTTTCTTTAAATAAATTTCTCTGTGATGACCAGATCAGTATTATAACCATGGCTATATGAGGTTACATTAATATATGGTTGTTTTTTTCTTCTTTACAGATCCTTTGTGAGATCTGCTTTTACTAAAATCCCAGAAGGGAGTTTTTTGCTCACACCATCTCTGCAGCTTCTGTGAGAAATATTTATATGATGCAGTTTTTGTTATGAAATGTATATGTATTCATAAATATTTTAGAAAGGGTCTCAGTATTAATTTTATAAGAAACAGCAACAGAAGATTCATTAGATGATAAAATATAAGACTTTTCAGCAATGTGAAAGATACTGCATGTTTAATTTTTTCAAAGTATTTCTACATAGTGTTTTGCAAGGCTATCTGTTGTCAGTGCTACTTTGAATGATTACATGATGAAGCTTTTGGTGACAGAACATATGCTATCTTCATTATACCTTAATTAACATTATAGTAGGAACTTGAGCATTGCAACAACTATTCTTGTTTCTTTTCTGCAGTCCTGGGACCTGATCCCAGTATAAAGCTGTCCGTTTGTAACTTCCGTAGACTGTGAGCTCATAACCCCTCAGATCAGGCCCCTCATTGCAGTGGGACAGGTCCTGAAGTCCTTTTCCATGTAAAATTACTATTGACTTCTGTGGAAGTTTAGTGGGAGTTTTGGCTTCATAGCACCTGGATTTGAACCTGTTTGTTATTTCATGATCTTAAAAGTAATGAAGATTTTCTTCCAATTAAAAAATTAAAGCAGTTATTTAAAAATCAAATATTGCCATGAGGTATACACAGAAAAAGAATATTTTGGGATGTTTAACTATTAGCTGCATTTCAACATAGGATTTTTACAGGCTCACAAGCTTTCCTAGAAATGTGGGCATATGATTATATAATTGTGAGCTATACAGAGGTAGAGGGGGTGTAACCTGAACTGTTTATAGTGGATGTGCTGCCAGCCTGACACACACCCAGATTTGTCTCAGAAATCCAGCAAGACAGACTCCCCGATGTGATCAAAATCAGCATCGGATGTCTGACCCAAACTGACTTCCCGTGTACTCTAGATGTGGTCAGAGGTGTAATGTTGATGCACTGGAGCCCTGTGGCTGTTAAATTAAACTGCTGCCGAACCGATAGCTGAAGCCCTGACCCCGGCTGTACTCTGCTACCTCAAGTGGAGCTGATAAGGAGGTGCAGACATACTGTACAATTTTGGATACAGGGTAAATAGGTAAATGCAGTTACTATGGAAACCTAAATGCTTTTCCATGGTGCTTTATTCCAGAGAAGCTTTTCCCAGGTGGTCACAGATCACAAAAGGGACACATTTCACATCGTTCCCGCAATGGGCCTTTCAAAGGAGAGGGAAAAAAAAGCAGCAGCATTGGTGGAGCTGTATCTGAAGAGAGTGAGTAGGACATCATCTCTCTTGGCTACGATACACCACCTACACTTAGCGATCCCGCTGCCAGGCAGGCAGAACTGGGTAGGGTGGAGTAGGACAGACACAGTCATCTTATTTTGATTTATTATAGTGCCTGGCACAGTGGGGTTTGGCAACGCCTTATGGCATTTTGGTAATGATAATAATTTCCATTTCTGCCATGCACTGAAACACATGTTCTACACTGCTGTCCATGAATGCTGCAACAAAACCTATGACCCTAGAAAAGCAGGTTTTGTTACACTATGGGCTTTAATGAGTGATCTGTTCTCTAGATACATTTCTAATATGGTAGTTGAACTGCTTGCCATCTTTGGAATGTCAGGCTGCTGATCTAAGGCAAATGACTCCTTAAATATAGACCACAGGAGCAGGATTGTATCTGTGGGGACAATACTCCAGTTTGTACGTGGGAAATAAAAAATTTCTTCTTTGGCATAAGATAGTAAGGGAAATAACAGCATGGAAAACTCAGGTTAATCAAAAAATACAAGAAATTTTAGCTTTGCATGATTAAAGCTGTTTTGGCACGTTTAATTTAGTCAACAGCAAGATTTAGCAGCCTCTATGTATTTCTGTATTAATAGAAATGCATATAGAAATAGTAATAGCCTCCAGCATTACATTTTTGAAGTCCAAATGTAATTTGGTATCTCCAATGCACCAGTCTAAATATGGAATATATCTGCTGCTATTATTATTTACTACTATTTTTAATGTAGTAGCAGCAATCGTCTCTGGAAAAATCATGGTTTCTGCTGAACACTACTTGTAACTCCCAGGCCAGAAGAGCTTTTCCCCTTGTGTAGTACGGATGGTATGCTCTGCTCTTCGTGTGACAACAAAAATACGAAGAACCTACACAGCTATGGTGAAGTGCCAGGAGGAGTGTTTACTGAATGTAGAGAAAATCTCCCTGCTCTCATCTCCAGCACTTGTATCTCTGCATATCAGCAACGAGCTGAGGGTGCCCTTATAAACTGATGACATGAAAGCCCATAGAAAGAAGGGAGGCAATCATGGCATCAGGATTTGTACCTCTTGTCACTGTACAGTTCCTGCTAAGCTGTATAATCAGTGCAACATCTTCAGCCTCTGTCCCTAGAAGTAGTTGGCTGGTGAGTCTCAGATGAAGCAAATCTGATGTTTGAGGTCACCGAGTGGGAGAAAAACCACTTGGTGCATCAAATATATGTGATACAGCCATTGGGGAGAGGTATGAGACAGGAGGCAAATGAGCTCACCAAGTGCAAGACCTACAGTATAAGCCTGGCAATCTCTAAAATAGCTATACTATTTAAAGAGTTACCACTCTGTTCTCTACATTATACAGCAGAGTGCAGAAAATGAAAAATTATCCAGAGAAATCATATCAGAAAAATAAAATTAGTTGCAGAATTTACTAAACTGGTCTTCTACTACTAAAATACTTATCTTCTTTAAAACTGAAGTATTTCTTTTTTTCTGACAAAAAGGAAGAATTTCCTGCTTATATTTTTTCGTACATTTCATAAAGTAACATACTTAAAGTGGAAAAAGCAGTCTGCAATAGCCAAGTGAGAAAATAAATCAACTGCAATTTATTCTTAATGCAAACTAATGCAAACTTCAAAACAAGATATTAACTCTTTAAGTGAATTGATTTGTACTTGGAAATCTTGCATTCCTGAATGTCTAAGGATGTCATAGTATGCATCTATTTATCCGTCAGATCCAATGGATAAAAATCTGTTGTAAAATTCATCATTCATCCTACTTGATGATGTCTCACCATATTAAAACTGTGGCAGTCCAGAGCTGAATTAAGATGGACAAATCCACACCTGGCTGCTAAGCATAAATATCACTGGAAAAATGAGTGCTAGTGCACTTTTAATGCTTACAAAATTACATAAAATTAAATGTGTTACTGGTATTTTTAATGTTAGATGCACACACTAAGAGCTATTTCCAGCAGGTACAATGTGGTCTTAAAAATAATTCTGATTTGAACACTGCCTAAATTAAGAGATGTTCCTTTTTTTTTTCTCTCAGTAACTTCTCGGTACCCTCATGTTAAATAAGCTTACAAGTTTAACTTTTAAGTTAAGACATTTTCCTGCCTGCCAGCAGGGCAATTTCAGCTTGGTGTTTGGCTAACCAGCAATTTAAACCAACTTGAACATCTCATTGTCCTAGTATATCTCCAGAAGCACTTGTACAATCCCATTGTTTTACTGGCATGATAAACCCAAGTTTACATCCCACAGAAGTCAATGGAATTTTATCAGATGACCTCAGTAGGCAATTGTTGGGTCCTTCCATTAACACCAGACTATGATGCAATATATCAGCTTTACAGTCCTATAGTGCTTGCACAGAAAAAAATGTGAAACCATGCAGTGGAAATTTGGCCTACCATGGCTTGCTGAACCATTTTCTAAAGCTGTTAACAACCTAATGGTCTTTTGTTTTGCATTTCATTGTGCAGATTGTTTACGTCCAACACTTTTGATGTTATTAGTGATGATGCTTTCATGGGCCTTCCTCATCTAGAATATTTGTGAGTGCACAAAAGTATATTTCCTGGCATTATTGAATAGAGTGGGTGGGCTTTCAAGTTCCAGGCATTGCTTTGACCAGAATGAATTTACGGCCCATTACAGGTTCATAGAGAACAACAACATCAAGTCCATTTCAAGAAATACTTTCAGAGGACTGAAATCCTTAATTCACCTGTAAGTAATATATATTACTTGGATATATTACTTGATATATTTAATATAATAACTGAATCACTGTTGTTGAATTTCTCATTTTGATATATACCTGTTCATATTTGTTGAAGTGGCATTAGTAATTTAATTATAATGTTAATCTTTTTATTTCCTCCAAAGACTTCCAAACTGTGTTATCTGTAGACGGCAATGACCCAAACAGCTTCCAAGCAGTACATGTTTGGCAGTAGCTCCCTGCTTTTCTCTGCTCAGAGCACTGGGGATTTCCAGCTGAGCATGTAGGAGCAGAGGGAAAGGAGTATGGGTTGGGAATCTTGGCACTGACAAGGTGAGTCCCAGTTTGGGACATGGAAATGTGGAAAGTGGGAGTTATGGTTAGGAAGGTGAGAGGCTGAGGGATAGACACACACCTCTTCCCAGGTACCCCAGTCTGGCATTGATCCAGAAGAATATTTACAGCCATTCCTGGGACAGCCCATCACTGTCCACTTCAGCCACTAACAGTATCCAGAAAAATTTGACTAAGTACAGTTTGAAAATTCCCACCGAGGACAATTTTAAATCAAAGACTTGCAACAAGATGCATTTATAGTGGCTGACTGATGTACATGTTCCACATCACTGTAAGGCATAGCAGCCTGTAGACTCCAGCAGGACTGGCTTCAAAGCCCTGCTCTGCACCTTGTCCTCTTCTGCACACGAGCGTCCCACAGTCAGGATCTGTCACATACGCACACTGGGGTTTGCATAACATTCCTTATGATGCTGTTCAGTCCTTCGGAGATCTTGCCCTTCAGAAATGCAGCCAGCCCTTGCCCTCTGACATGCTGCAGCCCCTTGCTGTGTTAGCCAAGAGGGGAGATTAGTCCAAGGCACTCTGGATGCCAGTGGGGCTGTTGGGAGCAATGCTCCACATGCCCACACCAGCAGGGAATTTCTCGTGTAACACTCACTGGCAACAAATACCTGCAACATTTCACTGCAAACACAGGAGTAACATCTTTGTGTTCTGAGCTACGGAGGCAGTTTCTACACAGGTTTTTGTCTTTTACCTCACAAGTTTATCTTTTAGCAATAATTTTATTTTAGCAAGGAATAAATTTGTTGAAAACACAATACACACTATAAGAAAACAGAAAAAAATTACAAAGAATACTGGAAGAAAAGGAGGCTAAAACAGGAGAGTGGATTCTGACCTTTCGGCCTTAACACAATAATCTCCAAGAGGGTTTTGAAACAGTCATTTAACTTTACTTTCATATATTTTGACAGAGGAGAAAAAGCAAGGGTTCCATTTTAAATAGTTAATTCATAAATATAATAGTGGAATTGCAATTCACCACATCCTTCACCACATAGTAAATGTATCATAAAACGCTTTACTTTTTCCTTTTTGGTCAGGACAAGGCTTACAGCTGGGTGAAACCAAGCCTACTGTGACTACTTGTGTAGATACTTATGGAATGGCTCTAGGTCTGAGGAAGAGGAAGGGAAGAGGAGAGGGGAAAAGTACATGAAAAGGCTGTGCACATCCCATAACAAACCCATATTAGAGGTACAGACATAATTATACTGTTGTTAAAAAGACCGATAATTGGATAAGGCTGGTAACTGGGACCCTGACTTCAAAATATTTATGCACATGAATACCTTTATATTCACAAGTGGGTCCAGTACATAATTTATCACATTCATTTACTTATTTAGTAGCTGCTACTGCCAGTGAAAAAATTGCTTTTCTAACACAGAGGAAGGCACAGTTTCTTCTCCACAGAGTATGCAGTCCAAGAGTAACATCTTGTCTTGCCTGTCACAGTGGTTTCTGGGGATGGTTCAGGAGTTTCACAAGAGAAAACATATGCAAAAGACAGAACCACATTTGAGAAGCCAGTGCTATTTCCATGCATATTTTTGGGACATAGACTTATGCATCATGCTGTTATTGTTCATGGAGTGCTATTCACAAAGACAATGAGAAATTTGCAGAAAATAACTGCAAAGGCATCACAGAATGTGACTAGTTTAATCTGCTTGCAGAACCACTCCCCATCCTTTAGGGAAAATTGCACATACATATTAAGAATAATTATTTGGCACCCCAAGGCATTTTTCATTAAAAAAACAGGAGAGTACTTGTGTACATAAAATATATTGAAATGAATCATAGTAAATAAGCATACAAATGAGTTCTGTGAAGTTAGATAAGGTGAACTTTGTTCTGTTTATTCTGTCCACTTCCTTTTCACAACATAAATTTTGCAATGCAGTAAGCTATCCAAGCATTTGTATTTTAATAATGCAATTAACTTTGATAATTTCAGTGTGTCCTTATTGAAAAGAGAGCCATCTAATATTTATTGTTATGGAACAGGATTTATTTTCTTGTCAGAGTAGATTTAAGGACAGAAAAATTAAAAATAACAATTTGTTTACTAATTGACTAATTCGATGTCAAAATCTTACAGTTAGCATTGGACAATAATTTCTATGCAGAATATATAATTTTGATAGCATTTCTTTCAGAGCTATGACCATAAGTTTACCTGCATGTTTAATGTTACTCATTATTAAGACAATACCAGCACCAAACACCAGCACCATCTAGACCAGGCAGTGCTTTCTAATATATAAGTATGCTTTTTAACAGTGAAATATAAAATGCATAATTTTCATTCAAAACTTGACAAATGTGTAAACTTATTTAAATTTTTCTGTCAGTCATATTCCCGTGGTGTTGATGAACCACTGCTACTTCCCAGTATATCATCTCTTTCACTTTGCTATATAATAATATATAAAAACTATACAGGGCATTAAACTTGACTCACCTTGCATGTCCACACAGCTTTCTCCACGTGAGTCACATGAATTGCTCTTGAGCATAAAATTATGCTTAAGTGAAGCCCATGATACATACATATCCAGTGTTACAATCAGATGTACCTTGCAAGTGGTGAAGTCAGAATGGACTAATGGAATCAACCCGTATTTACTACTCCTGATAAAGCAAACACTTAATTTTAAATGAGGCAGCAGATCTAGTACATCTGGTCCTGGTCCTGTTCCTGAATTTTGGTTCATGCGGAAGTGTCTTTGCTTGGCTAAAGAAATCATGGTTAATAAATTACTTTTATGTTTACAAATTAAAACAGAAATGGTTCTAAGTCTTACTTGCTACAGATTCTAACTGGGGTCTTAAACTAGAATGATTTCTTTCCATTTGTTTTCTTCTCTAAGTAATAAATAATTTTGTTAATTGAAAGAGGTGTAAACTATACCCTACAACATTGTTCTTTTTTTGTCATGCCCTCCATGACATCTCCAAGACCTTTGGTGGACTCACACAGACATGTCTGACTGAAATGTTATATATTGTTTGTTTAAATCCTGCTCACGTTTCCTCATCACTTTTACTAGCTAAAATACTCACTGAATTTAAATGAGTTTCCCCAATATTAAAAATTGGGAATTAATGGCAGTTTTTTGCTGGTCTCATACACACACACACATGCACATGCACATACCCACCCACACACCCACATTCCAGGAAGGAAAATCATGCTGATCAGCAATTTATTGTCTGTTACTGCATATTTCCAAAAACTATGAGCTAAACCTAAACCCATTAGAATGTAAGACAGTATTAAGATTTTCCTTCCAGAAAAGATACAAGAAAGTGAGAAAATTGCAGTAATATGAACGCTATGTATTGGAAGCTCATAAAAATAATATCAATACATCCAATCATGACTAATTGTTTTAAAATGTTAAATGGTGTTGGCGAAGCACCAAAGGTGATTGCACTTTTTACTCTGCTAAGTGAGGTATTGTAAATGCTGCAAGGCTGCTGAAGAGTGAGAAAGCAGAAGGAGGCATGGCATTTAGTGGAAGGAAAAGTCACAATGTAAATGAGCTATTCTTACAAGAAATCTTTTACAACTAAGTGCTGGAGAATACCAGTGTTCTTTACGAGAAGAAAAATACCCCACACAGTGTATTACAACTTGCAAAAACGTGCACTTTCATGAACTAGCACTAATACTGAAGTGTCTTCTTTTACAGGAGTCTTGCAAATAATAATCTCCAGTCGCTTCCAAGAGACATATTCAAAGGCTTGGATTCTTTAACAAATGTGTAAGAAAGCAATTAATTAATCTATTGATTATGCTAAAAGTATAAAGTGTTTATTTTAGAGAATATTCTGAGTAACCGTTCAAACCAATAGCCAGTAATGGAATCTTGTTACTGGGTAGAGACTACGCAGAATGGGTGGCCCTGGGTTTTTGTTGATCGTTGCTGAGAATTTGAGTTAGTTTTCAATATTCCACCTGTTATGAAGATAATTAATATTGTTAGTAGTTTTGTGATAAAGCTGCATATTAATTGAGACTTCGTGAATAATAAGGAATATCTTCAGGGATGCATGAGAGAGCAAGGCATGAGGAGAAGGTGGAAGGTATTTAATGGAGTAATATTTTAATGTGCAAGTAATTTTTAGGAAAGCTATCTTTTATCACAAAAGCATGTGTCTTAGTAAGTACCATTTCCCATACTAAATCTAATTGCAACCAAACCAAAACATCAACTTATTTAAATATATGTATTATTTACCAGTAAAAATACAAAATATAAACAGATATATCCTATAGTTGCTTCACTGAAATAGATCCTGTTTACACTATACCAAATCCTGGTTCACCTGATTGGGGATAATAAGCACAGAAAAAGCCCACTCCCTGTAGTAACAAGGTAGGCTGAATTCCTAGTGTAGAACTGCAGCAGTAAGATGTGGAGATGGTCAGTGTATCTGGTAGCATTCCTTGGCATGACTGACCATGGCCAGGTGGTTACACAGTGTGGTCCTGGCACTTGCCTGTTCCTGTACATACGATCGGAAATCTGACTGAAGACAGCTGTAAAAGACCTGAACAGAACTCTTTGCTTGTGTCTCCCAAAGCCCTAAATGAGTATATCTAAAGGAAATCGTGAATACTGACTGGTTATGTTAATTCCTATTTTCTTATCTAGAATGCTCTTACTGAGAAAAGGTAGTCCAAAAGAAACAGAGGTCACTAGTTTGGTAGGCTTTTAAGTACCTGTAAACTTGGGTAAATCAACAAAATTTCCAGCTGATCATTAAGTTAAGGTCTCCTTGTTTACCTTAATATAATAAAATCTGTGTGGGTTCTGATATGTAGATTTAACTGTGGGTCAGGACAAATTCAGCCAGGAAGGTATCAAGTGCAAATAAGCAAGAGAGCACATATTTAACATGAGCCTGTTTTGTTGTCCTGCAAGGAGGAATACATCAGCAGACAACATATTTAAATGCATGATTTATTTGTTGTAGAGATCTTAGAGGCAATGCATTTCATTGTGACTGCAAACTGAAGTGGTTAGTGGAATGGCTGGGCAGCACCAATGCAACAGTTGAAGACATTTTCTGTGAAAGCCCACCAGTATATAACGGTCGCAAAATCAATAGCCTTTCTACAAATGACTTTGATTGCATTATTACAGGTAATGTGCTTCAAATTATTTAATCTTGTTAAACTGAAGTCAAAGCTAGAGTTTTTCATTCTAGAGCCCATTTAACCGGAAGTCTGCATACTGGATGGAACTTCCACTAAAATCAATATGAATTCTGTGCAGGTGTAAGTCTGACATGGGAATCATTTGGGAGTGGAGTCTTATACTGCTGCATTTACTCAGACTTTAATATGTTACATAAGGATTTAGAGAACTGGAACATAAATCAGCACCTCTTCCAATTGAGAAAGACTGAAAACCAAATTGCAGTGCTCCTTTATCAACAGGAAAATTAGACCAGTGCTGAAATGCTGCAATTTGTAAAAATTTGGTATCTGATAAGCAGATTTTTTTTCAGTACAGTATGTAAAGTATCTCTATAATTGTCATCTGTTTTGTGCACTTTTGCAGAATTTGAAGTTTATCAGTCCCTGCCATACCAATCTCTCTCAGTAGATACTTTCTCATATATGAATGATGAACACGTGGTTATTGCTCAGCCTTTTACTGGAAAATGCATCTTTCTTGAATGGGACCATGTGGAAGTGATGTTCAGGAATTACGACAACATTACAGGTATGAATACTGCTTGACAAATAACAATCCAACAGCTGATCCAAAAAGTGGTGCTAACCCTGTCTTTTACTTTTCTTTTTATAGGTACTTCGACTGTTGTGTGTAAACCTATAGTTATTGAGAGTCAGCTGTATGTCATTGTCGCACAGCTGTTTGGAGGCTCCCACATATATAAAAGAGATATTTTTGCTAATAAGTTTATAAAAATCCAAGATATTGAAATCCTTAAAATCCGAAAACCCAATGACATTGAAACTTTCAGGATTGCTGAAGACTGGTATTTTGTTGTTGCAGACAGTTCAAAGGCTGGTTTCACCACAGTTTACAAGTGGAATGGGAATGGATTTTATTCCCATCAGTCTCTGCATGCCTGGTACAGAGATACTGATGTGGAGTATCTTGAAATATCTGGCAAACCTCATTTAATTCTGTCAAGTAGTTCCCAAAGACCTGTAATATATCAATGGAACAAAGGAACAAATGAATTTGTTAAGCGGTTTGATATCCAGGATATGGAAGATGCATATGCAGTGAAGCATTTCAAAGTGAAAGAGGATGTATACATTTGCTTAACAAGATTTATTGGGGACTCTAAAGTAATGAAATGGGGTGGTTCAGCATTTCTGGATTCACAAAGAATGCCATCCCGAGGGTCAATGGTATTCCAACCACTTCAGATAAGTAATTATCAATATGCCATTCTTGGAAGTGATTATTCTTTTACTCAAGTCTATTATTGGGATGCGGAAAAGTCAAAATTTGTGAAGTTTCAAGAATTAAACGTACAGGCACCAAGATCTTTCATACATGTCTCCATCGATAGGCGAGATTTTCTCTTTGCTTCAAGTTTTAAGGGAACTACATTGATTTATAAACATGTCATAGTTGACTTAAGCGCATGACACTCATAATTCTGAGATTACATCAGACTTTCTACTGTAAGCGGACAAAATGAACTAAATGCATGACTCTCTTATCTTACTTCCAAATGAATGCCTTTAAAAGTTGAGATTGCTAGAACAAAGTATTACTAGTATCTTCATCTTTAATTGTCAAGTCTAGTGGTGTTGGAAGTTGCATTTTTTAACAAAAAGAAATTAAATTAACTGTTCTTTGCATCCACAATATGTAAATATGTGTGCAACTGCATCTGTTGCTATAAAGAATATTAAGATGTACTTTTCCATTTATTTATTCACCTGTTTGAAAAAACTGCCAAATAAAATGTTTACATTTTGTGTCTTTCACATTCCAAATGTTTTCTGCAGGTGATACTTTTTATTTGTGTATATATTATACACATAAAAAAAATAAATCTAAGAAGGCATATTGCCCAATGCAGTGTTGTACTGCAGAGAAGATACACAATATTGAAGATCTGGTGGTTTTACACAGAAAAATAAGTTCTTGATAAAAATACTGTGTTGTAACACAAGCCTATAAATTATCACCTGGACATATTCCTTGCAATTATGTGAAGCTTCACTGATTGAAACAGAACTCTACCCAGAAGAAAGAGTTCAGTTATATAGATCGGGTTCTAGGATGGAGGGTTCAGTTACACACACGTAATTGTAGGATGGGGCTTTGTACTGTGTAGAGCTGGAAGCATGCAGTTTTCTAAAATTTACAAAGAACACAGCAGAATAAAGGACAAGGTAAAGGTCTATCTTTCTACACCTGATGCTGAAGCAGCACAAAAGAAATCTCTTGTGTAACACTGGGGCTGTTACTGTGCTGAAAGCTGGAAACACAGCTTATTTTGCAGGTAGCAATATTTCTATAGCTGAACTGTCACACATCACTTGCATGAATTCTGTGTGTCCCTGTCAAGTCTTTCCACTGTAATTGCAATTATTTAGTCTTCAATGAATTTATTCCTTATTCTGAATGAAGCTAGTGAAGTATTTTTTTTCCACTATCCTGCAATGAAGTTTAGTAACAGATTGTTCTGAAATTTAGGGAACTTTGAATGTGGCAGGATAAATTCAGTTTGTATATAGCATATGCAACTCTAGGAAAGATACCTATATCTGTTAAGCTGTGCCAAATCTGAATTTGGCATCAAAATCTATTACAAACTCAAAATAGTCTTTTGTTTACAAACGTCTAGTGCATCAGTTATGAGAAACCTACACTGCTGCTGAAGATGATTTGGTGCAGCTCAGGAAGAGAGCTCAAGTTTATTTTAGAAACCTTTGCACTTCACTTGGAGTTATGGAGCATTGTGCTCCAGTGCCATCTTTAAAATATACACATGAATACTCTGTACATTTATACACATTTCTTACATTTCTCACATTCACAGACATTGACTGGCAAATAATATTAATCACACTATGCGTGTAAGCTAATCACATGAGCTGATTAATGTGTATTTTAAGAAGTCAGTCCTAAACAGTATGCTTCTATTATAAAGAATGGAGATTTTTTTATATTAAATGGTATTTGAGAAGAAAAGGTATCACTTGAGCAATACTACTCTAATAAGTTAATTTTTCTGATGCCTTTTTATCCATAACTGCCTGTGTTCTGGTCAATATTTGGCTTAGTAATTACCTATTCCATATTTAGAATGTGCCTAGAAAGATTTTAAACTATGTTTCACAGCTGAAACCTCCAAATTTTTTCTGAATAAATACATTTCCAAAAATCATCTGATAAATCATCCCTTGTTTGACAGGTTTCCTTTATATGTTAAACCTTATTTCCTTTATATATTTTTAGCTTTTATGTGAGCATGATTTCAAAACCCAGATGAACCCAAATAATCTTTTTTAATGTTTCTCAATGTTGGCTGCAATTTGTGATTGCCAACTCAGTTTGTCCATTTCTTCTTCAGTGCACCTTGCATGGCAAAGGAATGAAATGCAAATTCATGAACCCATCTCCAGTCTACTGGCAAATCATGAATTGTTTTCTGCTTCTTCTTGTCTTTTGTTTCAGTCTTTTACTTAAGGTCCTATTGAATTATGTGCACTGTTTTCAATCTGACTTTTCCCATTATACTTGCCTACAGGCACTCTCTATCAGATTATAGAGGTCATAGCTTTGTATCCCTCTCATTATGGACATATTAAGTGGAGTTGTAAACCTCGCCAATCTGCTACCAACATTTATTTACAAACACTATACCTCAATATATTATCTCACAATTGTACCTTGAGAAAGTTGTTTCATGGAATTGTATTTCAGAGCCAGCCAGCCATGCTGGCTATGCCCTAAGCTACAGTAGTGCTGTGATTGTTTTCCTGAAATATTACAGACTTACGGGAATTTACTCTTACTCCTGGGTTTAAAAGAAGAGTTTAAAAGCCTGCAAGGGTGTGAGTCACTAGAATTTTACATTCATGATACCTATAAAGCCAACAGCAGTACAGGGGAGGGTAGCAAGGGATTGATCTGTTGGAGTACGCAACTGTGTCACCGGTTTGGTTGCTCCTGCAGAAAATTTTACATGTAGTCAAGCACTAATGATTTGGGAAGTTTTTAATGCCTACATAATTTTTGGAAGGTCAACTAGTTATTAAAAAATGCTGAATCTGTTCTCTTTTGAATACCTCTTTCTCTAGTCGATTTATGTCAGGTGGACACTCACAGGGACTACAGCCAGTTTCTTATTGTGCAAGTACAGCATTTCTTTGCACCGTATGAGGAACTGGGGTATTTTTAGAACAGAATTCATAATCCTTAGTGTAGAAGAGCGTAAAGGCTCATTAGGTGGTTCCCTATGCTGTTTCTTCCTAATTTCAGAGACTGGGCATTTTAACAACTCATCTGAGCAGAGGGCCATATTCCATCCTGGTTCTCAGCTCAGTATTCCATCTGGTATCAGTGGAAGACTCAGACAATTACCAGAATAGAACCTTTTATCATATGTACTTTGATACTTTTAAAAATATTGTTTAAAAAAATAAACATATATTTCAGCAAACACTATGTTACTGGTTGTCCTCTGTAGTTGGAATGGATTTTCTAAACTCCCTAATTGTTTTGTTTATGCCTGGCAGAGTATGTAAAGTACTAAATGTATTACAGAAGACAGTACTGAAGGTTATTAATGTGTACTGCTGGTGTTTGATGCTGCTTAGTTGTGTTAACATCTAAGAAAAAAAATAATGGAATTATATTGTATTCCTACAACTCCTTCATTATCTTTTTATTAGAGCACAAATATAAAAGAATATAGACCTCTCTACTCTGGAAGAGATATATAAAATACATTTAGAATACCTGATACTTCACCACGTGTAATTTTTTTTATTTTATCTGTTGGAAAAATATTCCAAAATGCACTCTCCCTACTAAGAAGAAAATTCACTAAGGAAAAATCTTGTACAAAGTAACAAAACAAACAGAAATGTATTACTGGTTTGTATTTAACATTAATTACAACTTCTCTTGATTATCTTATTTTAATTTTTAAAATTTTATTTGAAGGGGTTGTAACAGCCACTCAAAGTACACTGGAGAGGGGAAACAATTATTGGCATAGTTAATAATATGTGTGATATGCTTTGATACATCCTAGTGGGAAGCTCACTGTCTAACAGCTGTATTTATGTATATGAGCATTACAATATATTGTGTTAGCATTCAAGGGAAACAAAGAATATTTAAACCATAGAAGTAACAAACAGTACTCAGACTGACAACAGGCACCAAGAGAAAGCAGAGAATCAACATGCTCAAAATGTTGTAGCTAGGGACAGAATATAAGCCCACAGCAAGTCTCAAGAATCTGGAAGTTTTCCCTTTCAAGCAAGTATTTTTCTTACCATGAAACACAAAATGTGTTCCTTCTCTGTGAGGACCCCTGAAAATCCAGACAGTCACCCAGTTCTTGCAAAATATAGTAAGAGGCGTACAAACTTAATGCACTATATCCATGATCTTACTATGTAGATTTTTTTTCCTTTTGACACCTCTTTGCTGCATCAGTCTCAGCCGTGGTGACACATACGGAGTGGTAAGCACATTACTGCCCACCACAAGGGCCAGGGCCAGACAGAAATTAAGGCAGGTTCAGCAGGTAGAAAATACAAACCCAAACACTCAATTCACTCAGCTGTTAATGCCTCCCCCACTGCCTTGCAGGCTTTCTCTCTGATTTGTTCTACATATTGCCAACACTTGCTGCTACCTTTCATTTGCCTGCAAGCCTTCTGCTCTCATACTTGCTGATCTGGAGACCTGAGCAGGGTAGTAAAGCTGTGATTTAGACTCCTATTGATTAGAATGGCTGAATGTGTTTTTGTGGCCACGAACTGACCGGTAAATTTCGAGGTCTTGGGGAGTTCAATTCCTCAAGGCAGAACTGCGGTACAGTGCCTGACTTCCTGCTAATGGCAACTATTCTTCATTACTGATGACTCTGAATTCTAATGGCTGGTGTTACAGGCATGTCTCTGTTTATAGTTCACTTCAACAAAGTGCTCAGAGGCAAACCTAACCCTATTTCTATTCAGGAATTTTCCTGAAATGAACTATAACTACAAAGACCTCCAGTGTGCTATACAGAAGTAGTGTTGTATTTGTGCTTTGAGACTTTGAATCTCTCTGAGTAGTTATGGTAGTGTAATACTTCTGTCTTCAAATTTGTTACAGTAGAAAGCAATTTGCCCCTAAATACGCATATTTATATTCATATAATTGTTTATTTATACTCCAAACAAACTGAAGTGGATGATGGCAATAATTATGTTACTGTTCCCAGTCTCCCATTCATCAAATCAGTTTCTGAATTCTCAAAAGTTGTTTTCAACTCAGCCTTACTTTATGCCTCCTACTGAATTATTTCAATTGAAAAAGGACTTTCTGACCCGTTCTCACTTCCTGTTTGAAGGCCTGGATAGTGACAGCAGTATGTTCGCAAGTTGTCAACCTGCCCAGATGGTGAGCATCCAAAAATGCTGAAAGAGCTTCAGAATAAACAGGCTGATCTGCTAAGAATACACAGTCCTTCATTAAAAACCATTTATGTGCAAAAGAAGTGGAAGTAGCAAATACAATGTCTATTTTTTTAAAAAGTTCATGGGACAACCAGTGGAGTTTCAAATCAGTAAGGTCCACATTTGTCTGAAATTATAAATGGAAATGGAAGTGTAAACTTTAGGAGAAATTAGGTAACAGGACATGGGGCATGCTGACTAGTGAAGTTGAGGGTCAGAAATGCAAAATATTATACATAGAAAGAAATGCTTGCAAAGCTTAAAATTAGCAGTAAAGCAAGTCAACTTGTCATTGTTCTGAACAACACAGCAAGACATTGATCTCAATATACAGCTACAGGAAAGAATAAATATGTTACCACTTGGGCAGGATAGTAGGGAGAATACAGCACTATATGTCATTGCTTTATCTGACGTGCTGCATGCAGTACTAATGTAGCTATCTCTGCAGAGTGATTAAGGACTCAGAGATGTGGAAAAACTTATCAAAGGTGTGAAACAAGATGATACTTCACACTACCAAACACCAAGTCATAAACCAAAATACCTTCCCCCTAAAATTAAACTGTGGCATTCATTGTAATAGGCAGTTGTTGAGGACAATTAGATAGCATTCAGAAAGTCAAACATGGACTAATTACATAAAAATTGTAATTCTATTTTTTAGTATTGAGCAAAATTGCTCTTTATTAGGGAAGTGGAGGTTCTTTGCACTTCTGGCAGAAGCATCTGGCTGTAGCCATTTTGGATGAAAAGCCAAGCAGCAGGATAATGAATGTGCTCCAGTGTGGCATTTCCTATCTTCAGTTCTTGAGGCACATTGTTCAACATCATTGCTGAAGTTCACAAAATAAAATATATCAGTTGTGCATATGAATTATCTGTGCAGAAGCACTTACAATACTGAAAAAATCTGGAAGATACCAGCAACATAATTCCTTAAAATTATGTCAACAATTAAAAAAAAAACTGCCAAACTATTTGCAAGCACTTAAGAATGTAATTGCAGAACTTGGGCTGACTTCAGCTGTTTTAGTCCTGACTGAAGTAGACACCCCTGGGAAGAACAGAACATATAAGCTTATTATTAAGATTTGTGTATTAGAGCTGCAGAAATATTAGTTGCAACATACCTAATGATTTACCAGATAATAGTATTGTCCTATGAGGGGGTAATTTCTGAATCACTGGTACAGGTCACCAATTTTGGAAAAACAATCAAATAAACAAACAAACAATCCCAATGTCACAATTTCCAAATAACTGAAATTTGAAAAACCTATCCCGCTGCCTTTTGTCCCCCATATACGATAGCATAATGATACTACCCATTCAGGAAAACCACCAGTAAATATGTTACTTCAGAGTGTGAAACAAAGGAAGAAAAAGGACAAATCTGGAACAGAAAGTTTAATTGCACCAGTGAATATCTAAATCTTCTGAGTTATAGATTATTATTGAAAAGAGATCATCCTTTTAATGTTTACATTTGAAGGCATTAGCTATCTGGATTATAGACTGCAACACAAATAAGAATCCACTGCTTTTAAATAATTCATACACACTAGCATTAGTGCAGTCTTAACTCCTATCTCTAACTTTTCCTTAGAATTATTTACAATAACAATAACTCCTTCAAACTAAACTCACTTTAAGTCTCAGACGAAGGAAAAATATGTGGTACAGCAGCTGCTATGAGAGCTCTGCCTTTCTATACAGGGTTCTGGAGTACATCAAACTGCAACAGCAGTACAATAATCATATTTTGTTAGCTTGAACCAAATTGAAAATGAATGTTTGTTCCAGAATTACAATGCATTTCAGAATTTCTGTGAATTATTTTTTGAGAGCGGTGACAGTATCAGAAGATTTAAGGATAAGAAAAAAGGACGATAATTTCAACTGCTTCTCAAAAAATCCTGTTTGTGACTATTGTCTAAAAGTGGCATAAATGTTGCTAAGTACAATTGCAAAATAATCAGATAATTCAATTGCATGAACTGTGAAGTGTACGTGGCAAGACTACACTAGAGCAATATCATATATACAAGCAGAGCTCCCTTTAAGCCAGTAAATTGCAAAAGTGTTTACTTCTCTGAGGGCACCTTGTAGCCCTCCTTCGTGCCTGTGCAAGGAGCAGGCATCCCAGAAGCTGGTCTTGGAAGAAGGGAACAAGCCTCATGCATGCCTAGACAGTGACAATTTCCTTGAAGAACAGTCACAGACCAGAGGCATTCCTCCCAGTGACAAGGACAACTCAGCAAGGTCTGGAGGGCACCAGTCCTTGCATGTCAGAACACTCCCAGTTTGGCTGGTATTTCAGAGGGAGTAATCAGCTTGTGTGTGTCATCAAACCCGAGCTCACTTAGTGTCCACTTGCTTGGGAGCCAGGAACAGATTGCAGAGATCAGCACACTCTGCAAAAGCTTGGTCAGCCCATTCCTGAGGGGCTGCCACTCTGGCACTGTTCACAGGATCTAAGCTAGCTGAGGTTACAGGAACAAAAATAACCATTGGGAGTTAGACTTGGGTTCATGTGCTCCAATGTCCTGCCCACTTGGCCATACGTGATGCTTATTAAAAAACCCAAACAGTATGGGAATTACAGCATGATGATTTCCCAGGATACCCTCTCAGCAACCAGCAAGGAAAGAAAAGAAACCACATTTCTTGCCTTAAGGGGGTATTCTTGTGGACAGCAAAATGCCTGGAATAGATACATTCTACAGGCATGGCAGCAGCAGGTTTTTTTGCTATAATGAGGAATGCTCTTCTAGATTGAGGCTCCTGGAGGTAATGAAGGAGCACTGACAATTAAAAAAACAAGGAAAAGAAAAAAGACCCCACTTATATATGTGACTCTGACAAAGGGAAAGGGTTTTAAAACCTGTGTTTCAAGGTTTTCTTTCCATAACAACAGTTGGAGTGGCATTTCAGATCACTCCCCGTTGAACACAGTAGTACAAGCAAACTAAGAGGAGTAAGCACTGCACTAGCTTGTCAGAACAAGGTGAGAGGTGCACAGGCTGAATCATGTTAGTGTTTTATGTGTTTGTTACATGTCTATACATAAATACAGAACACAAATATATTTTATATAAATGATACATAATTCACTTATATATTGAAACAAAGACAAAATAATATGGCTTAAAATTTAACTATATTGTTGCCAGCTTTTGAATTTGCTGAGACTTTGCAAAATGCTATGTAGTGGAATTGTTTGCAAGTAGGGCCAGCCCAAGTGGTGGGGGTTAAGATAAAAAGAGGACTGGAGCTAACTTGAGTATGTGCAACCAAGATAAGAGGCCTTGCTTGAATGGAGGAGCAGCTCGAAGCACATGAGAAATGTTTTCTAACACAGAGCGGGGGGGGGGAAGCAGAACCTGGACAAAGGGGGGATGAAGAATAGTAAACAACATAAGACATAAACAACAGGATGGATAATTCCATGACATAAATCTACAGAGTGCCTATAACAGATAATATTTAGAGCTAACTGCTTAAAAAGGGCTGAATTTTGTACACCTGGTGGACACATACTTGGGAGCATGAGCCCCCTGCATGACCCCAGCTGTGGCCAGGCCGTAATAAAATGATGCTTTACTATCAATATCTAGATTTTCTTTAAATCAATATAAGTGTATAAATGTAGGATAAAGTTCTGATACAGTAACGCTGATCCACCACCTGTGACAAGTTTATGTACATTGTATGTAATTTCTGTTCTGGGGAAAAGTAGTCGCTAAGGAACAATAATTTCCTTCAAGTAAGGCATATAAACAAATGCGTAATAATTCATATTTTCCCCCTTCCTATCCTGCAGAGCAGCCCCAGGCAGATAGCTTACAGAATAGGAAACATACTGTGCAAGCGCCAAGGCAGATCATTGAAATAGTTCTCTCTCTTTTCTCGAAGAGAAACTATACATTCAGCCATCCCTACTGCTGTAAAAAGTCAAAGTGACAGTGAAAAAATATAATTGAACAAATTATCTCCTGTTAACAGTCACAAAGGCCATTATAGAACAGAGCAAAACAACACAAGCAAAACTTTGAGCAGCTCTCAGTTTCCTCCACTCCTTGAGAGCTATGATACTCAGTGACACTCAAGCTGTACTTCTGCTCTCTGATTTTTGTACTGTACTGCCTGCTAGAAAAGAAATTTCTGGAAAGTCACCACAAACTTTGAAGTTACATGATATTTTATTTTTCTTTCTCTTCTCTCCACAGTGCTGAATGCCATCAAGAAGGAAGAAAATACTTCCCCTTACCTAGTACTAATTCTTTAACTGAGTAACTTAAAGCATGAATTTCATGATTACATCATTTCTATCCAAGCATGTTGCAGAATGGTAACTGATAACCTGCTGCCTACTCCTCTTGTCTCTATCTGTGGTTCAAAGAATATTTGCCCTTCCCTCTTCCAAGCCCTTTGGCTTTCATAGCTGCATTGAACAGGCTTGTTGAACAGGCTTTTTACAGTAATCTCAGCTATACATAAGTGGCAATTTGCACAATGCAACAGGGCATATTCTTAGGTAATTTCCAAGAACTTCTCCAAGAATGAGGGGGACAAAAACAAGCAGTTATGAAAATTGCCAAATACAATCTTTTGAAAGATCCAGAAATTGGGATGGATTTGGGAAAGAATTTTAAATGAAAAATATATTGGAGGCTTATATTGTTGAAACATTATATTTAGATATTTAAAAATAAATAATTTTCTTTTTGAAATATCTAAATTTGAACATGTACCAGAGGAAATGCTTCTCAGGAGAAGCATGTACCCAGGGCACTGAATACATAAATTGTAGCATGTTCATTTCTTCTCTCCCATACATCAAATGCCATCAATGTTTGACAGGTTTTTTTCCTAGATTCCTTGTTAATTTTCTCTTATTTTCCTTTTTTTTTTTTTTTTTTTTTTTACTGTGCATCTCAGTATGTACTGACTGATCTTACCCTTCATGGATAGCATATTATTCAAAGGGAACAGAGCTTTAGTTAGTTTTACAGCTAATCTCATAATGTTCTGCATTCCTTGAAATAATACTGACACATCAGGAAATGCAGTAAGGAAAAGGGAACATGCCAAGGTTGCAAGTTCCTTACTGCTTAAATGGCCCCAATAAACAAGGGAAAGGGGAATTGTAAGAGTTACTGTATTACAGGGAATCCACATTCCTCTAACATTTTTTTAAAAGGAATTTCAATGGAAATTTTTTACATACAGTGAGTACTCAAATACCTTCAACCCACCAAATGAGACAATATGCCTGAAAAAAACACCAGCCACAATTCTTTTGCCAGAAAGGACACTTTTCCAAATTCAGACATTCACATTGGTTGCTTTGTCAAGTTTATATTCAAAATATAGATTCTGCTAAAGAAGTAGAAGTAATAGCCTTGCTTATGTTTTATCAAGCACTGCTAGTTTGAAGAAACCATGTAGAAATTCTGTTCATTACCTTCGCTGTGTCATAGTATGCATGTATGGCCAAACTTCTTGAACGAAGATTTGGGAAGGGCTCTCCCCACGTGGCTATGTCCTTCCAACCTGTGCAGAGGGTTTTTTTTTTTAGGTGAGGCACAGCATGCACAGAACTGGTCCACCATTTTAAGTCCTAAGGGTCCATCTGCCATGGCCGAGCGAGCTTGGACAGTGACAGGGAAGTCCATGGGACTGTCAAACCACCCGGTACTAACCAGGGCTGACCCTGCTGAGCATCCGAGATCTGACAGGATGGGATGGCAGGGAGGCATTGAACTCCCAGGGACGGTCCCCACTGAGACTCGAACTCACGACCTTGGGATTTGGAGTCCGGAGTGCTCACCATTACACCATGGGACCGCTGTCATAGTATAAACTAAGTACATACATATGTATGTGTATGCACCTGAGATGCACTTGAGTTACACATGAGGCAGAGGCACATGAAGTGTGTAAATAATATATTTACTGTTAAAAACTCTCTTCATTGAGACTAGTATGATATCCTTTTAAGTGATAACAACAATTTATAGAATCTGACTGCAATAGGACAGCAATTGTACTGCTTCCTCAGAGTACCAAGGCAAACACCCAAATGCCTCCTGCACCACCGTGCTTTACAAACCTTACAGTGCTCTGGCCTGTGGCAAATACAGATAGATGATCAACATGACCAGTACTAGTGTTCATTTCCTTGTCTAACAGTGAGCTACCAAAGTTCACTCTACTGGTTTGCTTAAATGTTTATGTTATTCTGTGGAAATAAAATGATAAAGAAAGAGAAGGAATTAGATAATTTTCTTATTAAAGAGATTAAAAGAAAAGACTTTTTTTTCCTAAGATGTATTGGAATAGCAGTCTTTTCCACACCTTTGAAGAGAACTAAAAAATTACATAATTTTTAAAGTTTAAGGATCATCATCTAAATTTGCATATACTCTCCAGAAGTTTATGTGAAATACGAAAAAAAGAAAATACTAATCTTACAGTGTTTAGAGTACATGGAAAATTATTTTTAATTTATTCTCCCATGAATACTAGCTACAGGAACTTGATTGCTTAGCAAGAAGTGTAATTAAGGCATCTGAGGATAGAAGCAATGCTGCACAACCTTTATGTGACCAAAACCAGCTCAGCGGCACCCCTTTAATACTGGGCTGAAAGCACACTAATAAGTATAGAAGCAGAATTTGAATGTTGTCCTGCTTATCCATTATTTTTCAATTCTTCAGTTTTTTTAAAAAGTCCTTCATTCTGAAAATCAGAGAATTTTTTGGTACTCCTTACTTCTACCTGAATGTACTTATCTCAATACTTTCAGTCTCCTGAAGAGCAACTGATAATAGTGCAATCTGAAAGATGCAGTTAAAAAGAGCCCCAGGATATCACCATTATATTGATCGTGATTGCAGGATTCCCTATTATGACAACGATCCACTCCATCTCCAGTTTTATAGCACTATTCAATACAACCACCAGCTTAGGAAGAAGAAAACTGTGATACTCTGAGCATACTGTGGCGCAAGATTAACTGTTTGTATAGCAGTCCTATACATGTGGAAACAAATTGTGGTAATGGCAAAACTGGGAATCATTCGCCATCCACCTTAACAGGGAAGCTGAAAAATACGGGTCTCTTCTAACACATAAGATGGGCATAAAAACCACTAAGACAGGCACTGAATTTTGATGGAGAGGCAGGAGCTCATATGGACCACATTTTCACTGGGCTGTGAGACTACAAGTGTTTAATTTACATGTAACTCCAATTTTTCTTTTTTTTTTTTACTGTGAGTGTGATTGAACACAGGACCATGTTGCCCAGGGAGGTGGTGCAGTCTCCATCCTTGGAGACACTCAAACATCCAAGAGGCAGAGTCTTGAACTCTAGTTGACCCTGCTTTGAGCAGGGGGTTGGGCTAGATGACCTTTCAAGGCACCATGTGACCATCAACCTCAGCTATTCTATGATTCCCAAACAACTCTGGGTTGGCCAGAAGTTTGAATGAATGACCAGGACAATGAAACTCCTTGGTGCTGCAATAATCATCTGTTTTATGGCAGCCGAGTGCAGAGGTAAATGGTTTTTACAAGGCACTTAAAACTTGGATCCATTTCAGAAGTTGATAAAGTAATTCTTATCTATATTTTTGTTAAACCTTTTCAGAAGGAATTGAAAAATGTAAGTTTCTTATTTATTGTTACTTCCTTTGCATTAGCCTATAGTAGTTTTAATGAATTTATAGCTCAACAACTTAAATTGCAAATTAAGATCTTAAAAGTGTTTTTACAGAATTTGCATTTTTACAGAATAAAAGCCATCAATATGGACTGCTCTTTTGATTTAAATCTTCTACCATTTTTATAGCTTAAGCAGTACATAACTGTGCTGACACAGCTATGTTCAGATCAAACTGGGATAGATGTCACCAGGGTGTTCCACGTGCAGTACCAGGAACTCCAGCCTGCTGTTTTTTCCACTGGACCTCTGCAAAGCCCTTGGTCCTGCCCATAGTTGAGGTGAATAAGGGCTAGGTCAGTTCCAGGGCTCCCTCAGTTTATATTATTTAGTTCTCACTAAACCTCCAAGAGCAGCAGTGTTTCAAAAAGCTTATTAGGTTATCTCAGGGCTGGATAAAAGAAGGGATGTGATAGTGGCTAAAGTTCTTATAATCTCATAGAAAACTCCCACGGTTCTCCACAAAACTCACTTAATTGCTTTGTCATTTTTGCCTTTTAAAGTTTCTGAAAAGCCATTCTGAGGAGTCAGAGACAGCACTTGCAGGCAGGGAGATGGAAACAGAACACTGATGAGTCCCATACCAGGCACACAGACTCAGACCAGTGACTCACCACAGTACTTTAAAGTACCTGTCAGGTCTGTATCTCAACCTGCAGTGAAGTACTGGTTTGTTCCTAGCATTTATAATGACAGAAATGGTGCGCCTAAATTCTGGATGAGGATTATAATACTCTTCCTTTGAAAAAAAGAGAAACACAAGAAAGCTCACTGTGTGGAGGGCAGTGACTATGCAGGAGGTATCTCCCTTTCTGCACTTACAGTATTATGGAAACCAAAGAAATGCCATTCTAGCTGGTCCTGTAGTTTAACTTTCAATGATCAAATCCCAAGTTTAATAAAGCTTTTTCTTATGGACTTTGCACTCAGGGTAGATATTATAGGACATCCTTACTGCTCTACTGTGGCAAGCTAGTGATGCACTGGGGAAAGGAACAGCTAGTTCTGGGCACAGTATTACAGAGACAAGGCTTAATCCGTACTTGAAAAGACTGCATAAGATATTGACCTGTCACATTTATGCACCTACTTAATTTTCCAATCTAGGACATCATGACTGCAAATTACATTTGCCTGCTGGTTAGTCTCAGCAGCTGCAACTACTCTGACTCCTTGCTCAGAGAAGAGAGCTTTACTTTACAAGGAGAACTTGGAAGCTCTTAAGCTGAGCCAAGCCTGGCAGTTTGACCAGGAGCAAACAGAAAACTTTATGTATCTTGGCATAAGCAAACACTGCCCTTAAATGTTCCCTTTCAAACCCAGACATGGAGGGATACAGAGAGGGTTGTTACAGTCTCTTTGAAACACTCTATAGCTCAGTACTTGGAACTGTGGCACTTAAAAGATTTGCTTTGGGTTTCATAATGGCAGTATTATAAAATAAATATATAATCTGCATATTTTAACGAAGTTTATAGACAAATAGCCAGAAATTGTAAAAATTTTGTTTTGTGTCTGTACTGTGGACTATGTTTTGGCTCTGGTTTTCTTCACTGAAGACTCGAGTTGGCCAGATGCTTCTGCTGTTGCTGCCTACAGGGGTAACTCACCCAGTGACTGTGAGGATAGGGTGACACTGACATGTAGAAACTGCCTTGGAGTACAGAGAAGTGTAAGTTTCTTGGGAAAGCAGCAGGCTGCCAGGTTTATTTGCACCTCCCTCTCAAAATTAAACCAAGCTCTGAGGGACAGGAGAGTGCACTGGGGAAAAGTAACTTCTTAATTAAGGGTGACCAGAGAATTTTGCTGGCCTGCTTGTCCCCTTGATGGAACAAGCAGCTGCCATTGCATCTCCAGAGGAAAGATTTAGTAAAGCTTTCAACAGAGACTTTGTAGAGGGCTATGCTGATAGAAGCTTTAACAAAAGCTATTTATATTTATATATATATTTACTTGACTTATAGCAATAGGAGATCAAATGATGAAATATTTAAAAAATAATTCTGATTTCAATAAAACATTATTAACTCATTTCTCTCATTTTAATAATTGATATAGCACATCTAATTTTTAGTTAAGAATAATTTGTGAAAGTTCTGGTCATATTAATCAAATGTTAGCTTCAAGATAATGAAATACTTATGGCTTCTGGAAGGTTAACATGGATGATAAAATGGGCTAAATAAGGAAAGCTTGAAATAGCTTTTATGAAGTAGCTTGAGGGAAAACTTAAAATAGTTTGTGTGAAATAGCTTGTATTTACCATTTAGTATTAATTTCGCTGAAGCTATATATTACATTTCCCCTTGATAAGAATAACCACATTCATTTATGCAACTAAAAGATGAGTGTGAGCATAAATCTCTTCTTTGAATAGAAACTTAATAATTGATAACAGCTCAACTTGCTCAAAAGGGAAATATTTCAGCACTTGAAATTTATTCTGGTTCTTTTACTCTGCAGTTTTTGATGTGTAAGGAGAAAGGGCTATTCTGTATTTCTTTGCATCCTTTTCGATTCCCCTACCCAAGGCATAGGCGGCATTGTTTCTTTAAGGAAAACATACCACGAAAAGGTGGTTAAATGCTTTCTGCACCCTACTAACAATCCTGACTGAATCTCCCGACGGGTTCCCATCTCCATTTAGACTCGTGAGTGCGGCCGGTGCGGGCGGCAGCTCCTCCCGGAGGAGATGCTCTGTCCCTGCTCACTAACAAGGCAACAGTGCCGGGGTCACCGCAGGTCAGCGCGGCTGTTCCCGCGGAGCCCGAGGCAAGGGATGGCGCTGGGACAGCCGGGGGATTGCGGCAGGTCGCTCATCCCGGGCACCCGCTGCCTGTGCTGCTGAGCCCGCACGGGCTGAGGCGCGCCCGCTGCCAGGGGCGGCTCCTGCGCACGGAGCAGCGGGACACCTTCATTTCAGGCGCGCAGACGACGCAACCACACCCCTAAAATAACTTCGCGTCCCCTTTTCCAGTGTTTGCCTCCCCTGCTCGGCCTGTTCGGCCCCCTCAAGTCATCCACAGCACGGCGGGGTCAGAGCTCCCCCTCCCGAGGCACGGCAGCCTCGCTACTCCCGGCACCGCTGCCCTCGCCGGGTCCCTCGGGGGGGGTGGCCGGGGAGGTAGCGAGCGCTGCTCCTGCTGGGCTCGTGCGGGACTGCCATGCAGGTACCGCCGCGGGCAGACACGGCTGCACTGCTGTTTGCACGCGGGGCCGGGCGGGGTGGCGGGGCCGGGCCGGGCCACGCCACGGTGCGGCCCCCCCGCCCCGGGGTGCCCGGCGCGCCGGGCGGGCGGAGGGAGGGAGGGCGCCGGGCGGCGCCGGGCGGGCGCGCCGCATGCGCAGCAGGGCAGGTGCCGGCGGCAGCCGAGCGGCCGCGGGAGCATCGCGGCACCGCGTCCCCCATGGTGCCGTGCCAGGCTGCGCCGGCGGCGGGCGCGCAGGAGCCGGAGGTGCCGCCGGGCCGGGAGGACGGGGCGGGCGCGGGGCAGCCGTGCATCGAGGCGGTGGGCACCGAGGAGCGCCGCGCTTGCGGCTGCTGCTCGGGCTTGCCCTGGCCGCGCTGCTGCGAGGCACCTGGTGAGGAGGGGGAGTCTGGCAGGGGGGTCAGAATCCTGCCCGCTCCGGGGTGACGCTGCCGGCGGCGCGGGGGAAGGGCAGCGGCCCGAGGGCACCGGGTTGTCCGCACGTGGCCCGAGCGGGGCGGGCCTGGGTGGCCACAGAGGGCGCCCGCACCCCCGCCCGGGCTCACACCTGGTGCCCGCCGGGGCACCTGCGAGCCCGCTCGGCCTCCGCTTTTCTTCCCGCTCCTCTTTACCGGGCAAACCGGCCCCGGTGCAGAAATGCACAGGAGCGGCAGGCACGACTTCTCGGTGCCACTCTGCCTGCGGCGGGCGCGGCCGGGCCCGGTGCCCGCTGTCCCCGCGGCGGCGGGAGCGCTCCGGACCGCTCATCCCCAGGGCTGGGAGGCTCCTCTATCGCCTCTCAGAGTGCTTCGGGGGCGATTATGCCTCAGGAAAACAGCACTTCCTGTTGTCAAAGTTTTAAAAAGAGTTGGCAGTTTTGGGTAAATAGAGGTGCCTTCTGGCAGTGTGAACTTCTGTCGCTGTAAATAAGTTTGAGCGGGGCACAAATGCAGTTCAACAAGTCCACAGACTTGTGTCTGTGACTTCCCGGGCAATTCTTACCATGCCTCAGTGTGAGTGTAGTCTTGATTTTGTTTGAATCTGTGCTTTGCTTCTTGGTCATTTTCAACTGTTAAAGCCACTAACTTAAGTTTAACGTGGAGTCACATAAATGCCATCTTAAAATAGCTTCTGAAGTTGTTACCTGAAGTACTTTAGCATGTGTGGGTTTTAAACAACATCACTGGAAATGTGTTTGTCGTTAAATTGACTGTAATTCACTTTCCAGCAGAAAATAGATTTGTTAGTGTGCTGTGGAGAGTATAGAAGAGAAAAGTGTACTTCATAGCAGTGTCACTTCTGAGTCAATGCTTGGGGGAGAAAATAAGCAGCCAGTGTTTGAACTCCTGAGAAACTTGCATTAACTCACCAAAAAGAGTACTTTGTTTTTGAGTAGTCTGTCAAGCAAAATTTTTGACTGAGTCTGTGACTGAACTTTATGAGTCACCTCTAGGTCCTGTGATTAATCATGACCATGATTAGTTCATACGCAGACTGCTCCTGGCACTTCACAGAAGTCTGAGAACTTGATCTGCTTTTTATAATATGAAGAACGTATCACACTCTTCTGCCTTTTCTGAAGGTCTGGGAAAATTATCTTGCTGACCATCTTTCCCATAGCCAGTACTTTTCTGCCTTTGCTACTATTCTTGAGATGCATGTATGTGAGAAGTGTGATTTTCTTCTCTCTGTGGATTGCAAGTATAAAAACTGTTTAGAACAAAGCATGGCATTAAAACACAAACAGAATTTACACATAAAACAGTGCAGTGGGAGGCATTTGCCTTGGACTTAAGAGTGGAAAATGGTTTGAAAGCTTTACATATAGAGTTGGCCAGGGAATAAAATTGGAAAACGAAATCTGTAGCCACTCAAAAAAGAGGACTTGGGCACTGCTTGAAACATTTTTATTTCCAGGCTGCTACAGTCTTTAAAAAATGGTATGAGTGCTGCAGTGTTTTGATGGCATTGGTCTAGTATTTAGAGACTTTATATTTTACCGTGTGGAAGTGTTATCTTAACCTAACTTCTCCTTATAACTTACTTTGAAGTAAGTACTCTTCAGAACTGCAATTCTTGTTTTTGGTGGAAGAACTTGTACCATTTTATTTTTAAAAGGAAATAAAACACTTTCTCATTGTGCTGAGTACATGCCTTGGCAATGCAAGATGTTGATGGTTTAAATTCTAGTATTATAAGGTTCTGGTTGGTGGTAGGCTTGGTATATTGGATAGCTTACAAAAATGACTTCCTTCTAGTTTTTCTTTGTTCCTCCCAGTCCAAAGCTTAGTTCTGGGTATAAGATCTTTTCAGCATATTTTGCTTTAATTGGATTGGTTTTCCATTTCAGCACTTCTGTTATTGAGATTGGCTTTGTTTGCAGTAATCAGACAAGCTATCATGCCTGAAATAAGAGTTAATAGTTCTCTTTGTACTGTGTTCATCCATAAGCCACCATGGGTTTGGCTTCCCCATTTCAGTTTTAGGCCAGTTTGATTCCTCTTGCTTTAATATTGAGACGTTGTTGATATTGTAGTTCTGTTGTGTGACTGTGTGGATTAGGACATTACATAATTCATGAACATTTTGAAATCCACCCTGTTTCATAGTTGGTAGATGTCCCGGTCCAGTGTTGGTTGGTGGTAGTTTTTATAGTCACTTTTATGTAAGTGGCTGTTGCTAAATAGAAATATTTCAAATAGAAGCTGTAACTCACTTGCAGCTGCAGTGTGGCAGGATCCCTTGAGCAGCAGGCCTTTTGCCTACTTCAGATTCTTGTTGCTGTTTTAAAGCCTGGGTCTCTAGAAGTGTGTCAGCCCACAGGCTCCGCTCTTGGGGACTGAGATGGAGTTTTTCAGCCTTGAGTGCTGATCTTGAGGAGGATCAAAATGGTTTATGACAAGTTTTGTTAATGTAAAAGAAAACCAGCCACACACCCCAAACAAAGCAAAAAACCCTCTCAAAACCATATTTAGTTGCTAAGCAACTCACAGCAGTACCCTGCTGATTATGTTTTAGAGGATCCATAAGGCTCACAGGCTGCCTCACTAATGTGAGATGAGGCACCCTTTTATCAAAACACTGTCTCTGGGACATGGAGTTCTTGCTCCTGTCTTTACAGTGTTGTAGAAGAAAAGGGTAACTCCCAATGTTTTATACAGAGAAAAAGAGATGGTGAGGTAATATCCCACTCAAATTTTTAGATGTTTTTTCTTTTCCATGGTGTTCACCTCTACGTTCAGTGGAAAGACTGTTCATTTTATTCAACAAAGCAATTAACAAAAAAAGCTGATTTCTTTGGAGATGATGTGGAGGTCAGCAGCAGTTTTCCCTCTCTGTTTGCTTTTTGTGGTGTTTTTTTTAATAGTCAAGGGTGGAGCAAATGAGTGGAACAACAAAGAGTATGTTACTGAAGAGAGCCTGAAGCATTGAGGAAGCTTGAATAGAAACATTAGACTTGGGAAACTGTTTCAGGAAGGAGAAGTCTGATAAATAAGCATAAACTACAGTCTTCATGGAATTATGATAGATATCAGGCCTATGGTGTTTTAACATTAGTTACTTGAATTTATTCTGCTTTAAAATGTATATTTGATGCCTATTTGTAAAACATATTTAGAGTCTTACAGGAAGATAAAAATGTTATATGAAAATTCTGTAGGTCTAGGTCAAATTTAGGATGATTAGCTGCAAAATAAACATAAGGTATAAGAAAAGTGGTGTTCTGTACACAGATATTTTATGTATGTGTATTGGTGGGAAAGGAAATTAAATTCTTGTTTGTGAACCTTAGTTAACTAAGCAAAAGATTCCCAAGATAATGTTTCAGAATCTGACCATGGACCATTTTGTAGTCAATTATATTTATTTGTCCTTGGGCAGAATCATGACTAGTTCCCATAGTAAATCACCCATACTACTGTGACACCTAAAAGAAGTAAAGCTAACCAGTGTAGAACTTTGAGAAGTTTTGTATCCCAGGTGTTGGAGTTCATCTCTTATTCCCCCTTCAAAAAAAAAAAGGAGACCTATGGTAGTCAGTGAATTATTTCAAGGTAGGTCTGGTAAATACCTGTAATACTTGCATTTATTTCTTTGGTTCCCTTGTCTTCTACCACAAGAATCGCTACAGCATATGGAGCACTGCCTGATCAGAGAAGTCTGCTAATAGATCCTTATTAACTCTGGTATGTCTGTTGCAGGAACAAAGAAGAAAGCCGCGTGTCCAGGACTTGGTCTGTTTTATACTGTACTGTCTGCCTTCCTTTTCTCAGTGGCCTCTTTATTTCTTAAAAAAGTAGAAGATGTACATTCAGTGGAAGTGAGTGCAATTCGTTGTGTTTTCCAAATGGCATTCGTTCTTCCTGGTTTAATATACTACAAGTAAGTGTAGCAAATGTTTAAATTTAAAGATATTTCTTGAAAATAAATCTAGAATTATCATTCACTTAAATCAGATTGCAGTATTATTTTAATTTGGATTTCAATTACGTAACCAATTGAATTGATTGTTGGTAGTTTCTTAATATGACTCAGAAAACTGAAAATCTTTGACTCTCTGAACTGTAGAGGTTTCTGTGAGGATTATCCTACCAAATGCTTTGATCTTCCATGAAGTGGTGATCTTAAAATTTGTAGATACTCTTGGGTTATTTTGCAAGCAAAAAATTAATAGCAAGAACAGGTTCTGAACTCTGAGTGTGGTTGAGGGTCATGATGAAAATGAATTTTCTGTGATCAGATAGTTAAAAATATTGGGATATGTAAGTCCTTCATCTAGAAAGGTGTATACCATCTACATGGGTGTGTACAGTTAGATGTGTTTGAATGTTACCCATGAAATAAGCAAGCCAGTGACATTAATGTGACTTTTCTGTTTTTCAGAACAGGGTTTTTGGGACCAAAAGGTAAAAGAATTTTTCTTCTCTTCCGAGGATTCCTTGGCTCTACTGCAATGATTCTTCTCTACTACGCTTACCAAGTCATGCCACTAGCTGATGCCACTGTTATAACTTTTAGCAGTCCTGTTTTTACATCGTTGCTGGCATGGATCTTTCTCAAAGAGAAATACAGTATTTGGGATCTTCTGTTTACCCTCTTTGCAATCACTGGAGTGATTCTTATTGCTAGACCACCGTTTCTGTTTGGGTCACGTGTTACAGGCATTGAAGGAAGTTACACAGATCACCTTAAAGGAACTATAGCAGCAATTGCAAGCACAGTCTCCGCAGCTTCGACTTTTGTTATACTAAGGAAAGTGGGAAAATCTGTGCATTACTTTTTGTCAATTTGGTATTACGCCGTTATTGGTTTAATTGGCTGTGTTATAGCATTGTTTGTTTTGAATGAATGGCGTTTACCACACTGTGGTAAAGACAGGGTTCTTCTAATATTAATAGGCGTGTTAGGGTTAGGGGGCCAGATATTTCTCACAAAAGCATTACAGATAGAGAAAGCTGGACCTGTATCCATAATGAAAACAATGGATGTGGTGTTTGCTTTTATTTTACAAATTCTTTTTCTCAATCATCTGCCAACTTGGTGGACTGTGGGTGGTGCCCTTTGTGTAGTCGCCAGTAGCTCCGGAACCGCCATTCGCAAGTGGCGACAAAGCGTGAAAAAAGCTAAACAAAGTGAAATCTAAGACACTAATTCATCACAGAAACAAACAACCTTGAAATATATATATACACACAATATTTATTTTTATTTATTTTAAATATCCCATTTACCAAATTGTTATACCAAATTATATCCAATAAAATAAGTTGATTTTTTTTAAACCAAAATTGAAGGTGTTTTAGCAATTGATCAGGTTTATGCTTTTCTTTCTTACATTTAGTTATGCTAACAGGAGCAGTAGAAAGATATTTTAAAGTTGTTGCTTCCTACCAGAAGTGGACAATGCTCTCAGGCACATGGTGTGCTTCTTGGGATGTCCTGCAGAGGGCCAGGAGTTGGACTTGATGATCCTGATGGGTCCCTTCCAGCTCGACATGTTCTGTGATTCTGTGAATATTTATTTTGTGCAAGTTCCTGTCTCTCAACTTCTTAGTCTCTTTCTTTATTCTTCTGAGCAGTGGAAATAGTCTCCCAGGCTTATTTAATACTGTTCTATGCTTGATTAGCAGGAATTGCAGTACAAAAGTTAGAAGGAAATGAATCTTTAGGCTGCCAGCTTTTTAAGAACAGGTAAAGCTTGCACATTTGCAAACTTTTTTTTTTTGCACAAAACAGATGCCCTGTGGGCATTTATTTTTAATTTGGATTTCAAAAGCTATTTCATCTTTCAATGTAGTATCAAGAGAAAATTAACTTGTGAAAACTATCAATCAACTTTGGTTTCTTTTCAAAAGAATTTCAAGTGTTTGTACTTGTTTTACAGATACAGTGAAACAACCTAATCCCCCTCCCCTTTTTTTTTCCAAATGTGATATTCCCAATAAACATGTCTTTAATTGCTCCACGCTTGAGCGGTGAAAGGCAATGTTTAATTGTATACCACTTGTAAATTAGCCATTTCTTGTGGTATAGAATGTTACTCTGTAGCTGCACTTTTCTTTATTCTATGCAAAAGATTATATTTTTTAGGTATTTAATATAGGTTATTTTTAATGCTGCTTATGACCCTTTTGTTTAGATTCTTCTGTATGAAAGTTCTTTATGAGACCAAGTTTAAGTCTCCTTGGCCTTCATAAAGTTAGGAGCATTTACAATAAAGCTTTTTCCCACTTCCTAAGAATGTACAAGAGTGCAGTACAATTGCAGTTTCACAGAAAATGCAGGTTGGCCAAGGCCATACAGAGATTATACAGAAGAGGTTTGACGAGAGCTTGGTGGAACAGTGGAGCTGTGCATACACATCTCATCGTGTTCAAGCATCCCACTATGTTTGGCAGTGCTACTGGGCATCTTCAGCCCCATTTCTCCAGCTGGCCCTTTTAAATCTACATTTATCACTTTTCTTGCACATCTTCTCACGCTTCTCACTTTTATAGGCATTATCTTAATAGCAACAAATACTAAGAAAAAATACTTGTGTTATTGATCTTGGTGTCCTTCATAGTTGAGGACTAAATGTTTAGTATCACGAGGTGGGATTTTCCCAAATTCAGTCTTACGTACTTTTAGGTCTTGTCTCAGAAGAGTTTAAAGAAAATTTTAACTCAGATCTTTTTTTGGTCATTTGTATCATGAGGAGGTTTTCAGTTATTTGCTCACTCTAGTCTTTTTCTAAAGGAGAATGCAGTGTTCTGTACACTTGACACGTTTGTTTCAAAATCACTGAAGGTGGCGTATGTTTCCTTATTTTGATTTATGGATGTCTAGTCACATTTCTTTTGTCAATAAGCATTGCATCCTGTCAGGGCAGATCCAGGGACTTGAGTCCCGAAGGACTGGAATGCATATAGTACTGGAGGATGTCTCTGGGTGTGGGGAGCTGTCTTTGTACGGGTTTCTGTATGTAAACCAGCACCCTGAATCCATGTGTGTTCACAGATCTGAGCAAATTCCACTTGAGTGAAACAGTCAGTTCCTGCTTTTAGCTGTCTGTTTTCTGCTTCTCCTGAAGGCTGAAGTACAGCTACTGCTGAAGGGGTCAGGACTAGTATGAAGCTGCTTTTCTATCTCTTTAAAGCCTCATGTAATAATAAAATTCCAGTTTGGCACCTGTTTTGCTTAATACTTGAAACTGTGAACTGGGATTGTTTTTCTGCTGCTCGGCCAATGCTGCCATAGAGCAATAGCTTTCAGGGCAGGGAAGGAAAACACTGCATTTTTTACTGCTTCACTTCATGTTTAATATGCATCTGTTTGAATTGTCACTTGTGAAGGTGTGGTTCCAGATTAGTTCAGACTGATGTAAACTTGGATTGTCAGCTAACCCTGCTCCCTCCTCTTGGCTCAGTGCTCCTGCTTATGTGGTTATGTGATGAGCTAGACCTGGGAGCTGATCCAGCTATATATCTTTTAGTAAGATTGTTGGAAAGGAGTAGCCTCAACTGGATGACAGTATAAAAACAGTAGGAAAGGGAATTAGATAATAGTTTAAATTACAGCAGATGAATGCTGCTTTGTCAGTGCAGAATAGAAATGTGACATCAAAAAATCTTTAGCTTATATGATTTCAGTGAATCATATAGAGAAGAGGAGGCTATTGAAAGCATTGCTTTCTTTCCCTTAACATATAAGTAAGTGTAGAAAATAAGCTGATCTGAGAACAACATCCAGATATAGTGATTGGTGATTTTTGTCAAAAGTTACTGCAGAAACTTTTAATGTCTTTCCATACCTGTAGTGCCAAAACCCCCAGATGGATTTTTTTTTCAGTTTGTTCAGACCTATAGGAGTTCCCTTATGGCTTCATTTGCTGATTTCCTCTTGCTGTTCCCAAACCTTCCTAAATATTTAAGTTGTTAAAATAATAATCTAAATAAGATCCTGTGTTGGAGAACATTACATGTTTCAGAACTTTATTTTGATTTGGCTCCATCTTTTAGAGAATTCTTTAACTGGTATGAGAATGAAGGACTTGACTAGGACTTCAGTCATAAAGCACAATAAGCTAGTTTCTGTAATTAGCTTTTCTAGATGATATTGGGAATGAAAGACATTTAAGCTTCAACCACCTCAATTTAAAATTTTTTCTTCCTCTCAAATATAGGTTGAAAACCTAAATATTAGTTGTAACCTTGAAGATAATGAAACTATACAAAAATACAGGTATCATGAAATGATGGGGGGGTTTTAATGGAAAATATTTCTTAAAATTTCTGTTAAGATGGTAAAACTTTTCTTCAAAGCTTAACAGTTTGAGTATCTAAAATTAAACTGGCTGAGCCTTGATTCTTTCAGGTTCTGATCTTTTTTAGCTTTTACAGCAAGTTTCTCAGGGTCAAAAGTTATTTTTCTGAGTTTTGAGTCAGAGATATATTAATGTTCATCTTCTGTAATGTCCTGTTGTCATCTTTACTTTAAAGTTTGATAAATATACTTTTCTAATGGAAACTTCTTTCTTTGTAATACAATGGAATATTGGTCGCATTACAATTGCTGTGCTATAAAGTTAAGTTTCTCTTGAATTTCAACATACTCATTCAATGTACTAATTTCAGTGGATTCATAGAAAGAGTAATAATTAATTATTGGTTGTTTTGCACATAAACGTAGGGTAAAAAGATTTAGTTGTTACTGATGCATCACAAGCATAGTTCTTATGTTCTTTACTATGCAAGACACTGTAATTGTCTGTGGTCTTCAGTGGGATGTTACTGCCTTAAAGCCTTATGTATCCAATTCTTTAAAAAGCTGATGGCTGAAAAAGTTATGTACTGTCACTGTGCAGCAGACAGGTTTTTTCAGGTTAAGTTGGTTGTCAAAGTATGATCTAAAAGCCCTTTAAATACATCCACACATTGTGCAGACAAGAGCAATCTGCATAATTAAAATGGATTTCATGTGTTTGTGTAACACCAGCCATGAAGTAACCTGAACTTTCACAGCATTGGTAAAATGTGTCATTTTTATTCTGAAACCTGAAACTAGGCTCTTTCCCAATTCCTGAAACTGGTCCAAGATGGTGCTTCTTGTAATTGGTAATGACAAGATGGATAGTACTACCCTTGCTCATCATTTGAATAAATACCCCCACGGTATTTTTCTCTTTCTTAAGCTTTTGTTCAAACTGTCTGTTGAAGCAGGTTTATTTCTAGAGAGGCAGCCTCTTTAGAAGTTATTTCCTTGCTAACTAGAAGTAGATAACGAGGAAGTCTGTTTTCCAGTTCTCTAGCCATGGTAACCATGATAGGCTCATCTGTGGCATCAGTCCCACAAGGGCAGTAGAAACATGATCTCTCTCCCTGCATGGATTCAGGGTTGGCAGTGCTGACAGCAGATGTGCAACACTGGCTTCAGCAGGACGTTGCAGCTACCAGCAGAATATTTTTGTATTCCTAACTGCCTGTCCATCCAAAGAAAATTTGTGGCTTTATATTCCTGCAGATGCAGGTGACTTCAGGGTGTAACATACATAGACTTCTATGGTGATAACACTTCTGTATATCAGAATGAGTAATTGCCTATATTATGTGAGTTACTGTTTGACAAAATGGGGGTAAAAATACCCTCAGCATCAATTAAAGGATTTTTACTATGTGCTATATATTGTTAAATATATGTTGAATTATATGTTTTGTAGAAGTTACTGGCTTTGTTATGTAGTATATTTTTATAGACAATTCTTATATATTGAAATGTTAAGAATATTTTCATAAGAGATTTATATTCATCATTGCTAATAAAATAATCCTGAAGAATTCATCTCTGGTTTTGCATTGATTAGTGGAACATAACTGAATGTAGTGATTGTAAAAGCTTTATGAAAGAACTGTTAACCAAACAGTTCCTGTTAAACATGAACATATGTCTCAAATTCTGCTATTGTTAGTGTGCTGTGTCACTTTTTGTGCCTTGCAACCAGCTAAAGATGAAGCTCCATCAGCTTCCATACAGCCATTTCTTAACTGAAAACACTGTGGCATTGACAAATCAGTAAAGTTAAATTTTCCTGTGTACAAGTGGTCATTTGTTTCTGCGTACTTTTTTGGTTTTGTTTTATTTCTGTATGTCGTGATGTGAATTCAAGTCTTACCTCTCTTGTCACAAAGTGATACTTAATTCATCCTAGTGCTTCCCAATATTTAGTGTGTCAATAATTAACTGTTCACCAAAGAAGAAAAAGCAGGGGAAAACCCCCCTCATTTGTAGAACAATCATAATTGCTAAATGTCAAAAAAAATGGGAATAATTTTTTTATTATCCTTCTAAGTGCTTCCTCCTACAGTGTCAGGTTTTATAAGAGCAGAAGATAACAAGTGGACTTCTGAAGCTTACACTTGAGAGTTTTATGCATGTAACAAATCTTTATTTCTGGGTGTAACTTGACTAATGTTATAGGGGGGAAATAGATGGGGAATGGTGAGTTACATAATGGGGAATTAGGCTGTGTGTCCAGCACCCTTTTCTTCACTTTGTAGGCTCAAAAATTAACTCATTGTAGGATGACTTGATGCCATCTGTTTCACAGGCTTCTAAAGTAAAGGAAAAGCAAGGTACTTCCAAGAGAACTTACTGTGCCAGGCATAGGCAAGGAAGATTGTGAATGAAACTTTGTCACTTTCTCTTGGCAATTCTGGGGTTCTCCAGAACAGCTAAAAGTGTCCAATAGTTAGAAGTTTAAGGGAAGGAGGAAAAGATTTTTTGATAGATAATATTGAAATCTTCCTTATTTACAAATGGCATGTGACACAGCATAAGACATGATGGCTATTATCTATTACTAGATAGTAAAACTCAAACCCAGATTCTAGAATTGTGTCTATTCACTCAAAAAAAAAAATAGCTCAAAGGATTTCAAAGGACAAAACATTCCCATTATTACTTGGCAAACGGATTTCACTGGCATTGCAAAGTACTTGGGGCCACTGTGAGTTATCCCCTTACCAATTTGCTAAAGTCCTGAGCACAGGACCTCTAGTACATGAGATATAGTTTGCAGATGAACTGTACAAATAGGTTTCAGTTGATTGTTTTTATTCTTCCATTAGCTTTTATTGAACTGAATGAAGTTGGTATGTTATCCTGTCAATGAACAGTGAATTCTGGAAAGGATAATAAGAAACTTATTTGTGATCTGACTTTACAGACTGAGCAAAGGGAGAAGGAGAGATTTGAGTTCTTGCTCTGCTGAAATAAGGTGATTCTGGGTCTATGTGGAAGAGGTGGAAAGGAGACCCGTGTTTTCTGGTCAGCAAACAGGTTCTTCAGCTTTCACTCTGTACTATGGCTGTTCTGTCGGCAGGTGGGGCTATTCCTTAGCGTGTAAGCTTAAACCCTCATAAAAATCCAAATACACAGCTCTGGACAATAAAAGTTTCTATACAGTGTGATGTACACAGTGTAAATATTAAATAGGAGCCCAAATACTAGTGAAGTATTTAAATGACTATTCAAAATGCTGCTCGGCAGACCCTTGAATAATCTCTTTTCTCTCATGTTTTAAAGTGTTTCCTCCACCCCTTCTGAAAGCAAAAGATTATAGAGGGTACAGGAGGACTTTGGCAACACTTTCTCTGAAATTCTGGGCAGCAAGGACAGAGTGGCCCTACCCCTTTCATGGGAATGTCAGTGAGTTGGCAGGTAATGAAGTGGGACATCTCATCAATAATGATGCTGCTGGATATGATGCAGTCTGTATATATAGCATATGTCCTAAGCATTCTTTTTATTAAGAGAAAGAGACAAAAGGGAGGGATAACAAGTTAATTCTTGCTATTAAATTCTCTGGGGCAATTTGTGACAGCTAGGATGAATTTAGGCTACTAGTTCTAATTTTGCACAGAAATAGAGCACGTGCACTATCAGCAGTTGATCAGCAGGTTGTAACTGTTGCCTCCTGTTTCTCTTCCATTGGGCTGGGGGATTTAAAAAATATTTCTGTTCCACTTTTGATTTTTATTTTGGGTTTGGGGTGAGACCCCAACATAGTCCTTGACCAGGTTCTTGTTGCAGGTGCTAAGGCAGGGAGGCCCTAAACATCAACTAGTACCTCATCCCCAGGACCCTACTACCTAATATTTCCAGTGCCAGAGTTTCCCAGTTACTTGCTCTGATCACCACAGCACAGGGCTATGGACAGGACCAGGTGTGCTGGAACAGCCTCTTCAGTCAGAGCAGTTGTTTAAACGGGAAGTGCAAGCTTTTGAGCACAGATGCACCGTGCTGTGCCTAAAGCCTGGTAGAACTGCAAAAGGTTGTTCCAACTTAAATTTAAGGGGTAAAAGTATTAGAAAAAGAGGAGGTGACACAGTTAAGTACTACAGTGAGCTAGAAAATATACTTGTCAAAATGTTTTCCATTGGAAGGTTGGCTGGAGGAATTTTTGCTGGTGTTCGCTGGCACTGGGAGGTGTTGTTCTACTTAATAGGAAGTACTGGACAGTTTTTTGGGTAGCTAAGTTAGAGAAGAGAAAAACCTTTTTAATATTTGGAAAGGCTACGTGGCAAGTCCATTTTATTTCATAAAAATAAACACAGTGCACTGTGAATCAGATATTAATATTTACTTTCTGCTTTCCCATTTGTACTTTATTTCTTAAAAAAATATTCCTTTATAGTACCATAAAAACTGTTCAGTCACTATTGAGTTTTGATTGGGAAGCAAAGGAAATAGCTGTTTACTTTTAAAAAGTAACCCTGATTGTGTTGGGGTTTTTTCGCTTTACCAGAAATATTTCACACCAATGAATGCCTTGTAATAGACGTGTGTTCAATCTATCCATTAAACATCATCTTTATGTAACATGAATAAGACCCTATGTTCTGCTATTCGTAGTAATGTATGTAGGGAGGCCATACAAAAATACTTAGCTGATCTTCTTTATTCTTGCCATATGACAAAACATTTTTCTTCATTATTACAAAAGGAGAGTGATAAATACTACAATCTGAAATCTCCCATGGGAGGACTGCAAATAGCCAGGTAGCCTTTTCTACCCCAGAAGCTTCTTTTGCTCATGTGATTCACCTCCCTTTCCTGCTTTATCTGCCAGAACCATGTAGCTTATTTCCTTTGCAGTTCATTAGTTCATAATCTGCAGTAAAGGTGGCTGATTTCAATTTATGCTGTTATCAGCAGTTAGGCTATGTTATTTTTTCAAGGAAAGGAGGAAGGTGTGAAACAACTATATATATATATATATATATATATATATATATATGTATATTAAGCTGTCAACGTTACAAATTAATCGTATTTTCTGCATCAACAGGAGTTGTAAATTTTAATGACAATGTCTTAATCATAAATCATCTTAACCCAGCTTTAGAGAACAGCCTCCTGTACTGCTGTTCTCTTGGAAGGGGTAGGGATTGGGAAGGAAAGGGAAAGGAAAAGTCTGGGGGAAAATATTTGTTCTCTCACTGGCAAGTACTCTGTAGCAAAGCTGTCCCAATGAACCCTGTTTGTGTGATTGGGTACAGATTTAAAGAAGAGAAGGAACAGTTTGTTCTCTGCTGATTATATAAGAATACCCTTGAGAGCATGTTGCTTGCTTCAGATTACAGCCTGTATCCCATGACTAGCATGGAAGAAAATAGGAAAACCAGAGTTATACCCACATTTTTATTTCTTTAGTATGCCTTTATTGAAACCTGGAAGCCTTGGGCCTATGGTAATGGATGCTACTTTATGTTAGCCTGTAGCTCTCTAGACGTCAGTTTTGATCAACAAACTTCTATGCTGTTTTCCTTGAGAGAAATATACTTGCCAATTTGATTCTGCTCTTTTAAATTTTCTGAAGGACTCTGCTCTTTCCAAATTCTGTGATGCCCACAGCTATTTTTGTCACATTTTTTTCTAATTTGCTTTTGCCTCTTAATTTTTTTTTTATTTAAAACTTCATTTCAGGTTTAAAAGCTTTTTTTTTTGCAGTGTTTACTGATCTTTTTTTCTGTAACAAGACAGATTTCCTCTTTCATATCACACCTAGTAGTATGTTCCAGGTAGGTAATTGATGAAAAAGCATTATTCACGTTTAATTTCTCCCACTGAAATGTTTTTAGTGCATTAGGAACTTCCAGACAGAGGCATGAAGGATTACACTGCACTTTTTAAAACTACAGTCTAATTCTCTTTCTCTAGAGGTTAATGGATATTTTAGACCCCCTCATTTTTATATAGGTCATACCATGCTTATGCACAATTTGCTGCAAAGAACAGCAGTTACCTTCACTTCCCCAGCAGTGGTTAGATTGTCATCTGTCAGAGGTGGAAGGAATGGCTGCTCTGCTCGTACACTCAAGGGGAATACTTGATGTGCAGTGACGGTGCACAGAAAAGGGAATACAGGTCAGTGAGGACAATGCAAAACCCCTAATCCTACATATAGTGAAAATCAACGTGATTTGAGATTGTCCTCATCAATGGGCTGTCCATTAGAAAGCCAATGGTATTTACAATACACTGGCAGCTGAAAAACTTGACATCAGGACATACCAACGCTGTACTGTCTTCAAAAGTCCTAGAAACGTATGTTTTGGACAAATGGTTTGTGAAGATCTTCCCATACCAACCTCTTTCCCAAATCATTCGATTCTTTAGCAATGGTTGTTACAATCTGGTTGGCACCTTTTCTGCACATGATCTTAGGCCATTTAGAATCTGGTGGGGCTTGTATTTAGTTTTATTAATTACTTTTTTAACTCTCTATTCTATTTTTACAAATTCTGTGATAATTTCAGGTGTACTTTTATTGGTATGTTATCACACTTTGAAGGATATTTGACAAGGTTGTTTGGGATTTTCTGTAACAAATGCTTCATAACCACATGCATTTATTTTCTTAGACTTAGCATATATATGACTCCAAGTTGTAATTAGGGACTCAGTGTTAAACTGTACCAACATGTCTATAAAACACAGCATTTGGATATTTTGATGAAAGGAAATGGGGAGATACTGCTTTTATAAATCTGAAAGCTGCAGAACAGATGTGGAAGGAATTACTGCAAAGAATCTCAACTGGCATATAAAACAGAAGCTGAAGTTTATTTTGGTTTTATTATACAAGAAAAAACCCATTTTACTAAGGTTCTGTTGTATTTAAGGTTACATAAAATTGAGTTGTTCACCACTAGCTGTGAAACTATGCACACTGATGTGACAGTGGAACAAGGCTTTTTTTTTGCTTTAAATATTTAATACTATAATTTTACACATTGATTATAAAATATGTATTTTTAGAATTTACAGTAAATTTAATAATCTTCCTTTTTTGGGGAGAAGGCTGTAATAGCTATTGCAAAGTTAATATCCTTTTTATATTTCATGAGCAAAGAGCAAAATGATGGTTACCTTTTTTGCAGTCTGATTGTCTGGCTTCTTCCATGGAAAGTCCTGGTCCTATATGTTTATTTCTGAATAACTATTAACCACAAGCATTCCTGTGTTCTCACATTTTCAGCACCTAATCAGTCAGCCTGACTTTGCAGAAAACACTAGATTATTATTTACTTACCTTTTATAGAATTCAGCAATGCATTAAAGTGCTCACCAGGCTAAAACATGTGTGCTGTTATAGTGCTAAAATATTTTTCCCACTTTATTTTCCTTTTCACTGAATCATTTAGTGTAATACTACATTAGAATTGCAGTGAATCACACACTACACAGGTAAAACACTACAAGATTCTGAGTTAAACTTTTTACAGAGAGGATACTTGAAATCATCCAACATAAACTATCTTAACATTTAGGAGAGCAATTATATGAGGAATTACATGTTGTCTAATATCATTGCCCACTGTGTTAGCATCCAAATTTTTCAACTATTAAAAAAAAAATCTTATGGCTTTAACTGTTTGATTGGCTACCTAAACAAATTCTTGTGTTTATTCTTGAATTTAGTCAAATATATGCTATGGCAGGTTGCCAGTAAAGGAACTTAATGAGATTAATATTAAATTAAGCCATAGACTGGTTGGTGTTTAGACATGAGCATTAAAGACAATACAGATTTTATAACTTATTATATGAATAACTCATTGTCCTGGCTGCTTGTTTAAAGGGATGACAGAGCATGGGCAAGTCAGCTCATTTGTTGTTTTGCAGATGAAGTGAATCCAGGAGTACAATAATAATTTAATATTCAAACCAAAGGCACAGTTATGCAGCAATAGAAGAACTGCCTTTTGGTGAAGCTCCCTGGAAAATGTCCTTTAGGAGAAACAAGTTCAGCAGGATTAATCAGGTGAACTTGAACAGTTAATGGCATTATACAAAGACAAATAGGTAAAATAGATTGATTGCATGAATCAGACTAGTGTTCAGATGCTCAGTACAATACTCATCATGGTTGAACCATGTAATTTCATGCAAAAACCAATACATTTTATCATTATAAATGTATTAAAGACTTTACTGTATATTTGAGGAGCTTTAAGACAATATGAGGAAAGTAGTAAGGCAGGCTTCTGAGTACATTTTCATCATGACTGTATTAATATGATCTGGAATGTAAGTGTTTATTACTTGCCATTTAATATCACTAGTATTTATGTACTATTATTGATCCCCAAACTCTCATAGATTAATCAATTAATAGCTATGTATTTTTTATCTTCTGGGGTTTTTTTGGGGGGTGGGGTGGGTTGTTTGGGTGGGAGCTGTGTTTTTTTAGGGAGTATTATGGTACGGTATTCAATTTTATTACATTTATTAACTTTATTCAACTGGTAGTATTAATACTTTGACTTCAATTGTCCCTGAACTGTAATATGAAATAAACAAGAGTTACTGCTCTGATGCTTTGAAGATCTGCATTCTACTGTAGTCTGTAACTTTTAAAATATAGCTAAGTTATACAATGGAAATACAGTTAAGGCATAAAAGGTTTTCTTTCATTTGATCTGTATCAGGAGTTATTCCACTGAAATATAAAACTTGAATAGCCAAAAGAGTGATAATGCAATTATTCCATATTTATAATTAATTATCCTTTTCGGAAATATTCCATCTTAGAGATACATGAAAATAATGTGTGAGTTTTTTTCAAGTTTACTACAAAACCTGTTGTCTCTCTTCCAAAGACTAGTTGGAGGATGACTTCTGCTAGTGATTTGAAAGTCAAAACAGCTGATACGAATTCCAAAGCTCATTGTTCCAACTTATTACTCTTTTTAAACAGTTATTTGTTTTATCTGCTTGAATTTTTTTCTTCCTCACTGAAATGTCAGAAAGTCTTTGAGCAAGTTCATTAGACTTTCAGAATTGCCTCCATGACATCTGATTGTTCTAATGGTCAGACAGGCAAAACAGACTTCACATTTCATCAGGGAAAGTAACATTAAGTCTGTAATATAGTTACAAGGCTCCTATAACATTTATAGAATAGCAGGCTTCCTATGAAACCTCCAGTCCAGAGTTAATAATTTAAAAACAGTTTCTGAAATTCAAGTAGTTTGTATTATTTATTTATTATTTTGAATCAATATAAATCTTGCACTGGTTTTGATTATTTATCTAGCAATAACAGCCTCAAAATCTGGCTCTTACCAAAATAATAGTTATCTTAACTGAAACTCTTTCTATAAAAACTCTTCATAGGGCAGAATCCCCTTATGAGTGAAATGGGGTTGTGATTTAGAGAGAGAGCTGAACTGCCCTGACAGAGCAGTTGCTACCCTGGCTCCATGGGCTGTACTTCTGTAGGATGATAATTGGTTAAATAGCAGCAAGAAATTAATTGCAGATAAGGCCTGTGTGTTACTTCACAAGAAAAAGGTGTATCCATTAGTAAATCAATGAAAATTTTGCTATACTGAAATCAGAGTGCAGTTAAGAAAACATTCTCAGTCCTTATTTTCATGTGTTTCTAATTTTCTTTTAGAATTTCTTTTTGCATGTGTGTAAGTGTGCGTGCTTTTCTTTAGTCCTAGATGAAGGGTGAATTTTGGAGCAAAGCCCAAGGAAAAACTTTTTTGCCTTTTTTTTTTAATTAAAATAATATTTTAAGTGCTTTATGTAATTTGTTAAATAAATTGTTTGAAAATATTGCTATTCAATATCATGATTAAAACGAAAATATTCCTTTATAAATTATACTGCAGCATTTGGGCAAATGATGTATAGTTCAGATGGAGTACAGAAAAAAAGCCAAGTATTCTTGAGTACTGATGCCACTGTAGTTACTTTTTTTTCCTGGTGGGAAAATTGCCCAAGTAAACTCACATTGCTTTAGTCTCCCCATCTGTATAATGTGAATAATACTTATCATCTTTCAGGAATGTGTGGAATTTAATATTTATGCACCACTTTGAAGTTCATCTCTAAATCAATTTTGTAACCCAAACTCCAAAATATGTTTGGTAGAAGACTGTTAGCTGACAAAAGAATTAAAAGATGGATCAATGTTTTCTGAAAGTCCTGTATTTTTCTCTGCCTATAAATACTGTATTTGAGCTGGATGTGTTGTCTCTCTAGATCATCAAGCCTGATGGAGTAGTAGGGTACAGTGTGATGATTAACAGTGAGTTCTTATAAAAACCGGATAGATGCTGATGTACAATGAGAGAGAAAACTGAAGCATTCTCAAGGCACTCTCTGCTTGACTGAAAATGTTAAAAAGAAACTGTGACCCATGAGTCAAGTCCAGAAAAAAATATTTTCTTCATCTCTACAGCACTGAGGTTGCCAAGCTGCTCAAAATTCACTTCTGTAAAGCTTGGACATGGGAGTCCTGCAGAGAAAGTGGAGTTCTGGGTGCCTGCAGAGTTCTCCTACCTTGGGAACAAATTAATTTTGAAAAAAGGTTAGTGACTTTTGTTGAGGGGAGTTACTTCTCTTGTGTGTACAACCAGGGAGAGAAACCCAAACCCAGTGAATCTCACCAAAATAGAGGCAAACAGATTACCTGGGTAACTATCCTGAACAGGCAGCTTTCTAACCTGTCACCAAGGAAATGAGCTTCTTCCCAAGTAAATCTGCTTGCAGCATCTCAGAGGATCATGTACTTCTGTTAGCTGCAAAAATACATTTTAGGAAGAGTGCTGAAGCTTTGTTATATTTGTTATTTCTTCCTTTGTACAGTATTCAGGGAAGCAAATGTCATCCTGGAGGGAAGGAGCATCTAATTATTTTGTAGATATCACCTGCCACTGTTGTATCTGTCTTGTAACTTTACAGTGCTCAAAAATCTTACTGTTATTAAATGATCTTCGAGTGTCCTGGTGAAACAAGGAATTCCTCAATTTACAGGTGAGAAGCTATATCTCAGGAATGAGATTCTTAATACAACAAATTGCTTGAGTATGTTATTAACCCCTGGTATGCCAAGCTGGCACATTGATGTGTGAAGGTAGACAGATGCCTTAATCTTTTGGCAAGTCAAGGAAATGGTGATTTCTCCAAATTTTCCATTCTGTAAAATATAACACGTTCTTTTTAGTACAGGATATCTTTTAGTGTTGGAGTTTTGCAAAACACATTGTGAAGGAAAAATTATATATATTTTCCCTTGGAACAATGCGATAGTAACTTTCCTGCACTCTTTAAAACAAATGGAAAAGCAGAGAGAAACTGGAAAAAGCTTCCATGGAAAGGTTCCTGTTGCCTGCGTGTTTAGAGGATAGTTTATTGTCACTATTGTAGAGCTGAAAAACTATTGCATGACTTGTTAAGAAGCAACTGATGCTAACAAATTGTAGAGTATACTAGAGTACTATTAATTGAATGTATTTTGGGCCAATATTCAGTACCTAAATACATGAAACTACTGAAAAATATACGGATTACACAGAACATGAATTGGAAAAGATTCACTACCCAAACTTAACTTTTTGCAAAATATTGTATTATGGCATTTTTGGTTACTATATGCAGTGATGAAATCCAGGCCATGCTGGAGGCAAAGGGAATACTAAGTTTTCCACAGGACCTGGATTTTATCCCATGTGTACTGTGTTTCAGTGCAGAATGCTCAATATCATGAGTTAATTACCTGATTTAGTTCAGACTGGCCATGTCTTGTGTTTCTTAAACAATAAAACACTTAGATGTTACGCTGCTAAAAAGATCAAGGTACTAGTGCATATATTTTTTCTCCCTATTCTAATAATCTGTAAGCCATGGAAAGAGTCAGAATAGATAATGAATGTAAAGTCAGGAAGTAGTACGTGAATATATAACACACTATATCTGACCTTATTTGTTTAAAAAATCCAAATAACAACATATAAACTTTTTGAAAAAACTTACCAGTGGGTAATTTCACTGGCTTTTTTAAAATGTTTGTTAAATAGACTATTTGTTAATAGACTTTCCACTATGATCACTTTCTACAGGACTTGTGTATTATGCTCATAAGACAATCATTGCAATGAAATGGTGTGTGCTTGCTAACAGTAGAATATGTAGGGATAAATCTGACTTTCAAGTGGTCGTATAGAAAATAGTATGATGAGTTTCTTGCACTGGAAGAGAATGAAGTAAATGAACTGTAAGTTTTATAACCCCACACTGGACAAAATCCCCACATACCATTGTTATGAGAATCGGCGCCCTCCACATAAAAATGTCCTAAATAAACGCGTGTTATCTATGGCCAGCTTTCGCCAGTTGAAAAAATGAGAATTCTTCCTTTAAACTAGAAGCTTATGAGGCTCTATTCCTTTTTGTACTCCTAATGAAAAAGATCGCAGACAAAGATGCACTGCTGAGTTCGCCCAAATCGCGTTTTTCCGCAGCGCCTTTGGAAGCCACGCCGTGTTCCGCTCCCCTTCCCCAGGCTCCGCGCTGTCCCGGGGATGCTGGCGCGGTGTACAGGGCCGGGGTTGCGCTCCTCGCCCCGCTCCGCATCTCGGTTCCCGCGCTCCGCTACGCGCACGGGGCGCTGCGCGGGGTGAGCGGCGTGCGGGGCGGGGGGCGCGCCGGCATTCCGATGCGGTGACACAGCCCCGGCCCGCCCCCGGCCCCGCTCGGCGATGGCGCTGGAGCGCGTCCAGCCGCGCTGGACGGCCCCGCTGCTCGGCGAGCGGCGCTGGGGCGCTCGGCCGACGGCGCCCGTTCGCGGGAGGTGGGAGGAAGCTCCTCCGCGGGCGGCCCCAGCGGGGAAGGGCCGGGCGGCGGGACGGGGCCCGGGGCGCCGAGACCCCTCAGCGGGCGCCGCCTGGTCCTGTACGAGCCGTGGCACGCTGCCGGTGCCGGGGGGAGCGGCTCCCGCAGCCGCTCTTGGTGGTGTGGAGCGCTCCACGCGGCGCCACGAGCGGAGCTGCCCCGGACCACGCACCCCCTGACGCACCGGAGCGGCGGTGCTGCCGCCTCGCCGCGGTGCCCGTGGTAGCGCAGGGCTGCTCAGGGCAAGACAAGGAGCGTGCGGAGGATGATCCCAGCGACCCGTCCCGGGGACAGCCGCCCGGAGGGAGAACCGCACTCCTCGCCCCCGAGGAGGGGCGTTCCCGGGGCAACCCTCCCTGGCGGCCCCGCGCCCTCTGTCCGCGGCTGACTCAGCCGGCAGCGCTACCCCGGGCCCCTCCCCGGCTCCCCCCGGCCCGGCGGGGCGGTCCGCGCCCGCAGCCCCCGCCCCCGGCCCGCCGGCGAAGGCGCCGCGCTCGCTCTGCCGCCCCGGGCAGCGGCGGCCGTGCAGCCCTGGCGAGGCGGGGGCGGCTCCGTCCCGCAGACCGCTCCGCCACTGAGGCCCCGCCGCCACTGGAGGCACCGGCCGCCCCGAGGAGGAGGTGGAGAAGATGCCGGGAGGACGCTGAAAGGTGCGTCCCCTCCTCACCCCCGCCCGCTTTCACGGGCTCTTTCCCCGACTCCCGCGTAAGGCTCGCTCTTCTCGGGGGACTCCATGGGGTAGGGTCCCGCCGGGGGTTGCGAAGGGCTGCCCGGCGCGGCCATGCTCGGGGCCGGGCGGGGGCTCCGCTTTCGGCCATGTTCCGCTGGACCTGCAGCCCCGCGCCCGCCCCGCCCGACCTTCGGATGCTGCGCTCCCCGCCTTCCCCCGGCAGGGTTCAAGAAAACCCGAAATGTAGAAGCAAATTGAGATGGGCTGCCTTTGTCCCATATGGCAGAAATTGTTATAAATTCTTTATTTGCTTTGTCCCTTCTACTGTGATTGTACAAACAGTTGTGTTTTTTACCTTGAAGTCTGGCAAACTGTAGTCCAAGAATCATGCAGCTCATCGTAGATGTAGTGTTGGAAGGGTATAAGCGATAAGGGCGCTGCCTCTCTCCCCCCGCTCGGAGAGTCTCAGCGATCTCCTCTTGCAGGCTCTAAGCGCAGGTGCTGCAGCCTCTGGCACCCGAGCGAGAAGGGCACGTGCATTCCTTCCAGCTCCAGACTTCTCTTTGCCCCACTTGGTGAATGTCGTTGAGTTACAATGACTCAAAGTGTGCAAACACTTATAGAAGTAGTTTTACTGAAGTGTTTGTAGGATCAGGACCAAAGTGTCTGGGTGTGATGCTTGTCCCTTCTGCTTTACGCTCTTGGGATGCCACCAGCACAGGTGATACAGAGAAGAGCCTATACAGGTGACTCTGAACTGGGCTTCTGATAAAGCAAGTGTAAGAGCTGGGTTAAGAGTGCCAGAGAAATGCCTGAAGGATCAGCAGTACTTCAAGGAACAGTAAAATGTTTTGTTTCATCTGTGTGAGGCTGCCCGGGGAAGGACAAGGCATCTGTGTGAGGAGCAGAATTGGCCTTGCTATTGTATTTAGTTTGCTGAAAGTTTGACAAAAAGTTTGCTAAATATTTCAATCCTCTACCTTTGTATGACAAGCTAAGTATTTCAAGCCTTTATGTTTGTGTATTTGAAAGGAGATCAGAGAACCTGCCAACTAATAAAATTGCAAAGCAGTGACCATTATGTAGTTCAAGAAGTCATGTGTTTTCATTTACAAATAATCATTTTTGATCTGTGGTTTCTCATCCCCTGAACAGTCAATTGCAAACAAGTGGTGCTTGTGATTGTTACAAAAACACCTAAACAAATCTGTGAGTGGTGAAACAAACAAGGTGAAACCAGAAACACACACAACATTTTGTGTATGAGGAAGTGCTTGAGAGAGAAGTTCCCAAGACATAAAAGAGCATGTCCACTCTGCATAAATTTGCAGAGGATTACTAAAAATCTTTCTTAGTCAGCTAAACAGAATTCATTCTTGTTCTGCCATATTGAAGTATTAATCTCAAATTCTGTAATGCATTCATTCTTGTTTTCCTGCATGGTAAGTGGTTTTTCATTAAGACTTTGTGTTTGTAGACCAGTGCAGTTCCTATAACGTAGACTTCATGTGATGCATTTTATCCAACAAAAAGTGTGGTGTTCAAACCAGAGTTCCAAAATACTATGAAGACAAAAAAATCCCCCACAAAGTAAAACTTCTAGATCACGACACATGAAAGCCCTACTGCAGAATAAAAAATTTCAGAAAACTCAGTTTACAGGAGATCTTAGAACAAGTTAATGAAAAAATTATAAGATAATTTGAGGTTTGGGAGATGTGTAATATGAGAAAAATAAATGTTCAAGGTTATCCAAAAGAATATCATGAAACTATTGAAACTCTGTTTGTGAGTACCCATAGAAGATAGTATTTCTTGTATCAAAGAGCTGATTTAATTAAGAGAAATATGAAGGTTAAGATCCACCAGTGACTAGAAGCAACACCAAAATCCAGTATAGAAGTAAGGCACATATTGAAAAGTGGCAGTTGTGACTGTTTATGAAGCGTTGTAGATTTATAACCACTGGAAACATTTTGCTCAAGTTAGCAGTTTGGGGTTTTTTTGTTTTTTTTTTTTAGTAGAGTAGCTGTAATTTAACATTGGTGTTTGGATTTGAAATGAGAATTAAAGAAAGACTTCAGTTATAAAGGAAGCAAAAAGTAATGAGTCTATTATTTCATTAAAAGTCTATGATTTCCATTGGGATTTTTTTCATAAAGCATTAAAACTAAGGCTTTTTAATGATCAGCTTAATTTCCCTGCATATTTACAAAAGTATTTCTTTAAGAGTATCTTCTTTTAAAACACTGAAGGCTGCACTTTGGAACAAGAGTTGTTATTTTATTTACTGTTTGTACAGCACTTACCACAAAATGGATTGTGGGTCTTGACTATGACTCTTAAACTTTATAAAATACAATGATAAGTGTTATTAGCAGTAATTTACAACTTTCTTTTATTTTATATGCATCTTGAAAACACCAGTAACTGAAACATTGGAACAAATCAGGCAGCTCCAGCATGGCCAGACTTACTCTCATACACAATGCAGCCATTGATGGTTTCATTTGAGCAATGACTGTCGTTTGATTATGCGGACAGCAGGTTAATGGCTGTCTGTACCTTTAATATGCAGTCTGATTAATTTGTACTTTTCATCATGTCTCTGTTATAGAAAGCTATTAGCATGCTAATGTGAAATCCATGCTTTTCCTTAGATTAAGTCTGTCCCTTCTTGAGCCTTCTTAATCATTTAGAAGAGAGTTGTTGCACGTGTACTTGAGGACCTACATGACTGAGTACATATTATGTGAGAGCAGTCCAGCTTACTCTGCACACTGCTTTATTTGTCTTGGCAAACCTATACATATATCTGCTTGTGGGTGGGGTTTTCCATAGTTATGGTCCTGCCAGATATCGATCATATTTCACTCTTCGATTTTTTTGAGGAAAACACTCATCTACTGAAATGAGACTCATGTTTAAGACTTGAGGATAAAGTGGTGACAATTTTTCTATGAATTTCCTACATTGGGAGGTCTCTCATATTTTTCTTCTGTTTTGACACACAGAATTTTGGTTTTACTTGAAACAATGAAGTTAATTGTAAATATGTTGCTGTGGGATTGAAGTCTGCTCCTCTAGTTTTGCATACTCTGCCATGCTGACATCTCTGTGCAAGACATAATTAATGTCACTGATTTTAAACTAGGCCATCCTCAATGCTCTCTTCTTAACTGCCCAGTCATTCATAAATAATCCGACATGTTCAAGCAAGAGCTGAATGTGCCATCACTTACTGGAAACTGATGAACAAGCTCAACTCTCCACCAGAATTATTCTTTCAGGGCCCAGTATATTGCTTCAGTTTATCAAATGTCAGTGATGGTGCCACAGGTAATACCAGCTCCTTCAGTAAATGATTTAAAGCAGCAGGGACACACATCTTGTGGCCTATCTGATGTGTTCCACAGAGCTGCCTTCTGCATTCTTTGCATCCAAAACTGGTATGTACTTGGTGTGGCTTTTGATATGGAGACAGTGCAGGCTTGAGTCTTGTAGGAGGAGGTGTCTTCTGTGGGCCAGAATATTTACTGTGACATTTTACTCAGTAGTCCAAGGCATATCATGATAGTTTAAATAGGCTGTCACCTCTGATGTACTTCTTATTCTATATTGCTGTCAGTAAGTAATATTTAACAATTTGTCACAACATTTTCAGTAAAGCCTCCTTATTAAAAAAAAAGATTATCTTGTTGCACTTGTCAGTTGTAACTTTTCATAATTAATTAAAAAATTAAATGCTCACTTACTTTCCGTATTTTTTATGTTGCTCATTTCAATGAGACACAAAAAGTAGAAATGCTGAGAGTGAAGTCAGAGCTACCATTTGAAAACATTTATTTTTGGGGTAATGGTTTTCTTCTATTAGTATGCACAAGTGCTGCATAACTTGCATCTAATAATAGTGTGTTTTCTTAAACAAATGACTCTCCAGTTGCAATGACCTCGCCTTGTGTAGTAGGACTTTGCTGTCTGCAGTTTCAGACAATGCTCTGATGAGAGACCTCTCCTCCCACAGTATTTTTCTCTGTCTGTGCTACAGCATACAACAAGAATGCTGCTGCAGTGATCTTTGGTATTTAAGGGTTTTGTTACATTGCATCTTTCAAACATTTTCATAATGCATTCCTTTACTCCAAGTACAAAACTGTGTTGCTTGGATTAGGTTAATTTCCTTCTGTAGCAGTACAAATACCTTTGAGCAGTGTTTTAGGGAAAACCAACTTGGTTTCCCTTTGGAATTTAGCAAGATAAAAAGGGGTCATAGCAGAGCAGCTACTGCTTTGTGGATTACCAACAGTTCACATCAGAGAACAACCTGTAGATTTCTTCTTGAAGAACTTTCTTGGCATGAATGCCTTCTTCTTGATTCTTTTAGGGTTGCTACAGTTGTTTTGGGTTTCAGCTATGTACCAAATTGCAAGGGAAAAAGAAAACCCAGTGTTTTAATATCCAGGCTGAATTGTGTTTTGAAGATGGTGTTCTGCTTCTGCTCTCATTTTAGGTAATTTTCATACTCTGATGTTTTCAAAGATGTATTTTTAACCAATTAATTATTGTTCTGTTTGGACATATATATTAAAATGCACTTATAATCAGATTGTTGCATTGATGGAAAGAAATTTCTAATAACTTGCTAGTATTTTTCTAACTTTTTTTAGAAAAAGTCACACTTTCGGTGACTTTCAAGCATATCAGATGTTTTGTAAGTATATGTATTGTATCTGCTGAGAGCTGTGGGAAAATACTCTAGCTGCAGCTATTTTTTGTGAAAGCTTTAAGTTTCTGATCAATGTGCACCCATTTGAGTTCAACAGGCTTATGGGGAGCAGTAAATGTGGAGGAATATCTCTGCAAGCCTGGAAGCCCCAACATTTCTGGCAGCAGGAGAGGCTGACAACAGGCTGCTGCCTCCCTGTTGGGTTCTGTAATTCACTTTGCTCTTTGGCTACACTGCAGGCGGCTTTCCTGAAACGTACTGAGTGGCAAAGGTGTCAGACAGTACCAAGCAGATAATGCTTCCTGAGGTCTTTTGTCTTATGGTACTTCTGCGTTATTGTGGTACTTGCGTGTTTTTTAGAGGAAGAATATTTCTTAATATGGCTTCTTTAGAGCCCTTGAAGTTTTTCAGTGTAGCATGAATAATCTGTTGTTTGCATTTCCCCCCAAAAAGAACAAAGTGAACGTACCAAAAGAGGAGAATCTTGCATAATTACGTTTGTTTTGTTGTGATCACACCTTTTGTTTTGGTGTTGCTTTTCTTAATAGTCAATATATGGAATAGACAACAAAAATAGAAACAATAAAATCAAACAGTTGAACACCTGCTTATATTGCAAATATTTTTGTCTTACTAGCCACCCAAAATGTAGCTGTTATAATTGATTTGTATATACATCTGCTCTTATTCTGTGCTTTAATTCAGCAAAGTATAAGAAGTTCCACTTCAGTGGTGATGTTCACTCAGTAGACACAGAAATGAAATACAGAGAAATGTTATACAAATGGGTGATTTCGCATATGTGTCATTTACTTAAATGTCCATGACAATCACATTTAGAGGCATTCCTAATATCATTAGCCTGGATAATTTAAATATGTAAGTACAATTATAGTTTTTTAGATTTTATTTTTGTAGGACAGATTTAGAAAGTAACTGTCACTGTTTCATCATCTTGTGAAATTATATTAGCTTAGCCCAAATCCATGGGACATTGGGTGCTATTGTTCTCATTGTGATACTTACGCCTTTTGGCCCCCTAGTTAGAACAGGTTTCAGAGACTATATAGCAAGATTTCATTACTGACTTGCAACATGAAACAGAATTGTTTGGTTTTTTTGTTTTTTTGTTTTAAAGTTGGAGAAGATGGTGTTTTTTTACCTAAGCCAAACCAGCCTTCTTGGTACTTAACCACAAAACATTTGTAGTTGAGGATCTAGAGCTTAAACTTGTTTGGAAATACAGTTGAATCCCAAAATGCAATGGTCAATTGTTTCCATTCTCATCTAGCTTTTCTGAAATAAAAATTAAGTATATACACAATACCTTGGTATAAGAATGTTGTGGTCATTAAAAATCTAGCTGTAGCAGCCACTTTTGCTGTAGAGAAAGAATATAATATTAATACTGTCCTTTCTTGTTTATGTTAAGCTGATATTGTCAGCTATTTGTACAGATTAAGTATAGTAATGGAAATATTTTAGATTTGCTATAGGGAAAAAATATTCTTTTAAAATGTTAGTTTAGGCCAGTGAGCAAGAGGGGATTTATGAGTCTCTTAAATTATTCAATGCCTTTTTTTGGTTCTAAGTGGTCAGCTGAAATTTTTTCTTGTTCCAACAAATTCTGAGCTATGGCAAATGTTTCTAACTGGGTTCCTATGTCACTCAATTATGAACCCTTTCTGGGAGAATGCTTTGCTTACTGTCATTGTGTTACTGAAGCAAATTCTGGAACTCTGTCCTAAAGCTTCTTATTTCTTTGTAATAGGTATAATTACTTGAGGAGATCAAGGAAAATAGGGACCCTTGTTTAAAATTTTGTAGATTCATTTGTATAAATGAATAGGAATAACTTGGAAATCAGCAACATTTTGGGTTGTAAATGGTCCTTCTACTTTACCAATATAAGGAAGATCTAAAACTTTAAATTGTCTTTGGTAGAATCGGAAAAAAGAGTGGGTGATTTGTGATATTAGTAAGTGGATAATCAGATCTTGGATGCTCAGCAGGGTCAGCCCCGGTTAGTACCGGGTGCTGGACAGTCCTGAGGATTTCACTGTCACTGTCTGAGCTCACTTGGTGTGGCAAATGGACCTCAGGACTTAAACAGTGGGGCAAGTTCTGCGCATGCTGTGCCTCACCTAAAAAATCCACTGCGCAGGCTGGAAGGGCACACCCACGTGGGGAGAGCCCTGCCCAAATCTTTGTTCATGAAGTTTGGCCATACAAGTGGATAATATCTACAACTGAAGTGTATTTTCACAGTTTTTTCTAGTCATTTAAATCCATGGGGCATGCCAACAAACTGATTTTATTATGAAAACTGTGTTGTCAGCACCAACTGTTCAGAGCATCAAGTTCCAAATCCTCATTATCCTTCCCCTTCTGTGATTGGTATGGCTTAAAATTAGTAAATGTGGAACCTTCCTTTTTGTCTTAAAATTCTTAAACCCTTATTGTTCCCATTTTCATCTTGTTTTTGTAACTAAAGGATCTGTTTTTAAAGCTGAGACTATGAGCAATTATATAATAGTATGACTAGGGGGTTATAGAAAAACAGTGCCTCTCTAAATACATGGCTGTAAGAATTACCGATACTATGAAGCCTCTTTAGAAATTATTCTCCATACCATTTGAACTGTGATTCTAGATTTGCAAGCCAGGTTCAGTAGTGGTTTGTAGAAATAAACAGTTCCCTAGACAGCAGGCTATAAAACAGGTCAGTGTTAAAATATGCAGTAACATATTTCAAATGTCTGTATGGTATTAGACTACTATGCCTGAATTCTCTTTCAGGATTCAGATTGTAACATCTGTTTGGCGTTTCATTACCTGATACACATAATAATGGTAGAGATGTGTAGACAGCAAAAGGTTTTCTGGAGGTCCACTTCCACCCTTCCAAAAGAGGCAAGTTTATGTATTCTCTTAAAATTTGCAAATGTCATTCTGTTTTGCCCAAAGTTTACCTCTGTGTTTGTATCATGCCTCATTTTGTTCTGTATTTTCTTTATTCTGTTGTGCAAGTTGATAGGGAAAATGTTTAGCAATCAGATGTCCTGTTGGCTAGAAACATAAAGCTGGTTTTGAGGCTAATATTTCTGAGGACAAAAGATAATGTACCACAGTTACAATGTTACAGCACAGCATTATCCTGTACAAGAGCTTCAGTGTGCTACCGAACTTCATTTCAGCCATGGCGCTTTATAGAAAGGCATAGAGGTGACTTATGAGTTAGTGGGAGAGCTGTAAAAATATTTGAGGAAGATGTGTGCACAGATTTAAAGCAAGAAAAATTGTTTGGTATGACAGCATTGGAGCTCTGAGGGTGCTGTTGAGAAGAGAGAAAAGTCTTGAACAAAATTAAAAAACAAGGTAACAAACCTTTCACTTACTTCTTCTTGCTTGAATTTACACTTTGCAAAACTCTCCCATACATTTTAGCTGCATTTGACTCGAATCATTGGATAATTAAAAAAGATAGCTTCTATCTAATGGTTTTCCTGCCTTAGCCATCTTGCTTACAAAAGTCTATTCTGTGAGCAACCATATGCATCCCAATAAAGGTTTTAAAGTTTGAATTGAGACAGAGGCTGTCTCAGCTTTTGGCCAGCAAATGCAAAGAAAGTTGGCCATGTTCCCTCTACTCGCCAGAAAAGCATGAAAGCTGAGGCCCCTCCTCTGTCAAAGGAAAAGGGAAGTTCTGATGTTTCTGCATACAGATTTTTGTAAGTACTGAGTCCCTGATGCATCCTTGGTAGGACTTGTCTGTCTCTTGCTTGCTGAATGTGGGCCAAAGTCCCCAGGAAAAGACCTCTAGTCTACAGTGGACTTCTATAGTTCAACCTTGGCTTTTTTCTCTGATTATCAGTTTGATGATAATTTTATATTTTTCCTCCAGTTGCAATCTTAAATACCAAGAAGTCCCATCTCTACAGAATTATAATTTTTATGCATTGACTCTCATACCACTAAACCTAAAGACCTCCTTGCTTATTTTTTATACTACTTGATGTACAAATGAGTGTGCAATTACAAAAGCATGGTGGCTGTTGTACTATTTATTGTGTGTTTGGATGTAGGCAGTTCCAGTACTTGGTTCTTGCCTACACAGGGCTTTAAAACTTTGTGTTCACGTAGTCTGGCAATCTGTTGAATGCTGTGTGCCTATATAAAATAAGAATATTAAATTAAGAAGGAGATTATCCATAAAATTTAGGCTAATTTTTAATAGGTTCTGGTATGGGCCATAAGTATTTATTTTTGTCAAATATTTGAACTTACAGTATTAAAAATCAGAATGTAGAGTTTAGAAGTAGTACAGTAATAATACCTCTTGCACATTCCTTTTACCATAACCGTACCTAAGACTATGTAGACGTTGCTATGTGATTTTTTTCTGGTAAGCAAATCACTAAAACTAAGCAAGTGTTTTGGTTTTTATGGTTATTACAGGCAATAATTATGCACATCTGGATTATGTAAAACTATTACACAGTTATATAAATAATGTATACCTGACTGTTGGGTTTTTCTCTATAGTTATAGCATATTTTCTCTAGTGGATGTAATCTTTATTTTTTTCAGAGAGGTCACATGTAAAATTAGAAATGATGAAATGCATATATTGTGTTTTCAAAAATATGTTGAAATACTATAGTACTGTTAGCATTATTCCTTCTGTAGCTGTTTCTGCTTTTATAAATGTATTAAAATGCTTAAATGAAACCAGGCAGCATTAATGAACCGGTAATAAGGCAGAAACCTATAGAGACTCTGTGAAGACCTAAGTGTGAGGACTGTGCTGTCTGATTCTGGTTTAACCTGTTCTCAGATTACTCTCATGAACTGTTCTAAGTTTGTCAAATACTTTTAGAGGGCTAGGGTACATTTTGGTTTTGAAGTTAGAGCTTGCCTTTTGTAAACTAAATTTCATTCTACTGATTTTATTTTTCTTAAAGATAAGTAAAAAGGGAAGGCAGATAATTTTGAAAATTAATAAAAAGATGTCTTGAATATATAATGGGTCTGAGTGTGACATTGTCTCTGCTAAATTAACAGAAACAAGTCTAAGGAGGCACTTAGGAGATTGCAAGATAAGCTTATAATAAAATAAGAGGACTACTGATAAAAAAATAAAAAGAGGGAAAAAAGCACCCTAGAACTTAAGAGATGCCTATTGATTTGGAAAAGACGGAAATTAAATAGATCTGCAGGAGCAGCTAACTGTTTTGAGGTGTGGCAGTGGCATGCCTAAGAAGAGAGATGAACAATATTTAATTTGAAATCTCAAAGGACAGGTTAGTCTGCATTCATTTACGTATGCTGGTTTTATATGTTCTTTTTTCATAGGTAATCTACTGTTATCCATAAACTTTATTCTAGATATACAGATAGTATATTTCTTTTCCTCCTCACCACATGACCTGATTTTTCACTGTTGCCTTCCTAACAATCAGAAAGTATGAGAGGAAAGCAGTACCATCCACATTATAAACTGTTATAATTTAAACAAAGAACTCCACACAGTATGCAAGATGGTAATTGTGAAAAGGGAGAGCTTCAATCTGCCTGTTCTACGTTTTGAGTGCTGGTACGCTGAGCTACCATTTGTGAACACTTTGTCTTATCAATGAGCTTGACCGGTTGTGGTAAGCCACTGATAAGCCACTTCGCAAGCTGTCTTAAAACAGTTTTTTGTTTTTAAGCTGTTTTGAAACATTACATAGGTTTTTCTTGCATGCAGAACAGTGTTGCCAGCATCAGTCGTTGTTTTGTTCAAAACTGTGTAGATTGCACAGATCATTAGTTTTCATTGCTGTTCTGCCTCCCCTCAGGGATCTCTTCTATTACTTCATAACGCACTCAGCTGCCTGGTAGGGTCATCACTGGTTTGAATGGTCTGTCCTGCAGGTGAGCCTCCTCCTGCACAGGTCTGCAGGGTTTTCCCCTCAGTGGGATGAAGTCATTGTTGTCATCTTGCCCAAGAGAAGTCTGATTACAAGGCCTTGAACTGCTCCTTATATTTCTGTTTGTTGCCTCAGTACTGGCCTGATAGTGTTTGATTCAGCGTTTCAGAGTAACCTCCTCATCCCTGCTCTTGCTGACAGAGAAGTTACTCATTGTGTTGTTTGAGTGTTACTTGATCATTAATTCTCCTCAGCTCCTTTTGATCATTTGTGGTGAGGACGTGGTTGTCCCTGACGGTAGGGCCAATGACCTCCCCTGCTGGGGTGTATAAAGACAGGCACCATCAAGACAGGCAACATCAGGTCCTGATGTTGATCTGACAAGTCTGGTCAAAAGGTCAAGAGCAGCAGAGAGCAGGGCCTGAGCTCAGAGATGCCAACAAGATAGCTCAGCCCAGAAGAGGGGGACAGTCCTGGGACTGTTGTGGAGCATCACACAGGTTGGGTCAGTTATGGCATTTAAGGACTTGGTGTTCTCACAACCTTGAGAGTCCCTCTGATGAACATCCACACTGATCCTGCTCTGGGCTGACATCATGCCATGTTGTGCTGGTTGCAGCATTGCTGTGGTCTTATCACACCCAACTACGTTACAGAAAATGGAGTAATTTCATCTTTAACTGTTACAGCAGAAATAACCTTGAGTGTCTCAGTGTGCATGTGCCACTGCCTTATCTTTTACAGTCCTTTTGTGGTTGTGTTCTTTGGCTTGTCTTAACTGGCACCAATTGTTTCCTCGCTGGTGCTTTCCCTTCTCTGCTCGGGTTTATGGTGTACATCAGGCATACGTACGTGCCTCCTCCCTTCTAGGACCTTTTTGATCTCAATGCTAAGTAATGTGCTAGCAGCAGAGATTCACAATTGGAGGGATGCAAACAAATCTTTCTGCTTGACTGAGAAAGTATATATGTAACACTCATTTTTACGTAATATATTATTACTGAGGCATGTGAATATTGGAATGTATGTCTATCTAGGGTGAAAAACCCAACAAGATTTCCTGGTACCATTTTCAGATTTTAATGAGCCTGTTTTGTTTGGATACTCCCAGAGTCTCTGGCACACATTGCCAGTTCAGTCAAAGTGAAAAAGGGTGTTCCAGAGAAAGAAGTGAATTTTTCCAAATTATTACTGTAGTTTTTAGCCTAGTTTCTTATGGAAATGACTTTGCAAAGTCACACTGTGTGTCTGTGTATATTTTCTTCCAACTTTTAACTTGATGTGTGGCAATCGGGTTTATTACAAAGTGCAGGTCACAAAAATGCTGAAGACTCAATGAATTTCATGCAGATGTTACTCAGGTGCAGCAGAGAAGTTCTGTAGATCATTCTGGCTGTGAAGAAGTTGATCTGAGAGTTCATACATTAGTGGAGGGTTCATATAAGAGAAAGTCCTTGGTAATCCCCCAGCTATAAGGAAAGCTTCAATTGCAAGTGGTTTCTTCTTAGACATCATGATTATTCCCAATTCATTACTTCTAGAAGAACTAAAGTATATAATGCTTGGTTGATGTGTGTTCTTTTGTTGTAGATTGTACCTTTAGCTACTCTACATGAACATTAAATATCCTTTGAAATACTTGTCCATTAATTTAACCAACAATTTCACTGTGTTAAAATTCCATCTATTCAGTTGAAAGTGCAAGAACATATAAGAAACGTAAGAAACTTTGAACAAGTGATTGTTTGCATTAGATAAATATAGAATTAGTTTTTGTAACACATTCTTATCCCAATTAACTGTATTGTCAAAACTAAAGTAGACTAAAAATCTGGCATGAAGTCCCATCTTATCAAGGGAGTAGATTTTCATGTTTAGAATTCCAAATTCTTACTATTCTTGAAGTAAAGAGCTTAAAAGTGAGCTGTTTTATGATGTCTGAACTTTGGTTGAATACTTGCTGAATGTTATCTTTTTATCCCAAAATAACGAGTGAAGTATAAATGCATATTTATAAGCCACACGTTGTAAATACAGATCTTAAAAGTAGTCAGAAACATTTAATGGACTACTTTCGTAGAATCTCTGAAACCTAACCAGGAAAAACAAATAAATCTCTATTCCTCCTTAAGGATGTAGATATTCATTGCAACAATTTTAAAGATCCTCAAATAAAGGATCACCCAAATGTCTCACAATCATATGTGAAGACATGCTATATTGATCTTCAGACACGTTTCTTCTTCAAATAGGTTAAGTTGTTAAAGAAATACAAGTGGAGCTTAAGGAACATGAAATTTGCCGTGTATTTTCTGTGTCTGGTTCCCTTTATCTTGGAAGATGTGACAGTGTATGTTGAAAGAAACTTCCTAATTTTGATCCTGGGTGTATTTCTGCCCTATTTATTTATTAAGAATGAATAAGTAGCATAAATAATGTGAATTACAATGATGCCTACAGGAATTTTAAAATATTAAAGCATTTAATTTAAAATGTTTGCTTAAGAGGTCATTACCAACGTAATCAATTTTATGTTAGTATAATAAACACCTTGCAATATCCTGAAAAAGTCATTTGCATTTGTGTGGTGACTTGGTGCTTGCACAGTTAATTTTGGCAAGAGCCAACAACTTAGGGTTTACTTGGCTTGATTTAGTCAGATGTCAGGATGGGCTTTCTCCCAGAGAATGATGTGATTGATAAAGCCATCACAGGCAAAAATCAAATGTAGTGTTGATTTGCTGAGCAAATATTGTTTGCTGTATTTGATATGTTACATTGGGAGTCTTCTGAAAATTACATCTTTCTAAAGCAGATAATCAATTATCCTCTAAGCAAACAGGTTGCTTGATCTTGTCTTGTTTTGCTCTTGCCCTGTTTTTTACTTCTATATTCCCTATTAGACATGATAGTAATATGCAGATGAAATAGCAGATGTTCAAAAGAGAAAGAATAAGACTAAATATTATGATTCCTGAAAGAACAGCATGAATAGGTCAGGAATGGTATACAAAGAAAATGTATTTTGAGAAAGTGGAAGAGTAGTGCAATAACTTAATAATGTCAGTCTTCAGCATTTGAAATATTTTTCTTTGCCTTTCTAGAACTAAAGTGTAAGTGCATAAGTTGACAAAGGACTGAACTTTTGCCCATTTACATATTAGCATTTCATTTATACTTGAAACATATACTGGGGTTTCAGACTCTTATTGCAGTTATGACAGCTGAGCAATAACATATAGATTATTATTCAAGTTATGTTTTAAGTAGGACTACTGTGACTTAGCATACTGTGAGTAAAAGTGTTAGCTTGGGTTTACAGAAGATAAACTGTAGTGATATATGCACCTTTAACAAACCCTCAGACATTTTAGTACTCAGAAATATTTTTATTAGAGGTTTGTTCTGTTCTCTCCACTGTGGTTAGAATTACAGCTAATATGGGACAGTGAGAGAGAGGGAAATAAGAGAAGACTTGGGCACTCACAGGAGTAAAATGCTGTAAGGAAGAATGAACAAAACAAGGAACCTGAGATGTTCTTGTTGCTTATTGTGTCATTTGGATTGGAGTAATTTTAAAACTTTGGCAAGTGACAGTTTCTTATGACAAGGTGCAGTTGCTGTTTATTGACATATATGTCAGTGTGCCATCTTAAGTCCCTTAAAGGAGTGGTTTCACATTGGGTAGAAATGCCTTAGAGTTGCCATGCATCTCAGATAGAAGAACTTGTTCATCCAAGTGTTGATGATGGAATTGCAGATAAAGTCACTTACCATGAAATTCAAGTAACCACTGAACAGAAAATTTATTTGAACAGCTTATTACAGATCCAATCTAGAAAGAAATATAGAACTGACCCTGACAGTAAGATAACTGCAGTTTTGGGTTCTCTCAGTGCATCTGCTTGTGCAGAAGGGGAATTTCTGTAAAGAAATGAAGAGTGAAGCTGTTAGCTGGCAGAAGCTTCAGATTCTGCCTGATGCAGTGATGAATGATGGGGCAGTTGAGAGGGTTCACCATCTGGCAGACATTTGCATAGTTTGAGACATCTAATACTTGATCATGTTTAGATAAATATTCTAGAAATTAGAAAAATTACTCTTAACTTGACAGGATATATAAGTACTGTAGTTCTTCTTTCTTGTTATTGAAACACAGACACTGGTTGTAAATGTGAGGTTCCACATGATGTTCCATGCCAAATAAAATGTTTTTATAACTTGTTTCCAACTGTTCAAATAGGATTTGTGCACATCTTGAGTGATTCCTAAGGGTCTAGCTATTTCCTCCTTGCTGTTTCCCTATGGTTCCTTGGGCAGAAGAGAGGTTTAGAAAACTGGTGATGACACATTCGTGACCAGTTCTTGTGCTAATGTCTCCTGCTCATTTCTGAGAGAAAACACTAATGAAATGTTTTACCTAGACTGTTGTAGCTTTCATCCAGATGTCTAGGGAACAAGAAACTATTAAATATTATTATTAATTATTATTCATTCTAACTAGAACCACCTTGCACTGTAAGTCTTCAAGTGTGTGCAGTCAGTGTAAATGAAAAAAAAGTAGACAAATTAGTTTTGTGTCACATGTTTTTAGACTTAATATGTTTTGTGAATGTGTGCTGAATGCTTGCCAGTCAGTTTATTTTAATTATTTATTTGTCTTTGTTGGCTGACCTCTGCATCCACAATGATTCACTGACACTGGATCTTGTTTCTTATATTTTTACTTTCCTTCACTGATAGAAAGAGCATATTACATTTCTGACATAACTTAGGCCTTGTGAAATGAACCAGTGTAGTTATTAATGGATTTCATCAGCTAATCTAGTGGCTTTAGAAATGCCAGCACATATTGAATACAGTGCAGGCTTTGCTGTCTGCTTCATGTGCTTTTATATTCAGATTTAACTGTAAATTAGTGTGTTTTGAGTTGAATGTACAACAGGAAGAATATATTTTGAATAATTTCAGCATTGTTTTTGTATACAAATGCATGTATATGTTTGTATGGGGATTTTACATGAAGATCTAGGCTTTGGCCACCCATATGCAGACAGGCAAATAAGGGAAGCCACAGGGAGTGACAATTCTGTTATTGTACTGTAAGATGCAAAATACAGTTTTATTGGTTGAGCTTGTGAGTTTTTCACTTGATAGCATTTATAAGACTGTGTTAATGCACTTCATAACATGCCTAATGAATTCCATTAGTTTCAGGAATTTACTGGGCACAGTGAATTGAAGTCTGTTGATTGCAGTGGAAAGCAGACTGAGAAGAGTATAATGTGAGACACTTGAAACCCTTGTCATCTGTTCAGCTGAGCTGCAGCCTCAGATATTTTTGCACTTGTCCATAGATCAGAAGCTCTACCATCATGGGTTTTACTTGCTATTTCATCAGGTTGTACATACTTGTACACTCGACATAACAGACTAAGAAAGAAGTTCAGCGTGCATTTAGGCATTGTAGCAAACATGGTCTGAGCTGAAGCTTCTGAGATGTGGCCCTACCAGACATTCCTAGTATTTTCTTTTCATGGAATATAGTGATCATATGACCACAAGGTGAGTCAGTTCATTTGGATGAAAAGAACAGTTTTGTGACAAATCAGCCAGCTGAATTAACTCTGTGGACTCATGATCTCTAGATGAGTGAGATGGGGGAAATGGGAACAAAAGGTGAAGGATGAGGGGAGGAGTGAGTCTGCTGGCTTTGGTGGCAGCTACCTGCTAGACTGGCATAGCTGAAACATCAAATTACATTTGCAAATTGCAGAAATGTGTAAACAACCTTAAGTAGCATTTTCCTCCCTTGATGCTGCTCATTTTCTCCGTTGTGCTGTTTTAGCACGTTTTGGTACAACCGTACTGTGAACTGGATTGGGAAAGTGTTCTATCTGTGAAGTAACTTGAGTAAAAGATTCTTGAGATGGATCAGTTCCCTATCACATTGCAGTGGTCACAACAGGATGGGAACAGCTGGACATGCACTGGGAGCTTCTTAAGCTGACATTATTCTTGGTGAGTTGGATTTCAGACAGGCACAGATAGAAATGGGCAGGCATATAGCCTCAGGAGTTGAGGAGAGAGGTGACCAAGAGAACCACTGCTGGGGCAGATTTGAGACAATTTCTGGAGAAAAGAAAAAGGTCTGAGAGAAGCTGTTTGTGGAGGACATGTGTGGCAGCACATTGGCATAAGAGAGAGATGGGAAAATGATGTAGAAGGAAGGAGGACTGTTACTAAATGTAACTTCATAAATTTGGTTTTTTGTGACCCCTTCCCTACTCCTGTAAACTGATAAATTTAGTTACACTTTTGCATTTAATCGTGTGAGAAAATAGCATATCAAATATCCTGTTACCTAATGACTGTGTTTTACCTTTTGTTTTGTGCCAGACTTGGGATGCAGGTTAGTAATAAAGAAATATGAAAGCTGACACTCTAAAATGGATTAAAATAAAATAGTTAATCATAGTTACTCAAGAAGTGTATCAAAATAGATTTTACACTTACTTTCTTTATTGAGCTTTCCTGATTTTTATCCCTCCCATTATTACTAGGTATTTTATCAACTATAGATTATTTAATTATTGTGTTTAGCTGAACCAGTGATTTCCTCATTTGTCTCAATTTTGTGATATTTTTTGCTGCTGAAGTTTCAAAGTTGGGTTTGGGGTTTTTTGCTTGTTTCTGTTGAATTTAGACTGTTCTAGTAAATTTAGGTCTTGATATAACTTTCTGCATTTTTCATATTTTTAATAACACACTTTAGTTTTTTCAGTTGGTAAATATGATAAATTGAAGTTATAAGAGTATTTTTTTTAATCAACATGATTTATCTGTATGTGTTTCTTTTCTGATTTTTCAGTTGAGCTCTCTGTAACCTCATGTTTTCTGATTCCAAGATTTACTTCTACCATGGTGTTTGGAGGAAAGACGCTGAGAATTAATGGCAATGTAGGAGGGCAGGCTAACTTTTTGTCTTAAAGCAGACAAGTAAAGGGGTCAAAAAGATTGTTTCTAATATTTCAGTCTTTTACCCTAATCTGTCTTCATGCTTTATCAGTTGTAAACTTGTGGTGAAAATACTGTTTTCTTCATGATTTTATGGTATCAACACCAAGTTTAATGAAAGCAAAACCCACATAACACCAAAACAACTGGAGCTGTAGTTCTGAATGTATAAATAATAATTGAAAAAGACAGTGTAGATTTAAAAATGGTTTTGTTTTCAAAATGTTTTAACTTATCTTGGCTGAGAAAAAAATATGGAAAAGACATTTTCTTTTTTCCCTTTGTATTTATCTTGTATGTTCAATTTCGGTGTTACATCTTTGATAATACTAGTTCTCTGCAGTCATGTGGCTTTCCATAGTGAAGTGAAGACAGCTATTTAAATATGTCAAACATGACTGTCCTTTTCTAAAATTATTAAGTGAGATTTTAAGACTGATTTAAATGTGTATTTTGGAAATCTCTGGGTCTCAGTGTAATTAACTTACTTTGTTGTGTGGTCTGTCCTTTTACACAAAAGAAATGTCTTTGTTTTGTAGTTGTGATGCTGGATTTTATGCCATGGATGATGTTCAATATATCTGCATATTTCTTTTCTTTACAGAAAACCAACCTTTTGGATGCCGTATGGGGAGATGGATCTTTGACATGGAGTGTATGTTCGGTCATCTACAGAGAGAGACAACAGTGTGTGCGCTACACATGGCAGAGGAATGAATTGTGGAAAGAATGGCTGAATGGCTCTGTCACAATAAGGAATTGGTTTAAAAATGTTAGTGCTTCATGCCACTAATCCAGGGTTGGCAAAGCCTAGTAGCCCAATAGTAAAAAAAATTGCTTTTATGTAAAATCCAGTTCAAAAAGAACAAGCAGTTGATATATATTTTACCATGTATTCCCTGATAATTTAGCACTGAAATCTTTTATTACACTGAAATCATGGTGTGAGGATTGGTAGGCAGCGTCCCCCCTGCCATCCCGAGCACACATCAAGCAACTGGAGACTCTGTCAAGATGACCTCTGAGGAGATGGCAGCATCTGTTTTCCTCTCTGTGGTACGGGGTAAAGTGATACCTGCTCAGTCAGCTGCAGATGAAAATACTGAAAATGCTTTGGACACCAGTGTTATAAAAAGACATACTGCCAGTTCAGGAAGGCAAACCACACATGCTTTGTCATACTTACACAGACTTGAAGAAGAAAGTCTCCAGGGCTCAGTGCCCAAAATATTCTCTCTGACGAAGGAACAACTGACTAATGACAAGAGTAATGAAAACTTCTGGGAGAGGAGCAGCTCTATCCCTGATTCAGTGGAATTTCTTAACATTAACTGTAACATTGTACAAAAGAGCTACAAGAGCGATATCCCCTGCAGCCAGTTGTATCGATCTTGTGATCCTTCAGCACAGGGAGAGGCATGCCTGGAAACTGGAATTCCTGTTTCACTCGAAAGAGCCATGCTTGCTGAAATTCAGTTGAAAATGAATGGACCTTCATTAAGAAGCCAGACAGCAGCAAATAATAATGACAGCAGTGATCCTGACGAAGTGGCCTTTTTTCACTTACATTGTGCTGGAGAAAGGAATTTATCAAAGGCTTTGTGCAGGTTACACAACAGCTTCATTTTGGATGACTGCTTGCAGCCTGTGAGCGCTGATGGCAACACCTCTGGTTCCCCAGCCTGCACTTGCAGCATAATGGAGTTGGCAAATAATTGTGAGAATGAAAATAGGCCACAGTTGTATGAAGATGCTTTAAGGGATAAGTATTTATGTCTGGAAAGAGCACCACGAAAGGTTAAAGTGTCATGCTCAGGTCACAACTTCTGTGGAAATAACTTTACTGGAAGAATGCCCTCAAAGCCCTTTCTGAGCCATTTTGAGGACTGTAATGATAACTGTGAAGACGAGTTGGAAGAGGATTTTTTTAGAAACAAGAAGGAACGTTCTACTCTATTAATAAGACGCTTCTGTAAAAATGATAAAGAGGTTAAAAAATCAGTTTATACTGGAACGAGAGCAATTGTTAGGACTTTACCTTCAGGGCACATAGGAACTGTTGCTTGGAATTATGTTGAGCAAAGGAGAAACAACAGTGGCTTGAAGCTTTCTAGGATTACAACAGAACAGCTAACTATAATTCAGTCCTTAATAAAATGGAAGTTTAATTCCTGCCTTGAGAAGTCTCTATGGTATGAGGTAAGCTTTTGTAGATACATATTTATAAACAGATGTATGTATACGTTTATATCTTGCTAAATATTTCTTCTATATAAAAATCAACATGCTTATGTACAGATAGAAAAGATAGAAACATTGTATCTAAAAGGCAGAAACATGGTATAAATATTTATATTTTAAATAGAAAATGTACATAATGTACATTTATACTTTTGCATATATATAAAATAGATATATATTATAGATCTACAGTTATGAATATATGTAGCATATATGTGTGTATATACATTTAGCAGATACATTACTTATATAATAGTTCCATACATATAATAATAAAATTATATGTGAGAGTGTTACATTACAGTGAAAAATTTTGTTGCCCTAAAAAGGAAAGCCTCGTATTTTTGCCAAGTTGCGGGAATTTATACTGCTTCTATGTTTGCAAATAATAAAAAAGTAGTGGTTGAGTAATGCATATTAATGTGCTAATATTGCCCTGATTTTAGATAATACAAAGAATTCTAAGTTTAGAATTAGATCATTAATGCATTAATTATTATTATACAAATTACATAGCAGATCCTTAATATCTTATGGAGTAAAAGTTTTTCTGTGATGTAGAAATTAAATAATTGACAATGTAGTCTGTAAAAGATTTTGACCAGTAATTACTGACTGAGTTTAGTGAAAAAAAGAGGTGTAATTTTTCTCTGTTAAAATGTGTGAAAAAGCTCCAGGGAGGGGAAAAGAATCAAGGAAAAGGAGACTGGTCAGATGAGCTATGCTGATGAACTGGTCCTGAATAAACGTAACCCTCTTCTGCCGGAAGAAATTTCTAGCAGTTAGTGCTCAAACTCTTTTCAACAGCTTTCACTAGGATTGAAATAGAAGAAAAGTCACTTGTTTATATAGAACAATAGATTAATTTCGATTGGAAAAGTCCTTTAAAATCACTGAATCCTACTGCAAAATCAGTCAAATGGATTATATGAAATTTTGTCAGTGGTAACGAAAGGGGGGACTTGGTAGTTCAGGGACTCCATAGCAGATGTTCCCTCCTCTAATATCCTCCTGTCCTTCTAGAAACTAGTATTTTTCCATTTAAACAGTTGATTGAAGAGTTCTATAAACATGTGTATGTCATGGTTTTGTATTAGGCTGCAACGCCTTGTGATGCTATTCATTATTGTGCAATACCAGTCAGTGGAAGTACAAACTTGCTGGTCCAGCAGATGCACTGCAGGGTGCATGGTCATGCTCCCATAAAGGAGGAATAGGGTTCTGGGTATTTACATAACATGGTAAATGGTGTGTATTATCAGTCTAAGTTTTCTGAGGGGACAGAAGGAAGAATGTTTTGTAGGTGGGGTTGCTGAAGGATTTGTTTAGGTTTCTTCATTGGACATTTCCAATTTGACATGAGTTCCTTAGCTTTCATCATGCATGCCTGTTTCACTCCTTTCCACCACTGTGTAATATGGAACATACAGCGTTTTGTGGTGTGAGGGCTTTAATTTGAAGATTTTTTTTAAGGTGTATGTGTATAAACTCAGAAATAAATGCAATGAGTAAACACTGAATAATTATTTAAAAAGGAAAAGCTCTGTCTACAAATGAACAAAGTATAAACAGACACTGTGAAGCACCTTGCAAAATCACAATGTACAGAATGTTTTCACGTGGTCAGAAAAAGCTCAAAACCACGTTTCTAAGTCTTTCTTCTTCCAAATGGATACTAAAACTATTTTTCTTCTTATCAACCTCTGTATTTAGTCTCTTTATATATAACATGCATCCAGTATTCTTAACAGTTTTTCTTTTATTTTAGTGTCAAATATTGTTTCTGTAATAATACTATATGTTGATGGCTTATGAGCATTAAAGATAGATTTACACAAACATAGAAATTAACTTAGTGGATGTGACAAATATATGGACCTGTTGAACATATGCACTGGGTTAAAGTAATTAAATGAATTATGAGCATTTGTAGGAAGCTTTCATGCTAATAATCAAAGGAAGAAGGAAAAAGTAGTAAATGAATGTGGTAATTTGTTCTTCCTTTCCCCTTATCTCACCCTTTGAGCATGCATTCTGTTTGGAACAGCTAAGTGAACAGTAGTTCTGTTCTTCAAGAGGGGAAAAAAGTTGGAGAAATTAAGTTTTCATAGCGGTACTGGTGTAACATGGAACAATAGAGACCTTTATGTTTTAAGTAGGAAAATGTGGGTCTCATTTGTGCATATCCCTTACATAAAAGTTCTAGTGCTAATAAAGGAAAGCACTGAACTGTCGTCTTGCTGAATGATTTTTTCTTTCTGTACACAGGGAGATGGGACCGAGGCTTTGCACTATATAGAAAATACATGAAGTTACAAATTTTTTCATGTAGCATATTATTATTGTTTGTAGAAATTTTATATGCAGATGTAGACTCCTCCTCTGCTGTGGATATGTTGTATGAAGAGAAAAGATGTTTTATGTTGAATTTTTTTTCTAATTTTGCTCGTAGTTTTTGTTGCTATATACAGTGCAGTACTTACCCTTATCTGATGGGCGTGGGTAACATGAATGTTGTATCTGTTTGTGAAACATATTCTTGTCTGTGTTGGAACAGTGCAAGCCCCTCACATTAGTACATATTGAAGAGGTGGCAAGTGCAAAGAATTTGCCCTACAAACAGCTGATGAGAGTGCAAGCTTTAGTGCTGGCTCTGCTTGGGCAGTGTAACCACTCCTTGGGTTCTGCTCAGCTGCACCGTGTTAGCAGTCTGACTAATTGCCCAAGTCAGAGTTTCTGGGGCCTGTGAGACCTTGGGTTCACAGTGTTGCACTACACCTCTTTGGTTCCTGGTATGGTGGTGTTTTCTGCTGTAATGTAATGTGACTGAAGTAACCAGGACTTAGTTATTAAATTTGGGCAGCTCACTAGACTATCGTGGGTGATTTTCTCAACCAGGTAAGTGACTTGAAGATGTCCAGATGGCAGCTGCAACAACATGGTTGCAATGCATAACAGCTGAATTCTTTAGTTAAGCTTATTTTGTAGGCATCAGTACTAACCTTGCTGTGTCATTACATTCCTGGTGTCAGTAGTTCAAGCTTTAGGAAGCAAGAATTCTGCTGCCTTGCTTAACTCCCCTCAGATAGAAGTTAGCACTCTAAGAAAGACATCTGTCACTCTCCACAGTTGCTAAAGCACTACTGAAATGCCAAATACTAATAAGTCAACAATTAAAAAAGCACTAATTGTCCCACAGCTGTTTAATTTAATGATTTGGTATAGTAGTTTAACATTTGTTTAGCATCAGTGTTTTGTTAGGTTTTTTTTCTGTGTAGCATCAATGGTGTTTTTATGATTCCTTTATAAAATCAATGTAATGTAAGAATATTTGTTTATGCAGAGCTAATGTGAGGAGTCCTGTATTATGATTTCTTTATTTCTATAATGTTGAGCTAGAGTCAGTTGGTGGTATCTGTTCACAAAAACTTAAGGAAAGAAAAAAATTTGAAGATAAAAAGTTTTTACTATCCTGTTTTATTAATGTGATATCTAAAACCAGTCATCTTGGATAATATTTTTAAAGAAATAGAGCCAGACACAAGTAATTTTTTGTTTAATACATATTTTTTAATATTCTTCCATTTGAAACTGGTTCTTAAGTCTGAATAAATTCAGACTTAAAATAAGTATTTTGTAATTAATATAAATATTAATTTTAATTGTGACCCTGTGGAAAGCTCAGTTTCCTCCTGCAGCCCCCCTCCCTGCTAAGCTGTGTCAGCAGCTCTAGTCAGTGTGTCACTGCTACCTGCTTTCTTGCCATTTCTGAAAATAGAGATGGATTATTTCACTATCAGTCATGGCAATAAAGTCTGCTTAGACTCTTGTAACAAACATGTTACATCAAATGCTAACACATGTTTATGAACAAAGAAAGGGATAGTAATGCTGCATGTCCTGAAGAACATTTGTTTCTCAGGCATTGAGTTAATTGTAACCTTTAATTTTCAGTATTTTGTCAGAATTACTAGTATCTCATAGTATTTTGGAAGATGTACTTAGTCAGTGTATTCAAAGCATAATTCATATAATGAAGTGGCCTATGCTGATTCTTGAGAAGTGAAACAAAAACTTGAAAGCATCTGACTTCCCCTCTCTGCTAATAACAATAAGCAGCATAAGAGTCCTTGATTATGTGCTGTGTTTCACTCAGATGACACAAAGCTTGTGGAGAGTCCACGTGAAATCTCCTGGCCATAAGCATCTTATTAGTGAAGTTGTTCTGCCAAAATCTGTGAGATTCACAACCCACAAAGCAGCCTAAACAATCAAATTCTCACCGTCTTTCACTTCTTGGTTCTTTTTAATTGTTTCTGTAGGGATTTCAGGTCTGATCATACCATCCTTTTGTTAGGATTATGTGCTTTTCCTACAGTTTTTTGCTTCTTGCTACATATTGTAAAAGATGGAATCCTTTAAATGGAGTTTTCGTCTCTTCCCTTGGAGTTTTTCATTAATACCTAAAATGTAACACTGCTCTTTGTGCTAAAGTTTATTCTGTACTTGTACTTTTATTTAACAAAAAAAGCCTAGTTTGTGATTCTGTATTGTGGATTACAGACAGATTTGGGGCTTGAGATTTTTTGGTTTTCCATTCTGAAGTAAAATGTCTAGTCCAACATGCTGAAAGGAAAAAAATGACATAAAGCAAATAATCTGCAAGTGGTTGGCGTGTTCCTCTAACAATTTTTTTATCTGACTGTGCATGAGTATTTTGCCTATTACTAGTATTACTGTGTTTTTAGACATAAAGGTTTATATTCTTATGTTGAAGTAGTTGTTAGGTATGGGCAAGTTGGTTTTTTATTCCACCTGGACCCTGTGTTTCTTTGTTTAAAGAAAAAGTTCATGAGCAAAATTGACTATTTGGAAACAAATCAGGAAAGCAAGAGAGAAGCCAAATAGGCATGAAATTATGTTTTCCCTTCAGTGAGTGCTGTAAAAATAAATTGAACTTTTCAAAATGAAGCTGTATACTTATATTTGTTTTGGGTTGAGTTACTCCAGTTTTTAAGGCTAGCTTTAAAAATAGAAAATTTACCCTTTGTTTGTAGAAGAAGTCAGTTTTACTGTCGTATTGTGTGATGGAGTTAAATCTCCTAGTACGTCATATTATTTTGTGGTTGCCTTATACCTTTAACAATATTGGGCCAAATTATGAACAATAAGTTTTAGCTGTGAGCACACTTAAGTATTTAGAGCCAATAGTGTGGGAGTCTTGGCAAGAGCAATATATTATGCCTTCAGTTTTTCCACATTTTCTGACTTTCCTTCTAGTGACTGTTCATTAGCTGTAAAGGAGCATGAAGGTCTGGTTTAGAAAATCTCCCTGCAGCACATTAAAGAGTTCATTTCAGGGTGTTAGAATTGGACACTTTTCTAAATTCTTTCTTGGTTGAAACTAAGTTATCTGCATTACCTGTATGAACTGTTGGAAACTTGGATTGTTTACTCTGGTATAAGTGAGTAAAAACTGTGCCATATAAAGATCACTCTGTAGGTGAGTGAATAACTAAAATCTGAATTTATCAGATTTCATATACATTTTGATTTATCTTACTTTTCTATGATTTTTCAGGATCTTTTAAAGAGAAGATTTTCTGAAATGGAGTAAGCTAGGCTTGATAGTAATTGGTAGGCAGATATCTTACTGGTATAAAATTTGAAGAAGGACTTAGAGGAAAAATCTCTATTGTAAAATTATGGACAATGTCTAAGGCATCCTCCAGGAGATATGGGGCTGTTGGGTTCCTCTGTTTGTCAAAAATTATTTGATATAGTATAGTTAGGAGCCCTCTGGTCATAAAATTTTGTTTAAAGTACAGATGGGTGGCAGCCTGAGAAAAGGAATAGGAATTGAACATAATACAGCCATTAGATACAGTCCAAGTACACATGAGCCGGAGTATCGAGTGACAGGGGAGCTCCGAGGTGCTCCCACACCAACCAGAGCGAATTACATCAGTGCAGCAGTTGGAACCTGCATGACTCAGGGCAGTGGGACAACATACAGCTCTCAGCAGGAATGCTGGAAGTGGGGCAGTGCTGGAAACATAAACATTTAGCTCTGGCATTTGTAACTATTTTCTTCTTCTTCTTTTATTTTTTTAATATTTTTATTCTTCTAATAATTTTACTAGAAAATGATATAGTTAGAAGCTATTATTTACCTACAAAACACATGTATCAGCCAGTACTGATATTGTCCTGCAAATAGTGTGAAAGTAACAATTTGTCTAATATTTTCAACTGTAACCAAATAAAATAATTTTTGATCTGAGATTGAAGACTCACTTTTGAGATGCACTCATCAATCCCCTAAATGAGTATGAGAGAGAAAAATATGTTGGTTTGACTTGTGCTCATTCTTAGTTACACATAGAATTCCTGTCTTCCCACTTGTATGAAGTTCAAATGAGTCTTTTCATCTCTAGAATTATAACACTTACAATACATAAAAACATAAGATTTCCTTAGTATAGCAAATACTCAAAGATGGAAATCTACAGACAAGTTTGCTGTCATAGCATGGAAACAAGCAACAGTAATGAAAAAGTTTATCTTGAAATCAGCACATGCACTTGTTGCAGGACTCTGAATAGTCTTACTAACTCTTGTGAAAATAGGTTGGGCTTTTTTTCCCTTATGTTTTCCAGTAACTGTAATGCCTGTTGAGTGTTGCTACTATTTGGACTATAAATCCAGAGTAAAATAATGTGAGCTTCTTTTAAGGTGATTAAAAGTGATTCTTTTGTACTGGTCATTTTTATGCTGTTCTCCTGACACTGTAAAAATTGTTTTCAAGCAATCACAACAGATACAAACCTTCATAAGTAAATTGTGGGCAAAACAAAGGATGTATTATTAGCTGTTCTAGTTTCATGTTACATCAGTGTTAGTTCTTAGTGTTCAGGAATTCCCTTCAAGTATTAGAGAATGGGTGAAATCCTGGTCATGCTGTAAGCTGTTCAAAATCTCCTATTGGGATAACATTACTTGGATGGAGAAAAAGAAGCATGTGCAGAATGGAGCTGTTGGCTTCACGGGAACCGTAATTTTATGTCAAACGTTTTAAAATACAGATATATGCCAAACTTATATTAAGCGGTTTTAAAACTATAGTTTTAAACTAAAAATATTGTCTATAAAAATACGTGTAATGCATTGTAATATAGCTCAAGTGGGATCATTATCATGATAAGTAAAACTTCCCTCAGTACCTTTCAGTTGCATGTGCTGTTATTTACTGTTCCTGATACCACACTGCTTGGAAGCTCTGCTTCTAGGTTGGACTCTGTGTCCGAGCTGTTTTACAAACAAGGGATGACCTCATCTGTTCTCTAGACTTCGAGGCAGTCAGTTGTTAGTGAGCTCACTCAGAGGTTGGAGAAGATAAACTTCTCCCAAACACTCACCATATGCTGTGGCCAGATTTTCTTTTATCTCAGTGAGCTTAGTAGCTGCATTGTAGTCTGCAGAAGGGACATAGCCAAGTTTCCAGTGGGGGGAAAAACCCCAAAACCTCAAACTTACCCAACAATTCTAAGTGTTAATATTAGGGAATTTTAGAGTTATGTGCATAAGAGCAAAGCAAAACCAAGTCTTTAAGAAAAATGTATGTAGCCAATCATCATTGAAATACTTTTAGGCTGAGTACAAGGTTTGAATGATAATTCTGAATAGTTCCTCTTTCAGCAAAAATGTAAGAATGTGTGTGAGCCATGGAGAGTCTTCTAAATGTGATTGTGAATCAGATCAACAAAAAGACTCCTGAGGGAAAACTATCCTCAATCTTCTCTGTTTTAAATTAATCTTGAGTAACTTTGCAGACTTAGAGCATCCTGCAGCATGCTTGAGGCCATTATAGTTCTGACCCTGTGTATAAGTAAGATTTTTTTACTTTATATAAGCACATTACAGTTGCCACAGGAACCGTAGCACTGGGCTTCCTGTCTGCTGTTTGGTCTTGGGATTGTACCAGGTGGCTTCTGTATGTAAATGTGTATATTTTAAAGGGAAAAAATGTTACTTTGTGAGCATTCAGAATGTTTCCCTTTTAGGAAATTACTTGTATTCTGGCTTATCTGTGTGTCCTTTTCAAACTGGCCTTACTTAAAATACAGCCAGGGAGAACTACAAGAGTGCAAAACCTTTTGCTACAGGAACATTTCATTGAGATTTGCCATCAGCATAAAGGAGGCTTTGGTCTGTTCACACCAAGTCACTCAACAGGGTGGAGGCTGTAGAAAAAACAGGTATTGCTTATCAACAAGCCTGAAGTATAGCCTGGATCATATTTAAAAAAGCAGTGTGTTAATTTTCTTATTTTCTGGTAGTCCAGAAATAAAGGTTTTTTGTTCTTTTCTTTGTTTTCCTTTAACCAATAAATTGTGGATGGACTTTTTGAATAATTTGAATGCTTCTTTTGAGCAACAAAGTTCTTTCATCTTTAGCAGGCATTTGTGAATCATTGTGTATGTAATTTATCTTTCCCAGTGTTTCTTTGCCATTAGTTTGTATAAACTGCAAATTCAGCCTTTGTAAATGGTGATCAGTTTTGAGTCATACTTTTTTTTTTAGTTTTGAATACATTTCTCATCACACTTCAGTTTTGACCAGCTGTTTCCTGTTTTTCCTCCTAGTGGTTCAGCTGCTAAGGAGATAAAGGCATCAATGATTTGTTTCAGAAGTAAAATTACCTGTATGAAATAACGAAAGGGTAAAACAAGTGTTAGACACTATTACAAGTTATGCTGAAACTCAAAAGATGAACCATTGTTTGCTGTACCTAGGTGTTTCATATGTTATAAAGCTTTTGCTACCCAGGGAATTCACTTGATATAGAAAAATTAATCCAGGATCGGAAACACCAGGGTGAAGCTTTGTGCAGGGAATTTGGAGGTGTGTGATGGAATTTTCCAAGCAGTTCCAAGTTTTTGTGTTAATATGAGCATATTTTGATTTATCTGATAGAGGATCTACATAAAGACCTGGCCATTTGTCCTGTTCTGCCTGCCCCCTGGTTTTTGGATTGCTTTGGATAGAGGATATGTTCATTTTTATAATCATACAAATTATTATTTTTCCCATTTATAGGCCTTATCACGTACCATTTTAAGGCTTCTTCTATCTTCTACAAATGCCAGCCTTAATTACCATTTACCTCAGGATATGATCCAGCTGTTGCTACGTGAAAAGACTCACCTCTGCCTCTTGGCACTCTCTTCATTTCCCTGTGGCTTTTCCAGGCTTCTTTCCCACAGGTCCCTTTTTGTGGATGATTCCAAGATTTGTTCTCACTTTTTAGGCTTCCTGCCGTTGGAAGTCTCCATGGGGATTCTCATTAAATTCAGTGATGGGAAGAGGGAAACATTCTCTTCTCTCCCCTGAAAACATTTATAACACCTCCTAACTAGTTTTGCTCTTTTTACATCAAGCCTATCAAGTAGCTGTTTCTTCTTGTCCTCTAGCGCTGTCCCTGAACTTACCCTCAACTTGCTTACCATTCCCTGGGTTGCTGGTCTTTATGGAGTTTCCTTTATCCTTCAATCTTTTATATAGAGAAAAGAATTCCCAATATATTTCCCTTTAGTTCTCTACTACTAGGTAGTATTTTTCCATAGTATTCACAATCTATTCTTCAGCTGAGTCTGATAGTTAAGGCTGAAATTCTTTCTCCATGCAATTGTGTGGTCTTAATGGGTGTTCCTGCTTCTATGGCTTTAAGTCCATCTTTGTTGAGCTCATACAAATTCTCATGTGGCATCTGTACCATTTGTAGCTATTATGCTTTGTTTTTAACTTTTTTTTGTCCTCTTTCTTTCCATGTTCTTTTTGTGGATTTTTTTTCCTGTGAAGGTTAGTAAACAGCCTTCAAACTTTACATTGGGTGATTGATATGCAAATGGTTGTACTATTACTTTCAGACTGCAGTTGGCTTTCTAAAAGAGCTGGTATTTTTGGCTGAAGTTAAATGTCTGTTTCATCCAACTGTCATAGAGGGTAGAATATTTGTAAGTTTCTTTTTTCTGCTGCACTCATCAGAATAAAAAAAGAAGTATTTGCTAATTAGTATTTATATTAGGCATTAATGACCATATTCCTCTGATCATTGCTGAATTTAAATTTCTCTAGTCTGCAAAAAACCACAAGGAAAACAGCAGGCAAGATGAAAGCAGATTCAACAGGACATACCCATGTGGTTGTGACTCAGTGGATCTGAGAGAACAAAAACTGAAAAACCCTTTTTCATTAAGTAAAAGACGTGGAAATTGATGTAACAGTAAGTGGGCAGAATTTGCTAATGAGATATGAAAGGTAGTTAACTGAAAGAACTAATGAAAAGGAGGCAGTGTTCTATGAAAAACTTGGAAGGAAAATAAAAGAGATAGTTGACAAAGAGTCCTTTGAGTTTTGGGACTTCAAAAATGTAGAGAGCAAAACCCAACAAGATCTTATTTCCAAACCTAACCCGAAGTAACAGTTTTGCTGGTTTTCTGTGGAACTAAGACATATGTAAACTAGTGTTGTGCTGTCATGATGATTTTATACAAATGTTGCACTTTCAAGTAAAAATATAAAGAAGATTAATTGAATTTGGAGAGACATTATTAGTCATGTAAATCATTGTGAAGTGAGACACTCTGGCAAGGTTTGGTGTGACAAGGCCAAGTGTGTGTAGCGAGGCTCAGTTAGTTGACCAATTTTACTAGTTTCTTGGGGTTTTAATTAGATGATATTTTATAGTTGGTTTTTTCCTTGGCAATATTTTCTACTATGGAAAGGATCTGATGAAAATAACATGCTTTTTAAAAAATGATTGTTAGTTTAAAAAATTCACACCTGCAAGAAGAGTTATTGAGTCTCAAGCTGGATAAAAATCAGTTTTAAATTCTTACCTGATCAGCAAATGAAATTGAATAATGAATTAGAATGAAGCTTAATTTTGGAAAGCTTAGAATAGCAAAGTTTCATAGATAAGGCCTATCAGAAAATTCAGTGTTACTCCTGATACCTTGAGTCTCTGTGCTTTCCAGAGATGTAAAGACTTTAACCTTTCTCCCAGGGAGGAGAAGCAGAGCTTCCAAATTTATTTTGCTCATCTATTGCCATTATCATGGTAGCCGCAGTACTTAACATGCACATGCGAGAAGAGGGTTTTGTTGCTTAGGTGACATTTGTGCATCATTAGTAGTATGTGCTCCACAGCTTGGAACCCCATGACTGATTCCACCACTTGACTGCATCAAATGTAGTTTTTGACTGAGATGAGATTATTTGCTTTGTGTTTTGTTGATAATTACTATGTTGTCCCCCATAAAGGCAACCTAGACCATAAGTTGTTTTCATTTTGGGAGAACGGAAGAAAAGTTGACATTAATAGTGATTTTTTTTAAAAGACATTAAAATGAAAAGCCCCGTCATCATTCTGTAGTCTAATTTATGCCTCTGCCCCAGCCATGTCCATATCACCTTTTTTCATTGCCTCTCTTACCTCTGTGCTATGATCTGCAGTGTAGATACCTTTCCATTTCAGATTTTTAGCTGCTGCTGCCTTCACTATAGTCCTTTGGTCAGGCATTGACTTGTTTTGTGGCTGTGAGTGGCATGAGGGCATTGAAGCCCCGGGTCCAGCACCACTAACAGTGTGGTTTACTGAAACCTTGCTGACCTGGGCAGAGTTATTGCAGGGCCTTCCATGCATGCCCTCCATCCACATCCACCATTTAATGTCCAGATTTAAAGGAAAGGAAGATACTGTTCCTCCTATTAACATACCTTATCTCTTTGGCTTGTCCCGAGTCACATCACAGAGCTCCTTTTTGTGCCTGTGTCAGCTCCAGCTGCATGGGAGGGAATCCCACTGCTGTAACAGGGACCCGGAGCACCTGCAGCTGCTGGGTGAGCAGGGGCTGGATGGCACAGCATGCCTGCAGGATAGTAAAGAAAGGTCAAGGTTTCCAGATTTTTATTTTTAAAAAATCCTTGCCATGTTTTTAGCACAAATGTTAAGATATTAAAGTCTTCAAGACCTCTTAAGACTGGGAAAAAACTTCATGGCTTGTCAAGACTACCATTGTGGGATAATAAATAGTTTGGGGTATGTTTGTCTAGAATAGATGCATCATTATTATGTAACATGGAAAACCCTATTATTACTTGCCTCATTGTAATTTTTTTTTTCAAGAAGAAAGGTCCATAAAATTGATTAAGCACTGACAAGATATTAACTGGAAATTTGAAACCACGCTGGTTTTTTTGAAAGGTAATAATGCTGTTGCTGCTGAACATTCTGCAGTTTAAAGTTTTGTACTTTTCAAATTTCCAACTTATATAATCAAGGAAGCACTATAAGCAAGTCACTAATACCAGTTTTTCTCTAGAGCAAAACATCTGTTTACTGTAATACTTTACCTGATTTTCATCTGGTCTTCTGTAGGTAGATCTCCTTATTAGTATGTCTATTAGCACATGTGGTCCAGCTCTTGATCCTCTGCATTTATTAACACAAGATTTAGGTAAGAATGAAAGGTATATAAGAAGTCATATTTTGTATGTCCTGCTGAGTCAAGTTTGATCATAGGATTTGCTTGGATCAAATGGCTCTAAGACCATGAGGCTTTGTATATCCCTGGTTCTAAGGCTGGCCTATTGGTTGCAAGTTACTACTGTCCAACCAACTGTTGTCAGGTGGTCTAGGATGCTGCCTTGAACTTAGTCAAATACCATGGACAGATACAATTGAGCTGATTGACATTGAAGAAAGCATAGAAGTTTGAATTAATTGTCAGAGTTAATGCCCCAAAACAGGAGGGTGATGATCCGAGAAAGCTTTGTTTATACAGTAATTCTCATTGTACCTTTCTGAAGGTAGAATTCATGTTTTAGTACAAATCAAAAAAACTTGGAGTCAAAATTTGTAAATACAGGCATTTAAATTAGACACCAAAATTTCATAATCAATCTGCTGGATAAAACTATCATGATTTTCAAGATGCTGAATGCCTTGTATTTCTCATAATCAGACCAGCAACATTTAGAAGTCTTAGAGATTTACAGGTTTGATTTTAGGAGTCCAACTTGAAAGTCTGGTCTAAAGTTCCTCTGAAACACTCTCTGAAAGTGCACAAGGCTTCTGCATAACTCTCATCACTGATTTCCACTTAGACTTGGTTTCATACATACATATGTGCACATACGTATATTCAGATCATGAGTATGTGAGAATATGTGATACAATATCCATAATGATAAAATTGTCTTCCTATAGTTCTTTTGACAATAAAACTTCATTAGAGAAAAATCCTTATACAATATTTATGCAGCCCCAGATCTCTGCAAGGATAGTTTTACAGGTATAACTTCCCAGGTAGAACTATACTGGCATCTTCTAGCAAAGGCTGTTTCAAATAAGCTCAGAGATGGCTATGTATATTGTAAGTGTGTAAATAAACTCATTTTTCCACACTGTGGTTACAGCATGTCTGTTTTCACTTGTTGAAATTGTATACATTCTAAAATTTTATTGAAAGTTATACATTAGAACAAAAACAAACACTGAAGTTTGCCTATATTTGAAGTAAAATGTGAGGCACATGCCATCTAGTGGATAAAATTATTCATACAGTTTTATTGGTAATCTTGATGTATTTAACAAGAGGCTTCTATTATTCTTTTACATCCATTTTTATTCTCTGCTGCATTACCACTTTTAATTTGCATTGGTGGATAATTTCTTTAGTTAGAAGTAAAGGGGAAAAAATCTGAAAACTGAATTCGAGGCAAAATGAAATTCTAAACTTGGCTGTGGTGTTTAACTGGATGCCCATGGAAAAGTAACCACTTTCCCTCATTTCAGATTCTATAGATCTAAAATTTTGTATCAATTAGTCAGAGATCTTATCTGATAAAGCTTTCTTAAGCCTCTGCATCATTGCAAATTCTGATGTGTTTGGTGTGATCTTTGCAGGCAGGTTGGCCGTCACTCCAGGTCTGCAGCGGCATGGCCAGTGAGGCTGGAGCAGCCTGTGGGAGCCCCTGGGCTCATGTTGTGCAGCAGCTGGGCTGCCTTTGCCTGCAGGGCAGAATTGCGTTTTGCCAGCCCTTTGCAGTAGTTTCGTTGGATACCATTGCATACAGAAATCCGTGCTTTTAAAAATGTGAGACTGCTTGTAGATGTGAGTGGAGATGTGACTGGAATATCTTAACTGTCTAGATTTGGCAGATAGAGTAAAGTGTGTGGCCAGTATTAAATTTTCCTTTTCACACAATGCTGCTTTGGTGCCTGACTTCATGGTATACGTTTCAGTACAGTTTGCAAGAGTAGACATAGAACAAGTGGAGTAGATTCTGATAGAGAGGGGTGAATAGTTTTTATTCTTTGCTCTTTTACGGACATGAAGGAATCTAACATCCTGTTATCTACTGGAAGACTGGTAGTACAGCTCCCTCATTTTGTCTTTAGACTGATCAATCCAAATATATAATTATTTTCTAAATTTACTGTTAGCATATTAGAAAATAATTGAAAAAGTACTTAATAATGTCTTTGATATTGTGATTTACTACAGATTGGATCAAATAAAAGCAAGTCTGTGCTTATAGTCTGTAAAGGAACAAATTATTAGAATATGTTGTAATTGGTTCATACGTGAAGTGGAATTGTCATCATAACATTATGTCACTCTTCCATTAGCTAAAGAAAAGGCAAGGAAAGAGCCGAAATACAACACAATGGAAAAGACAGATAATGCTGTTGCTTCCACATGCTCCTGATTTCACAGAGCCAGTTCAGGTCTCTGCACTGTGCTACAGGACATTCTCAGTTCTAAAAGTCTATTAGTTCAGTCATGGTGCAGAAACAAGGGAGATTTAATTGCACATGGAAGCATTCATGGTTTGCTTTATTACTGGAAGCAGCTGACTACTTTAGAAGTATTTTAAAAGATTCCTCTTGACAGTAAATTTACTTGCAGTAGACTTAACAGACTTATTATATGTGACTGCATGCTTCATGACTCTGTTATTCTTGTAACTAATTTATTTCTCAACAGGCAAAGATAGATAATGTTTAAAAATACAGAAGAACAAGTGTTCATGTTATTTGCAAAAATGAGAATTGAAGTGGTTCTGCACTGTGGTATAACAGAGCTTTTTCTGAACTAAACTGTTGGCACTTTCTTGTACCGAATATTTCATGAAGGAAGAGCATTTGTAAACTTTTAACTGTTTCGCTGGCCAGGAAACATATATTCAGTAGAACATTGCTGAAATATCCACAGGTTTATACTTCTTCACATGATCCTGCATTCTTGCAGAAACATATTTATACTACATGGGGAGTAAATTGTCTGGTTTGTGCTATGAATCTCACTGTGTCTAAAGTGTTTGATATGATTATATGCCTTCAGAAAGCTCACAGCACTTCAAAAGGTTCAACAAACACTGATGTCTAAGGTTGCTTTGAAAAGATCCTTTCTCATAAATTTTTTAAGCTTTGTCCACATGCTGCTATTTTCTTCCCATGAAATGCTGAATGACTCCTATCATATTACATTAAAAAAATATTTTTCCCAATCTGGTTGAATCATGGTCAGCCAAAGGAGAAATATAAGTAAATTCTGACCCAAACCAGGCAATTAAATTAAGAGATTAAAAAAACAAAAACAAAACACATGTAGGCAGATATGTTTTCCTAATGTTTATTGGGGGGAGTGTTTTCATGGTATTTAAAAGGTATTCAAGGATTCCTTCAGGCAATTTGTGGTGAAGTTCTCCTCCACTTTAATTGTAGAACTGGGCAGAAATTTTCTTGTTTGCCTCTCTCCCTTGAGAGTGCAGTTAGAGAGGCAGGTCTTTTTGCACCCTGTGGGATCAAGCAGAAGAGTTAGGTCTTTTCACAGGCTTTGTGATGTCATGTAGGTCAATTGGCCTAGTTCCCACATTTTATTTAGGAGAATAGGGTCCATGATGTGTATGTCATATCTTAGTTTTCTAAGATCCACCCTCTTACCAGCTTGGAATTCGTCAAAAAATGCTCTCAAGTTGGGGCTTGGTGTTTTACTGACTTTCTTCTACAACCCAGACAAAATAATCTTTTCCAGAGGTGAGTTTGCCCATCATGGAGCCAGCCTCCCTTGCTTTTTGTGCTTATATGGCTTGAACAGAGATAGTGTTTTCTCTTGGAGAGTCTTATGTCATGACAGTTATGTTTATAGGAATATAAACAAGAAGAAGTTTCATTCTGAGCAAATTATCTGAATATAAAAGATTTATTCAATTTGCTTTGTGTTGTTGATTAAAATGTTCTCTTTGTTCACATGTATGAAAAACATTCAAAAATCTGTGTTGCTTTTGGCAAAATGATGAAAAGAGACATTTTTTCATGTAAAGAACAGTGCAAACACTAAGTAAGAGAGATTGTAGAAAGAACAATACAAAATGAAAATTCCTTTTTTTTCCAACCTTCACTGCTATGCATTTCAAGCAAGTTTAGGCTTTAAAGTTAGTCAAGCCTCAATGCAGCCTGTGAGTTTATAAGAAAATGGGGATATCTTTCCTTCAATTATTCACTGACACATTTTTAAAACATATTCCTTGATGGAAAAACCTGATTGCCCATTTTACTTTCTAGTTGAATATGATTGTGGGCAAAACTTTTTTGCTTTTTATACCATTGTCATGGCTATAGAAACAATTTTTTCTACCAGTAGGTGGAATCAGATGAAAATCTTAACTATTAAACACAGCATGTAGCTGTATTTTCTGATCCAGCCAAACGGAATCATCTGAGTGCCTCTAATTTTGAAGTTCAAAATATTAGCAGCCTTCTAAAAACCTTTTAGCTCATAAGAATACAAATTATATCAATAGAAAGTATTTATATTTAGAAATAGGATGACTTTGACACTGGTTCCTTATATGCACCTTTGAAGAGAACTCCTGGATAGGTTAAAAATGTTCTCTTCTTACGTGACTTTTACCAATGTCAAGCCAAAACTTTCTTCTAGAAGTCTTCTTACAGTCATATTGGGTTTTGTTGCATTGCCTGAGTGGAGGAAAATTCTGTTATTTGTTAATATCCATAGCTGTTAAGTAGGCAGTTTCTTCTGGGTAACTTTTTCATAGAAATTTAGAATGAAAATCCTCAAACTACAAATACTGATCTATCTGATAGAAAAAAAATAAGGTGACAAAAACTTGTGAACAGCTGAGCTTTGTAGACACTATTTTAGAAAATAATGATCATATTTCTAATTTCTTAGTATTAGATTTATTCTCAGACCTCTTATGAAGGAAGTTGGCACTATAATTTCTTTTATATGTCTTGGAAGCATTCATAAGAAAAAAGGGAATAAAGTTTTCCCAGTTATATTATTTGTATAAAGTTTGGGCAATGCTAACTCTGTTAATTTTATGTATAATTAGGGTAGCAGGATTGTCTATGTTTGTATCTCTTCTGAAAAATCTGAGTTTATACACAAAACTCAGTCTCAGAGTGTTTCATACACCAGTTGATGTTTACCAAACTCATTGACAGAGGTGTATAATCCCTGGGAAAGGTCAGGCAGTTGAAGGAGAGTTGCTCAGCAAAAAGCAAGACACTGAAGTTAGAAATTACAGATTTTCCTTCAGACTCTTCCTCTGAATAGTTTTCATTTTGGAAATGTTATTTACGTGCTTATTTTCTCCATGTCTGCTGCATTTGTAAATCTGTAGTAGTGTTATGTACTGATTTTGGGGTTAAGTTTGTTCTCCTCCTGAGCACTTTGGAAAGCTAGAGAAAAACTTCATCCATCTAGTTCTTGTAAAACTTTTCAATAGGCTTTAGAAATTAGGAAACATACAGGAAAGAAAATATTAAGGTCTTTACTGATGGACAATGCAGACTTTCCAGTTGGTCTTTGTCAGCTATAAAAAGTTGAAGGTAGGCTGTTTTTCTGAATTCTGCTAAAATGGCCTCCTGAATTTTGTCTTCTTTCCTTCTTCACTGGTGTAATTTTATGAGCTGGAGAGCTCCCATTTATGTTCTTGGAGGAAATAATTTTTCATGGGAGTGTTTTTTCCTTTCACCAAGGAGAAGCTTTCCAGGGGTAGTTTGGATCCAATCATACAGAATATTTGTGATGAAAAGCATAACTTACTGGAGCTCAAAATGCAGCTCACACTTTCTCAGTGAAAGTGCTCTGGTACTTAATGTATTGCAAATGCATGTCTTGGTACAGACACGGGTTCCAAAATGTCTAAGAAACTGGAGCCCTTTGACACAAACCTACACAGACAAATTTCATAAAAGGTATGTGGGAGAGCTTGTAACACCAGAGTTCTGCATCTGGATTTTTCTGCTTTGGGACAGGCTTGGCAAGCAGACCAAAGGGGATTTGTTGGATGTTGCCTTCCTTTTTTTTTCCCAGGCTGTACACTGTAATACGATTCCTTGCAGATATGTGCATTCTCCAGTTCTCTTCAGACAGAGAAGTAGAAAGCTAACGAAATACATATTTAAGGCTTTGTAGGAAATACGAAGTTTGCTTCTGTGCCCTAGCACAAAGTTTCTGCTCTTTGCAGTGTCAAAGGTCACTGTGAAATTAAAGCTATTTTAGAATTGACAGACTCTCAATTAAAAGGTCATTTAGTCAGTCTTGAGCAGAGATGGTTTGTTCTCTTTGGAGTCAAAACAAAGCTGAGTAATAGTGCACCTTCACCTTTTTGTCAAGAAAATCCTGCAGCTGGGGACAGTGTCACCTTCTACAAAAGCAGGTTGCGCTATTTATCCCTTGTGCTGGCACAATACACTCGAAACTCCTATCCCTCAGGCATTTTGCAGTGGTTTGTTTACCTAAAATTCCTTGACATTATTGGGAATACATAGCTTTTCTTCCTTGAACTGGAAGAACAACAAACAACAAAGAAGCTGTTGGTGTGGGTAGGAGGGAACAGTGTTGTTCATCTGCTGGATTCCACAGATGAATGGAATGTCTTGCAGATCTTCTTAGGCTGTTTGGTCCATATGTTATCTGTGAAAAGTGTATTTGACAGGAAAAGCATTTGGTTTTCTTGGTGACCCTGTGCTAAGACGAAGAGAGTGAGGATGTCTTGGGGGTGCCTGAGTGCTGACTGGCATGTCAATATTTACCTCATGTACTGGAGTTCCTGATGAGATGTTAGAAACGACTCAGGCCTGGAAACCTAAATTTGTCAGCTGCCTCCTCTTTTTTTTTTTTCCTTGTGTAGAGAAGTACTTTTAGGGTGCTGTCAATTTAGTTAGTTTGGCAAGCCTGTTTGTGTAGAAAAGAGTGTGTTCAGGACCATAGGGACATGATGATCTTAAATTCAACTGATAGAGAGCATTACCAAACTATACAAGGAATTTTGATAGTGTTTTGTTCTTCTACACAAACCCTAAGTCCCCAAAGAGGAAAGAGAATTTCATTGTTTATCTGCCAGAAGTGCACTTAAATTGTATTTGAATAAATGTGTTAGATTGTTGTTTTGTTGGGACTGCCAAGAACAGATTGGCTGTCTTGAAGTATTTCTTTGCATAGTGGATCATGCTGCACATGAAAGAAGCTTAAAGGAGTAAATCAGTTTCGGTGCTAGATGGTATCAGGCTATTTGGATAATGATGTGGTCATATGCACTTAAAGTGAAGAGTTTATTATTGATGCCACAAGTTAGGACTTTTTCGTTTGAATTACATCTTTCATTCAGGTGCTTTGTTCTATATTCTCAACACTTTTGCAGCATTTGTAGAGTAGTAGCTATGAAAGAATGTGAACCTTAGCAGCATACAGGATATAGGTAAAGCTACAGATCTGAGAGCTGCTTAGCTAAATCCATTACATGTTTTTAACACTTTTGTTTTTACTTGTTTCTTATCAGTTGCTTCTTTCAAAACCATTTTACTAAAGAACCATTAATGTGTCCTTTAAAATGTCCATAGACTTAAGAATGTCAATACATTATGAACTAAATGCCCATAGAAGCTTGCCAGCAAACTTCAAGTTTGTCTTGGAATAAATTTCCTTGTAGTTAAGAAAAGCAATTAAAAGTACTTGTCTGAGCTTTATTATGTTCATTCATTATATAAATTTTTCTTAATTAAGAAAAATGGCAGTTCCCTTTCTCTACAGTGGGAATAGAAATTGCCACTGAGACTGAAATGATTGTAGGAAAGATGGGCATCTTTTCATTAGTAATCTCCCAGGCAAAGTGGGGCTTCCTGTTGTGAAGAAAGTGGTTTTGCTGGCATGAAGGAACGGCTTTGTCATCTAAGATGTCCATTTCCTAAATATTAGCAGGTAAAACATCTGTTGATGTTCCTCTCTGTTTCCAGTAAAACATTTGGCAGGCCAGCTCAGGAGCAATAGCTGGATTTTGTAACTTGTAGTTGCAAAACTTATATAATGGTACGGGTTTTCTTTGATGAGTTAATCTGTGCTGCAAACCTTAGTGTGGTGAGGAGTTGTATCCAACATGTTTTCTGTAGGAGAGGTGTCTTTAAATATTTGAATGCTGTGTCCCTATCAAAGATTCTCGATTTTGACAGATGCATTTTGACAAGAGGTAATCGGTAGTAAGAAAAGAGAAAGCAGAGCATATGTACCTACTACATTGTCATTATGTGTTAGAACACTCATTATTGGGCATAAAATAGGCAACAAGAGGCTCTACAGCTCTTCCTCTCACTGATAGTCATATGGACTCTCCTTCCAGCACTCTTTTTCTGTTGCCCTTTTTGCTTAAATGTAATTGATTTATCTCTGTTTCCAAATGATGTGATGAAATTGGTGTATGTGGAAGAGGTATTTACTGTGTTCTTTTCATGCTTGTTAATTCCAAGAGGTTGTCTTCTAGACACAAATCTGCACAGGAAAAATGAGCCAAATTTTAGAATATCCCGAAGTCATGCTTTGTCAATCCAAAGTGCATTTTCCCTGAGTATAACTGCTAAGGTATTCTTCTGGCTTCCAGCATTTGAGAAGATAAATAACAAATTACTATTAGCCAATTTGAGTACTAAGACAGGTGTTACATTATCAAGGCAATATCAGAAAATCAGAGGTTAGAGTTACACAAATTATTTTTCTGAAGAAAAGTTCTTCACATGTAGTTGTTGTATGATATTTCATTACTTTTACTGAAAAGAAAGATTCTAGAGAAAAATAGACACAATGTACACCAGGAGGCCTTATTTAACAAAAGCATGCATGTGAAATTGGCCTTGCTTCACTTTTGGAACAGTGAGGAAACTGTACTGTCATGCCAGAGCCTACAGAACATAAAATGGCTCTAATGTACTCATCTTTGGGATGTTTAATGACACAATGTTGTAAAGTTTTCTAAAATGTCTTTATAGATCTCAGATGGCATGTTATATATAATATTGATAGTCCTGATAAGTACAATAATATTAAAACACTTGCTAAAGTTCTTTTTCAGAAATCATTGTATTTGCTTTCTGTGAACAAGAACAATACTCTGCCCTTTTTCTGACTTGTTGCTGTCTGTAAATTATTGTAGGAGAGCACTGAAGGAAGCTCGGGTTTTACTGATAGGTGGATGTTTTGCGTGTTGCATACGTTCCCCAGCACTCCAGCATGCAACTGTAGCATATCTTTGCAGAGTTTTCCGTCTGTTAGTGTTTCCATAACTTAAGGGAAGGGAACTTAAAGTCAGTAAATGGAGTGTCATGCTATTTAAAATGTTTTCAGAAGATATACAAGTGTCACATTTACCTTACAGTTTCTTCTAGTCAGTGGCTCTTCAAAGGCTCTACTAGTCAGTGGCTTTCCTACTTCTACTTTTGCTATTGTCACCTTTATCACACATTCCTTTTTTTTTCCCTTGCATGACTTGTTATTCTCACCTATTGTCACTTTTCAATCAGTGTTTGTCCATAGATGAAGTTACTGAAGAGCATTATTTGAGGGTAAACTAAATAGTAACAAGGTCATTTTCTGAGATAAAGTTACCCAGGTTACCAGATACGGATTTATTCACATTTATTTGAAATGTGACCCACTTTAAGGACCCTTTCTGAGGAGTGTATGACTCTGAAGCTGCAACATCCCCAGTGCACTGCAGTACTTCCCTGGTGGCTCCTTCATACATACTTTCATCACTAAGAAAATAGATTTGTAAAACAGCACTAGGAAAAGTTATCTTTCATTTTCTTTGTGTTCCTCTGTGACCCTCTCAAAGTAGCATACAGTCCCCCTTGGAATGTCTAGGTTTGCAGAAATGAGTTGGGAAGCAGGAACTTTCCTTTCTAAAGTGTGCCCCCTTGTGAAGAAACATGGTGGGTCGGTAGGAAAGGGCATTGCAGCAGAGCAGTGTGGCAGGCTGAGCAGTGTGCTTGGGAACTGATTCAAGAGAACTTTAATTAGAAATAATCCTCTTGTGTTTATATAATTTGTCTCAAAGTTTTTTTCCTATTAATCTGTATGTTTTCTGCAGTAATGTAATTGTATTAGTAGCTTAGAGATGAGAGGTCTAATGTGGGAAGAATTATTGTGCTTTTACTTACAGTGAGTTTACATTATGCCAGTGACATTATTTTCTGTATTTATAAATACATTTTAGGATTTGCTTAATTGCTGGCATTTTAAAATAGTTTTTTCCTCTGAAGTCATACAATACCAAGAGCCTAAAATGGTGCTTTCAGATAAATTTAGCATTGCTTCTTTTCTTTGGTAGTAATGTAAACACAAACTCCAGTATTAAATATTAAATGTTTCAGATTTTGTTATCTGTATGTCTGTGATTAAACTGAAATGCTTACAGAGTTTTTGCAAGGAACAGATTCCCATTGACTGTTGGGACAGTGTACTTGTAGGAACTGCAGAGGTGAGGCAACAGCATGTGAAATGCAGCAATGGGCTTAAGATTTGGCAAGGCACTTCTTTTCTCTGCAGGCTCTGAGGCAATCTCTGTAGATGAGAACAGACTGTCATCTTGTATTGCTGGAAGCTAACTTGCAGTTTCTGTTTGTGTCTGCTTGTTTCAATTTCTATACAATTCGGTCATTTTTCCTACCAGTTGATATGATATGGATATGGTGAAACACAAGGGAAAAGGTATGGTTCATGTAATATAAAATATAAGATAGTTTTTCTTACTGCAGTAATAACAGGAAAGCTTTCCTTCGTCAGAAAGGAGAATGTAGTGCTGGAGAAAAATATATTCTTGATTTATTAAGCAAGACAATTCTTTCGGTAATGTTTCTTTTTCAGTCAACACTTACCTTGCAGATGTAAACAATTAGTAATTATGAAAAGTCTGTGTTGTTTTCTTTTTATTTAAAATAGGCATATTGCACGTGAATGTTTGCTGGCTTATTGTGTTTAATTATTGTAAAGCCACTTGCAGAATTTTAGTCCTTATCATTATAGAAGTCTACTTGGTTGCTTCATATTGGGTTCTAACTCTATAAATAAAGTAATACAGGGTTTTCTTTTTCTTACTATGTTGTTTTCATGAAATACTTAGATATAGTTCAGGAAGTCGGCATTAACTCCCCCCATGAACACCTGATTTATACTGTGACTTGATGAATAAATATTTCATTTACAGCAAGGATTTATAGAAAATACTTGCTGGTTTTTAGTGTATTGAAATCTTAAAGGGAATATGTAAGATTTTTTTAATATTCAGTAGAATATAAATGAAAGAAAATTCTTTGCCCAGTTTAATTAATAGAAAATGTTCAATAGAATTGTGGTCAGGATGACATTTGATCAGTATGTATGTTTTCATAAATGCTAAGAATACTATTTTGTTGTATTTTCCCATCATGTGCGTGTGAAGACAGAATTACAGGCAGCTCGCTACACACTAGTGATGATAGTGAGAGAATAGTTGCCTTTTCTCAAACATATGTTGTACTTTTAAGTAGTCTCAAAAACTTGGAAATGGACTGGACTTCTCTTCCTGTAAAGTGCTGTGTATCAGGAATTTAAACTATGAACAGTGCTTTTGACCTGGTGCAAGCAATTTATTCTGTGGGTTGGTTAATGAAGTACCAACTACTAACTTAAGAAGTACCTCCTTCTAAAATTAACACGATAATGTTCTTTGCTCTTGATAATCAGTAAAAATAAATTGTGATGGTTACACTTAATAAACTCTCCATCTCTGTGACAACTTGTCTTATTTCCACTTAAATAACAGAAGGAGTTTTAATGTCTCTGACACCTTTGTAGTTCACTGTATTATGTTAAAAGCAAATAACCTGACAACATTATGAAAAAGCTTTGAGGTCTTCAGTAAAGGGTCCAAATATCTGTTTGTTTCTTTGTGGTGCTACAAAGTGATAAAACAAAGGGAACTGAAGGTGATGCATTAAAAATAATGTTAAAAGTCATATCTACTGTGATAATGTCTGGCAGCATTAGGCTGTGGGACTTATTTTTCAAGGAACAGAATAAATGCATAGGCAGATAAAGTTACTGTTTTAAAGTGTGTACGCAGCGATAAAAGAAAGTGAGCTGTGGGATATACAGATACAACTGTTTATTAAATGACTGTATTGATAAGTAGCATGTATGTGTGTATGGGCTTTCGCTGGTGTATTGGTAAGTCCAGAGGAGTAATGCCCTGTGAATAAAGTAAATACATAGATAGCCAGTCAGAAGATTAGAAAAAAAAGGATAACTAGACTACAATGTTGAATTACAGGCACACATTTATCACAGTCATAGTCAGTTGTCAAAACCATCCTAATTTAGTCTATGCAATTGTATTTATTGCCATCTTTACTCGTTTGTTCTGCTTTGTTAATTTAGAGAGAGGTCATGACTCTCGGCAAGTCTTTTTTGTATCAGGCATTTTAGTAAAACTAAATCAGTGCCCGAGCTTTACATCTTAAATTTTCATAAGCAGGTAAACCTCCATCATTGCTTCATTTTCTGTTTTCATGTGGTCTTTGATATGTAACTCTTCATAGGCAGATTTCTTTGTAAATGAAAATATTGGTACAATTGGTAGAGTAATTGTGGAATATAAAGACTCAATTTTATAGTAGATTTCAGAAGTATGTGTCTCAGATGGAAATTACTTTTTTTCACCACATGATTGCCTTTTTCTATGCTACTGTTATAACAGGTTTATATATTTAATGTAGATTTGGGGTTTGATGAGACGTCTGTTATAAAAACGTATGTAAACTTTACCTTCAGTGAAATAGTTGTCCTTGATATGACTCTGACCAAATAAGGGCCCAGAAATTATCTGCTTGTTTATTCTGTACTACAGTAAAATATCTTTTATAAAAGTATTTTTTCTGTTTGTTTTTTTCTTCATCCCCTCAAGTTTTTATAGTAGCACCATTTGAACAAAAAAGTCTTCCTGGTTATTCTCAGAACGATGGTACTGTGGCAAAAATGCTCTCTAAAGATCTTAAGAGTGTACTTGTCAAGTTGAAAGTATTTGAGGCTTCAGTAAAATGTTATGCTGCTACCAGAGTTTCATGGAAACATACGATATTTTCAATGTTTTTCCATCCTTCTATGATAATTATTTAAAACAAGAATAAACAACAGTTTTTGCTTGGTAGTTAAATGAAACATCCACTACAAATTTTCCCCAAGTAAGTGAATATTTTTTATGTACATGAAAACTGGCTGCAGTTAATTCAAAAGAAATCTGTACTCAGCTCTCTGAAAGCAGCTATTTCTCATTAAAGTGAAGCTTTAGAAAAAGTTTAAAGAATCCTAAATTGGGCATATGTACTTACAGATAAATGAGTCAAAGTTTTCTCAAAACTGGTGTGATAGTATTAAAGAGAAGCTTATAGTAGGAGTCTAAGTTTTATCCTTCATTTGAGAGGTTAAGCACACACGCAGGTCACTTATGCGTGTTATTCAGTGTAATATAATTGCAATTTATAAAAACGATTACAGTGAGCAGAGTGGCTATGAATTTTTGTAAGGAAGCTCTTGTATATACAAAGTTTAGTTGAAGCTAATGCTAAAGTAAAATAAATCTCATGGATGACTAAACTGTAGTCCTTGGGTCTGTAGCAGTCCCCAGAGAATAAGGAAAGTTAATTTAAAATATTTTGTTCTTCTGGTCTTAAGCCAGATGCCTTAAATTCTGAAAATCAGACCTCTAGTGACATTCCACTCCAGTGGGAAAAGAAAGGAGAACATGTACTCTGGTCCTGCAGAAACTTACTTCATCAACAGTTAAAAAGTGTAATTTCGATACAGAACTAATGCACTCTCATTGCTACTCCATTGTTCAGTCACTCTCTTTCTCGCTCATTCTCTTTAAGCAAGCATATTTACTTTAAAAAGCATGTTTCAAATTTGATGAAGGAATTAGAACTTTGAATTAGAAATAACTCAGAAATAACTCAGATTATTTCTTGATTTTCAGGCAAGTAGAACTGAACTGGAAATACAATTAATAAATCAGGGTCCTGTGTTTGAGTCTTGGAATTGGCTTCCTCCATTTGGAGACACCATAATTTTTAACTTAATCAAAGTGTTACTATCCTTTCATGTTTTTAGTAGATTCATATGATACTCAGAAACTCTTTCAGTGATATTTAATTTGGTAGATACAGATTTATTCTAGTATACTAATGTAAGTATGGCTGTTGGCGTATAGTAGATGTCTATGATCAAAGTTGTGTCATAAAACAAGAATATGATGTGAAAATTGAATGTACTGTGTTCTGCAGGACAGCTACCAAGTTTAAGGCAGTGGTTGAAGACACCATCTGGAAATAAGGAAAACAGGAAGTTATTTCTTTAACTTACTGCATTGTGTATGAGTTGTTCACACTGTCTTCATATTTTTAGCTTTTCTAAACTAAAGCACAGTCTTCCTTAGCAGCTAATGACTAGGCAAAATGAACAGTGTTGAAGGTACGATGTTCCTGATTTAACAAACCAGCATTAGAAAAATTGCTTCATTCTACCATGGCAGATTATTGCAATTGCTGAGTTTTAGCCAAAAATTGTATTCAAAAATCTTACAAGATAAACCTTTATTTTTATCTTTTTTTTTTTCAGCGTTGTCATTAAATGTTCATTGTGAGCTGTGATGAATGAAGACTCACTTTTTATCAGTAAATTATGATTAGACGTGTCACTTAAAAATTAAGTTCAAAGAATTAATATTCTGTTGTTACTTTGGACAAGCAATGGTGCCTTTTCTATTTCTGGGTAATGTAAAAAAATCCCTAAAATGGAAAATGCCTCTTTATAGAACGCAGTTATTTGATTTCATGAAATCATGTTCTGTAGCCTGACCTAGAAGTCTATTAAACAATTCAGTCATGAAAACTCTGAGAATTTCCTGGCCCTTAAGTACTATCCAAAATAATCTTATAATTATTCATGTGACCCTATGAACCCAACAGCTGAAGTACAAGCAAACAAATAGGCATGGATTCAGTGTCTATAAAATTAGAAAATGACAACTAGATTTGCTGTGCTAAGAAAAAGTTGATCTTTTATTAGCTTTATGCCATGGATGGGATGCATAAATTTTACAGCTGTAGTAATCTGCCTACCAGTCATTTACAACAATATAAATTACAATTGGTTATAAAGGAAAATATTTAGAGATACAGCAAGGTCCTATTGCAGTTCACATTTATGTAATACTTAGGTTTCTGACTGTAGAACCATAGGCTGTTTCTGATAGACTTGGAAAGATCCACCTTTCAATATAAATCCAAAATGGATAGTACAATAAAATCCTAATATAAGCCTGTTTTGGTACAAATAATAGTAGTGATTGTATAACCACAAAGACAGTTTTATTACATCCGCTTTGTGTTCCAGCTTTGGCACATTTACTCTGAGCTGGAGACTTTATAAGCAATTCTTTCCAGCTCCCTTAGTTGCAGGGGTGCAACATGCACTGTATAAAAGCTGAATTAGCCAGTGCTGTGAACTTGAACCCTTACCATTTTTTATCTCATGAATTTCAATATGAGAGACATGGGAATGGAATAGATTGTGTGCTTTCTGAATCAGTTATGTGAGTATATGTATTCAATTAATATTTTTACAGAACAGGTAAAGCCAGAGTTCTATAGAAGTAGCTATAGTGATCTTTGACAAACAAATAAGATTCTAGAAAGAGGATGAGAAACCAGACAAGTAAGGAGTGGCAAGACATGGTCTTCAACAGCCATAGTTTTTAGGTTTACTTTTTACTTCTTTGTTTTTAAGATGGTCATGTTGACAGGAGGTCTGTGCTATGTGTTACCCCTCAAACTTCCTGTCAACTTGTAGTTCAGGAAGTTCATCTTTCAAAGTTATTTAAACAATCACTTCACATGAGTTGGAATGAAGCTGTTTGTAAATGTATGAGTTCTGTGGAAGCCTTTCCTCAAATAGAAAGAATGCAGTTGTTACTAAGGTACAAAGTCATACACATTTCTGCCTGTATCTGATGTGTGGGGCTTTTTTTTTATTGTTTCCTAGAGTAAATCTATACTTGCTATCGCTCCACATACAGAATAATAATTTAAAAATAAAGACATGTGGGAAGGTGGCTGTTGGGTCCCTGTGCTGTGGTTGCTTAGTATTCACCTGTCTTCAATGCACCTGTCACACTGTCAGTGTTTCAGAAATTAAAAATACAAACACGGTCCCTGTTTGAAACATTTAATGACTCAAGTGAAATATTTTTTCTACCTTTGAAGAAAGTAGGTCTTCTTACTGTTTTTCACTTGCATTTGGAAAGCTTAGTGTTCCATGCACTAACAACATCCCATTGCAGTTTGAGGTACCAAAGATGTACGGTGAAAGGTGGAATTTACAATGAAAATTTGCATCTCTCTTGAGCTGAAGTGATTGAATCATGACACATTTAATATTCTAAGTGGTTTGATTGCAAATTATTTCAGACTGCTTTCTGACCTGGAGTTTTAAGCCTAATTAGTCTGTTTTAGGTAATGTGCTTAGCTACAATAAGCCTTGCGTGCTGAATTGAAAAGTCAACCTGCTGGTCTTTTGCTTGTTGTAAATACTTTTTGTAGCACACCTGGTAAGTTTTATATGAATGAATTTTTTTTGTCAGTCAGATGTATCAAAAGAACATCATATATTTTTATATTAAAAGCACAGCAGGCAATTTTGAAAGCTGATAACTCAAGAAATTCCAATCTACATGGTCAAGTGTTTGAAGATGTGATCCATACCAGACTTGTCAATCTATCAGCTTTTCATTAAAAATCACAAGGTGTGCATTAGTTATGTGGAAATAACACAGATGTTTGAACAGTAATTTAATTTAGTTAGTTACTAGGACAGCATATTGTTTGTAAGTGAATTTGTTGATAAAAGTTTGGAGGAAGTAAATAATCACTCAGGAAATAAAAGATAATGCTGGCTCCATGAAGAATTGACAAGGGTAGAGCAGTAAATAGAAATTTAACTCAAAGTAGTAAGTTGAGAAGTACTCGGAAAATAAAAAAATATCATTTAAAATAAAGAAGTTAGCAAGTGAATCTAATAATAAAATAATAACTAATGAGAGATATTTCTTTCACATAGACTTTTGTACCAACAGAAGTATAAATAATTGACCTGTCTGACCAGAAAGTGATATTTTTGTCCTTCTCTGGGTGGGATTACAAAAGTGTCTCTCACTGGCAAGGGCAGTGTTTCACATTGCTGGAAAGTGATGTGAAGAGCTCCTATGTTGTGTTTGGGGTCATCCTTTCATTTTCTCCTTAATCAAACTGAAATTTCAAGTATTAATGAAATATCTTTCAAATGACAGTTAATTAATATCTTTTCTCGGCCTCTGTTTTTTATCTTGATTGTTAGTATTTACTAGGATCTAAAGGATATTACCTGCCATGATTCTTTAAAAGCAGGACTCTTGAGGGTGGAGATGGTGTTCTAATTAGATTGAACTACTTTTTCTGTCTTTCAAATCCATGAAGTCCATCTTTCCTTTGGTAAGGGCTGTTAAAATTAGTAATGTTACCTTACAGAAATGGAAAATTAGTAGGTAATAGTGTTAATGATGACTTGTTGGAAGTTTGGACCTGCTGTTAAAATTTCTAGTCATAAATCCAACTCTCAAATGCATTTGGTTTTTAAAAACTACATCATCATTTTCTTATGATAACAAATGAAAAAAATTCCCTACCGAAGACTTTAGTTACATGCCAGAGCTGAATAGGACTGGCTGCTGTTATTTCTGAAGAATGTTGTGCTATGTTTAAAGATTGCCTGTGCAAGATGGTTTCATCCTCATTAAATTCAGTTTCTGCTTCTTAAAATTATCTCATCCTTAACAGGATGCAATTCATGAGGAATATTGGCTGGTGAGGTAATGCACATTCTGTAATTGCAGTTGAAGCTGTCCAAAGTTCACAGAACATCAGTTAATGAATATTAGTATCTGGGCACATCTGTGCTGGTTCACTCTTTTGGCAGTCTTCCAGCTGCCATCGACACCACTCTGTGTTACCAGGGTCAGCTCATCTGTTATCCTGTGTGTGCTCTGCTGCTCTGTGCCATTCTGCCCAGCTACAACTTACTGTCTAGAATGTAATACACAGCAAAAATTGCTGTTGAATTAAGTGAGCATTATTGCTCTGTGGCATGATACTGTTGCCTTGTGCTCCGTCCTGACATTGTGAAGGTTACCTCCCTCATTCTGCAAGAGACCATGAAAGTTTGAAAAGTCTTTGAGAACAGGCACTCTGTCAAGACAGCTGCTGGAAGGGTAGCCAAGGCAGAGAGGTCACCACAGTGTTTTTTCTGAATTTTTAGAACCTGAAGGTCATTTACAGAAAAGCAAAGGAAAATATCTGGATCTCCCACAGTGACAGCCTCTCTGTAATACTGGACATTGTTAGTAAAGCAGTGAGTGAGTTAGAGTTTGTTATGAGTATACTGTAACAAACATTAACCACTATGATGAAGAGATGCCTGAAGACCATCACTGCTTTCCTGTGATGTGTTCTTTCCTTCAGATGTGTAGTGGCACTGGACAGACTCTGATGCATGCACCTCCTCTGCCACTAGTTTGCTCCCTGCCTCAGGGAGGACAACTTCCTTTTGACTTGGTAGATTTATTCCTATTGCAAGCAGAAAGTGAGAATATATGCTGGACTGTATGTTGGCATCTTGTCCACTCCTCCCCCAGCCCCAGTTCCTGGGCAGTGAGGGCACAAAATACGGTGTTTGCTTTTACTCAGTGCACACAATGGCAAATTATACAAACACAGATCTTTTTGTAAAATCCCAATCTTGTTAAATGCATTGAAAAAAATTCACACAATGGAAAAAAAAAAGAAGGTCCTAAAACCCAACAAAAAAACCAAACAAAAACCTCACTGTAGTTAATTTTACTGAATTTCCTTTCTTTCCTCTTTTACCTACTCCTATTGACTGCATTCATAGCATAGAATTATAAAATATCCTGAGTTTGAAGGGACCCACGAGGATCATTGAAGTCCAACTCCTGGCCTGCACAGAACTATTCTCTAGAATCACACCATGAGAGCATTGTCCAAACACTTCTTGAGCTCTGTCAGGCTTGGTGCTGTGACCACCTCCTGGGGAGCCTGTTCCAGTGCCCACCCACCCTCTATGTGAAGAATCTACTTCTAGTATGCAACATAAACCTCTCTGGCAGAACTTCAGGCCATTCCCTCAGGTCCTGTCACTGGTAAGCACAGAGGAGAGATCAGTGCCTGCCTCTCCACTTCCTCTCACAAGGAAGTTCTAACTGCAATGAGGTCTCCCCTCAGTCTCCTCTTCTCCAGACTGAACAAGCCAAGTGGCCTCAGAGGCTCCTTGTATGGCTTCCCCTCAAGGCTCTTCACCATCTTCAAAATCCTCAATGCAGTGGTGCTTGTTTCAGCTCTCCACTCAGAAATCTTCCCCTTTGTCTTTCCTGTTGCTTCCATGCTATTGTGCTGCTGCAGTGAGCAAGGGTTTCCATTTCTTGTATTCTCAAAGCAGTTCCTGTTATAGTGTCCCAGACAAAAGATGAACACCACCTGTGAACCACACCACCCTGAACATGCCTGAATCACCTTATAGTAAACTGTGCATTTGTCAAGTACTGGGAAAAATGGTAGTGGTATTGATTACTGTATGTATGTATTTCGAGGAAGGCTTTCTTTCTCCCTGCCTCTACCCCCCAAGACAGCATAGTATTTGTAGTCTCTTATGGGGTACACTTCAGAATGTACCATGGCACTGTATTCTCTTGTTTCCTAGGCAGTTTTTTTTCAAATACACAACAACATTTCAGCAGACTAGAGACATTTTAAGGAATTTTTCCATTACAAGAAGTAGCATCTCAGCAGTTGAGATATTCTGTTTAAGCACCATGTGAAAATATATATAGAGAGCAAGATATGGGCAAGTTAAGATGTAGAGAACACTTTTAACCCCTGATATTCCAAATAGTCTTTGCCCTAACTTTCTTGCTGATGAGTTGCCAAAACAGTCTGTTACTGCTGTTTCTTAAACACAGATGCAAACCTGCACCAAATGGCTGTGTTTCAGCAAAAGTTCCATCAGGTAATGACAGTTCTTCTCCTGTTGGTAAAGCTGCAGGCTGGCTAGATGGCAAGTGCCAGTGCTGAAACTGCTGTCAGTTCTCTGCCCCCTGTGTGGGGCAGTTGTTTGCTTGCAAAGCCACCAGAAGGGTGACATTCAAGTGCATCTCCAAAAACTGTTGAGTACAAAGAAGGGCATTATGATATGTAATATTTTATTTTATTTTAATCTGACTGTTCATGTTTTAAGAATGTTGCCATTAGCCAATAAACGTGGATCATGAGATGGTGGGAGAGGATCTGTGGGAATTTTTGAGTTTGATGCCAGCTTGCAAAACTGCAGTTGCTTCCAGATAGCTGTTTCCGTATTTGCTGCAGTGCCCCCAGGGGTACACTCTGCAATGGAGTGTCATGCCACACAAGAAATCAGAGAAGCCCGAGATGGGTAGTGAATCTCTTGCAAATTTCAGTGGTGGTACAATGTAGTAAAGCTTGTGGATGACTATTTGTCATCATCCACTTCATCTTAGCTAGTAAATTAGGAATGGAATTTAATTGACCACCCATTTTGTCTGTAGTCTTACTTGTTCTTGTAAAATACCAAAATTTAGTAAGATACCACCCAAAATTTGATCAGGTCTCCTATTGTGTGCTTATTGGGTCACAGGCTGCTGAGTACCATGAAAGAAATAATGTTTTAACAGTCTAAATGTCTTTTGTAACTCCAAACACCGAAAAATTTGATTGTTAAAGTGAACAAGACTACTCAATGAACAGAGCTAAAAAAGAGTCCTGGCAGAGCAGATCTTTCTGCTGTTCACAGCATCATCTTTGTCAAACACAGTAATATCCTTTGGCTTTGAACAACCTGCACAACTGTTTTCAATGCGGGGTTCTGGCATGTCTTCTTGACAATAGAAACATCATAGAATAGGCATAACAGAAAATGCATTCAGTGTTTAATGTATTTCAGTTCTTGTAACTGATACAGAATCAGAAATGGTTACAAGAGATTCATATTTTAGAAAGCCCAAGAATGAAAGATTTCCTTCTTCCTGAGGATCAGAAAAGTATACATACGAAAATTGTGGTGTTTCTTTATTTTCCTTCTGTGAAAATCATGTAGGAATTGTTAATCTTTGATCTTTTTGAGTGCAGAATATTTGTAGTGAGACACAATTGAGCCCTATACTTTATCACCTCTTCTGCTGTTACTTTCTGTATTATTTTGAAATGTAGCTGGAAGCTTTTGAACCCATACTTAATGTCTAATAACATTCAGCTTCTGTCCTGAAACCAACAGATGTTGTATAATTGTAAAAAAATATGGTACATTTGCCAATATTTTTTTCCAGTAAAGGTGTTTGTATATATTTGCAATTTTACCAGAGTTAACTTTTTGCAGGAACAACTGAATTGGAATGAAGTTACATACAGATGTTTGTTAACTTGCTATTTGGTATAAAATATTTTTACTTTTAGGCACATCTCTCATCTGCATTTTGTTGCAATTAAACTATTTTTCAAAATTTTAATTGGTGGTTTTAGCAATAGCAACAAAAACCAGGATATAAACATTTTTGCTGTAGATTTTGAAGTGTACTTTTATTAAAATATTTTTTCCCCTTGACATTGCAAACACCTATCTGTACAGGATCTGATCTCATGCTGTCTTCTGAACTAAATTTTGGTGTGAACTTCTCTGCAGAGACGCGTGAGCTTTGTGAGAGTGCAGAAAGGAAGCTCGTGAAGGAAACACTGTAACTGGTTTCAGTAGTGCTGTAAGCAATAAGTGCACACGCAAATAAACCTTCTCAGAAATGGGATCTCTGGTTTAGGCAGTGCTGTGAAATGTCTCATTTGCTTGGAGGTTGGAAAGCCGCAAGTTCTTTTCCGCTATTGGTCTTCAGATCACAGTTCAAGTATCTTTGTACCTGGAATGAATACTCAGACCAGGTAACTGTACATGAAGAGTGGGGCATTGGCTGTACTAAATAGCATGATTTAATTCTGTTTTTGCACAGTGGGAATTGTTTTTGAGACTATTAAAATAGATTTAAAATAAGGTCAATAATTATTCTGTATTGGCCTGGGAATCTGTACAAGTTCACAAGACCTGTCTTTAAATCCCAGATCAGCGGCAGACCCTTTTTCATAGATTTGGGCATTTCTACACATCCCAATTGACAGTTGTTTGTTCCAGTGTCTTTGAAAATCAAGTGGTCAACAACGTTGTTCAAGGAGTAGTTAAAGGAATGGTTCTCTCACAACTAAGTAGATCAAGAATAAATGTTAAAAATAGTCACATCCAAAGTGGCTTGTGCACTTGTAACTAAAAGAACTGTTCCTTGGACTGTTGGCCTCAGTCTTGTTTGGGCAGCATAATGTTGGGTGGTGCTTTGAGAGTAATTAGATGAACAAATTTTCATGTAAGAATGTTGGGGAAGGTAATTTATTAATAGAGAATTCATTACAAAATTTGGTTTTTTCCACTTCTTAAACAATACCTTTCAAAAGGTGTTAATAGTAGGGAGTAATTGAAAGCTCTTCTTACATTTTTGTTTAAAAAAACCCTGACCCCACAGTATCTCAATATCCTTAGAAGAAACTGTCCAGTGACAAGTGCTGGCTCTAGGTAGGCAACATCATCACAAAAAAGCATTTTGAAATCTATTATGAATTTGTACTTTAACAGTGATCTTGAAATGTCATGGGCTAATCATTGTGGGTATAGTGATAACTGAATGAGATAAAGCTGAGAAAACCCAATACATCAGAAAACTTGACTATCACCATCACCTCTTTTTAGAATTTTATTAATAATTGCTCTGCAGAGTGGTGCTGAAGTGGCATTTTGGAAGACATAAAACTAAAGTATTGATCAACTGTGCATTAATGCTTCATTCTTCTGTTCTGAGCAAATTTTTACTCTGATATGTGTGTTTCTCCTTTCAGCCCTCTCCTCTCCATGCAAATTCACCTTGCATAATAGTTTCTTTCTGCCAAAAGTGCTTTTCTTATAATGGACTGCTCTTTTATTCCATGCTATAGATGTTTGAATTACATGGTTTATTAAATACATGTGAAAGCAATTGGAATGGTCCTTTGTCATGACTTCCAAGAGATCACTGTGAACTTAATTTGGTTGATATTAGCAAGGGTTTTCTTCTGAAAAACCTGCAGTGTGAAATGAAAAATCACCATCAGAACTTCCTCATTTTAATGTAATTTTTCTTGGAACAGAACAGATTTGGAAAGAGCAGCATTTCCTGTGATGCTAATTGTGTTTAGAGTAGTATGTTCTGTAAAACCTTTGTGTTATTTTTCAAAGGAGATATTTTAGTGATCTTCAAGGCATACTGTCCTGAGAGATATTTGATAATATACCATTCTGGTTTACAGACATTTAAAATTGCTTTAAAAACATGCAACAAGTGAAGGCTTTGTGTCGCAGGAGGGCTGTGTGTGCATGGGTTGTCAGGAGCCCTCCATCGTAGAAACTCTCTGTAGATAAATAGCCAGGAAATCAGACTGAACTGCATAGCACCAACTGAGCATATATACACACCTCCTACATTTCAGTATTTAGTTTTGATCATTCAGGATATGTTGATAGATGTTTTTAGAGAGAGTTTGAACAGATGCAGTACAGTATTAAAACCCCATTAACACTCTATTTTCTCTTATTTTATAGTGTGCTAGCAATAAGCATGATTTTCCATGACTTTTCTTTGCAATGAACTGTTGGGGTACGCATATTCTTTGTTATTATGATAAAGTTAGAGGAATTAAGCCTTCTTCCTTATAATGGGAATTTTTGGTGGGAAAAATTCTAGGTTTTGGGTTTCATATGCACTAAACAGCTGCTTCATGTTTGGCAACATGATAACGTGCCTTCAGATTCTAAACTAAATACCTGGGGCAGAAAAAATAGGAAAAGAGAAAGAAAAGATTGCAAGAAGAGATGCATGTGAGTTTAAGTAAGAAATCAGAACAATTATTTTTTGTGAACTGCTGTCTCCAGTATTTCCAGTGCAGCTGCACCTGTGAACTCCAGCTGAAATTTGGGGGAATACCTGTCAAACTGTAGGACAATAAGTGGCTACAGTGTTTAGGTTTCTGCCATTTCTACATAGTAAACCTGTAGTAATGTGTCTGTAGAAAAGAACATAACACAATTTGCAATTGCAGTGATGATTAAACATGAAAAAAAGATAGAGAAAAATATGGAATAGTTTTGAGACCAGCATGAACTACTTGTTCTTACAGTTATTTTTAAAGATATTTTTAATATCTTGACAAAATATGTCTGTTGTCACTGTAAGAAAGTTTTATTGCCTGAAGGTTATCAATAAGTTAACTTGCAGAAACCATTTTAAGTTACTAGAAGCAAAACTGAGGGGTTTTTTAAAGTAAAGTTTTGATGATTTATTGCATACATTATTAAGAGCTGAAAAATCTATTTTGTTTCCATTTATTTTCCAAATATGGACTTGGTTGTAAAACTGCAAGGATGGAATTCTGCCTGAATTTAATCTTTCTTTGTTTTCATGCTAATTTTCATTTTTGAGTTGAAGGACATATGGGGTTTTGTCTGTAGTAGTCTGAAATTTTATGTTGCAAGTATTTTTATTTTACTTACCATTAAAATCTGTTTAAAAATAGAAAAAAAAATAAAAAAGGTAAGAATCTGTTGAAGCTGTAGTATACTTTCATTGAAGTGCTGATGTATTAGTATGTGGAGTTCTCTGTCAGCTCATTTCTTATTTTAAAAGTATTGTATGAAAAAACAAAAAGAGAAAATAACTGGTCTTAAAATGAATGCTCTTATTGCCCAGACTATATAAATGTTCCTATTTACACCTATGCTCATTACAGTATGTTTAATATTGCAAAACTTTCAGATTCAGATACTATCTTGAGTTTCTTGTGGGTTACTGCCTGATACAGAGTAGGTGAGACATGGCAGCATCAGACTGCAGATGGATTCTGAAATCTTCAGTTTGATAAATAAGACAAAAGTGAAACAGGAGTGATATGCCCTGGTGAGTCTTCGCTTTTTGACAGGTAACTGTCAGTTTAGGGCTGTATATTGGTTCACATTCATGTATAATTATGTTAGTCATTCTTTGGTACTGTTATGGATCAATATAACGCCATCTGCCAGGATGACCTGTAAGCCCTGGCTTGGAATAAACTTCTTTGTCTCCCAGGCAAGATTAAGTTTCCCCAATTGTCTGGTGCAATGTTTCTGAAAGGTAATTTCCCCTATCAGTTACCTGAGGGATGTGTTGCTATTCTGATCTTTTCAGTTCTTTTTAGTGCCTGATAAGTGTACACGTTGTAAGTCTGTGTTTATCCGTAACCTCATCCGTGGGCAGCAGAGGTAACACATTCAGAACTTTAACACATCAAAACAAACAGAATTTGAAAATGTTATGTGAAGTGCAGAGTCTTTGGAGACAGCTAGTGCCCTGAAGTCTACTTTATACAGAAGAGATTAACACCATTTTTCTATGTATAATCTCTCCAGCAAAACACTGTCGCCTATTTCTGTCAACAAATGGTTTCTTTGCTTTGGCAGCTGAAAGAAATTTTACTTGTGTAGGCTACAGAACATGCCTTTATAAGTTGCAGAACCCAATTTTAAAAATACTTTGGATGGTAACTCAGTTTTGAGAAGTTAAATTATATTCATTAACTAAATATTTTTTTAAACAAGCTAAAAAGACTGATCGTGTCTGCTGTGCGTGGCACAGTCATAATCCAGGCATAAGTCAGGTTTACAATTTCACAGTACACCTTTTGAAAAGTTGCTGTCCCTTGGAGACACTTACCTGATTGAAAGGTCTGCACACATCCCATCCACTTCAAGAGTGTGCTTTCTCTTTGAATAAAGGTGGACATGTATTCTTACTGTCAGTCTAAGTTCCTAAAACTCATATACCAAAGAAAAGAAGATAAAGATGCTCAAGCAGAGGTGTAATATATCTAGAAATCTCAGACCAGGCTAATTTTGGAAAACTGTCAGGGAGAGGAGAAAAAATGATATCACAGCATTTCACTATGTAAGGCATCACAAAGGCCATATTTTAATGGAATTGAGTTATATAGACATAGTCAACATGTGATAGTTTTAGTTTTTATTTTATGTTTAATATGTCAGTGTTCTTTTTCAAATCATTGAATTGCTTTACTAGTTAATAAATTGTTATATTTTTAATACAAAATGTTAGTTTTCCCCAATAAATGGTTAATACAAAATTTAAGGTACGGTAACAAATATGTACTTTAATATATTGGGTGTTATTTTATTTTCTGCAATCTGTTTACCTGCATTATCGTTCACAGCTTCTGTTAGTGGTGGGTCAGGTGTCACATGGGAGCATTTGAACCCTCCTGAGGGTTGATGCCAGTCTTGGGGCAGAAGTGGATGGTGTGCAGGTCGCTGTCCCAGGAGCTGCCCCTGCCCTTGGATGTGTGGCTGGGCATGTGTGTGTCCCGTGGGGAGAGTGCCGGTGCCTCTGACATGTGGTGTGCACAGTCTGTGCAAAGAGTTTCGTATCATTGCACTGAGCACACGTGTGCTTGCTTTGTAGGACTGGATGCAGTTTCTGCCATATTGATGGATAGCTGTAATTTGTTTGTGTGTGGGGAAGGATGGCAACAAGAAGCAAGGCATTAATTGCAAAAAATTGTCATGAAGTCATCTGCTTATTTCTTCTGCATGTGAAAGGACTGATGGGGAACAACCTCATGAAAATTTTCTTAGCACCTGCCCTGGTGACAGATAATTTTTAATTTGGTTGTTTGCACTTTGTAATTATAAAGCACAGATCATTGAAACAAATTATTAATGTTAATCAGGAAGTCAGCATACAAGAATGAAAAGAATCAAGTCTCTCCTTGTATACTAAATGAAAAGATTTCTTCCAGATTCCTGCTTTGATCATTAGACTCTTTTAAGTAAGCAAACATTACTTAGTTGCTAAGCCACAGGCTGAAGTTCATTAGTGTGTTATCACAAATACAGGAAAAAGAGTACTAAACCAATATTAGACAGAGAGCCTGCATGTAGGCTGAAAGTAACGCAATGAGTGTGACAGCAGAACGTTTTGAAAGAGGGCTCAGAGCGATTAAAACCATTTCTATTTGCAAAACCCCACCCCCCTCAGCAAGAAAAAGTGCCAACCCTGAGCTGATCTGTTGTTTCTGCTGATACCTCTAAGACTTCTCTGGGAATACAGTAGGTTAATAGTCTTATAAACAATTTTGTGCAAGTTGTTTATTTTAAATGTTGACCAGGTATATTGTTGTGGCCTTTTTTTAGTCTAGTGGTTATCCTTAAAACTGGTTTTCATTCAAATGCTTTTAACTATAGATTGAAAATCAGAATGACATGTTATTTAAGTATCCTGTTTGGGAGCCCAACTCAAAATCCTAACAAATCAATTTCGGATACATAGATATTGCAAGTTGTTGAACTTTATGAGGAGTCATGGTTATTTGGAATTTTTTGATGTTCTGCGTATTATCTTGAGCAAATGAACTAACAGTCCTTGCTTTTGCATTCTTCACAGATCTTCAGTACAGTGAGAGAAGAAGAAGAAGGAGCAGAAGATATTTTTGAATATATTCCTCATCTTCTGGGAAATCGAAATCTCCCAAAGTTTGTTACAGACTGTATATGCAAAGGTGATGGGTTTTGTGTAAAACCATGTGTAACAGATGCTTACTGTCAATATCGTGCCACTTTACAGAGGACTGCACTCTCTAACTATATAACTGGTGCTTTGCTAGAAGCAACTACATCATTAGGAGCAAGAAGTGGTCTGTTAAATATCCTTGGAGGATCAACTGGAAGAACAATGCTTAAAGGTAATGATTTTTTTTTGACCCCTCTGCACTCTAAGTGTAGGGTGAATTCAAAATTATTAATACTATATAGTATACTGTAGTTTATATACTCATATATGAAGCTAACAGATAAAAATGGTTTTCATGTTGTCGATACTTTCCTTTGCCATAATGACTAACTATGTTAGTTTAACAAAGTAAAAATGCATACTAAACTGAAAAGATTCTTATTACAAAACAAACACCTTCTCAGATTTTTTTTTCATGTTGGAATCTTTTCTCCCTGCATCCAAATTTAATGCCTAAGCCATTGTTTTTAGGGTATTCCTGTGTGTAGTGTTTCTCATTTACCAAGTGCTCCTGTGCTGACTTGGTTCAGGACTTGGGAAAGGAGTGTATACTCTACTTGGTTATTATTGTTGTCAGTATGCAACTAGCTGTCAACATAGCTCTGTGTGGTTAAGTATGTACAACTTACTATTGATTTATTGTTGGTCTTCTCCTGGATCCATCATTCTTCTAGTATTGGATCATTTCAAATAACGTGGGTGTTGTATATTTGGAAAATACCTGTTGAAGGATGTATGTTGCATACTGAATTTCCATGCTGAGCATCTTCCTGTGTAATAAGAATACTGTTATGTGATTTAGTTTGATCACAGTTTTGGAAGTAAACAGACAAAAGCATTCTTGGTACAAATTCATTGCATTAAAAGATGGTTTTGTACAGAATGGTACCTACGTTATGGATTATTTTTTAATTAATGCCTAGAATTTTTCATAAGTTACTCAAGCATTTGGAGATTTATCATCATGTGACATATTCTAGCAAAAGAATGTTGTATCTCAGTCATACAATGGTAGAAGTGATATTTATGGATATTATGGTTTGCCCAAACTTTTACAGGAATATGACACAATCAGTGCAGAATTATCAGTGTAGTTGCTTAACTAGTGTGGATACTGACCTCATTTTTACAGATAATGGTATAGTTTATGCTCAGATATGGGTGTCTTATTTTTATCCCGATGAGTTTTTTCACCCCTTTCTAGTTTTAATTAAGGCAGTTGAATGCCTCCCTGACACCTGACCCTGTCACATCTCGGAAGCTGAGCAGGGTTAGCCCTGGTCAGTACTTGGATGGGAGCCCTCCTGGCAATACCAGGGGCTGTAGGTTCTACTCCCGAGGACTTCACTGTCACCGTCCAAGCTCGCTTGGCTGTGGCAAATGAACCTCAGGAGTTAAAGGGTGGGGCCAGTTCTATGCACACTGTGCCTCACCTAAAAAACCCACTGCGCAGGCTGGAGGGGCACACAAGCATGGGGAGAGCCCTTCCCAAATCTTCATTCGCGAAGCCGAGCCATGAGTGATGATGAGTTTTAATTAGTCCCTCTTCAGGTGAATCAAGTGGCAGAGGCACTAAAATGTTATAAGAACAACAGCTACAAACTGTAGCATCGGAGTGAATTTCAGTAGTACTTTGAGCGACATTACTAAGCTTCACATACACTCAATTGTCTGTGAGAGACAGAGATATGTACAGTACAGTGTCCTGTTTTGGTAGGGTTTCCTTTTTTATTTTGTTTGGTTTTCATTTGTTCTGGGGAGATGAGTGCTTCAGAAAAATAAGCATGTGCATTCCTGTGACATCTCAGAAAGCAGGGTTAAAAGAACTGAGTCATGTGCTTCAGAACTGAATTTTAAAACTGGAAGCAGCAGCAGTAATTAGGTCAGGCTCCCTGACCTGCTAACATGGCTGCATCTGGGCCAGTGACTGCACATGATGGTTTGTGTACCAGCACACTTTGCACTAGTTTGGGGGTCTCTGTTGTGGCAGTATTATATGATGTACACTTTCGGTGTTGGATTCTGAGCCAAAGGATGTGAGACATTAGAGAAAACCCCAAGGTCTTGAATTGCAGTTCCACTGATAATGTTTGTAGATAGTAGGGATTATGTTTACTGTAGTTCTGTAGACATGATTGACTGTACTGCTCTCTGTTGAGGAGGAAATATGCTGCAGCTTTAGGGTATTGAATTTCTGGATGTAGAAGGCTCATGTTCAGTTATATTGTGGTGATTTAATATATCTGAGAAATGACAGAGTCCTCCTAATAACATTTACAGAGTATTACTTGATGTTACTAACTGAGCTGTGAGATTAGCAATGAGCCCAACTCTATTCTGACTTCAGAGCTGTAGTTATCATTTATGGGTGTGTGTGCCTTTTAAGAAAGAAACTGTCCTGTCTATATAGTTGATAAGAAGGTTATTTTGATCTATCCAGCATCCTCTCTTGTGGCTGGATTTAACCTCAACCATACACTAATCTCATCTAAATCTAAGAACTTTTAATTGACATCAAAAACAACTCTGGTATCAAATGCAATGTAGGATTTATCACAGGATACAGATTGTCATGGGAACACTTCACTTAGTAGTTGTTTGGAGGCACTGAAAAGGGAATATATTGATTCTGATGTGGTTTTATAGTTACGGTTTAACCTTGGTATGTAGCACCATGCTGCCACTCACTTCCCCACAGGGGGTTGGGGGAGAGAATCAGAAGGATAACAGTGCAAAAATTCATAGATTGAGTTGAAGACAGTTTAGTAGATAAAGCAAAAGTTGTATATGCAAGCAAAGCAAAATAAACAATTCACTACTTCTAATCAGCAGGCAGGTCTTTAGCCCTTTCTGTGAAAGCAGGGCTCTGTCATGTGTAGTGATTTCTTGGGAAGACTGACACTGGAATTCCAAACACCCTTCCTACAATTTTTCCCACCTTTATTGCTGAGCATGATGGCATATGATACAGAATATCCCTTTGGTCACTTGGGGTCATCAGTCCTGTCCATGTGCACTCCCAGTTTCTGTGCACCCCTAGCCTATTGCTGATGGGGCAGCATGAGAAACAGAAAATGCTGAAGCTGTGTAAGCACTGTCCAGCAATAGCTAAAACATTCCTGTGTTATCAACACTGTTTTGGTCACAAATCCAAAAACTCTTCCTTTTCTCTTCCCAGTAAGAGAAAGAAAATCTAGTTTGTGCACCTGTGTTGATCACTAGTACACCACTGTGAGAGAGAATGAAGTGTTTGTGGTAAGAATGTCACAAGCTATTTAGAAAATTACAGCTCTGACCAGTAACTTAAGTTCTGGTGCACAGGGGACAGAGTGGATGGACTACTGAATTTCACACTTCTAAAGGGGCAGCCAGCCCATGTATAGAGTGTGTGGCAGTGTATCCAGTCCTGTACCAGGAACATGCAATGTAATAGTGAGGTCCATGTCAAGTGGACATTTATCTTCTGCCAGGTAAAACTATTTGTTAGCTCTGCTGAAAGTTAAGCTTCAGTACAGACATGAAACCATGGGCAAAATTTAGATGGTTTTCAGCTCTAGAGTAATTATTGCTGTGCAAGACAGTTCTTAAAAAGCTTTCAAAGTGGAAGTAAATTTGTTGAATTAAACCAGTCTGTATCATCCAGTCTTGAAAAGATCTCAAGGACTATTGCATTTGTGTTTGGAGGACCTCTTCTGAACCAGAAAACATTCTTCTTTTCTTTCACAATGTTCAGAATTACTAGAGAGAAAGTTCAGCACTCTTTTGCACAGTCTGTTTAAAGAGGAGCTTGTTACTTTAATGAGGAGTACCGTCCCAATTTAAAAGGAAGACTTCTCAAAAACTTTATACTCTCTGTAGTTACAGCTTTTATGTAGTATTTGCCCTTGAAATAAGGATCCTGCTAACAGCGAGTCCCTAGTACTGGGGTGGCCTCCTGGGTTTATGCCTCCTTGGCACACTGAGCACATTGTTGAGTTCTTTGTGTTCAGTCCTTTAGGACTTACTTAGTGACCCGAGCAATGAACCTTACAGTCACAAGCAGTCCAGCTCGAGGGAATACTGTTCTAAGGTTTTGCTCGGTAGCTAAGGACCTTAAACGCTCTGAGTCCCCAGGGCTAGGATGGTTTTGTGGGCAGATCAGCCAGTGTTAGCTCCACAGAAGGCTTCCAAGCATTCCAGACCTCCTAAGCCAGAATTCCCAGTCACATGGATCTGAGGCTGAGAGTCTTTAAAAACTCATGTAGGGCCTGCTGTGTAGAAGATTCATCTCTAGGGCCTGGAGCAGTGAGGCTGGAAGCCCCACTCCCAGCTGGCTCACAGGGCTCTCAGGCTCCCGACTGAGGAGCTGCGACTCTGGTCCCGGTAGCACAGGCTGAGAGTGGACTCCCGGGAACCACAGATGCTCGGAGTTCCCACAGCCAGTCAGTGACATTCACATCCTTGTCAGCATCATTGTTGCTTCAGAGAACATAATTTTCACATATGAACACTGAAGACATTTAGACTGCACTGTTTTAGTACCTCTGGATGTAACTCAGAATTTTTGGTTAGTAAAAAGTTTTGAGAGTGTCTTTCAGTGGGATTTGGATTGAAACCAGATTTTTTTCCCCATAGAAAGGAAATCCTGTTTCTCAGCCTCTTCTGTTTCTTACAAATTGATTGTTACAGAAGTTTGCTCGTAGTAGTGAATGGTCCAGAACTTTCACTGGAATCACTTTTGAAGGGGCAGTCATTGTCACAGTTTATGTGGTGTTGACATTTTTATGCAGAAAGTGAAAAAAAGGCTTGTATCTTCTGCATCTTAAAGAAGAAACTAGAGTATGTGAAAATGTCTGTTCTTTACATTTGATATCTAAATCTATAGTCATTGTTGGAAAGAAACTTGTACTCTTCCCTTCCCCTTCCTCCAATAACTTGGCTTTGTAATCTAAGAAAAAACAAAAGGGAAGTAGAAAAAGGTGTCTGATGATGGAGGAGACCACGATCATTTTGTATCAGTATTCTGTTCTCTTTAGCGTCTTTCAAAGCTGTTAAATTCTGATACCACTTTTTGTGATAGAAATCAGACTACAGCTTTGATCATTGTTGTTCATCCTCCAGAGAAAGCTCGACGGGACTTGTTCAATACGCAGCAGCAGTTTTTGACCAGAATGGTAGGAAACTAATTTGTCATGAACATGGAGGCAGCCTGCATTGGTCTGAAAAAACCTACTTCATTCATGCCACAGAATTTAGAGATTACCCTTATTCTGTAATCAGACTTTGCCATCTGCAAAGACTGGGCAGCAAACAGGTGCCTGATTCTCTGTGGCTTTTCCTACTGTTTTTTTTTTTTTGTAAACTTTGCACAAAGTGTATTGTTACAGTATTGGGGAAATTCCAGGACCCCTGAGTTGGGGCAGTTGTCTGATTGCTGTGTGTGAGTCATGGATGATAACAGACATTATGTACACATGATTTAGGTGGTCTGTGTGTGTTTGGGCCCAAATGCTAAGACCATCGAGAGTGAGGCATAAATCCAAATGAGCTGAAATTAAGACCTGAAAAGACAAAATGTGTCCTAGGCTGAGAGTCTGGTAAGAATATGAGTCAGTCTTTCCATAGGAGAGGAAATCAAACACAGGAGAGGGATCAGACAGTATGTAGATAATGTGGCCTGAGGCAGGGATGTGAGTCAGGAGACAAGGATTTCATGCCTGCTGTGTTGCTTCCAGAATGTCGGTCAAGAAGAGCAGGAACAAGTGCAGGTCACCTGGTTGGGAAGAGAATGAAGAGGGACATGGCAGGAAGCACAGATCAAGGCTGAGATGGCAGGATGGAGGACAAAGATTTTGGAGGACAGCTCTAAGTCCGGGGGCATGTGGGACTGTCTGGAGCTGGCTATGATGATTGTCTCTGTTACCTGGCAGAGGGAAGGGTTGTTGTGGTCAGTCTCCTGGACCTGTCACTGTCTGGCCAGGCCTGGTTGCAGCCAGATGGGTCACGAGGGCGGTAGGAGAAAGTCTTAAGGAGGATCTTTGACAACATCAATTTAACAAAAACTTCCTTGAATCCAATGTGTTTAAAACATTATAGGGACAGAGGTTTAAGTTCTGCCAGCATAACTTGTCCTTAGAGTCCTCTTTCTATATTCAGTAAAGTGTATTACTGCAAGATGGGGACGTAATTGAACGAGGCAGTAGGTTGAAGTTAACCAGTGTAAGTAATTTAAGTAAAAGAGTAAAAATACTTTCATCTTTAAAATTGCTCTGTTGGACTTAACAGGTATCACAGTCAAGGTACAGGAAAGTCCGTCTGTATGGATCTGGGTATCCTAACCTGTGTATAGGGCTAACCCATTAAGAAACAGAACGGAGTTTCAGGTGATCTTGTGTAGATTTCAGTTCCAAAAATGCTATGTGGCAGTTTTGGTACACTGATGATCCATTAACTTGTGTATCTGAATCTCAGCTTACAGCAATATTTTTGCTAGTAGTATTTAGCTATTGTTTCCACCACAAGAAAAAAAGAATTTAAATACACAGAATAAGTCTGTGTTACTAGAGGCTTGTTCTGAGGAAGGGAGTGAAGGACATGGCTAAGAGAGCAGAAGTCTGTGCAAAGTGGTGGTTGTTTTAAAATCAGATTTCTTATTTTTTTAATGAGGACTGATTAGTCTTTAAAAAAATTAAATGGGATTCTAAGTGCAGACAGTTAATCCCCTCACTGCTTATTATTGTTTATTATTTTAAAGATCTGAACATTAGTTTGAATGGGCCTTGTAAAAGTAGTGTCCATGGGAAATTTTAAAGTGCACAATAGAACTTTTTCAGTATGTTTATGTTAGCATGTCAATCACAAGCAAAAAACTCCAAGGACTCAAGCATAAGATGACTCAGTGGTCATCTCTAAAGATTCCCTTGAAGTTTTGTTTCTAGGAAACAAATTAGGAGAAAAATCAACTTTCATAATAAAACTTGCTGTTTTATTTCTCCCCAGACACTTTTTTTTTGTTGTTGGATTCAAAGATGTGTAGTTTTCTTTGCAGAATTGAAAACATTCTGATTTTTTCCCTTAGGTTTTCAGATATATGCTTTTATAATTAGTGAAAAATTCTTTAGTATTGACCCTATAGTGATGAGAAATGTTTCATTTCATGATTTATTTTGTATCTTTGTAGTGAGATGGCATTAATAAAATTGATAATTATAAATAAAATTAATTTTAAAGTTTGATGTTGTATCCTGTGGACATCCTTATATTATCATACTTAACAGGAGTTTTTTTGAAATCTAAATGTACTGGTTTTTGGCTGGAAGTTGAAAACAACACTAAATGGTCATTCTTCCAATTAAGAAAGAATATGCTTGTATTTTCAATGAAAACATATTGGTATGTTGGCCAGGTTCCATGATGATTCCTCCAGTAGAGATTTTTCAGACAAGACGTATATTCACCATATAAACACAGTGTCTCTGAGTGTTCTGCTCACATTCCAGTTCTTCTCGGATTGCTCTCTCACACTTCCTGGGCAAATGGAGAAAGGTTTCTTATGGCAAATTTCATAACTGACTTTTCACTGACTTTTCGTCCTGCTGCTTGTAAACGTGATGTAAAGTGGCTAAGGTTAGAAAGAAGTGATAAAAATTCCAGAGCCCAATCATGACTGAAGGATCAAGGCAGAGCTTTAGTGTCCACTTTCTTTATGAACATAGGTGCAGTCTGAAGGCTATACCGTCTTTTTAATTCCCCCATTTGTAATTTCCTTACGGTTAATTGTACTTCTGGAAGCCTCAGGGAGTTCTTCTTTGCCTCTCAAAGTTTTTTGGATGGGTGCCTAAGTCATAGCCCATTGTCCCATTAAAGCTAATGCTATTGCCTTTTATTAGAGTCACTAATGCAGCGAGCATAATAGCTGTAAAGGTAGGGCATTTGCTCATAAAGTAACCAGTGTCATGGTTTTTGTAATGCTTCAACTGAAGTTTCCTAAAACAAAAGTAATTCTGTTTATTACTTTTGGCCTGTTTAAACAACATGGATATAAATATAACTTGTACAAAAGCTTGGGTGTAGGCTAACTTATTTCTTAATATATTTAAAGACAAAAAATCAGCAGAATTAAAATCTCTCTTGTTTATAACTCCTGTCAAAATCAAATGGTTTTAGTCTTAGCAGGATGTATGCTCATCCTTAATTTCTAAACTTCCTTCCATTCGAATCCTGGTGTTCCAGCTTCTATCTGGGGAGGTGGGTAACCTGACCTTTCGGGGAGCCAGCCAAATGCATGTCTTCTTCGTGGCTTACACAAGGCATGTCAGTTATGCATTTTGCCACGGTTTGTAGCTTTAAACTGAGCAGCTGTTGCCTGACTGTTAGTTTGGACAAGTGCAGCATTGCGGACTTTTTGTGGTACTGGAAGTACCTGCTCTTCTGGCATTTTAGGAGCAATCAGAGATTCAATGGAAGGCACATTTGCCGGTAAGATTTGCCTTTTTCTGGCCTGTAGCTTATAGTTCTGATTATGTGTAGGTAGTTAAATCAAAGTGATAGTTTGATTTCCAGAGTTAGAAGTAAATTAGGTGACGATTTTCAAATCTAATATTAGACCTATAATGTCTGCATTTGATAACACTGCTTTAGGACACAGAACTGTTTCTAGGTGGAAATTGAAGTAAAGATTTAATATAAACAGTATGAAATAATGTCTTAAGTGCGTATTTTGTATTTTGTCTGAAATTAAATGCAGAATAAATATTTCAAGTAATTTAGGTAAAGTGTTTTGTATTTATTCAGTTCACATTGCAACTATTTCAATATTACATTGTGTTGCAGGACATTCCCTTATTTCTTATTTAACAAAAAATAAGTGACTGTTACGAAAAATGCTGGACAAAATACAAATGTCAGTACTTTTAAAAGTACTAGAATCAGGTCGTTGGGTTTTTCCTAAAGTTTATAAATAACTCAAATGTTACAAGTTAGTAATGTGTTTTTGAATGTAAATCCACTGCTGCTTTTTTCTTTAGCGAGCTCTTCTTCCTAGATTTTCAGTATACAAGTTTATAACTTGCAACGAATTTGTGTTTTGTGGTTGTTTAAGGCAGTTCATTTTTTCCCTTTCTGAATGACATGAGTGCATAGCAGGATGCAAAAGCAATCCTGCAATGCTACTAATTGGTCATAAACCCCCACCTATATTTGAAATTTTTTTAAACTGTCATGTTTAACTTGAATGAATGTTCATAATATTTTACTCCATAAAAGGGATTTCTTTTATGTGGTAACCCTCCCATTTCCCTGATCTGGCTGTTAGCTAAAGGCTATGACAAGCATTCGCCATTCAAAGTGATACCATCCCATTGCAATAGAAAGGTTGTCTTGGTTGTCAGCACTGTTATTTTCACTTCAGTGATTCAGACAGCACAGAAAAAAAAGCATCCTGATATCAAGTATACCTGTATTAGTTGCAAGATAATGGTGTTTTTAATCTCTCTAGTCAATCAGTGATAACAAACCTGAGATACTTAGTGGTAGCACAAGAAGGGAAGGGAAAATGATTTTAGTTACTTTCAACTCAGACCCTGCTTTCAATAGACTCTTTTGTAATGTTCTTAGCTTTGGTTGGAGATAGAATGGTGTAAGCATTTTTCTAAAAAATAGCTGATATGAGGATTTTTCATAGGGTATAATTGGTTTCATTTTTGTCTAAGGGGCTTCATATTGACATAGTTTTCTAATGTTTATGTTTTTCCTTTGGAAACAGTAGTTATGTATAAAAAAACATTGGTATGCATTCTAATAATTCTGAAATAAATAATTTGCCAGTGAGATTTATCAAGAACTAATTAAAAATACTTCAAAGCAACAAAAAAAGAACTAGAAATACAATTTGATGCTAAAAGCACCTTTAATTTCTTCTTGTGCTTAATTTTAAGGGCTTTGCACTATTACACAGCAATTACATATTTTTATCCTACATGTCCTGTGGACTTGGTACAACAGATTTCATGAACACTTTCAGCTGTCTTTATAAAGTGTGTTTGGGTGTTCTAAAAAAGGGATAGATCTGATGCTATTGCATTAGGTCTTCTCTCTTTACCCCCATCCACAGGCAGGAGTGGTGTCTTTTGAGAGCAGTTTCCTTTGAGGTGAAAAAAGTCTGGAAAAACTATTGCTTCAAATGTTTTTTATTATGTTACTTTTAGCTTTGAAGAAGATTTGATCTGAAGTTGTTCACCTGTATTTGCTTGTTTAGACTTAAACTGCCAAGCTGTTCAGAGAAACGGAGCAAAAATTTCTTTAATGGAAATTTCCTTTTAAAAGTGGAGTAGTTTGTTCAAATAAATCTCTCTACTTCTGAGTTTCTAAAAGTTTCAGGTTGAAATTCAGAAGAATTCAGATTAGTATCCGTGTTAGTCTCTAGGAGTTGATCCAGAAAACAGCTATACCTAAAGCCATTAAACTGCGTGGGGGTTTTTTCTACTGAACTTTTTTGTGGACTGTTTGTAGGTAACATGACCATTTCCTTCTGCCTCCAGCTATGGAACTGCTGCCACTGGAACTGTGTTGAGACTTTCGCAAGTCTCAGAAGGGCAAAACATGCCATATGTCCAGGTTTATTTTCAGGTGCCCAACAATCCTGAGCTGCATAAGATCATGGTAGAATTTGTAGGTTAAAAACTTGATAGATCTTTTTAGAGATCTTTAAGACATTGTTTTTATTGGTGGAGAAATTAAACAAAACTCAAGTGTTAACAGAATCGGAATAAACCATTATGGCATTAATAATTCAAGTTAGGAGCCAGTACAGTAACTAACTTAAACTTAAAAATATTTTAAAAAATATTAGTGTGGTCTGAAAAGAATGTTCTTGACATATTTGTTGAGAAGAGTTGGTTCTGAATTTGTGTTAGTGTAGGCACTTGACTGAGAAAATGTAATTAACATTTTAGAAACTTATTTGTGGTTTCACACTTTAAAGCACCATGAAATACTTTTGTTATTATTTATATTCAACGTCTTCAATCTGACAGAGAAAAACTGAACCTTAAAAGTAGGATTTTCTTCCAGGTTTCATGCCTTCATAATACACTGTTCTGTAACTGCTGTGAAGTAGACGGGATCAAATGACATCACATAGTTCGTCTCTGCCTCATAGGTACAGAATTTTTGAATATAAAACCTCCTAATAGCTATCAACAAACCATTCAAATATGTGCACTGAACACAAGAAAGGAAGAGGTGCTGCCTTCAGGTACTGGTTGGGTTGAAGATGGTGGTGGGATTTGCATACAAAGTTAGTGTTTGGAAGGAAAAGCTTCAGGTATTTTCCATAACCATATATAGACTGAATTGCTCTAAAAAAGAGAAGAAGGGAAAATGCAAGTATATTTAGAATTCTTGTTTGCAGAGATAGAATAGAGCTAGAATAACTAGTGTGCCAATAACTAGGATTTCTGTGTGCTCCCAGCCCCACAAAATATGAGACATTTTTTGTGCAAAAGCAACAACCAGATCTGACAAAAAACAAATTTTTTTTGAATATCAAAAAGAAAATAGTCTTGTTTTGCCTGCAGGGAAATACATGATTTGAAAAGAACAAATGTAGATCAACTTTGGTATGAAAAGTAGATACTTTTTAGTTTGAGAATATAATTAGTGCTAAAGCTATTAACTGATGAGCCAAAACATTTAGATAAACTTAATATAAGTTTGTAAGCATTTTAGTCACACAAATATGAAATAATTTTATCAGAAATGTTGTGCAGAGATTTGGTGTTTGACGTAGTCACTTTTGCAAAAATATGTTATTTAAAAAAATACTTCTCACATATAAGTGTTATGTCTTTAAAAGAATGTATTTGTTTTCTTTGTGCTTTCCATGAGCCATGTAAAAAGTGTGAAAATGGAAGTTTTACCTTTCATTTGACTTGCAGGAGCCTCTTGCAGACTTATGTTCCTGCATATTTGATCTCTCTCTAGTTCAATTGAAAGTTAAAGCACTACAAGTGTATTGTCTGTCACAAACAAAAAAGGCAATATTTTCATAGTTTGGAAATCCACTACGTTTTTTAAAAAAGGAAACAAATTTACTTTTGTGGTGTTACTTTTGCCTTCCACAGTACATGGAAGTTACAGACACTTGTTTGATGGTAGAAAGTAAGTATTATATTTGATTTCTCAGTAATAGGTACAATATCAAAATTGATGGAGACATGAAGGTAACAGTTTTCTGATTCTACTGGGCAGAAAGTGTTACCACTTTTTATGTCAGTGTGGGAGGACTGCTGAGAAACAGGCTGCAGAAAGCACTTGGTTACAGCGCATCACAAGCTGCTGCTAAGTGTGCCAGGTTGTGATGGTGTTTGCTGATTTACTGGGAGACAAAGTGACATAGTTGATAGGTAAAAGCGGTGCAGAATGGTCCTCTGTGGCCTGTCATTGCTGCCACCCAGCCCTGAGCACTTTCTAGAGATGCTGAGGAGCTACAGGCTAACCTGCAGATAGATGATCGTTACTGTAAGGAGAAGTAGTCAGTTGTCCTTTGTCTGCTGGGAGTGGAACAAAAAGTGGATCTGGACAGAGTAAACCTCACCATAGGTACTGTGGGGGAAGAAGGATTTGGCAGAGGAGGGGGCCAATCAAACTGAACGACTTCATTTAATTGTCACTGGAAGAAAATGGCCACAGGTGGTGTTAGCTGGCATAACTAGTTGGACAGAAGCAGCAAAGGCAGTGAGAAAAGAGGTGCATTTAACTGAACACAGACAGAAAAATTTCCAAAAATATTTCAGAAATCTTGAGAGGAGAAAAAAAGTTAAGTGATTGCATGGATGATGGCACATCAAATTTTAAAATAGGGGGACAGTAAGAGAATGTTGTTTGAGAAAGAAAGACAGCTCGTAGCCTAATGTCCATGGAGACCTTTAGCTGGTGTGACCTTCTTTTCGGATGTCATTTGCTTGAACTCAATTGTCTCTATTCTAAATTCAGTAATTGAAAGGCAGCAGTGCTACTGTACAGCCTTCAGAGGACGCCTTAGAATGATCATCCAGATGCACAACTTTTTCCAGGGGTCATTGACTCTCAGAGTCAAAGAAGGGTGACATTTTTGGTTGCATTTCTCTGTCATCAAGGACCAACTGTTTGTTCTTGTTATGCATTTTTCTGCTGGACTGAAGTATTTAAAATCTGATGTATTTCCCCTGTTGGAGATGCTTACATATCTACTCTAGTAAAGTCTCCTCTCAGTTTCACTTCGTTGAACTAAAGTTATGCATTTCTGATCTAAATCTTTTTCTCTGGGTCTCACTATTAAAGCTTGGAATAATTTTATAGTTTTCCTTGCATGCTCTGTGGTTTGTTCATGTCTTTAAAAATATGGAAAAGATGATTGTACAATATTGGTGTCATCAATTATTTATGTGGGAGAACCTGTTTTTGCCACCTCCTTTTTGTCACTACTACCTCTTAAAAGTTTATAGAAAACACTTAGTTTTGGTGTTCCATCTTATTTTTTCAGAGCCATTGCCTTTAGGAAAGCAAAACCCCATTCCAAACACAGGCTTTGAAATTCTTGTGTCGAGAATACGTCCTATTTCCAGTAGATCTGCAATGTGTACCCTAACTCAACTACTTCGTTTCACTCTTTAACTGAGATTTCTGAGGTAGAATGCTAAACTGCCATGTAAAAATTCTGGAATCATTTGCATTGGAAGGATCTGTGCTGGTCTCCTAGTCCAACTCTACACAAAAGAAGGCTGATGTGTTTTACTTACCTAGTTGTTCTATTTTCTTACAATCCGAACAATATTGTTGGCAAGGTTGGCCATAACTCCTTTTTAAGCCTTAACTGCAGTACGGGTAGCAGTGGCACCACAAGGAAGGAACAGAAAGAGAAGTGTTAATTTTTACCATGTACTTTTAGAGAAAGAATGTATTGCATTTGAAGTCTTCAGGTTAAGGGAGATTTCTTAAAATCTGAGGAAGGTCCTAGTTTTGAGTGTGTTTTTGGATAGCAAATCACTAACTTGGAAAGTTTTCATGTTAGGAAAGGACTTCAAACAGCCTTTCTGGTATAATCTGCTAAAGCTAATGACAAAGACACAATTCATTAAAAAGTCTTATGACTGTTTAGAGCAGATTTTATGTAGCAAGTGTATTAATCCTGTGAAACCCAAATGGAATACTTTCATTTTTATAAGACAACTTTTTACACTAGTATAGTGATCCTCTGTTTGCTTGAACACAATCTTGTATAACCTTACTTTGTTAATTTAGCTTACACTGATTCCTTAATGGCATGAATTAACAAAAATTATTATAGAAAATAGTTGCTTACAGCAGAGTCTAGTCTAAGCACAACTACGGCAATTCACTAGTGAGGCTGTAAAAACTTGCATGGATAAATAAGTACCTACAGCAATTATATTTGAGGTAGGAAGAAGTGAGTTATATTGAGGCTAGTCGTAGATGTTGAAATGTCTATTAGGAAGTTAAGGTTGATTTAATACTTTCTGTAGTCTATTGTTTTGCCTCTTTTGACTTACAGACATGTGCCTGCCCTGTTCTCTGCAGTATGCTGTATTCCACTATAATCCCTCTGTGGCTTAAACTCCTGTGTTGTAGAACTGATTTCTCTTCTAACGCTAAACCACACAGGCTCCTCTACTCTGTCATTTAAATACCTCTGAAAGAAATCAACAAAGTCTTTTCAGTTTTGACTTCTTGGCAGTTCTTGATATTATGCTGAGTGCTTTTGTTAAGCTACATAATATTTTTGCTGTCTCAGGGTTATAAATTATTTCTGGAACTTAAGAGTTTTATTAAGCAGACCAGCATTTTCATTGAGACAGACACATATTTTAGAACAGCTTTTGAGAGTATCAAAGAATTTCAGCAGGCAACATAATATATGTCGTTTGTGTCTGATAGCCTGGTTAAGTAATGACTATTGGAATAAACTGAATAGAGAGAGCTAATAGAAACAGAATGGAAAATTCATAAGCCAAATGGGCTATTAAGAAGTGGTAAAAAAATAAGTTGTAACAAAATGATGATATATATAACTGTTAGGTCATTTGCTGACTGACACATACAGGTAAATTTTCCTTTTGACTGTAGTAATTTCCCATTGGATTTTATGAAGATTGACCTTCACAGGAACAGTACATATTTCCTGACTTTCTCTTCTCAGGATATGGCAGAGAAAGCTGTTTTAATAGCTCATCCAGGAAGATGTACAGAAGGATTTAAAGAGTGAACGATGTATTATGTATGACATGTGGATGCTCAAAGCACGTGGTATTATGAAGAAAAAAGTTTGAATTTTGTAGAAACTAATTTTTTACTGGCAAAAAGTGTCTTTTTCTTTTTCTTTCTTTTTTTTTAGGTACTTGTTTAGAATACTAATTATTTCTTCTGGAAGTATTTTAAATGTATGCTAAAAGCTTTAATTTTTGACAGAATACAGGTAATAATCATTTTGACCAGTTATAATCTCCAAGAATAATACATTTTCTTACTATATGCTATTTTTCCCTTTCTAGACTTCTTGGTTGTACTGTCAAGAAAAGTATTTGGTTTGATGAATGCCTTTTCTGTCATAGTTGGACATGCTGAACTTGAAAATCAGTCACTAAAACATATACACAAACTTTCCCTTTGACCTGTCAAGTAACTGGCTTAGGGAGTTAAATGTTATCACAGCTAAACAGCTTCTTATGTGTGATCTTACAGTTTACTGCACTGCAGCTGTGGCTGTTTCTGGAGTGGCGAGGTGGCCCAAAATGGCAAAGATGTCAAGGTCCTTCAGTCATTGGTATAGCCACTGACAGTTTGTGACTGTCCATTTGATGTGTTCTGTGTGTTAGTGGAAGGACTTTGATCATATTGACCTGGGTTCTACTGGGTGTTTCTCTTTTTCCTTTTAAAACGCCTCTAAGCATCCTTTGAGTTGTGCTTCTGGCACAGTCTCTGTGATTACAGAAACCTTGCTAAGAATAGCTGACTAGTAGCAATACTTTCTTAAAAGAAAAATTGGCATGATATAATACTTATATAACATCACAAACATTACTTATTATGATGGGAAGTTGTAAATTCATGTTAATCCCTTATAAAAATAGTATATGAATTTCCTTTAGCTTCCCACCGGCTTCCTCATGAGACAAAATGAGCTTGCTACGGATACCGGCTGTTACAACCTTCTTGAAAGTTTTCTGGTAGTTGGCATAATTCATAATTACATGTTTGCATTGAAAGATACCTGTAAAAATTACCTTCTAAAATTTGGAAATTGCACTCTACAATGAGGAATAACTTTTTAAATTTAAGTTTTGTGAACTCTTGCAGGATCCTTTTCTTTACTTAGTAAATTTAGCTGTAGTAATTGGATTTTACTGAACAGATATTGTACTACATTGGAAACTAAGAGGGTTGCTGCTTTTCTAGACTGAGAGATTAGTTTTACTTTTTCTGAGCTAGAAGAGAAAGTAGTTTACAGAAGAAAGCTAAATTACTTCCCTTCTGAAAAAACCAATATGGCAATTATTTTATTTTGTTCCTCTGTGGTTACAGGCTTTCCTTTTCTCAGGCTGCCTTCCTGGATCATAGTTTATCCGTACATGAAAAATGCTACTTTGACATTTTGTATATTTGCAGTTCATATTCACCAATGAGCTTGGAGAAAAGACTATATCTGGGGGAAGAGAAAAAGAACATGCACAAATCCACCCCAAAATAAAGAATGAATGTGTATTAGGAAAGCTGTGTTTTTCCTGCACAGATGCCTTTCCATGTTGTAGTTTTATAAATGAGGTGGTCTCCAGGTGACTGTGACTACCTGCACTGGCAGATGTTGTGAGAGGTTCCCACAGCTTTCATCTGGTGTGTGTCTCCCGCCGCTTGTTTCTTTGGTATTGCAGGATCTGTGTGGAAGAAACGTCTTATGTTACTGTGATATTTTTATATTTTTCTTTTAAAGTATTTGTTAAATAACACGCTTTTTGTCCTGAGAGCCCTTGGCCCATGATACTTAGCCCATGATACCATATTTCTCAGAGAAAGAGAAAAATGCATTTCTAGTTCCTTGTCTTCACTTTATTTCCGTTGTATTGTTTTCATTATGGCCTCTCCATCATAACCAATAAATGTTGAAGACGTTTATAAGATGTTAAACTAATTTTCAAGCCAAAGTACCTTTTATACTGCTCAACTTGACACTGTGCCTATATCGTCTAACATGGCTTTTATGGTAGTTCATAAATGTGACTCTATTAACGCTAACTTTGAAGATAGTCCACATTTCAGTCCAACAACAAGAAAAATTCCAAATAATACATAGAATAGAGTAGTTCAAAATAGTTCATTTGGAAGGGACCTGCAAGATCATCTAGTCCAACTGCAATAGCTAGCCTTAATTCTTTTAATTTAAGGAATTTTACCTATTTTTATCTAGGAATACAGCAAGAGCATCAACTATGATTTTACCTCTGCATTTTTGTGCAGTCTAAACAGAGCACAGACCAAATGATACTTTGAATGCAGAAGCCTAAGTGGGAGTAGCACAGCTCTGGATATGTGAGGGTAGAGCAGAGGTAGCTGAGCACCGTCAGTGCACTGCAGGACCTGTGAGAAAAGCCATGCATTTGGTGCACAGCATTCCAAGTGGATATTGTGGCTGCAGCCAGGTTACTGATTGGATCATCATCAGTTAATCATATATTCATTTTCACATCTTAAACATCTCCCTCTCTTTTTGACCAGTTTCAGTGAATACTCTCTTAGTAAGTCTTCAAATATTTAAGCCATTTCTTTAATAATGAAGTGCAAGTGCTAAATACTTATGAATTATGAGTATTAGCTTTGCCCTTCAGCCTGGTGTGAAATCCATCAATGTATTTCCAGTGCATAATTTTTCTCCATTTTTGGCATCTTTTTTAAGTTAGTGTCCTTGGTTCATTCATTTATTCTTGTATGAGAGCATCTTTTAATATTTTCCTCTACACTGTGGATTTTGAACTCAGAGGTAGAATTGCTGTGGTATTTCTTTGTAGTAGCATAGAGTTCACTATTCTTATTAAGTCTTTGTTAAGGTTCTTTATAAATTCTGGTACTGTCTTCGAAAGGTCCTATTGTTCTTGGTCGGTTCTTCCTGCTCTATCCTGCTGATGAAAAGAAATATAAATATATTGTCACAATAGTTTTGTGGTGTTCCAATACACATTTTGACTTAGTACATCACACTGCTTTCTCTGATGTGTCTAAGGGCATTTCATTGTGCATATTTTTGTTTAAATACAGATATATTTCCCAGATTTTGTTTCTGTTTGAACTCTAAAAATCTTGGACATGAAATTAAATTATAGCTGACACAATAATTCTCCTATTCACAAAATGTTCTCATCATCAGGGAATATTCAGAGCACGGAGTAGGGTGAGTAATGGAATCCTCACCAAAGCTAAGTGGTGAAGGTGTATAGTCTGTAGGTGTAATGTCAAATAAGTGCAAAAGGTTCCTTAGCAAATCACAAGAAGGTATTTTGAACTCAAGTGCACAATCAACAGTATCTGCTGTTAGTGGTTTTATTCTCCATCCTTTTTAATGTGAAATAATTATGTGGAGGACAGTTCTCAAACAAACTAGTGCTGTGATCAGGTTCTGTTTAGGTAACTGCTGAAAGTAGGCCAGTATGATGAAACCCCTGAATTGATCAAACATTTTTCAAGTGCATTTCGTTCTTTTAAAATTCTTTCGCTGTTACGCTTCGGGGCTTAAGTCAGGAACATCTAATCAAATCTTGTTGTTTTTACTGGATGTGACTTGAATTAATTTTGTTCCACTAATCAGTAAGAATAATAACCAAAATACCTTATGCAGCAGATTTGCCTGCCCTTTGGTTTATGTGGAAGTCTGGTGACATCTTTCATGCACTGGATTGTCTTTTATATGAAGGCAGTAAAATACTGAATCATAAGAATGTTACACTTACAAGATCTTACTTAATTCCCACTTTATTCTTTGACACAGTTAAAATTAATTTCTCAGATTGGCATCTAGTCTTCGTCTTGTGCCGCTAACACAACTTTAGTATTTGCTTCACTTGGTGTGACTCTGAAGCCATAGTAAACAGTCTTACTGTTTTTACCTTAAAGGACTGTATTTAATAATTGTTTTTCAATTTGAATTTGGACATTCCTGTGCAGTATTTGGGTAACTGGACCACATGGGAACAGACGTTCCTCTTTCCCACCTATTTTTAAAGGGTCTCGTCATACGTACTCTGATCTTCAGGATGAGACCAAAGTAATGAAGATGATGCTTTTTACAGAATGTGTTTCTGAGAATCTTAAATCTAAAAATGCAATTTCAGTTTGTGTTTGTGATAATTTTTGAAAGTTGTACAGCCAAGGCACAAATTTCAACAGATCATTAGCTAAATTCAGGGACTGCTGATTCAAAGACCACTGTACTCAGGCTGGAAAGGAATGATTCAAGGCTGAGGCTCTGAAACACTGATAATGTCTGTTGTTCTGCTCTATTTTTTATGAATGCTCTATTTTACTGCAGCTACAGTTTGTATAGTCTTTCAAATTTAAAATGTTCCTAAAACAAGAAAAAATAAAAAATAAATATCATGAGCCTATGCTTTAATGAATACCTAACTTTTATGCATGTTAATTTAACACCCTTGTTTAGTTCTAAAGATGTGTATATATATTCTCAAATTAAATTTTTGTTTGCATAGTCTCCCATTCTCACTGATTTATAACAGAGCTTTTTTATTCTTAAAATTGAAAAATTGCTTGATTTCTGCTTTATGTAAATGGAAAAAAAATTAAATTTAATTTTGACTGTCTTAAGCAAAATACTCAAATATTGGATCCTGATCTGAGATTCTTGCACTCTGTTTCCCCCGTGGATATCTCTCCATTGCAGTTAAGTCGAAGTTGGATGTGTTTTAATTTAATGTTGTTCCATCATTGAACAACTCTTGCTTTGATTTTGAACATGCTTTTCATCAATTTTTGGGGGGTGAGGTTAAAGTTTGGGTTCTGCTTTAACTCAGGCAGGAACTAGTTCATTTTGCAATGATAATTGTACAGTTCTTTTTCTAAAACACTCTTTCTCCAAAGTAAACTCATAAATCTTCCCTTTTGACCCTTTCATTCTTATGGGCTGGAATTTATCTGGTAATTTATCTGTACATTTATTTAGCATCTGAACTTAACATTGCATATGTTATGCTGTGTTTATATCCAATATTTTAAAAGGTCTTGAATCCTCCTGCTGGTGTGTCATTCAGGTCAAAATGCTGTAGAGACACCACTGTGACAACCTTTAGGAGAAAGATCTGTGGAATGTACGTGAAAGTTGAGTATTTCTGAAAATAGTCTCAGGAGTTTTGGAGAGGAGGGAATTCATTAGATGGGGTTTTGTTGCAGGTAAATAATGAAAAACCTGAAAGCAGTTCAAGAGCAAGTGTGGTGGTGTTGGATGAATCTCTCTGCAGCCTTTTCACCTACCTGTTACACTGTGATATGAAGGTGTAGGTTCAGAAGTCAGTCGTTATTGCCTGTAATGCCCTTCCCCAGACTTCATGATGGCAGGTGCCTCTGAAGTAATGAAATCCCATGTCTGCTCTTGCACAGCACATGCTGCATCATGCTGCAAGACAGGTGCCATGTCGGCATCAAACAGCTTTTGAGATCTGGTTTTCAACTGGACACTTACCAAATTTATAACTACACCTTCTTGTGGCAGGTGCTCTGAAATCAGAATATAGTTTAATGAACTATAGCAGTAGCCGAAGGTCCCTTAAAATAGCAGGTCCCAGGTGACCCATTGCCTTACATGTATTCTGGAAGCAGGAAAGCTGCTTTCTGTCTAAACATGTAGATGGTGGATCTCTTCAGACTTCTACACAGTTCTAATTCATCTCTCCTCAGTATCTATAAGCATGTCTGTGTTCAGCCAAACCTTGCATAACCCAGGGTACCCTTTGGAGCTGAGGTATCTATTTGCTGCCCTATTAGCCTTGGGGTCATTTGTTAGGGCACTGCCTTCAAAGCCTGTTACTTCAGGTGCAGACGAAATGTTTGCTGGCTGGGGTTAACCCACAATATCACATTGATTCTTATGCAGATATTCTGGAGGCATTGGTAGTCATCCTTTTCTGTGTGAGGATGTAGTCTCAGCCCTTTGCTAGTTGCCCTGAAATGGAAAGAAATTGGAAAATCAGCATCAAATGGGATAAATTTTGTCCTGAGATCTGCTGCTGATTTTGCCAAGTCAAAATTGCTGTTATACTGCTACTGGTTCCATATTTTTTCTCGTGAGTTTACAGCCAGAAGAAGACTCAATGGATCCATTTACTGTCCATGGACAAGTCTGTGATTGTTTCTACCAGCTATAGCCAGTACAAGCCAACCTGCTTGCAGAGGGGAAATGGTTGGTTAAATGTGTTGACAGTACAGGGTGATTCAGAGAGAAGCAGCCAAGTTCCCTTGTACACTGCAAAACACTTCCATGAATGACTCAGGCTGGTAGAGTGGTAAAAGCCCTGGGATACACTTCCAGAAACCCGAGCAGCAGAGTGGCACAATTGCACAGTGAGCACCTGTACCCTGGGGATGGTGGGATGCAGGCATGGCGGGTCAGGTGTGGGGAAATCATGGAGAGCCTTTGAATTCCTTTCATATGTTATATCAGTGCTCATACATATAGCTTACAATCAGGATCTTCTAATCCACCCGCAAGCAGAGTTTAAATACATTTTCAAGTTCATACTTATGGGTAGGAACTTCTGAAAAATGTAAGGATTGCTATGTAATTGTTAATTTAAAGTTAATATATTAATAATTACTTCATGCTGATCTTATTTAACTCACCTTTAAAATCTGAATGAATTTTTCTCTGTGCGTAGGTTTTATCCTGTGAGAATGTTTATCCACAACTTCTGTGACTGGAAAAATAAATAAATTTCTTTCCCATGCCTGTGCATCTCAACTGCCCTGAAAATTATGTAATATGTTTACATAACTTCAATTTGTTTAAAGCCAGAAATTATATAGGCAGGTTGTGTCTCTAACTACACAGTACTTTCCATTTTTTTTCTGGGATTTCATTTGACTGATGCTCTAATTGCATAAATAAAAAAGTGTTTGCAGAGTCTGGCTTTCCAAACTGAACCTCTTGCCAGTTCTTAAAGCAAGAAGTGATTTTAGGAGTAAGTGGCTGTTGTAACAACACTGCATATCTTTATTTTTGCTGAATTCCACTTTGTTAGTCAGTTCATGAGTTAGGACTTTGTGGTATATAATTGTAATTTAATTCAGTTATACTTAAACATGCTAGTTGCCTTTTCTTACATTCTCTCCAGAGGTCATAAATCTATTCAACAATAAAGTCTCAGCCCTGGAAGAAATATTTGTGTTACAGTTTCATGGTGAAATTATTTCTGGCAGTTCTGTTCTACAGGTGATTTCTAACTTTTTCCTTTTCCCTTTGTACTGTAGAAGCTTTTGTTTTTTTCACCTGGCCACTTGGGGTGACTTGCTGCTTGTCCCCAAGAGACGATCACCTTCTCTGATGTCTTGCTGTTACAGTGACTGAATTTAACTCAAAGCAGGTATTCTCGAACTTGCTGTGAAGTTTTTCATTTCTGTTCCAAACCTGAAAAAAGTCCTGCACCCTAAAAGTGTGTCAGTAGTATTACTAGGTCTAATAAAAAATTATTTTCTATACAGACCTTAGCTAATCTTCTTTTCTTCAGGTCATCTCAGAGTGATGTCCTCTGCTTACTGATTCTCAGGTCGTACTGAACTCCAGTTTTATTTAGTGCAAGTACCCTGTAGATCCAGAACTCCCCTGCTAATAATTTACAGTGCATCCTGATAGGCAGTTTTAAGAGGTAGCCCATATTGCTGGATGTAGGTATATGGACAAGAGAGTTTGTGTGTCTTCTGATTCTTTAATTACTTGACTCATATGCAAATTTGAAGACGAAATGGACCTATTAATTTCAGTTGTTCCTCCAGTGAAATAAAACGAACTTGCTCCTGTTCTGTGCCCAGCTTTCCACTCAGTTAAATATCAGGCCCTTTGATACCAGAGTGAGTTGTTTGCAGTCAAAATTGATAGCAGTGGATTCATGTTCATTAAAGGAGAGAGAGGTATGTTTTTAATTAGATAAAAGAGGAACAGGAAATTAACAAAACTTGTTGGTTTGGTTAATATAGTGCCGAGATATGTCACATCTAAGGGACAGCAAAACAATGCTATTCCAGTTACACTGACCTGTGTTGGAAGCTGGGAAGCTGGTGTTCAATTTAGCTGCCATATATTGCATAGGAGTCTTCTGGGAGAGCTTTTATATTTTTCCTCTTTTTTGAACAGAGCACTTTTGCATTTTATATGCTGGAGCTGTTTAACTGCGGCTGGGTTTTTATTTTTTTCCATGGTTTGGTTTTATTTTCTCACTGCAAACACAATCCATATGTTCTCTTAAGTCATATGAGCAGTTTAGATGGTATCTGTAACATGGCTTGTTAAAAAGTCATCTCTTATAATCCATTTATTGAACTACATTTTAAAACCAGCTGAGAAAAATCATCCTCTAAGATTTTTTTCTATTACAGTCACATTAGTATAATGTCATGGAAGAAAGTCTGTTACCAGAAAAGCAGCTAAGTTACCAGATATTATAATAGATTGAATAATTACTTTTACAGCTATTGAAATCCATCTTTTGCTTTAGAATACAGTTTGTCATATTCACAAGATTTCCTCCAGTCGCCTTCTAGAGAGTGAATACACTGTTAGTGATTGTAATTTTCACTTTACTGCTTTCAGACTGCTGGTTTTTTTAATGTGTAGAGAGAATACATATTTTACCAAAGTGTAGAAAGAAAAGAACCTAGAGATAAAACTAAGGCAGAAATCCAGTTATTTAATTTTTAGTTCACCAACTTGGTTGAAAGAAAATTTTCATATTGTAGGCAAGTTTACTCTTTTTAGATTGTGCTCATCTAAAAAATTCAGTGACTTTTCCCTGGATGAGCTCCCATATGTGTAGCACATTCCTACAAGTATCAAATGTCAGAGTTGTTGTGTTTTGAGTTGGGATAAAAGTAATTCTGTACCACTGTTCTTACTTGGTCATGTGTTCACATGGAACACAGTTCACGTGGGAAGTGATGTGATTTTATCAAAGTACAAATTGCATGGTTGACCACTGTAATTTTACACAGGATTAGCACTTTTGACATTGGTGTGATTGCTGTCAGGGCTGCATTTATTGCCTGTCTGTTTGTGTATAGATTCTGCTTACTGTACTCAGACCCAATCCTGAATTTCTGCTTAGACAAAATTGATGGCAGCAGTTCAACACTTATATCATATTCTGTATTAAACTATCTCTGTGTGTGCTGAAATAAAATTTTATAAATCAACACCTTTTGAATTTAGCTTTACAAGAGATATGGTAAACATACAGATAATTTTGCTTTTTGGTTAGGACATATCACTTGTCACAGAACTCCTGTGTTTAGTAGAACATAACAAATGTAGAAAAATTGTGTGGTTGCAGATAATTAGCACTGGCCTTTCTAGCAGTATTTTTAAAGTGAACCTCCCTGGTTTTCAAATTAATAAAGTACTGGATCAAGCAATTCTCTTGCTAATAGAACAAACAAATATAATATGGTTCAAAGAGAAAAACACCAGGAAAAAAATTCAGTTTCTCAAAACTGGCTTGAAACTTTTCCATATACATGCAGAAAATGGACACACAGTTCTTACATATTTAAGTACTTGAAACCTTTAAACCTTTAAGACTTTAAAAATAATAAAACCACATTGTTCTTAAGACAGGATATTTTATAGTTTAAGCTGAGCCTAGGCTGAATAATACCCTGAAGCAGATACGCTGTGCTTTTCTCCCATTCTTACATAGATTGTTCATCTGTTAGAGAAGACAAAACCTTTTGTTTCCCATGTGCATTAGCAATGCTTAAGTCTACCCATGAGTCTTCTTTTAAAGCTAGGCAGAAGTTATCTTGTTTTGATTAATAAATGCAATGCTTGCTATTTAAAAGATTATCTGCTTCAGCTGTTTATCAGCAGGATAAGCAAAGCTATCAATTTCGGCTTTGGACAACTTGCAAATGAATAGTCAGGGTCCTCATTTTCTTCTAGTAGTTTTAGCATTAACTTGATGTGGTAGAGCTGTGATTTTAGCTGGAAAGCAGTCCCATCTCCAAGGTAATCTTTCTTTGAACCGCAGAAAGATACTCTTTCTTTCCGGAAGGACACAAACTGACCATACAAAGCTGGAGGACTTATGTATGAAACGATAGAGAGTGCAGATCTGTTCATGGAGTGCAAAATGTAAAAGTCTTGGGCACCAAAAAAAAAAAAAAAAAAAAGAAAAGAAAAAGAAAAAAAAGAGAAAAAGTCCAGGAGAAAGACTAATTTAGTACAGGCAAAGAGACAGAAAAAGGAGTAGACTTTTGTGCAGAGTGTAAATCATCAAGGGTGGTGAAGCTGAGAATAAGGATCCTGGATTTTCAGTGATAAAACACAGAATACTGGAATGAGGTAAAATAAAAGACTTGAATCTGGAGAGATAAATTATGCCAACAACCAAGACTTGCAAAGATGTGAACTTTGGAAGAAATAAATATTTATAGGTGTAGAAGTAGTCAACAGGAATTTTATATTTCTACTTCAGTATTTATAGCCATACTTTAGCCATGAGCTCTGAGGCTTCACATTTCTGTTTGGCCTGTGTGCCTCTCCTTGGATATCAGCTGCACTTTTTGCTGCAGCAGCCTGTTCCACAGACTCGTACATTACAAAGAGAATTTACATAAAGCTCTTCCAGTTTAATGAAGAATTGAGAAATGCTAGTTTGAAATCCAGTGTTTTGAATAAGGAAGTGTTTTATTTATTTTCTATCTTCTTCCAAATCCAGCAGTATAAGTGGCTGATTTTGGATCATCTTGGCTCAGCTTCTATGGAAGGATTTTCTTCTTGACAGCTTCATTTTTCTGGTAGAGTGAAACTGGGTTGTGATGCCTTTGTTACAGAAGATGATGGTTTCATTTAACACAGTTTCATTAAAGGCTTTCAAAATCCTTGCATTAACCTTCTGCTGGACTTGCTCAGTGAGCAGTCAGTCTTGGGAAATAAAATTCTAATGAGATATTTCTGGTTGTTTCTAGCAGTACATTTCGGAGCCAGCCTCTTAACTGTGGTCACTTCAGTGTGTTGAGCCTTGTTCTTACATGTGAGAGGTTGTACTAAGTGGAGCCTGAAGGATGATTTTTACTTAGGCAAAGCAATGTTAAAAGGATCATGATCAGTCTATTGGAAATTCAGTGTCAACTTTTGCCAGATTTTGAGGTCTTTGAGGAAAGCTTGAGTTCTGAGGTGGAAAGAGGGAATGTGGGTGAGTTTTCTAGTTGGTATTGTAATGGCGAAAGTGAATTATTAAGAATGCACCTCTAAATCTCTTCAGCAAGAAGTGCATTGGGGATCAGCTCATCTTCACTCACGTGTTACCTCTCTCATCAGTCACTCCGTGAACAGACAATCCTTATAGAGTTATGCGTTCCTTTCTTTCAATATTGACAGATACAAGGTGTTTATAACTGTATTTACGGAATAAGGTTAAATTTGCAGATTTGTGGCATTGCATTGTCCATGGTACTTACTGTCTGCTCCTGCAGTACATGGACACCTGCAGCCAAGCCTTGATCTGAGCTGTCTGGGCCATTCCTGATGCCAGTGCCTGCTCCAGAATCAGGTGCCACTGACAGCTACAGCATTTGACCAATGGGGATGCCTTAGTTGCCATCTCGAAGTGCATCTTCTGGCCCAGTTTCATCTGAAAAGGATCCATTTTCTTTGCCCTAAGACTAAACTAAAGCACTGTAAGTGAGAATGTTTGGGAGATTCCCTTCAGAAGTGCATTTATGATCTTCAATAAATTCAAAACACAGACACACCCTGTGTTTCAGCAGTGAGGCACAGGAGAGGCTGGTACAAGGCTGTGCTTTCTCTGTCTTGGGTGAGAAGAGCTGTCATACATGGGGAGCCAGCGAGGGATTGTGACTTGTTGGGAGCAAGTGAGTGGTGGTGGATGTTTGTGCCGTGCCTTCCATATCCTCCTCTTTCTGAGAGAATGCAGGTTGTGACAGTGACAGCACAGTCCATATACGTAAAGCGCTGTGTAAATACATGATCCTTTTAATATAAAAGGAACATTATATTTTGCATTGTTTTTATTTTGGCATAAGTTTATGTTCTGTTGCAAAGTCAAAAATAGTGCACGTGAACTTCAAGAGCTTTTTATTATGAAACCTTTCAGAATCGTTCTGTGCAGATTGAAGTAGGAGACACAATTAGAGTATCACATAGAACTAAACAAGACTGAAAGAAAGCCCAGAAGCCCACTGTGCTTCACCTGCTGCCCAAGCCAGCAGTGACGTGTCAATGTGTAGTTTTTAAGTATCTTTTCACCCTGATCTTTCTTGCAGGCATTTGGGTGACAGGGATTTCTCTGTATTCACAGATATTGTACACTATTCTTAAGTATCACTAAAGTTACATGTGTTCCCCACTATATAACCAAGATATTGCTTGTTTGCAAATTTCCTTTCTAGTCTAGACAAAGAAAAAAATTGGTTTTGCTCTTTCAGAAGCCTCTTCTGTATTTTAACACTTTCAATAGGTTCTGTTAGCCCAAAGACTTTATTTAGGGCTGCTGTAATTTATCTTTTGACTTTTAGTAGAATATATTAAGAAAAGGCAATTTTTTGCCTTTTTAACTTCCCAGTGCTTAATAATAGTTCATTTAAAATGAATGTAATAGGAGAAACCTCATGTAGCATATTTTATGTTTATTATAAGGGGCTGAACTGTAATCAGTTCAGTCCCCCTCTTTTTTGGAGAAAAGAGGGATATTTGTTCCCTCTATGAAATGAGAGATTATAAATATATATAAAAATCAGGTAAAATATAGATCCAGGGTGTACCCCAATTATGTGTGAAAAAATTTTCTGAAGATATTTTGTGAAGCAATGCAAAAAAAGTAAACTCCTTTTTCTGAGAATGAGGAAGAGTATGTAACTTATTGTACTATTTAATTTGGAGTACTATGATTGTTTATACATTTATGTAATTCTTGAAAAATTGTTCAAAGAACTCATTCTAAACTTATCTAGTAGGAAGACTCATACTATGTTGGAATCATTGTGCTGGTGTTTCATGCTTCTCACACGATCTTACAAAGTTTGGCTTCTTCCTTCTTAGGGAAAGTTTTATTTTTCAAGAGATACCACTGCTAGGATATTATAAAACTACCATAAATGTTTTGTATTAGTGGATAAAACATGCATGCTCCCAAATACTTGTTTTCCAAGAGGAATGAGAAATGTTTTGTAAATTTGGATGTTTGGTTTCACAATGCAGTGAGCTCAGATACAATTCATCTTACAGCAAGAGGAATGTAAAGAAAAATACTGACCCACACGGGTTTTAAGTGATCATTATACATTGTTTATTGTGGCAGTAGAGTCTCAGTGCCCCAGTCAAGGCCACAAACTGCTTTGCACTGTTGCTCTCATATGGAGGCAAAACAGAGGCACGCTCTGCCCAGGTGACCCTTTTATTTGAGGTTTTGACAGGGCTGCAGGTGCCTGAAGCAAGTGTTTGGCTATGTCAGAAAGGACGCTTTGGCAGGAGGCTCAACACTCTCACAAGCCCGAGCTACCAGCTAGCTAGCTAATACAAGATACAGAGGTATGCAGAAAACCCCCAAATAAAAAGAACATATTAGGTTGTTTAAGTATAAAGAAAGTAGTTAGGACACAATGTATTGCTGAGTAAAAGAATGAACAGTTTAACCAAACCAAAATAATACGTTGTCTCACTTTTGCACAGCACAGCCCATGAGTTAAAGGCAAAGCCTAATTAATGTTTTATCTGTTTTGTTGTAGAACGTCAGGCGTGCACATCCATGGCTGGCTCCAGCGGCCTTCCCTCCAGCGTGGCTGGAATCAGCAGGGAGCTGATGGAACTGCAGCACCTCATCCAGTTCCCCGAGGAGGTCGCCAGCATTCTGACGGAGCAGGAGCAGGAGCTCTACCGCAAAGTCTTACCCATTGACTACCTCTGCTTTTTAACCAGGGATTTGGGTAATGCTGAATGTCAAGGCAAGCTGCCATCTATTAAGGCTTCCATATCTGCTACTATTCTTTCTTCTCCCAATGGTGAACATAATGCTGTGGAAGATCTTGTGACAAGGTTTAATGAGGTAAAACATAACTTTAAAACATCTTTGCAAAAGAGTTGCTACATGATGTGTGGGTTAGTTATTACCTTTATCTCTCAGAGCTGTAGTGACAAATTTTTAAGATGTAAATTGAGATGACCACGGATTTAGTTAAATAACTGGCACTGAATTTAATTGGAGTTATGTGACCAGTTTGCTCGGGGATTTTGGAAAACATCAGCCCAACTTTTTCTTGCACATTGTAAAGTAAACATGAAGAGAAAAATTACAGAGTTCTAATTATTTGTATTTATAATGACAGTATGCGGTATGGTTTCAGTCAGTTTATTATTTTGTTTAGGAGCTGGAGTTCTATTTATTTGGTTTGGATTTTTGTAGACTAAGCATGATCTTAGGAGTCAGCACAGAAGTATTATATACTAGAATTTTCTGTATTCTCTGTAATATAACTACACTAATTTGCACTATTTATTTATTTATTCTCTATGTGTCTTGAATTTTATCATAAAAAGAAGTGTGACTTGGCACGACACATTTTCAAATGCCAAATCTTGAGTTCTTTACTAAAATTTTATTTTTAGTAAGATGATCTTGTGATGAGTTTAATAGAAAACTGATCAAATATTGAGAAAATTATAAAAGAAATCCACCCAAAACTGCAACCCAAAATAGAAGAAAACCAACTAAATATACCCTCAGATTTTAGCTGCAGAAACATGGAACAATTTCTTTTTTTTTGGGGGGGGGGGAGGGGGGAGTTTGTGTTGTTTTTTGGTTTTGATGGGTTTTTTTGTGTTTGGGTTTTTGTTTTGTTTGTGTTCATTGTTTTTTAATTTTTTATTTCTGTGTGAAACATGAGCAATGTTAGCAGTTTCTAAATTCATAGAAGTGCAATAAATTGAAGATAAAGTTGACTTAGTGCTCTGTTGGTTTGCTATCCACTGCATTCTTGTGGTTGAATAAGGGATGAAAATTGTGCAGGTGGCAAAAAACCCAGCATAAAATTAATTAGGTGCAGAAGAATGTGTATTAACCCGCAGGGAACTTCCTGTGCACGGAAGAATCAGTGAGTGAATGTCCAGCATGTTTCAAGGGTTCCTGATTCTTGCATGTTATTGAGATTTGACATCTAAAATAGTGTAAATATACTGCCTTCTCTCACCTCATTCTGTTATGGGGGCATACATAAAAGTGCAAGTACAGTATTTCAGTCTTTACAGAGCCTAAAAATTGTTTGAATTAGCTCTAGTTACAGTACTCAAGAATTACCGTGGCTGGTGCATGGCTGGAGAGCAATCCAGCTGCTGACCCAGTTAGGACCCTCCTTCCTGTGGTCCTCCTCTTACTCCTGGGGATCTCCAGAGTGAGGGCAGTGGAAAAAAGGTGCAATGGTCAAGCTCTGGTAGGAGCTGGTGAGGCACAATGCCAGAACAAGTTTCTAGAGGACATGTCCCAGTTGCTGTACAAGTTAGATGAGCCATCATTGTGCTCTGACAGGACTGAAGAGCAAGTAGGTGGTGAAGAGATGTCTGTCCCATAACAATGAGAATTTTAGCATTAAAGTTATCTTTGGATAAAAAGTTAACATTATCTTTTAGTCTTGGAGGTTTGTGACTTTGCATTTTTTGAAGTCTACCAATTTTTGTTTGATAATGCTACAAGGTAGTTTTTATGCAATTTGAATTAATTCCTAAATATTCAGTGCATAGATTCTATGGTGTTTAGTGCAATAGGTTATTTTAAGTATGATCTGGAATAAATTTTTTTAAAACATAGATATTGTATGTTTAAGTGGAGTTATTGTACAATATTTACTGCTTGTAATAAATCGCTGGTTTGCTATCTGCTTTATCTGGTGGTGGAGTATATCAGTTGCTGGAGCCAATCACAAGCGTGAATGTTCAAAATGTCTTTGTTTATAAATGGCAAGAAAATTCTTGTGCAAAGAGTCATGATTTTGTTGGCAAAAGTCAGTGAGCACTTGCTGATTCTTTTGGCATTGCCTATAGAAATTCTGAAGTGTATTTGTAATGTGGGAGCCAAAATTACTTTTAGGATGACAGGCCTCTGGTACATAATGGCGAAAAAACAATTCCATGCCATTGTCCTGTTAAATAACAATTATATAGAGAATTTTTCAAAAAGCATTATGCTTTTTAGAATTTTTTCTGACAGTATATATTAATGAGGAACACTTTATACTGCTTGTTTAAAATGACAGTCAATAAATCATGAAGATTTTGAGCTACATGCATTCAGTATGGCAAACTAAAAATAAAGCCTGCAGTCTTTAAGGTTTGATTGGAGCTGTAGTGGAATTATAGTGAAGCACAACACATACTCATCCTTGAGACACAGCTGATACTTCACTTGCTGCTAGTAATATCAAATTAAACATAGTCTCGTTAGAGCAAGGCAGTAGACCAAGCTAAAGGCAGATATTCATTCCTGTTACTACATGTAATTAAAAGCTGATTCTGAATTAGTTGCCAGTGTGGGAGGATTAGAGTGAAATATAGTAACATATACTGTTACAAAACTATTGGCTTTTGGATTCTCTAAGACTGCACTTAAAAAGACTACTAATATATTTTTCTGCTCTGATAGAGCCCTGATTACCAGAAGTGTAATTTTCATTGTGGTAAAACTGTGGAAAGAAACTGTTAAAGAGATTCTGCAGTTAGCGGAGCCTTGGTGGCTGGGAACAAATTGGGAAAATGACATCCACATGTGTTTTAGGACCCTGAGAGCTGTAACATATTTTTTTCCATCTCTCCTTGTGGCATACTGTGACTTTTTCCTCTTCATTTAGTTCTTTTCTCTGATTCCTGTATGACATGAGTTCACCCTACTTCTTTACCAGGAGTGATGTGGTCCTTACTCAGTATCATGTGCCACAGTCTTCCTGCGATTCTTTCTGTTTCAGTATTTTTACCCCTCCCCAGGCTCTTGCACCTTTATGGCTTTTACTTCCAGCCATTCTTCTGCCTTGTACCAGCAAAGCACCCTCAGAAACACAGGTCCAATGTACATGTTGCAAATGTTCATATAAACATTTAAAATCATTTCAGTCATTGCTTTATATAAACATGAAAAGAGTCTCTTTTAAGTTGATCTTACTGGCTGCAGCTTCAAGTTAAAGAAAAGGAATAAAACTTATAGTAAAATGAAGCATTTAATTTTCCGTGCTGAGATATGCATAAAAATCAATCGTGATGTCATAGATTGAAAGCTGCACCAGACTGAAAGATCATTCAAACAGCTGACTGAAGGTGGTCCCACTCTTGACTTGAAAATGCAGATTAAGACATTGAGTAAATGAGGTGATTTTTTGGAACAATATGATTGCTAAAAAATAGGCTAAGAAGATAAAATATTTTGAACCACTCCAGCATAGCACTGCTACTGCAGTGGGTTCATCATTCACTGAGTCATTCTCACTTTCAGTAAAGTTAATTAAAAGTATGGCTATTTAGGACACTTAGTGATGATAGTTTTATTTTTCATGGTTTAATTTTGTAAGGCTTTTTTCATTGTTCATTCAAACCCCAAATTTAAACCTCACTAGCAAAACAGAGACATATCATTTTACTGAAATAATGGAATGTAAATAAATATGACACTCTTAGTTCAGCATTTTTTTGCAATGCCTAAATGGGTTTGCATAATGCTTTTAAAAAGATTGTGTTTGTACAAATATCAAACTGTTTCCAGTCCTTGTTTGGAATAGTGTTTAATCAGAGCTAAAATGGTAAATGTTCTCTGTAGGGTTATATAATTTCACTCAAGCATGTAAAGTAAACCATCAACTCATAAGATATGCAATTTAAAATACTCACATTTTAAAAATGCATCTGAAAATTATTTTGCATATTATACCAAAAGCCAAAAAAAAAAGGTAATAATTAAAATTCAGTGAAATCCCATGTAAAAAACTCCAGTTCTGTGTTATACTCTTCGATCCTTATATTTATGATTAAGCACTGGCAGGTTTGTGCACAGTCAGCAATGCAAGGGAACTCATTGCAGCCAGCTGTTAGTGCTAATGCTGCATGCTCATAGTGGGATTTAATTATATTTTAAAGGGAACAATCAGACTCCACTGATACACTGATTTCTGCTTTTAAGCAAGACAGTGTATGTTTTTCCCTCTGCCATAAGTACCACATGATGCCTGATGAGGGTTAGCTTTTTCACAGATTTTTCACGTTCTTCAGATTTTACTTCAATTTCTTGATTTTTCGCGAACAAAATTATTAAAAGCAGAATGACTTGACTGAGTGGGTTACAAATTGCCATGCTTATCCTTTGGATACCTGAAAAATCATCTTGTTTTGTATTCAAAGACTTTTCACACACATACTTTACTGCATCACTAATAAAATTTCTTGTTTTCTTGCTCCAATGTAGGCAGTAGTTGCATCAGCTACAGTTTATTATAGAAAGGTATCATGGCTAACTTTTATGTTAGGTGTTAGAGAAGATATGTACTGTAATCTTACTTTGTGATAAACCAAAAGATTTTGTTTTACTTGCTACCAATGGTAAGTGTTGAACTCCAGGTGGAGAGCTGTGTTAGTGAATTTCTCCTCCAAAAGCTGCATCCATGAAGTATTTTGAAGTTCCTAAAAATGTAATATGAAAATAGAAGATATCCTTTCTTCCATATAGTATCACCCACTGAAGTATGTAGCCTGGGAGTTGCTGTAAAAGCCTTAAAAACTTAAGCACTGGAGAAATGAGTGCAAAACACTGCACCTTGCAGGTGGAGATTGTTAATAATTTCCTCTCTCAATACCTATCACCATCACGTCTACATTCTGATAAAATATAAACAATAAATTCATTCCCATTTAAAAAATATCATGTAATACATACTCCAGCAGCTGTATAGAGGATAGTAAAGAATTGTATATATGTACATATATATGAATTAGTATAATTTTGAGTATTAAAAGACTAAGAGAATGAGTAAATAAAATCCGTGACAAATTCAGAGATACAGTTAATAATGCAAAATGCATCCAACACCGTTCCTTCCTGTGTACTGCATGTAGCAGGGTTCCTGTAAAGGATAACCACTTGAAAAGACTTTAAGGTCATGTACCATAACTTGAAGATCAAGTTCCATCATGACAGTCTCTTTTATGCCCTTTAGATTTTATTAGTTAAAGCAGCTGAGTGTCACTAATAAGCTCTGTCCTGCCCCAGACAAATTGGGAGATTTTTGCCGGTGTATAGACTTGACTTGAAGTTAGTGGTAGTTCAGTGATTAGATAATCAAAATAATATATTTTTAATCACTGAAATAGATTTCCCATGTTTAAAAGTAAAAAATATTAACACTGGGTTATATGCCTTTCCAAATGATTTAGCAATATCTAACTTGAATTGTCTTTGATCAAGGTAAAATAAATCTAAAAACCTTAAAAAAATAATTGAAAAGAATAAATTTTAATGCAATTAAAATAGTAAAGGATGATATAAAAAGATAATTTTAGAAAATGTGAGACTGTACAGATCTTTTTGTACTACTGTACTTGAGAACATTGCTCACTACAGCTTGCATTACCCAGAAACCTGATGCAGATCCTGTGTGCTCAAATTCAGATTCGAAGGAGACTCCTATACTGCTGAAAATTTGCAAATGAAGCTACTCTATATCTGAAATAAGTTTGGCACAATTGTTGTATTGGGGCATCAGGAATATTTAAATCTTAACTAAGTATCTATTTTATTTAATTTTGCTTGTTTAGTACTTAATATTAGTATGCAGTAATCCTGAAGGACACTCATTTTTATCCATCTGAATGAAAAGACTGGTGTTGTTATCAACTTATGTAAGTGGATCGTGTTTTGATTTATTACTTTTCTTGTGCCTTACAATCATGTGGATTGTAGTAACGAAGCCAGGATACATTTTCTCATACTTCTGAGACTCATCAGCAGTGCAGCGGAAATCTAATTATAGGTTTGCTGTGGTGATTTCTGTTCTGAAGGGAGTCTAAAATGAGTTACGTAAACAGAACTATGTAAGTCAAGTGTGAAAAAAGTAAAGTAAGGAAGTAATGATTCCTATGTTGATGTGTAGGTTGTGATCTGACATTACAGTGCTATCTAACACAAAAACTTTGTCCAAAAAGCTTTACTGCTCAGTCTGAGAAATGCTTGCGATGGGATTTGGTCTCCTTGGCAAGGCTAATGCTGTGCACTCTTTTGGCTGGGGTGTGATGTCTGGTCCTGGTGCTTCCTCAGGCACCGCCCGTGTGGCAAAGCTCTCGTGCTGCTGGAGTGGCTGCTCGATAACTGGGCAGCTGGTTACCTGATGGTGCTTCATCCTCAGGTGAGGTGTTCCTCAGGTGTGGTGCAGCTGGGGAGGTAGCTCTGCAAGCCAACCAACAATGAGCTGCAGGAAGAGGAGTCACTGTTCTGTTCTCAGTCAGCCAAAGTGTCCAGAAGTCAGAGCGTGACAGTGTGGAGCTTCCTTTTGCTCTCTTCCCCCAGCAGAAAACTCCTGATTTTCGTGAGAGAGAAATCGTGCCTCTTCAAAATACTGTCTGTGCTACTTGCTTGTGAAAGTGGAAAAAACAGTATTCTGAATTCCACTTTCGGATGAATTCCATAGTCACCAAGAAATAAGTACATATGCAGAGTTGTTCTCTGCTTTACTCCTGTGTGAGGTGCCTCTAGCTCAGGTATACACAGACAGCATCTGAGGAATCCCACTTTGGAACTTCCATTTCAACAAAGATCTTGACAAGTTTGGTATTTCTTGAATCCCATCTGTGCAGAGGAGGCTTGTGCATCCCATGCAGCAAAAAATTACTATAAGCACTGTCAGGTATTTTGGGGATCCAGTGGCAGCTATACACGTTTGAGAATGTCAGTGATTATGGAGGCATCCCTTTGAGGATATGCTGTGCACTCCTCACATATTTATCAGTAAATCACAAAATTAAAGAGTGTATTTACTGAGTACTGTTTAATGTTTTAATTAATGTTTTAATTAATTCCTCTAAGCTATCAACCATGGGCTTTCTTACTTGCAATTCAGTGTTTCTACATCAGTCATCTTAGCTGTGCCCGTTATGAGTAATCACCTCAAATTAATGTCAAGATATTCCAGTATGCATTTATTGAAGAGCTTTTGAATATTTTTGAATATTGTTCTTCATTATAAAGTTCTTGGATTCATAAGTCAGTCTGCTAGGGCAGAATAAAATCTTCATGGAGTTCAGAGCTGGCAAGTAACCTCAGCCAGCTGAGATCCAGCTTCAATTTTCTGCTTCTCTAAAGCCTTTTGATTCAGCCAGATCTCCCACCTTCAAAATTCCTATCAGAAGAGCCCCCCCAGGCATTTTAAGTGGGTAACTGATAGTTCTGCTTATTAATTTTATGTTTGTTTCCCAGCTGGGCTTCAGGACCACCTTTAACTTTTGGGAAAAGCCTCCTCAGTTCTGTTACCTGACTGAATTCTTCTCCCTTTCCGTCTGTCTTTGCTAAAAAAATCTCACAGTAGAAAGGTTGTTGCAGGTATTAGGCAGAGCACTCAGCAAAAGCTTCACTTAATGAACAGGGATGACCTTTGTGCACAGTCCTTTCCTCTGTTCCCTCCTTTCTGACAGTGCTGTTGCATTTTAATTATCTCTGTTCTAGTCTCACTGATGAATTCTTCCAAGAAAGCAGTTTTGGAGAACCTGCATTTGCCCATTCTCTTCTAAATGTAGAGATTCGGGCACATTCTTTTTCATTCTTGTTTAGTGAAAGGTTCTTTAAATGTTTTCTATTCTTCCTGTAAGTCTGTTGTCCTTCAAGAGGAGTGAGCATAAATTTCATGGTGCCTTTTGTACCCTTCTTTTGCTTGTACATGCAGTATCTGGAGGCTGCAAAGGCTTGTTCATGCTGCCCTTTATAATTTTTTGTTTGCTTTTTCAGATTGTTTGTAAGAGTTTATTGTAACTGTTTATAGCAGTCCTAAAATTCTCTATTAAATAAAATTGCAGCAAATGGTTGCCCTGGTTTCAGGGTTTCCTCATAGTGGGGAGTCTGAAGTTAATTGCCTTTTTAGACATTTTTTCTCAATTTTGTTACTGTTTTCTTGTGGTCATTACATCTTTACTGCTTAGATTAAAGCATATGTGTTTAAAATTACATTATTCTTTAAACTGTTTAAAACCATATTAATCAAACTGTCATTACCACACTTGGTATTTCATACCAAATAAATATTATTTTTGTATGATTGCATGTTTAGCATTTGCATTCCCTAACAAAGACATTTCTGGAAAATGGCAGTAATATCCAAAAACAATATGTAATTTTATTCCAGCATACACAAACAAATTCACGCCAACTTTGAATTAAAGACCAGACTGTTTTTAATGGATTTGTTTTATTACTTTGTATTCTGGTTTTGCCCTCATTTGACCCCCCATGTCATGCAGGTTGGGTTTTTTTTATTTTTTCCATACCTTCATGCTTTTCAGTATGCACTTCTTTGATTTAGTTTTTATATTTTAGGAATAGTGAACATTTCAGATAAAATTTTGGCTGAATTCAAATTCTCATTCTGAGCTGCTGCAGTGATTACTCTGTTGTCCCCTGATCCTCCCATCCCATTGGAGCATCCCTACAGTCACAGTACTCCCTTTGTCCGCAGCAGATGAATTTCTTCAAGAATTCAGTCCTAAAAATGTGGGGGTTTTTTTCATTTGTACAAACATATATATTGCATGTATTAGAACTGTGGCTTGTCTTCTCATCTGGACTTTTCTTCTTTATTGTTCTTGATTGACTTGGGCTTCAGAAAGCTTAAATAGTAACTTAGATGCTTCATGTTCTTTGACTGTTCTCCTTCAGGAGTGGGAGGGTCAGAACACTGAGTTTGTAAAGACCTGCACAAATGGAAGCACTATAATTTTTTTCCTGTTAGTACTAATGAATTTACATTTTATTTCACATGCTTGTTTTTTTAAAACAAAAGTCTATGCCCCCAAGGGATGAACTAGCATTATCTAATTTTTATAAGCCTCTCCTCACACTGCTGTTGTCTGTAAACATTTGAATCCTCCAGGACCAAAGAATGGAACTCAGTGTCAGTAAACAAATCACGTTTATTGCCTCCTAAGTGTTTACACAATGACAAAAATCAAACCTCCAGGGAGTCATATTGTAAAAAGAAACAGCTGGTTTAAATTAGGTTTCCATGTGAAATATAGCTACTTTTTATGGATGTTGTGGGAACATAAACTAGAAAGAAAATCTGCACACTGATAAGATGAAGGTTTGATTTTTATTTGTTTAAATGCAAGCAGAGTCATGTACTAAGTTGATTTCTGATTCTGGCATTAATTATTCATCAAACAGAAGTTGGTTGTATGGTCACACTTAGGAAGGTGAGGGCGGGTTTTTGTTTACTTCATTTGTGATCTTGCAAACAGATAATGTGAATTGTCCTAAATGTTTGATGCATAGAGGAATTAGCAAATTTGTGCATTAAATACATCTATCAGTTTTGTGAATTGAACCAAAACCAAAAAATTGTAATGTATCAACTTTGACTGTCCATGTTGTAAGAACAAGGGTTATTCAGTGTGAGGCTGAGATTTCTAAGCCATGTAAATGGGAATTTACACTGCAGGTCTCTCTGGCAGCTTTAGAAATCAGTGCTAACTTATGCTGTCCATTTTCTTCTGTGGCCTCGATGCATATTCAGAATGTTTTATATTAATATACAGTAGTTTTTTGTTTAGTGGATTTTTTCTAGAGTAGTTAATAATTTAACTCTTGTAATGTGAATATGTGGGTGTGTAAGTTGTGTTTGCAATACATATGTGGTTTGGTCATGGGGGTATCAGTGGAATCCTGACTGATAACCTCCTGATGGAAAATCCCCCAAACCCCCACATTATCTATCAAGTATACATGAATGCTCCAAGTGACATTGCTTTGGCTGACCTTCTGTTTGTTTTACAAGGTGAGCTCCTGGGTTACCTGGCTGATCCTGACTGCAGGCTCTATGGAGGAGAAACGAGAAGTCTTCTCATATTTAGTACATGTGGCAAAATGCTGCTGGAATATGGGCAACTACAATGCTGTAATGGAATTTCTGGCAGGGCTAAGGTACTTGAGGCTTTTTTTTTTTTAAATGTCTTTTTAGTGATTGATTACACTTCAGCTTCTGTTAAGCAGATGTCTCTGGAGAACAATGAACTAAACAGAAATCCATGGCTAAATCACATCATCTCACGCTGTGACTTTCTAGTAATCCTTTTGGAAAAAGGAAGCATGCTAAACCCTTTTTTGTTTCCTAAAAATGCACTGGAGACACTTACCAGTTTTCCTGGTACTGAATATGTTGCATTAGAAGACATCCTTTTGTTTCTTTACTGAAATGTTTAAAATGTGAAAAGAAGATGGGAAAGCAGTTGTGGTTTATCTAATGAGATACAACAAATGTAACTTGGGGTTGGAGTCTCCAGAACACAAGTGAAACATAATCGTGATGACATTCTAAAAGGGTCAGTCTTAAATGTAAAAAAAAAAAACAACCCCAAAACAACCAAAAAACCCCAACAAAACCAAACAGCCAAGTCTGATTTTTAACTCCTGCAATTTACTTATACAGATGGATGTTGGGATTTCATGCTGTCACAGCATACAGAACCTACAGTATCCCCTGGGGAGAGTGGGGGGTTAAAGGCAGTTCACTACCTGTTTCTCTATCAAATTACAGGTTCACCATGCAGGGCCAGGTGAGCAGGAAAGCAGTGCCTTGGCATTGGCAGTTCAGGGGATGGCAAATGAGGAATAGTTAAGATTAGATTTCCCATCTCTTAGCTTTAACCCTCCTTGTATATAGCGTTTGTGTAACAAACTTCAAAGTTACAAGCTTTAAAGTGTTTGTGCTGCTGCTCTGTAGTTTAGTAAGGATTCTCATTGAGCTATTTGTTTATATTTTTGTATATAAAACACATTTGAAACACTCATAGGCAAGGGAAGTACATTTCAGCAGAACATATCCACAATCTCCAAGTCACATAAGTTATGAGGGAAAATGTAAAGCCAATTAAGGGCTTAATTTTTACCTCTAAGCATCTGCACAGCACAAGGGAAGGAGAGGAGAGGAAGGCTAGTGCTGATTAGCAGTGTTTCCAGGACAGAGACAGAAAGTGGGGTTAAGGGCATTCTACTGGGAGCATTTCCATAGACCTTTTGGAATGTCTGAGGCCAGGGGTGGGCAGAAAGGCCATATAATTACACAGACATACAGCTCAGATAGTGAGAGAGCTCCCAGAGGTACTCACGGTCCTTGGAGCTGGTGCCTGAGAGCTGGAACATGGTCCTGACTTCCTTATTTCTGTGAAAATAAATAATCTGTGAGTGAAGTGGGGAAAATAACCTGCCTAAATTTTTAAAAATACATTTAATTAGAAACCCCCAACTTTTGCTAACTTTATGGTTGGTTCATAATACAATTAAAGGAATTTGTAAGAAACATTTTGGTTTGTCTTTATGCAAATTCCTTAAAATTTTCTTAGTTTTTTCCAGGCCCTTAGAAATTTTAGGCAATGACACAATGAAAGAGTTAGAAAGTCTCCTGGTATGTCTTACACAGCTGGGCTTTTGTTAAAATGTGAAATGTTACTCCAGTAGATCAGACTACTTGTTTCTCCTTTTTAGCTTTGTTCTTTAATAATTCAGAGGGTGGAAATCTCTTAAAAATAATTACTTTTATTTCATTCATTCATTCATTCATTCATTCATTCATTCATTCATTCATTCATTCATTTCTGAGCAATGATGATTTCCTCTATTATGTATATGCTGTCAGTGTTGAACTGGAAAGTAAATAGTTTCAAATTTTTTTAATAAATAGTGTGATCTCTTTTTACAATAGGTCAAGAAAAGTTTTAAAAATGTGGCAGTTTATGGACCAGTCTGATATTGAAACCATGCGAAGTCTGAAAGACGCTATGGCACAGCACGAGTCATCATCTGAATACAGGAAAGTGGTCAACCGGGCACTCAACATTCCAGGCTGTAAAGTTGTTCCTTTCTGTGGTGTATTTTTAAAAGAGCTTTGTGAAGTTTTGGATGGAGCATCAAGCCTCATCAGACTCTGTCCACGATATAACTCCCAGGAAGAAACATTAGAGGTAAATGAGATGAATATTCTAAGAAGTTATGGTCATAGCCATCCAGTGCTTTATTTTATGTAATTTTACACAAGGGCATCATCTAACTAAAATTTTCTGAACCAAATGGTTACTAGACTGCTCAGTTACATGGACCTCAATTTAATTCCTGTAGTTACTCAGCAATTTAGATTTGGTTGCTTATAACGTAGTTCTATATCAGAGTACTGAAAAATTAGCATAATAGCAAAGGGTCATGTTTATACTTTGGGTGAAATGTATGTAAAGCTTTGAAGATGTAATTATTTTCTGATAAATTCTCTGACCTTCCACTTAGCTCCTTGGGAATTGGAAAGTTTTCAGTTTGTTAAAAATGGAATTAGAAGCTCAGTGGATCGAGCTTTTCTTCTAGGGAAAGAAACAATTCCCTTGAGTTTTATCCTTTTGGTTTTAAAAGAAAAATGTCCCTGTGAGATGAAAAGATTAAGACTGAGGTGTTTTAAAAGTTTTCAGGACTTACTGTAACTCATGTTACTTGATTTATGAGGTGATTTCATCTGTTTTGGGTTGTAAGTAAGCACAAAATCCCACTGGAAGCCAATAGAAAGTATGAGCTAAAATATCTTAGTAGTAAAAGATTCTGCAGTGAGAAGTAGATGACAAAACACTCTATAACTATACTAATCTTTTAGATATCTCTAGTTTGTTTCAGATTACAGTGGACAAGATCATTTCTTGCAACGAGTAGGGCAAGATGGTTTAAATAATCCAGAAAAGGAATCAACAACAAACAGTATCTTTCAAACTATTCGGAGCTGCAATCGCAGTTTGGAATCTGAGGAGGGTGAAGACACTGTCAGTGAAGGGAGCGAGTCACGAAAAAACTCTTTGAAGGACAAAAGCCGGTACCAGTAGGTCTCATATTATTTACTGTCATCACATGTATATTTCATGGTTTTAATTTCTAATTTCCTTTAACCAAGGCTTGCTTTTAGAATTAAGGGCAACTTTAACAACTTCCCTTGTATTTATGCTCTTCCAATTCAGAACTTTTTTTCCCCTGTAGTCACTATAAGTGTCTGATACTCAACTTATTGGAAACTCTCTGTATGGTCATATTTTCCCTCACATATAATTGCTTCCTCTCACGATAAGGGTAAATCCTTTTTGTCTTACACATAGAGCTTTAAAATTCCACAGTTGCAATTATAATTTTGATCTCTAGTGACAGGAATAGCATCAGGACATATTTGTTATCAGAGCTCAGAACATTATATTCTGCATGCTCAGGCAGTGTTCTGACTCCTTCAAAATAAAGGTTATTTATTATCCTTCAGAAGACCTGTTCTTTTAGGGACATATTAGTTTGAGGCTTTTAAATTTTGTCCAGAAAATACTTGTGAGCACACATTTTGAATTCTCAGGTTGCTGTAGTCCTGCTATTTCGGAAAGGACTTTACTTCATTATGCCCCATGTAAAAAAAGCCCAGTGTTCAGTAGTCTCAGATTTCACTCTGAAGACCTGATGTATTCTGTACTATTCATCAGCAGGAAGTGTAGTAAATACAAAGTTTAAGACATCACATGATGTTTTGGAATGTTCAATGAAGTCTCATTGCAAGCTCGTGTAAACAGAGGTGGAGCAGCTTTAAACTGAGTAACTGTGTTAGACTAACTTGAAAATAAGTAACAGAACTGTATTATTCTGAGGTGAAACACTAAAATTACATGAAGGTTTACATAAAAAGAACATGCTTAAGTGACTGCCTGAGTTATTTATTGGTAGTGTCTGTCAGAAATATCCAGATATTCAGAACTATCCAACATATTTCAGCTACTTAAACATAAAATCTAATAAGTGGCTGCCTGAGAAGCAACTACCATCTTCCTGCTTAAAATGCATTTATTTCATTAACATGTAATTCTAAATTTCATTTCAAATAAATAATCATTATTTCCTGAAAGAATGGTTTCTAATAGAATTATTCACATCTGGCTTTAGTTGCTTCTGGGAAGTGGAGCAGTAGATTAAGGCAAGAAAGAGAGACACACTTCTCTGCCCATTTATGTTATCTTGTGGTTACTTCAGGCCAAATACTTTACTTTAGGAATTAATTTTTGTTAATTAATGTGCTTTAAAATCATCCTGCAAATCACAGTTCAAATGGAGAATAAGCTACGCAAATCAACATTTCGCTTGGATGAGCAAAATAAAAATTAGATGTAAAAGAACAATATGGAGAGAATTAAAGGGTTTTTTTATGTGTTTATGAAGTAATTTCTTGGTGAATTAGTTATTTATGCTTTAAATATAATCTAGTAAATTCCACTCTAAATTAGGTAGGAATTAATTTTTTTTTTAAAAAAAGCTCATATGAATCTGAAATGAGTTTAAATTTTAAAAGAACAAAACTGCAGATAGGAAATTAAAGTTATATTTCCTGATTCAGGCTACTAACTACTCTGCTAGTAGTATTTGTATTTCTGATGCTAACAGTAAAATTGCTTGTAGAATACTTCTGAATGTACTGACTTAGCCCAAGTACTTCACAGACTCAGAATTCTTGTTTCACTTGCCATCTCTTTCCTGGGCATGCAGAGACCTGGGTACAGCACGGGATCGAATTGCTGCAGAGGCAGAAGGGCCATGTTCTGTTGTCCGTCTTGTATGGAGCCTGTGATGTTCAGTTTATTTTTAATTCTATAAACAGCTAAAGAGTTCTAAGGAAGAAATTTAGTCCTTTCTTGTAAGACCTGTCATGTTTGCATAGTATTATAAAATCTAAATCATATCATAATTATGTAGTACCTGATAATTCTGTGTTGTGGTCATAAAGAAAAAATTACACTGCATAGCATGTCCCTCATTCTTTTATAATTGCAAGAAAGATTTTCAATTAGTTTTTCTTTTGATGATATGGATTAGTATTGTGAAACATGAACTCACTAAAGCTGGTAGGTTAATTTGATTTGAAGAAAATGAAAGGCATCTAATAGAATCAGTGAACAATGGGTATAATTACTTTGCTGGTTGAGTTAGCAAGTAAGCTCTATCACTCTCTAATCAGTGACCCATCTAATTTCCCTGAATGTCTGTACATGAGAGATAAGTATTAAACACTAATCTTTATTAGAACTCTATTTTGACAGTTCTCAGATAAATAAAGGTAGGCAGGAAAATAGAAAAAACCTTGACGTTTGAAATACAGTTTTTATGGAATTGTTAATTCATCGACCTATTTAGATACTCTAAACTCTGATACATTGCTTTATTAGCCTGATTTCATGTTCACTTTTAAGCTTGTCTAATTACAATAAATAACTCATAAAATAATAGGGGGAAATCTCATTTTGTTTTCTTTTTATATACTCTGCCATTTTCTCCTCTAAAACTGCAATCTCTTTCCTTTATCCTTTTCATTCCCATGCATCTCAGTGCAGCACACAGAAAGCAAGCCCCTGGTTCAAAGCGAGCCCTGTAAGTGTGTTCTCAGTATTTGATGCTGTGTTGCTTTTGGCAGCTCATGTCAGAGGTTCTGTTTCTGAGTGTGGTCACATGTGTGTGTCTGCCTTACCTGCTGCTTGGACATTTTAATCTGCAGCCTGCAACATGCTGCCAAATGTGAAATGAGGCATAAACAAAGCTCTGCCATTTCTGTCTCCTCCGGCCATGCACACCTAGTCTCAGAATACATTTTCGTAGCATTTTTACATAGACTTGTTTGATTGTGTTGAGGACATGGAGGAGAAAGAGCTGCTTCAGTTGTTCATTTGATTTTCAAATGTTAATCTTGTATAACACAGGTAAATATTTCAATTTACATGTGTCTGGTAAGACTCTAGTAAGACAATGTATATCAGCTCAGTTATAATGTATGGCTTTTATTTTAGAAATATTTTTTAAAGAAACAGAGCTACGCAGGGCTGATGCAGTTACTCTGCAAGTCACCTCACCACAAGCAATATATCCTCAGCCTATTGGCCACCTTTTTATAAATTTGGTGAAGAGGTAGAGGTCTCATCAATTAATAAATTAATTTGTGGCCCAGGTAGAGGAGAGTTGGAGGGAAAACTAATGGTCGTCTATGAAGTTTTGCATTGAGAGATTGCATATATAATTTGGAACAAGTTTTGCTCAGTTGGTAGAACAGGGACAGGAACTGAGAGTACTGTGGTGATATGAAGGGGAAGCACAGAGGGTATTAGGACCAGATGTCTTGGAGGATATGTGAAGGAAAATGGTTTGGACTTTATTGGCTGAATATCCTTAGGAAAACGTGTTTTATTAGTTCTGTTGTACACAGAACAGTTTGTTCTTTTTTTACGTTCACTGAAGAAGTATCAAAATATTGAACATTTGTGCATTCATACATGTTAGAAGCTTCTGCAGGGAAGGTATTTTATTTAAACTGCCTCTTCTATTAGTTCAGTACTGTTGCTCTGTATCTGTTGTTTCTAATTATGGCAAAATATTTCAAAAATTTTCATTGCTGCATATGAGTTTTTTGTTAGTGTTTTCCTTGAGTAGAATTAAATTTTGTGATGAAAAGTATCTGATAAAATTCTTACTGCATTCTTATGAGGAAAGTATGTATTTTAACCACTATTTTACTAGTGTTAATCAGAGTATTAAATAATGGGAATGATCTGCACATTAAATCAGTAACAGAACAGTAAAAGACAGAGATTAGAAGTCCTGTCTTCAATCCACTAGATCTTGCTAACAGTTCCCAGATATGGTACTTGATATTTCAGTGAAGCAATCTAATGCTGTGGTTTGAAAAACTGGAATCACTTGGCCTTAAGAACCAATCAGACATTTTTATTGCTACTGCAAAGTTTGGAAAGTTCTAAGAAAATATAATTATATTGTTACAGCATCTCTTAATTAATTTGGAATTGCAGTAATATAAATTGTAATACTGTAAAAGCTACAGAATCCCTGTAAGTTGCAATTATATAATGATAATAGTATTCTATTTATTTAAACTATGGCAGAAAAAATATTCATCAATCATAACATAAACCAGCACATGTATCACTAAATATAAGTCTCTCATCTTTGTTCACATGCAGATTTATAATTGGAGATCTTTCAGATTCTGAAAGTGACATATTTGAGCAGTTGAAGGAATGGGACACAAATTCAACGGAAGAGCAACAAAAGGCTTTCTGCCATGGGATAGAACTCATTCCCTGGTATGTGTTATCTATCAGGGCTGATGTCCATCAGTTCATGCAACAAGGAGCAACTGTCATTCATTATGACCAGGAGACACATCTCTCAGCACGTTGCTTTCTTCAGCTTCAGCCTGACAATAGTACTTTGACTTGGACAAAACCCACAACCGTTTGCCCTGCAACTGCTAAGGCAAAACTAAGTGTCCTGGGTAATGCTGCTGAGCTTGGCAAATGTCAGTTTCTTGGTAATCCTGGACTGGTGGAAGGTTTTTTGGACTTATTTTCAGCCAAGGCTGTTTATATGGGACACTCAGGCATTGATATGCACACTGTGTGTGTTCAAAATAAACTTTGTAATATGTCCCTTGAAGAAAATGGTATAACACTACTTTATGGACTTCAGACTACTGATAATAAGTTACTGCACTTTGTTGCTCCAAAATATACTGCCAGAATGCTGTATGATGGATTGCTGGAATTGACTAAAGCTGTAAGAAAAATGAGGAGATTCCCTGATCAAAGACTGCAGTGGCTACGGAAACAGTATGTCAGCCTTTACCAGGTAAAAGATGCTGTGATTCTGTATAAGAAAAGTTCAAAATAACAACAACTTAATGTAAAATAATTAGTTTCTATTATAAGTAGGGTTAGATTAAACATGAGCACCAAATCTCCAACTTTGTAACACAGCTTAAGCCAATAAGATCTGGTTCTCCAAACAATGTTATGTCAAACTTCGCAAGTTTTGAATACACCAAGGTTAAATTTTTTTTATCTTATTAAATTCTTCATATGTTTGGAGTTTTATAATAAACATGTTACTAAGGAAAAAGCAATGACAGTACTTGAAAAGGATGCTGAATTACTGAGTGATGAGAGTTAGGGCCAAAAAAACCCCAAAGCAGCAAACAAAATAGCACTTTGGTATTCACACAGTAATTAAAAATTGCCTCCTCTTGATGTTTTGTCTTTCATTAGTTCTTCAGAGATGTCTGTATTATTGCTTTAAAAAGTGTGTCTGTTCTTAGTCTCCTTGTTTTGTTAACGCTGAGAATTTTTGCAGGAGGATGGAAGGTTTGAAGGCCCAACCTTGGCTCAGGCTGTTGAGCTGTTTGGAGGCAGACGGTGGAGCGCAAGGAACACAAGCACGGGCTCTCTCACCAAGAGCACTGAGAAACCTAACGTACAGAGAAACAACACCCTGGGGATAAGCACAGCTAAGAAAAAGAAGAAAGTACTCATAAGGGTAGAATATTTTTTTATTCATGTGTTTTGTTGCTTATCTGGCTGGTTTGTTTCCTTCTTGCAGTTACTGTGTAGCTAACTGTGTTCTGAACCAGAGGAAAAAGATGATAATTTTAAAACTGTTTATTGCAGTTTCAGGTTTTGGGATTATTGTTCTCCAATAGTTCTGGATTCTTTTCTCATGCTTAAAGCATTCTCAGGACATGTAGGTGCTGGGGCTAGCAGAAGGGGACAGAGCTTTCTTGCAACCTTTAGGTACTACCTCAATATAAAGGTAAAATATTGGTAATAATAAAAATATTAACATACAAAGTGATATCTGAAGTCTGGTGTCACTTTTTTTTAATCTTTTTTGTTTCCATGTTTCCAGAAACATTCCCACAATTATTCCAGTTCAGGTTAGCATGCAGTTTTGTCTCATGTGGGTGACAGTAACATGACCTGATCTGGCAGTCTTCTCTTTTTTCCTGAACTCAACTGCTTTCAGAAATAGGCAGGAGAGAGAAAAAGGCAATGACTTGTTGCTCTATACTACCTGCGCATTCTAGTGGGCAGGTAGGGGAGATTCTTAAATGAGAACCATCCTCTTTAGGGCTCCTGTGCACCGGTGAAATAATGTAAAACCAACTGAAACACTTTCCAGAGGTGAAATCATTGTCTGCTTCTGTGTGATGTCAAACTGAGGTAACAGCTAGTGGTCCCACACTTCACTATGTATCCCATTAAAATTGCCTCTTTTCTACTGGTGTTGGCCTTACAGGAGTCTGTTTCTTAAGGAATAGCTAATTTATCTCATGGTTTTGTTACAGGTTGCACTGATAAAGAATGGAAATAGTTGTGGGTGTGGGGTTTTTATTATGCTTCTCATCATTTCCAGGGTGAAAGTGGAGAGGCCACTGATGATGAAATGGCAACTCGGAAGGCAAAAAGTTGTAAGGAATATCGTAATAGAAGTGGTTCAGATCCTCAAGATATTGATGAACGAGAAGAACCAGGTAGATATATTGCTTCAGTACTTAGAAGTCCATCAGACTTTTGCTCAAAGTCTTTTTATGCAGACACTTTTTGTGGTGTTAAAGACTTTTTGCAGTCAAAACTCCAAATGCTGTAAGCTTTTAAATTAATTTCTGTAGTTGTTCATGATTGTTCTTTCATTTAGTTTCAGTAGCACTCCCTTTCCATTAAGATGAAATGTGTATGTAAGTGTGGTTCAGTATGTACTTTTTGGCTGTTTTGGAACAAATCTGGAATCCTGTTAGTGTCTTACTGTGTGTTAGTGAATTGGATATAAGCATTTTTATTGGGCAAGATGTTTTAATTGTGATGAAAATTTTTTCTCCATAGATCAAAATATTATTATTAATGCTTCTCCATCTAACAACCTGCCATCAAGAAGAGCTCACTCTCTGACTGCATCCGGATCTCCAAACCTGGGAGCTACATCACCTTCACCAGCAAGACCAGTCTCCTCTCCTGTAATATCTTCAAGCAAGAGTCAGTCTAGGTAAGGATTTAAATCAATGCTTTGATTAAAAAAAAAAAAGATACTGTTACTTATCATCAAATGTGTATTTTCTACACACAAAATCTGATAAAAACAGCACCAGAAATGTCATTAGCCTCTTTGTAGACATCTGAAACACATTGTAGAACAAGAAAGGATGTTTAAGCTGAAATACCATGAATCAGAAGATAGCTTTCAGCAAGTCCCTGAGCAGAATGCTTCAGTTTGTCTGTTACAGAAGCAGATAGGAATGCTGTTCCAAAACTACACAAATAGAGAGTTTAACTCTTTCTTCAGTTCTCCAAAACATAGTTATAGACATCTTCTCTATAATGAAAATAAACAGAAATGTTATAGATGTGTGAACTGAAGCTCTGAGGTTTCTCATCACAATTCATTTCTGCTTAGGGAAATAGTAACTTTTGCTGACATTCCTGGTGATGAACCAGAGGAACAGATTTGAAATCTTTCTCTCAATGCCTCTTATCCTTGAACATTCAACCTTTTTATGTCACTTAAGCAGTGCAAAAGGTTATACTGGTTATGTTACATGCAGTGACACAGTGTGCTATTGTATTAATTATATAAATAGTGATGGTTGGTGGTGATGGTAGTAGTTACAGTAGTAATAATATCACAACCATAATGTGTCAGGGATGTGGATGGTACTTTATGGAGTACAAGAGTACAGTCTCAGTAGAGGTTTTGCAGTGCCTTTTAAGAGAATGAATGGAATATGATTATGAGTATGAATCTTGGGAGTTCCACAAGAGCAATAGTAAACAATGAAAGAGATTACTGACACTGGTGTGATGTTACTTTTGCAAAGACATGTCTTGTGTAATGGTTCCTGCTGTGTATTTCTTGGGGATTTTATTTAGACTTAAGAGAGTTGGATATGACAACAGGCGTGAGTAGTAGAGCCACATGTGGACCTATGTGGCTGGCTTAACACTGCTTTCCACTGCTTTCTGAGACTTGTATTATGTTCTTTACTTTTGTTCTTCACTGCCATTCACAACCTTGGATATGTCTTTGTAAGCATTTATGGGGTTTTGGTTTTTTTAAGGGTTAGAACAGATTTACTTAAAACTGAAGAAACACTGCTTTACTACCTCTGGAAAATGCTTCTGTGTTTTGCAAATCTGCTTTTTGCTTTTATGCCAAAATGCTTGTTGTTCTCTAAAAGAGATTAAAAGGCTCAACGGAGAACTCACATTCCCAGGGGAAGGACAGCTAATGTTCTTTTAAATCCTCTTAGTGGTGGGTTTCTGTACAGATCCCTGCATAGCTTAGTGCTGTGGGCCTCTCCAAGTTATCACAGGTTTTCCCTGGCAACATTGTTCCTCAACTCCACACATCTCTTGGCAAAGGCCTCCCATGTTTGCTATGGCCCTTCTTGCTAAAACTTCCTCAGGACAGCTGTGTGGCTGTTTCATCTGTCCTGAAGAAATCATCTCAGAATAAACTTGCATGTTTTGCCCGTTACCTTGACCTAGTTTTCATGACCCATTAAGTGAGTTGGAACACTGGGGAGAGTTTTATTCTTGGTATTTAGTTTTTGGACCCTTGTTGGGCCTAAATTTTGCTTGCCAGTTTTCATGTGTGTGGACACTTCACGTGTCCCTCAATTGTGATCAGTGAGTCTAAGTTATCAAATAGTTGGCTCTCTGCTTTCCTCAAAATTCTTTTGATCTTCCACCTTATATGTCTATTCATTCACTCCTGGGATATATTTTAGAGTAAACCAGCTGGCTGCCTCCAATATGAAATTTAGGTGCAGTTCTGGAAATAGGTGCTCCAGAGACTTCTGTAATCAGATGCATGGATCAAAAGCTTACTCAAACTATCTATAAAATACTGTCTTGGAGGACACAGCAAGATTTGTACCTTCTGGCAATCCACCCACAATTGTGGTATGTCCTATTGCTTTGTGTTGCATTAAACATTAGGCAGTCTGTCGGGCAATAATATGCCATGGCTTATTTCAGCCACTTCAGATATAAAACACACCAAACTTGAAAATATGTCTTAGAGACAGACCAAAACCATTGGAAGCAACCTGACCTGTGCTAATTGCAGGGCAGGGCAGAGCAGTGGGAACTTGAGTTGTTCTACCCCACTCAGAAACAGAGGCAGGACAGGTGCCTGCGGCAGTCCTGGTGGAAGTGATGGAGGAGCAGACTGGGGCAGTGGTCCACAGGCTGTAGTATGTCAAGACACTGAGTAGCAGAATGTTCTTCCTGGGAGCTGCTGCCTTTAACTCAGGTGATACGCAAGCAAAGTAAGTTTGGGAATCCACACATGCTGAACATGCCCATTTTTAATTTCTATTTTGCTCTGTTTTTGTTGTTATTCTGCAGTCCCATACAAATAAAGTTACATACTTAGTTCAACCATACAAGTTTGGTCAGTATGATCATAAATTAAGATAAAATGGAGTATCCATTTTCAAGTACCAGAAAGTTTGAATTACCTAGATAATGAAATAACCTAGGAAATACATGATCACTGGGATTGCTTGTACACATTCATATGGCTCTGCACACATGTGAACTAACACAGTTTAGTAATTCAGATTAGCATCTGGATTTAGGCTCAAACACTGGCAAGGCTTCATAGCTGATCATAAGCTGGTTATGCACATTAGGTGAGTGCATGATCCCTCACAGAACCTGGAGCTTAGGAGAGCAGCAGGCAGAGGGTTCCACCAGCAGCACAGAAAGCTGAGCTGGTGACAAATTCCTGCAGTGTAGCAGGAGAACTGCAAGAGAGATTTCTAGTTCTTTTTCTCATGCCATATAATATGTGCATAATGTTATCTGAGCAGTAAATTAGGACAATGTCTCCACTAAATGAGAAGTTCTAAATAGAATAAAATTTCTTAAAATCAAAAATAAAAACCCTAACTATCATGACAAAAATATAAAAAGAGAAGGACCTGGCTATCTTTACTGTACATTTTAAATAATAGTGATTCTTATGAATAGAGAGTAAAAAATGGTATTTTTACATATGTAACTCGTAATTCTCATATCCCTGGTGTCCTTCAAAATAATTTGCTTTCAGATAAATCCGTGTACAATCCAAATGTCCAGCTGCTTTTGTTGTTCTTTCAAAGCAGATGTGCATTTGACAAATTTCCAAGTTCTTTGGAAATCCAGTGCCACCTGTAAAGAGGAAGGAAGCAGGAAAGGTGATCAGGCCCCTGGAAAAGGGAGCACAGGATATGGAAAACTAGGGATGGGGGTTTATTTGTGAAGAGAGAGTAAACTACCTTTCACATTAACTGTATACAGGTGTAATCCAGACTTACTAATTGCAGTTTTGGTTGTTGGTGATGGTGGGGTTTTCTTGGGGTTTTTGGCTGTTTTTTTAACAACCTATTTTACCCATGGAACAACTCTAGAAGATAGTCTTTAGTCGTCAGATATGGTGAAATGCTGAACATTTTCTTCTGCTGTTGGTCTTCCATTTGGTACTCTACAGTTCCAGTCTGTTTTCTGGAGTCTAGAGACTTTCCTCATCTTAGTTTATTTTTCTTGTCTGATAAAAATGTTAGGAATTATTTTATCCAAAAAAAGTTATATGCAGTATGTCAGTACTTGGCATAATGATGTCAAACAAATCGAACATTATCAACTAAAGTAGATGGTGTTTTTTAATACTTTTAAGTCACATTCTGTTTTCAGTTGCATACATTCATCCAAGGCCAGGAGTAACTTGAGGAATCTGATCTAGCATATTTGTGTAAAAAGTCACCTGCATGTCTTTAGGAACACTGGACAACAAGCTGGTTCTGTTTTTCCATCACAGCTGTTTGGAACTATTTGTACTGAACCCGATGGCAGAAGTCACAGCTTAATAGATTTTTATATTTAAACATTACAAGCAATGAATTCTGACATATGGTGGCCTACCCTGATATTTTGAAACAAATACTGTAGCTTCTGCAGTTATGGTTTAAACTAGACAGTTCTTGATATTTGTGTTGTTTGCTTAGATCTCTCCCTTTTCAGGATGCTGGTGCTGGCAGATCCTATTCCTGCAGTACGTGTTCATTGCTGCTTTGACTGAGGAAGAGGCTCAAGAGCTCAGCTCCTCATTGCAAATTACTGCATGTAATTCCCTAAGGACTTGTTCACGCTTCTCGAGTCAGGGCCTAACTACACTTACTGGTGTAAATCCTTAGTAGCCTGAAGATTTTGGAAAGTGACTTGTACTGGATCTTTTTCAAAAACTTTGTTGAGCTGCACAACTTAGATTATATGATTGCAGTTACAGAGCAATTGGCTGGGCTTGATATTATTCAAATCAATTAAAATAAATAGCACAAAACAACTAGTTGTTTCTGTGATCATTTTCTGCCTTTGCTCTCAAGAAATTCCAGTTTGCTTTCCTTCCTTCAGTCCACAAACCTGAAAGGAGGAAATCATCAGAACCACATTTCTAGAAGGAAATGGCCTTCAGGGGCTACTGTCCAAGCCTAATAGAAGAAGAGGACTGTAGTTTGACCTGTCTCTGAGATATCTGATGATAATCCCAACAATGAAGAGTTGAATGCCAGGAAAACGGAAGGCTTATACCTCTTAAAATCTGCACCTTCAATGCTCCCAGATGGAAGAAACCCCATGTATATAAGGAAAATATTTGTTTTTCTTGCATATTGAGTCAAAAAATTAGTATTTTATTTTGACAGCAAAGCTTTAAGGAATTCTACTTCTGTTTTATTTTTTCCATAGCAAATCTTTAATGAATGTCATAAAGATCCTGCATTACAAGAATATTTTAATTGTTTTCCTTAAAGGGAAAACCAGAATGCTTTCATTTGTGCCATATGCATCAGGCACTTTTGCACATGAAAATTTTAAATAGAATGCCTATACATTATTTATTCTGGCTAAGTTTGCAGTTGTCTTGAGGGAAAAGAATAGCTGCCATAAAGCAAGAAGGTACAAACTGTCAATGTGCATCTTGGAAGATGCTGCTTCATTTGCTTCTTCCAGATATTGGTAATAAATGCATTAAGGAGAGCACAAAGTAACTATTGCTCTAGTCATGCAGAACATTTCAATCAGTAGGTTTAGTGTAACCACACTACAGCAATCTTTTTCTGATTTAGCACGTGGAGCAGCAGTAGCTGGCACGGCCGCGTTAAAGGAGGAATGAAGGGCTTTCAGAACTTCATGGTGTCTGATAGCAACATGACTTTTGTGGAATTTGTAGAGCTCTTCAAGTCTTTCAGGTAAAGTATGTTTTTATTCTGCACTAATTTCATTCACCCAAGTTTATCAAAAAGCAAAAATTGAACTTTTCCACTCTTTTTGCAGTGTCCGTAGCCGCAAGGATCTGAAAGACCTTTTTGATATCTATGCTGTGCCTTGCAATCGATCCGGCTTAGACCCTGCTCCACTTTATACTAATTTGAAGATTGATGAAAATAGCAGTGGATTCCAGCCTGATTTAGGTGTGTTAAAGAGAAAAATCGAGCCATTAGACTGCTGAGCAGCTTTGGTTATTGGCCTTAACAAAAAGTGTCTCAGTCTCAAGAAGAACTCTCAGTTATAAGTTTAAGTAGGCGAGTGCTGCCATGCCTCCACTAATACCTTGTTAGCAGGATGTGAGACAGAAATGAAGGGAAGGAAGAGTATTCCAGCTTTCTGTTAGCCAAATATATTTGGGACCGATAATATTAGAGACATAAAACTTTTTACTGAGTGGCTGAGCTCAAGGATCTGTACAGGTTACAGGAGCTCTGGAAGGGCTGAAACACTGATCAAACATGACGAGGAGAAATGAGGAGGCTGGGCCCTGTGTCTCATCTGGCTGTTTTTAACTTATCTGGTGTCCTAGTGGATCTGCTTTATGTGGGATAAGGGGAAGGAAGCCTCTGTCCCTCTTTAAATTCCCCAGTTACCATAACCTAAATCTGGAACCTTAAAGAAAATAGTCTTTCTGCCAAGCAGCTTGTGGGGAGGGCGCAGAACAATTGGCATAGGGGACTGGAAGAAGATAAATGGTCTATTGAGCAGGAAGGCTGTGAGGTTGCACACGGTGAAGGAAAGACTTTGAGGCTGTTTGTGGTTGTGAGAGGAAGCAGGAGAGTCCTGGGTGACAGTGTGGGAGAGGCTATGGATCCATGTTAAAGGTTCCAGGATTTTATTCATAACAATTGAACACACAGTCTGCTCCCATGGAATCTCTTTCTTTTGTTAGTGAATAGAAGGATGGATTTGTTCTATTTACTGTGTCAGTGCTAAAATACTCATTCAGATACTCATGCACATTGTATGCTGGACTATATTCTTTACAGTATATATATAATACAGATAATTATTCAGCATATATTTATATTCCCTTATTTTTCTCTTAAGATTTGTTGACTAGAAATGTTTCAGACCTTGGTTTGTTCATTAAGAGCAGGCAGCAGCTATCAGACAACCAGAGGCAAATATCTGATGCTATTGCTGCTGCCAGCATTGTAACCAATGGTACAGGAGTGGAAAGCACATCACTGGGAATATTTGGAGTGGGAATCCAGCAGCTAAATGACTTCCTAGTGAATTGCCAAGGAGAACACTGCACCTACGATGAAATCCTCAGTATTATCCAGGTCTGTAATATAAATATCTTGCAATTTCTTTTTACTTGAACCCCTGTTACTTCCATTTTCCCCACTAGCATTGTCTGCCAGTCACAATAGCATCTGTGTGGATATCTCCTGTCACTCTGATATTGTCACTACTGTTTACTTAAATTTAAAATTTCATATTATCTTTATTTTGGGCTAGAAAATTGAATGGATGTCCATAAATAAATCCATTTTAAAAAATCATACAAATAAACAGTTTTATTTGCTGTGTGTGCTCTAGCACGGAAGGGATGTCACTACTTGGGAAAAGTATTTGTGACAGTTCATTTTTTTCTCCTAGTCTGTGGCCACACTTGAATGAGATTAACCCTAATTTGTAACTTAAAAAAGCACCATTTCCACATATTTTTATTTTATTATTAAAAAAAAATCCAGAGCAAACATGGACATTTTATTCCATTATGTACAAATGCTGAAGGTTGTAGAAAGTGTGTAGAAAATTTTTTATTCCTCTAAACACACATAATTAATATGCCTCAAAACTAACCACCCACTTGGCAGTTAACAAAGGCTAAAAATTGTATATTTCAATTATCAACAGATAATACAAAATTGCAAGTGTAAAAGAAAGATATTCTAAAGAAGCATCAAGTTAGAATACCACAAGTCTCTTTAAACTGAGGCGGGGCTATGTTGTGTTTAAGCATAAGAGGTAGGAATAGGATGCCTGATCACAGATCCTTCTTAATTTCAGTTTAAGTGCTGACTCTACTTTCTACAGGAGGTTGGATTAGATGACCTCTTGACAACCTTTCCAACCTGAATGATTCTGTGATTTACATTTAGGGGTTTAGTATGCTTGTTTAGTGATTTGTAAAACACAGTTTGCAGGCACATAATTAGCCGCAAAAAGACTGGTTTTACATGCCAGCCGATGAGTGCTATGAGCATACTACCCTATGAAAACATGGCAAACATGTATTTCTAAGAATTATTATGTATCTCTTCAATTTCTTCCTCATAGAAATTTGAACCCAGTGTGAATATGTGCCAGCAGGGACTGCTATCTTTTGAAGGATTTGCAAGGTAATTACCTATGTGTTAATATTTTATATACATATCTCAAAAGCCACCAGTGTATTGATGTTTGTGTGACAGTCACAAAATGCTCAGCACAGCATAAAATTGCCTCACATCTTCTCACTTCTAGATTTTTGATGGATAAAGACAACTTTGCCTCCAAAAATGATGAATCGCAGGAGAATGCTGAGGACTTGCACTTTCCTCTCTCATATTACTACATAGAATCTTCACACAATACTTACCTTACTGGCCATCAGCTTAAAGGGGAGTCCTCAGTAGAGCTCTACAGTCAGGTATGCAGGATTGGATCACTGTGCAGCTTTCAACATGAACTTGTTTGCTTTACTGGCAAGTGGCAGAAACATGACCTTTTTGCTTTGAAAATCTAAATGTCCTAAACCCCTGCTTACAAAATGTTGGAAAACATGACGTGTGGGAAAGCTGCCTGTAAGCACAGTTGTGCTCAAATGCCTTTTCTAAGAAAAAAAAATGGGTTTAGTTTGAGATTCATAGCATTTAGACACCAGTCGGTCTGACCCAACCTACTAAAATTAGACTTTCCCACAGGAAAGACTGATCTAATATTTTAGTTCATTCAGATGTCAAAAACACTACTGAAATACTGTACATTGCAATGCTAAGACAAATTTCAAATGGAACTATAACTTGTAAAAGCATTACTTCTAGGAATATTCTACTGTTTTTTAGACTTTATGCCTTATTGGTGGTGAACAGGAAAAGAACGATTTCTCCCTAGGGCTTTTGGTTCTGTGTTTGTATATATTTTTTCATATCTGTGTGTTTACAAAATGCTAGAGAAAGCATCAAACTTGCTGTCAGTAGTATTTTCATTACTTTAAATGTTAATGACTTACCATTGAGAAGGGCTTGTCTGGTGTCCCATGTGCTTCTTCACCTGGGGTAGTAAGACACAGGGATGAGGCTGTGTTAGGAAATCCTGAATAACATGATTTCATTGAGTAATGCAATTGCAGAGGTTCCTGTAGTAGCATTACACAGGGATGTGAGTGTTGTGTTGGTAATAGATGGGAAGGAAGACAGAGCTCAGCTGGCTTCAAGATTCTCATGATTCAGAAAAACCTCTCCTGTCCCTCAAGTCATTGTTGGCAGCTGAAGGGGCACTTTGTTCTGGCTGTGTGTGTCCAGCTCTCTCAAAAGTTGTGGTGTGCCAGCTATGGACACAGCTGTCTGAAATCCAATTATTCAGGTTTTGAGTAGGAGAAGTAACTTTTACTTTGTTCATGAATATTTTTGCTGGCAATGGTTTTGATTGTTGAGATCTTTCTATTCAGTAAAGTATTTAATTGTAGTGCAGGTGACAGGCATGCTAAATACTGATAGCAATAATAAGCTGGGTTGTCAACAGATGGGTTAGCTTGTCTTTCCCTTCATCCTTCCTCTTTGCTTCTTTCAGTGGTTTTCTAGCAAGTAGGGGTTTCTAAAATAATTAAATTAATAAATAAAAAGTGGGTGTAAATTAACTTAATATAATTGATTAAGATGGCCTGGTACATTTCTGTTCTAAATACCCTCATAGAAGTTGTTTCTTAAGACGTCCTTTTCAGATGATCCTCTATTTATAAAACTAATTATAACAGAAAGAACTAGCAAACAAAATGCAGGTGCTATCCCCATAAGTTGCCCTGGGAGCAAGCTGGAATAAATTGTCATGTTGCTTTATAGCTGCTTTTTAAGGTAGAAATATGGAAATGTTTCTCTCCCTCAGAAAATTAAGCTATACATTAGGAACCACCTTCAACAAACAAATTCCCTGTGTTCTCTGAGATAACCATGAATTTCAAAGCTCTATGGTAATTTTCCTAAGAACATACATGCTTTCCTAATTTTGCCATTCTTTTTCAATGGGAAATGAGGAATTCAGTTAGGGAATGCATTTAGCTGGGGACTGTAGCTCTGTGCGCTGTTTACTTCACAGAAATGGCTCTTTCCAGCACTCTTGCTGAATCACTGGGCTTTCATTCAGCTCTGTAATGACTCTGTTCTGCTTTGAGGGCAAGAGGCTATGACTTAGACATGCTTACACTGTTCAATTGCATTGTAGGTTCTTTTACAAGGCTGCAGAAGTGTAGAATTAGACTGCTGGGATGGTGATGACGGGATGCCTATCATTTATCATGGGCACACTCTTACTACTAAGATCTCTTTTAAGGTATGCTGATTATTGCACATAGAAACAAAAAAATGAGAAAAAAAATAGTATTTTTGTCTGTAATGAAGGAAAAAAATTGCCTACTAGAAATACACAAATCCTAGTAGGCTCAATCCTAATTGAACATGAATGTCAAACATGAACTCCTCAGTGCCAAAGATTATGGTTTTTAAATTAGTTTTGCTAGCAGATATACTGTGATTTCCTGTCTTTTTGTTGTCAACATGAGTAACATAAGTAGGTATTACCAGTCCTGTTGTAACAAGATGCTTGCTTGTTTTAAAAGCAAAATTGTGGACCCTTCCTTCTTGGAGAGGAAAACAGATGTCTTCCCCTTTCAACTAACAGTGAGTTAACTGAATGCTGCCAAGTAATGCAGTGTTCTTTCCATGGCCTTTGTGTCCTGCAGGAGGTGGTTGAAGCCATTGACCGCAATGCATTCATCACCTCCGACATGCCGGTTATCATCTCCATTGAGAACCACTGCTCGCTGCCGCAGCAGCGCAAGATGGCCGAGATCTTCAAGGTAGGCCATCAGCTGCAGTGAATTCCTCTAAGCACATGCCTTGGGATTTTCCATGATACATCACATGTTCTTGACATTTCAGAATGTATTTGGAGATAAGTTGGTGACAAAGTTTTTATTTGAGAGTGACTTTTCTGATGATCCCATGCTTCCTTCCCCTGGCCAACTGAGAAGAAAAATCCTGCTTAAAAACAAGAAGCTGAAAGCCCATCAAACACCGGTGGATATATTGAAGCAAAAGGTAAAACATCTCCTTAATAGCAAGCAGTGAGACCTAACTTTTGTTAGAAACAATTATTTTGTGTTTGAAGTTTGTGCTGTTTCCACGTGTCCAGAATAATGTAGTGCATATTCATGCCTGGAAGACTCAGTGGATTGCAATGCTCTCAAATGAGTAGACAAGATATATAGTAAAGTACAGGTACAGCATAACTAAATTTTAGTGTATATTGGTTCTTTAATACTTCACAATATTATCATTAACACCACATGCCTTATGTGATAAACATAAATGAATTTGCTTTCTGAGGCTATAACATTTACTGTTCATGTTTATTGGGAGATAGTGATGTGGATTAAGTATGTGTGTATATTTACAATATGTAGTAATTTTTGGTAGAATTCTGCTTTGTTTCTTTTTCATAGTCAGTCCAGAAAAATACTCTCTGTCTTAATTCCTTTTTGTGGGAGACTCTGCTATTCAAACAGTGCTTATACATGTATGAGAATTTGTCTTTGATTTCTAAAAATTAGAACTGCATCTGTAGTAGCCTCAATATAATAATGTCTATGGTGAGTCAGCAATTTGGTTGAATCCTTGAAAATGTAAACACAGTAGCATTGGACTTAAATTCTTGTATCAGAATGACTAAATCACACTGATTCGTAGCAGTATATAGACATTTTTCATCTTTTGAGAAAGTTTTAAACTGGTTCCAGAAAAGCATACATAAGACTGCAAAAAAGCAGTCTTCCTTTGTATGATGTGCCAAGTGGAAATTTTCCCATAAGTAATTAGTTTTCCTATCTTATCAAGTGTTTTTCTTCCAATACAAGTTTTCTTTATATTCACACCCCTAAAATGGTATTTTAGTTTCATCTTAACAATCTCAATTATTTCTCGTTCAGTACTTTCATATAAATTAAATAAGATGCAAACAGCAATGAAAACCCTTTTGTTTTTTAAAAGTACTTGCCTGTAATTTAATGAGTGACTTTATTGTTGTAGGCTCACCAGCTGGCACATATGCAAGCACAGGCTAGCAATGGTGCTAGCAACCCCACACCTACCAATGAAGAGGAAGAAGATGAAGAGGACGAATATGACTATGACTATGAATCTCTCTCTGATGGTAACAATATTTCCTTTATTTATTTATTTATTAATTACAGTGCTGTTGTTAGAACTGTAGCAATAAAGATGTAAGTATTCTAGTTCAGAAATTAGGTAGGTAAGTTGATCTTACATTGTGAGAGGATGATGTACATATTATCCTTGGTGACACTTTGGTGCCATAGTCTCTAATACTGTGAAATTAATTTGACCATATGGAGGACTTGAGTGTGACTTTACGGCTGACCATTAGATGTTTTACCTGTGAAGTGTATGCTAAATTCTAGTCTTTGTTACTTATATAGACTCCTGCAAGCTCATGTTTACAACAGGCATAGCCCTTTTGTCTGCATGATCTGTGAAGTACCATTTTAGTTGCACTTTCGGCATTAGCTGTTTGTGAGTAAAGGTGGAGAAGCTGCTGAGTCCTTGGTTTATTCAGTGAAGATGGTTTTATTAAAGCTTCAGGTGCTCAGTGGAAAAATAGCAAGACATGCCTTAGTGGCTTGCTTTGTAAGTTCATGGGCTGTCTATGCTTCAGCTATCCTACCCTTCAGGAACTGGCAGTGTAGCATAACTCCACCTTTAGGAGCAGTTAATAGATTGGATTAATGATTGACATGCCAGAAGTGATAAAAAAATACTGCAGTTACTAACTTCCACTACTTCCTTGATTCTAGTACAGATGAGGACAGAATGTACCCTGCTGAGGTTGCTAAGCTGAAGTCATCCATCTTTTTTTGCTTCTTTTGCTGTGGGGCTGGTTGATTCACATAGAGAAAACAGCTGGAGTCAGAAAATGTCAAAAAACATGCAATTCTCTCAAATTTTGTCAAAGGATGCTTGTCAGAACCTCCAAGTATGAATTGAAGAAGCTGAATGCACGTAAATGAGTTACTTGCTATTTTTAATCAGTAATTTTCAGAGAATATATCACAGTGTGTTTACCTAATAAGACAGCAGTGATGGTACAAGTGAAACCAAGCTCTTTGGGTAGTTAAACCCTGCACCATTGTTAAACTCCATAAATGAGTCACAAAACTGACCAAGGGGGCAAAACGTTACAGATGTGCTTCAGAGCAGATAAATGTAAGGTTATACATTTGAGGCAAAACCTTTAAACCTTGATTATATGATTCTAAGATCAGTGATGGCAGTATCAGTTGCAGAGCTCAGCTTGGTGTTCAGTGATGGCCAAAAGATGGAGATCATCAGGACAGTGCTGAAAAAAAGTATCTTTTTGCTTCTGTATAAAACCTTAATATGTCACAACTTGAGTTCTGTGTCCAGTTCTTGCCTCCAGCTCTCAAGAAGGATATGGTGGAGTTAAGGAGGTTAGAGTGAAGGGCAGCCAGAAAGGTACAGGGAGTGCAGCAGTGGCCTTACAGAAGCCTGAGAAGGCTGGAATTTTCCAGCTGGTAAAGAAGGGGACTGAGAGGGCTACTTGAAAATACTCATTGTGTGGGACAGGGTGGAGATAGCGAAGATGTAACAGACTTGTGAGGAAAATACTGCAAACCAACTGCAGTAAGTGACTTGTGAGCAATGTTCTAGTTAAGAGAAGGCTTGAGAAATCTGAAGCTAACAAGAAATATTCACACCTTCCAATATATGAAGAAGTCTGCAGCATGGTTTACTACTTTATTATAATCATATTCTTTTGAGTCTTTAATTATGTTAACATTTTGGCAAAACTAATCTAAATAATGGTCTGTAAACTTTCTAAAGGAGATTTGGTCTTATTTTTCTTACTGATTTTTTTTATGTAAGGCTAGTAGTTTTACAACTGACACTAAATTTTCATTTTTCTGGCTGTAAATCTTAATTTCCTTTACTCTTATTCCCTCTCTGACTCATTTCCCTGTAGCTGATGTCCTTAATGCTTCTCCTGCTCCTAACAGCCAGGAAGGTAAAGCCATTTGGTTGAGCATTTTAACTGCATGAAATCAGCACTGCATCTTCAGCCTGTTCAATGTGACAGTGTGAATATATGGGTTTTACTTCATATTATAAATGCAATCATATATTTTTATGCTGGTCAGAAGCTGTTAGAAGGCTGCATGTGTGACACTGGTTATGCATAAAAAGAATACGGTCAAAGCATCAGAAATATCAGGAATGAAATAAAACCATTCTTTTTGTGACAGTTGCAGTATTTTGGTCCAAAAAGACCAAATTAGTAGATATATTATTCTCTGATAAATATGTAACTTTGAAGAGGTATTTCTATAGATGGAAAAAATATTTGTGCATGGAGAAGGTAAGGAGAGGAAAGCCAAAACTTGCTGTACAAAAGCGTATTGGTATTTGATGTAGTTAATTGTGTTTGAACATTCTTTGCCATTCAGGACTGTCAGTTGGTTTTAGATGGCAAACTTAATTCATTAGATGATTTGGTTTTAAGGATTGTTTGAGCACAAAAGGATCAGATTTAAAGAAACTTAAATATATTAACTAAAGCCAAGCATTAAATTTTTTAAATAGAAGGTTACTATTAGAATATGATGCTTTGACCAGTAAATGCATTATGTTAGCTTCTGGTTATTCATATAACCACAAATGTTAAATTTCCAGTTGAAATTGTTTAGCTCTGTGTTTATTAAAATCCCATTAATTTTTAGATAACATTCTTGAAGACCGACCTGAGAATAAATTATCAAGTGATAAAATGCAGTTTGAATATAATGAAGAGACTGCCAAACGACTAAAGAAGGCTGATTGTACTACTTACAGTAATAAAGGAAAGGTAGTCCTGCTTTTTCCCCCTTTCTTCCCAACTGCACTTGGATATATAACTAGCTTCAAAAGGATTTGGCCAGTTTTGGTAACTGAGGCATCAGATGGCAAATGTGCTTTAATGAAGACAAATAATAGAAAGCATGGAAAGGCACCAGAGAAAATAGATTAAATAGAACAGATGCTCAACCTATGGTTCAAAAAAAGTCCTCAGAGGTTATGGTATATATAGGCTGTTTGGCTGAAAACTTAACTGTTGTTGGTCTCAAGGAAACATTAATTGAAGTGAGATCCAGAAGCTTATTTATATATTTAATTTCCATTATATTGACACAACTGAAGATGTCATCTAAATCTTCATCATATCAAAATAACTTTAAAATACCGCACTATGATATCAGATAACAACTGTATCTCTTTCTTACTAAATCATCTGATGATGGAACCAGTGCGTTGGTATTTAGTGAATTGTAGTTTCTCCTAAACATGGATTTGTTTTGTCTAAATGTAGAACTAACTGTGATTAAGGCTTTGCACATTACTGTAGAATCAGTAACAGGTATTGCTACATAAATGTGCACAGGAGAGGGAGATGTGTTAGGTGACGACACAACCATATAGGAAGAAAGAGATAAAGTATTTTAAAGACATAAGTAAGACATGCAAGATTTCTTCCACATTCAGTAATATTATTATTATATGTTCTTGGAATTGTCACTCAGGTTTATGACATGGAGCTGGGTGAAGAATTCTATCTTCCACAAAATAAGAAGGAAAGCAGACAAATAGCCCCAGAGCTATCAGATCTTGTCATTTACTGTCAGGCTGTAAAGTTTCCTGGTAAGTACACTGCCCTGTTTTATTGCTCTAAGCTTTCTAATTCTTGGAGACATTATGTTTATGTTTTGGATTAGTTTGAAGTAGTCGAGGAGGTTTGTTCTTGATGACTTAGTAGTCTTCAAAATAACAGCTCCTGGCTGAGAAGTAGTATTCATAAATTATGTGACTACATAGTGTTTGTCATATTAAAATGTTTACAAAAGTGAAATTTGCCAGTCTTCACAACTTAGACAACTGCTTCACTGCCAAATGCCAGATGACAGAAAGCTTTATCTTAAGAGCTCTGAGTTTCCATGTAAGGACCTACTGAATTAGGAAGGAAAATATTCTTAAGACCTTGACAGAGCAGCGTGTCACATTTCTCTGAGTGACCTCAGTTCAGAGTGTTTCACCTTTGCCTACTTTTGTTTTTGCCCAAGTAGACAGGAGAGGGGCCAGTTCATGGGGTGGGTGAGAACAGCTGATTCCACACTCACACACAATCTTCATGGAAACATTAAGGAAGGAGTGTCTTCTTCTGTACAGTAGAAAGAATAATGTTTGCAGAGAAAAGGAGAGGGAGTATCTGAAGAGATCACTGATCGTTACTTGTTCGGTGCTGAAATGTGAGATTGGGTATATTTTGGCTCATACTGTGTACATAAACACTTTTAAATTGAGATTTTATTGTTTATTGATGTGTTTCATGTTTTGAATGAAAAATCTTGCTTTTTAGTGGAATGGTTCTCTGTGGAAAAGTTAGCTATTCTGCCAAATCATGATCTTATACAAATAGAACTATAATCAGATTAGAGAGGCTAACCAAACATAAAATAGTGTCAAATGGGCAAGATAAACATGCTGAAAAGTGGACAGACATTCTTTGATAATCCTCTATAACTTCAAGAATTGTAGGTGGCACTTGTAAAAATAATGACTTCTAAAAATTCAAATCTGATACTCTCTTTAATGAAATCTGCAATAAGATATCTTTAAAATAAAATATTTTCTTTTAAAGAAAGATATTAAAGATTAAACAGGGATAGCTTGAGTTGTTCTAAGCATTTTGATACATAAAAAAGTTCTGATGTTCTAAGAAAACTTTGAAATATTTAATTTTAATGTAATTTTGGTTATAAATGAAATATCTGCTTTCCTTATCAGATTTCTTCCTCTTGCTTTAAAGGGGTTATGAATAGAACAATTAAGAAAATGAGCTCCTTTCACAGATGAACATATGAATCTGTAGAAATTACTCTTCCAACAAACTTTGTCTCCTTTGAGACCAATATTGCCTTCTCTGCAAGTAGTGTAAGACTTCCATGACCACCATGCACTGGTTGGATTGCTCTGCTCAGCCAGAGGGCACAGACATGGTGCGGTGCCATACCCCAGTATTGTCCATTAATGATGGAAACAAGGCTGGTAGAGCCATGACTGTGTAGCTCTATTGAGTGCATTCCTAACCAATTCAGAAAATGGAAGAGTCTTGGAAATAGAGAGTTCAGAATTCATGTCAGTGTCTAATCAATGGTGTAAATATTTTATTTCTCCTGTCTTCATATATTTTGATTCTGTGTTTACACTTGCCTATGTCCCAGAATGTTAATCCCTGACTTGTGATTTTTTTGTGACTATAAAAAAGGACAAGGACCATTATGTTCACTTGTCCTAGCCTATTGAGTAACACAGACTTCCCTAAGCGTTCCCTGGTCAAAACAGAATTTACCATGTGGAGAAAATAACATTTCTTGTTTATAAAATCTGTAGCAACAAGGAACCCACCACAGCTCTTGTTTCCGCGCTTTCTGACCCTTCAATTTAAGTTTGTTGGATATCATCATACCATTTTCTGAGAGTGTGAAGGTCTGTGCTCTTGTGTCTCCCAGGATGAGGGCAGTGAAGCAGCATACCTGAACACAGTGCTGCTGTAACCTACTGGCACATGGCTCGTTGCCTTGGTGCTGGAGATCCTCACACAGTGAGAAGAAAAGCTGTGTGCATAAAAGCAGAATTTGCACAATCAAGTAGAGAGAGCAGGGAGTCACCTGAGCTAATTGGCATGAAATTCAGACACTGTCTCCATTGTATCAGACTATCTGCCCCTATAGTATCACTTTTCAAGACATTAAAATGAACATGAAAATGGACACCCTACATACAAAAATGCTGTAAATTCTTTTTCAAGATCTGCAAACCTGCAGACTGTCTCTTGGTCTCAAACATGTGGTGAGAAGGTGACAATTACAGTTTAAAGTGTTATGTCACTATGGTTAGAATAAGAAACACCAGAGACAGGCATTAAACTCTATAAGTTGAAGAACATAGCATAGGGGTTGTAGAGAAACACAAAACATTCAATCTGTCATTGTGGTAGTATGGTGGGATCTATGCACATTATGGTGGGATCTAAGCTGGTCCTACTTTGACCAGAGAGGTAGACCACATGACTTCCATATCCTTGTCAACTTCCATTATTTGGCAAATATATGATTCTATGAATATAGGTGAAGCTGTATTTTTGAGTCAAGCTTAAATTGGAGTTAAAAATGGATCTTGCCTCTGGGAAGATGTGTCACATGCAAAGTGTGGCCATGGGAAAGACTAAAAGAAAACTCCCAGCTGCAGCTTACCCTGTGGCCACCATGTTGGGTTCTGTCAACCCGGGGTTTTGCCTTGCACTCTCTGGTGATTTATGAGCTTAGTTTGTTTCCTCAGTGACTGTCTCCACAACAGGATTTTGAAACCTGAATCTTACTTGCCAAATCCATTTGATCCATTGAAAACTGGGATTAAATAGTACTGGAAGCACACAGTTCATTGGTCATTCTTCCAGTCAGTTAATATTCCTTGATCTCAGTTTCTACCATCTATTGTGGTTTATGTGTGTGCTTTGGCCCAAAGAGACAGTACCTCTCCAATGCTGAAAGCATCTCTGTATATCCTAAATTTTACTAACCCAGGCAGTTCCATTGAAACTATGTGCGTAATTTTAGTAAGTACATGTACACATGCCATGAAGATTGAGAGCTGAAAATTTACAGCTGTGGACAGACTTCAGTAAAAAAGAAGCTGATGTGTCCTCTTAGCGATTTACATTTGTATTTGAAATAATAGTATTAAATTCAGAACTGTCTTTAGACAGGTGTGAATTGATGTGACTTTTAGGCATCATAGTTAGGCAAATAACAGTGTGCTTGCTCTGTTATATTCTATATCACATCTTGGGTCTCTGAGACCATCCCACACCTCACTGCTGTGGGTGCCAGAATAACTGTTGTGCATTGTGACTTTAACTTACTTCAGTTTTGGTCTGTCCTGTGCTCTCTCCAAGTCAACAGGAAGAAACTGACTTAAGTCTGTTTACTTCACAGGGATTTAGGTCATGATTTTAATGATTATGTTTTTAGAATGCACAAGTTTACATAATAGCGATACTAGGGCTTTTCCAGCTCCACTTCTTATACATACTGGCCATTAAATGCATATTGGATTTTGCACACCTAACTGTATTTGCCAACACTGAAATACAAATAAACAGAAGAAGGTGACTCTGAAAACATCTTGAAGTTAAACTGTTTAATCAACAGCATTTGGACTTTTACGTTTATACTGCATCTTTAAATCACAGTCTTGCATTTATTTAATTATGTAGGTATCCTATCCCAGATATTCACTTCTGTATAGATTTATTACTTGGGTAGATATTTTTATGTTTTTTAATATTATTCTAAGGATGAATACTTTGGGACTGTTACTGCAGATTTTTTGTAGTATAAACTAAGGACCAGTTGGTAATTTGAGAGAAAGCCACTACCTTCCTCAAGCCAAAAAGTAAAATGGAGAACAGTAACATCACAGGAGAACTGTATATGCGTTGCTTTGTATATGTTGTTATATACATAATATACATTATTTATGCACATATATGTATACATTATATACAAAAATGTGCATAGTATATACATCTATAAAGGCAGGTATATATGTAAGGATGTTAAAATTAAATTATGGAGAAAAATACACTACACAGGAGTATTCATGCCTTCAAAAATAATGTAAAATATGATGGAAAATGTCATGCCCTCTTGGTCATGTTTTTTGGCTCATTTATTTTTCATTTATGGGAACAGGCTTGTCAACTCTAAACCCATCTGGCTCTAGCAGAGGAAAAGAAAGAAAAAGCAGGAAGTCCATTTTTGGCAACAATCCTGGCAGACTCAGCCCTGGGGAGTCAGCTGCTCTTGCCAAAGCATCTGGAAAAGGTAAAGTTAGCATCTTCTTTCACCAGTCATGTGGAATGACTCTGTAATCCAACACATGTACCAGACCAAGTTGTTAAAGATCAAATACTTTGCAATGTGTAAGATGTTGAATTTTGGAACGGTTTTTCGTTAGTGCTGCAGTTATTACAAGAACAGTATTATAACTGAAGTGTTGAGTGTGGAATGTTAAAATAGGATTACTGGGTCAGAAATGTGATGACCCTAGTTCATAATTCAAAACTAACATACATTTTAAGTGATGTATGTTAAAGTTTATAATTTTAAAAGAATTTTTATTGTCTGAAGAAGGACTTAGTTGCCTAAAATTCAGCCAAGTCCAAATGTGTACTTGTGCAAATCAGACTCTGCAGGTGGTTCAGTTTGTGAACCTGGAAATTATGCTTCTGCCTATGAACAGATGTAAAGAAATACAAAGAAAGTACAGAAAAGGTTCTGGAGACCCAAATCCCCTGCGTTTCTATTTATGGCAATCACTTGAAAGTTAGAACTCATTTTCTGGCTCAGGGAGTGTTGCATTTCTTGTAGCCCAAGGGCACAGCTGCAGCAGACAGGTTAGATTTTCTTTTAGAGGCCACTGTCCTAAAAATGAAGAAGTCTGGGGCCTAATTCTAAAGTATGTAACTATTTTGCTGCCTTTCTTCCCTAACTCTTGCAGTCTCTGCAGATTGCCTGTTTGGAGATTTAACAGGTGGCTTTCAGTCTTGCCTCCCTCCCTCACGTAAAATGTATTGAGAAGAAGGGAATTTTATTAATTTATTTTATTCAGGCAAATCCCAATTGCGCATTTGTTTATTTATTTATTTAGCACATCTGATCATTATATTACTTCAATACTTAAACCTTATGTTTTCTCTCATGGATTGTTCTTACCGTGTAAGAAGGAATGTGACATTTACCCTGAGCAGTGTTGTTTTCTGGGATGACCTTTTTCTACCATAACTAAAGCATGCAAACGTACTCCACCAGAAAACATGGAATTTTTAGAGTTTCTGGACCTGCAGTTCTAACTTGAGGGTACTGATTGTTTTCCAGGTCCTCTGGATGTGATGCGGCAGACGTGGGAAGATCCTTGCTCTCCTTACAACTCTCCAGCTTCGCTCAGTGCCATCATCAGGACGCCCAAGTGCTACCACATCTCGTCCCTGAACGAGAATGCTGCCAAGCGGCTGTGCCGGCGCTACTCGCAGAAGCTGATCCAGCACACCACCTGCCAGCTCCTGAGGACCTACCCTGCTGCCACCCGCATCGACTCCTCAAACCCCCATCCTCTCATCTTCTGGCTCCATGGGGTACAGCTCGTGGCTCTGAACTACCAAACAGATGGTATGGGGACACGAGCACATGTTTTAATACATTTTAAATGCAATATTTCCTTAAACTATGAATTTGTATTTGGTGTTAGCTTTGCCCTGTTCTCACGAGGGGGATCTACCTGTCAGTGCACCCCAGCACAAGCAGGTTCATAGCACAACAATCTGGTCCTGGAGAGTAGTGATCCCAGAGTTCAGGAGCTTTATGCCAATGCAGCACATCCTGAGATGACACAGAAATGCCTGGACAGCATTTTTATTTTATTGCTGAATGTTATTTCCACCCCCCACCCAGTTCAAGAAACTCTTATACCTTTCTGATAATTTCAAATATAAGCAGGTGCTGAACTATTTTTAACTTGAAAGTGCTGACATGGATGCTCGTTTAATGTTGATCAAAACATTTTTGGACTACTTGCTATCCTATCTTCTGTTCCTTTACCTATTTGATGGGGGGTTCATTAGGTCATCTACAAAGCTACACAGTCAGCGATTTTTCATTCTTCAATTCAGGGCACATAACTAGAAACTTCTCAGAGAGTTGGTGTAGAAAAGCCCTACAGTTCAATAAAGACAATGGAAAGGGATAGAAAAGAATGAATGGTTCTTAGAGTTTTGTATAATTATTGGATAAACTGGATATGTAAATTACAGCTATCTCTGAAAATCAAGAATGAAATTATAGTACACAACGAAAATAATTTTAAAAAGATACTTAAAACCTGACTTTGTCTTCACTGTTAGAGCTTTTCCATTGTACCATTGCTTTCAATCAGTTTTGGCTGCCTTACTTTCACAGATCTTCCTCTGCAACTGAACGCAGCAATGTTTGAGGCGAATGGTGGCTGTGGATATGTTTTGAAACCTCCAGTTCTGTGGGATAAAAATTGTTCAATGTACCAGCAGTTTTGCCCACTGGAAAGAGACTTTGATAATAAGGAGCCAGCTATATATTCTTTAACAGTAAGTACATTAAAAGGGAATTCCAATCAAATAAAAGCAGACAGCGTATAACTAGAGTTAACCACAATGTAACCAGCACTACAGTCGTGCTTCTAAACATAAGGATTGAACCTTTAATTGTTGCTTGTACTGCTGAAGGTCAGCATAACTAATAGAAATTGGAGAGGGAAGGAGCAAAGATTTCCTAATTTTATTATATTGGTTGGTTTGTATCCAGTCACTTTCACTGTTTCCTTCACAATATTCATCAAAACCCTGTCCTGAAAGCATTTTACACATGTGCCTTGATGTTTGACACATTTGTGAACACTTGAGAAGCTACACAAAAAAGCCATTATGAAAAGTAATGAATCCTGAAAAAATATTTTTAAAAAGTTACCTAATAAGATATATAATTCATGGATTTGTGGCCAAAAAAAAAGTATTCTCAGAAAATGTGGGAAATGTGTCAGAAAAAGATTCGTAAGAATCAGAATTCTCACAGCTGTGCTAATTGCACACCTAATTCTTGTGTTGCATATACCAAAAAAAGCCAGAGGTCAGTGCCATCACTCCAAAGTAATGGAGAAGAATATGTGATCCTTTTCGACTACATTACTGGTACATTCTTTCTAGATTAGCTTTCAGATGCCTTGGATGGTTACATTAATGATGTACAAAGTGTTTTTTTCAGAGGAAAGATACCATAGCAGTGATGTTGGGGTGGGGTTAAGGCAGCTCTGCTTCTGAAATTACTGCCCTAGCAATTACATAAGTAGGGGAGTGTCATAATTAAATCAGTATGTTAACAAACTGTGCTTAGGACTGTACTAAACAACATTTAGCTCAGAATCATGACAGCAAAAGATTTACTCCACTAATTGGTTTCTCTGTGTACTCCTCGGCTTCAGATCGTGTCTGGACAGAATGTCTGTCCCAGCAACAGCACAGGCAGTCCCTGCATTGAAATTGATGTGCTGGGGATGCCTCTGGACAGCTGCCACTTCCGCACGAAGCCCATCCATCGAAATACTCTCAACCCCATGTGGAATGAACAGTTCCTTTTCCGGGTCCACTTTGAAGATTTGGTCTTTCTCCGTTTTGCAGTTGTTGAAAATAACAGCTCAGCGGTAACAGCTCAGAGAATCATTCCCCTGAAAGCACTGAAGAGAGGTACAGTATGATTTGTGGTGACACCCTATGCCAAAGTGGTCCAGCAGATTCCTGGACTGAATCCTTCCAGAGGGACATTTTTAATCAACTAGTTGCATTTTTCTAGAGGAGGCAGGGAGCAAATATCAGACAACATACCATGTCCTGGTAGTACAATGCTGATCTGTAGATGCTGTGGGACCCAGCAGCTGCCTCAGGGGGACTTGTACAAAGTCTGATCCTGTGCTATTGTGGAGACAGGGGCATCTTAAACCTGCTCCAATCCTGAACTGTGCTTGTGAGGTTATCTTCACTTGGAGACTGGTTGCTCCCTTAGGAAGCGTGGAGTGGTTTCACTCCCTGCCTTGTCCTTTGCCCAAGAAACTGTTGTAGCAGATGATTGTTGGGTAGAGGGGAATTGCACTTCTCGCACCTATGGCTGGAAGAGAGTTGGAGGAAGGGTGGAAAAGGTGAGAGAGATGAGGAAACATCACTGATTCTGTGACACCTGGGAGAGGGAGTTTCCGTGTTGCCAGTAGCTCTTTCACATTTGCTTTGTATCGCTGTAATACTGCACAACTCTCTGTTGGCATATGAGGAGATCTGGCCATAGATATGCACTTTCCCAGTGAGAAATTGACCTTGTTTCATTCATACTCTAGTATTTAGATCTTTTATGTATATTGAGTGTTATGGCAAAACTAAAGTAGTGTGCTGTATGAGCCACTGAGCAGTTCATAGCATTTGGGTAACACTGCTGTACAGTGTTAATGCAGTGCTATTACAGTGCCTTAAATTCTATCTGTGTGGCAAATTGTAGCTATAAATACAGCAAATTTGAGTTTTCCATTTATGATACCTGTGTCCTAGGATGTGGCTAAGCATTTACAGAAGGATTTTTCCTCTTCAGGCTACAGACATGTCCAGCTCCATAACCTCCACAATGAAACATTAGAGATTTCCAGTTTGTTCATAAACAGTCGGAGAATGGAAGAAAGTCCCTCTGGAAACACTCTGCCTGCATCTGTGGTAATTTAATTTTTTGTTGTGTGTGTGAATAACCTGTATTCTTGTCTTAATAACTACTATGATGTGAAGACTTCTAGAGACAGACTGTTCAAAGTTGTTAGCCCTTAAACCTGCACATTCTACACAAGTACCTTGACGCCTACTTCGTTTTGGCTTTGATGGAAGTAAGATTATCCCACTTGGCTAAAACTGTGGGAAGGTAAATCTTTTCCAAGCCTGGCTTCTCTGGTGTATTGAGGTATAGCACAAGAACTTCTGGGCTTGGACGAGTGTGGTTGGGCAGCGAGGTCCAATGCTGCCTCATTGCATTCCTTTATATATGAATTGTAAGCAAAGCATTTGGGAGCAAAAATGAAAGATGCAAATTACCAACAACTTTGGAATAATGACAGTAAAATTGAGTTCTATTACAAGAAAATAAGGACTCTATTTCCATAAATAGGCATATTTATATATGTCTGTGCACGTATTTTATATGTACATATATGTATACATACATATACACATATCTAAAAGTATATATGTATGTATGCATGCATAAATGGATGTGATTTTTTTGTTCATAGCCCTTAATATTAGGTTACCTGGCTTAAGTTTTAGCATCTTTAAACAGATACATTATCATTTTGCTGACTCCTCAAGTGTTAGATAAAACCTCCTGAGCTCCTGTGTGTGAAGCAGATGTTTGCTGATATCATCCTCCTGTGAATGCATGCTAAACATGTATCCTGGGGAATCACTAGGGCAGAAAGGAAGAACATAAATGGTTTGGTGGTTTAAACAAAGCTGTAGATTTTCACCCAGTAAACTGTGTGCTGAATTCAAATAGTCTGTGCTCAGCTCTAGAAGAGGTACTGAGCAATGGAGGTCTACCCTTCACTGGAAGACTTCCTTTATCTTCTTTCTCTTCAGCTTCAAGGTTGGGTGGAGTTTTTGGAGGGTTTTTTGGGAGTTTTTTGGATGCCTCAATCTGTAGTGTAAGAAAGAGCTATATATTAACTGGATAGCTTTGCTCTGTCAAGGTCCTTACAACTTGCATGTACAGTTTCTTTTAAGCAACCCAGAATTAACATGCCTGTGTAAAAACATTCAGTAACCTGTTGAATGTTGTCTGAACAGTTGTTTAGCCTGGGGGAAAGGAAAGCTGCTGTGACTTACAGAGTGACAGTTCATGGAATTCCAGGCCCGGAGCCTTTCACTGTTTTTAATGTAAGCGCAGGGACCACGGCTGCCCAGCTGCTCCACCAGGTAAGACAACCATGTATGCTGCATTGCAGCCTCCATGTGCAGAATTCACTCTAGTATCATTCTGGATATTTGTCTCCCTGCATTTCTCCCTGCAGGGTCCCTGTAGTTCATTCAATGCAGCAAGAAGCTGTTAGAAAATGTCTTGCTGTGGAATTAATTACATTGCAAAAAGAGAATATAATCAGTGAAATTTTCCCAATCTTGGCTTCAGAGAATGGGTTTATAATTTTAGAACATATTCCCTATTAGTATTTTAATATTTGAGCATATGCAGATGAGAAAAACCAATCCTTCTGGCCGATGGAGGCAGTGGGCTGTCCTTACAAGGGCAAACGTTTCCACACAATTCTTTGAACTTGAGCACCATAGGAATACAGAGTAAAAGTTAGAGGGCTAAGTTCATGAGTAGAAAAACCAGTTAACTCAACAGGGATTGTTATTCTAGCAGTGGGAAAAGACTGTACTGTCCTGGGATTATGAATAAATTGTCTGGCCAGCCAAACAGGACAGAAATAAGCTTAAATAGTACTGCCTTGTCTGGGATAGTTGAACTGCTTGGCTGCGCTAAAGAGAACAGGACATTACCCCGGAGTAAAATATCTGAATAATAAATAGCACATCAGAAATCCTGTCTGCAGTGTCCGAACAGTTATTGATTCTTAAAGCTTCCTTATTCATTCTCATTTATAACTACTAATTATGCCATGTTTATATTTAGCATTCTAATTGTTGTGTCTTTATTATGGTCTGTCTCAGCTCTTGGCTACCGTAAAAGGCACCGAGTCTTCTGCAGACTATTTTCTGATGGAAGAGAAAAGTTTTATATCTAAAGAAAAGAGTGAATGCAGAAAACCACCATTCCAGAGAGTGATTGGTCCTGAAGAAGGACTAGTGCAGCTTTTGAACAGTTGGTTCCCAGAAGAAGGCTATGTTGGAAGGATTATCTTTAAAACCCGAGAGGAAGTAAGTTCGTTTTAAATAAATTGTTATTTACAGAGATAGCTAAAAACAGCTCTTTGGTCCTGGAAACAAAAGGGTGCAGTTATTTGTTTCACTACTTGGTGATTCATGTTAATGCTGTGTACATTATTTTAAAACAAACATAACTCTTGAGTGAGCAAGGACAACTAGACTTTATGCACCTGTGTGATGCTAAGTGGACCTCACATAGCTCTAGTATCAGCTGTGTGGTGTTTAATGATTATTGCTTAGTCACTTGTTTCCAGTGAGGGTTCTAATTTAATGAAAATCTACATTATGCCACAATAGGAAATGAATATAAAGAAAGATAATAGTTAATACCAATAATAGATAACAGAACTCCAGACAACCATTATCAATCAGTTTAGATGTCAGCAACTTCTTATCTGTCTAGAAAAATTAGAAATAATTTTAATATTAAAGTATAAAAGCAACAAAAGATGATTAAATCATCAATGATAGCCTAAAATAATGAATGAGGTGATTTCTTTTAATTTAAAGGAGGAAAATGGAGTGATTACTTCAGTTTAAACTATGAGCAAAGCATCTACAGCTTGAAAATATGCTAGTGCCCAGGCTTGTGTGAGAGAGAAAAAAGCAGGGGAGAGACACTTAAAGATCTCATTTTCACACACACTTTCTTTGGTCAGTTCTGCCTATAAAAATGCTTGTTTAGTACACAGATTTTACATACACAAATTACAGAGATCCTCTGAGGTACTTTAAAGTGGAAAAATGTATTTTTTATTATTTTAATAGAATTTTTGATAAAGCTTCGATTTGACAAATTACCATTAAATTACACAGGTCCACATTTTGTTCTCCTTTATTCCTAACATTTGGAGAAAAAAATTACTAAAAGTTACAAGGTAGAAATTTGTTTGTGGAAATAGTAACCTACCAAAGTCTGTTGACAGCAACACTAACTTCATCAGTGTACCCATGACACTTGTCACTGCCAAGCCTGTTCTTTCAGAAAATGGGGGTTAAAATCTGTCTTAGCTCATGTGAAAATTATGCTGTAGATTTGTTCTGTGATGTGAGTACCTCAGAGAATTATCTGTATTTGAACCTTTCTGCAGATAGTGACAACTCAGAACTAGAAATAAAGCTGCAAATCTGATTGGAAAAACAAGAATTGGGGCCACTGGCAGGGTGTTCACAGCTTATGAATCCAAGGTGTTGCACAGAAATGCATTCTCTGAGAGAAGGGGCAAGGAGCTGTTCTGTCTTAAAATCTGCAATAGAGCCTGAAAAGGGACAGAGAGACAAGCAGCCTTCCTCTTGCTCCACACCACAGGAAACTGTTTGCTCAGCCTTCTTCCTCTCTAAATACTCCTGGCATTAGTGCAAGGACAGGAGAGAAAAGAACCCTTTCCACCATCTCCCATCTCACTGCCACCATTACATGACAAAATACAATGTTGTGTACATAAGGAAAGAAAGGATTTAAGTGAGTATGCATATGTCTCCATTCCCTGCCTCTGCAAGGTATTTCAGACACTGATTTTAGGAACACAGGTATTTAGTAGCAGTAGTGGCTTGTCAAAACTCCTCTATAATGCATTTAATGAAACGGTGCTGGGGCAACAGCAGTCTCCAATTTCCATGTGATAAAAACCTTTTGTGACCACCAGCTATTAGTTACCTCTCTGAAATAAATGAATTTGGCTCTCATTTTCTCTGTAGAACCTAAACGAGAGAAATGTCTTTCAAGAAGCAAAGGAAGAAGCAGCCATCAGCTCTGAGGATGACAGTTTCTTTGTTCAGGTACATGATGTCTCCCCAGAGCAACCACGCACTGTCATCAAGGCTCCGCGCTTCAGCACGGCTCAGGATGTCATACAGCAGGTGAGCTGCACCTTTCCATGATAATGTGCAGGGTGGAGGCTGGTTTCATGCAACATAAGGTGGGGTTTGCTCTCAGCACTAGCTGAGGAATTGGTTTATAACCTGAAACTGAGGGAATGCTGTCTTTTTTGTCTTCTTTTTTTTCTCTGCTTTTAAACAGACTCTTTGCAAAGCCAAATACTCCTACAGCATTTTGAGCAATCCAAATCCAAGTGATTATGTGCTCCTGGAAGAGGTGACAAAAGAGCCAGCAAACAAAAAGTCCTCAACATCAAAACCATCTCAGAGGATTCTCTCTGATCAGGAGTGTGTGTTTCAGGCCCAAAGCAAATGGAAGGGAGCAGGAAAATTTATCCTTAAGCTCAAAGAACAGGTTCAGGTAAAAGATGCAGTACTTCACAGCAGGTGTTGTAGATGGTGTGTGATCTGCTTAATGGGAACCTGCTTTCAGTGAGAGCGAGACACAACTGGCACAAGGGCAGGTGGGGAGGACAGATTACAGCAAAATGCAGATTCGTCTTTTCCCCAAGCCTCCCTTACTTTTTTCCTTTGCAAAACTGCATCAGTTATGTCCAGCAACACGACTCCTCACAGGCTGCAAATCCAGGACAACCTTTATCTGCTACCAGCATTCTGTTTTTCAACATCTTCTGGCTGTGCATGCCATGCTTTCCATCATAGCAAAGGACCATTAAAATGGGCAGAGCTTAAAAAACTACTGGAATAAAGTCCCCTTTATTCCTGCCCAGTGAAAAATTTGTTCTGTTGCTTTATCTTAGGCTTTAGAAAATGGCAGGAATGAACTACACACCTGCTGGGAGGAGCTGTGTTCTCCCTTCCTGAAGACACCACCAATCCATCACAGCTTTTGCTTTAAAGTAACTATATTATAAGTACAGATCTTTTTATACAAGTTTATTCCAAATTTGCTACACAAGGCATAATTTGACAAGGCATAATTTTTAATTAATTTATTCAGAACAAAGAGAAGGATGTGCTTGCCTGTGAAAGTACAGCCATACAGAATTTCAAAAGGAAGGCCCGCTTAGAAATATGCTAGGTGTTTTCCTATTAATTCTGTATTTCACATCTAATAAACAGCTGTTAAACCACTTCTGGGTTGTTTTTTTCTCCCCCACAGGCAGCACGAGATGACAAAAGAAAAGGCATCTCCTTTACCAGTGAACTCAAGAAGTTAACCAAGTCCAGTAAGCAGTATCGGGGGTTCATGTCACCCCCACTGCAGGTGTTGTCCGACAGTCCCCAGAACAAGGACGAAAGGGCCGCGTATGGCTTGACTTTCAGTGACATCATGGAATAGTCATCCCCCTGCAGTCTGTTCAGGTATGAGGCACCGATCCTAACGCTGAGCAATCATTGACATGATTTACAGAGGGGTTTTTTGTAGCTGGTTAAACGAGAGAGAGGTACAAGGGACTGACAAAAAGATCCATAAAAGCCTTATCCATCAGTGTTCACAGGCACAGTGACATCAGTAAGGTCTCCAGTCCTTTATTATGGCACTTGCTCCAGTGATTTAGCCTGGAGTTTTCACCCACAAAACCAAACCAAAATGTTGCAGCCTGGTTGATTTTATAGTGTGCATTTTAATAAATAATTGTGCTTAATTAATGATATTCTGTTACTCTTTTGCTCTGGGCCAAAGTAAATGGAAGTAACCAATAGGGCTTTTATAATTTTTTTATGTGCAGACAATAAAATCATCAGGACTGGCAATCTCCTTTTTAGCTAAAACAATTTTGTGGTGTTAATTTCTCTCTGGGGGAATTTTGCCAGAAATGTTTAAACATTTATTCTATCCTTTCTGTATCTTTTCAATTTCTTCCATCTTGCTTAACTTCAAACAACTGAAATACACAACATACGACTGTCTCGTTTATATGGAGATAGTAAGTGCCACTTGCCCAGCTCTGTACACTAACCAGACATTTACACAGTGCTACTACAGCACTGAGATAGCAACTGGAAGTTACAGCTCATTGCAAATTAAGAAAAAAATCTTTTCCAGTGTTGATAATCCCACCTCATGTATGGCCAATTTAATATTACCTTTTTCTTTCTGCATACATACATTACTGTGCATGCACTGTCACACTAGTGCTAAGTCAATAAATTACAGAATTCAAGTAATGTTTTCATTTGCAAGGTATTTCAAATATGAAGGGATAAATTTGATACCTTATTTCTTGGCTACTGTATCTGAATTCAAGGAAAGCAAAGTAAATTATGGGAAGATCCCAGTCAGGTTTCCTGTTCTGCATTTGTTCTTTTTTTAAAAACTGGAATTTACATCACTGAATACTTCTGCAGTGCCTTTGAAGAATCCTGCTGTGGACTGAACTGGTCACAACTGTGTGCCCTGTGCTACAGATACTTAATCCAGGAAATGCTGCTGGAGTACCATCCAGAATCTGGGAATCCTAAGTGGGATACTGTAGACTGGAAAGATGCCTCTCAGCTAAGTGGAAGAGTCTTCTCTTCCCATATCTTCACATCTGCAGATCCTCCTAGGGCAGATGGAGAAGTTTTCTTGGACTGTATGTTGTAAACAAACACATGTCATCACTCTCCCCTTTTTAAACAAAAGATAATTTTAGCTTGTTGCCTCTAAGGAAACCGAAGGCAGAGAACCAGGGTGTTCTTTTATCTGTATTATTTTAAAATAACGCACTTTTACCTGAAGATTTCTGTTAAACACTGTGTTAAGTGATTGTAAAGAGATTTAAATATACTGTAACTTCCTTTGCATAACTGTTTAACTTCGGTGACTATACACAAAACACTCAAAATTATTTATGGTTTATCTACTTTAATAAAATAATGTACAATAGCTAAATACACCTAACTGGTAGTGAGACTTTGACAAGGAACAACATTTTTGTCTTACAAATTCTAGTTTTCCAGGCTTGTGTTTAAAGAATATTTATTATCATGTTCCAAAGTACATGCCATTGTATAATATATTTATCATATAATACTTTTTAGAAAATACAGATTTTTACCTCTCTCTGGCTTTAGAGGAAAAAAAATGTTTTAACGTTTCTGGTTGTTTATTTTCAGCACAAGATATTTAATACCCATGACTGACCAAATTCAAAACAATGTAACTAACATTTCAAAATTTTGAACTCAAAACACATTTTTCCATAGTCAGAACCTGTCTTTCTACTTGTGTGTAAGTATAAAGAAAGTATAAAGAGCTTTTACACAGTAACTCTTGACATTTTTGTTTACATAGAAACACTGTTGTGAAGTTTTAGGTTTGCTGAATTCATCTTTTGATATATAAGTTAGTTGTCACAGTCTCTTTTTTTTTTATTTCCATGGGAGTTAGTAATTTATTTAATTATGTAAAATAATCCATACCGAGTTAGAGGGGCACAAATTAAGCAACTGCTGGAATCAGCCATCCCTTTGATCTCCCACAAGAAATGTCTGTGGTGAACAAGTTGCTCTGCACACGTTTTTGTCTGACTAGAGCAATCCCTAAACAAAGGAAAGGAGTTACAGGCAGTAGTCTTATCACAACTAATGGCCTCCTATTAATTAGAAAATGAAATAAAAGAAAGCAAAGTCATTAACTGGCATATAAACAAGCAGACAGAACCTGCATTCTGTCACCAGAAACTATGAAGTCTTTCACTTTACACTACAGAAAATGCCTATAAAGTAGCCATTACCAAAGCAACAAAGTGCCCTCTTGAGGTAATTTCCAGCTTTCATGAAAAAATAACCATGGACATACAGCAAAGTCAAAATTTCCTGGTGGCATATCCTCACTGAGGCCATGCATTTCCCACTGCTTATCTACAAAAGTAAACTTTTGAACTGATTAGCAAAACTGCATTTTGCAATTCAGCAATATGATCCCATTCAAACCCCCAACCACCTCCAAGCTCAGCCTCGTCACTCAGAACCAGTTTGATCCCCACACATACATAAGGCAAGACTGATCCTGAGTTAGAAGTGATAATTCACACATAGTTTTATATGCATAGTCTGCTTTGAAATACTATGGAGTTACTGGGAAATACATCAACATACTGCACAATTCAACTAATTTTTTAGCTTCATTTTCTCTTATTTGACCACAGTAGCAGAATCACATCACTAAAATTTTTTTCTTTTTCGTGTTTTTGTGGCATTTTAGAAACAATACTTAATTTCCTGTAGTTCGTTCTTACCTGTTTGGCTTTTCTTTTTTTTGGTGGTCGTTTGTTGGGGGTTTTTTTAATCTTTAGCAGCATTGAAAATTCTTACCACCACCTGTAAGTATCACAGTAGGCTTGAAGATACACTTGCTAATTAATTGGATTCTACATAGAAAGTTCTTATACCCATGTTGTCATCCACTAGTACGTTAATGACATAGATTTAAAACACAAAAAAACCACCTTGGGGAATCAAGGGACAACAGCAGCCATGTCATTGTTTAACACAGGTCTAACATGAGCCTGAAGCCTGGTGGCAATTTAAAATCAGCAGTTTTGTACTATTTTTTCTAACACAATAATTTTTCTAGGTATTTTTAGGTATTGGTAAATATCCAGGTAGACTTTTGTTGGTGAAACATAGGACACTTGGGGGTGAATTTGGAAAGAAGTACAATACCCTTCATTTGGTTGTGTCCAGGTATCTTAATAGTGAAAATACACCACCATGTGAAGCATTGACTGGGTGGTATTGTTAACTTTTATGAAAGCTCAGTTAAAGAGCTTTCATGTGCTGAGTTATTATGCTAATAGGAAAGTTTGTTCTGCTTAGCCACAGATTTTATTTCTACAGGAATACTTGTTCACAAACTCCTGTGACAAGACTGACAAAGTAACTTTGTCCTTTTCTGTGCTTTTGGCTGGGCATGGACATCAATTAGGAAAATACATCATTTTTACATTACAAACTATTTACAGGAAGCAGCTTCCAGGATAAAGTTTGAAAGAAAGGAATGTAAATAATCAACACCTTCCAGAAACATGCAGTCTCTGAGCAGTAGCAGGCCTTGAGATTTCCACCTGTAGTGTTCAGCACATGCTCCATTGCCTATTGGCAAAAATACAGAAGCATTTTATTCAGTACTATTTAAAAACCTGCTACTTTCCACCACTTTCTGAACTTCTGCCTGTGTAGCACATGCTGCTTGCAGTGGTGTGACAGGGAGGGACAGAAGATGGGCAGTCACAGCTCCTGTCTAAGGCACACCAGGAGGTACTTCCTCTAGCACCTGAAGGGTTTCTTGTTTCTTTCTTACTGATCCCAAATTATAGCAGTTAGAAGACTAAAAAGTACTATAACAGTTTTAATTTTTTTAAAAACATAGTCACATTATTTTTCTTGCTACAAATATTACTAGGTGAAGTGTCTCAATAGCCACTTCCAGACAGCTGTCTGCTTCTAGAAATCGTGTGCTTTTGAGATTAAGGACTTCAACATGGAAATGTCTAAATATTTCAGGAACACTTCCTTTTACATTCATAGTTTATTTTCAAGAAAGAAGACCTTCCTGGGAGCTTTACATTTTAGTGAAAGGCTAAGTCTGCAGCTTCTGAAACTGAACTGCCTGTTCTATTCTAGTTCGTACAATGCTTCAATCAACATTTGGTTTTTAATCACTGTCAGTTATTATTCCACTATAAAGCTCAGTTTACTTTTAGGGTAGCCCACTAAAGGTACCAATGGTGGCATTTTTTTCCTGTCTGTGATAAATGTTTTGTAACTTAAATAGTGTTAGACATTTGGCAGAGTTAGCAAATTAAACACAAAAATAAATAGCAGCAAATAGACTTTTGCTCCAATAGATGTATAGGCTCTTTCAGTATGACTTAGTTGTACAGTTGTCTTCCTGTCTCTTAAAGCATGTCAAAGTATTCTGACAATTCAACATCACTACATGCCTGTCTTTATATGTTTGGAAACTATGAAAAATGAAAAATTTCCAAAGTGAGTTTTCCACCTGGACTATTTTCTCTCTGCTGACTTGAAGAATAAACTTGTATTTGTATATGTTGTAAAAAATAAATGGTTTCAAGATGTTCACACTTTGCTTTTGCCTTCCTGAATGACAAAAGTATTGGCAAATGGTCACATCAGTATTATGTATGCAGTTTTGTATACATAGTAAAATAGGAATTTTCTAATCCATTAATACACAGATGTCTATTCTAAATGTGTTTCTGAATTCAACGATTTGAAAGTTAAAAGAAAAAAAAATTACTTGTAAACCTAACGAAGAATCATAAATCAGGATAAAAACCAAAATACCCTAGAGAAAAAACTATTTTCTGACTTGAATGAAAGCTTTGCAAAGCTCACACACATATCAGTATCACATCACAGACTAAACACTACAAAAATACATCAGCTATCAGCCAGGGACAGCCCCACCACACTCCCCTGCAGAATGGAATTCACATAAAGATAATACTCACCTTTAAATTATTTCACTTACTGTTTGCGAAGCCAGCATGCAGCTGAAAATGGATTCTAAAATAACCAGGCAATAACTTATACCTGGGGAATCATAAGAAATTTACTTCAATATAAATAAATATTTACATTCTTACCTTGTATTTGTCCATCATTCTCAATAGCAAGGCTTTACTGAAGACACTGCAGTAGAGCATTCAGTCATGATGATAGCTCAGAACTGAAACTGAGTATTCTCAATTTGCCAATACCGAGATTCAGCAGAGGGGAAAAAACCCCCATCAAATGCAAGTAATTTCAAAATAAGATAAATGGTTAGAAGACATCAAAAGAAAAACAAAAAATGCAATACATATTACAAATCTCTAAGTAATTTAGACATCAAATAAGTCAATAGTTAATATTTTTCAAAATATTTATTAACTTCTCAACACAGCCCAGTGAGTTCTTAGAAACACATATGTCTATATTTTGTTAAAAAATTAGAAAATATATTAACAAAAATACAATTCATGCACAGTTGCAAACAATTTTAAAATAACCTTGTTTTGTATCTTTTAAAATTACTGATCCAACTGTTCACTGGTTCCCCAGCCCCGTGAACACAGTCTTGGTGGTTGACAGGCTTTTTAACTGTGAAAAGCTGCTGTTACATTTTTGTGTGTTTCTATATTCAAACAAAAGCCTTTAATGACCAATGGAAATTTCTGTCAGCCAATCTTTCTCCATAATTAAGAAGCCAGCTGAAGCTGAATGGCAGGTACATTCATGACAAAGATGACTCCTTTAAGTGTTTAGCAAAATCCAAAGCTTTGTGAACAACAGTCTCACTGATGTGTTGTTGAAGCTGCTTGTTTAGCTCTCCATCTACGAATGAATCCATTTGTGAGAACGTATCCTGAAAATTACAAAATATTAGCTGCATTACTAAATGAAGCCAAGTATGTGTTTTCCATGGCATTGCCTAAAGTAGCAGTCCTGTTACTCCCACATCCCCAGCCATCTAGACTAGACCCACGGAACTGGCAGCTTACGCCCCAGCCTGCCGGTACGTTTGCCTTGGCTTCCAAGTGTGTGCTGTGTCAGTCCTTCATGAGCTCGTGGGTTTGGTGGGGGGGGGGTTGTTTTGTGGTGAACTGGGCTTTGGAAGATGACCTACTGCACAAAGCCACAGCTTCCATCTCTGGAGGCGCTTACATACTGCCTCCTGTTCAACTCACACACAGAAATCAAGCACTGTGTGGTGAGAGCACTTTTATATGATTCTTCTATGATTCTATATGTAAGTCAAGCATCTCTAAGTAAAAGGGCAGTGACAGCAATGTTGCTCACAGTAGAGGCTGCAAGTCAGAAGGGAGCGCCCTGACCCTTCTGCCTCCAGCCAGGCCTGGAGCCCTCACTCTTTCCTGGTGCTCACATGAGGAGTTGGAATCACACATATGATTTAAACTTCCCTTTTGAAGTTTTAGCACTCACACAGCCGAGTACACTGTGCACTCAAGGACAAATGAGATCCCCTCTTCAGTGGTGCACAGGGCTCCAATTCCAAGCTTCTGTCAACAGCAGGGAGGTGCTGACAGACAGTGGCATCCCAGCACACAGAGAATAATGCAGGACAGAGAGGGTAAACCTCAGATACTGCGAAAATTCATTAAGTGAGCCCAACATCCAGAGAGCAGGCAATTACCCTTGGTAATTTCCCCAGTATGGACAGTCTGCTCTCTGTTTTCCTTGTTTCTGCTTCCTCTTCCTTGTTTCTGCTACCTTAAAAAGCTTGTGTTTTTCCTTATTCAAGCACTACAACTCAAATCTCTGTCCTATCTGCTGTTCCCAGCCTTGCTCTGTCAGAGGTGCTAATGCAACTCCTGAGCAGGACAGACACATCAAGAAGTCATTGTAACACAACAGAATAAGTAAGTACAAACATGTTTTCCGAAGATGCTTCTCTAAAACGAAAAAAAAAGAAATTGTCTTCTCAAGGCTTCAACCACCATTATCGCATTATGTTGACAAGGTTAAAAGGTTGTAATGTTTTCTTTAGGAAGAAAGAAAATTACCACTTTTTAAAGGACACACTCCTCCCTGGACATTTAAGGGAGGCTGCACCTGGAACAGTGCTGAGGACAGAAAAACTGTTCCCCCATTTCTCATCTTAATACATTAACTCTTTGTTCCCCTCAAATTTACACTTTAAAGCTATAGTGACACTAACAGGGATCAGTATCCTTCTACATACTGAATGAAAGGCTCTGGAAACTCAGCTGTCCTGCCAACTACACACACTGGGGAAAGAGCTGAATTTTTATTATTGCTTTCTGAACAAACATTAGTTCATCATTACAGAAAAGGGCCAAGAAATCTGCACTGAACCACTGCAAAGTGCAAAAATAACAGCTACCATATTCATCTTGCTATATTAACTAATGCTGTGGGAGATAGAACTATTCATACAGCTGTTTCTCCTTCTTTACAGTCAGTCCTATCTTATGCCAGTTAAAAAAATACTTGACACACAAAGTACAGAAACCAGAAAGCCAAACTGAGTGTGCCAATGCCTGGGCACAGTGAGCCAGCATATATACATTATGTGGTACATCACATGGTTAAAAAAAGACACAGAGACAAGATGGTACCTTTCTTCTGGGTGTTACTGATGCAACAGGAGGATTAAAGGTCATTTCTTTCATACAGTATGCCTCAAAAAGTTCTGTAGCAGACCTACAGCAAAATCCACAGTGAAAGAAAAATGGCATTAGTGGAAACATCTTCAACTGATACATCAACAATACAAGAGCAGCTTCTCACACACACCACTATCCCCCTCCAACACACTTAAAGAGACCTTCTCAGAGTAATGAGCATCACCTGGAAAAGATCAGAAGCCAACAGCTGGGACACAATGCAAATCAAAGTAAGTAAAATGTGTCTAAAATACTCAGTTGGGGGAGACAAGAAAACTGTTTTGTTGGCTTGCCAGAACTCCAAGCTGTCACTGCTTGATCTGTACATATTTGCAACAGGGAGAAAAAAAAGGTGGATAAACATTATCTAGCTGACACAATCTGCTAAAATTTCCAACAGTTCCATACCAAAGAGTTTTATGAAAACTAAGCATCCATGGGAGAACAGGAAAGACCATCACATGAGAAAAGAACTGGTTAAAAGACAGGAATCTAAGGTCAGTTTTTGCAATGACAGGAGGAAACTATGGATTTCCACAAGGCGTGTTCCAGGACCTGTGCTTTCCAACATGCTCAGAGATAAGCACGAGAGTACCAGGTTATTTGTGGTAGTGAAAATGAGCTACCTTGAAGAACTTCAGATAGACTGAGATGATCAGTAAAATGGCAAATGAAATTTAGTGTTGGAAAAAGAAATCAGTCTCGGCTTTACATAAATACAATAGGCTCTGAGTTGACAATTATAATTTAAGGAAAAAAAATCTTATGGCAGATACTTTTATGGGATTGTGACCTTAATGCTGTTTGGAGTTGAAACACAGAACATAACAAAAATCAGTTACATCAGTGTATAAAACCCACACATCATGACATCTCAAATATTGCAGCTGAGTCTCCAATTTCCTCATCTTGAAATGCTTAAATTGGTACAAGTTCAGGAACATGCTACAAAGATGAGAAGTATGGAACAGTTCCTGTCTCAGCTGGATTCCTTGAGCCAGAAGAGACGGTAGATGGAGGGACAATATGAGAGAGGGCCTATCAAGTCCTGTGAGGCATGGAAAGAGTCTATTAGAGCAGACTGTTCACTTCATCTCTCAGAGCAAGAACCAGGGGCTGTTAAATGAAGCACACTGGCACCAGGTTCAAAACAGAAGACAGCAGGTCTTAACCTAAGGAGCTGTGGACTCATGGAACTTTATCAAACAATGCTGCATTTGCAAAATGTGTGCTTTTGTTCAAAGGACACTGAACAGTTTTGAAAAGAACTCCATGAAGAGAGAGGTACTAAGAGAAAAGGGTATCAGCTTCAGGAGATCCACCAGGCTGAAACCAGAGGCCAGGATACTGCTCAGAGCATGTCACAGCATCACAGAATATTCTGAGCTGGAAGGGACCCACAAGGATCAGAGTACAACTCCTAAGTGAACGGCCCATACAGGGGTTGAACCCACAACGTTGGTGTTACCAACACCACCGTGCTCTAACCAACTGAGCTCATCTCAGAGTATGTCTTATATGTACACCCTGTTTCACTTCTCACAAGGCACCAGCATTCAGCCACTGCTGAAGACAGCATGCTAAATTAGATCCGCAGTCTGAACATGGCTGCTCTCGTGTTTGAACATACTATGGACCTTACACTGCAACCTGGTTTCCAGCTTATGAAGGACAGCCACAGTTCAGTGATCCTGATCCATATTCAGATCAGGGCTGCTGCTGAGGAAATGCAGATATTTTGCTCCCGTGGGAAGAAAACACACTGCACTTTGAGATTTTTACCCTTGTCACAGCCTGGCAACAAGTATCAAAAGGAAAAAAAAGGGCAGCCAACATTCTGTACTGGCAGAAGAACAAAGAGTCTGAAGATCAGAATCTTTTAATTTTATGGATAGTTATTTTTAGGAATTCCTTTAATAAAGCATAAGCAACAGCTTCCTTTCAAGCCACTATTTTAAAAAAAACCTAACTCTTTGATAACTCACCTTTGGCTGAAATCAAGTGAAAGAGCTCCTGAGCCTTCAGTTGGAGCTCCAGCAATAAGGTGAGCTGCAAATTTCTGCACCGTTGGATGGTAATGTCTCTTAAAGAAAGGAAGAAAGAAGGTAGTTGACTGAAGGATGAGGGATTATTTATTTATCTGTGGATTCTCACATTTATTGCTATAAGATGGAACATCTTTTTATTGTTTCAGATAGCAAAAGCACAGCAAAATCGCTGTTTGTGGGTGAATGAGAACACTCAGTCATACATTTACTCACTCATATGTCATGCTGTGAAGATGACTCTCAACAGTTATTTTAATGTCCACTCCCAGAAAACAGGAAGAAAGGGCCAAGGAAGACCTCCCCAAGCCCCAAACTCCAAACTCTACTGGAATGACAGATCAACATGTCTGTTCCTCCCTGGACAAGGGCTGGACTTCAAGGGAACTTGATAAATTGAAAAAGCCTCCAAAGGAATCTTATTACACAACCTGCAGTAAGATCCAGTGTGATATTATCTTAGGGGACATGTAACATCCCCTCTTGAGCCCATTCTTTCCATATCACTGTGTTGCTCTCTCTCTTTGTATGGAATAGGCTCTTGTGGGACAGATTTGACTGATAAGCCTGAAGACCTCTGTTCTCTATTTGACTAAAGCACATAAACATTTATTTATTTACTGCTGACTTTTACTTCCCAATTCACTGTTACTAACCTGCAGTAAATGCAGCTCCCACAGAGCTGTGTTCTGAGCATTGCAATGCTCTGGTTCATCTAGTTCTGGGAGATAAACTCCACTGCCTTGAGATTCATTGTCTAGTAAGAGGTCCATCTTTGGGAACATCTACAACACAAAAAACCCCAACTGAGTTGCTTCTATCACACATCCAATTGTAACAGTTAAGTCAGTTTCAGGATTCATTCCATGTTAGCATTTAAGGATACCCTGTTTTCATCACTCTTGATTAAAAGGCTTTAAAATATTTTGCATAAAATCAATTTGTAAAGAAATTCAATAACCTTTAGTCATCAAGCTAAAAATCTCCACAAGTAAAACTTACTTGCATGAATATCCTGTTTGTTGCCAATATCCCAACACTGGAATTTGGAAGTACATGAAGAGCAAGTGTGGAAAGTCGCTTTAGGAAAGCAAGAGCTCGTTGCTGGGAAACTTGCTTTCTCCGCTTGGCAAACATGACATCCAGGCACTGGAGCACAATCCCTATATCCTCGTTGGTACCGCCTCAAAAGCAGAATTTCAGACAAAGAGTCAATCACCATTTCGTGGAACACACAGCTGAATACTCTGCTATGGACTGGACACTGGGAACTGAGAATAGCACGAAAGCCAAGAGGTTCAAGCACAGCTTTTATGGGATACAGACAGGCATCCACACTTTTTTGGTAAAAATACTCCAGCTTTGAACAAAAAAAATGTATCATTGTTTCTGTGCTCCTTTCTAAGAAAATACTTGCTCCACCAAAAATATCTAAACATTAGACACAGCTAGTGTTTTAATTCTAAGTGTATTCATTGTATCATCTTCTATAAATTATTAAACAGTGCAGAGATTTAGTCTTTTACCCATCCAGAACTGCAGAATATTTTTATTAACCTTTCCTCCTTAGCGAATATACATTTATGAGATCAAAATTATGTTAGTTTCAAATTTAAAAAACACATCTTCCTAAACTATACAACTGCTCCAAATTATTGGAAAATTTAGATTTGAAAATTAGAATGTCAGAATTACAAAAATCATAAATATACACCAGAAAATTTTAGAAGACAGAATTTTTAAAATAATTTAAATTTAATACTGGGAAAAGTAGGTATTTCTTCTCTGTTAGAGAAAGAATTAGATAAAAACCACAGAATTTCAAACTGCCACTGAAAGAAACAAGGAAGTAAAAAAATTTAAACTGAGGACAGGATAAATGTTTATCCAAGATCACATACTCAGCATTCCCTAATGAAATGACATGATTAGAACCTGTTATCATGTACTGCAATAATACTTCAAGTATTTGTATTTCAGTAATTCAATATGTAACTTGAGAAAAAGGCTGGTTAAACCAGACAGTAATTTTTTTCAGAACTCAGCTATCTTAGAAGAAATGTAGTTTATTAACACTACATTAAGGCTGTGACACCAAGGAATAAACATTATCTAAACACTGAAAACAAGAATCTGAATTACCTGCATGTAGGCTGAACAGTGTCTTGTAAAGATGTGTGTAAAATTTCATCGGATCAATGTTAAGAACATCACCTATTAATATAATCCCAAATAAACACATTTACTCCATGGATTTATCAGACAACATTGAACAAAAGTTTGTTTTTAAAAATCTCTTACCTTGACCAGACAGTATGTGAAAAGCACTGAGAATGCAATGAAGACTCTCACGATAGCTTAATCCCTATGAATACAAAACTGATTAAGTACCCAAAAGAAAGTAAATTTAAGAAAACTGAAATAAAAGTAAACTCAACTTACCCCAGATGCAATAAGAGAATGAAGGACAATCAACAGATCATCAAAAAATTCAATATTTATGAGATGGGCAAACCTTGAATCAAAGAGATTTTTATTTTTAAACTTATTATCTGTCAACTCCATTCAGAGTTTTTTAAATTGTCCAAATCCACACCTTAAAAGCAGCTAAATCAAATGCAGCTAAATCTTCAAAAGTAGCTAAATGAAGCAATGAGTCAGCCCCCAACTGCTAGTCATGGCTCCCCCATAGCTCTGAGAAACATGCTCATGTCCTTCAGGAAGTAATCAGGCAAAATAATGAAATCACATCACAACCTGCTGGGTTTGCACCACATGGATTCTATAATGGGAATTTCACACCACACTGAAAAGGGTTTGGAAATAGCTGAAATTTCAGTGGAAAAATAAAATAATTACAACTACTTTGTCAGGGATCATCTTCTCTCACTGTTTATAAATCCCTTTCAAAGTCAAAAACTCCTTTAGTAATTTATGTCTTTTCCAACACACACAAAAGAAGGCAGAGACAGTTCTTACTTTGCAAGACCTTCTAACACAGCCGGCAAAAGTGGAGACTTCTGAGCTTTCTTCAAGATTCTAAAGTAAGTTACGAACACAATATTCAAGGTTTCTGTGTGCTGAAGTTAAGAAAACAAAATGAATACTTAATCATGGAAAACAAACATTTCTACTTCACTTAAACTCAATTGAAAATGCTTCTGTCTGTCCAAGCCTGCACTCAGGCCTTCCAAACCAGTCCTGGCTCTACCATTTCCACTCTTCTTATGCTGAAAAGCTCAAGTCCTGCTCTCCTGCCTCTGACTTTGGCCCCTCACTCTCTCCTGGCTAAACTGTCCACACCAGCCACACTCCTCCTTTGCCTGAAGGCCACTCTGAGAGGCTGGTGACACCCATTCCAGAGTGGCCTATGGAGCAGGGCACCTGGAGGACATATGTCAGTGGATTCAGTATCTTTCTAGGCAGAGTGCAGAAGAAAATGGGAATAGCTAAAATGGCCTTCCTGGGTAAACGGAGAGAGCCTGGTTTACAAAGACCTAGGCCTCTGGCACAGGCAAAGTGTTTGTTAGCTGCCAACATTATCTAGAGATACAAAATGCTGACAGTTTGGAAGGAATACCCTTGATTACAGAATGGTTAGGAACTACCACTTTGCAAAAATAGGGAAATAATCTAAATTACTTACCAACTTCAATTTTTTTTCTTTACTTTCTGATGCCTCTGCTTCCAGGAGTTCTCGTTCCAGTTTCTCTTCTGCTTTCTTCCACTGAAAATATACAGTTGATTTTAAGACAACAGATTAAATGTTTCCAACCAGTCTGGACATGCAGGTTGCAAAGATACCCAGAGTTGCTTAAGTCACCCTGTGATGCCACTGGGTAACCAGATTAGATATTCCTAACAGAAACAACCAATCAAAAGCATTATCAACACAGGAAAGAGGAAAAAAAAAGATAGGAAGATAATTAAATTCCTGTAGAACCTCATAAATGTTCAAGTACAACGCAAACACTGATGACTGATGTTGAGAGTTAACAATGGCAACAGCAGATGTGCAATCATTGCTGGAACAAATTGCTACATAAAGTTGGAGAAGTAGGGCATGAGAAAGCACTTGTCATACCTTTCTTTGCATTCTGGAAAGATTTTTTCTTTTCTCCTTGTAAGTCATGAACTTTTTCTTTGGTGCAATGTCTTCAGAATCTTTTTGTAATTCTACTTCCTTAATTCTTAAGTGAAGAAATACTTTTAACACCTATTGTAAAACAAAATGAAAGGTGATCCACAACAAAGGAACAGAGGGTAAAAAATCCTGAATTCCATTCCAGCTAGTGGGCTTTGCTAGTCAACGGTCCTTCTATTTGCTCTCCTCCTGTTGCTACATACCTGTATCTCTAATCTCTGCTCTCAGTTCCTTCCCCAGCATTGTCCATTTCTATTCATTACTCCACCAGCTTCTCACTTCAAGTCTCCCTGTCTGACTTAGTCCACATTCCCATCAGGATCTGATCTCTACCTCCCAGTCTCCTTCCCTTGCCTTATCCCTCTCTTTCCAACCCTCTGGCTCAGTCTAATCCTAAACTGTCTGTGGTTTGGAACCAGCACCTGTGCTGACTTTGACATTTGGCTTTTTTTTAAACCTTTGATAGAAGAATATTGTGAGGTACAACAGAAAGACTCTTACCTCAGGTCTGACATCATAATTTCTGCCCCTCACAAGGCCAGAAATGACCTTAACTACACCAAGTGATGCATAGCCCAACTTGTCTTGTTTAAAGAGCTTCTTAACTGCCTCAAAGCACAGTTCAGAAATCTGAAAAAGGAAATCACACAAGTTGTTCTGTAAAGCCAAGTCCATGACAACAGCTAGTACCAGATGCTACTCATGGTATTTACTAACTAGAAAGTGGACACTGCCTGTAAAATAGCGAAAAGATCTGAATATTGTGGAATAAAGCTCAGAAACAGATTATTTTCATACAAAACAAAAACTCTTTCTCTACTCAGAAAATCACTTACCATTTTCGATGGATCATTCATGAGCGGAACAATGAGAACAATAATGTTATTGTGGAAGTTGAAGTGGGATAGGGCCACAAGCAGCTCGCACAGACACCTCACTGCTACCTCTGCTAAACCTTTGTAAGCCTTTAATGAGATGACATTGCTTTTCTTCAACTTCCTTTGCTTCCAATCTGCACAAAATATTAATTTTTTTAGTGATTACTGTTCAGAATGATGGAGAGCTTATAAATAAATATTTAAATTTTAGTGACTGCAGGTATTCTGCTGCGTACTTCATGCAAGTACTATCTCAAAGACAGCAGGTAGCATTCAGAGGGAAATTGATGCTGCAATTTTGCCTTTATTACAAAAAATGGGAGGTGCTGACTGTACCTTTAATTGTTTGTTCCAGATTTTCTAAGTAAAACTTATACTGGCTCACCAGGCCTTCTTCAAATTCTCTCAGTTTCTGAGTTTCTTTTTTAACCTGGAAATACAACAGAAATGAATTTTTATTTGGAGTGCTAAATACTGAAATTAGCCAATGGTGGGGAAAAAAAAGTTTTAAAACAAGTATCAGATACCTAAGTAGTTTTTTCTTCTAAACAGACATTCCTAGAAATGTATTAAAAATAAAATATTTCTGCATTTTTCTACACATGTGCTCAGATGGTCTATTTCATTTATGGAGATTGAAGTAACATTATGTTATTTTAAAGCCATGACTCTTAAACTGCACTAAACCTACACTCGAGAAACCTTCTAAAGAACTGATTAAAAATAAGCTCCAGAAAACAACTTACTTTGCATTTGTTTAGCAAATTGTTGAACACATTTCAAAGAAATCTATGCAAATTTGCTTTCTTTCTAATTCTCTTCAGTAAGGGACCTTATTCCAAGGTTTATGAGGAAAGTCACCCAGGTTTGGTGCTACTTTCATATACTACTTTTCCCCTCCATCACCACCAGCATGTCACCTACTTCTTGCAGGAAGTATGTAAGAATTAAAGGTTCAAAACAAAGACCTAAACCTGAAAGTGTCATAGCTTCAGAGTTTCCACAAGTATTTGTGTATTTGTCACCCCTTGCTCAAAACTATAAATTCACATTTAAAAAAATCAGTATTAGTATTTGACATAACTGGAAAAATTCTGAACTACTCACAATACCCTATAAATAAATGTGATATTTCACCTTGGTAGTCTTTTCTGCTTCAGTCAGAGGCCGAATTTTGTAAGAAGGTGCAATGTCTTTGAATATCTCCATCAAAGAAACCATGACCAGCTTCCGAACAATCACAGCCACATTGGGATCCTGTTCCATCAGCATGGCACGCAGCTCCTTCAACTTTTTAATCTGGTCAAAGAAAACAGGCAAACAAAGTCAGCTGAAGATCATCTACAAACCAAGGGACAAGCACAATGTCCATTAACTCAGCATTTACTCAGACTCTACTGAGCACTGCATAAAGACCCAAGAAATGCTACATATCCCAACAAAATTTTAATCTCGGGAATATTCAAACTGTCCTGATATTAAAAATGGGCACAGAATTATAGAAAATTAGCATAACCTGAAGCATTGAGAGCTACCAGATACAACCCTGAAATCAGAGCGTACATCAGGGTAATGCTTAAAGAACAAGGTAGTTTGGACAGAAAATACCACAGACAGTATTATTCCTAAAACCACAAGTACTCAGAGGAACAAATTACTCCTGAACAGAGCAAACACAGTCACCTAGATCTGCACCTGATCCAAATCCTATGGCAGCAGTTTCACAGTTTGACAGTCCCTGAGAAGTGATACAACATTGATCTTTTCCTTGTTCTACCCATGTATTCTTGTGCTTTTGCTGCTGTTTGGTCACTTCAGATCCTTATTGCCTGAGTTACTGCACAACACAGACACACGTTCATGCACATTAAGTCAATGCTACATACATTGTTGTCTGGCTCAGAGAGAATGGCAGACGCCAAGGCAGCGATGTGCATCTTCCTCTCCTGCAGCTTTTGTCTCCTTTGAGCAGCCATTTCCTCAGGAGTGAGAACAGGCAGCGGTTCCTCATTAAATTCTGGCACAAGGTGTGAGAGTTAGAAAAGAGGGTCAGTGGGGAATTTGTTGCAAACTACAGTTCTAGATACTGCATTTCAGATGGGTGCCACATTAACCATATATTAGTAACACATGAAGTTCCACAGTCAAAGAAGCTTTAAGAATGACTTTGCTAGAGCTTACATTAACCCAGAGACTAATTTTTGCTCCACTTCAAAATCTTTTGCTTGCAAACTGAAGTGGACTATGTGTTTCTGAATCTGCCCATGGTGTTCATAAAGTACAGTGGGAAGGAACACAGAAACTCAACATATTACCTCAACTGTGCCAAGAAACTGCAGTGCTCTGTAATTTGCAGTGAATTATTCACCATTCACTTTTCCTTGTAAAAATACAATTGTTTTGTTTGTGTTTTCTGACTATTATTTTGTTATATCCTTCCTCAACTTTAGATTATAGTTAGACAATAATGACCCAGAAGCAGCAAAGTTATAACCCCAACTGTTATTTGAAAATGACTCCCAACTGGAAAGCCAACTGCAAATCAAACTCTCCACTTCCTCGTATTCCCAAGTTCTAGGTAAAAAATTTCAAAGGCAGACACTCAAAAGCCTACACAAGTCTACACAGTGTCCTGAACTGCATTTCAAAATGATCTCAGAGTAATTAAAATAGAACCACAGTATATATCCTTTACAGAAGACCAGTATTTTCCTTCTTACTAGCAAAGATGACATAACTGATAAAAGTTACTTCATGCAAACATCAGTTCCAGGTGAAAAGTCAAAATAATTTTAAAGAAAGAGATTCTGAAACCAGCTGTTCCTCAGTCCTGAGATTCTAACAGGTAAAAAGGCAAGTTTTGAATAACTGTTATGCTTTGGAGGCAAAATGGTAACGAACATGTTCAAAAAATCTGAACAAAATACACTTCAGTTACAAACTTCCTTAGGGAATAGCCCAGTACTCATTAGGTATGTCAGTGATTTGAAAAAAAGCCACAAAAACCCCAATATAAAGCAAACATAATATTTTATTACCCTCTCCTTCCTCCATTTCTCCTGTATCCTCTTCTTCATCATGTGCAACATTGAGAACTGCAAAAACAAGGTGTCCAGTGTCAAGCATGTAATAAGTACTGTGAAATTTTAAAAGAATAAACTATGTACTTTTTGGCTACTGTGTCTTACCTGGCTTTTCCACAGCTTGAGGAATAATGCCACTCTTGTCTTTGATGGGGAGCAGATGGATGAGTTCCTTTTCTGGCTCTGTCTGCATGCGTCTTGGCACCTTCTCATATTTCTCAATCACACTTTCATGTTTTCGTTTTTTGACATGAACAGGTTCACTGAAAAACCCAAAGCAAACTAAATTAATTAGACAAGAACCATGTATGACAGTGTACTAGCTGGGTTAAGAGCCCACCTCTCACCTAGGCCAGGGCACTGTTTTACTTGTCCCTCCTCCTCCCCTGTGCTTCCCCACAGCATGAGGGGCTGCCCTGGCAGAGCTCAGGCTCATTAACAACTTAACCCCAAGCAGTCCTGCCATGAAGGACTCCACTGGCAGGCAAGTAGGACTAGGATTCTCTCACTGGACAAACAGTCCAGAGTCTTCCTTAAAATGTCCCACAGTCTCTCTCCCTTACTGTGCCTTGTGACTCCAAACCAGGATGCGATAATAGTGGGTCAATGAACATTTTATTTACCCTGCTCCATGTTTACTTTTACCACCACTATCACTTTTCTACTCTGCTGACTGGGAAGGCCCATGTCACATCCCACTCTCCAAGGACAACAGAAATAATGCAGTGTGGTGTACCACCCTTTTGCAGGTATGTTCCTAAACTACACTTTAGTAAATAGGAACATCAGTACCTAGTCTTTGCTGACATGAACACTTAATTTATAAGCAATACAGTATCTGACAAGTGTTTAAAAATGATTATAGTTGACCAGAGTAAAGCAGATTGAAAAGACAAGTTCTCCAGTTTAAAGGAACACTCTGAAAAGAGCTAAAAGCTCATAACAGTACAACAGGTAAAAGAGCAACTACTTCCATTGTTTTTCCACCATTCTAAAAATGTTTTGGCATAATAAGCATAGACATGTAGACCTACATCTTGCAAAATGTCACTAAATAAAACCACACAATAAATTTTGACTTTTGCAAGGTTTTAAACTCACGTCACACCCAATTAAGGGAGAGGGGAAGGTTTAAGATAAAATTCTTTTAATTCAAGGACTTGCAACATGGCTACAAGAAACCACGCAGTAGAGTACAGCCCAACTGCAACTTTGGAAATTAAAAGCCATTTACTACTTTCCTTCAAAACTAGACTACGTTACTAATTAGTAATTGATTACGGATGTTAATCAGTACTGTTAGTGATGATTAGCAATGGATACTGATATTAATCAGCATGAACAGAATAAAACCATGCTACAACAGCAGCAAGGCATACAATTTTTTCACATTCATCAAAAAAGCCAAGTTAAGATTTTCAAAAAATCATGTAACCAGATGATTCTATAGAAGTGTATTTGTAAAGACTTACAAGTCTACAACTAGGAGCACTGTCCTTCTACACTGTGAACTCTACCCAACACTTTGCTCAAGAAAACTGGTAACAAATCTTTTGTACTAATGTTTTGGTGTTGCATGTGTTTACAGACATGGGTTCCAGAACCCTTTTTTTTCCCAGCAATTTGCAATGCAATATGTATAAAGGCCCAAAGTCCAGGGAATGTCCTGAGTACTCTCTACAGAAAAAAAAAAAAGTGACAGCAGATTAAAGCATTTCTTTCAGGTTGAGGAATGCCACTCATCTCACAGCAAGAAACACTGCAAAAACAGTATCCTGAAGGTCAGGCAGAGCAGGTGAATGTACTGATACACATCAATACATTAATACTGAATGTACTGACAGACTAAGGAAACACTAAACTGGAACTGCAAAGAAGCACTAGACTGAAAAGGACCTCCTGATGTATGTATTGCATTACATATTAATCACAAAAGGCTGAATTAGTACAAAAAGTAGACACCACAAGAACACTCACTTAGAAGAAAGGTCTCTGGTTAAAAAGGATGCCTTTTGGGCCAAATCTTCTATTAATTTTAAGTCATCTTCATCCATCATGTCCAGTGGAAGAGCATCTTCTTCCTCTTCTTCGCGTTTTCCAGCTGTTTTAGATGATGAAGTTTACAGATTAAGATCCTGTACATATATTCAAACTTGAAAATCTAACCCTGCCTATACTTGTGAGACCGTTTTAAGCCTTATTTCAACCTGGAGCTCACTGACCTTTATGCATGTGTTTCACATTATCCCAGAAACTGCCCCCCTTTACAATGACATCCAATAACAATCACTGTAAACACATTTCTGCTCTCTCCAGCTGTCAGATCTTGATGCCAGAATGGCTACATTTTACATTTTTCCCAAGTCTCTCCTTCTTTCAACCAGAACAGCAATTATTTGTAGACAGAAAAGTGTTGTTTTTCTTGAATTTTACAGCATGAAGCAGGATATTTAGTAACCCTCACACCTTCCAGCTTACTAAAATAACTCAGAGCAACCACTTACCAACTTGTTTTTTCTTGCATTCTTCCAATGGAAAAGGCTTTCTAGAAATAGCATCTCTGACAGCCTCCCTTAGCTTCTTTTGTTCTTTTCGATACTTCTTAGCAGCACTTTTCTGCTTGTACTGTTTATTCTTTAATTTGTTGTCAAGTTTTATTTGACTAGTTCTCAGTAATTTGCGAAAGCTTGGAACTCGTTTTGTGTTTTTTCTCTAGGAAACAAACAGAAAATCACAAGTCACTGACGTATTCACAGCCTCTGTGAAATTTACTTCACTATTGAGATCTCATTAAGTTCAGGGCTGAATAATATGTTTCTTCCAAACAGTATCATCAGTTAGCTTCAAATTTACACAACTGTGGTGCGTTTCTGAGAAAGAGACCCAAGACAAATGTTTTACAGAAACATTCTTTGACAACTTTTTTTCTTAAATCTTATGTCCGTCACTCTTAGACATCACATGGACACCCAGAGTATGACAAACAGGCTGTTAAGGGTGCAGTTCCTTGTCTGCTCCAGAGCACTCACTCTGTTCTCTCTTAAGGCTGACACACGGTAAGGTACATTGGGGTACTTAAGGTACAAGGCCACAGCCTCGGACAAATGTCCTCCTGCAGGACAATTCCCCACGCTGAGCTCTGGCTTTCCCCAGCCCGAAACTGTCCCTGACCAGCTGCGGCGCGGAGCTGGCAAGGCTCAGAGGAGCAGGATGCGTGGCCGTGTCACAGTTGCCAAAGCTCGGGGAGACACGGCGGTGGTGCGAACCAGGGCTGCGGGAGAGCCGGAGGCGCAGGGGCCACCCGGGCGTCCTGAGCCGGCACAGCCAAGCCCGGGTGCCCGGGGGGCAGGCGGGGTCAGCGGGGATTGCACACTGACGGCATGGGGAGGCGGAGGCTGCGCAGCCAAGAGGACACTGCAGCCTTCGCTGGGGGAGCTGCGTCCCTTTAGAAAAGGGCCAAGTGGCTGGCTCAGTGAAGAGCTCCTCGAATGCGCCGTTTCTGTCGGTTCCCCTCTGAATTCCCTTTCCAGGTCTGGCGGAGGGCACAGCGCAGAGGGCGAGGCGGCAGTGCCAGCACGGGCCGTGCCGCGGCCTGGGGGCCGCTTGGACCCTCCCGCAGCCGGCGGCCCCGCTCCTCCGGGCCCGGGACAGCCGCCCCGAGATCCTCCCGGCCCTCGGTGCCGCCACGATCAGCCCCCACGGACGGGGGAAGAGCCTGCGCTTTGCCGCGACCCGCCATGCCAGAACCCGCCACCGGTACCCCCTGCACTGCTCTGCCGGGGCCGCGGTGGCAGCGGCCAGGCCCGGGCACGGCTCCCTGTGCCGCCCAGCCCCGTGAGAGTCCCGCGGCCTCCGCTCCCGCCCCGCTCCGCTCCCATTCCCTACCGGCTTCATGGCAGCGGCGGCGGCGGCGCGTGCGGCCCGGCGGAAGCGCGCGGCCCGGCCCGACCACAGCGCCCCCTGGCGGTGGAGGACCGCCCCAATTAATAAGCGCCGTAATTAACGCCGTGGCCGCGGCGGAACGGGCCGCGCTCACCCTCGGCACCGCTCACCGCACAGCGCGGCGCCCGCAGCGCGTCCTGGCGGCAGCGAAAGGAAGCACAGCGCGCATCTGCTCTAAGTTTTATTTACACAGGACTTGGTACTAGTGGTCTTAAAGGAAGGCTTGATCCTTCTATTTACAGTTATATACAGATTTATAGTTGAAAAGTAAGAAAACTGTACAAGATAACACAAAAATATAGGACAAATTGGATCCAATTAAAGTAGTGAATACATAAGTTAAGAAAAATGTGACATTTACATTTCAAATCGTAATGTTAGGAGTAGCATATACGTAGTTTTTAGACCAGAAAGCAATGTAAGTTACACCACACTAAATCTTTACCCCGATTATGCAGACTCTGCTTTTAAACACCAGACAACTGGAAGCCTCCTGCACTTAAAAATACATAATGGTAATTTTGACTTGATTTCCAGAGGGACCAGTTACAAAACCCACATGTAAGGAATTTATTTACATTAAATATTAGCAAAAATGGATGAAGAGAGTGCAAGTGTTCCTCACCTGCAGTGCTATCCATATTAAACTTCTGTCCCCTGCAACCCACAGGTGGTTGTACAGCATCTTGGAGAACAGGAAATGTTGGGAAGGAACTGCCATGACACATACAATGTGACCTTATGTCTCACAGTTAAAAGATTTGAAAGAATTCAGTATTACTAAACCAGACACTTTTTGGATTTCAGTATTGCACACTAATAAAAGACAGTTTCAAAACCAAATCTGTGCCTGCATTATTCCCAAGAGTTAAAAGTGGCTGCTGCTTTGCTAACACAGAGTCCACAGATAGCTTTGCCATTTTCTAGTGTTCACCACTACATACACGTCTTTGTTAGTTGAGAATGGCTCAACAAAATAAAACTTCTGGTGGCAAAACCTTTTCACAGAATACCACTCCATTTACTCCACAACCAATACAACAACCAACCACTGACTTTGAAAGCTGTACAGTAACAATAGCAGCCCCGTTCTTGCCACTGTTTAAAATTGAGATTATTTTTGCTCTAAGTTTGGGCACAATACTTTTACAGTTCCTGAGTTAATTACATTTGCCCAGATTTGAAGAATGAAGCTGCAACTTAAAAAAAAAAAAAAAAAAAAGAAAAAAGAAAAAAACCACAACAAGACAATACCCCTTTCCAAATTTTAACAATCTTGCACATAAACATACCAAACTACCTTATTTGGTCCTCAATACTCTCAATTGTTAATTTTGGAGGTAACATTTGTACCAAAACATTTGGTTTGGATAGCAGTTTTGGGGCATTAAGATCTGGCATTTCCCTCATCCCCCCAAAAAAAGTGCCTTTGTGGTATTTGTAAAAAAGTTATGCCTCAAAATTTTTTAAAGTACCAACAGAAGTTATTACAAATGTTTATTGCATTGCGCTGATTCTTTTAAAGTATTAAATATGAACTTCTCACTTCTCAGTTTCATAGATTTTAGTATTCTGTGTGAAAACAAATCTTCCCACAACAAAAACTAATACTGGCAAAAGGGTGAAGATTTCATCAGTTCATTACTCCACTGAGAGCTATATCATTTTTCCATCTCATTTTCACATTTTCTATAGTGCTTTTTCCACATAGGAGTGATGTGAAAGCTTCTTTGTCATCAAGTGGTTTTCCACATTTTTAATTGACTTCAACATTACAAGGATTAGTTTTTCGGTGCTGGGCTATGGTTCTTGTCCCCTTCTTTGTTGTCCTTCATCAGTGAGGCAAACACCTGGAAAAGTACATTATTTAATGAATATAAAAAAAGCCAGTCTTATAGAAAAACAGTATCCATATTAACCACCCCAATATTAGCATAGAGCTCAATTTCTAGAAAGAGACACTACAAAGGAAGTGTCCATTGCTCAGAAGTCAGACATACAGCATATAAATAGTCTCTAAGATCCCATATATTCATGTGCCCATATGTAAGCCCCATATATTCATGTGCTGTCATCTCTGATTTTATATATCTATACATACAGATACGTATCCAACAAACTCACCTGTGCCCATTTTTTGTTACTATTCTGCATCTGAATAGCTGCAATACAACTAAAAAGCTTTTCGGATGTAATATCTTCTGGAAGTTTTGTTAGAAACTGTGCTATATGAATAAAGTCCATCTGTAGGAGAATATCTTCATATAACCGAAGGATTCCTAATCCTGTCCTAAACAAAAATTCTTCTCCATCTCTACAGAAAACGTCCCAGACACGACAGGCCAGATCAAGTGGTAATGACTTGCTGTAGAGTGTAAAAATCCTACAATTGAGTAAAAAAAAAGTTATACTTTAACTGATTTCAGAAAAATGGAAATACAACTTCTTAAGCCTCAGTAACATGGCTTCAGAGTAGGCAGATGACAAGTTATTTCATACATTCTTATTTTTTCCATATTTCAACAATCCTCATATCTCCAGTTTTTTAATTCAGAACTTGTACTCTGAAACCCATCTCTTCTTATGCCACAGGAAATCCTCCATTTGAATAGCACCTCCCTTAGGAAGGTCTGGCTAAGTAAGTTGCCAACCATTCCACACTCAAACAGAGTATATTATACAGATTAGAACTTGAGCAACAAAGATCATAACTATGTAACAAACTGTATGGCTTAAATGTTCAAGATTAACAGCTCTGTTCATCATTTGTTTCCTAAACTAAGTCTAAAGCTGCAAACCATCTCAGGGCTACGTCCCACTTATGTACTAAAGATAATTCAGTAACTCCATTCCTGTGATAGATTTTTTAATTTCTGTTCACATTAAAAATCATGAAAATCTAAAGACAGTCATTGTTCTATTTTTACTGTGAAGAGCCCAAATTGCATTTTTGTTTGCAAAGTTTATTTTTAAAAGGCATTCATTACACATGGGCAGAAGAGCTCAGTCTGATGTATGCAAGAGATTGTAGAACTCCTCCTATAAAGTTGTGGTTTCTTTAAAAAGCACAGTGTTCTCTGTTTCCACATTATTGCTATTGGGAAATGGTTCATGAACCCCAGAACACGCTGTATCACAGACTACTCCTCTTCTACTCTCCCAATTATAAGAGGAGCTCTTTCTGTCTCAAGGTCATCTTTGGAACATGTGCAGGAATAATAATCTTCATTTTTCCAGAGTAACTGGAAGCACAATGTTCTACTGCTTTGCACAGCAGCACTATTTCCACAAAGTGCATATCTCCCTCGAACTGCCTAACTCTCAGGATGCAGCACACTCCTGACTCAACCCTGCTATTGTAAAGCCTGCCCCTTCTGAGACTTACTGCTTACTGATAAGCTGCAACTCATGGCAAAGTTCAGATGACAATTGTTTTATATTATTTAATTCTACCTAATTTAATTTACTCAATTAGAATTATTATATGGGTTAGAAGTTTCTCTGTGAAGCTTATCCTTATACACACACACACACAAATACACAAACATTCTGTATTTGGCAGCTCTGCCACACTTGAAGGATGCTTTGCATTACTGCCTTCCATTGCAGGCACGTAATGCAGTTTGGTACTCTCAGCTTTAGAACATTCATTACTTCAAATTGTTCACTGTGTTTGCAAGTTTATCTTTTCCCAAACCAAGTCCTAAATTTCATCCTCCTTTTGACTTAAAGTCTCTATTCCCATAGTCACACTTTCTTCAAGGTCACTTACAATCAGTCAGAAGACTACTATGGGGTAGTACCCTCCTGCCCCCTACTTATGTTACTCAGAACTGCAGCAACAAGAGAATGAACACCTGGGACTCCCGAGTGTCTCATTTTCTAACTGAAGACATCTCTGTTAATAAAGTTTGAATCATGTCAGAGGAACTGTGGTTGCACAAAACAGTTGCACAATTCCACAAGACCTAGAAAGCTGAGGTACAAAAACACCTACGAAATGCCATTTTTTATGCTTAATTTCTCATGCTGAAAAATCTATAGCAAAACCAGAAAATATTCCAATAGTTCTAAGGTTAGGTTTGTTATGTTCTATGAACTCACCAGTCTATCAAATATATGTCTGGAGTAAGACTGTATGATTTGAAATGAAGAAACAGTTTGGGAAGATTTTCTTCAAAAAATACTTCAAAAGCTGCAAAGTATTTCAGCATCTGTAGAGATAGTAAAGCATCTCATGAGCAGTCATCAAAAGAATGTTTAGTTGTAAACTAACACAAACCCACCAAGAACTGAGAATGACAACATAACACAATGCAACATTTCAGGATAAGTAAAATTATTAAATGTTTCTAGAGGAAAAATCAAAACAATAGAATGAGCTTTATGGATTAGTATCTAGTATTCTCAATTTTGTAACCACAGCTTTAAGTTCTCCTTTATAGGACAAAAGGAATTCATCAATTAATCAACTACGCTTCAAGAGCAAAAAATGTTACATTCAAAACCAGAAAACTCTGTGCATACCATGCTGTGATCCACACGGAAAAAGGCCAGTTGGCATGGCTTGTTTAGAAGGTTAGCAAAGGCAATGAAAGCATCTGCCTCCTCCAGATTGAGAATGAGCACAGCAGCAATGAAGGACATCCCTTGTACCTTCAAGTGGAAAAAGCATCGGGCAAATATAAGTGAGTAGGTTCAGTATGTCTTATATCTTTGGAAATGAAAATATTTACAGTCAAACACGATTGCATAACATTTCCAGATTAATAGAAACAATACAGATAAATTTTTATGCGTGCAAATCCATTTGATTTTAGCAAAAATAAGATGTTTCTTCAGACACTGGTTTTAGGTGCTCAGTGGAAGTCTGCGAGGCAAGAAAGTTAAAACCACACAGGCTGAATGCAGAGCTCATAAGAGACAAAGCTTGGCCTCAGGTTCACGTTAAGCTACGGGAAAAGCAGTCATGAAGAAAAACTTTACATATGGGACAGTTTAGACCCAGATGTATGTTGGAATTGAGACGAAATTCTGTTTCAAAACAGTCAATACGCTTCTCTCCACTTGCCAAACAGTATTTGTTCACATACATAAAATTACTTCTAAGTGGTTAGAAGTTTAGATTTTTCAGGATTGCTCTCTCAAAAACACAAGCCTGCAATGAAAGTGAAGAGCATGATTCTTGTAGTTCTTAAGTGATGATCTGAATACTCATTATAATAATTTTACCAATTTCAGTTGCAATGATCATTATTTCACCATCTCCAAGCATTCATGCTGCCTGCTTCTTAAAAAAAAATGTACTCAGCATTTTAACCAACTAGGGAAAACACTGATATGCATCAGAAACAGTCCAGCAGCTTTCCATTTTTGTGGAATAAATAGGTGTTGAAATAAGATTACATTAAATTTACTGCCATGTTACCATTTAAAAAAGTATGATGAGAAATATCCAGACTAGCTGTATTCCTAATGAAAATGAAAAAGCTTATCCATGAAAAACAACTTATTTGCCTTTTAAAACTCCACCCTGGGAACAAGAAGTCTCAGAGCCAGCACAGTTTATAATCTCACTTAAAGAATATGGGAGAGTCTCCAAAAATGAGGTCACAGATGACAGAATTCAGGCTTGAAAACTTTTGCACATGAAAAACCAAATAGTTAGTTATGCAGAGTCCCAAGTATATCTGATTTAGAGAGGAAGACACACCCTGTGTTAAGTAATGCTTTGTTCCATGGATGAAACTTAGAACTTTTCAAATGTTTTTGAGCCCAGAAGCATTAGAGCTTGTGAAAGATTTTCCTAGATATCCCCAGAAGCAAAGAAAGCAAAAAAAATCATCTATTCATTATTTAAATGCTTCTGTAAGCTGACACCATTCAAAGAGATGTTACGTTTAGTTGGTTTGTTCAGGGGTTTTTGAAAGTTTTTGTAGGTTTATTTTGTTTGTTTTAAACACACTAATGTTTGCTGAAAACTGTCTTATCTTCACTGAACTCAGGTGGAGTGATTATTCTGTGTCAGCAAGACACCAGGAAGGAGTTTCTGGATTTTACGACATGCAGTAGTGAAGTGGAGAGTATCGCTACAGAAATGGTAACAGTGGAAGCAACAGTAGGGCAGAAAAGGTGAAGTGCTCATTGGAAACCCTGCAGCGTGTCTTGGGTTTTTTCTGTAGATACTCTGGGTCTGTCAGAACCATAATGCCACATCCATTTAAAATTCTCCATGCAAACCAGATAATATGTTTATCCTTGACATTCAATACATTTTAAGCTATTATCTCTAAAGACTACCATCATTGTAACTACTATAAAAAAGTGCCAAAGTTGAATTATTTTAAATATTTTATCAATTAGTTTTATTTATTATTATTTTTATGCTAGTAGCATAAAGTTTAGAGAACCTATTTATTTAATACACTCTAATACATGACATCTTAAGTTTATTTGCCAAGTTATAAACATTTTACAACAAATACTTACATATCCCACATCTGGTCTGTAGCATGTATATGCTCCTAAAACACTGTGCAGGAGATCATGATAAGGACCACCCTAATAAAAGGAGAGGGAAAGGGGAAGAAAGAAAACAAAATTGTTTTTTTTCCCGAAATCACTTATACATACAAGGAAGTAACAAGCCAGTAATTTAAGATGAAAGTGAGACAGTGAATTATTGTCTTATTCATATCTAAAAATACCAGATTTTACTCTAAACATTACTGTGTATGCTTTTGAGATGTTAAAAGTAACAGACAAATAATCCTATGTACTAATTTCCAGTTAATGACTTCATAATGGAAAATGAGAATATCTGGTACACATCCAGGGTTGGTCTTTCCTTTTGAGAGACAGTGGATATTTGAATTCACAGTAGCACAAGTTATTGTATTACAAGATTGCATGCTACTTTATATATGTGTATGTGCATATATTAGATATATATAAAAATCATAAAGCCTGAAAAAGTGTACTAAGATGCCTCAAGATTTCTGTAGCACTAAGAATATTCCCATATTTGCCTATTTCAGAATCATTAATAGGAACATCATGCAATTTATCCAGAAGAAAAAAAACACCTTACAGTCCATCAGTAAATGTCTCCACTTTATTCTCGTTTAAAACCCCCAAACAGCTTCTAAAACTATACCATATTTGGCTGGTTTGGTTTCTTTTCTTGTTTAGCTATTCGGAATTTTAAAGTTGTCATAACTAAAGTTACAGGAATCTCACCTTCTGGAAAATATACAGGGATGGAAATGTGCGTGATATGTCCAACTTAATTAGCTCCAGACTGGCCTCACGATCAGCAACAGGTGCTCCTGCATCTGCAAGCAAAACCAACACTTATTGAAATTGATAAATTCTACAAACTTCAGTATAAAACTGCCATAGGCACATAAAGATTTAGGATATAAGGAAAAAAATTACTTTGCTTTAATTCTGCAGGTATAATTCTACAGTGCTGTAATTCAAGAGATAACATTGTCCACTGATACCTGGTATATACCAACAACTTCAGAAAGTGAGGTAAACTATCAGTAATTACTATCTGTCTACTCCTTCTTTTTCAAGTCTATTCAGGCCCAGACTAATCCTACATTAACCAGAATTCTAACTTTGCCCAACCCAGTTCTCAAAAGCCTGTTTTCTTTCTCATATTTCACTGAGACTTCAGTTACTAAGTGTGTTTCAGAGCGCAGAGTGAGTGCATTACTCTTGATCTAAACATGACCCAGACTTCAAATTTTTCATTCCTAATCAGCTCATGCAATGTGTCATTTAAAACAACCACATTAAAATATAGTATATGCACCAGAGGGGAGGGGAAAAAAAAGATTAATCACATCATCACAAGAAGCCAACACTTCACTTGCAAAGTCAAGCATATTAAGTCATGCATTTCTCAAGTCTCACTGTTACTGAACCGACCACACAGTTGCTCTCTGCAGAAGTTACATTACTTCTGAACTCTCAGTAACTCTCATTTGACTCAGATTTTTCTGCATCCTTAGGACTAGCATTCTTCAAATGGCAGGAAAGAAGGCAGGCATTCACTCAAGAACCTCCTGAAATTCAGCTGGCCCTTGAGTTATCTTTGTCCAATCTTCCACACAGAGACATGATACAAATACTAGTGATAATGTGGTGAAAAAGACAGAAGGCACTTCGGGAAAAAGATCTTTCAGAGGGCTTACATCAGACAAGAGCCATCTGTAAAGCAGATGATCATAGAATTTGATGAATAGGCTAAGAAGAATCTGCTCTGCTGAAGCCTCAAAAACAGCATTTCATTCTAGTCCTCCTAAAACTACAATGGATGTTCTTTCAGACTTTGCTACCAAAGATTGATAATAAGCACAATCAGCTTGCTTGCTTTTTAACCAGAGATGAAAGTCTCTTAAATCTTGCCTTATTTCTACATTTCTCAGAACATCTGACACAATCAAAATGGACCCCTTTCCCATCCAGAACTACTACCTCTCCAAAATAAACAAATTACCTAAGCTTTCCCCCATGGACAGCCCACACCACCACAACAAAAGAACAAACAAACCACCACCCCACAAACCAAGGGGCATTGCAAACATGTTTTCCAAGGATAAGCATATTTTCAGTCATGTACACACAAATTTTTTTATCAATTGTTTGTCTCAAGACAAGCTTCAGATCAGTCACAGAGTAGCCTATGGAAGACCCAAATAATTTACAGTCCAAGCAGGCAGTTACTGAGGCCTGGCTATGGCAAGTGCAAACAAAAACAGTAATAGAAGAGACACCTGCACATGGCAGCATTTTGAAAAAGTATCTATTAACAGCACAGGAAGTTAGTGTTTATAACAAGGATGTATCCAACATTAAAGACAACACTGATACGATTTTTAAAAGGAAGAATGCCCACAGGAGACAGCAACATGCCAGTGAAAAAACGCCATTATGCACACGAGTGCTAACATCCCCACTTAATAGATTTGGGAGGAAAGGCCATCTGGGCAGCCAAAGAAACTCAAGTGGGATCTGAAATGTATCATGTTATACATTCCTTACCTCTCAGTTCCACAATCAAATAACAGAGAATATTTTTTCTTTCCCAAGATCATGAAAGGGATATAAGAACCATCTAAGCAGAACTAAGCAAGAGCACATATTGTAATTTAGTTTCTCATTTCTTCTATTTAGATTTCATCTAACATTTTCATGAGAGCTTAGTCCTAGTATTTTGGAGGAAAACATTCACTTGAAAGTGAACTAGCATATGGAATATTTTAATGCATCTTTTATTGGTATAATAAATACTGCTAAGCTCACTGACTTTTTATAAGACAACAAATATTTAAGTAGGGAATGACTCAAAAGCACTTTTAACAAGTATTCTTAATGCTGCAGTTGCATTGTGAAACTTCCTGGGTTTGTAAAACTGAATATGAAGTTGTTGAGCACTCAGGAGATCTCACCTTCTGTGTCATTCTCAGAACTTGTCTCACTGAAGCTTTTCCATCTTTCCTTAGCTCTTGACAAGAAGATTTCATAAAGTTCTGCAAGACAGAAAAACAAAATCAATCACAAAAAAGGAAGCAGCAAGAAAGCACCGACCCAAGACAAAAGCACACAAGTATTTTTGGCTTTGGTTGCTTGGTTCATCTTAGTCACTGGGAGCAGGGGAAGAATCTGTTAGATGGTTACCACTAACCACTGGAGCACCACTATAATACAGTTTTATAGTGTATTATGCTTTCTGTCGTGGTGAACATGCAAATTACAAATGGGAAATTGTGCCTTAATTCAGATTTTTACTTTCATGAATGGAACACAAAATCATTAAAATCATTAGTTATGAAATAAAGCAATTCCCCTTTTCACTCCCTTAAGAAAAACCAAGCTACAGATTCTCAACTTTAAACATAAAAAATTATTGGGGGGGGGAGCCCCACCTTAATTCTTAAAAATACTAAAATGTTTTTGTAAGTAGGTTTTGAACTTTACTTCCATAGTTTACAAGGCTACAATGCCTAATTGTAAAACATAGCTGTTCCTTACCTTGCAAAACACAGTTCTTAAGATATATACTCTGATTTATACTTTTTTCACAAAATTTTACATTTTTCTTTGAAAGCAACCAACTTAACTTTACATTACAATGTGACCTGTTAAGACATACCAGGAGTGATATTTAATTCGTTTCCCACAGCCAGACTCCAAACCTTCCCACGAACACTTGGGGGCAATCCCTGCCACCACAGCTCTCGAACTCTTCGGGTAGCACGCCTAGGACAGGGAAACAGGGAGAAGGGGGGAAAAAAAGGCACATATTGCACATCTTTTCTGAAAATCACTGGGCAATTTACAAGCAAAATAACATATCATTTATCGAATCAATATTGAAGGATCTCTGCTTATACTAAAGCTTTATTAAAAGCCCCCAAAACATTAAGCTCCCAGAAAGCACATTTCATGTTGCTCTGTAATGACCTCACACTGTATCACAGCAACAAAAACTCACTTCTTGACAACACAGAAAGGAAAAGGGAAATAAGGTATGTGGGTCCTCAGTTTCCAGAGGAGAAAGAAGCCATCCTTGCCTCATTTACACAGTAGAACTTTACTTACATGCCTTCCCAGTTAGGTAGTATTTCATTGACCCAAATCACCATAGCACTAGCGATATTCTCTTCTTGCTTGAAACGCTCTCTCATTATTTTTTTCCTTTTATGTGCTTCTTTAATTTCTGTGAGGCATAACATGTTAATAATTCTGTATTAGTGTATATAAATTATTATGTAAATAATTCAGTTATTTTCCAATTATTTAGATGACTGAAAGATCGAGAGTAAGTTACAATTGTGCACACTATTTCTATTGATTGTAGGTGCATTTCTCAGGACACTCTTTTAATCTAAGCTAAGTTGTTCAAATACAGTGATTTAGACAAGCAAAAATCTGACTAGAAGTCTCATAGAACTCTGTTCTGCAGTACACAGAATGACTAAAAAGCAAACACATCATCAGCACTGTTCTTCCTGTCATGATTTTCATATCACATTCTATCTGAGCCTTACTTATTACTTAGATTAATCCGCAGTATTTATAGATAAAATTGTTATTTAAAGGTGCAATTCTGTATCTGTTTTTAAATTATTCAGATTTTACTGAAGCATCCACCTAAAAGGACTAAGTATTTTCTTTTCTGGAAACAGGACCTAAAGACCTGAGACGAAGTCACAGTAGTGAACAAGAGAACAATGTTCTCCCTTCTGTTAAAAAACAATCATTTGTAGATCCCTCTTATTAATAAGGCTAAAAGAAGGACAGAGCAATGCTATCTTGTCATTAAGAACCACTGTGACTAGACATTTGCTATTTATACAGGCATTAGACACAACAGCATAAACATGCCATCCCTGGTGAACTGATGTGGCTGAGCAGCTTCATTAAGTTTTCACTGAAGCTTTCTGTGAGTGGCAACAGTTAATGCCATAAACCAGGGCACACAGACACTACACACAGCTGATCCTGCAAAGATGCAGTTATCAAAGAACATGGATCACAGACCACAACTTACAAGATGCACACCACAAGAGCAGAGTGAAATGGATTGTCAAATGCCTTGGATTTCTTATTGCATCTTTCAAAGTAAGCTGCCACAGATCCACAGAGGATCAATCAGTTCAGAAACTGGTATCTCAGACAACAGCCCAAGTAAAGCATGCAGCACAGATTCTTAAAATAGCATATTCCCTGAATACAAGACACAAGACCGCACAAGTCTTTTCAACAACTATTCATTGACACAGTACCAGATGCTACAGATCTGGTTTTTAAATTAAACATGTCTAGTGGGACTAGGAAGGTTCACACAGGTACAGCTGTTTGGAAAAAACCCCAAAGTCCTCATCTGTCTTCACATTGAAATTGATCTCAAATTCCAAAGAAACCAGATCTTTAAGCCGTCAGCTTTATTACAGTTAGGCTCTTAGTGGCAACTGCAGCAATACGGCTTGAAAAGAAGAGAGCCCAAGTACCCAGAAAGTTTCTAGCTGATCATATTACACAAATAACTTATTTTAAAAAAACAAAAGTTTTTCCTTAAAAAGTAAATAGAAGATTAAGCTGCATTCTGAACCTGGCTACATTCATTGTAGTGGAATAAGAAAGCAATTTCATAATTGAGTTCTGTTTTAAACTGTGTGCCCCTCTGTACCAGAGAATAACCCAGACATTAAACAAGAGGTTCTTTAATATACCTACTCACCTACAAGCCAGAATTTACATTATTTTTGCTGCACAGTTAAAAAGAATTAGTGATTATTGTCAGTTAACATACCTCGTTTTTTTGCCTCTGCCACCATCTCATCATATTCTTGTCGGTGACGTAAAGCCTCCTCCACTGATTTGGCAGGAAGATTTCTGAAAACAAATTGTTCCTGAATTCAATACACACAAGTGACATTCTGGACCATTTCAGAACAGGTTTAAATGTGGCCTCTCTCTAAGGTGAGCTCTGGGGTTGTCACGCTACCAGTGTTTCAGCAACAGTTGTAGAGAACTATCAGATGTTTACTGCTCCTTTCTTTAGTTCTCCTAGAGCTTCCTCCAAAGTATGGTTATTAAATTTGTTGAACAGTTGGAATGATGATCAAATGAAATGAAAAAAGGGAAATACTGATAAACCATACAGGTAGTTATTCCAATGCATTTCTGCACGTATATTCTAAGCATTAAAGACATCTGCATATTGATATCCAGTTGCTCATGTGAAATCTGTGATAATGTATTTTCAACAAAAGGTAAAGCTTTTTATACATTATAGTTAGCCCTTTAAAACTCCCACAAAAGATGACAAGTTTCCCAAAGAAAGGGAAGCTAAAGCTAAGGAAGCTTGATGCACTGCTACAAGTCCACCAGCTTAAAATGTTCTTGGGTTTTTTTTGGCTGCACAGTGATCCCCTAATTGCCAAACACTTGCTTCCTCTTGACAAAGAGGACTCACTTCAAAACACATCAGAGGATAATGTTTGGTCTCAGTCTCTTACCCAATCTCTAGTCTACTTTGGTTCAAAATAAATAGAATGCAGTTTTGTCATTTTCATATTAAAAGTTTTCCATCTCCTCTTATACAGACAAGATCACTTATTAATATTTCCAATGAAAGTGAGAGCAGAATATATACTCAAGGATTAGACTGTAGCAGCATATTCAACACTTGGGTTGGCACTGCAATTTGAAACAAGTATCATTTGTAAAAACATACCTATAGTAGTTGGTGAATTGTGATAGCATGAAAGTAAAGCAAAGCATCAGCAATCCAGTTATTGCCTATCTTACTCTCTGTCATACAGTAAAAGAAGTAATACATTGATGAAAAAATACTCATAGCAATCCATAATTCCATTCAGGATATTTCTGTCTGAGCACTAAATGAGCTTATATACCCCTAGAAAGAATACTGATTGATTAATATGTTCTGGTTTCCATTTCCTAAGTGGAGTGATAAGAGCAAACATTTAGAAGTGCTATCACAAGCTTTTCCATGGTGCATTTTGAAAGCATTGCTCCATTTGCTTTCCTCAAGCACGTGCTCCTGGTCAGCAGGGGCTTCTCTTTCCTTAAAATTGCTAAAGACTGTATAGGTGAAAATACTGACCCATTTACTACCAATTTTTAATTACTCTAGGAAATTAAACTTCCAGAATGGGGAAAGAAGGAGTAGGGAAAAGGAAGTGCATGCTGAGAAGGCAGTGAAAAAATTAATCAGGAAAATTGCTGAAGACTTTGAGGATGCCCACAGAGACAGCAGTGATATACAGTAGATAACAGACCAGTGGCTCTATTACAGTGAAAAAGAACTCCTCATATGGACTATCACATACTTTAAAAGGTTCTTCTGGAGGTACTTTTCAGACTATTATCTGGGACAGTTTAGCTCATCACAAGCATATCTAAAATTCAGTTGCACAGTGGCATCACACTTACGCTGGTCGATCCTCCAGAATCAAAGCCGTAGTTGAAAGTGGTTCAAATTCAATATTTTTACGTCTTGCTGATGGGGGTGGAGGTTTATACATTCTTCCTGTCCGTGCTTCATATTCCTAAACAACATTATTGATATAAGCTGAATTTCAACTTTCAGACTCACCCATAGTTACTAGGCATGATGATACTTAAATAATTTAACATCACATATTTTAACATTATTTAATAAGACAGCAAGCAAGACAGTACAAGTTGAAATTGCTGACAGCAGCAGTGCAGCTTTCCAGGACTGCTAAGTAAAGATGAATGAGAAAGCAGTTTCTTCTATCAACTTAACCTTTTATCTATTCTAGTCCAATACTACAACTGAGCATCCAAGGATCAGTTACTTAGGAAACATGCATAATCTTCTCAACCTAATTAGTGTACAAGTATATTTAAGTAATATGTAGAGTTGACAATAAAAAACCTCCCACCACTAACAACAAAAGCCACTAATCAAGACCACATCTCTTCCCATTTCTTCCTCTCAATTCTATCCACCCATCAGATCCAGTGCACCTCACATTTCGACGCCTTTAGCAAGACCATCAAACTCGTATTAACCACCTACACTATACTCAGTGATAATGTAACAATATTTATCATTACAAGTCTATTTTTTTCATATAATTTCTTTCTCAGAGGTTAAAACATGCACTCTACTAGGAAATATTTAACAGGCTTTAATACACACAAGATTGAGGAAGAATCCCACTCCTTTTACCACAAAAGCAACTCAACAAAACAGAAATATGATACAATCTTTAGAAAAAAGGCTGTTAAACAGACTCAAATGAAAACCTCAAATCCCACATCCCCTCTTCTTTAGTCTCTAAATAAATATTTACTGCCAATTGATTGGGATAACCTTTTAGGATGTGTTGAATGGGTATCTGTGACAAGATTTAACCTGTTCCCAAACCAAGTTAACTTGTGGGTTCACACTCTCCTTAGCCATGAAGGCTAAATACTTGTTTCTCTGTGTGTTTCATGTACTGGAATCCAAACATAGATCTGAAAAATCATCTTTTTAAGAGAACAAATTCAAGATACCTTAGTAATGTATTTTCACAGATCACACAGCTCTATCCTTAATCATAGCCAAGTGAGCTCTAACCTGTGTAAGCCTTTTTTCATTTATACAGTTTGCTTTTGGATACATCCAGTGCTTTAATAATTGTGTAAGTAAATTCAGTCTCAGATTAACCAGAATACCTCACATTTCAGTCTCCAAAAATAAAGGAGAAAGGATCAAATACCAATTAGGTCACATATCTTCCCAATAAAACATGAGTCTTCTCTTCAAACTGCTGCCAAGTGAATCTCACACCTAAACACAGCTCTACAGACACCTTAGTTCTCTCAGGGAGAAGCAAAGTTTTACACAGTCACTATTCCTCAACAGCACTGCAGAAATAGAGCTGACAACTTGAAAACTATTATATAGGTTAAAAATTCAGTACACAGTTCATAAAGTTAAATGTGAAAAGACCTCTTACAAGCACTGAATGCAACATCAGATTTCCAGAGAAGGCACAAGTTCAACACTAAGGTCTCAGAGCTTTCTGCTCAACAGCCTCCTCTTCCTGTCCATTTTAATGATCTCTAACAAAAGTTCTGTTCTTCCACACTGGGCATAATACATTAAGTGATCTGAAAAGTATAACCTCAATAATGTCACATTAATCTCATCTCAAGACTAAAGTTATCACAGAGCATTGAGCTTGGAAGGGACCTCTGAAGGTGGTCCAGTCCAGTCTCCCTACTCAAAGTAAGGACAACTATATCAGGTTGCACAGGGCCTTATGCAGCCACACTTTTAATATCACCATGAATAGAGACTCTACTCTTGCCAGGCAGAGGCTACAGCCCTCTGCATTCCAGATAATTCCTCACGATCTGAAAACTACAGTGGCATATAATGGATGTGTCATTGTGGCCTGACCTCCTCTGATCTCTGAAACTAACAGAGGTCCCCCCTTCCAACCTCATCTTATTCCCTTTTTTTCCTAGTTTGTGGGAGTCAGTACAATAGTTTAATTGAAGAGAAAAGGGCACTGCACCTCCACAAAATCAAGCAAAGAATGTTTCAAAACCATCCTCAGTATCTTTTGTAGTGGTTTCCACATCTCCTCAACAAACTCTTCAGCTATCCACCCTTCAGCCACTGTACCATACTCCTCCCCATCACAGCGTACCAAATAAATAATTTTGTTGGTGTCCTGAAAAGACAGGCACAGATCTGTAGCAGTCAGGCTACTCTCAAGTAGAGGAGAACCTCTCTTGCTTTTCAATCTTCACAAAGCCCACATACACACGTTGCAACTGTTTGCTCTCATCATTTAAACATTCACACTAAAATTCTAATTCTTTCTAAACACAGTGACTTCAAAATTACTAGCCAAGTCTTCTTAAATACAACTTAATTCTCAATATTTCTAAAGTCTTCAGCCAAGAACTGTGGTTAAACAAATTTCTTAGAACACACTTCCTTTCGTGAAGGGTAATTCCCAAGACAGATTTTGATTTAAAATAATATACATCCAACACCATTTGTCACATTCCAACAAGTACCTTGAGCAATTGGACATACAAGATTGGTGGAGTTCTGCTGTAATTCACACAACCACAAGAAAAATCGGGAGGGGGGAAATCAACATTCTCCCTATGAATGAATATATACATTCTTAAGGTAAAATTATCTCGTTCCACCTGAAAACAGAAGCATTGACACTCCTGCCATGCTGTACACCTCAGGATACTCCAGTACATTTGCAAGTTAGAAATGCACCCTGTGACAGGAGAGCTCAGCATCCAGGCTGCAGTACTCTAACAATGCCATCCCTTCTATTACTGGTAGAGATCCTAATTTACTTTCACACTCTCCTGTATAACAGGAGACACAAAATCAAGTTCATTTAGTGGTCAGAGATGAGGCAACCTTTTCAACATCCCTAAATATCTAATTTGCATGCAAGCTTTAAAAAAGCCCTAAAGATGTATGTTACAAATGATACCACTCTCACTTTGTTAATGCATGCAACACATTTGAACAATGCTAGTGCTCCTGACTACTGAATGTGTTAAGAACTGATACACTATTTCCAAAGCAACAGTGAAAGAAAAGAAAAACACACAACAAACAAAATAATAAAAAACCCTTCAACAGAGATTTCCACAAAAGGGTAGACTCATCATCCAACTGTGTTTCTGAAAGTAAGTACACATTATGAACAGTTGGGTTCTGTAAGAAATGATCGCATGAACAGAGAAGGAAAATTCTAAGTGTTACTAGAAAAAGTCAAAGCAGTAATCAAAATAGCTACAAGGCTCAGACTGTCATGGTGGCACATTCCCCAAACTGAAACACATTCCCAAAGTATCAGGACTTTCCAACGGAAGCTGCTTCTTCCCCAAGAAGCCTGTACTCTAGGAAACTTATTTGAAGATTAGATCCCCAAACCACCAGACATGTAGAGAACTTATGCAACTAAAATATCCAATTTTTTTCTTAATACTTTGCTTGACTAGATGTAAAGAATCCAATATATTTTACTACTCATTTGAAGCAGAATCTAAAAATCTTGATGCAGAACAAAAAAGCTTGAGCTGATCTAAAATTTCACTTCAAAATATTTGAGCTAATACTTTTCCATAACAAAGTAAAAATACAATCTAAGGTCAAATGTCTTGTCAAATGCTTAAAATGCAGGGAATGTGCCAAAAGATAGAAGACTGGAGACTATGTAAGACCTATATATGTAAAAAATAGTAATTTTGGAAGTGTCATATGTATGGTCTCACAGGCTTAGAGAAGGTTGTTAAAGATGCTTTAATGTAACATATCAGGTATTTATTGAAAGTTCTAGAACATTTTACAATCCCAAAATAAAGACAAACAAATTTCAGCTTTAACAGAAAGCAGAAATACTTACTTATCTCCTTACTAAGGCTGGAAATGCATCCCCTCATCCTCTCAGCTAATAATTAACCTGTTAAGAGGCTAAAAAAGCATGGTTTTCCTGAAAAAACACCATGATAATATATTTAAGAGTGCTTCAATATGAAGAGGGACTTGCATTTCTGCTATTTATCCTGCAGAAATACAGATAAGCCTATTAACCTACAGACAGGTAGCAGGTAACTGTGGGGGAAAACAAGTCCTTCACTGATAAACTGCCTTTGTGCTTACAAAGATAAAAGATATCCCAAACAGTATCTTCTTAAAGAAGCCACAACCAACCAACCACCAAAAAAACCAACTAAACAAACTCCACCCTCAAACACCACACAAAGGTCCTGATGTTCTAAATAAAAGGAGAATAACAAACCTGCAGAGATGTATTGCCTGCACCTTTTTGCTATCTGCATGGAAAACACACAAACCTGAAGTTTCTTTCATCCTTCCACTGAAGAACCATCTGGGACAGCCAGACCATTGACAGTTATTTCAGATTTTTCTAAAGTGAACTGGATTGCTCTGAGTAATATGTGCAATTGCCCGTAGCTGCTTCTTCCAATACTTAACAACCTCCTTTCCAGAAAGGAAAAACAGCTGCACTGCAGCATTCCAAAAGCATTAGTTTGACCTTAAGTAGGGTCTGCCTGTGCTGATAAAGTATTTAACTATCTGTGAACACATTGATTCAGTCTTAGAAAACAAACTTGCATCTACAGTGCCCAAACTATACAGCTGTAATGGAGTAAAATACCAACCATAAAATTTAACATGAATCTTGCTGGGATAAGTTTAATCTACCTATGATCCAACAACAAAAGCTGAACTCCTGAAAATGAGCAATAAAAGACTTGGATTACAAAGATTGTGGAAGTCCTCATAGTACCAATTATACAGCTGAAACACCACAGATCCAGTTATGTTTCAGATATGCTGGAGGAGAAAGTGATCTGATAGGCAACACTGAATTAATTTCTCCTACCTTAAAGATTGCCTCTAAAGTAGATGTCAAGGCATACTAATACTCCAATTTAAAAAAGTATGTACCCTGTGTACTTTCTTCTAACGTGCTTTCTCCTCCAAAATTCTAAGTCTGATACTAAACAAGTTTTATCAATCAAGACTTCTCTTGAGGAAACAGAATGGGGATTGCCATATGTTGTGCAAATGGTTTTAAACCTCTTTCCCCCCTACACGCAAGACTCTGGAGCAGATGGGTCTATAAACCATCTATATGATTCTTTTCATGATGTTGTACAGCTAACTACATATATTATTGGAAAGATTGTTTCCCTTCATTTGAATCTACTTGAACGTAGTCTTGGGGACATGGCGTGACCCTTGGGGATGGTCCTGTGCAGGAAGAGTTGAAATCGATGGTTCTGTAGTTCTCCGAATCAGGGTTGATAATTCAAGAAAGGAAGCATTATTAGAATCACTTAGAATAGGATCCAGGTAGGAAGAATTTCTGCTAATGCATAATCCTACATCATCATCTGTGTTGCCGCCAGGTTAAACATTAAAATCTGAAGCCAGCACTGGCTACAAGGTGATCCTAAACAAAGTGTTCTTAGCAAGAGCAGATGTCACTGAAAAATTCTCCGAGTCATACACTAGATAACTTTCCAGAACTAAATTCCAGATGCTATCAGGACAGGCAGAACAGTACATTCTTGTCTAATTTGCAGGTGAAATAGGAAGAACTTATATTGATGGAGGAAAAAACACTATCTTCACACAGTACAACAGAATACCCAGACACTAAGAGTTTCTAGGTCAACCTTCCAAAGTGATGCCATCCAACTGCAATTCTTTGTTACCTTTATTTTTTCTTTAACTGGATATTTAACAAGGTGCATCAAATTTCATGTTCTTTTGTTTACAAGAAGCCACCACCTTTGGGCCCAGTACAGAAAGCTGAGAGTGGCAGGGCCATGAAGCCACGGGCATCAGTATCAACTGGCAGTTACCTCGCCACTGGGTTTCACAAAAGCAAAGAGCCAACCTGTACTGTTACTGTTTAACAGAGTGTGCAATGACATAAAAATCTTACAAAGTAACAGGCATGCACATTGGAGCAATTTCAGACGGGTACTGGTCACAGCAAATAGATGACATAAGTTCCAATACGTACATTTTGCTAGATGTCCAATTTCATGTTGGAAATAAGTGATTAAAATCATCTGGAGTTCTGAAATGCCACTATTAATAGCACGTGTGGCTTAGCGATAGAAAAAAATTCTAGTTTATCAGTTTGCAAATCTAATAAGGCATTCAAAAATAGTACAAATTAAAGCCTTTTAAGAACTTTTACCATTAAGCAATGAGGCACAGCAAACATAAAATTACTGTCAAGCTCTATCATTACCTATTTCCTGCTATTCAGGAACATGCAACATAAACAGTAAACAATAATACTCTATCACTTTAAGTTGTTAGTGAGATTCACGTGTGAAGTTTGTTTATTCTACTAATGGTATTTAATGAGTTGATGGTTAGTGCCTTAAAATATTCATGCTACTGTGAAAATGTGATGTTTGTTCTATTTTAATGAGTCCCATGCATGGCATTGAATAAAACTAAAAAAAAAAAGTATATATTAAATTTCATATTCATACCCCTGTGTTTAACAGACTGAGAGCAGATATTGACGCAAGACTGCCAGAACTGTCCTCCTAATGAGAAAAACAGAAGCAAAGCCTTAGTGAATAAATGAAGGAAAAGACCACTACAATATAGCAACATGCAAGCCAAAATTTAAATTCACATGTATTTATCTTCTATGTTTGAGGAAACACAGATGTCTCTATACCTCCTTCTCCAGCTCTCAAAGTATACATACATACATACAAAGACTGCCCACTTGTGCAAGATGTGTACAGACATCGACTAGATTATTTTCCTGGTTTAACTGATTTATATCTTCAATTATCAGCACCTTTGCCCAAAGGTAGGTCTTTTTCCATGGTGCTTCTCAGGTGCACGACAAAAGGCACTCCTTGATACAACACTGTCTCTCCCTACTACCCATCATAGACTTACACCAGCCTCAGAAGGTACCTGTTAAAAAGGAGAAACGAAACATTGCCTCCCCTTCCTCCTGCCACGTTATGATTAGGATTTCTAAACTGAACGTTCAAAAGTGAACTACACCTCAACATTACTGGTGAGCTGATGAGAACTGAGATGCATTTGTAAGGGTTTGAGAAACAGTCACTTTAATTAACAGTAAGATTCTAAGTACCAATCAAACTGCTCATAGCACATTGCAGCAAGACAGTCAGCTGAAAACATGCCCAGCTAGAGGAGACCCTGTACAACTACAGCTCTGCACATTTCTAATGGAAAGCAAAGCTGAGCTTAAAAATGGGATGTAGGAGAGGTGACAAACACAGCCATTCCTTTTAAGCACTCAATTACAGCACCTGGAAGAAGAAAAATAAGCTTTTTATCATGACTTCAACAGAACATACCAGCAGTTTTCCTCACCACGCATAATCCAGAATATTAGAAAGCATTTTAAAGGCTTTCTTCTCCTTTGACATACTATTTTTTTCCTTTTCACTACTGAAGTACCATACCAGCCTCAGAAGAACAAGGCTTACATTAAAAAAAACTAACCAACCAGCTACAAAAACAACAACAACAAAAAACACAAGGCAAACTTAAAAAAAAATGTCCATGAAAGAGCAAATTTACCACCTGAATCTCTTCGCTAAATCCTGTCCTTCTGGAATTTGATACATCCTGACTAGGTGATGATTTTGCTATATCAGCACCTCAGACTCAGCAGCATGTCTGCTTAACCTCCAAATCCTCACTTCTTTGAAAATAAAAAACCCCACAAATTCATCATGCTTTGCTAAAGAAATTCAAAGGCACAATAGAGGGGGAGGGAAGATAAAATCCAGATCACAAAAACCCTCAAAACTTCATGTCCCATCAAATCAAAGTAGTTTTATCATTTTTATTACCTCAATTTATACTCTTTGTTTACCCCAAACTTCCAAGAAATGAAAATGCTTATACTTTCTTTTTCAAGCATTAGGAAGAAAAGGTTTGCTCCAATAACCTTAGTAGTTCTCCTCAAAAACTTTGGTTTTTTTAAAAAAACAGCAATCAGAAGAATTCACACCACCAAAGTCAACACCTCTGTGTTATTTTCAAAACACTAATCTCATCCCTACTGTAAAGTACTCCCCTGAAGATGCATTTGTAGCACTAGCATAGCACTGACATAATAACAAGTTCTCCTTAACAAGTTTTCCTTGTCAAAGCTGCTGGGTAAGCTTGGGTAGCAGGAGCTGAACTGTATTTTATGTCCTCTATGCAAAACAAAGCACTTTTCAATCAAGTCCTACTAGTTTCACTACCATTTATTTGAAAAATAATCATTGCAGAAATCTAAAATACTGGGGAATGTCTTTGGTTTACTTCTAGAATAGATATTTTACTGACTACACATGTAATTCTGCAATCATACAGTGCATTTCTTGAGAATCTGAACCACCACAGCACCTGCAAAGAAAACCATCACAGCTTTTTCACTGCTGCTAATAGGGCAACAAGACTCCATAGCCAAGTTTATTGTCTGTCCTTTCAATGTATTTCTACTCTGTATTTGGTAAACAGGCACAAGTCTTGCCTTTCTATTTTCTCCAGCAGTAGCACAAGGTGAGCCAACAGGACCTCTAAATAACAATCTGCTTACAAACCATTCCTATGAAAAAGCATCTAGCATTGTACAGCTTCTCACAGATAGCCCTTAGGTTTGTTTACAAACACCATACACATTTTTATAAGCATTAAGAGCTTCATGCTCTTTTAAGCAGCAACAACCAAGACTGAGGAGTTAATATTGAAAGTTAGAAGGTTAGAGTCCTATGAAAACCAACTCAAAATGCATCTGTTCCTCTGAAGAGAAGCCTCTAAAAACCCTTGTCCCTGGGAGACCATGGGAATTCTGCCAAATCGGTGACTGCAATTTCTCCATTAGATTTCAGACCGGAGATAACAACATTGGAAAAATATGCAACTGAAGACACTGAGTTTTTTAGCCCTCAAGTACTTCTTAAAGATTTAAGAGTCACCCCAACACAATTTCAAAGGTTAGTTGTACAGCAGTGACCCAGTCAAAAGTTAGTATTTAGTGGACTGTCTAAAATTAAAACCTTTCGGTTTGTACACAAGGTGACAGGTTTTGAAAAAGATGGCTTCGCTTCGGAATAAGCAAGTATTTCTAAATCACTGCAAGCTTTTCATGGTGTGTTGGATTTAAATAGAAAATAAGTCTTTTTTACCACCTCATTTAAGGCTGACACCGAGAAAAGCATTGTTAAAACTGCTGATAAAATGAATTTGGTGTATGTTGTACTTTTTTATTTATTTTGCCATGTGTATTTGCATATTGTGAGTTGACTTTAATTTAGTCATATTAGAAGACAAAAAACCCTACCATACTACTTTGAACAAATTAATTAAAAGTATGCAAGATTGCTTTGATAAAAAAAGCTAAATGTAATGACTTGATATTCAGAATAATTTTGATCATAGATTAAAAGCTCTTTATATAAACCATAAGCACAAAAACTGAAATTGAGCTCGCATTTTTAAACAGAACTTGGACTCTAGTCAATACATTCCAAAATGTTATATATCTACTCACAAGTCTGTTTCTGCTTTAAATACTTCTGCATTAAAATATTTCAGCAGTCTAATCTAAAGCAGATTTCTGTACACATTGAAAGAGTTTAAAAAACGGATCATTAATGACCACATATTTCTTATAATAGCCAGCTTTATTAGCTCCAGTTCATGAAAGAAGGCACACTTCCTAAAACCATCAAATGTGTTTGACATTTGCAGTCCTGGGGAGTTGCTGTTTTCCCTTTTTAAAAAACAGTGAAGGAAGGAAGCCCAGAGGAGGGAGATGTCCAGCAAAAGAGTTGGCCTCAATCACATCCTGCTTGGGCAGCTCTCAATTCAAGGAGAGATGAGCGTGCCAGCAGCTGCGAGAGGGGAGATGCAGTTGCCAAGAACTTCCAACCTCTGACCCAGTTCGAGCGAGCGCCCCTGGCCCGGAGCAGCCTGACAGCAGCGCAGCTGCCGGGGACTCTGCTGCTCCCCAGGCAGGGCAGCCCCCCAGGCTGCTCCACCACAAAAACATTCATCTTCTTCTACATATGCTAAGAAGCTTGCAAAGAAATTATTTACAGTCGTATTCATTCGACAACCTTTGAAGGCAGACCTTGCTAGCGTCGCCATCTGAAAAATGTCTGAATCAGTATTCCAAATTAAGTTTCCAGATTTTCTTGGAGGTTATTCAAGATATTAGAATCACTACCTGACTTGTCTGGAGAGGCATATACAGCCGTGTCTAGTTGATAGACAGTGACTGGAAACCACGAACATTCATTTAAGCGTAATTATCAATTAACTACATTATCCTTACCATAGCAAAGATAACGAAGGAGGATTCCATCAGCCAGGATGGAAAGGGGACACCTGAGCTGTATCAACCTTTTGGCTATAAGTGTACAATGATGCAATTTTTCTGTTTTATTAATAGGAAAGTCCTTTAAGCCTAATTATATTGCCACCAAGCTTTGATGTAAGTATTATTCTTATCCAAAAGACTTCCTTCTGCTCTTAATTACAAAGCTTTTCCTGTTGTGAGTTAATTTTCCTTGCAACAGTGCTGCTTAAGATCTCATCCTTTATCTGAAGGATGCTGACTCATTATTGAGCTTCCTTAATCAAGGGTTTATTTGCACCCTCTCAAGGCTGGGCACTGGCATTAGTAAAGTGGGAGAACTGTGTTCAACCATGGAGAATAACGTTCAGGAATGGAAGAGTCGGAGCTAATAATAAACTACCATAAACTCCCTCACAGGCAGCTTTCCTACAGCTAAGCCCATTCTCCTCGCAGTCTTACACCAAAAGTTCATTTTACAAAAGCTGGCTACAGTAAGTAGCCATGGTTCTGGCCACAGATGGCTTAAAAAATGGAGAAAAGCATGGCATTCGTGTTTCAGATGATCTTTGATCCCTCCACTGCAGTTTAGAAAGTCAAAGTGCAGGTTTGCAGAGACACTTCATGTAGATTATGAACTAATCTGCCAGGTTCCCAGAACTGCTTATGAATAAAATATATGAAGTTTTAATCATATTTATATCAACTTCTTGAAGGCCTTATTACTGCATTCTTGCCTATATTCTTTTGCTCACATCTCCTGCAGAGTGAGGAATTAGTCTAGGGGCTTCAGTCACACATTTGAAAGTGAAGATGCTGTTTCCCACTGATCTTCAATAACGAAGTGTACCTGTATTCATTCTAACCCATCAACAGCTTAGCAAATTTAAGCAATTTTTTGGGGGGTGGGAAGCAAAGGCATATGCACAAGGAGATATATTGTAAATTTTAAACACACATGCAAGACATTTGATGCATGTTAAATATGGAGACATTAGGGTCACTTCTCAATTAAACACATTTTTTTAGGTGTTGTATATCTGTTAGTCTGGATGACCCTTTGATAACTGCATATCTTGGCTCATGAGGCTTTATCTAAAGGCCATGTATGCTTTAGCCAAATAGAAAGCTAAAAATATTAGCTATTACCTTTCTCAAGATTATGTAAATCCAACAGTGACTCTAATCTGGCAAACATTATGACACAAACCACGTGACTGGTGGCTAGGAGTAACTCCACCATACTTAGAGATAATATACTGCTGTAACACATTTGCTTTTCTACCACTTTGGAGAAGTTAAAAAATGGAAACACTATGGTTTCAAACAAACACCATCACTGACAAACAACAGAACAAGAAAATAGGACTACTTTTTCAGATTACCTTCAACAAGCTGCCCAGGCAGGTTGTGGATGCCCCATCCCTGGAAGTGTTCAAGGTCAGGTTGGAAAGGGCTCTGAGTAAACTGGTCTATTGGAAGGTGTCTCTGCCCATGGCAGGGAGGGTAGAACTTAATGACCTTTAAGGTGCCTTCCAACCCAAACCATTCTATGATTATAACATGGTCTCCAGAGCAAATATCTTCATTACTAGAAAATAGTAAGCTGATGACTGGTAGCACTGGGCAGATTCTCCATTTCTCAGGATGGAAAAAACATCTGGATTTTTACCACAGCATTTTCATAGCACAAGGCAAACAACATCCATCTGCAAGTAAACAAAGAACACTTGCCCTCTCCCAACTATAAAAGAAAACCATTTATACATGAAAATTGTATTTGAAAATGTAAAAAAAATCATTCAGTTTACTTCACAGTAAATCACAGAATGATTTAGGTTGGAAAGGACCTTTAAAGGTCATCTAGTTTCTACCCCCAAGACTGCCCTTGCTGTAACCATTTTCCTACAACATTTGATTGTGTGACAAACTCAATTACGTTCAAGTCCTTCAAAAAGAACCTCTCAGTTTTCACTTTAGTTGCTCCCAAAAGGCGCTTTTTGCCACTAAGCTCTTTCTAGAAGAAACTGAACACTGCTTCATTCACAGCCATTTGCACCTGCCAAACACATCAGTTTATATGGAATTTAAGAAAGGAGACAGAGAAAGCAGCTCTTAAGAGATTCATGTTACTGTTTTAACCAACACATGGGACATTCACATTTCATATGTCAGAAAATCTTTCAATTTCAGGTTTGCAAGTTAAAATTAACTTAATAATACATTACCAATTACTCACCTTTAAAGACTATGATGTTTTAATATTATTTTATCAAATAAACTCCACAGGAACAGTTACATGGAAGTGCAACTTGGTGTCAGAGAAAGAACAATCAGAGGTACCTTTCTGAAGAACCCCAGTAACTCCAAAACAAATTCAATTTACAGTATTATTTTGGAAAAAATACCGTGAGTGAGATTAAAACTTTAAATTAAAGATGACATTTCAGAATTCTAAGCAATTTGACACATGTTACCCAGATAGGAGGTCTTCCAGGCAATGATGACTACAGAAAAATGAGTTGGATTGTAGCATATCATCTTAAATAAGTATGCTGGTTAAACCACGAGATAAAATGTTACAGGCAATTATAACACGTTTTGATGTTTCATAAAAACAGCTTAAATGCTTTCTGAACATGTATGACCTTCTTATAAGCATTAAGATGTGCTGAAGAATATACCTGATAAAACTCAAACTCCTTAGTAACTACTATTCTTTAAACAAAGCCCCAGAAGGTTCTTCTAAGAGCACTCGACAGTTACATAACGTGGAGACACCAGCAGAGAAATGCAATAACTGTGTATTACTTTTACAAGTTTCATACCTAGGAGTTGTGTGATGTTTACTCACCTGCTGAATAATTCTGGAATCTTTCGGAAGGTTTTCCCTGGGTGGGACTTTTCCAAACAACTTCCAGCCAGGAGCGCTTTGGACAGCAGGTTTGAGCTCCTTTGCCTTTTTAGTGAAAAAGTTTCTGAAAAGAGAGGAGGGTTTTCTTTTTGTTTATTATAAGCATATAAACAAATAATATTGTGCCCACTTATACTTCTTAAAACACAGTTCACCACTGGGGTGAACTGTAGATATTTACTGCTCAGCAAATGCATAGAATGCTACTTTAGTTTTCTCTTCTACTTAAAAATAATTAACTTGAAATGGAGCATCTTTCAGCACAGGTGCTCTGATGCTAAATACTTGTCCTTAATATAAGTCAGCTTTACCTCTGAATTCTAAGCTACTTGCTGTAGTATCAGAGCTTTTTCTAGTAAAACAAGGGTCTTTCTTAAACGTAAGACAGTAGCATGAGACAGCTCTCAGACCTTTGTTTGGGGGTTGCTTTAAGTGTATCTTACTAAATATTTGGAGACTGAAACAAGAACAGTTGAAAACCACTGCATAACAGATTTAAAAAAGAAATGGTAAATTATTACCTCTACTAACATTCACTGCAATTTTCACACCTTCAACTTTCATAACATGGACAGAAAAACCAGGGAACAATCACACAGCTTCAGTTTAGCAGATAACATTTACCATTGCCTAAAGCAATTACACTCAAAAAAGCAAATGACTGCATTGCTGTGACTTCTTAGAAAGCCAACCATCACAAGACCATATTAGCTCCCATTTGCGTAGATACTCAGCTGCACTATTTGGCTCCAATCACAAGCTCCCACAGAGCATGCTATGTATGAATGATTAGAAAGTGAGAGAAGTGTATTTATCCTGAATTTTTGAAAGTTACTTTCCAGAAACTTGGAACACAAAGGAATTAAAAGCCCAGTAGTCTGTCAGGTTATTCCTCAGGAAGCTTACAAGCTGACCTCTGAGCAAACAGAAGACAGAGCACTTTTACTGGAAGATGTTTTAGTGCAGTGCTAACTAGCAAAGTTCACATTCTTCCTCCAGAAAGAGATCTCCAGATTTAATCTGCGCTTGGAAGTATTGCTGTATTTTAAAATATGATTCCTTCTCAAATTGAATGCAGTCACATTTGTGCACAGCAAATAGTCTTTTGGCTTGCCCAGATAAAAGAAGCACACCCCAACAACCACAATCTGTCTGAAAAGCACTCAGTGCTCTCAAATTCCAGTGCTGTCAGTGTTTCTGGTTAGGCAGCACAGCCTTACAATTAGGAACTTTTCGTGTTTCTGAGACATTGTATAGCCCTCAAATACAAACTAGCTTTTCAGTTCCCAGAATGTTTTTTGTCATTTGGGAAACAGGCAAATGCCTGTCACAGAAATCCCTTCCACGCAAGTTTGTGTGAATGGACTCTACAGACTGTAAAATTACATGTAGTTGAGGATACAGCCACCAGCAAACAGCAAGCTGGAGAGATGGAGGAGGAATGCTGATGGAGCATGGAAAGCCTCCCAAGAACTGGTAAGCTCAAGACTGGTGGCCCTGTGCTATCCAGGAAGATCAAGAAACCCAGAACACCAAGACTCTCCTTCTGTCTGAGGCCACCAGCACCAGCTTGCCAAAAAAACCAAACCAAACCAACCAACCAGACAAACAAAAAACCACCACCACAAAAAGACCCTGCATTCAAGAAAATAGCAGCTGCTATAGGTAAGGGAGTACAGGATTACATACACTCCTGATGAAAGAGAGCACCATAACAGATCTTTTGAATGCCCAAACAGAAGCTGTTGCTGCCTCACCACACTGTGCCACTTCTATGGAGGTGTCCCAGCTGTTGCTCCAGCTGAGTAACTGAGAGAGCATGTTTGGGAATAATTTCTTGCACAGTATGAATAGTTGTCTGCCATTAAGGGAATCAAGCGGTTGCTATTAGTAATAGCTTGATTAATACAAGGTGTTGTAGGAAGCATTAGTTATGACTCACACATCCCACAGCTCTGTCCCCATCAGGGAAACTTGCAATATCTCAGTCCATCCCTGTAGAAGCAAAGTCAGCACGCAGAAACATCAACACATGGGTTTCTCACATAATCTGGAAAGACGGGCGATGAAAAAGCCAAGCCACGGTACCCATGTCTTTAAAAGACACTGCCCTCACTCAGTCCAAGGACTGCACACCACTAATGAAATGACCAAGTCCATCTACTAAGGCAAAAAAAAAAAGAAGTACATTTGCATACCTACATAAATAACAAAGGCTCCCTTCACAGTACAGGATACCTTTCACAATGGTTTACATTGTCTTCAAGAGGGAAGGAAGAGCGTTCAAAGAATCAAAACAAAACAAGTATTCTAAAGACATGTCACTAAGCACTGCACCACAGCCTTGCCCTTAAATCTGCAACTCCTGCAGGAACTGTATTTGAAATTACCTGGAGAAGATGTTTCCCCCCAAAAGCACATACCCAAGAAGATACATTCTGGAGTACTGTCCTTGACTTCAGGGATAGCAACAACCATCTAGTCTCTACACATACTATGTAATACCACCGGGATTACTGGGCAGTTGATCTTCACTGCTTCTAGCACTTGTGGAAGCTGAAAGATGTGTATGCCTTTAACAGTAAGAGCAATCTGTCACTGTATCAAAGGTGGTTTGTGAATAACAAGGAACCCGGTAGACTTAAAAAAGGAAGAAACATGTACACAATCAGAAAGTTTTAATTAATATTTCTAGGCAAAAGATTTAAGCATGCTCATGGCTTTTACAGCTCATTTGTTTTGTTTTGGTTTGTTGTGGGTTTTTTTGTTTTGTTTTGTTTTTTAAGACAAATGTAACATTAAAACAAACCTTCCAGAAAGTAGTCTGGAAGAAAAGAAATTTTATTGAGTAGATATTCACTGAAGTCTGTCTTGTGAAAGCAAAAAGCTGGTCAAACTTTAATCATGTCAGAAGAAACCTCACACAGGAATTCTAATCCAAGAGAAATTAATGAGAGGTTTACAAATAAGCTTTGCTGAATATGGAAGGACACTTCTAATACATTGTTTTGGCAGCTAGCAGGGTAACATTTGATGTGTTGTTGACAGCAGTGAAGCCTTTCAAAAGCCTTGTTAAGGAACAGCATCTGTGAATGCTTACAAGTTGCATTCGCTGAATAGCAGAAGTGGACTAGATTTGATACATTTGTTGCTGCTTAGAATATTCATGAGTTTTACCGATCCCAGGAAGAGTCATCTATTGAGATGGCTGAAAAGTCAACAGCATTTTGGTACATAATCTCAAAATCTGTTTGAGACTTCAAAACTCCTTATAAAGAAGCCTACACTTTAGAACTGAATAATGCTTTCTGTTGCAAGGACCCACGGGGCCAAATTATTAAATTAGTTCATTGATTTAAGCTCTAGTTTACAAAAACCCAGGGGAAAAGTTGTAGGTTTCTTCCCCTGCTCCTTTTATAGAACACATATTAACACTCTCAAATGACACTCCAAAATGTTTCAGTAGGTGTCTTGAAAACTTAATGAAGTGCCATAGAATGAGAAGCTGTTACTGGCACAGACCAAGATATCTCTTGCTAACAGGGTTTGGATTACACTACACAAAAACCTGTGGGGCTCTGAGCACACAACTACAACAGCTGTAGGGACAGCTACGAATGCTGGTTTTCCTCCTTATTTTTAACGTTGTTGCTTCAACTACTCCTGCCTGTGCCCACAGCATTCTCTGCAAGTTTCACCATATTGATGGTACAGTAATTCAAAAATGTTAACCACTTCTACATTCTACTACTGCAATTGCTTGTCTCCACTTTGCTTTTGCTTTCAAAAATCACTTTTTTGTTGCTTTTAAGATAAATTAGTGAAGTTTAAATGCAGTTAGAATTAAGTCTCAATAGAGAATAGCTGGAACTTGATATTTCAATGGATTTTTTGTTTTGTTTTGTTTACTTTGGGGGTTTGGCTTCCCTCCTAAGGAAAAAAACCTGAACACAACTTTTTTACCATTTCCAAGCTAGTTATGTGTCAGCCCAAAAGGGTGACAGATTTCCAAGTTTTAAAGGAAGTTACTGAACAATACAAGACAATTACTTCAAGCTTGATCTTAAATTTTATCCAAAACCAGACTAGAAACTGGGCTGCTATATTTACACAACAGTCACTCGAAGAAAGCTGAAGTGCTTTGAATAGCAGCAACCATGAACATCAGCAGGCAGGAAAGGCACCAGGCTGGATGGAACTCCAGCACTCTGCCTCTAAGGTATGAGTGATTCACCTCTTCACTAGACCAAGTAGTCTTGCGACAATCTTTTGTTTGACTAAAAATTACAAACTCTAATCTAGTTTCAAACTAGACATCATTTTGCTACAGTTCTTTCAACAAAGACCACATATATGGAATTCCCTTTTTACAACTCCACTGTGTGCCACAAACAACAGTCTATCAGTATTCTGCTTTGTGCATTCCAGCAACACCTAAAGTTGCTTTCCTTCCCACTCCAAATGCACTCCAAATCCCCAGGTTTCCAATCACTGACTCAAAGGAGCCTGCCAGAAGGTTTCTCTGATGATTCAGAGCTCTGATGTTGTTAAGATATAGTAGTGCATTACTGGAAGCCATCAACTTTATTTATTTCCATTTTTCCCTAGAAGTCCCCTCTGGGTTCAGCATTCTTGACAATAACTCTTAGAAACAGCATTCACAGGTCTGTATCGGCCCTTAGTCCTGTGGCTTTGCAGCAAGATACAGACCCTGATGCACCTCTCCACTCCCTCTGTAAAACTGCAGCCCTTAAGCCCATACATTCAGCAACACTTGTCAGTGCTGCCCCAGCTTAGAATGTCCCAGAAAGCCACCCCAACTATTAAGCCAGTGAGTCCAGTCATGCAGTTTTAATCAGACTTTTAAAGGCATAACAAACACAAAGATAATTACTCAGCCAAAGCAGTCAAGTGTCATAACTTGGGATTTGCCTCCTCAACATCAAAGGAATGGCTGTAGCCTCATTCTACTTTTTATTTGGTGTTAGAGAATCCAGTCATTCAGGCTCAAGCCTCACCTCTTCTGATGCTTTTCTGAGTAGAGAAAGGTGTAGAGGAAGGTTGGATCTTACTGAGCCATTTCAGTAGAGTATCAGTACAAAGCACAATAAAAATGAGCTGATGTTTCTCCAATTTGTTAATCCTGCACTACAAAAAATGGTAGAATTCAAGTGGTATCAAGTACTGACACAAGGATGGGGTCTCAGAAGAGGGAAAAACCACATAATCACCATTACTGTTATACACTAACAAGAAAACATGATTCCTTACAGCTCACTTTAATATACAGATAAATTTCTTTCAAAATGCTACACCATGTTAGAGAAAGAAAACCCAGACAAACAAACTGTGGGCATCCCTAGAAAGCAATCCTTGCAAAACTTGCAGCGTGGCACCAAAGTAATTTTTTTCCCAAATAAAATATACAGAATTCAGAGTTATTTTAGATATAGATGAAATACTGTGTTTAAATCTTTATGCTGAAAGCTCAACTACTATTCTTTGATTTCTCTCCCTTGCAAGGTAACTTTGACCTTGCTCAAGATTTTTACTCACTAATCTATAAATAAAATAGTTCCAAAAAGAGACCTCAAGTTATGTTAGCATACTAAAAATTACCTTTCTTTTTAAGAGAAAAAAGGCAAAATTTGTTGGGTTTTTTTTACTTCACACACATAATCTTGTTTACTGTCACTTTCCATCATCAATCATTTCTTCTCATTGCATTCACCTTTCAAGAGCTTTGATAACAGGGAAGTACCGAGAAAATAAGACTTGAAAGCCTCAAGAACTGACAAAGGAAGTGAGGGCTGATTAGATTTTCCTTTTGATTAAGGGTCTGGTACCTGTTAGTAAACACTGCATAAGACAACTGTCTGATTTTAAAACAAGGGAAGCAACACACAAACAGGAAGGAATCAGCATCCCATCAAGAACATCCTCACTCTATGACATATAATTTTTCTTCACAGAATCACAAAGGATTAGAGGGAAAATCCAGCACAGAATTAATGCTACAAATGAGCACAAATGCACACAAATACAGTTAAAAGCCCTCAAAGCTGCATTTCTCTGCAATAACTGAAGCACATTGAAAACCTAGTGATTCAAATAAAACCTCAGAATTTGTAAAAGGAATATCTGATGTAACAAAATTAATTAAAAACTGTATTTGTATTACAAAACAACTGATGCTGCATCTCCACAAAGAACAGTTCTGCTTATGCCTGCAGTCTGCTCTTGCTCCAACCCTGTGCTCATTTTATGCCTTCCTAGCCATTAAAGATGGGTCTATGCTTGAAATTTGTTGAGATTTGAATTAGTTGAAAGACAAACTGATAAAGAAATTACTTATTTATCCAATAATCTTTAACCAGACAGTTGTATCATGAGGAGTTAGAGGTATGTCCCAAGAACAGCTATAGATGCATTTTACTGGTGTAGAATTAAAATTATTAGTTTTTCTTAAAACCATACTTTCAGAACAGTCTGCACAAATTCTGAAGATCCCTGCAAGCCTGTGGTGCCACATTCCTTCATTACTACAGACGAGTACATAACAAGAATTAATTCATTCACACTGGTACGTCTTTACCATGTGTAAAACACCAAAGCTGCTTAAGAACACAAGAGAATTCTTCTTCATTCTCCAGTCTTGTCCACTCTGTTAAGGTCTTATGTTCAATAACTTGGAAATAAAAGCAGAACAAACCCATTGCTTTATTAAGCACCATTAGCCCGTCTGCTTTAAATAAGACTTGTCAATAATTTACATACAGAAACAAATGTAACTCAACTCTAGGCATAAATAATGAATCATTAAAAGGAAATAAAACTTTTGGTTAGCCACTTACAAAGCCTGCAGAGCAACAGAAGTAGGATTCTATTTCTACATCTTAGACTGTTTATATACAGTACACAATTTGTAAGAATTGATAAAAAAGTGTGTCCAAAAAGTTACTATATGTTCAGAGTGGACACAGTAATTACTTCTTAGACCAATGGATAGCATGTCACAGCCTCCCTGATATTTTAGATTGGAATTACATGACCTTGTCCACGAGCTGTTTACTCAGTTTCACACACTCATAGTTGTTTTCTCACATTAGTTATGGCTGGAAAAGTGACATGAACATAAACACATTAAGATCAAATATCCCCTCCTTTACAAACATACTTTTAAATTCATCCTTTACCCTCACATTTCAACCTTAATTTCTAAGTTAATATGCAAGTATTTTTTGGCTTAGCTTAAAACTCTTAAGATGGAGATTTAGAGCAAAACACTAATACATTTAGAATGTATCAAACATTCTACATTTTCAATTTCAATAGCTTCAAATAACGTCAGCCCTTTTGGATTCAATACACTCAAATGGCTGCCCTCCCTCAGCACAAGTTTCTAAGCTCTGTCCTACACTGGAGGAGATGGGACTCAACCAATTTTACAGTTTGTGTCTTCCACTCTCTTGCCACAAGAAGCAATTAGACACAAACTTCCCTTTAAACTTTATTACCCCAAACACAGATCTGTTATAGAAGTTTCTAGTTTTAGCACCCTTTAGCAGCACAAAGATATCCTCTTTCTCTCCACACCAAGACACCCCAGAGAATATCCCAAACCACTCTCTCCAAAGGCATTTCCACATTTGCATCTGTAATACTCTAAACCTACAGACTTTAGTGCTTATAAGCAAGTTTTTGGTTTCCTCCTCCTCCCACATAAAAAATTTAAATAAGAAAACAAAACTATCGTAACCAGAACATGCATCTTTAGCAAGACCAAGCCTGTAGTATTTTTTTTAATTGAATATGATGTTTCCATTGATATTAGTGGTAAACTAAAACCTCACCTACAATTAGGTATACCTGGAATTCAATGAACTGCCAAGGACCAGCTGCTAAGGATTGAGAGGCAGGGAAAGAGGTGGCCTCTGGCCTCTTAGAGAGGACAAAGATTAACAGAACTATTGTTCTAAAGATACTAAATTAGATCAACTCTATTGCTCAAACTCTCATTTGATACCAGTCTCAAAGTGGCTTTACCAACTCTGCTGGCAAAACAGTTTTACTACAGGCACACAAATACTTGGGAAGTTTTAGGAGTTGAAAGTGTTTAGGGGTATTACAGAACACTCTGTACAGAACACTTAGTGATAAACAGCACTTTACCACTCTCCATTACACTCTTAACAAAGAGCTGTTGCACAGGTCAGCTTTACAAACAACTCAAGCATTCAAAAACTTACAAATGCAAGGTAAGACATGGTTAAATTTCAGAATGCTCAAACACAAAGTGAGTAAAGGAAGATAATCAGTCCAGACTCACCTTTACTTTTCAGAGTAAAGCAGCAAAACAGAGCTCTCTGCCAGACTATTCTAACATCTTCATATTTGGTCAGGCAGTTTGGCAGCTGTTTAGACACTACATCAAATATGGTCAATATTCCACAATAATAAAATGTCACTTGCGCAGAGTATCTAAAATGAAATCCTAGATCACAGCTGCAAGAAATGGAGCACTTCTACCCACTGCCTACAAATATCCTGCTATTTCTTGCATGGCCAGGAATATCTATTCCAGCAAAGTCAAAGCTAGTTAACCAGCAATATACTCCAAGCAAAAACAAGGCCCCTTCCTCCCACAAATCCACACAGTAGCCACTAAGGGGAAATCCATTTCTCCTCCTTGCTCAAGTGATGTCCTACACTCCCTTCTGCTGCATCAATTCCAACTCTCCATACCTTGCAAGTCAATTCAACTCACTAATCCCACAGAAAACCATCAACATTTTTTCTCTCCCCAGCTTAATGAGCTACAGCAGCTCACAGAGGATCAGATAAATACCAGAAGCAGAGAAGAAACATTTCCTTTGTTTCCTGACAATAGCAAATTCTTCAATCAGCTCACCAAGACATCTCAGAGTATAGCCTAATTAAACAAACTACCTGAAACTGTTCTAGTAGTGAGTCACTTCCAGTTAAAGCAAAACTCACCAGATTTATCAGGGCAGTCACTATCCCTGTAGTTCAAATGTTTGTAAACAATATATACTTTATAACAAAGGTGAGAAAGACTTCCCACCTTTGACTCAGTCCACAAACCTGAGAACTGTAAGTTAAGACATAGAAGCAGAGTTTTATTTTGAAGACTTTCCCAAGACCTGGCAATGATTGCTACTCTGCCCAACCTGGTTAAACCTCAGTTAATATTTTTCCCTTCTCCTCCCAGACAGAGTGCCTGTCAACTACTTAATTGTGCAATGTCCTGTACTACTGTAGTACTTGTGTAGCCACTCAGTGTATCAGGTTCCTGCTCTGGTTAGCAATTCACAATATATTTCATGTCACTGCTTCAGTGATCAATTGCAGAAATATTACAAACCACAAGAATTTATTTTGCATCTATTAGCTAACTCTTTTCAGTTTTGCTTGATGGTGTTTTACAAAACAAGTAAGAAAGTTCCCGATCTATCACTCAGCTACCAATGGAATTTCAGGAACATCAAACGACTTGCAAAACACCTACAGTTTACAACAAAAAACTAGAGTCATAGAAACAGGTTGGAAAAGACCACCAAGATCATTGAGTCCAACCATTAACCCAGCACTGCCAGGTCCATCCATGACCCTGAGTGCCACATGCACACGTCTTTTAAATACCTCCAGGGACAGCAGCTCAACTACTTCCCTGGCAGGCTGTTCCAGTGCTTGACTAGCTTTTCAGTGAAAGCATTTTTCCTAATATCCCATCTCAACCTTCTTTGTCACAACTCAAGGCTGTTTCCTCTCAAGCTATTGATTGATACTTGAAAAAAAGAGACTGACACCCAACTAACAGAGTGACACCTCCCTTCAGCCTCCTTTTCTCCCGACTAAACTACTTCAGTTCTTCAGCTACCTAAAGTAGATGCTTTGTGCTCTGGAATCTCCACTGCTTCCCATTTCACAGCTACCAACCACTCAAATACCTTTGGTAGTCTATGGATTGTTTGGGGTTTTTTTGAAGTATTTTGGCTTCCAGCATACAAACAGCTCCATTATTGCCCAGCAGCAAGACAGACAAGATCATACATTAATGGGTGCATTAGGCAACTGAAGCAATACAGGTAGGACTAAGCTTTGCAGGGTCTGAGACCAGACCAGGGCCAAGCTTTCCCTGCTACAGAAAGCAAAGGAGATGGCATCAACCACTCAGCTGCTCTTGGACCACACAAGATGTGTGAAAAGCACCTTTTACCCACAGTGTCTTCCTCAGCAACAGAAGCAGCAGGCACAAGGATGGGTTTGTGTGGCTCCAGCAAAGGCAGAAGAGCTATAGGTGTTGCATTGCTATCTGTATCTCTGGTGTCTTTTCTCCTTTACTTCTACATAATCACTTAGTTTGCCTATTCCTATAGCTGACCTTCAGGAGGTTTAGATCAACAGAATGCCCCAGGCAAGGGGAGCCAACAAGGAAGCTTTTCTTATACTACATTATCAAAAGAGATTCATTCACTTACCCAAGAGCACACTAAATAAAACTTCCTAATAAGAGAAACTGAACATAGTTTCTTCCTAATAAAGGAGTTCGTTGGAGAAGAAGAGAAAAAAAATTTTCGGAAAGTATCCCTATAGGCTACAGGTATTCTTTTCAGTCAGAAGGTAAGAAAGCAGGAAAGGAATTTAAAAGAACACTACTCTGAGTGTTTGGCCATCAGAAGTTCTGAAAGAATAAACTCATCTATGACCACAAAAACTAGTTTTCTACTAATTGAAGTTCATCCACATAACATCTATGCACCTCTCATACTGTTACCCCAACGCTAAGCCAGAAGCAATATGGTCTGCAGGCAGCTTGCACAGCTGACTGGTTTCTGAAATTACAGAGCCAAATTAGCAGCCTCTCTTTTGCAGGCTGTCCTTATGTTCAGGCATCATTCAAAAATCTGCAGGATTTTTATGCTGGAGCCCTCTCAATCTCAAAGGTTTGACAGAGCCTGGGTAACAGGCTGCAGTATGAGAGAGCTGAGGCAGTAACTCTGCTTCACCTTCTTAGAAAGTAGTAATAAAAAGACAGGCACACGCTGAAGCTGAGGAGTTTAAAGCAATGCCTACCACCCAGTCCAACAAGCCTAGTCCCTTCCCAGCTGAACAGCAAACAAGACCAATGACAGATAAAAAAATGACAGACTTTATATCATAAACATTTCAGTAGCTCCAATAAACTGAGGAGAAGAATAAAAATTTTTGCATCCATGTGAACAAAACGTGACGAAAACCCCTTTTTTTATTCTTAAGCAATCAGGACAAAAAAGCCTAATGAATAATTGAACAGCCATGAGAGCAAAAACATAAAACTATCATTTTCTTAGAGGCCAGCTGTGATTAAAGTGACCTCCTTTGGCTTTTATTTCCCATGTAAAAGACTCTCCTTTTAGTCATAGCCTATTCAGAAGAGATGTCCCATTGACTTTGTCACTACTCTCAATATATTGAGTCTAAGAAATACTCTGAGACAAAATAAGCAGAAGAGACCAAGTAATGAAAAGGCCTTCTGCAAAATGAAAGGCGAGGAGAGGGGAAAAGGAGATGCTTTCAGGTTAAGTCAAAATCCCTCTGTAAAACACTCCTTAGCAAAACCAGCTATGAATCCAACAGTTTGCTGTACACTAAACAGCAACTTCAGCTGTTTGTCTTGGAAAAAACCCACACACACCACTCTCCCCTGCCTCAAAAAAAACAAACAAACAAAAAAAAAAAACAAAAAAACTCCAAAAAACAAAAAAAAAACCAACGAAAACCTATAGAATAATTTAAGAAGAACTTTATGAAAACTCTTATTAGGGTTACAAAATTCCTACTGCAAATGTAAGTACCAATGTAGAATATTACGCTGTCCACCAAGGAGAGGAGAGAAATTGCTAATAATACTTTAGTCTTTATAAAATGATGAAGACTACACATATGGCTCTAAGGTTTTTAGAGGTGACATCTATTTAGTCAGCTTTTTGAGGGGGGGAAGACTGACTGGAGACAGAAGCTGAAGAAATAATATGGCAGTCCCAAACCTACCCAGAGTGAAATCGGCATAACACTCTTCTGCTTTCACACCTGAAATTTAACTTTGATTTGCAAGACAAGACATCCTAACCAAAATGATGCTATGGGTACACAGTATCTTACCTATGGTAAAACACCCATTGTAATGTTTTCCAGCAACACAAAACTCTTTAAAACCTATGCATTGTGAGACCTGAGAGTGAAGCTTTCAGGCATTTACAACTCGCAGATCTTGAGGCCTTGCTCACTTTTGTGAGCTGCTTGGAACTGGTTCACTAATAAAACCAAGGGTGCTGTCCTTTAATTTCCTGCAATACAGATCATTCTTAGCAAACAGTGAAGGAAGAATCTACAGAGGAACTTTTCAATTCAATAATACGAATGCTACTTCTTATTTATATTAACTTAATTATGTCTCTAACACAGGAAAAAATAACACTGCATGAAGTTACTCCCAGATTTGGGTCCAGGGTCCTTGCCTACTTTCTCCAGTCAGATTTAATTCAAATCAATCATATGTATCCTCTTGTTCACTTAAATTACAAGATTGCTTAGAGAAAGCAAAAATAACTGGGTCCAACAAAACCAGAACGGTGAAGGGTGGCCTCATGATTTCTACAGGGATGCTTTGTTGTATTCCCTTAGCTCTTCTCTCCAATTATCTTTCCAATAATCTGACATTATATACGCTGCGTTTTTGTTGTTGCTGTTTGTGTTTGTTTGTTTTAATCTGGACAATACAAAACCAACCCCAAAATCAAAAAGAAAACACAAAAGCTATTTCAGGATGTCAGTAAGATCTGACCAAGATATAGGCATAGGCAATACCAAAACATAAATTAAGCACTGCGAAGTGACCCCATCAATCCTGTTCCCTTTACATGAACAGAAGGTTTAGAAGACCCATGGCAAACAGGACAGCTCATTCCCACTTGACTCTTGTTTTTGACTAAAAGCCCAATAAATATACTTTTTCTCCATTGATGCACGGTACATCCCCCAAAGTTTCATGCAGCCTTACATAGCAGAACTTTTCTCTAGCAAAAACATTCACTCTGGTGCTAAACATTGACAAGATGTATCTGTAGGTGCCCCTGTATTGCAAAAAGATGCAAGTGCTACTTAGTAACGAAATGAAATAAACTACAGAGTAGCAACAGTACCATGTACACAAGTAACAACAGTCAGGGAGGTAACCCTGTTTCCAACCCTCCACAGTCTCTGCCAAGGACATCCGTAGAGGCAAGAAGATTAGCAGCTTTTGAAGAACTATGTACTTATGGAACCACAGGACTGTTTTTACAATGAGTGAGAAAAAGATGTGAGCATCAGAGATTTTTTTTTACTTCTTTGTTCCTACAAATACTGACTCCCTTCAACTCTCCATAATCTCCCCAAGTGAATATTTTTCAAAACTTCTGGACAATCAACACAACCATTCTGGGTGAGCAAGGAAGGATGAGACGAGAGACAGTTTCTATAAGCATGTGTGCCAACTAGCCATAGATGCTTACAACCCCTTACACCTATTTCTCACAACACATCACAGAGACCTACCAGAAGTGGAAGCTACGAATTAAGTCCTTTATGAATCTTGTTAGATGGATATTGGAAAACAAGTATTTGGAAAAATGGTGCTGCACTATAACAAAGCAAGTATCACTGCTGTTGTCAACAGTAAGCTTTGAATCCAGAAATAAGAAGCTTTGCCAACTACTAGATACCTAAATTTGTCTAGTAAATATACAACTCAGAAAGGAATAATATCTATACAAGCTGAAAAGATGACTGGCACATACTTGTAGAACTATGAAGTAGAACTCATCTTTAAGAGGTGCAGAATCACAGTATCTTTATCTCAGCCCTGGAATACCTACTTGACCTTTTTGGTTAACTGTTCTGCTCTGTATGGGCTGCTTTGGGGAGTAGAACATACTGCAGTCAAGACATCAGTCAAGTCATCATGATTTAATTCAACTGTCCACACAACATTCCTGCTCACTGAACCATTCTGTACCCAAAAGCAACCCACTGGCACTACCCAAAAGCGACGAACAACCGAAGAACAGAGCGTTGCCCTTGTAAGAGGCCATGTGAGACCACAAACCACAAGCACAACGCCTGTATGTGGCTGCACTATGAAACACACACAGGAATACAAGGCAGTGACAGGACATTTTCAAGAAGCCACTTAATGCTCTGACCAGAACAGCAGCACAGCAGAGACAAGTGACCAGAGTCATACAATTTCCTCTGCTCCACATACCTCTGATCTACTCACAGCATCCCATTTCATATGCCAAGAGAAACAAGAAGTAGAGCAAAACCGATTATTTTTTGGTTAAAAGCTGTTAGCGTTGATTTGACAGGCTTAATGATTTGGCACAAATACAATTCAAGATCCCAGGACCAAATATTACACCTAATACTTAGCTGAAAGAAAGGCTTTAATCGCTGATGCAAACTTTCTCAGGATAATAGAATAATTATTAATTACAATCTCAAGGGCACAGTCCTTCCTGTCACAGAGTTTGAGTAAGAAGGTTCTGTTGACAGCTGCTTGCTTTTTCCCCCACCTCACCTCACAGGTTTCTCCTCCAGTTCAGTGAAATGAAGACAGACTATTAACATGGATTATTTCAAAGAACTACGAAGCAGGCCAGTCTGGGAACAAGCAGCTGGAAACAGCAGCCTCCTAACCCAGATCTGTCTGATCAGTCAAACTCTTCAGTCATGACAATTACAACAGGGAAGCTTTCACAATGAAGGCAGTAGGACTTCCCCCGGTCTTCTCTCATTTTTTAAATAACTGCAAGAACTGTCCACTTTCTCAAAAAATTTCCATATAATTATGGCTATTAGGAAAAACAGTGGGAGCTATCAAATTTTAAAGAGTTTGCAAACTGGACAAAGAGCATTTTAAGTGCAAAACATCCTACCTAAGATGCTCCAGGTTGCTGATCTACCTGTATTTGGCACATCCAGTACCTTTTTTTGGTACACTGTGGGAGCAGGTACATATTCTGACAAAACACAAATCTGTTGTTCTCTCTTCAGCAGGTACTTCTGATAAGACACAGCCAGTCCACACAACATAAACTTTGTGGAGCAACATCATTTATTGCTCTGCACTCATTCAAAAATACAAGAAACCTTCTCCTGAGAAGCTTCACAAGGAAGTATAGTTGCTACCGATATTCAAAATGGATGATTTTTTACACCATTTGAGTCCTTACCACCAAGATCTGTTCTCTAAGAACCAGAAGATAATCCACTTACAATGGCAACTATCAGTTTTGAATGAATCTGGGCAGTTTAAAACAAAAGAGAGAAGACTAAACTTTTAAAGTTCAGAAGACAAGAACTAACTACTAAAAAAGTTACAGAAGTTTAATTATCATTTTTCAAAGCAATGCAGATTATCCACTCTACCATTACGTATCTGGAGACAAAGCTATCAAGGAAGACAAGTCTGGATTTGTTTTTGAAGAAAATAATAAACATTTTCATTAGTAGATCTCATTTTGACTGCTGAGATTAAATCAGCCGTAACTAAGGCACTTCTATAAATGTAAAGGCAGAGCTGAAGACAAAGTTTCTGAAGCTGGTATTGCTCACTAGGCCAAATGCACAAGAGGCACAGCTGGGCCAGTAAGGGGCTATGAAATAGGATTTGCTGAGAGCCATTCTTCAGTGAGGCATCTGGACTAGAGGGTCTGTCAGGACAGAAGCAATTAAATTTTCCCATGTGTTACCCAACCCTACTGAAAACAGCAAATGTCAGTGTATATTGGCAACAGTTCTACTGCACACCAAGTTTAGTCTTTTCTATTGTCCTGGTTTCATCTGGGAGAGAGTTAATTTCTTCGCAGTAGCTGTTACAGAGCTGTGTTTCAGATTCTGGATGAGAATAGTGTTGATAACACACTGGTTGTTGCTGGGTGTGCTGACCCCAAGTCAAGGACCTACTTTGTGTCTCAAGCTCTGCCAGTGAGGAGGTGCACAAAAAGCTGTGAGGAAGAACAGCCCACACAGGTGATCTGAACTGGTCAAAGAGATATTCCACACCATAGAATGTCATGCCTAGAATATAAACTGGGGGAGTTAGCCAGAAGGGGCCGACTAGAGTGCAGGCATAGGGTCTAGCATCAGTCAGCAGCTGGTGAACAACTGTACTGTGCATCACTTGTTTTTTTTCTTTTTACTATCATTATTATTTATCAATATTATTATATTTTCATTTGTTTCAATTATTAAACTGTTCTTACCTCAACCTACAATTTTTACTTTTGATTCTCCTCCCCATTCCACCGTGGTGGGAGGGAGGCGTGCAAGTGGCTGCATGGTGCTTAGTTGCCAGCTGGGGTTAAACCACAGCATTTAACAGAAATATTCTTCAGAATTCAAATCAGCTACTGCTCTGAGGTAAAAAGAAAAAGGTACAAATGTTACCGGCCAAAGTATTCAAGAAATGAGGCAAAAGGAAGGCAACATACTGCAGCTCACATAACGTGGGAGGGGGGAAGTGTGGGAGGGAAGAACACTAGTAGGAAATAGTAGGAATAGAGGAACATCTCTCCATCTACCCTTGAAACAAAGTGGACACACCAAACTTACTCTGCAACTGTCACTACCATTATCCTCAGACAGGAATCCATCTCCCTCTTTCCTGAGGATCAGCAGAAGGAGCCCATTTCTCAGCTTGGGATCCCACCTTGAGATCAAACCCCTCCCTCCTATCTCAACACTTCCGCTAATAGATTTAATCTTACTTTGTCTCTTTAAAACTGTGCTTTCAGAGTGACTGTTGCACAATAACTATAACTCCTGGGTTTGGAAGAATAAAAACTGTTGGAAACTAAACTTACTCTTTTAAACATAACAAAAATAATATAGAGTATGCTTTAGTAAAGCTGCATCTCCTGTGTAGTATGCTAAAGAATGAGTGATGATACAGAGCTCTTGGATGACAAAGCTCGATGTCCTATGGTTTTTTGTTTTGTGCTAGAAACTTAAGAGAATTTGAGCCTTGTCTTTGAACACATTCTAAAATAAATAAATAAACTGTATCTACACTGTCACTAAGTAGCAAAGGCTTTATAAGCTTTAAAAATTCCACAATCATTCATAAGTAGCTTCCAATACCAACAACTTTCACCTTATTCCCCAAGCAGTTTAATCAGTACCACTGATCGCCACTGTGATCATCCAGACAGTAAAATGCTCTGCTACAGGAAGCAAATTCCAGTTTGAAGTCCATGTAGTTTGCAGCAATAAAAGCGCCTTTATCATAATGCCGACAGGTCCGACGCAAAGCCTGTCTTACTCTGAAAGTACCCGCTTGATGCCAAAAGACCTCAAGGCTGGAATCGCTCTTCCTGCAGTAAGACACTGCACTCTCGCAGGACAACCTCGCAGGTCCGGCAGCCCCGAACCCGCGCCCCCGATGTGCCCGCACCCCGCGGGGCATCCCCCGACCCCGGCCCGGGATCTGCCGGGGGCGCCGCACCGGCCCCGCCGCCGGCTCCTTTACCTGGTGAAGAACTCGGCAAAGCTGCTGCCGGCGCCGGCGATGCCCACCCAGTGCCGGGCCCTCTCTGCCGGCTCCTGCGGCGGCGGTGCCGGGGCGGCGGGCGCCGTCCCTCCGTGGGGCAGGTGCTCCGGGGCGCTGCGGCGGCGGCTCACCTCGTACGTGTTGCGGCAGTTCAGGTTCACGTCCGCGAAGCCGAGGGGCAGCGCGGCGGGTTCTGCCCGGTCCCGGCAGGTCCGCACGCCGGGGGCGGCCGGCGCCCTGCTGTCGGCATCGCCGCCGGGGCTGCGGGGCGGCGAGGGGCTGCCGGCTGCCCCCCCGCGCCGCTCCGCCTCGCCCCGCAGCCGGCAGCTCCTCAGCGGCTCTTCCAAGGCGGTTCCCGAGGTGACGGCGCCCGCCGGGCCGGGCGGGCAGGGCAGGAAGCCCCCGTTCTGCAGTTTCGCTTCCTCCTCCTCCGGCCCCGGCTCATCCCGTGCTGCCCGGGGGGGCGGCGGAGGCTCCTGCCGCGGCAGCAGGAAGCCGACGTCCCCGTTGGTCATCCTCCCGCAGGGGCCCAGGGCGCAGGCGGCCCCGTTCGCGGGCTTGTCCGGGCAGCGCTTTCCACCCGCCGCCAGGTACCGCTGCAGCAGCCGCGGCTGTCCCGGCCCGCCGCCCCGCCGGCTCCCATCCCGCTCCCCGTCCTCCTCCTCCTCCTCCTCCTCGTCCGCCGCCGCCTCCTGCCGTCCCGCGGGGAGCACGGCCGCGCCGCCCGAAGCTCCGCCATGGTCCGGCCCCACCATTTGCCGCCGCGGGGCCGGGCCGGGGCGCGCGCCTTCCTCCGCACCGGCGGCGCCGCGAGCGCCTCGGGCAGCGGCCTCGGCGGGGGGCGGGCGGGCCCGGCACACGCAGGCGCGCGGCGCCGGCGGCGGCCCTTCCCCCCGGAAAGTCACCATAGAGAGGCGGGCAGGAAGCGCGCCCGTCCGCCTGCCCACCCTCCCGGGGCGGCCGCACCCACACCCGGAACCATAGAGATGCCACCTAGACAGGCTCTTCCCCGCCAGAGGCGCCGCCGAGGCCCCGCCCCCTCTACCGTAATACACCGAAACGCTCCCGGCGCGCAGCCCCTCCCGCGGGGAATCAGACTTGCTCCATACCTGTATTGAGACAATTCAGCCTGTGTTACTTTGCTTGTGTATGCTTATGCTTGTGGTGGTCCAAACAGTGCCAAAACCACCGTGAGCGCTGCTGTGGGGTAAGCTGTGCTAGGGGCCAGAAGGCGGCTCTTCAGGTTATTGACATTCACTGGAGGACTCTCCTTCCCTCTAACCCATCCCCACTGCCAGACTGGGCTATGGAGATGGCATACCTACATATAGAAATCTATTTCCCTCAGGGTATCACCATTAAGATACAGAAAAGCTGACGACTTCTTATGTGTTCAATTTTTTCTGATTTAAATGTCACTAAACTCACACGGACAGAGAGTTATCTTGAAATCACCCTTATCTGAAACCAGGGTAAAATGGAAAAAAGCAGAAGTACTTATTACCACACGCAATGCAAACCAGCAATGTAATCACACAGATTCTTAACAGTGTAGAACAGAGGAAAGAAAAAAATCTGCTTCTGTTATGATCCAAAAAGCTTTTACTTTCCTCTTTCTATCCAGCTAATCAATTACACACTTACCTAATCTCCAGACTGTCCGTGTCTGCCAGAAACCTGGTGATGTGTTCGCAGAGACTGAGTTTTCTCTTTCTTTTTGTACAAATCCACTCTTTCAGATCCACCTAAAGAATAGGTGCAAGTGGGCAGAGAATGGACACAGATGAAGCAGAAGAAAAGAAACAAATAAGGGGAAACAGGCAACACAGTATCTCACATTCCTCAGCCTGAGGTCATCATTTGCTGAGGCAGTAACCCTGTATTGTTAGTGGAGGCATCTTTTTGGGATGAAATGTAAGGGGAGTCACTGTAATGAAGAGGAAGTCAGAGCCCTTTTCTCCTTTCCCTGAGAGTATTTTGGCCATTTGTTCTCCACCTACCTCTTTTGGGTTTGTGTGTGGGTTTTTTAGAATCAAGAACAATTCCTCCTTAAGTTATTTCATCCACTAATTAGATGCCTTTTTAATTACATGTGTTCAGTCTCAACCCTTTCTGGTTTTTGGGCAGGATATCAGCATGGTCCTCAGCCTACAGCAGTAAATATTTTTGTGGGATCTCATTCAGCTGCAGGGATTCTACTTTGCACTTTTCCTACCAGCATTTCTTGTAACATGCAATGAGAGTGTTTACTTTTCTAAAGTTAACACATTGTTGATAAAGATTTGTTAGTCCTCCCCCATGGTGATTACAGAAAATTCCTGTCTCATTCTTGTGCTCTGTTTGCTTACTGTGTCACTAATACTAATAAAATCACTTCTATGACTGACAAAGCAAAAATGGGAGGGGGGGAGTACTCTTGAGAATTTTGTTTTGGTTTGGTTTTGAGGGATTTTTTGTTTGTTTGTTTGTTTGTTTTTGCCAAGACATACTAGATTTGTATTCTCAAATTGATTTTTTTCAAAAAAATACACATTGGGGGCTATGAGAACAGAAGTCTGTCTTTGCATTCTCCAAACATGTCCTCTTTGCTTAAAAAGTTAAGGTCATATTCAGTATTTAGGAATAATCTCATTGAACTGATTTAATCTGCCCTGAACCTACAGGTGCTGTGCATCAATATAGAGCATGGCTCTAAAATGTTGCCAAGGCTGAGCATCAAGTCCTGGGTACTCTGGAACTCTTTCTGATTAATTCAGTGGCAACGGAAGTCCAGTAAAAAAAACCCAACAAAACAAAACAGGTGAAACTTGAAAGAGTTTTTCCTCCTGAATTCTTTGAGAACTGAACTGGGCTGAGAACTATTTGCAGATGAAAACTCTTAATTGGATTTTACCATAAATTATTTTCTTGATATATGACCAGCATAGAAGCTTTCAAACCTTTCACAGAAAGTTGAGGCAATTGTCACCAGATGTGTAAGAGCAAACGAATGAACAGTTTTCAGTGACAATGTTGGTGTGAATTGACCTTGCCAATGGATCAAAAGCAACTTTTTTTTTTTTGCCATGTTACATTACCATCCTAGTAGTTCTATTGGTTTCATAGCACATGAAGCTGGTGATGCAGATACAGGAATAAATAGCTGGAAGAAAGAGTTGCTTACCTCAGTTTGCAAAGTGTTGCTTGTGAGTGCTGAACCAGGTCCTAAACAATAGTAAACAAGAGTTTATCCTTAAAAGAACAGGTCTCCCTTGTCTTGGGCAAACAGAATAACAGGGAGTGGTTGGAAAGGGTAAGGTTCAATTTGCTGTTGTGTGTTCAAGCTGCACTAAACTGGCAGACAGTCCCCTAGGGAATGCTGCAGCCAGGTACAGCCAGTATGACTGGGACTAATCACAGGCAGTGCAAAAGGGGAGAAACTTTTTAAAGTGTACTATTTATTAAGGCCATTTGTTAAGTATATTTGCTAAGAAATATTTGTCTATTTGTAAAAACCAACGTGCAATGTTTGGCAGTATTTGCATGGATAGACAGGAATGAGGAAAATGAGAGGAGAAAAAAAAAAGACAGGCATATATTTACTATTCAGAAATACCACCTTCTAATTATGCAGTGTTGCATCCTACACATACCCTGAGCTATTTTCCAGATAGCACTGAAAGCTTGAGTTGCTGAGTTATTCTATACAGTTCTTTGTCCTTTGCTTATCACTGCAATGTCCCAATTCAACAGTGCATCACATAATAGCTGTAAATGCAGCCATTGGATGATGGCTGTGTCTGAACTGTGGGATAGTGTAACACATCACTTTTCAGTTCCAGTGGTCTAACTTATCCTGATCCAGTCTTAAGAGCCAATCATACATCATGACTCCACTTCCCCATGCAATGGTTTCCATGGATGGAAAGCCAAGGAAGGACAGAAAGGGAGTTGTCCCCAGTCTAAATAGTGGTGTCTCATGGAGAGTACCCATCATGCAATCAAGACATAACCCGTGCAACTAATATTTCTCATGTTCTACCACAGGGAAAGAAGCACATAGTGCAAACAAGGACTTTTGTTTAGTTCTTTTGTATTCAAACACAAATTTGCTCAGCTTTTATTAGACAAGGAACATAAAGCACTAGATAGTAAGGTGTGTGAGGTGTTGGAACTTCCAGGGCAAAGATTGCAATCAAACAACTCCTGCAGGATGGATTTTTTTTTCTGGACAGGGATGATTTCTAAGTAGTTATTAACTGTGAACTTTAATGTGGACATTCTGTGTGGCTTTTACCAACACAAAGTCCGGGGAAACTGAAGATCAAGAAAAATAACTTGAATCTGAATCAATTTCCAAAGTAGTCAGTGTAAGCTGTGGGGGCTTATCTGTTGTGCTTACATGTATGTAAGTGTTGTGGAACTTTAGATGCTTTAGTCCAGCCATGAGTTTGCAGTAAATCAGGTTTGCCACTGCTTGCCAGTATGGGCTAATAACCTAGCTAGGTAATAGAAAGTTTGTGCTGTCAAATGAGCATTTGAGAGGAATCCAAAGATTGTTCTAAAATACATTTTGGATAGAGTGTAGGGATATGGGAACTTCAAAGAAAGAATGGTGAATATAGGACTACAAAGCCTTCAAAAGGCTTTTATCTGCCTCCTGGTATCACTTCTGCCTTGCTTATATTTTTAGTACTGAACCACTGTCAGTTCTCAAACACGGGTTTTCCAAGCACCAAGCCTTACTGGAGGCAGTGGCTGGGTCTTCTCTTCAGCACAGAAAAAACTGTGCATCCTGCCTGTGTTGTCTGACCATGCAGTACAACTAGAGGCAGCACAGAGATGTGTAACAAGATGATAGACCAAAATGGTCCTTGCGAAACACTGAAATTCAGCGGCTATCACGTGTCACATCTGGCAGGTGCTAGGAGGCTTTCCAGGTTGCTGACAGGCCCTGTTTCACTAAATCTCTGAAATAAACAAACACAAAACAAAACAAAAGCAATGTTGTGGCTGTCTGAAATGCTTGAAAGTCAAATAATTTTAATTAGACTTAACTAAAATTAATTAGACTTCTTAATTCTGAGTCATGAACACTGTCCCATATAGACAGAAAATATATTTGCAGTCTGCCCTCTGAAAATACCACGTATCATCTCTCAAAAAACTATTTACACCTTGTGAGGACATGGGCAAAAAAAATAAAGAAAACTCTCATTGATTTCTGAATAAATAAAGTTCTGAAGCAAATCAAGGAGATAATTTATCTGCTATGCTGGAAATGCCTTGTCATAAGTAGAGACAAATTAATAAATAATTTTCACAGAAATCTGAATTGGACTTGGCAATAGTTTTGCCACATCAGTTAATAAGAGCAAATTTCAAAAATCTATTCTTTTGCAAAGTGCTGTGTGCCCTCTATTGGAAACATAGGGTGGATTGCATTTTTTATCTTAATTTTAAAGCTAGTTTTATAAATGCAATCACAGTCAGTGAGGCCTTTGTATCTTGAAGTATACAAATTGTCAAACTTTATTACAGACTGGTTTTCACATTATCCCTATTATTATCTTGATTACTTTAATCTAGATTAAACACTAGTTAAAATTACACAGGCACTGATTACTATAGGGTTGTAATGTATTTTGCATTTCTGTTTAAAAAGTAAAATCAGAAAGCTCTTTACTGTGCCCGGGCTCCCTGGAAAACAGCAGCCACTGCCATAAAATACCCGAGCAGCTGGACACATTGCTTTGTTCAATAAAGTGCAACTCAAAAGTACAGCTCATATGCAAAGGAACAAAGACTGCACTTCAGGCATCTTTCTGCCTCCTGCATTACTGAGTTGTGTCAGGAGTCAACTCAACTCCACCATTACTGCACCAAATGTGTGCTGCTTTGCCTTGCAGAGGTGCCCCATGTCTGGCAGAGAATGGTGCTCAGGATCAGAAGAGTCAAGAGCACTGTCACAGGACTGCCTGGGCACTACAGCTTCTGGTTTTACATTCTGGATTTTGGCCTGTACTTCAACATCACAATGGGCATTTCATCCCTTACTCAGTTGGGAAGGGTACCCACTTTGAGGGTGAAAAATGCTACTGTTCAGTCACTGGCACTCTCCCAGGAAGGTCCAAACCAGTGGGCCAGAGGGGATAAATTGCCAGCCCTGATCTCTCATCTGAGCTGCTTTGCTGGAAGCAGGGAGCTAGAACTGAGCCAAGTGAGATGATAAAAGCTGGGCTACTGAGAACACCAGAAAGGAAAAACCAAGAGGCTCACTTATGCTAGTTCTGGAGAATAGCAGAAGGAACAATATCATGATAAAAGAAAGTAATTTTCAAAAAACCCCAAGATGGCTACATGATTGATGTCTACTCAAAATGCAGTCCTTTTGAATTCTGAGATCCAGCTCCAAAAGCAAATACTGAAAACAGTCTCAGAAATAGTAGACTACAGCAGACAGAGAATAAGAAAGCAATTAGAAGGGATGGTATGGTTCTAAAAGGATCTGTGCATTTCCTGTATCACTAGAGGTTATAGGGAATAATCAAAGATTTAGGCAGCCTTGCAAAGGGGAATGTTATCTTCTCTACTTCAATTCTAAACTGAAGGAATGGAAAGATGACAACTCTTGATCTAATCTTTTCAGTAATCCACTCAAACTGAAGAGTATCTGCAAGATAAACCAGAGCAATCATACAATTTCAAAAGACTTAGTGTCATCATGTCCAGGTGGTATACCCAAAAACACTGAAAGCATTTATAGATGAAGTGGTCAGGCTGCTAGCAAAAATAGGCAGCTTTTATGTGGGACCTGAAGGGTCAAAATATTGCACCTTCCATTTATCTCACAAGAAAATTGGTGTAGCTACTTAGTGGTCCAGGCACACAAAAGGTAGCATCTGCACTGCTGAGTACCCATGGTATGGTGATACCAGCAAGTGTGGTGGAAAAGCCATTTATTTACCCATAGCTATTTTTCTCCTAATGCACTTACACAGGAAATCCCAACTGCAAATAGGGTCTCTCCAAATTAGATCACATGAAAGCTCACAGCATCCCTACAGACTGGTATTCATAAGCCATCATATAGCGATGCTTGGAGGGCCTTTCCTAAAAGTGAATTGGCTGTCTCTGGCCTTTCTCTCTGGGAAAGATGCTGGGACTTTCCCCAGAAAAGTAATTTAGTTAGATACTACATATTTTTTATTCTTCCTTACTTAAAGGTAATTCAAACTCAAGAGCTGATTTGCTAAACAACTCCTAGTAAAACCTCTGACAGAACCATGTTAACTTCAAAATGTGTGAAGAGCTACAGAGGACTTTGTAATGGATGACACAAATTCAAGTTATTTCTGTTAAGTCTGAGAAGACTAAACATGTTCTTGATAGTTAGATGTCAATTTAGTTATTCTTTAACTTCTCTAGATGGTTTCTAAAACAATTATTCATCAAATTCCAGTTCCTATTTCTGTAATAAAAACTCCTTTATTTTCAATAGTAAATGCTGGATTCACTATACAAATGGATTAGCAGTCTCAGTATATGATCAAGTTCACAAAACTCTTATGGCTTTGAAAGTATGAATATAATATATAAAGCCAAGATTATAAGTGTACACGTGCACACATATATGTAAAAAAATGGATAGCTTCTTTAGCTATGCAGAGATGAATAGATGGATGTACAGATAATCATACTGGTTTCAGATGTAACATTATTGCCTTTGATGGCATTTTCTTCCAAGACTTTTAAAACCAATCCCTAGAGGGAGTGTAAAATCCCTGTAAAGCTAATCTTAAAAGCCAGTTTAGTATGATTCACATGCTATCAATGTTTTTTCAGACTGCAAGGAAGACAAAGCATCCAGAGCTTCATTTTACCAGTACCTCAATACATCTTTACACATTGTGATCACATTCCAATAACTGACACCACTTCATGAAGTTGATTGTTGTAATGCTCCCCTATTTGGAGAGGATCTTGAAATTAAATTAACTATTTCACTAAGCACTGTTGGTATTACATTCATTTGACAAAGCAGCAATGATTGGCAGCAGATAAATGCGTCTGCATCCTACAGCCTTTATGAGACCACACAGCACACAGGCCCAGAGCAGCCCCTGTCTTTGACCTGCTGGAGGGTCATTCACAGGACCTGAGAACTGCAGTGCCCTTCCAGGAGCCTCCTTCATGCTTCTGTTGAAATATTATATCCTGCTGAGCACTGAGTTTTAAACTGCTTCAGTTGTCCATCCAGCACATCAGGGACCTAGACCAAGGCATGAGGTCCAAATGTAATCACAGTAAAACACTAAAGGCTTAATTTTAATTTCTGAATCAGAACTCCTCTTGATCGTAATATGTGCTATAAATATGTGAGCACTTAGTCTAAGATGAGATAATTTTACAGCGAGAAGGAAAGGTGAGGGAGAAATAAACTGATTTTGGTTTCTTATAAAAACCTCTTCTTTCTCTTCTTGGAGAGAAAGGAAGATTTTAAATACAAGTGACTGCATTTAAAAAACCCACAAACAATAACAAGATATTATATATATTGCATGGGGCCAGTTCTGCGCACGCTGTGCCTCACCTGAAAAATCCACTGCACGGGCTCGAAGGGCACACCCACATGGGGAAAGCCCTTCCCGAATCTTCATTTGTGAAGTTTGGCCATACATACATATATATTGCAATATGTTTTATATATAGTCTCTGGATATGTTTATTTTTTCACAGATGCAACAAGCTTGCAAATCTTCTGGAGTCACAAGAGACTGTTTTTATCCACTATTGTTACTATTTTAACAATATTTTTTCCCATCATTTTGCTCGGTACCTTCCTGTTCTATCCTGAATAAGATAAATTTAAGAAATAGCTACATGCCTTAAAATCGAAGTTTACAGCATTTTCAACTCACTGCACACACTAATTTTCACATAGTGTTGTGTTATTCCCCATGTCTGTCTTTCCTCCCTCTCCTATAAGCTTACACTTCACTCCATTATGCCCAATATAGGAATAAAAGCCGGGCAGTGTTTCTATTCCTGTCTTTGCCACTGACTCACTGTATAGTTTCTTCAGCATTTGGATATTCCACTTGGATTCTCTGGTCTCTAAGAAGAATGTGTCTGTTGATGCTTTCTTTGGGGTAAGAGCCTTCGCATCATCTCCCTCTCTGCAGATGTTCTTGTGTTTAATAAGGGTTGAGTCCACACTGCAACCTTCCTATCAGTGAGGTTATTAGTAGGGGTTCTCACTTCTACCCAGATGTCTACTTTAATTACAATGATAGGAAATTAACTTCTTGAGATATCTACCTCTCAGTGAGATTTTACTTTGGTCATTAGACACAAAATTTGATGTAGGGCACTCACAGACATGCTCACTAAATAACAACAATACCTAGACTTTCCCTTATAATGCATGCTAAAGAGGGACTAGAAATATTAGTAGAGCATGAGATCCTGGGAACTGGAGATACACAGAGACACTGCAAACAGTTGTTTTAATATGGATAATACCAGCTACCTTCCACCACAGAGCCCTGCAGTACTACTATCTGCTGAATATGCAAAAGCATTGCTTTTTCCTTTCCAGTGCTGTATTGCCTTAGGTCCATCTGCTGTCCCATTTACAATCCTCCACAAATACATTCTGTTCTTTGGGGTAATTTTATTGATTGTTAAATGAAAGTAAATATGTTTAGTCAAATTAACAAGTGTGTAGATAATTCTTACAAACAAAGATTTAGTCCTTAGCATTGGAATGAACATCAGAGACCTACTGTGGTTTGCAGATGTTGTAAAATCCATGTATGTGAAACTACACATGGGTCCAAGTAAGACAAGATCCGGAGCTGGCTCTTATCTTAGAGCTTATGTTATTTTTAAAGCTAGTGCTGTTTAAACACAGTACATTAGAGAATATTCCAGATCAATTGTTTGAATTATAAGTTAGTCTTACAGACACATTAACAAGGAATGTATTCCAATTTTCACTGTCATAGCAGGAACAAAACAGTGGGCTGCATTATGGAGGCTGTGGTCTCAAAGGCACAAGGAAATTAGGATCTTAAAAACATGACCAAATGTTAACAATCTGTTATGAACTGGTACAATCCAGCTAGTTTAGCTTAAATGTGCTGATTTCTGACAGGGTAAGATGCCAGCTTTGCTGTTCACAATTTATTTTAAAAAATTCCATTCTGTGTTCTAATTACCAAGAATATTGTACAGTACAATGGAAATCAGATACTTGCTGGCTTGAAAATTATTTGTATTGGCACTAGTGGCTGGAGTAGTTTTAATTGAGGCAAAGGAAACAAAAAATACCTCATATAAAAATAAATACCTGTTTCCCATATCAATTAATTATATTTATTAATATTTTCTATTCATATCAGTCTCTTTTTTTCCTGATGATCAGATGACCATATAAATTCTTTAAAAATAAAGGACTATACTCGATCTGTATTAGGATACCTTATTGAAAGTAAGCTGTAAATATATGCAAGACATTTATATAACAATATGCATATTATTATATCAGCAAATTAAAGACTATTGAAATAAAGCAGAAAACCCCTTGGCTGAAAAATAAAGACACAGGTTTTGGATGCTATGTCTGAGGAAATGCATGAACAACTTTATGCCAAAATGCAGATTTAAACAGATCTTATGTTTCTCTGCTTTTTGTTTCTTTACATAGTATTTCAAATCAAACAATAAATGACGCAATGCTGTTTTGCTGAAAACACAGGTTCTGATACCCAGATTTGATGATATTATCAGTGTACATAATCCGACGCAAAGTGCTATCCTGCTCTTTAACAAACGTGAAACGTGATCGTGGTTTCCAAAAGAAGGAGACACTTGGAAAACGCCAGGTCCTCCCTCGCCCCTGGCACTTTGGCAAGTAGAGACTGAGGACTGGAAAAGGGCTCTTCCCAGAACCATTCCGTCGGGAGATCTCCTTCCGTGCCGTTGGGAAGGGCACTCCATCCCAGGGACCTTGCCCGTCAGTCCCGGTCGGCGCCCCGCTGGCTCGGGCGGCGCGGGGTCCCCATCCCGCCCGGCGCTGGTGCTGCTGCTCCGTCCCAGGCGGAACGCGCCGTGCTCCCGGTCCCCCCGCCCGGCCCCGCTCCGCTCCGCTGTCGAGGGGCCGCCGCCGCCCGGCCCCACCGCGGGACAGCCCGTCCGTCCCTCTCTTCGTACCTCGGAGCAGCGGCGGCGACAGGGAGAGGAGACGACAGGCAGGCGGCGCCGGCAGCGGCGCGGTGAGTAGCCTCGGACAGCCCGACCCGCCGCCGCCGCCGTGGGCGATACCGAGGAGGGCGGAGGCGGCGGGCGGAGATGCCCCTGGGGCTGCCGCTCCCACAGCCCCGGACGGCGCCGGGGCTGGGGTTTCTCTCGGACAGCTTCCGGCTGGCTGGAGCGGCCGCGGGTCCCGGGACAGCGGGGCCGGCCCTTCCTCCGTGGTAGCGGCGGCGGCCCGGGGAGCGTCCCTGGTGGGGAGCACGGCGGCGGGGGGCGGCTCGCTGGTACTGCGGGCCCTCACCGGATGCCTGCTGGGCGCCCTGGTGCTGAGCACGCTGGTGGGCAATGCGCTGGTGTGCCTGGCTGTCCTGCGCTTCAGCCACCTGCGCACCAAGGTCACCAACTGGTTCGTGCTGTCACTGGCCCTCTCGGACCTCTGCGTAGCCCTCCTGGTGATGCCCTGGAAGGCGGTCACTGAGGTGGCAGGAGGCTCCTGGCTCTTTGACAGCCACTTTTGTGACACCTGGGTGGCTTTTGACATCATGTGCTCCACTGCCTCCATCCTCCACCTCTGCATCATCAGCCTGGACAGGTACTGGGCCATTGCCAGCCCCTTTCACTATGAGCGCAGGATGACACAGCGCTTTGCCTGTGCCATGATAGCCATGGCCTGGACCCTCTCCATTCTCATCTCCTTCATCCCAGTGCAGCTGCACTGGCATAAAGACAAGGAGAGGGGATATCCAGGTTCCTGGCTGCCTGGGACACCCCACTGTGATGTCAGATTGAACCGCACTTACGCCATCACCTCCTCCCTTATCAGCTTCTACATCCCTGTGGTCATAATGATCATCATCTATACCAGGATCTACCGAATTGCTCAGGCCCAGATCTGTCGTATCTCCACCCTTGAGAGAGAAGGGGGCCATGGCCAGCTCACAACAAGGAGCCCACCTCCTCTTTGCGGAATTCCTTGCACAAGGAGACCAAGGTGCTGCAGACCCTCTCTATCATAATGGGAGTCTTTGTTTGCTGCTGGCTGCCATTCTTCCTGCTCAACTATCTGTTGCCTTTCTGCCAGCCCATGCTTGAGAAAGACCATGAAGGATAGTCACCTTGCATTGGCCAAACTACCTTCAATATCTTTGTGTGGTTTGGCTGGGCCAACTCTTCATTGAATCCAGTGATCTATGCTTTCTATGCAGACTTTAGGAGGGCTTTCAGCAACCTCTTGGGCTGCCGGTGCTTCTGCTGTGGCACACCCAAATCCACTGTGGAGAGGGTCAACTTCAGCAATGAGCTGGTTTCCTATCACCATGACACCACCTGTCAGAAGGAAGGAGCTGCCTCGTTGTCAGTACCTCCTGCTGCCACCAGTGCCTGGGTGCAGCCCCTACCACATGCCATAAGCCTTCAGGAACAGGACAGCAGCGAGATGACTATGGAGAAGAGACTTGTGACTTCTCAGACACAGGCTGCCCCTGGGAGCAGCCCCAAGATTTGCCAGGTGCCAGATATTTTGCAATTGGATTGCAAGACAGAGCTATCCCTGAAAACTGTTGCCCCTTGCACAGGACTTGGTTGGTGTGAGGGATCCCGTTGCCTTGTTTCAGAGGGATAAGTATTTGCATTCTTCTCACACACAGCCACCCCACAGGGAGAGTTCGCTCTGCCTCCATGTAAGGTACATCTGTCCCCCAGCAAACAAAGTTCCATTTCAGAGGGATGAGAAAATGTTGCTCTTACCACGGAGGGAGGATGGGCATTTGAAGACCATTCCAAAGGCATATAGCAGAGGCATATTAACTTCTTCCCAAGGCCATCATCATCCCCTACTCTTGTGACAGTAGACATCTCCCATGCATTTGTTTACCCCCACTCTTCAATCAAACTTGAGCTATTTATTAAGAATAGTGAGATAATTAGATGAAAATAAAAAGAGGTCATAGTTTGAGACTCTGTAATATGATCTTACATAGATAACTTTATCTTCTATTTATCTTCATTGCTAAAATCCTTTTTTCATCCCCCTTGTGGTTTCATACATATTCATAGACCTGGTCTTAAAGGCTTGTAGTTTTACTTCTGTGTTCATTCCGAAGCCTGGGTTTATACATCTGAATCTGTGTTTAGGCTCTTAAATAAAAATTACTCTGTTAAAACATTGCTGTCTTGAGTTAAAAGACTGCACAAAACTGTGGAAAATTAAGTTGGTTTTGTGTAGGACCCCAAACAGTTTCAGATGTCTAACTTTGGCATCTGGGCTTAATGCTATTGAGCTAGGATCTTCCTCATCCTCAAATGTTAGAAATATATTATTAGGCTGAAGCTACAGAAGGATGATGTTTGAGCACTAACACTACAACTCCAGAGAGATTTAAACTGCTGTCAACTGATGCAGCTGCAATCCTTTCTTTCTCCTACTAGTTCAGGCAGCAAATCCTTTCAGAAACCAAGCTGGCCCACAACATAAAAAGTGACCTGGTCATCTCTCTGAACCCGTTTACCTACTTGTAGATATGAAGAACAATAAAAGATAGAGCAAATGGGTGTTGGATTGCTTGGAGCAGAGAAAATATTGGGGGAACTTTGAGATCATTTCTGTCTCTCTGAAGGGTTCAGCAGATATAAAGTGGCGCATCATTATGCTCTGCTTCTCTGTCCTCTACTTAAGAGTTCTGCTGACAATGTAATACTATGCTCCTTTAACCACTACAAACAAACAAACAAAAAAACCAAAACAAATTAACTAAAAGCCCATCCTTATCCACATGTTTATAGATATATACAACTTTAAAAAGTTCTGAATTCAGTGTAAATACCCATGTAAAGCAAACCAAGATCATACCTCACTTGTGTGTATGTATGTATGTATCAGAACCTCAATTTTTTCCTTAAGCCTGTGATACCAAGCTGATGCCTTAACACTTCAGTTAAGCTTTCGCTGAAAAACAGGTGACCTAAGTAGCAAAAAGAGAAACCTGTTACACAACTTGGTTGTCAGAAGCATCTGTTGTTTGCTTTTGCCAAAATCATGCCTCTTGTGTTGGATTTCAGATGATGCACCTACGCACACCATATTAAGCATATTTGACTCAGCTGAATATCGGTAAAAATTCTTTTGTGAAAATGTCTCTATACTTCATAAACTGTTTCTTCCTCTTGGGAGGTTGAAGTGGGTTTCTTCACTGTCAGTCCTGTCCCTCTGGACTCTGATGTCCTTAGGTGGTTTCATCACCATGGTTATGGACTCCCACCACATAACTCAACTTAATCTTATTGTAATAATTTAATTTACTTTCCTGAAACCTCCTGCCCTTCCTACTATAAAGAGACATGCAGAAGGATGCACTCCCTGGGCATGGACTATTCCTCAGATATCAACTTTCCTTAAGAACTGATTTGCATTTACAACAAAGAAAGGCACAAAGATGTTAAAGTTGTTGCCTGTTGCCTAAATTCCTGTGGAAATAGACATTCAGAAACAATATTGATGGAGAAAATTAATTTTTTTTTTCTCTCTAGCATGTTTGGCTTGAGTAAACTTTTAGTAGTCCTGATCTGGGCTTGTTATATTCCTCCCCACTCCCTATCTGTGTTTAATCATTCAAGATATTTTAGCAAATGCAGGGCTTATGAATGCATTTCACATTTTTCTAAATTAATGAGCTGCATGATAGCAAAACTGCCTATCAGTGGAACTACTGACAGCGATGAATGAAATAAGGACATGTAACCAGGATTTTTTACATGTGCATAGCATAAAATGAATGAAAATGCTAGGGAAACTGTAGGTTTATCTTCATCAACCAGAGAAGCAGAATTTCATCTTGAGGCAGGTTTAGTTTAGTATAGGTAGTGAGAGGACATTTCCATTTGTAAAATTTGCAGAAACTGTTGCTAGATTCCCCTTTTTCTTTAAAGAACATTTTTGTACAGCTTTCTGCAGTTCAATATTTGAATGTATTTTTAACTGATTAAATTCATCTTTGCACCCACCCTCAGCGACAACACATAATTTTCCTCTTTTCATATTTAAATCTGAACTGGCTGAATGGAGTTTATATGCACTATTTCATGGGCTCAAATCTTGTGATGCCTTTGCGTGAAACGTGAGCAAGCTGACTGAGCTTCTATTACAATTAGGGGAAATCTAGACCAAACAGTCAAACATGTCTGGAGCAATTTACTGAATCAGGTGAAGATACCTACTTTAGGATGAGAGGAAAAACCAGACTGACTAGTTGATGGGGGAAAAAAGCCAGTGATGAAGTACAGTAACAGGCAGGGAATAAATGATCCAGTATGCACACTAGTTCCACTTTTTTTCTGTTGGTAACAAAACTCAATCAATTAGAGATCATACTAAAAACCCGAGAAGAGGTCCTGATCTTTACTATGCATGCAGAGCTGGGATTTGCTCTTTTGTTTGATAGTCTCTCTGAAAAGTTTCTCCAACCTTACTAGAGATTTCAGGAAATAAAAAATATAATCAAAATAATAAGAACTATCAGTTTTCCACAGTAGTTTAAATAAACTAATGCATAAAATAGTGCAGAGGTTAGAGTATTTACTACTGCCTACATCAATACAGTTATCAGAGACAACATCACAACAAATGTTCTTTGTGCACATTTGTTAACAAAAGGAGAGAAATAGACAAAAGAACTGAGTTTCAAGAGATCAGACTGGTAGTTGGATATTGCCTCATGTTTTGGACCACAGCAGTCCTGCCGAACTACATTGTGACAATAAATTAATTGATAGCAGTAATTAGAAACCATACTTTCCACTCTAAGCATGCTTATCCTGTAGTACCAGGGCATCCAAGCCGTGAATTACAGTAGAACCAGACTGATACCTCCTTGGTGTGCTGCCAGACTTGGTTTAAAGCTCTTCACTATCTTAAAAAACCCCCAAACATCTGTTACCATCACAAGTAACGTATAGAGCACCTATTACTGGGAACAACAGGGCTTTGGGGACACAGCAGTTCACTGCAGATTTCTTTCAAAAAGGGTCTAGGTTTTCACTGCTGTCAGCAGACAGCTTGTGCTACTGAAGAAGTAAAAAGTAGCTTTAAAGATGTTTGTAGTGGAAGCATTACTTTAAAGTGTGGTAAAAAGTTGCTGTGATGAGTCTCAGAGGCACCGGTTTAGCACAGCAGAGGCTAGTCCAGGGACAAGGGAATAGAGATAAAATATAATGCTTTTTGTGCTGTGCTGATATCTGACAATTCAAACTGATGTTATTTGCAGCACAGGTCACTGAACTCCCTACTACCATCACTTTTGGTCACATATAATGCACAACAGTTATTTATCTGAATATGCACTACATTTTTTTAAAAGAAACTACTTTTTATTTTGCTTCTGAATAATCCCCTTTGTGAAATTAAGCCTAACTTTCAGTGACAGGCAAGCTAGACAGGCACAAAATTTGAATTGTAAATGCTTTGTGAGCTTCAACTGTTGTTTAGTATGTCTTCCTTTATAAAGCTGAAATGTGTAATTTTGGAGCGGCTCAAGCTGAACTCAAACAATACCTCAAGTCATGTGCTTTCAAATATATATTTTCTCCCTAAGTGTTGCTACAACATGCCTGCTCCCCTGCAGTCCAGTCACAAGAGTCATTCCTGGAAAACACAGGGACAGAAGATGAAGGAAATCTATATCCAAAACCAAACCAACAAAACAAAAAACCCCCACCAAACAACCAACCGAAAAAAACCAGAACAAAACAAAAGAAAAGAAAACAAAATAAAGAAAAACCCCAAAATAAAAGAACCTTTGGGGTAGAATAGCATGCTGTGCAAGGAAAAACTTTCACATCATTTAATACCACTAAGTATTGATACTAATGCTTCTGTATTACTTACAAAAATCATAATTTCCTTTAAAACTGCTCCTTGTTGTCTCTGAGGCTCAACCACAGTGTGTTTTCAGTAAAACTGGCAGTTTTCCTCATTAGCATGATATTCTGACTCACGCTATAGTATTTTAGAGGCAGAAGACCCATCATTCTTGGCAAGAGTATCATGTGTGATAGGAAAGGAAAAAAGCCCTTCATGGCATATTGCTCCAAGAACAAAGACTATATAACTTCAGTATACAGATAGAAGTTACCATGGAAAATACAAAGAATTTCAGCATGCCCAAAGGGTTAACTGGGAAGAACTGGATGTTTCAAGCAGGACTGACAGCCTTTAAGCTGAGCATCTGACATCCTGCAATCTAGTATCCACAAATAGATTTCCCATAAATTTCAGTCTGCCTGCACACAATGCTATTGCTCTATGTTGCCTGTTACATCCAAACATTGGAAGCAATCCCTTCCCTGCCTGCTACTGTGGCATTTGCTGTGATTCTATTACTACCTGACTGGGTAATTCTAAAGATCTCATCACTACGCTCCTCTGAACAGTCAGGGTGTGGAAAAACAATTTTCCATTTCTGATGCAACCTTTTAGGATGCAGAAAGGGGAAAGTGACTGTAATCTGCTAACAGAAGATGAGATACGTATCTGACCACACTGGATGTGGAGCAACTGCACAAACGGGCAAAGTGCATTCTCGAGGGTCTTTGTCCAGTGATGGAACTGATGCTCTGCACACCTCATCTCCTGTCTCCAACATGCAACTTTCTAGGTACACTCAGTCCATGATGGTAGGACTGCGCTCCCCTCGCCACTTCCCAAGGACGTCACAGTCCCGGGATGGCTTTGAGGTACTGGCGTGCGGTTTCCTCGAACAAAGCGTCTGTGTGTGTTTGTGTGTGTGTAAGGGGGAAATTCGCGAGAGGTGCCGTCGGGGCACAGCACTCCCGGCGTGTCCCCGCGCTGTCCCCCGTGGGCGGCGGCCGGGGAGGGGCGTCGGCGGAGGCAGTCCCCGGGCATTGATAACCCCCCTGCCGGGCCCGCCGCGGCCAGCCCCGGGGCGCGGAGCCGCCGCACACGCCTGTGCCCGCACCGCCACCCAGCCCACAGCGCACCGTGAGTGCCTCGGGACAGCGCGGAAAACACTGGGGTGCGCGGGGGAAACCGAGTGCGGGGGGAAAGGACGGGGCTTTAGGGGAGCGGGTTTCCCGTGGCCGGGTCTGGCAGCCGAGCGGCAGCAGCGATACCGCTCGAGCTGTGATGCCGCAGCCGGCAGGTGCGGGCTCCCGACTGGCGCTGTCCAGTCACGGCTTCCCGGCCGGGGCGATCCCGGGACCTCGCCGCTATCGGCGGGGCGTCAGCGGAGCCGAAGGGTGGGTGGATAGAAGCTAAAAACCCCAGGGCTGAAAGTCCCACCCTGGAGGGACAAGCCTGCTCCGCGCCCCTCCGCAGAGACGAACAACCCCTGGCTCTGGCTGGCGCGACCCCGGGGGCTGCGCTGTCACCGGGGCGGGCAGCGGGTGGGAGCCGCGGGGGCACCGCCCTCCACGGTGCGTGTCTCCGCAGGGCGCGGAGGATGCGGCGGCACGGCGAGCCCCGCGCCGGGGCGCCCCGTCGCTGAGGCACCGGAGGAGGCTCCTGCGTTGCCGAGGATGAGGCTGCCGCTGGCGCTGCTGACCCTGGCCGCCCTGGGCGCCGCCGGCGGCGGGGCCGGCCGGGAGGAGGCGCGGGCGGGCCGGTTCTCCACGCCGGAGCAGCAGCGGTGCCGCTGGGAGCTGCGCCCGGCGGCGGGGGCCAGCGAGCTGCGGCTGAGCTGCCGGGCGGCGGGCGGCGGGGCGGCGCGGAGCTGCGCATACCGCGGGCAGCCGCGGACCTGCCCGGCCTACGGCGCCCGCAGCCACCAATACTGGCGGCAGATCCTGTCCCTGCTGCGGCGGCGGCTCCATCCCTGCGCCCCGGGAGCACCGCTCAGCGCCCGCCTCTGCGGGCCGGGCCGGGCACCGCCCGAAGCGCAGCTCCGCCTGCTGCCCGACCCCGGCCCGGCCATGACGGCCCCCACCCCGGAGCCCACCAAGGACCCCGCGGAGACCTACTGCGCCGAGCGGTGGCACTCGCTGTGCAGCTTCTTCGTCGGCTTCTGGGAGGGCTGAGCCGCCCTGGCCGCCCGTCCACCGCGCCAGGAAACTCCCGGCATCACCTGCCCTCACCGACCGCCGCCACTGCCCCCCGACTGTCAGCTTTCCTCTTTTACCCCCAATAAAGCGATAACTATTTTGCATCAAGAAGTTCACGTAATTCTTTGTCTCGTCAAAACCCTGTAATACCTGCAGCACCTTTACGCTGCTGAACAGCGTGTGTTACACCCACAGCTAACCCAGGTGAGAGCGTCTAGGGACGGCTCGTGCACTCAGGTACATTAAAGTTTTTCAAAGCACAAAAACGCGAAGAGACAGCTACTCTCTCCCCAAATCAGTTTCTATAAGCCTAAAGTTACATTGAAATTGCTCATCTATACCAGAAAGAGAAACAACTCGGACGTCACTAAACAGTAAGCCCTAGAAAGAACTTTCTTGCTGACATTCCGTAAGCCAGTCCAGCCCTTTCTCCACAGAACAGTTGGTCAACTGACTGTCTTCAAACAGGAACATGAACAGACTTCAGTGAGAAACCAGCTGTGAAAAGAAAGGCTGAGAAACTCAGCGACATTTAGTTACACAAACTGGATTTGGGAGAAGAATGGCATTTCACCCTGCTAATGACATGGTGTTAGAATAGGCAACTTGTTTTTCCAAGGAAGAAGAGGTGTTTGAGATGTTAAATACTTTATCCACACAAATATGGTACATTTTGATAAGGAAAGTTCAAGTTCTCCTTGGTCCTAATTTTTCTCCTTTAGACACATCCCACTCAGATGCTAAATAAAGGATTTCTACAGTACATACCTGACTGCAGGTCAGCAACTTTTCTGTCCTGCTGTCCAGTACAGCTGTGCAGAAAGTAGGGCAACACTGCAGGTAAATGTGGGAAGGACCTAGCCCCTTCACTCACAAAATACACTCCTGGGGAGTCACTTGTGCAGAAAGCGTGTATACCTGTCTACAGGCAGGTGTTTGGTTAAATGCTTATATTAATCTAATTGTTCCACAGAGATATCTCAAAATTACCTCTGGAGTCACCCAGAGGGCTGCTGCTCATACATTATTCCTGAACCAGAACACTTATGTGCATTGACAGACCAAGAACAGAGGAGCAGTATCCCAGCAGAGCAGAGCATCCATCATGGTCCCCTCACATGAGACGGAATCAGTGATTAGACATCAAATCCCTGATATGTGCAGTAAAACAACCGCAGAAACCATGGATAGAGCAGACAGGTAAATGTCAAAAATAAAACTCTCTCCCCCCTCAAACAAGGGCATTTGAAGAAGCAGTCATATCAGAAGGCATCAGATGCGTTTATTTTTTAATCTGAGAATCATTTGGGAAAGCAGCTGGGTTAAAAGAGGAAGCCAGCACTATTTTCCTAAGGCTAGCATTCACTGCCTAACCAGCTCTCTCATAGAAAAAGATATCTCTGTCAAAGCTCTAGCATTACACATGAGTGAGTGCTTAGCCATGTCATATGTATTCTTATGGCAGCATTATTTACCTTGCTGGATCACAGCATCTCACCTTTTCATACCAGGAAATGGCAACATTGTGTTGCAAAAGTTTGAACTTCACAGTTAAACTGTAGGTGAGCTTATTAGGGTAAAGTGTTATTCAGCCTCACAGGTAAGCCCTGCAGCCTACAAACATGATGCTAAACCAGAATTTTAACAAAGCAGAGCTAAACCAGAATTTTAACAATTTTAAATTGAACCTAACCCAGACAAGTACCAAACTGTAACTGTTGTTTCTGTAGTTCCATATGTGTGTGTGCCTTTGCAATCTCTCCTTTAGCCATTCTTTTGCACCATTAATCTAGATATTTAATAAAAGGGCAATGTTTGGCTTGAACCCTCTGCTGGCTCCAGCTCTCATTCATGTATCAAGTGCCACAGATAGACTGAGTACAGTCACAGTGCAGGTGAGGGGTGGTAGGAGGGCAGTCACAAGTATGGCCCATTCTGCAAACCAGCCCTTCTTGTCTTCCTGTGGCCCTACACAGCCCCAGACACGTGTCCAGGACTAGGAACACTTACAGAATCTTTCTATAGGATGTCTGTGAGAGGGCCACCAAAAAACAATAAAGATCTGCCCAGTGGATCTCACAAGGCTCTGGACAGTTGCATACAGTTCTTAGTGCCAAAGCATTTTCATTTAAAGCAAGTAGCTGGATAATTCTCAGCAATACCATGTAAAACCTTTATCATCAATGTATGTGACTTATATAATTATTTTTTAATGACAGCTCACTTTTCCATCATGTGTAAGTCACACAAGCAGCCGTAGAGCAGGCTCCTGGCTACAGTACTGCACAGTATCTTGCAATGAAACACAGCTTTGTTTTACTTCCATGGCACTGACATGGCAGCTTTGTGCAGTGCTGTTAGAGCTTGCATTTCACACCATCAGATGCAAAGGTGGAACACCATGGCAACCAAGCTGATTACCCACATCAGTCTGCATTTAAAAACCCAACTAGGAACTCTGAACAAATTCATTGTTTACCCAAGAGTGAGAAGAAAGAAGAGGGTCCCTTACTCTGTGTTTAACCACATTATTCCCCTGATTCTCCAGAAGAACTCAAAGTCTTCCTTTTAGTACCACCAACTAATGAAATACAACTCATGAGACTGTATTCGTTCAATTTGCTGTGGTTAACAATACCAATGCCTAAAGCCAAAAGGCAACAAATATTCAGTTTTTACAGAGAAAAACTGATCTGCAGATCCTAAAGGCTGGAAAACTATACTGAGATCCTCAGATTTGTTTTTTAAGATGGAAAACCATAGCTTTTTACCTCCTCTCTCAACATTTTCATTCTTTCCCATGGTTAGGTAACAGCTGACACCACCAGCTAAGCCAACCAACTGTTCCTTTCCAGCCCTACAGCAGCTCCACAACATGTACGTGTCATGCTCCACATGCACCCTCTACCACTACCCCCCACCCTGCTTTCATACAGCCACCCAAATGTGCCACCCACTGTGTGGCCAACCTTACCTCTGATTTCCTGTTGCAGCTGTGGTGGCCCCTCAGCACTTCTCTAGCTCCTATCATCTCACCCATCCTTCCTCAGCTCCTCCTCACCGCCCAATGTCCTCAGCCAGAAGAGCCAGGGCAGCAAACCTGGCAGAGGCAAACCCTGACTGCCTTCCCTGTAGGCCTGATAAGCTTTTCCCTCACAGAAGCAGGTGGTCCTGGGCACAATTAACAAGAAGGCGCATTCACCACATGCAGCTGCTGCTTGGGTTGTCATCACAAGGCACTGTCAGCTTGACATATCAGGACACTATGCCTGTTTTTCAAGTTAAAACATGAATTACCTTACAACAAAAATAATTGACATTTTAGCTTCAGGATATTGAATTCTGGGAGCTCTAAGTGTGGAAATTTTCAGACATAAAAGAATACATAGAATCAGCTTTGAGGCATATTGTATATGCAGCAGTTTTCTTTTCTTTGGCTGCTGAGTTCAACTCAGTGTCTGCAGGTTCCAACAGCATCTCAAAAGCTGGCAATACCATTTCTTGATTTTCCTTTGGAGAGAAATCAGTCATGGTGAATTCTAGGTATGCTTTTAGTGCAACTGTCTTTAATGACTCTCTTTTTACATAGAAAATCCTTGATCTTATTAAAACCAAATTACTACTCTGTCTTTCACCACTTTCTGTTTTTAAAGGAACAATTAAAAGATGTTATTCATTTGCAAGGTTAAAGCAGGCAATGATATTTCTTGCCATGTGTAACAATCCTTTCAGAAAATTAATAAATGAATTAAATCTTTGTTGATTTTCCATCTCAGTTCATGCCCTCACAATTCCTCTGAATTCACAGGTTCAGCAAGCAAAATCTGGTCAGGCAGTCATAGTTCAGCCCTTATCTCTACCAGCTGTACTTGCCTGTCTTTGTATATTTATTGTTTCCACACCTGATCATTTGACACCGATGTTTTCTACCTGAGTTTATGACCAACTTGTGCTGGAGAAGCCTACAAAGAAATGCAATATTTTTGGAGATTGGTGATGCAATTTAAAAGCCATCAGGCTATTTGCAAATAAGAATAAGGTGGAGGCACACAAAAAAAGAAGAAACTATTCAAATGGGAGCTGGTTGGATAACAGAACCTGAAGTCTTTGGGCATTTCTCTTTCATTGCCTCTGACATATTTCAGGCTGTCCCTTGTGCTATGAGCCCTGTCTGAAACTCACTGCAAGGCCAAGCAGCACAAGAGGTGAGTAAATGGCAAGTGTTGTCAATTTGCCAAACACCAAATCCCTTCCTTTGTAATAATCTGGATTTTTAAGAATTCCAAGCTCAGTTCAGGAACATGGTTACATGAAAGAGGCTTTTAACTGTACAGTATTACAGAGTTTAGATTAACTTTCCCACACTCCTTCCTTATGTGAAAGGGATCTGTTAAGTACAAGCATGTATAAAATATCTACAGCTTTAGAAATAATTCATTGTTTTAGGGCTTAGACTCCTTTGGTATGTGCTGTGCTTTCTGAAGTGTGTACAGGCTGTCCTGGCCTCTCAGATGGCAGATATTTTGCCCAATTTATTTCAAGCCCTCAAATGGTTAATGCTGCATGTTTCTTTGAGGGGGAGAGAGCGTGAGAGGGGCGGCAAGGCACAGCCCGAGCTCAGCCCACATTCCCCGCGGCTGAATAGCAGCACAGCCTGAGCACGGGGCTCTGGTTTTAAGTGTCCACTTCAGCCCTCCCACAGCAAGCCTGGTCTCTCCCAGGCTCCCACGCAGTCCCAGCCAACAAGGACAAACACTGAGGGCTGGCCCCTGGGGTCTCAGCACAGCAGGGAAACACACAGCTGCTTCACTATCGGAAAATAAAAAAATATTTATATACCAATTCTATCTATTTATGTGTATATTTCAGAGCTCTGTCCCTACTGCTGGCCCTTGCACCCTGGACAGGTACATGCCTTTAACAGCAGCTCATGCTGGTGTACCCACCTGCCTGCTGGGTACTACCCCAGACACAGCACCGTCACCACGGCAGCTCCTGTGCCCAACAATTCACTCACCCATTTTACACCCACTTGAGAGCTGTTGGATCAGCTGGAGAAGTTTTGTGTTAATCTGTTAGGGGAAACCTAGGAATAATTGCTCCATGTGAAGTAAGACTTCTCAGGATTTGATTAACTGATTTTAGACTCTAACATGATGTTATTTTCTATTTAGACTGCCATAAAATGAGAAAACGTCTGATGAAACTTTCATGGTAAAACACAGAATTAACTAATGTCTTATTACATGTTCACAAAGTACTGAAGTTAAAGAATCTATTTAAGAGAGGAAACCCGTAGGACAAAATCTGGTCCAGTAAAAGAGATCCAAATCCTGAAATGTAAAATTGTATGTAATATCTACTTCAGCATACATTCTTAATTTAATAAAAAAGATTGTAAAGCATTTCATTCCACAAATTATATTAATAGCCCCTATTAATCAGAGTACTGGACTCAGCAGTTTTTCTTACATGAGTAAACGAAAGTCCTAGGTCTCAGAATGTCTATAGGTTTTGAATTCTTCGTTGAAAAAGAGAAAAAAATCCTACAGTAATTTCAATTAAAAAAGTACTGTGCACCTCCCAAAGTTGCCATGCTTAGCAATAACGTGAGTTGCCCTACCAGGAATAAATATACCCTCAAACCCATGTGTTTGCTGCTTCTTTTTTAATTTTAAGAGCAAAACCTTTCAAAATTATGAATAGATTTATCACTAGTATTCTTTTGATTGGAAAAGAGTAACAAGACATCCACACAAGTGAGTATTATTTCATGTTAGTCGAGACAAGATGCTGAGGATTTAGAGCTGATCTTTTGTTTCTGATCAAAAACAAATGGTATAAAATTTATATGCATGCTTCTGTCCTGACAGCAAAGGGCTTCAGCACAACTCTTGCTGACAGTTAATGGCTCTTGGGGATGCTGCTCTCTAAAGTCCCTTGGCATGAAATGGTCTCTTGCAATTCATCTCCTGTTAATAGCAGCTCCAAGACTACAGTCTCTTTTTTTTCTTATGTTCTTTTATCCCTGACTGAAGCTGCCTGTGTTCTCATTGGAACCGAGAGGGTGTAGTGTAAAGGTTTTCTCCCCTCAGCTCTATTCTCTTGCAGCCCTCAGCAGACGTTGGGGCAAAGCTGGAGGCCCTATGGAAAGCGGAGCCTGATGTCATCCCACCCAGCACGGGGCCAATGAACATCCTCCAGCACCCAGCCCCGCCACACACGTACACATCAACAGCATCTTAATCACTTCTGGGGGCTTTTTGAAGCTTTACTACTCTGTGGCAAAGAGCAGCCATAATGTAATTGTTTGTTTCAATGGATGTCTCTGAGCCAGGAATGTTATGGTGCCATAGTCATGTAGGAAAACAGCACCAGGAAATGAAAAGTAGTTTGGTTTAAGAAGTTATTACAGATCTAAGGGAGATACAGCTCCTATTTCAGTTTCTGGGAGATGAGGTAGACCTGGGGTGGTGTCCAGCCATGTACAGGGGGCACCTATGGCGACAACACATGACTGGGATACTAAGAGGCTCCAGCTAGCCCTTTCTGCCAGCACCAGGATGGTGAGGAGAGCCCAAATCACCTTACATTGGCTGCCTCCTTCCTTTTAATGTGCCCATGTGGTAAACATGGCTTAGTAAAGAAATAACATCACAAAATTAGGAGTACACACCTAATGCTACCATAATATAATCCATCACAGTTTGCTCTGTCTTTCACTGGGTCCTCACCTGCCATGGTTGTGCAGATGTTTTGTTGCTTCTTCATGCTCTTTGCTGCCCAGTGTGATCATACTCCTCTGTTCATGTATGCTTCTGCCTCTGCCCACAACTTGGAGTGGTAGGACTGGCAAAAAACATAATTTCTTGAAGAATAGTTCCTTTTTTTATTGTTACAGTCTAGATAAGGAGTAAGCACATAAAAGTACTCTTTGTAAAATTGAAACAGTGCTTAGTTGGATACCCTCTCTTCTCTGGGCACATTGGAAATGCTGCTCAGTGCATGTCTGTGCAGCTTAACCCAGTTATCTCACACTGTCACCCCAAGGCTGGGGAACATTGCTTACGCCATCAGCTTCAGCCAGCAGAAGGTGGCCTTGCAGCTGGAAAAGGCAGCCTTGTCCTCCTTTTTTTGCTGCTGCCTATGTTGTTTTGTCAGTGCAAGTGTTTATGCAGGCACATCGCAAATGAGACAGGGAACAAGTCTGGGGTCAAGCGTTCGGGGGGCAGGAGCAGTTTCAGCTGGGTCCGACACCCAGGTGGTCCTGTTAGCCTGAGGGAAGGGATGGCACATGAGCTGAACTGAGTGCTCACAGTCAAGCCTAGCTCTTTCAGTGACAGGACTATAATGGTGCATCTAAGCTGCAATTTACATCCTACACTATCACTCCTACCCACCCTGCAGGCTGTGAACCACACTAGAGACTTGAAAGGACAGTGGTCACTCTTGGTGGCCTGTGTTCTCATACAGCACCTTCCAGCACTGGCCATATTCGCACCTCACCAGCTCTGCCATCCCACAGGGGCCCCAACAGAGCCCCCTCCTCCCCCTACTGCTGCCCAGGGCTCAATGTCTCCAGCCCAGACCCTTCCCTGTCCCCCAGAAGAGATGTCCTGTGCCACTGCTGAGGCAGACCACTGGGAGCTGCTGAGGGGTGCGTGGCCATTGTCACTGGGCACTCACAGCAAACTGAAGCCATCTCCAGTCTAGTGACAAGCACAGGCTGTATTTTAGCAGGACTGGATGATCATAATAAAAAAAAATCATGTAGTCTAAGTCCCTTGTGGGGAGAGGGTGAAGGGATAGGAACAGGCATCTAATGTTAACAGATATTTTAGCTAAATTTCTACTGATTCAATTAAGACTTCCAAGACCTTCAATAGTTGCTTGAGGCCATAGAAAGGTAGCTCATGTTAGATCTTCTCTCTTTAACTCCTAGTGACTTTTGTGGACTCTCATAAAAATGCATCATTCAGCTTAGTGTGTGTCTGCATGAGCGCATCCCTCGTGAAGAGCACCCTTCCCTGAGTGAAAATGCTTATGACAACTGCTGCTGCTCAATTCATGTTAAGACTATAACAGGAAGAAGTCAGAACAGGAAATATGATTTCTTCTAGGTCTGTTAAACCAACACAGCCGTGGCACTGCCAGAAGTGACTGGAAAATCGTAGGATGTAAAGGGGAAAGGCCTCACTGCCCCCCAGTCTATTAAAATGAGCCACAAACACAGCACTAATGTGGTAAGTCAGGGCAATATGCAAATGGTGCGTGTCCCAGAAACCCTAATCCTATAAAGAATGCAGAAGATGTTAATTTGACCATCTTTCACAGCTCATAAATCTATCTGTAGCAAAGCCAGGCTGCCAGATGTCATCCACTAGCACTTCTTTGAAGCTGGCAGTCTTAGCATAGATGCCCAATCATGCCTCAGTAAAGACCAATAAAGAGCATTGTTTGTGTGGCCTGAGAGCAGCTTCTCACATTTTGCTACAATAGAGGAAAACAGTGGGAAATGTGAATGACTGATTGGCAGAACTGGTGGTCTTGATTGTCCTGCTTTCCACATACAGAGCTATAGATTTCACATGCATTTTACATCACTAGCATGCAGATTAATGTACCCTGTTCTTAACAACTAATGGCGTGTTAGTGGTGTACTCAACTTAGTTTTTTTGAATTCTAAACTATAAATACAAGCTGGACATAGTTCCTTTTCTCAGGTAGATACTCCTTATTTACTTCAAACAACTTAAAATTGCAAATAGCTTTTACTATGATGTGTTCATACTCTTACAATTTAACATCAAGAATAGAAATATCCTATTTCAAAGCAAGCAAAGATCTCTAAATAAAAGACTTCTAGAAATATATACTCGTTTTATCCTTCTCAAATATAAGGTTTAAAATTACCAGTTGCAATTTAGAATCTCTAACATCAGCCAGAATTAACCTAAGTTTTATGATGAGGGTTGTGAAACACTGGTACAGGTTGTCCAGAGAGGTGGTAGATGTCCCATCCCTATAAACCTTCAGGCTGAACAGGCCTCTGAGCAATCTGGTTCAGTTGAAGGTGTCCCTGCTCATTGCAGGGGTTTAGACTAGGTGACCTTTAAAAGGCCCTTCCAACCCACACCATTTTAGGATTCTATGACAATTTGCTTTTACAGGGTGTATATTGAAAGCACCACAGCAGATATTTTGGTGTGAAGTTACCTGGGAGCAAGGGGGACAAACCCCACTTCTCTGTGAACTGAAATGTCTTTCAGCTTCTTAGCACATATCGTGACTATCCCAGAGCTCCGTGTCAAATCACTTTATTACAGAGGTGAGCTGAAAATAAACTAGGTAAAATAATAGAGAATGCTGCAGAGGAACAGGGATTTCCAGCAATAAAAATGATACCTGCCTGTCTGCTCCCTACGGGTAGAGATCCCCATGGAAACTGCTGCTCATTTAGGGTGCATATATTCCTGTCACATGCCACCCATGTCACTCAAAACATTTTAGATCACAGCTCCAGCCACACAGAACAGACTTGTACTGCTTCTCCAGGTCAGGCAGAGGGTCCATAGAGGGGCAGACTCTGAACCAAGAAGCTGAGGTCCTCAATGCCAGCAAGTCCCTGCCCTCTGCAACACGGGAGAAGGTGCAAACGGTGGTTGACCTGAGCCTGAGCCTCTCGGGTGACACCCACTGCAGTGGTTTGACCCCTCAGCACTGCTCAGGGAATAGAGACAGATCATCTGGGTGCCTGAACTACCCACAAGCCCCTCATGATGTGAACAAGAAAAACCTTAGTTCAGAGGCAAAATGTGTACATAGCCTTGTCCCTATAGCATCATAAACCCCATTTTGATCTCAGGTATAAGGGAGAAACAGTATTAATGAAGTGAGGCTTTTTTTTTCAGGTAGCCATGTTAAATAAATAATTCTGATGGGTTGGAAGAGACAAAATGCTACAAAAAAAAGAAACTTGAATAAAGTCAGTTTTAAAATTAAAGAACATCATCAATTTGCTTGGGAAATCCTGGATACATTTTACATTCAGATTTAGATATGACAGAGGAAATTGAATTGTGTCCTGAGTTTGAAATGTCAACTATTCTGCTTAACCTTAAAACACCTGTGTTGCAAAATTACGGTATGTAAAAATATTGTTCTGATTAATTTTTCTAAGAGTAACAGAATTACGAGGCAAATTTGTGTTTACAGATATGAGATAATTCACTATGCTAAAACTAGTAGGTCACTATTTTAACAGTATTTCAAGGAGGTTGAAGATGCTGAACCACAAACTCCACAAAATCTGTACTGTAAAAATCAGTCCAGTGAAGGAGACATGTTAAGCATTATTTTGTAAAGCTTTTTCTTTTTTTTTTAAGGAAAATATGTTATTTATTGATATTGCAATAAAACACCTGTAATACATAACAATGCACCGTATTACACAATTAATATTTAAGCTGTTAACATCACCTCATTACTCTTTCTCCTTTCAAAAAAAATAAACACAACCAAAACTTGATACATGAAATATTTAACTCACACGTTTTGTTAGACTCCTTTACTGAAAAGCTGGAATTTCTGGAGATGGGAGTCTCAGAGAGCAGGCACACCAAACCCCATAACTACTCACTTACAGACCATGTTGTACGAGTCCTTGGCTTTTAAAAGTTGCTACACATACAAGGTTCTCATGGCTTTTAAAAGTTGCCACACATACAAGGTTCTCATATCTCTTGCAAACTCTTGCCATGCTTTCTGTTTCTGCTGGACTCCAAACAGCAGATACATGATACTTATATAAATAAAACTATCCAAAGCTTTAAAGCATGTCCCTGAATAAATCTATTTACAATAAGTATGAAATATTTCTTTTGACTGAAATATTCCATTTAATTGGTCCAGGTTTGAAATCACTATTACTTATTTCTGTCTTTTGTAAACATCTGTTCATTAGTGTTTCCAAATTTATAATTGATGAAGTGCACATGTAATAGTAGGTAATGCTTTAGAAGTGCCTTGGGATATGTTAAAAGAGCAACTTCCATATTATTTTTGTCCAATTCTATCTATAATGGGTTATTCCCAAGAGAATTCCCCCCTTGGACTAGTCTGCTCTGTGCTCCTGTTGAGTGTTGCTTGAAATGAACGAGCACCAGCTCAACATTCTGCCCCTCTGTCTCATTTTGAGTCTGATTATACAAATGCTGAGGCTTTTAAAGGTATTTTAAATGCTTACACAGCATATATAAATAGGACCTTGCATTCAAAGTTCAGTGCAACAGTTCACTTCAGAAATTCAGCAACTTGACATAGCAGCAGCGCTCCCTTTCAATCTAATTTAGCATAGACTGTACCATACCTTCTGGTATACCACTGACCAGATTTTCTCTGTTAATGTAATTACCACCACTCTGAGATGCTCAGTCAATTCCACCCCTACCCCTATTCCCCCCCTTGTTTTTTTTTACCCTCAATTTTTTATTCAAGGTCTGTTCTGCATCTTTAGAAATCCATCTTATGCATAACGTGCTAAACTGTTCTCCCTTCATAAAGCTTTACTCCCAATAGGAGAACATTTTTCTTCTCTTAAAAGCTACATTTTTGCAGTTTCTAGTGCATTTTCACATTCCTGATCTTTTGAAATAAGCTTTAGCATTAGTTCATTTAGTTTGAAGTTAGATTTATTTCACTGTCTGATTATTGGTTTTAGAATATTTGCATTAAATAACACCTTCTACACTATGTACTTCAAGGGCCTCATGTTATTACTGGGACTCTGCTACCAGCGAAACTGCCCTTATTTATATAGTTTTTTGATTATTCATGTAGGTTTTGATTATTTATAAATCTTTAGATATTAGTAATCAACTGCTAAGTAGGTTCTTTCCCTAAATCCTGAATTATACTTCATGAAAAAAACTGCTCTAATGAATATTTACCTTCAAAGTAAAGCCCTTTAATTCCAAGTCTAATTTGTTCACACCTTTTCAATGTTTCAGTAAAATACTTTCCAATGGGGAACCACTATCAGACACTGGTCACCATACACAGGTTTATTTATTTATGAATGACTCTTTTAGACTGCTCAGTAGCTCACTCTATCATTAATTAAAACAATATTTAATGTAACTGCTGTCAGCTTCTACTTTTGACTACTTCAATAATTAAAACCTATTAGGTACAATATGCTCCTCAGTCATAAATATTGTATACACTAGGGGATTTACCGTTACTCATTTTTGCAACAGAATTTGTCCTTGTAATGTCAATTCTACGTACATATTAATCCTATTTACTTGCTTATTTTATTTAGTCCTTTTATTAGGTTAGTAAGAAACTTCACTTCTATGCACATCTATTGAAGTCCACTGCCTCATAAAATTGAATAAATTTCTTGTTGTGAAATAAGTTTCCAAATACATTGCTGGAGAAGGTTACCTTTTTGAAGAGCAGCAAGACAACACAAAGCCATACACCTCTAGTCCAGAAATCTGCGCCTACTTTCAAGTCCATTTCTCAGGTTATTTCTATGAGCTTCACGGTTCAATATTAACCCTTTCCCACATGTACCATCCTAGATCTGTGCACATGAAGCTGCTTTTCCAACTGTAAAGGCCTCAATCACACATTCTTAGGCACTAGTGCATATTCTTTTGCTTCTCAAACAATTTACATTTAATTTAAATATTAAGGTTTCCAAATACTACTGCCAGGATATTTTGAAAACTCTTAATGCTCCTAACTTAAAAACTCTGCAAGCAAGTGTTCCTCTGACTGTGTCACTGTACCTGTAAGGAAGCACCCCAATCCCCTTCACTGCCACCCACCAAGATCCCAGCTGAGACATAAGTTTAGCAGTTTTACCAAGATTACAGATGGAGAGATGGATCCACTTCTTTCTTCGACTTTTCTGGCTGCATTAAAATCCCAGTGTACATCCTACCACTAGATAGAATCCAGGTGGATAATTTAACATGACATACTTTAGAGCTGTGCCACCTACTGGGGGTTTTCAGCTTGTCTCTGATAATCAATGCTTCAAAAACAGTTTTAAAGAGCTATTGTACAGGGCATTTGCCTTCAGTTTTTAAATTTGACTGCTTTTCTTGCACACGTTATTTCCCAGGACTAACATTAGTGTTTCGAATTGGCTGCAACTTTCCCCTTTGAAACGTGTATTCCTCTCAAGAGGAGCTGTTTTGGCATCTCTGTGATGTCTGTACATCAATGCCTGCTTGCTGTTTTAACTCAAACGTTAAGTTGGGAAGTTGATGTACCATGATTACCTTGGCCATTCCTCATAATTATTATAGTTACTGCTACCAGAACTTTTTAGTGCTTGTGGAATTTGCCTTTCTTTCTTTGCAGGTTATTAGTTCTTTTGTTATCTCTCCACTCCTGTCTGTCCTCTCTTAGTTACCAACCTTGCTCCTTTTTAGGGCAGAACTTGTTAGCTTCAAACCAGTCATCTACATGCTTGTTCTTTTTGTTTGGTGTTCCGTTCTGGCTGCCTGCAGCTTCTTCTGATTAGTTTTTAATTTCCAAGAGCTAAGGTCTAAGTTAGGAGCAATTTTTTTAAGGAAAAACTCCTAATAGTTGCACCACTTCTTTTTATACTAATTATGTTATTTTTTTTACAAAAACAACCAATGCAGAATGGAAAGTTAATGTTGATTTTTACAACCTTGACAGGTGGAATTTTCAGGAGCCATTTTATCAGAAGTTGTGCTCCCAAGATACTTTAAAGATTTTAATTACCCTTGATTTTACCAAACATTTGCCTTCCCGCCCTCTAGTGCTCATGACTATTTAAGTCCTCTATACAAGCCTGGTTTTGGAAACCTCCTACCATATAAATCACAATCACAGATGGTCCTACTGAAATAATATGATTGCCTTACTTCAATACTACCAGGGATCTAAGCAGTTACTTTTGTTACTATACTGCTACCCACACAGTTATCTGAAAGGTAAGACTTTTTAGGTTAGTTTTCATTTTACAAAACCAATCTAAGCGAGTTTTCTTTTTCAGTTTTGGACCATATAATAGAGTGCACAAATTGAAGCTTACTTTTGGATTTATTATTAAAACATTTTCACTGCTAGCTAAAGCTGTTAGTTAGCCATATAGCAAACTACCAGTTTTCACAGTTTTTACAGATTTTCATCCACATTAAAAGCTTTCCTATTTAATGCAGTTAATTTCACCACCAGTGATGTAGTTTGTTATAGTATTGTGCATGCTTACATTTAAAACAATGGGTTAACATACTACATCTGTAATTACTCCCATACTACCAGAAAACCAGTGAATTAAATTTATTTAGTGTTAAATGGATATGGAATGTCATACAGTACATGTAAAGACACTTCAAGATGAGTAAAGCCGAACTATTTGCACAAGGGATTAAAGGTTCACCTCAACAGTCAGTATTATCAAATCATTACAGCTTCCATCTTCAGAGTGCAAGGTATGTCATGCAAAAAAAACAGCTCAAAAAATCCCCAAACAGACAAAACCAACACTGTGGTACCACTTAAAATGCTATCATACCACAACAGTTTACAAGACATTAGGTGATCATTCATACAGAATGAAGCATCTTAGCAATAACAAAAACATAATTTAAACATAATTAACAGATTTTGCATGAACACCAATTCCAGCATTACTATACCTAAGGAACAGGCAACATGCTGGGAGAAAGTACCTAAAAATCAAAACCTTTTTATTCATAGCCAATGTTACTTTCTGCAAGAATTCTGCAATCTTATTATTCAGTTTCCTCACGTAACTGGGTAAGGTTCAATACATTTTTACATAGAGCATAATCACATAACCACCACATCAGCAAGAGGATTTCATTATCTTGACCAGTTACTACATTTAAAATCATGGTATGATAACATGCCCTGCAAACAAATTGTCTTCCGGGACAGTGTTCTGTATGTAGAGATATTAAACAACTAAAATATACTCCTACCCACTTTAACCCCAAGTAAACTATAATTTGTATTTACACACTTTTGAAATAGGTAGGGAAAAACTGCAGATGGAAGAGAAGCAGAATACAGAAGAGAGCCATGATAGTGCTGATTGAACTGCTGGGTGCGTTCAGTTAACCCTGAGTGAGACCTGGACAGGGGGTTGTAACTTGTGCACTCCTCCTCTGTCAAAGGGTCTTACCAGGGCTACCAAGGGCAGCTGCTGTTGTGGAAGAGCTGCTCATCCTGCTCACCCCCTCTGGCCCTCTTGGGAGCAGAACAGTGCACCCCAAACAGCCCCACTCAGCTGAAAGCAGAGAAACACACCCCTCACACCCACTCCAACTACAGCCTGAACGTTAACGTGGAAGAGACACAGGAGATGACTGGATGGTTTTTAACATTTCCGCCTGGCAATATTCATATTCTGAGGGCACCAACAGGTAGATTCATCTACCAAAATAAGCATACAAAATAGGCCAAGTCGTTTGCCCTCATATTAGGAATAAAATATTTAACTTCCTGGCTTAAATGTAAGCAAGAGAAACTCAAGAACGAATTCCTTGAAGTTAATTTTCCATCTACATTCGAAGGAAATAATTTACTAAAACTGTAACTTGCAAGGTCTACTAGCCTTGAAGTGAGGATACAGGCTAACTATACCCATAGTTAAATAAAAAAACTTTAGACGACATTTTACAGAAATAAAATATGCAACTCTAAGAAGTAGGTGGAAAACCACTTTAGTATTCATCTGAAATAGTCTATTTTCCTAGCCCACCATGTTCAGGAATGTGTATTTCATAAATAAAAATACAGAACAAAAATTTGTGTATTCAATCTAAAGCTGGATATTTCTAAACATCTTCAGATAAAATTTGCTTTCACCCTTGCAATTCAGTGATAAAACCTGAAAAAAACCTTGGCTTTTCCAATCTATCTTGCATGAGAAAAAAACCAGGTGAACAAAAAAACATCTGGGAAGAACATTTTGTACAAGATTGCAGTTCTAAAACACCTATATTACAAAGCAATGTAAATAAATACCAGGCTAGTACAAAAGCTCTTATTTACAGTTTTACAAATGAAAACGTTTTCAGTGTAAATGCAGTGTTTTAAAGAACACAATATTAGTAAAATGAGTTCCTGTATAGAGCATTACAATTTCTGATAAATTTGAATGTAGTATTGTATAAAACCATTGTTTCAAGATAATTTTTCTTTATAATTTAGTACAGCCAGTTTATGCCTGGAATGGTATCTGTTAAAGTGCTGAAAAAAGAGGACATTTCTGAAATTTTAGAAAAACATACTGTACATTATTAAAGCTTTATCAAGTCAAAACTGGTATATTTTGTTCACATTTGTTACCACACCACCTGTGCACGGAAGTTTTTCAACAAAAACTTGTAATTAACAGGATGGCAGCCATCGGTTATCTTTGCATTCAAAGTCTGATGGTTTCCCACAAATAAATTGTCTTAAGCTTCAGTGGTGACTTCAGGTTTCATAATCTGGTAAGTAATCAAGTATTCTGGATAAGCCTGAAAAAATGACATACACATTTTTTATTATAATTCCATTTTCTGAATAAATTCAGAATGTTATTTAGAGAGGAAAAAACAAACTACTAATGCTAAAGAAAAAAGGGCAAAATGTCAAAGGTTAAATCCCCAGAGCATTCAGGAAACATGTATCCTTTCACCTGTAACCACAGCTGGAGTGTGTGTTTTAAGACAAGCAAGTCCCAGCATCTCAACCATAAGAAAATGCATTATGTGCCTCTGGAGGGGGGAAAGACAGAAAAGTGGGGGGCAGAAAAGAAGTCTGAAAACCCAACACAAAACGTTGTTTACCTGCTCTCCTCTGTAAATGACGTATTCTGCCAATGCCAATCCATTTACACTGGGTCGCCCAGTCACTGAGTGATGTCCTGGGGGAGAATGAGCCATTTTCATAGCACTGAACTGCAGGAAAGACTTGCCCAATGTTACGCGACAAAAGAGCAACTGCCTGCGTGAAAAGGGAAAAAGGACCATGAACATCCAATGCTTATGAATGATTATTCAGCTTCCTTAATTTGAAACTTTTGCTTGAGAAGGGTGGAACTTTGAAGCCACTTTAGGCAGTGTTCATACTTCACAAAATTCTGAAGTTTGGTTTTGAAGAACAAAAGTTATGCTCCCTTTGGAAAGCTCTTTAGCCCAAGGAAATGGTTGGCAGTAATGCTAAAAAATGTTTATTCTAATTACTGGAAACAGTATGCCTAACAAAGTACTCGGAGATTGTCACTATATTTTCTTTTCCTTTTAAAATTTTATTTATTTATTTTAATTTGTTCGGGGTTTTTAAAAAAGATTTCTAACTTTTCTCCTATCACTCAAACTGACACCATAAATCGCAAGTGTTCAAAAGCTCAATTTGTATCTAACAGCCAAATCAACATCAAGGCCAAGGGCAGAGTCTGCTGCACTGCGAGTCCAGAACACAAAACAGAACAGCAAAATCAGATTCTTTTGAAGGACTTACCTGTGGCAAACATAACAAGATCTATCTTTATGAACTGGACATCCAGTGCCACCTCCAATTCCATACACATATTGATTGCTTTTGGAAGAATTTTCAGCAAAATAAATCCCAGCTCCAAACATGCCCCCTATATAAGCATGTCTCTCATCAAAGCCTTTGTGAATGATTGCATTCACAAATGGGGAGCCTAAGAGAAAGGAAGCAAAATATTGAAAATACAGTATACAGATTTCTGTATGTGTCACAATTCAATCATCCATTCCCATTATGGTTGCAACTACAATGGCCTTCATTATGAGCACATGCTGTGAATTTGTTTAATTTGCTCATCAGGACAAACACTGTGTTTATGCACAAGAGAGCCTTCAATGGCCTTTAATTGGCTAATGATAAGCTAATATTTCTGGAATGCAGAACAAAACTAACTTATCAAATTAGAAACCCAAGAAAACAAGAAAAATCCCAACCAAACAATGCATAGCAGAAAAAAGCTTCACCTTTTATCATTTTGGTCAAACAGCCAGTAAAACAGATTTGAGGAGGCACACTACTTAATCTTCATTTATAATTGCTAAAATGTTTTAACTTAGATCTTTGAAGTCTCCTTGGGGAGAGACAAGGAGATGCAAATTTCAGAAAAAAGATATAGTTTATTATGTCATCCCATTGTGTCATATATAAACAGTTGTTTATAAAACCTCAAGTAAAACATAGAACTTATTTTCATTGAGGAATATACTTTGCTTGAGACAGTGGAAACCCTCCAATTAATTGTTGAACAAGGTGAATTTGAAAATCTCACCATGAAACAACATCCTTTCATTAGCATGGTTATGATTCTCTTCTGAGACCTCTTTCCTCCTGTGAGTGTATCTTTCCCAGAGTTTTTTGTTGCACACTTTCTGAATCTGAAACAGCCAAAATGCAAGTTCAGCCTTGAAACTGAAAAGTTCTGTTCACTTTATTGGAGAGACATATAACCTATAGCCACTATCCTACAGGACACTTACACTGCCACTTAAACAAGAATACTTTCCCTGGAACTCAATGAAACAGAACTTAGCCTGCACAAGTTGATTGTTGCAGCACGAGAACGACATCATAACTATATACTTAATTATGAATCAATTAATTTTGAAGAGCTCTTGAGTAGTACTTCATAATTGAAATTTAGCAGGCTTAGTTACAATTCTACTTGATGCCAAATCACTACTAAAATGATCAAGTAGTAAACTATGAAATGCCTTCCATGAAGACTTCTGGAACACTTCTAAAAGAAGTTAAATTACATACTCCCTGCACAGGTATGCCAGACACTGCAAAGCCTTATGTAATTGGATACAGCATAGCAATTCTACTGGGAAAACTGTAACATTAATTCAGAATAAAACTTAGTAGTACTTCCTTGCAAATCAAAATCTTCATAATATTAATGAAAATTACCATTTCTTCAGGGGGAAAAATGTATAAATACAAACCAAATGTTTCACACTTGTTTGATGTCAAATCAAGCCAAAATAAGTACCCTTGGTTCCACATTTCAACAGTTTTGCTTTTGCTTCTGGCTGTTTTTCCCCCCCTTCCATTCTTCCTCAAGAGAAACCTTCTTTTATTTCCTATAAAAATCCCATCATTTCTTTCAAACATTCTGTAGTTTTCTGTGAGATCTTTTGTGTCAATTTCTCATGAGATTTCTTCCTGACTATTAATCCCTAAGTAGCTTTTCCATATACGTTTACTCTGAATTTCCCTGAAAGGTGATCTCTTATCCTATGCATGTCTCAGAAGGACACACACATCTTGTCACATTATGGAACACAAACAAATGTAGAACATTTCACGGATGTTACTTTCAGGCAGAACTCTAAAGGTGTAACCATGGACCATAAACATGCAACAGGTACCTTTAAGATGTTGTATCTGTTGAAGACTCCGCCGGCGTGTCCTCCGTCTCTGTGCTCTCGGACAGTGCTCTGCATCTGAACATTGAGATTTGGAGGAGGACCACATTGTATCAGAACACATTAAACACACGTTTCCTCCACACAACTCAAATAATCAAAATAACTAATTATGTATTAAAACAAAAAATTATACAAGAAATTTTTAGGCAATGACTGTATATCAAATAATGTCAGATTTTGTGGATGCACAAGAACAGGTTTTATGATATTTAAAAAACCCTGTATTTTGACTAGTTCATGATCTAATCTACTTAGAATGCTGTTTCTTTGGAATTGTATCTTGTGTGATTATGACACTTTGAAAGGGAATGATTTAAAACTGTGTATAACAGACAAGCAATCAATTGGTAGCACAGAATTCATAGGTTATAGCAAAGAGATTTTCTACATAGTAGAGGTTTTAAAAATACTACAAGCAGTAATAATGTAAGTAAGAAAAAAGTTACAGACATTATGAGCACAGATTATAAATGGTGCAAAGTCAAAAATTTGAAGTATCCTTATGCAACTTTTTCTTAGGTTTAGTGATGGCTATTGCATTGTTAAATTGTCTAGCAATACTTCTTTAGTTGCAATAACAAAAGTACTGAGAGACTACAAAGAATGGCATACCTCTTCTTCTACTGATTGAAATTCTTTATCTTCAGTGGAGAGGTCTATGAGAATAGTTCCACTACCAGAAGTATTTAGAGTCAGGTATGGGTTAAGTCCTGTCAATGTAATAAAACACAAAAGTTTCAGAAAATGCTTTATGACTGCTGATTCGGAACAATTAACCAGGAAGAGACCTCTCTTTTTCAAGAGACTATTTTCTCAAAACTCAACTTCACCAGATGAAAGTTTAGCTGCTAAAAAAGGCAAAGATTACAAATTACTTTAATTGCCTTCTGTTCGCTATGGACATTTTTGTAGATGTCAGAGCGTGATCCCTCACATTATTTCATTGTTTCCAACAAACATTTTCAGCATGTCTGTAACCTCTATCCATACATTTACCATGCATGCTCTGTAAGTAACATGAGAAGCACAAGTTAGCTCTGGATGCAGATAACTGCAATGATTTTCATTGATTTGTGGACACTGATCAGTCGTTCTCTCAGCAAGAATCATCACTTCAGACACACTAACCCATGTGTCTATGCCTAGCTCAGTATGGTAATGTATGACAGAGAGACTACTTAGAAGCAGTTGCTTACTTCAGAGTTCATTTCAGCTCTGGGCAGTGAAACAGTGAACAACCTGCTCCTGTACAGAGTCCATGACTACTGTTGGCAATGGCATCACGAACAGAAGTGACCTGAAGTCCTAGTTCAGTAGGAATATTTTTCCCATGGATCAGGCAGAAAGAACTAACAAAAGAACCAAGATAGCCTGTGAACCCAAAAGGCTTGAGCCTAATAAGTTTAAAAGATATTGGAAGTTCAAAGGAAATTTCTCTATCATTCCAAATATGCAAAAAAACCCTGGAATTTTACACAGACTCTAATCTCAATTTGCATACAGACTGCAATCATGGCTCCAAAGTAATGGGAATGTAATTACTGGATATAAGAACAGGAAGATAAGGTGTACCAAGTGTCTTTTCTGGCCATAGTCTTTCCAGACAACTAGCAGATGGCCAGTTAGATACTGGGTCTGTCATGATCTCTTTAAAAAGGAGTAACATGGGGAAAGTGGAAATTACAGATTATCAACAGTCAGGAGCCCATGTTAGCAATGTGAAACTGCAAGGTGTTCAGGAACAACAAACTGGCAAGAATCAAAATAAAGCTCTTCCACAAAAGCCCTACTAACCTTGAAGCAATGGTTAGAAAGAGATGGCAAAATACCAATGAAAACAACTCGAGTGCAAGAATCCAGGAGTAAGCTATATAAAATTGACAACAATCCACCCCAAAAACATAATCTAGAAAAAGATCAAGAGCTGTTGAAATATTGTTTAAGTACTTATGCCTGTTGTTACTATGACAAATAAAAACGTCAGGTCTTTTATGTCAAGTTGGCGAGGGATTGGAAAGAATGAAGGTGAGAGTGGCGAAAGATTTCAATGTTTGACATTCTGTCTATAAACAGACATATTGAAACATGTACAAACACACATGTTCAAAAACACAGCAGGCCTACTCAGAAGAAAGAGTATATGGTTAGTAGCTGTGTAAACTTGGAACATAAAGAGGACATGAGGCCTAAATCATAACTGAGTACTTACTTCTGTTCAAATTACTCAATAAATCTGCCTAAAAAGATCCGACAACTAAGAGGAGATGATGAAGATTCACTTAAATACTTCATTATTAGTATCTTAAGGGTTGGTTAATACAGTTGTAAGGACAAAAAAGTAATTTAGAGCTTGGGATAGTGACTCATTACTATGGAGTGCAAATTTTTGAATGAAAATTCATAGATGGTGCATCAAGAGAGGGAAAAAAATCCCACCAATTCTAACTAATTTATTTCATTTCTATGAAACACAACAAAACGAAAATAAGTGATGGTTCAGTGAGACAAAGAGGAAAAACAAAGATTTGGAGTGGTTTTTTGCCTTTTATGCAGCCATAATTAAACAAAGCATACTGAATTACAATGGATTCAGTATTCCCAGGATTGTGTTGGTCTCAACGGTACTGCACAAATAAAAAGGCTTTAGCAAAAACTTCAATATAAGCTAAAGTTGTTAAACAAAGCAATTATGTTAATTTTGATACACTGAAAGCACACCAACTCTATTTTTAAAAAGAAGGGTAAGAAAGAATTTCAGCTGGATTTCTGAGTGAGAAAAGACAATCCTGTATGGCAGTACCCAATGGAACAGTATATAACAGGCCTGAACTCGCCACAGAGAACATGCTTTGCTCTTCAGAGTGCTTTGAAGAAGATAAACACTCCCCACCTCAAACAGCTTATAAGCAAATTGCACTAGATCAACACCTTATCTAAGTAAACACAAAACAGTGATCACAGGAGAAAAAATAAATCTGAGAAAGGGAAGATTCACAGTAATTCACAGCATAAATAAAAATACTCATGTTTCAAGTCAGAAGACATTCTTACTGTTTGAAGTGCCATTTTCTAGGACAATCTTTTTTATCAATCTTTTTAATGAGATACAATTTGGAATAACGTAAATAATTTATAACCCATTACATAACAGCAGTATTATGTAATAATTTAAAATAAGTACATACCTTGTTGTCCAGAAATAAGTCTTTCAACTCCTTTGATGATTTTATGCCTATGGCCATAAGCATTAATTCCAATTTCCTTCAATTCTTTGTGTCCCATTTCAACCAATACGTCCAATGTTATCTATAATGAAAGGAACACCATTTATTTTGTAAACTAGAACAACTGCCAAAGACAGTGATAATACACCTCACAATAGCTGAGAGAAAAAGCAAGTGTGAAAAGAACACAAACATGGAGACTTTAGTCTATTATTCTCATATTTTACTTTAACTCATCTGTTTTCTCCAAACCTTTTGTCTTTAAACAAACATGCTACAAACTACAATTGTGTAACTGGTATTTCTTGCAAGGATCATTTTTCTGATTGAGAAATACTTTTCTAGATGTATTCAAGCCAACATAAACAAAAACTGACCTTACTGATCACACTGACTACTTACTCACTCTACCATTTATAGCACTGAAAGGAAACGTTGCTACACTGTTAAACTGTTATGAACATTATTGTCCCCAGCTTTATCCCCTTGCTTGCTAGGGCTGAGTATCTGGAAATAAATGTAGCCACTTACCTGTTCTCTCTCAAATATGTCAATTAGATGTTCAAGGCCAAGGTTCCGCACAAACTGATTAATGCTAAAATCGACACCTGAAACTGTGTAAGAAGAAAAACTCACAATGAAGATTCACACCTGCATTGTAAAATAAAGTATATACAACTCACACTGTCTGTGGCAACAATGAGAGAGACAGAAACTTCTGGTCTTCTGCAGATGGGATTAAATATCTGTATCACTAACCAGTAGCAACTATGACTTAGTCTACCCTAGTCCTTTAAAATTTCTACCTCACTAAGAACAGTCTTTGTGCTTCCACAAAATAAGCCACAAACTAGCTACCAGAAAAGCAAGTTCAAACAGAAAATATACTGAGAACTAAAAAGTCATAGAAGAAATCTTTTTAAGGTACTTCATCTAAGAATAGCCTCTCAGAAACGAGATGAAGTTTGTAGTAAAATACTGCTTGATATGGAGCCCAATTTCATTTGACTTCACTTTTAAAACACAATTCACCGTTCTGTTTCTGTACAGCAAAACACACTTTAAAGGTTTTATAAGGGAGAAGTAGTAAAATCTTATACTACAAGACTTTTAGACTTCTGTTCCTTGTTAATGGCATAAGGAATAGAAATACAGCATATGTCATAATAACTGTATGCAGGTATGGGAAACATCACACTTTTGTATTCTTTTCTATTGTATTATTTTGTATGTTAAAGAAATGTTTTTAATTCCTGAGAAAGCCTCACCTTCTTTTTTCTCCAGAATAGTAGCTCCCTCTGCACAGTTTGCACCAACAACAGAGGTGAGTTCTGAAAAACTACCAGACAAGTTATCAAGACTACTTGCAGCAGACAAACTTGATGGACTGGATGGAACAGAAGACAGGGAATCAGCTGCAGAACCTGTAGTCTGAGATACACTTATAACCTGAGGTTTGTAGCAAGTTGGTAAGGCGGAAGGAGGCATTGCCGCTGTCAGTAACGCACTGACATCATCTGCCTGAAGAGCAAAAAACAACTCATTAAAACAGAGGAACACTTGTGCATAGTGTTTTTTCCTAGAATGCACTATCATTATTTCAGATTTCTTAAGTATAGTATAAGATAAATAAATGCATATATGGAAAATAGGCATTTTGCAGTGCAGTTTACAAAGAGCCTTTAGTGCCAACAGCATACTTGAAACTGAAAAACAATAAAAGCTGAAAAATAAAAGCTGCAGTAAGGTAAAAAGTGAAAACTTTAGGGATAGTTAAATAGAACTAATTTGCTACAAAGAATGAATAGAAGCTTCTGCCGGCAGCAGAATTTATGAAACAAAACAGTTACCCTGACTCTGGATTGCATTATAATACTTAAAAAAACTCCATACCCAAACATTAAAGAGCCAGATAGTTTCTTAAATTTATGTGGGTATAAAGTTTGCTTACACAATTTTTGTGCTAGTCAAACCACTAGCACTGAATTAAAAGCAGCAAATTATAACAATAAATTCCTTTTTGCTGGTGGCTTTCTTTCCCCTCAGTCTATACTCAAGTAACAGGCCTGAAATCCTTCAGACACTTCAAAAAGGTTCTACTGACTTTCCTTACCAGACAAATAAAAACACGAGAGAAACCACAGTATTTTAAATTTTGCACAAGTTGCTGTTGCTGTATAACCCTTTTCTCCAGAGGCAGTTTTTAGATGAGCTGTCACAAATATAGCAGCTAAGTACAGATTTCCCCAGATGAGCCCTGTCCCTTACAGTGACCAGGTCCAACGGCGTTTGCCCTTCTTGGTTTTTCAGAGTAGGATCAGCACCATGGGCCAGTAACAAGGCACAAAGCTGAGTCCTTCCTTTCTGGGCTGCTTCATGGAGAGGTGTGAAAGCCCATTTGTCCGTAGCATTCACACATGCATTGTACTTTATAAGTAAAGCTGCTACATCAACATGCTGGAAAAATAAAAAAAAACCTGTTAAATTCCAAGGCACCACAGTGCATTAGAGTAACTCAGAACTATTACTGATAATTCTCTGTAATCAGAGCAATTCTGATTTTTGTTAGAATACACTGTGATTAAAACATTACTATTAAAACAGGGTCGTTCCTTCCTCACTTTTAACATACCAGAAAAAGTTAAGATTTGTTCTCTTGTGAAAAGAGGACAGAGTAAAACAGAGTCCCAAATCCAGGGGAATGTGAAGATAAAAAAAGCCTGATTTTAAACTTCCAGTTTGGAAAATACTTCAACTGTTTTGGTTAAAGATTTGATTAAAGAACCAAGATCCAGCCAGTTCAAAAAACCAATTGCTGTCTCAACAGCAGCCATATAAGTGAAAGTGAGATCTTGCTGATAAAATTAAAGTGGCACAGGTAAGGAAAGGCATTTTATGGAACACCTTTCGAACTGCTGGTTTTCTAGATGTTCATGCTCAGAAAACTCCATTCTGTAAACTCCAAACATGATTTCACAAATTCCCGAGAGTCTTCACCTACAATATGAGCTATGATCGAATTATTCATTTTATGGTTTACAAGTAAGATTACACTGCAACTCAATAGCAAAAGCATTCTACAGAGTACTGGCTCACAATACTGCCAATAAAATGTATAACTCGTTTTTAAAAAAATAAAGTCTAAAAAAGTTTGAAATATTTACCCCATAAGATGCTGCATTATGCAGAGGAATCAAACCCCCTTTATCCTGTGCATTCACATCTGCTCCATGCTGCAACAGATACTCTGCAACCTCCAAATTGTTGTAACCAGCTGGAAGAGTGCAGGACAGAATAAATAGAATTAAAAAAACACACCCACAACAGGCTGTAGAGAAGTAGTAACTCACTTAAATTACTTGAAAGTTAGATAGTATGTCAATGCCAGTGAAGACAGTATATTACCTATTAGCGAGGACGGCTTCACTCTAATTAAGAGTATTTAGTTTTAAAACCTATCAATTAACAATATAAGATCCTCTTTGGTGAAAGAAAACAGGAAATTAAATATTAACTGTTTGAAGAGCCATGTAAGATTAATATGCCTGAAATAATAGTTTTATTAAAGAGAAAATACTGAATTCCTCTAGCTTGAGGCTACATTTTAAACTTGATCAGACATAGAAAATTCAGTCACAGTAATTAATAACTGATCAAACTAGTAATTAGAACACTGACCTGCTAAATGTAGCGGTGTTGAATGTCGTCCCTGTGTGTCCCGGCAGTTGACATTGTCAGGTGAACACAGCTTTTTCACCCGGGCCAAACAGCCTTTCTTTGCAGCATCTAGTAGAGCTGCATCTCCTCTAAGCAGGTCTTGAATATCAGTATCACCATCTTTAACGAGGTCCAGAGGAGTATTTCCATCTCTGTTTTTCTTTGTAGGGTCAGCTCCATGCTGGGTAGATCAAAAAAAGGTGGTAAGTACACCAGCAGGATAAACCCGCTGTGTCTTAAGCATCTTACAGCTTACTGAGCAAACACTGATACATATGGGAACCCTTCAGAGAACCTTCCATTTACTGTGTGAGAAAGGACCACATAGGTGCTAACAGTATCCCTTTTTCTGAAAACATTTAACTACCATCATTTAGAAACCACAAAGCACAAATCCATTTCTCAAAGAAGTCAATTTACATTTCAGAGTGAACAAAAAAGAAAGTAAGCTTTCTCCAGCATATGTAATACCTGTAACAGGAGTTTGCAAATCTCGTATTTTCCTTTTGCTGCAGCTTCATGTAAGGGAGTGAATTTCCATAAGTCAGCTACATTGACAACTGCACCATGTTTAACCAGCAGTTCTGCAACTTCATAGTGACCATATGAGCAAGCATTATGTAAAGGGACAAGTCCTCTGGAAACAATTAAAAGAAAAGAAAATTATCCTTAAAATCAGGGTGCTTTTTCACCAAGCAAAACTTTAAAAACACAGTGAACTTTCAATAATCAAACCATAACAAAAACTTCTCCCCTCTCCCCCCCCCCCAACAGTCCCCCCCACAATATAGTAGGAGGACATATTGGCAAATCAGTGAAAATGCAGTCACCAATGGCACTGAAGAGAAGTAAAAACACAGGGGCAGAGAAATTCTTGACACTGGTCTTAAGGACTGCACAATGCTTTTGGATATTCTGAATATGATCACTCTAACAGAAGTTTCCATGAAAATAAAAAAACAAAATGTCTGAAGATGGGATGCTTATCTGCTAGAAATACTCAAAAGTTGACAGATACCATCAACTACAACTGCCAAAAAAATATATGAGCACCTACCCCTTATCTTTTGCATGCACATCAGCTCCATGCTGAAGAAGATACTCCACAACAGAAACTCTGTTATATCCAGCTGCAAAATGAAGTGGTGTAGACTGACGTCCTTCAATATCTCTGCAGTTCACACTTTGAACTGTACAAAGCTTCTGTGAATTTCCCAAAACAAAACATATGTCACTATATCTAGTGTTGGCACTTTTAATTTAGTCACAGAATGTTGTTATACACATCTAACTTTGAATAACCGTTTTCATTAAAAAGAAAGTTTATTTCTTAATTTATTTTTAGTAGTTACTTTTCACAGATTGTGTCCTAACAAAAAAATTGCCCTGCTCCCAAATCCACACCTGTGACTTATTTATGCTTTTTACTATAAGGCAAACATCTAGAGGTGGTATCATATTTTGTCATCTGTAATAACTGTGCAATATAAAGCTCTTAGGACACAGATCACAATGGTAAAGCAGTTAGTGAAGGGCTGTTTGATTGCTTGCTTTGAGAAATTATACACCGAGATACAATATTGTGCTAGTTTTGGCTGCAGTGGAGTGAATTTCCTTCACAGTGCCTGGTATGGGGCTGTGTTTTGGATTTGTGCTGCACACAGGGCCGATCATGTAGAGATGTTGTTGCTGAGCAGGGATTGCACAGAGCCAAGGCCTTTCTGTGCTGCCACGCTGGTGAGGAGGCTGGGGCTGTGTGGGGGGTTGAGAGGAGACACAGCTGGGACAGGTGACACCAACTGACCAAAGGGATATTCCACACCATATGGCACCATGCTCAGTAGGGGTGGAAGTAGGAAGGGGGGACATTTGGAGGGATGGAGTCTGTCTGCTCAGGTAACTTTTATGTGTGATGGGCCTTGCTCTCCTGGAGATGGCTGAACACCTGCCTGCTCATGGGAGGCAGCAAATTAATTCCTTGTCTTGCTTTGCTTGTGTGTGCAGCTTTTGCTTTCCCTATTAAATTGTCTTTATCACAACCCACAAGTTTTCCAGCTTTTAACGTTCCAATTCTCTCCCTGATGCTGCTGGTGGGGTAGTGAATGAGTGGTTGTGTGGTGCTTGGTTGCTGGCTGGGGTTAAACCATGACAAATTCTGTCATTTTTCAAGACAGGTTGAAGCTTACTTTTACAGTATCCACATCTCCAGCCTTTGCAGCCTCCAGCAACTGTCGATCTGCATCAGAATTACCTAATGGGATCCCTTCTGCAAAATAAATGAGGTTGCATGACAGGTAAATGTAAGCAGTTGCAGGAATTTGTTACGATGGAAAATAATGAGGTTTTTCTAAGGGAAATCCTTGAAATAAAGTTAACCATTACAGACAAATTTTGCCTATGCTTACTATTTGCTGACAGAGCTAATAGTGTTTGCAAAGTTGTCTTTAGCAATATGCTTCCTATGTGTTTTGAAGTACTGTGGAACCAACTAAGGATTCTTATTTCAGTTTCAGAATTAGACTGAATCAAGTTTACCCATATGTATAATGTCCAAACCTTAGTCTTGAAAATCCACATACACTGCTGCCTCTGCTCACAAATAAAAAGCAGACATCTTTTACTTTAGAAAATAACTTTCAAGATTCCCCACACACTATGTCAGGACTTTCCTAAAATTATTTCAGGGGCTTATGTCACAAGCGTTCTGAGCACCTCTGACATCTAGAGAGTAAACAATACTGTTAACCAGGGAATAGAACTCCACAACCCAATACTATCTCTTGAAGAACACACTTTTTTTTTGTCTTCACTATTTTTCTTGACAGCACTTGAATTAGCAAATAAAACAAAGCACTACAGTGGATCTTGAATAAATCAGCATACCCTGTAGGAGCTGTTGCACGCTTTCAGTCCCCATTTGTAAGGCTGTAAAGCCCTGCAGAGACACGATGGAAGGATCACATCCAGAACTCAGCAGCAACCTGCATGTCTGAAGATGACCACAATGTGCTGCTCTATGAAGAGAAGTCTGGCCAAGATTATCTAATGCATTAACCTAAATATAACACAGACAAGAAATTCCACCATCAAAGATCAGTATTAAAGATGTTATCATTGCTCACTGGGAGCACTTAACAAATATTCTTCCGACTTTTACTTTAGCATATTTCCAAAGGTCATTGTAACGTTTATTGCAGGTAACATCATGTAGTATCTACTTGTCACACAGTTCAGTCTAGCTTCTTGATATTCACATATACTCCCTACCTCTTCTCCTTACACATTTCATTATTACTGCTGGACTGTATAAGACACTCAAAAAGTTTTCCATTCACAAAGAGAACTACATCCGCATTTCTTACACAATAGGACCAAAACACCAATGATTCTACAATATACAGGGCTGTAGTGATGGACAGATAGCCTACATCTGAAGTGTATAAGTCTAGAACCTTTCAAAGTTAATTAATTTAGAAAAGCTTTCTACTTGGCTGTCTGTTCTCATGGTATGAAAACATACAGTACACAAATTTGAACGAAAAAAAGCATGATACACATACCTTAGCTTCATGTTTCACAACTACTTCAACAACATCATTGTGAGCCTTTTCTGATGCCACATGCAAAGGAGTCAAGAAGCTTTAAACAAAAAAAAAGGAATCATTCAAAATGTATTTTGCAAAATCTTCTAGATACACACTTAGGAGTATTCACTTGTAACCACTCACTCTTTTGTTTTTTCATTGATGTTGGCTCCTTTCCTCAGCAGCAATTCACATACTTGTTTCCTCTTAGGATATGGAGATGCAGCAGCACAGTGCTGTGAACATTAAAAAATTCAGGATAAACAACTAGCCACTAATATATTGGTTTTACTGCTTGCTGATCAGTTGGCAGTTAAGAGCTGGCGGTGTACAAAGCCAGCAAAAAAAAGCCCTAAAATAAGTAGAAGCTTATTAATTTGAAAGATTCTACAAGGGGTTTTTGGATTTACTCTGGTAGGGCTCCCCCTCAAATAACTGCTGGAAACCATCAAGCTTTACAAGCAAAGTCGTCACATGTAGCTTAAAATGAGACTATTCCACAAAAATAGTCATTTAGACAACCTAAAAAGGCCATTAGGTTAGTCTTAACATTAAGAACAAGGTATTAGTCAGTATTATTTAAGTAGACACTGGATATTCCAGGTTGGTCTGAATTATACTTGCTGACATTGAGAATTTTATTTCTAAACTATAACATGGTATGCTTAGATCAGCCACACTATAAGCAAAATCATTACTGAATCTTGAGATATTACCAATGCTGTCTCATGTGTTTGAGGATGCTTGAAGTTCACTGTTTCCAAAGAAAGATGTTTCTTTATACGAGCTACATCTGATTCTCTTGCAGCCTGTAGCAGTGAGTGACCTTTGAATTCATCTTTAAAAACAAATAAACACATAGCAGAAGGTTATCACGGCTCAAGAAAGATCAAGAGAATTTTTTCTTTCAGTTAGACAAAAACATTCACTTTATTCAGCAGATCACGATGCAGACATTTTCAACTCTGATTCAAGTCTTTACATCACTCGACAGAACTTGATAGTTCAGTCAAAACACTGTAGGAATTTTGCTTTGTTTCTAAACCAAAGTCAGAGACATCCAAACTGGCTGAACAAGATCTATTTCACTCACCACTTGGTAGGTTCTACTGTTCACATATGAACCCATTCAAGCATATATAAATCTATATTCTGACCTATCTTTGGAAAACCATTTTTAGATGCTAACATGAAGTCTAAATTGGTATTTACTGACAATTTTTACATAACCCAGAAAGTTATTTTTTGACCACTCAAGAACGGAATTTGAGGTCACTCTTCAACTCCTTTAATTTGCTGGACAAAAATCAATGCCTTTCATCAATTTCTTTGCACTTTCAGTGTTTGTGGCATACTCAAATATATTCAGTATTCTAAACAGTTAGCTTTTTCCTTTTCTTCAAACAAAATACTGTGGAATAAAAATGAGTATTTCAACAGTCTTGATGCAATGACAGGAGCAAGTATGAACAGTGTATTGGCAAGGCTGGGAGGGAAAGCATGTATTCAGGGAAGAAAAGCTACAAACCCCATCACAACATCACTACAAAACTGACAGCAAAATTATTTTAAATGCCTACACTCAGAAAATCTAGCATTCTCAAATTATAAACAGTGAAATGTACTGTTCATATATTGCACAATTGCTTGGAAAGTGCAAGCATTTTCCCAATCTGATTTCTGGCCAGTCACTGTCTAGTGAGCCTAAGTACACATCACAAGCTGTAACTACAGAACTGATCTCACTTTATACTCACATGCTAATCGTTCTTTTAATTGGGGTGTTGGAGCCAAATCAATGGTGCTTTTGTTGTGACAGTTCAACAGTGTTGGGTCAGCACCATAACTTAGCAAAAGAGAACATACTTCCACCCTGTTCTTAGAAGCTGCTTCATGCAGAGGGGTGAACTGCCATAGATCCATTGCATTCACGCATGCTCCATGCTTGAAATTGAAAGGGGTAAAAAAAAAAGATGCAATATCAAAATCAGATCGTTAGAAAAAGACAAGGTTATTAGTTCAAATCAATGCTTATATGCAAACTGTTTCGGAGACACTTGTTTTCAGTCTATCACAACATTTCAGCACATTGCAGTTCTTAATGCTCTGGTGTCCCACAGGTACATTCGCAGAAGCCAAAGGCAGACTGGCCTCTTCAGGCTTTTTTCAGCATCTCTACAAGGAAAGCAGCTCTGCTACAGGTCAAATTGGAGAAAGGGAAGTAGTCATATAGTCCAAATCACCTTTGAATAAACTCCTTCTTGCTGCTCTAGGAAATACCTAATGAACAGCTGCACTAAGATAAACATATGTTGTGTGAATAATTCCCAAGATATGAATGTCAAGACATCTAAAAGTATGTGGGCACTCAAAATTAACTACAATTCAAAATATTTAAGTACAAGGTTTTGCAAGCACTGCTCTTGTATGATTAATGTATGTGGAATTCTTCTCCAGTTTTGATCACACCTCGAGTTCAGACTGTCATCAAGTCTAATAGGACATGCACTTTCCCATTGCTTCTTTTAAACCTGTATGGCTTTGTAAAAAGTAATTGAAGATTCTCTGCAGGAGAAATCCACATGGAACACAACTCCAGCTTAACAGTTCAGATACACAGTGTATGCGCAGAAGTTTGTGGGTTTTTTGTGTCTAGTACCACCATTGCAAAAATGCACTTTACAACTAGCCTCTGAAGTAAAAAAAAATCATGACTATTTATATTTACTGCAATATATACTTATTTCAATTTTTTTTCACTTAATTTTTTGCTGAACAAATAGAAAGACACAGGTAATTAGTGAGGGGCTGAGACATCCAGGACGGAACATGAGCTGATCATCCAAATATTTGGAGTTATCTAATGAAACATCCTCAGCTGTAACAATGATCTTGATTTGCTGTGGCAGCTGAAAATAGGCACAGTTGAAAACTCCCTTGGTGGAGAAAACAGACTGTTTTGCAGACCATACCTTCAAGCCACTAGTTTAATGTGCTTCACACTTATCTTCGAGATTAACATACTGCAGATGAGCCACTTCAGTTACAAGAGTTCACTATGTTAGAAAATTGACACATTTCTCTTTCTTTGGGGTGAATGCTACAATTCAGGACCAGAACTGATGTTATAAAGTTCATTTCCTCAAGAGACTGATTAATCTTTAGTTTTAAAACATTTATTATCTTTACTAATAATCTTTTTAAACATCTCTTATTGCTTTGCCTTCTGAAATATTCCTCTACTGTCAAACTCAAAATATTGCTCAGTTTGTAGGGGGCTTTTTGGTGGAAATTTTTTGGGTAAGGGTAGAAAGGTTGAGATAAGCAGTACTTACTTGCTGGTACAAAAACATTCAACTTTGGAGCAAAGAAGGTTAAAAACAGAAAGCACATTTATAAAGAAAAAGCTTCCTTGCAAGCAGAAGATTCTGTCGCTCCAGCTTAATAATCATTAACATGTAAGGCAAAAGCTATCAAACAAAAAAATCCGCAACTTGTATTAGTCTATTATAAACTGTTCTTATTTAATAATATGCAACTTCATGCCTTCAAAGACCAACCTTTACTAGAAGCTCTGTTACTTCATAATGACCATAGGAACAGGCATTGTGTAGTGGCACCAGATCTCTATATACAAGAAAAAGGAGAAGAATGATTATTTCAGTACACATATTTCAATTCCAAATGCATTGATAACACTACAAATGGTACTATGCTGCACCTTGAGCATTTTACAAAAATAGTATGAGAGATAACCAAATGAAGCTGAGGGGAAATACGAAGCAGGAGAAGAAACCAGAAAATCCCATCAGCACTTATCAGAACAATAAACACTTAAAATAATCAGAAGATGAGAAGTTAATTGCATTGTCTCACTGCAGATGAAATGGTTTCACTCAGACTTGGACCTCTAAGCAAAAAGCACTATCTGCAGAGGATGTTCAGGAGTGACTGTAACTATATCCTTTTCCACAGGAAGATGGCTGTAATATTTCTCCTCCCTTGAAAACTAAGCAAGTTGCATTTTTGTCATAACAGAAAGCTTGAAGATGACAGAACAGTCTCAGGTTGGAAATTCTTCCTGGTTAAAACAGTATTATTGCTCTTTACTTCATCTTGGTTTTTAACAAACTCTGTTTATTCTGAACAAAGGAAAAAAGGAACGTACCCTTTATCCTTAGCATGTACGTCAGCCCCGTGCTGCAGTAAGAGCTGCACTATTTTTACACGGTTATACCCAGCTGCTAAATGTAATGGAGTAGACTGAAATGACAAAATGTACAAGTGATCAGTAACAGAATATCAAGGGTTGATTTTATATTTTTTTTTCAAAACTTGTTAACAGTACTAAATATTGAAGTCCTTTAAGACTCACAAGGTTAAAAAAAAACCAGAGCGCTTGAGTCAGATATTTGATAACTATATTCATTATTTATTGACTACTCTAGAAGTCAACATAAACACAAATCCTGAATCTACTCCATCACTAACATATTTGGGTGACAAAGACCCTCTTAAAGAATTTTTGAGTCCTACAATCCATTTTTGTCTTTGTCTTTTAGCCTGCTGTAACTAGGAATACTCTGCTGGCACAAACTATGACCCTTGTGAAAGCGTAAGTAGGAGGGCCATTAGAAGCAATAAATTATGAAGAAATCTGCCTGCCAATCAATAAAGTAAGTTCAACTGAGCTTGCTATCCACATTTGTGAATGCAGTAAGTTAGTGGGATGTGGGAAAGAATCTTCTCTTCCAAACTCTCACCATCCACAGAGCAGACAGATAATTGCTTTTATGGTCTTTTCTATCAAATGCATTCAAGCATTCCCATTTGTGGCACTAAGGGCACAGCTACAAATTAGTGAAATCTTATCCTCTACATTTACAAACCCATCTGCTGAACTGGGTTTGTACAGTTCCTAGAGGATGAGTTTCTGAACTAGAAGATGAGAAAACAGAGATGCATCAGTGTTTTAGAGATCCCAGTATCTTACCACAAAGCCTGAAAACCAGAAAGTAATTAGATCAACACTGAGGTGAATGAATACACATACTTAATGACAACAACAAGGATGCCAAAAATTGACACTCAATAATCTGAACCTTCCATAGGCTAAACCCAGAAGACTCAGGATTTTTCAGAATGGAGATTCTGAACCTATTATTTCTTTACAACACTTACAGCAATGAACAGCTTGCTCCTGAAACAGGAGGGATAACTTGCCTAGGGTGCATGGCAAATAAGGGGCCTGTATCTGATAGCAATAAAAATCTATGAAAAGGCCTTGTTTCTTTATCACTGTAAATAGAGAGGTCAAGCAGAAGTTTCAGCTGAAAAGGTGTTTATTTATTGCTCCTAGATAGAAATACCTATATAGTCCCTTTAAGATTAAAAAACAAACAAGCAATCATGTGGCTGCCAGAGAGGTGGAATCTTATTTTCCCACATATAGTGAAGAAAATAGATTTTATGTTTAACATTTTTAAAATCTGGTCAAACAATAACTGTGAAATATGTAAGAGAGAACTAATTTTAAATCAGCTTTTAAACAAAAATACCTTTCTGCCGTCACTTGCATGACAGTTAACATTTAATGGTGTAAGAAGAGACATCATCTTTTCCTCATTTCCACTCCTGAAAAACAAGATACAAAATGGGCAGAATTATTTTTATCCCAATTTTCAGTAGCTTATTCAGGTTTTATATTTTTCCATGCTATAATGTTCAGCAGATCTCAAGAACTATGTTCACCTCTGTATTAATAGATATATTAATTACATATGATTTTGAAAATATAACCAATTCCAGATACATTTCAAACCTACATACCTGGCACTTTCTAAGAGTTCATCTTTCTTGTATTCACCTAGAAGACAAAAGGGCTCAAATAAACATCTATATATGTGAAATTCACTACTTATCCTCCTCTTCTAAAATTTCATAGAATGTAAGTGCTAGAAATACTTGAAAGTACTCTTTTCAGTACATAAAGGAGCTTACAGAAAAGAGGAAGAGCAATTTTTTTACTGCAGTGGGTTGACCTTGGCTGGACACCACGTGCTCACCAAGCCACTCTATCAACTCCCCTTCCCAGCTGGATGGGGGAGAGGGAATAAGATGGCAAATGCTATTTACATTGAGGTAAGGTAGTTTATTAAAGCAGAAGTGAAATTTTGCATAATAACAAGGTTTATTGTCTACTTCCCATGAGTAAGGGGTGTCTGGCCACTTCCCAGGAAGCTTCAGCACACCTAAAGGTTTCTCAGCAGGCAACTAATGTAAACAATGAATGCTCCCCTTCCTGCTCCTTTCCTTAGCATTCATATCTGACCTGACATCACATGGGGTATGGAATACCCCTGTGGTTAGTTTGGGCCAGCTGGCCTGGTTGTATCCCCTCTTGGGATCTTGCCCCTCAGTTGGCAGAGGAATGTTATGGTGCTGATGCTGTGCCCAGCAGTAGCCAAAACACTGGTGTGTTATCAACACCTTTCTAGCTACCAATGCAAAGCAGAGCCCTGTGAGAGCTGCTATGAGGAAAGGAACTCTACCTCAGTCACATCAATACATTTACACAGGTAGATACCAACAGGACAAGGGGAAATGGTTTTAAACTAAAAGAGGAGTGATTCACAATAGATGTTAGGATGAAATTCTTTACTCAGAGGTAATGAGACACTAGTACAGGCTTCCCAGAGAAGCTGTGAATGCCCTGCCCCTGGAAGTGTCTAAGGTCATGTTGGATGGGGGTCTGAGCAACCTGGTCCAGTGAATGTCCCTGACCACAGCAGGAGGGGTACAACTAGATGATCTTTAAGGTCCTTTCCAACCCAAACAAATCTATGATTCTAAAAATTTGACAGTTTATTACTGAACTAGCACAACAGACTATGCAGAACACATGTCCTGACTGAGATGATGAAGGCCATAAGGGAATTAGTACTCAGAATTACAAAACAGAGAGAAGTTAAAGTAGTATCAAAAGGACAAAACCCAAACTACTGTATTACATTAGTTCAACTGTTATTAGTCATAAATTAATCTAAAGATTATCACTTACCAGTCAGCACTGCTTTTGCAGACGGGTCTGCTAAATCCAAAGCTGTTCTTCCATCTGTGTTCCGGATGGTTGGCTCAGCACCGTGCTGCAACAGCACTACAAAAATGCCTTTCATGAGAAAACAATTCTACAAGACAAGGCTTATGAGATCTATCATTACTGTAAGCTGCAAGCAATAAAAGAAACACCCAGTTACTAATCCTAACTTCCTCTCTCAGATTTTTCATGTCAGAATTCCCTAATGTCATCTGGGAACAGTTTATCCAGTGAACAACATTCACACACATTCTATGAGTAAAAAGCAGAGCAGAAAGGGAACAACAACAGACTGGCAAGACACACTTTCAGTTGAAAGCTTGTGACACACTAGAAAAAAACAGTAGCTATTTCCATCAACTCCAGAGCACGCGGATCCAAATCCACAAATGGCTGTGCCCTAGACTGTACACAGCGGCGCCAGGCCATGCATCTTGCACTCATACGCAGGACAAACAGGTAATGTTATATAAACAACTCTCTAGATGTGCTCCTAAAGCAAAGGAGAGCAAACCACACAATCAAAAAATTTGTTTCTTGATCACATATGTAACTTTCTACCTCTTAAGAAGTTCCTCTTAGGAACTGTGCAGGCAAAACAAGTGGTCAATATAACTGAAGTTTAGCTCCTGTCTTAACTAATTTAACATGGTTGTTACACACAGACAGAATGAATCCATTATTAAAACAGTTTTGTTCTTTCCACTGCACTGTGAGCAGCCACACAAGAGTCTAAGCTGAAATAGAACAGTTTAGCTCCATCACAACACTCTACAGTTCTTTCTCCTTGATGTCAATGTGAACCTTCATAGTTAGGCATTATCAAAAACAGTGACACATAACAAGTGACATATGAATTCATGTTTATGAAAGATTTTTTAGCTTTAACCCTTATATCAGCCAGAGCTTCATAGAATAAAAATGGTCTTTAAAAGGTTCTGGATTTTTTCACAGTGAAAAGAAATGCATCAGTCACAGGAAGAGTAGGAGAAAATTACCAATGCAGACATCTGTCTTGCCCTTAATGGCAGCTTCATGAAGGGGAGTGTAATTCCAATTATCCCGAGCATTGGGATCTGCACCATGCCGCAGGAGAAGATTGACAACTTCAGCATGACCAAAAGAGCAAGCATTGTGAAGAGGAATAAGGCCTCCATCATCTCGTGCGTGGACATTGGCACCACTTTGAAGTAAATATTCAACTACATCCTTCCGACCAAAACCTTGAAGAGTAAAAGGGAGAAAAGGTGTCAGGATGAGGTAAGAGAATTCTGTGTCCCACATGTGCACATTAAAATAATAAACTTAAATTTAACAGTAACCACTCTAAATAACAACTTCAACTGGCACTACTTACTAAAGGAGCATTTACACACTAAGGCTGTTTTTGAAACCCTTAAAAATCAGGTTAAAAATCAATAGAAAAATAATATTCAAGGTTACTGGAACAATGAGCGTCTTGATGGGGCTCCCACGAGTAAACACCTTCCTGAAAATGCAACAAAAAGAACAACATAGTGACAACAACAACTATTTTTAGTCATTTTATATGGCTATTAAACTGAACAATACTTTGTGTGATACCCTGGGCCAATAGATGGTCCCTGGGAGCAGTAAGGATGAGACTGGCTACAGGCCAACACACGCAGTGCCTCAAGGTGGAAGTGTTCAGGGCCAGGCTGGATGGGGCCCTGAGCAGCCTGGTCTAGTGACTCCTATCCCTGTCCATGGCAGAGGGGTTGGAACTACACTGGATCTTCAAGGCCCCTTCCAACCCAAACAATTCTATGATTCCGTTTACAATTTGTATTTTAAGCTTTTTAAAAAATATTCATATAACATGAAAAGTATTTTACAGAACTAAGTTTCTTGTTTTTTAAAAAAAGTAAGCAGACAGCACTACTCTCAGGTTAAGACTAGAAGCATAACTGTTTGCCTTCTAAAGAATAATTAACTTAATGTGTATACAGATTCCATCTTTGAAATGATCACTTAAGAAAACCCTTAGGGACATAGGTTTATCTGACACCATTCTATATTGAAGAAATTTATTATGAGTATGAACAACCATAATTTGAACATATTCATACTCTATTTTCAGTGATGTCTAAAATTATTATAAATATTTGATCATGACTGAAGTACAAGAATACATTTTCAAACACTTTTCTATAAGCCTGTTATTCAAGTTAGAGGACAGCAAAAAAATTTCCGTCTGGGAAATAACCCACATGTGCAGGACTTGGCTTTCCTTGCTTTAAGTATCTGATTTACAAACTGTTTTCCTGCAGAGATCAAGACCTGGGTGGGGATGAATTCTTAAGCTTTCCCCTCAGACATAATAACCATACAGTTGCCAAACATCAGGATACGCACTTGTAGCAAATTTAAACTTCGCTACATATTATCCACGGAATGTCAGTAGGTGTAAGTCCCTGCAACCGTAAGCTAGAAAGGATGTAATATTACTGGTAACACCACAGAGTTCCAGTGACAAAAGCCTCGAGACCTCAGTGACAAAGTGACAAAGCATACCAGACTTGTCAACATTTCAGTTACAACTGAGCTTTTAGCTTTAGCTTAGTTGTGGCTCAACATTTTCAGAGTATGTTTTTCACTAAAACTGACTTCAGCAAATCCTTCTCCTCAAGCAAGACGCAGGCACTTGCACTTTCACCATCTGGAGCTCAAAAAACCACAACACTACCATTATTAATCAACTTCTGGATCCCACTTGGTAAGAGAAGATCTTGTAGAAGTATATGCCAAAGAGGACAGGAAAAGTACTCAGAAAAGCCTTAATTAAATTCTAAACTTTTCTTCCCTCAAAAGTCTCATAAGGAACCACATTTGCCACAGATTTGTCTTGTTATAAAAACCATTTTATGTGAAACTTTTTAATCTCAGAATGAACTGCAAGTTGTTTTCGCGTAACAGTCACAAGGCTATACTGGTGATGGACTTCAGCAACACAAATCAGAGCTTACTGGCCCCTCGCCTACGACAGAACCACACACTGTACAGCAAATTCACTTTTGAGTCTCAACATGACACCCACCCACCCTGGCTGTCCTAACAGACAACAGGAGCTCAGCACACTTGGGATGAGAGCTGGATCAGACATACGGTCCATGCAGAACCTGTTCATCTGCAAAGGCACAATAAACCATATTCACTGTACATGCATGTGTATTTCTGCTGCCAAAAAAAAATCAGTACCTATACATATACCCATGCAACCATAATGTCTATATAGTAAATTATATGCAGTGCATTTCTCATTCTTAAATACATTTAGCTTTCCTAACAAGGTATGATAAATTCTGTTATTTTTCTTAAATGTGTCCTGATTTTTTTCTCCGTCTTCAAGCTTTTTAAAAATTCTGCTTCTAGTTTGAATGTATACTCAAAATTTACTAAATTCTTTGAGAATCCACTCAAATGAGACCTTCACAAGTGCCAGAGTCCTGTAAACACATCATCAAAGCTGTTATTTGATGACAAACTGCTTGGTAGCTTATTGAGTAACAAAAAATGTTTTCCAGGACTGCAGCAACTATGTTAGAAAAGCCTCTGATCAAATTTTTCATCCAGAAGTTACATATCTGGTAGCTAAGCCACTCATTCTTGTAAAGAAGGCATTCCTATCCCTCAAAGGGTTGATGTATAGCCACATTTTTGAAGGTAAAATGCCAACCTTAGCAGGAATCAATTCCATAATTGAAAATCAGCTGCAGGGAACCTCTTAATAGGCATAGAGAGTTCATCTGGATCCCTCTGTTTAGTACATGGTTTCAATCACATACAGTTGATGAGGAACCCGTAGCTTCTCCCTGTGCAAAGCCTGCATCCATTTGGAACATGTCTCTCAGTACAGCAACACCTTGCAATGCAACTACCTGTAGCAAAGGTAACGGGCTCATTTGCATCACATCAAATTCTGTAACTTCTCTCCAGCACTGAGTGTAGGGCAGGGATTCCTGACTTCCTTGTGGAAGCATCTGCACAACAGGGCACCATATATGGAAGGAGAAGTATTTTCTCATTACTTTCTAAAGGATGTGTGTACAGAGGAAGTGTCCAAGCTGCACAATGATCTCTCTCTGCTGTTTTCACTGAGAGTGGCAAACAGGGAGAGCCTTTGCTGACACAACGCAGGCAGCCACTACCTACTGTAACAATTTCTCCTTACCATTAGTCAGCTGCCGAAAAAACTGTTTCAACACTTAAAAAAATCCCAACATTGTAATTTTTAAAGGGTGGGGATTTTCTTTGGCTCACGAGCTTTTAAATAAAAAACATGTAAATGGGATCACAGCTTGCAATTGTGCAAGGCCCCATCATTATGAACACTTGGGGTTTTTTTTCTGCAGAGAAGGAGGGCTGCCTGCTCAAGATCTTCAGCTGACCCTCTTCTACTGTCTGTGACAGCTGAACATCCCATTGCACTTATTCCCTGAAAAGTTACAAAATTTTAGCTGACAATTCATGATTATTAATCATAATAGAAATGTGTAATTGTATACAATTAAAAATTATTTATTTACACTCACTATGTGTCACAACTGACATCAGGTAATATTGACGAAATGAAAAGCTAACAGAAAGAACTGAGCTCCAATTCATCTCCTCTACCTTGGATGTTCATATTTTTGAGGTATTTCAGATTGCAGGAAGGGCATTTTGGTACCAGCCAAGTGCCAAAAAACTTGTGATATTGTGAAGTTTGACACACACTGTGATGAAAAAGATGGACTCGAGCAAGTATGTGCAGCTCATGATGGGAGACGATGGAGCCCCTTTTTGGGAGACGATGGAGCCCCTTTTCTTGGGAAGGGTGGCGGGTTCCTGACTGAAGCTTCAGTACAACTTACCCACCGCACACAGTTGTGCACTACAAAATCTGAAGAGCAGCGTTTCCCAAAAGCCAGTATGTACAACCTCTGATAATGACACATGCTCACAGAGAGCTTGAAGCAGTTTTTTATTATACACTTTATTTTAAAATCCACTTTTGTAAAATGATACATAGAAAAAGTGGAATTTCTTTTTTTTTAAATGCTAGGTTAAATCTGTGAAAATACTTAAAAAATAGAACTCAAGTTCAGACCCCAGAATACCACTAAAAAACCCAAAAATAGGGCAATACAAAACCTATCAGCATATTTCAGCTTCATCTCTTCCATATGAGAAGTCTCAAATCTGAATGAAAGTGGTCAGAAAAGTTTTGTAACATATTTTCTAAGAATGCCCAGCCAGACAGTATAACCGAGACAGGAATACAACAGATTTTTGCTTTTACTTCCTGAAATATAATTCCTTTAGAGACAGAAGAAGTTAGTATTACTCCAACTGTGAATAACAGGGGAGAGGCAAAACAACACAAAAACAACCCCCAAATTCAAGAGTTACTTATGCCCACCTTTCACATGGAGTCTATTGCAGGTGGACTGACAACTGTGGAGTTCAACTTAAGGAAGTAAAGAGTGTTAAATGCAGAAATGACATAAGTATTTTATACCACATGTTTACCAGAAACTTTCAGCATCTCCTACAGTCTGGTGAGAGGAGCAATTAATGTCTCTGTATCAGGTCTGAAGAACATTTAAAGCATGGCCATGGTGTTTCCCATTTACACACCAACATTACAAGTCTAACAATTACATGAACCTATTGCTATGCAATTTTTTGAAGAAAAATCTTTCTATAGATCAGGAGTTCTCTAAAGTCAAGACAGATCACTGCTGTCCTGAGAGATAAACTAGATCACCAAATTGAACGAGAAACATCTTAGACACTCAAAGGAAGCCCAAACCAACCAAAACCAAGTAAACAAACCACCTCACTTCTCCAAAATGCTCTAAAACACACACATTTGTTTAGAAGTTCAGAGTTAATTAGTGAGCAGGCAGGACTGCTGCATTTAAAGGGATAGCTACAAAATTGTTTTCCTCTGACAGGATATTTTGTCTCTTGGGCTCTCTTACTGATCAAGTTTTTTAAACTGTGAAATGCTGCTGTCCTGAGAAGGCTTTCAAGAACTTAAGACCTCTTAAGTCTGAGTCAAGACCTCTTAACACAAAGAAGTGTCACCTTAAGTAGAAACCTTTCCCAAGACAACTGAGTAAAAAAACAAACTATCCATACTGCTTAGCTGTAAAGAAGCTGCTGTCTCCTGCAGCCTGCCAGCCATGGGGTCCTACATCTAAAGCTGTAATCAAATCAAAACAACACGGAAAATTACAGTCAGCTCTTTGTCTGAAAAGGTGGGATACAATCTTCTGGCCTGCTGCCAGGGAAAGCAGTTGTTTTGTGACGTCAGTTGTTTGCGTACTTAGGTCCTGAATTAACAAAGTCCATTTGTTAAAGATAAAAACGCAAAAAGCTCAGAAACGCGGTTATCTGACAGGCACCTTCGTGGGTGCAGCTCTAAAAATGCGCAGGCCTGCTGAAATCCATGAGAACTGTACCTGGGACAAGAGCCCCTGTCAGAGCTCACATGTCACAACACGAACAGAACAAACACCGCTCCAGGTGTCCTCGAGACCACCGAGGTTTGCTTTCAAAAAAAGGGGAAAAAGGGAAAGGAAACAGAACAGCCGTAGCTGCTCCGCTCGCAGCCCCACCGCGTGGGTGGCGCGGAACGCGCCCGGGGTTGGGCCTGGCCGGGCGCGATGCTGGGAAGGATGGAGCGCTCGGATCCCGCGCAGGGCCCGCCCCCGCGGCCCGGCCCGAGCGGCCCAGCCTGCCGGCGCTGCCCCCGGCCCGGCCCCGAGGGCCGCGGCGCTGCCCCCCCGCTTCCCCCGCCCGGTACCTGCGGCGAAGTGCAGCGGGCTGGACTTCCTGCCCGCCGTGTCCCGGCTGTTCACGTTCTCGGGCCGCACCAGCCGCTTGACCCGCTCCACGTCCCCGTTCCTGCAGGCCTCGAACAGCTCCCGGGCCGGCTCCGCCGCCGCCGCCGCGCCGCAGCCCGGTGTCTCAGCCAGGGCGGCCGCGCCGCCCGCGCAGCGCCGCCCCGCCATGCCGGGCCGGGCCCCGCAGCCCCCGCACACGCTCCGGTGCGGGCGCTGCGCCCCGCGGAGGGATCGCGCACCGCCCCCCTCGTGCGCAGGCGCGCCCGGAGGCACCGCCCACAGCGGGGCCCGGCCCGAGGGCCAGCCCTGCGGGCCCCGACGGGGGCGAGGTTGCAGCGGGCAGGGCCGGACCCGGGCTGTGCCCAGCAGGAGGTTGTGCCGGGCCGGGCAGGGATATGCCAAGCCGTGCGGGGAGCTGCGTGAGAGATAAGGGACACCTCCTGCCTTGAACCTGCTGCCGCTCCCCTAAGGCGTGATGAGGGCATAAGAAACACAGCGCCAGCGATTCGTCCCACATTCGTCCCAAAATGTGCCTGTGCTGCTTGCAGTAATTAAATAGAGTAGGAGGCGACGACTGTTCAGGAACGCTTTTTTTCCCTGTTAAAATGTGTAAGGCTCAAAAGGAAGTGATCACATAATAACTATGAAATGGAAATTACACAATATCAATGACATAGTTTTCTTTTTTAGTCTCAAAAAACAGATATCAGAAAATAGTGTTAGTTGACTGCCAGTTCAACGTTTTGGAAGGCAAAAGGAAAGCAAGCACCTCTTTCCCTCTGGTGAGCCTCTGGCTTCATGGAAAAGCCTGACCCTAAGATGGGACTGACTGGAAGAGGATTCAGTCGATAATTTTGAAATGTATTTTTTGCACTCATGCCATATTAAAACACTTGCTTTGGAAAAGACAGTTGAATAGGGTCAGTAGCTTCCCTTTCCAAAGGCAGAGATAGGTACCTCCAAACTCAACTGAACTTGCAGACTGTTGTTATATGAGGAAAATCAGTGGCCTAAGAACAAGGAAAGAGATCCAGCCCCTTTGTACAGTTCAGTGATTTCCATTCTGTTAAACACCCTTGTCCCTGAAACAAGGCAGTTACATCCACGTTGCCTCTCCCTGGTTCATACTAATGCCTAAACTGTGCCCAGGAATTTTTTTTGGAGATTACTACCTGTGGCAGGCCCACACCATGCTATAGCAGCAGATCAAGGTCCAATCCCTGTGCCTGTGTCCTCGCACAATTTACTGACTTACACGCAGCCACAGTAGCAGTGTGACAGAAGAATGCAGCCAGCACAGAAACAGAAACCACTTGCTTCGGCAAACACGTGATGCCTTGGTCATGTGTGTTTTCTGTAATCCCGCTGTTTTTTCTCCCTTTAAATTACAAGCTGGGCTCAGCAGGCAGGGAGAAGTCAGGCTATGGCCAGAGTTCCTGGATCAGCATTGTCACGCATACATAATTCATCCAGTGCTTTGCATGGGGCCATCATGTTCCAGAATAAACTGTCATCAAATGTGGATCATAGGCCTGCAGCCATCCCAGACCTTCCCAACTTCTCCAAAGTATGCATGATGAAAACTTCCCTTCCTAAGCGCACGCTCCACAGACTGAAAACAAGACCTGCAATGCTGACCTTTGTATCCTTTATTGGCACCATCAGCATATCTGGAGAAGATATACAAGCTTCTGAGTTCATAAACACTTCTCTGGGCCTGCAGTAGATGCAGCAAATGCATTAACTTGGCTGCTCTCATTTAAAAACTGAAGAAGTAGAGTGTGTATCTGAAAGTATCTAGACAATGTATCTAAAAGTCTGTGGAAGTGCAAATACCGCTATAAATACAAACACATCCTGCTACTCAGGTCTTTTAAGTAAGTTTAAAATCAGAACAATTATTTAACTGCTCCACTATAAACTCTATCATTGCCTCTTTCCTTGGTTTAAGAAATTATTAAGTGCTAATGAAAAAAAAAATTGAGTTAGAAAAAGAGCAGGATTATAAGATTATATAGAGTATGGTCTAAAATAAACAAACTCCCCATTCTTTCTGCATCACTATACCCAAAAGATACTATTACTCTAAATTACCTATAGCCTGATTTCCTTTTCCAAGGTCTTCTTGATAGCTTCAGTCTGAAACTATGGCAGGTCTCTGTGAATGGAAACAAAAAAATATTACACTGTAAGAACAGGATTCAATTAGCCTTGAATTCAGTGAGTCAAAGACTCACAGCATATTTTAGGACATATTCAGTGTATTAATAGTCTACACAATGACTTGAGGTTCACATCAAATAAAAATCCCTACTATTTTTTATTTTTATTTATGAGAAAATAATATGTAAAATCCAATGTTTTTCCATCTTCTGTACAATATTATGGTTAGAAAACCGTAGCTGAAATATATGCCCAATCCCACACAATATATGTGGTAGGCATTTTTCAAGAGGCAGCAGTTTATTCAAGAGATTTTCCAAGAGGCACCTGTTATTAACACCACCCGAGAGGCTCAGCTATTAACAGCCCGGAAACATCTGACTGTTATTCCTTTTGTGTCGTTTGTAATACACCAATGGCCGCTACCTTTGCAGTTCATTTATGCAAGTGGCATAATCGAGCCTAATAGAAACATAAAGTATTTTGGAAGTGTGCTCCGTTTAATTAGAAGCATGCTTGGTTGGTCGCTAGAGGGCAGGAAAGGAAAGGAGGAAAAAAAAAAAAGGAAAAAAGAAGATGATGGAAAAAGAAGAGGAAAATTAAATAGAAAAAGAATTAGAAAAGTAAAGAAAAAGAGGGACTGTTTGGTACAACAGACTAAGGCAGCCTTACAATGAAACCCTTTTCCTTTCTGCTTAAGAGACTGTTTGCTTATGGAGAGAGACACTGTCCATGCCAATCTACAAGGCAGTTCATCAGACTTAGGATTTTCAGCTGTCAGCCTTTCATGTCATGAGGATTTCTCAGCATTTTCTAATTGGTCCCTGCAGTGCTTTGCCTTGCTCTAGGAAGCAAAGTAAAATGCTAGAATTAATGGAATATATTAAGAGTTCAGAAATTTAGCTTATTCCAAAAGGAGAATGATCTTAAATTTATTCCATTTGAAGTATTTCCAGATGAGACTTGGAAAAAAACCCAAACCAGTGATATTTATTATTTTACATCAAGGAATAATAAAATATTCCTATAAAGAAAATAGTTAATTTTCAAAAGAAGCAAAAGGGATCTATTGCTTGTTACTACATTTTTATAACTATAAACTCAGTGCAAGCTACTCTTTCTAAATGAAAAGAGACACTGACCAATTTAAGAAGTACAAGCTCACAACAAAAATAAAGCAAGTTGTAAATCAGATAATATGTATAGCAGTAGATCTTTAAAGAAACTTTCTCCCTTCCCTTCCATGTTCTATGCATCAAGTACTTTGACTGTGCATCTTGAACAAGCAGGAGCCCAATCTTTTTCTCTGCTAGTCACCTGCTGTTAGTGGTGTATTATATGGGCCAGCTTTGTTTTACCAGCAGATGGGGGTAAAGTGGAATAAATATAAAATGTTGTTCTGGAATAATAAAGGGATTAAAAAAACAAGAAAGGAGACATGGAGATGGTGAAATGTTGAGAGACTGAGCATTGCAGGGAGGAGCAAAACAGAGCCAAGTGGTCCCTGTAGGAGATGGGGATGCACTGTGGATTGTTGGCCAGCTGTAACGGTGGGGGATTTAGTTATCAGAGCATCGTCTGTGTATGCAGCAACCAAGGTAATTATTCATCAGCTTGGTGACTGCAACGACAGTCAGAGAAGAGTGTTTTTAGTGGTAGGGAGAAGCACAGATAAGTGTATGAGAGTTCATGGTAACTAGATTATGCACTAAAAAACCTTTAGTCCAGGACCCTTGTGATTGATTTAAAATTATTCCAGTTTTGCTGTCAAAGATTGCTAGACAGAAACATATCTAGAGGGCTTAAAGGGAGCTTTTGTTTGTTTTTCTGTAGTGCCTGGAACATTCTGGGCTGACAGAGTGCTTTTTAAAAAACATAGAGTCCAGACATGTAAAGCAGAATTGCATGGGTTGCCAGCACAGGAACATGGCAGAGACCTGGGAATTTGTTATTTGTTATTAGTGAGAAAGCCACGAGCAGCAGAGGAGCAGCAGGGCCAAAGATCAGCTTTGACTAGGGATGCCAGCAGAACAGATTCATTTGTGTTTCAAATAGGTACGATAATATGAAAATACTAAAACCAGTTAAAGGCAAACTGGAGTGTCTATCCAACCATAACGTATTCAGCTTTTCTGAAGCCAATCAAAAGAAAAAAATTGTGGGCTACTTAGGTTATAATCTACATAGAAGTGGCTGAGGTAGTAATGGGGAAATATTGGTTCTCTTGAAAAATCATCTTAGAGGGATGAAATTTCAGAGAAACAACGACTAGTGAGAGATTCTCCATGCATTTAAATTGCAGTGCAAGTGACAATTATTTTAACAGATTTCCATATTTGTTTCCTGTTCCAATTAAAAGCAAAAAAGAAAAAAGGCTATGTGGAGGTCCAGACATCTTCACAATCTATCCTGGGCATTTAACAGAAGCATCCAGGTCCTCCAAGTAATTAACAAAGCAGGCAGGTTTCTCAGTGATGTACTCTTAATTGCCCTCTGAAGCACTCTCTTTCCACTGATGGCATAAGAAGCCTATACTTTTCATTTGGATACCTAAATCAGTTGTTGCCTATACTTTATGAATACCATACAGGGCAGGCAGTGTGAAGGAAAGCATAGAAGCAACTAAATGCAATGGTTTTTTGGAAAGTGGTGGTGTACTTCTCCAATTACTTGCACATAGATCAGCAAGTTGTGATGCCTCTCCCAAGTTGTTATTTCCGGATAGATCTTTGAGAGGCAATTTCTCAACAATTCAAATTATGGTTTCTTGGAACACAGTCCAGGGGAATAAAGACACCAACCCCCCATGGCTATTCTTGACTTAAGCCCAAGAAACACAGTTACTTTGTTTAAGAAGTTGTTTTAGTTTCACCATGAAGTAATAATTACCAAATCCAGTGAATTTCAGTATTTCTAAAGGAAGGCTCCTGCTGAAAAGTGGTCCATGGCACTGATTCAGAAGAGAAACTGAAATGAGAAGGAATTTGATTACAGTAGAATTAAAATTTGATATGAAAACATTAAAATCCTAAGACTTACTGTGAAGAATATATTTATGTATGTTTTTAACTGAATGACAGAAAGTAGGAAACAAGTTCAAATGGTTGTTGGAGTCACACTGTAATGGTCACAAATTTTCCATAATAACCAATAAAAATAAATACTAATTTTTTTTTTAAAGGAGGATTATGAGATGTGAATACAGTTATTTATATGTCCTAGTAAGCATAAGGTATCACAGAGCTAAACCAACACATGACAACCAGAAACTTCTCATTTGAGATGATTTTTCCAACACCTTATGGTTCACTGTAGCCAGTAGTAATGTCTCAAGAAGGGTAGAGTACATTTTGTGAGGGATATTCTTGGAGAAAAAAAGTTTTGTGCTTCATTAAGACAATTCTTATGTTCCTGCAAACAACATTTAAAATCTCCATCCAAAGATACTTTTGCTTGTGACAGAAAAATCTTGTAGTACTCAGGCAAAGATATTTATTTGCATTCCTGCCTGAATGTGAAGTAGAGAGCCACACTGCATGTAAGGGACTAATCCTCACTTAAGGGACATCTGTTTAATTTATTAGTTCCATGAGTAAATTGAAGATAGAGTCTCTTTATCAGACTTCTGAGATGAAAACAAAGCAACACAACAGCTGGTTATACCCTAAATTTAATGAAGAATTGGGCCTGACAAAACTTAAAAAACCCAGAAAAGTAAAAAAGTTCTAAAATAACTATGTTTTAATAGTCTTAAGAACAAACTGAATTACAAAACTGAATTAAAAGTCATTAAATTAGCTTCATTTTGAGACTCTGCCACAGAGGTCTCTACTTTTGTATTTATTACCTGATTAAATGTGTGCAAGAAAAAAAATTTTGCATCAGTTTCACTGATACTTTACAAAGGGCTTTTTTATTGTATTTTACACTAGAGTATATTACTACAAAGATTTAGCACAAGAGTGGGCACTGAAACCTGATAGCAAACTAACTTCTTATCTATAGCAGAGTTTTTGCATTATGCCTGGACAGGCTGCAAGAAAAGTCATCTTTATTTTCTATTAATGTTAAATTCAAAGAGGCCTTACTAGCTACAAATGTTGATACATTACCAAAGGTCAAAATGTTTCAAAGTTCAAACTGTTGTGATTTTTATGTTTTCACTTCATTATTTTTTACATGCAGGTTTACAGAATTGCAAAATAGACAAGTGAATTACTTTCCTTTCAACTGCTTACTAAAACTAGCTATTAAAAGACTTTAGAAGTGAAATGTCTTGGGCATCATTGCCAAACACAAAAAACCTCCATGTATTAAGCAATTAAAAAAAATTAATTGATAGAATGTCATATTGGAAGTCCTTTTTAAAATTGCTAATATTACACATTTAAAGGATGGGAAAATATTAGCAAGTTAAGTATTGTTGGTTTTCATCACAGTTGAGTGATATAAATGCATGGCAATGTAATAGTCATTAATGTATGTACTGGCATTATGGAATAGCAAGAGAGGGAAGTTTTAAGCACTTTATTCAGAGAGTTTATTCTAGGATTATTTCTGTGATCCACTTCTGTCTGTAATTATTATAAGCAACTGAGATGTTTCATCTACATACTTTACAGAAAGCTTTATAACCATAATTTATATCTTTATTGATCCATGAAAAATAAATTTCCCATTCATTCCAGAGATGTACTGGGTTTTTGCTTGCATCAAACATACCTTGATTGTTGAAATGTTGACTTGTGGTCACCCTCTCAAGACCCTGGGTACACAGTGATGTAATCTGACTGCCTAAAAATAGTAAATCGTAGTGCTTGTATTGCCCCTGGGACTGATAATTTTGCGTGGCATGTACCCACTGTGTACTTGGCCAGTACAGCCAATGCCCAATACCCATCTTCAGACGGCAATATTTTTGAGGGTATAGGATACTCCTATGTCACAGGGATTTTAGCTATGTGGAAAATATATTTAGAAGCTATACTTTTTGTATTTTAGAGGTGATTGAATTAATTTCTTTAAAATTGGGTCCTTTTTACTTTACCTAAATGCTAACTATTGCTGCTAAGATGAAGTTACACAAGATGTCATTTCAACAGCAAGGTTACTTGGGGTTAAAACTAAATATATCTCAAGTTCCATCACTCTGGAATCACCCCAGGAGTGAGGGGTCATCCTTCTGTCTTTCCTTTTCAATTATTTGCCTCATTTGACCAGGCTTTTTGGTCTTCAAGATGAGAAGTACTTACTTATCTGAAGGATTCTCCTTCCTCACTTCACCAGTAAATGCCCAGTGTGAACCAAACTTACTTTCCAGATCTACCTCATGACTTGAACAATTTCGAGACTAGAAACAGAACAGCCGAATAGAAGATTAGATTGGTGTGGAGGAGTGGGCATGATTAAGATCTTAAAACCTTAAAGAAATGTGAAATGCTATCACTGCGTACAATATGCGTGCACACAAATAAAGGTCCATAGGCATCTAACAGTGAAATAGCTTTCTCACAGTAGGTTACTAACTGGTTTTCTTCAGAAATAATTTTCCTAATGATCCTTTCTGTGTTGTCTGGACAGATCATGGATCAGAGCTACTACTGCCCCGCTGATACTGTCCATGCATGGAAACCCTTTAGTGTGGACCAGAGCAGCCCTTGCAGAGTAGATGATGTAGCAGCCAGCTGTTCTTGTGGCACTCTGAGCCTGTAAACAAAAAGCCTGTGCAACAGATAAACACTGGACACAAGTTGACCTAATTTGTATTTGTTCCAAGAGAAATTATATTCATTGGAAAAATTGTATGGAATGCATGCCAGTTACTAAGGATCTTTAATTGTAAGCAAACAAATGTTTTTTGTCATTGGAGTAAGTCTGACACAAGCAGCCATGTATTCAGAAGGGTGCAGAGCACTGTAGAACTGGTGACAGTGTACACAAATGGCTCAGGGATTTTCTTCTCTATACGTTAAAATGTGACAGTTTCTAAAAATTCTATAGGAACAGTTTTCCATTTTACAGCTAGATTGAGTGATTCCAAAGCAGTCTGTGCTATAGCAAAGATCTGAGAGGCCAAAGCGTAGACTTATCAGAACAGTGATACACACTTGTCCTTGTTTTATCCAAGACAGAACAAGCACAGTAAGGAAACATCAGGAGGTATTAGTAATCCTCCAATTTAGCCAAAAGATATTTTAGCAAAACAAACTTGGAATTAAGTAAAATCATACTTTTTCTGAGCTATTCTCATTTGACATCTACTCAGCTAACACAGAGGGGGCAGCTCTTGAAAGTTGGATTCACCTTATGAAATAGAAACTGGAACTTGCATCTCACAGCATAGTAACACCAGCTTCTGGGGCAGAACTGATTTGCTTTTAGCAGAGATCTTGTGGAGTCCTGTAGGTGTAGGCCACCTTGGCTAAAAGCTGAACCAGTTATTTTTTCCCCACAGGGCCAGTTCTGGCTAGCAAAGTATTGTAATATTTGGAGTAGTCATGTTGACTTACATGGAGGGAACTGCATATGGGAAGTTCAGAAGCTACCGAAATGCTTTGCTAATTAAACTGGTCAGCTGCCAATCCCTTTAGGATAGAAGAAGAATCTGAAGGCTTTATTTCTGCCTTAGCAAAATAAATAAATAAATCTTACTATAGATTCCCTTAGCTATCGTTCTTCAGTATTTTTTAATTTATTTCTGAACAGATTTATAATGTACTTTGATTCTAAGCTCATAACGTTTGTAAAAGGAATATTTAATAAGTCCCTGAAGAGAAGAACCAGTTTGTATAAGAAACCAGAGACATTATGCTTCATTACAGTGAGAAATTAAAAAAGTATTCCTGCTACTTACATTGCTCAAAAAAGCTGTGGGAAACCATCCTGGTTAAACCTAAACTAGCTGGTCCCTCACAATGCTGAGACTCCAGCACCTGGGGCACTGAGTCTGTAGGCTACAGGAAACTTGTGAGGCAGCAGGACAGATGGGAGATGGGACAGGGAGTATGACATTACCCTGTGGACTCTTTCAAAGCAGCACACATACAGGCGTCTTGTCTTTTTTTATGGAGGCAATTCCCCAGTTGGGATGGTAGAAGGGTTCATGATAGGTATGGTAAGAGTTCATTCGAGAATGAAGGAGGAGCTAAGTAAAACCAGATGTGCTGCAAAGTGATATTAGAACCACCCAAATAGCTTTATCAGTGGAATGGAGTAGTCAGAACCTTGCTATTATTATCAGTCTGATCAGAAGCATGTGAACTCCAAACTATGCTCCCACACAGGTCAAAGTCATAGTGTTACTCTAGACAGAGATCTGTATGGAGGAACAGAAGTCAGCTTGGCACAACATCCTTTAGGAAAGAAGCCTAAAGAACTGGATTTGACCTTTAGTTACTGAACTACTTCAGAAATATGCTTTGTCTGTACAAAGAAACAAGGAATCCAAGATTGTCTGTTTATATTTTGAAATTGCCTGGTTACCGATTTTTAAAAATTTCTAAGTGACATTTTGTACAAATACTTTAGACAGAAGATTTATTGGTAGTTTTTTCTTTTTAGGCAAACTGCCAATGTCCTCTTTTAAACCACTGCTTTTGCTTTAGCTGATCCCAGCACAAATGTGAAGGCTTAAGTGACTTCATATTTAAATTGCTTCCAAACTTAAACTGTGTCAAAGCTTGATATAGCCCCTCTATCTACATTGGGAGGAGCTGTGTAATGCAGCTAGATATGTGATTCTTGTGAGTACTGGCGAATTCTGCTGCTTTTTTTACTTTTGATGCCAAGCACTGATGAATCTTGGAACGCGATGCTATTTGGAAACCCTGCATCTGTCTGCTGTTCAGGGAAAAAGAATTTGAGCAGAGAGAAACCACTGTAAACATCATGTGCATTGTATGTCAAAAAGTTTCAAACCAGAAAATTTAAAATCTGAAAGACCTTTGTTTTTCAGGCCAAAATGGTGTGTGCTTTTATTGTGCTAAAAACTGCCTTAGAAATATGGCTAACAAATTACCTTGTAATTCTGCACAGACTATTTTGTACCTTGCAAAACACTGAGGCACTTAAAATTACTAAATGAAACCATTAGCCTAATTTTTAACCAAGAATCCCAAACAATAAAAAACTGCATATAAATATGTCTAAAAGTTTTTGAGATTTTGGGAGTGGGGTAGATATTTTCACTAGTGTGGCTCCTTAATAGGAATACTTGCACTGCTTCTCTTGCAGGAAAAAGCATGTTTGCAAAAAACAAAACCAAAACCCAAACCTCAAGCAATAACACCTCTTCCAGAGACTGATCAGAAAGAAGAGAAAGACCTTCCATAATTTCTTGGTATCTTATCTGGTGTTCATTTCACATTCTACCTTTCAATTCAGGGATCTCTGAACAGCTTATTAACTAAGAATTTTTCTGTGAGCTGTTGGAAGGCTTTAAATCATTGAGTGATTAACAAGGGAAAATATGACAGAGATAAGGGAATTGGTTTTTCTGTTTGAAGCTTAGCTTGGGCCAGTTGTGTTGTGCTGCATGTAAACAGTGACTTGACATGGGCATTGGCATTCTAGCTAAATTCAGAAGGAATCCAAAGCAAGGCCACTGTGAACTGCAGGGATTTATTTTTGCCTCTGCTATGTGCCTTTTACTGCCTTATATCACTCTCTCAAGTTTATCTATATGAAACTAACACCCTCCTATTTTTAAATTGCTTCTGAATATGGTGAGGAGCCTTTCTTTAGAAGATATGTTAATAGGTGTGCCTTTGTGCTGCCAAATTGGCACGTGTTTGCAGGAGATTCATTGACAGACTAACCTTGCTTTTGCACCTGGTGTGTTAGCATATGGTAGGACTAATGGCACAGTGAGGCACCACTTTGGAGCTCCCAGGCTGCTCACCTTTCAAGCTGCCTCTCAGCTGCAACTGAGAACATGACTGGTCTCAGTCATTTTTCAGGACAAAGGAGTTCATCTGAAGTTCTGCTTTGTCTTCAGCAAACCTTTGACATGACCCAAAATGAATTAGAAGGACTCATTGAATAAATTCCTGACTGTCTTTGGTTAGTTACAAGTGAGAGGAGGCAAGGATGGATGTGATCCCTTCCCTTCGTGTCCTCTGGGCAAGAATGGCACGTTGAGTGCCCTGCTGTATGCCCTCCAGTGACCTGCCTCAGCTGAGTGATGTATTTTCCGCTGTGGGGAGTTTGTTGTGCAAACGTGTGAGCCCAGCCCTGAGGCTGGCACACACAGCAGCCAGGCAGGCTCATGTCTGGCACAGCTCCTCTAACTGCAGGGACAGAAAAAAAAAGAGATAGGAGGGGAAATGGGATGTCAGGAAAAAAATGTGCCTCTTAAAATGTCATGCACCATTTTAGCTGTCACCTTTTCCCAACATTTGTGTTGCATCACTTGAGGCACAAGGTGAAGGAAACAGCAAGGGAAGGGTAGTGGCCAGCAGCCCTTCTGAATGAGAGACCTTGTGCTCAAGGACAGTGAAAGTTGTTGGTTTTTTTTTTTAATAAAGCCTGAGATTAAATTTCTATCAAAGTAATGATGTTTAGATGAAATCAAATATGCCTACAAACTCAGCAACAGGGAAAATATAGAACTTAAAAAGACTTAAAATTTCCCTTCAAAATTAGAAAATGTATCTAAATAAAAAGATTTTTGCTTAGTTCTTTCTTGGCATGTGTTCCATTTAAATTATGCTGTGATGGGAGAAAAGGATCAATAAGAATTGGAAGTGCTTCCTTCTGCTTCCTGTTTGAGCAAAGTGTAGGACCCTGTAAAAAAGTGCTGTGTCAGTAGCCATTTTGGAACTGCACAGAGATGGAAGAAAGCCCCTGAGATACAGACCTCTAGAGCAAATTGTTTCCTAGCCTGACATCCATTTTTCTTCTATCACAATTTTCTCCTGCTCTCTGCCTCCTACTCCATGTCAGAACAGGTAATTCCAGACATTCCTACTCAAAAGCATCTCCCAGCAGGAAATCAGTGCCCTGTTTTTCAGGTTTTAAAAAAAGCAAGCAAACTAGGCATTTTTTCAGAGTGTATGCTCATCTCTTTCCTACCCAGCCTAAATCCATAGGTAATTTTTTGCATCAGCCATCTTATCATTTACCTTCTGTAGCAGGCTACCAAAGGCAAATTTAAAGTGAGTGAGTAATCAGTTATCTGCAAGAATGAAGCCTCAGTGGGTAATTGAACTCATCGACTCATAAGACTTAAAAAGGAAGAAAACTGGTTTTAGATATGATGATATGTATCAGCAATGGAGTTTTGGTAGTAATTAAAACATTGTATGACATAACAGTGGCTCCAAGAATTCTACAGGAATTTGGCTGCAGGTTGGTGGAGTGGCACATAGCACGTCTGTAAGTCATGTTTCCCTCCTGCTAGAAAGTCTTGCTCTAATACCTCGTTTCAGATCTTAGAGCATCTGACACTTTTGATAAGGCATGAAGACATTGCCATTCAGCTGTTACACCAATATGAATCTGCAGGGAAAGCAGATTTGCTCAGCTGGTTCGCTGAACCACTCCTTCTTCCATAAACAATACAGGCAGATAAAATAAATGTTAGACAACACTTCTTGAAACTATTATAGTTTTTTATGGTGTTTCTTTTCAGCAAAAGCAACAGATTGGAGTTTGTTTTCACCATTCAATCTGATTAAATTATACTGGTACTGAAGTAGAGAAACCCATGTATTCAAAGGAACCCCATGCTCCATGAAATTTGCATGAACTATTGTGGCTATGGGGATGATGCACAGCAAAAGTATAATTGTCTCTAAACTCAGAACACATCCCACTGATTGGCTTTCTAAGCATCTCCTTGCCCTAACAAGAAAAGACTGGTAGTAGGAGTTTCAAGTGGGAGTTTCCACCCTTGTTATTAGTTGCATTGTAAGGGTTACACACTGAGTGTGGTAACATCATTCAGGGAAAGATTTTCAGGAGTATAATTACTCTTTCAAATTCTTATGGATAAAGAAAAGAAATGATCCTAAGAACAGAGGACCTCAAAGATCCATGAAAGAGAGAGAATATATCTCTATAGACTGAGCTGAGAACATATCATTAGCAATGTCAGCCAGAAAATCATGGCAGGGACCTTCTATATTCATCATTTCACAACCAGTTTGATGTGCTTAGACTGGAATAGGTCTCATGTTTTTCAGAAAATCTGCAGTTTCATTAGTCACAGTTATTTTTAATCAACATTGCATCAAGCTCTAATAGGTTTATGCAGTTTAAACAAAATAGTGATTTATGTTGTATCTTGAGAAAAATGGTAGAAAGAAGGTTTTGCTAATTTTGGCAGAATGAGGTAAAAGATAAAAATAGAGAAATGTCCAAGCCCAGGAAGCTCCCTGTCTTGAACAGAATGACTTTTACCTGCAAGAATGATTAATTTGCCTCCTGTCCTGTATATGGCTATCCTAAAAGCCAGGGCAAAGTATAAGCCTGGAATGCAATTTACAAAAGCTATAGTGTGCTATAGACTATAGTATGTATTTTTAAAGTTTTATAGGCTGTTTAAAAACATAGAGGACAAAACTAGTGCTGTATTACCTGTAAAACTTATAAAAAGGGATGGTAGAAGTAGAGCCTACTAGAAAAGGCATTACATACCAATGTGTCTAAGGCTGATCTCGACCTTTCAATTTAGAACAAGATCAGTGACAGAAAGCATGGCCATGCTCCTGTGCACAGCATCTAAAAAGGTGATTTGACAATACTCGAGAACGCGTTTAGACTTGAGAAGCTTTCGGATGTAGTGTGTGAATCAGCATTCTTGGTTTTTGGATGAACAGATAATGAATCATCACTTCTCTTCCCCTATCTGTACTCATGTTGTGTTACATAAAAGGGCCAGGAATACTATTTTATTTTCTGGTATTATACCTGCAGGGCATTCATAACCTGATTATGGAACGAGGAGCCCTGATAATAGGGTATAATTTCTAAAACAGACATACCATTGACCAACACCCCATCCTGCTTTCAACATTGCTGTGCTATGACTAGCAGAGAAGTTTCTCCTTAAATACCTTCTTCATGGGATATTCAAATACAGACTATATAAATTCTGAATATGGCTGTTGTGTGGAAAAGCCAGATGTGTAATATATGATGCCAATAATATAATGGATACATAATTTCTATGCTACCTGTTTTATAAAAAGCTAGAATACTTTCTCTCATGTTCACTGCCTTCTTACTGCCCTGAGGGAAAAAAGCTATCAATGGAGCAGCTTTTCTTCCCCTTGGGGTACAGAGAGTTTAAAAAAGTTTGCAATCTAGGTTGGAGGGAAAAAGATTTATTAACCTTCACTTTGTAAATATTTTGCTTTCCTCCCTTCCTTCCCTTGCTCCTAAAGGAGAGAACCACAAACCTCCTCTCCCCTAACTGGATATGGCCAGGCCCTGGCTCAGAAGACAGGCTGCTCCTGCCCCATCAAGTCTGCAAACTGCCTTGGCTGGACTCCAGCTCCCTGGGCCTCTCCTGTTGGAGCTATGCAGCTTTGCATACATAAAAATACTGCAGAGAAATATATGGGCATATGAAAGAGGATCAAGAACTTCAGGACGGGTTTTCCCTAACCCAGGAGAAATACATGAATGCCATGCCACCTGTGCCATGTGTTATTTTGTGCCCCATCTCATTCTCTGGGAAGTGTTCCTGGATATAACTCCTTGCTAAAGGCAAAGAGAAATATTTGGTTTGTTTGATGTTATGCTGAACATCTATTCCTTTAAATATTAGAATTTTATAAAAAAGAAAAATTTCTAACTACCCCTGGTTAAGAGAATTTTTTTTCCTTTTTCCTAGTCTAGGAATGAAAAACAAAATTCCTTTTCCAGTCCAACACACTCAACGTTTCTTCAGATAAAAGCTGTCAAATAACTTCTCATATCCTTAAATAGTACATTATGACCAGGAAATGCATGTCAGTGTCACTGAGGTCAGATCTATGCCTTTGCAGTAGAGTGCATGGGCTGTGTTTTGCTCAACAAACAAAGTCCATCCACTTGCCTGGTTAACACAAAGTGGTTAAAAAGAACTAGCAAGAAAGGATTTGTGTGTTTTAGGTTTGCAGTGGAGCAACCTTAAATGGCTTGAAGTAAATTTTTGTTGATGTGGTGTAGGAAGAGCATGGTGAAAGAGCAGCTGCATTTTTTTGCAATGGATTCCTTTTTAAAGGGCTTCATAAAGAAAAACTGAAAGGTTGCCATCATGAATGCTTAAGTGAGATGAGGTAAAGTAGTAATGAAAGTCTTAGTGGCTTTTGATAAACTAACAGGGCAATAAGACTGAGTAACAGGTTAAGGGACATGAAGTTGGAGTGTGGTGAGAAGGTGAAACGTAAATTGAAAGCATGAGGAGCCACCCAACCAAAATTAATTAGAAGAAGAGACAGGAAGATGGAAAGAGCAACATGTGTGGAAATAGAGTTATGTAAAATCTTAAGATGTACGGTCAGAGCAGAAGTCTCAAACAGGTTTGACGTTGGCCTGACTGTGACAGTAAGCAAAGAAAATGGTTTGTATATCAGCATTTTGGGGAACACTTTTATCAGTTTTACAGGTAAGTGTGAACTGTGATCATTTGGAAATGGAGGGAGATGTGAAATCAAAAGTCCTGACAGCCTGAGAGAAAGATTGCAGTAGCCTGTTTACAGAAGTGCAATATCCTTTTCAAAAATGACTGAAATAATATGAGAGAATGATTTCCAAAACTACTGGAGCTGAAACAAAGAATGATTAAAGAAGACCCCCCACAACAAAATGTACTAATTGTATGTCAAAAATCCAGTGAGATAACTGCTGTTTCCCAAACAAACCAAGCAGCACTGAAGAGATTACACCAATTTCTATGTACCAATCTGTACAGAGCCTTTGCCACAGCAAACAAAGAAGTTTTGCTTGTGTGTATAAGAAAACACCATGAATCTTGTATTAAAGTCCTGAAATAAAGCCCAATGAAATGCTTATTCCCCTCCATGGGGCACATGTGGGGTTTCATCTGGAAAATAGTGTCCAGTTTTAGGTCCCTCTATAAGAAAGTCTCATGATTAACTGGGGTGAAGGCAGTGGAGGGTCACCAGGATGGTCAGCAGACTGGAATGTGCTGCAGAAGGTGAGGCTGAGGGAGCTGAGTCTGCTTAACTTGCAAAAGAAAAGGCTAACAGTGGGTCAGAGTGCAGCCTCTCCCTACTAAGAGGGAATAGAGGAAGATGGAGCCAGACTTTCTCTTGAGATGCACAGCAAAAGGAAAAGAGGCAGCAGTCACATGTCACAGTAAAGGAATTCCAGACAGATAAACAGAAAAAGTTATGAGTGGTTAAGCAACGACACAGGTTGCCTAAGAAGCTGTGGACACTGTCCTTGGAGGTATTAAAAGCTCAGCTAGACAAGCAACCTGAGCAGCCAAATCTGCTTTGAAACTAGCCCTCTTTCGAGATGGAGACTAGATTTAAATTACCTCAAAAGGCCCCTTACAACCTTCGTTATTCTATGACTGCAATTCTTCAGATAAGCATGCAAGATTATTCTCACTGATTAAAACCATTTTAAAGATTGCAAAACTTACTGTAAGCATTAATGCATATGTGGAGCAAGCACATTTTGACAGTAAACCATCTGTGTTCTGGGAAGCAACATCCAAGAATAACCCAAAGAAGACAATTTATTGCAAATATGGTATTTAGGCCACAAGTCTTTCTACATTCAGAACAATAACTACTTCCCCACCCATTGCAGGATAAAAGGGGACTAATCATGTTGCAGAACTTGTAATAAAGAGCTCCATTCTTTCCAGTAAATCTGAAAATGAAGTGAATCTCTGTATGAAACTTACCCCTTTTAAACCAGGGAAATATACATTCATATATATATGTTGTGCATCCAAATAAGGATAACTAGGGCAGATCCTAGGAAACTCAATTTTTTTTACTGAAGTGGTTAGAAATGAGACTAAATCTGAAAGAAAAGATTCATTCATCTCTTAGACCTATGCCATAGGGGAGCTTTTTCCCCACATAGAAAATCCAAGAAAAACTTGACACAGAATTTCACTGTACTGATTTCCAAGCCCTATTCTTCCCATGTGATACACAAGACAAAAAGAACTTTGTAAGAGAACCTAAAATGCAGGAATCGATCAAGTCTCTTGGGTGGCAGAACCAGAAAATGAGTGTTATTCAGACCCTTCAAAGGCTTCTAACCACTCTGGGTGAACATATTGCAGCTGTTAGCTGGGCTGCTGTCAGATATAGCAGTGCTCATTCAGTATAAATGTTTTATTCAATGTAAGTCTTAAGGGATTGGTAATCATACTGAATAATCATGTGGCTCCTGCAAGTCTGTAGGGAATTGTGCATTGCAAAGGACAAGAATACTTCCCACAGAGCTGATGGACGTATCTACTCAACCAACGTTTGCATGTTCACACAGCATTAAACATAAACCAAATTACATAAAGCAGCATTTAACTTGCTGTTTTCTTTAGAGAAGACTACTCATCGGCAGAGGCAATTCCTGCACCTGGGCCTAAGAAAAAGTATAGAGAATAAACACTGATTATCTCCACACAGCAACATTAATAATGTTTATGAAATGTTTGGTCACAGAATATCAAGGTTCAACCTTTTTGGGTGTATGGTTAAAAATAAACCCCACAAAAATGGAGAAAAGAAATGTTGTAATATTGAAATACTGTATTTATTTCAAATATCTAGGAAAGCCTTTGCATTCTCAAAAACTGATCTGTATTTATAAGTCAGGTTTATACTCATGCATAAAATACATGTATGTGTTTTGTTTTCTGCACTCTTGTGAAAAACGTCTTGGGAAGTTCAAGTTATTCCAAGAATGAATACCTACATTCATGGTTTTGCCTCTTTCAGTTTTCTTTCTCTTTTCACTCTAAGTTGCAGCAATTTATACGTAATGTGGCATTGTCTTTATTTCATCTTACTACATACTAGTAAAGCAATTATACTTCTAATGGGCTGCATTATGCATAAAAGCTGTTCAAGGAATCTTGCTCAAAATATCCTGAATTTAATATAATCATAGTACATAAAACATTTGAGCAGCCTGAGGTACATTTTCTTGCTTTTTCTGTCACTTGTTTCAGAAAGCAATGCACTTCTCTTACACTATACATTTCCAAAGTAATGACATCTATCATTAATCAGTCTTAACAAGATTAGACATTTTGAATCAATTTCTAGCTTCTAATGCAGTCCAAAGCTTTCAGTTTCAAGGATTTTAAATGCCTTAAATTTAAATGTCTTTGAATTTAGCCTTACAAAGTTACAAGAGTGACAAGAACTTGCACTACTGACTGAAAGAAAACAAGACCTGGACCCTCTGCTAGTGCTCAAAGAGTTAAACCTCTGTCCTGTTGCTGTAAGAAAACATAAACCCCATCCATTTTTGCACTTGCATTTGGGTGCATGTGACTGCCCCTTTCTCTAGGGGATGGATGTGCAGTGGGGGAACTGCAATACTTTTTCCAGACTTTCTGTGATTTGCATGTTAACAAGTGATCATAATTTTCAAATGTCTCGGTGAGGGGATCCCAACAGCTGAAGCATGTTAGTTCTCATTGAACCATGAGAAATGGGCTCATAAACCCCTAAAAATATCAAAACGTATTTCTTTCTCATATGGACTATGCCAGTGCTGAAGAAACCCCTAAAACAATAACAGAGTTTCCCAGGGCAAGTTTCCTTGGTATGTATTGGTAAGAAATATATATTCATTAGGAATTTCACAGTTTACCAAAGGGTTCTGAGAAGAAAGTAAAGAAAATAGTCTTTTATTAAAACTCAGTAAGACTTTTGTTCACTGTATTTCATGAGATAAATCAGTGATTTTAAATTTTCAAAGACTCACAGGTTCAGCTGACTAGCCTTGCTATGTCTCAGAATAATTACTATTTGCATCAATCACATTCATAGAAACCTGCAGAACAGCTTAATAGACAGTAATGTTTACAAAGATCAGTCTTAGTAGCAGAGAATAAATATTAAACAGAAGTAAATTCAAGGGGAAAAAAAAAGGGTGCTGTAAACCTTCTGTGACAAAATTGTCCCTGTTCCTGTCTATTACCACAGATTTCTTTAAATTCATTGAAGCTCTGTATCATTCACAGGTGCTCCAGGAACAAAATATGTGCCAGCCAAAATAAGGTGGACGTTTTCTGTTCTCTAATAACCACAGTATTTTGCCTTTGGCCAGCAACAGATTTCAGTTTCGAGTCCAAAATCACAGCAAAACTTCCCAGCTCAATTGCACACTCTAACTGAATTGAGCTGGCACTGCTCTCCCACCCAGCAAACAGCAACGGTTTCTCAAGGGATGCATTACTATGCAAGTGAAATGGAGAATTCTCTTTTTCTCTCTGGAATTTTTTAACTATAAACGTGGTCATGACTTTACTTTGCTCTGAGGAAATGTTTGCTTATCTTTGCTTCAATAGGCTTCAATTAAATGCTAAAGGCTATTCTAGTCTTTCTGTACCTCAACTGCAACATATTTCCTTCCTTCCCTCCTGAAGCTGAGGGGGAGGACAGCAGAGAAGCAGAGTGACCTGAAAGTAATAAAGTCAGAGTAAACCACAAAACCGTCATTTAATTACTCAATGTCAGAACACAGACTGAAAGAAGCAGCTCTTTCATTCTCATAAAATGACAAGAGCCAATAAACAGATGATCAGAGCAGCTCATCACTGCTGACAGAAAGGCACAGTCACTCATCATCTTCTCTCAGAGCTGCTGATTGAAAAGTCTGGGTTAGTTCAGGTAGGTAAAGAACAGTGAGACCCAGAGGGCCATCTGCCTATAAAAGCATTCACTGTGAAGCTAATACCATCTATTTGTCCTTGAACAGAAGAGTGTGAACCCAATTGCCTGTTTTTTACAGAGCAGTCTCAGTGAACTCTTTGCAAAATGAGCCTGTGCCTTACATTGCATCTGGATCATCTAGGCTGCAATTTGCTTTTAAAAACATACATTTAAGGGTTAGTGAAACTATGGTAGCTCTAATAAAACTGTATTTACTATAGCTAAGTTATTGTAATTAACTTACTACATTTGATATGCAACTTTTTCAGGAAAAGACAACTAGTCCGGGTGATCAATTTGGATTTCCTTGGTACAAAAGCAGTTGGAAGTACAACCCCCTATGATGGGTCTTAATTTTCTAATCACCCTGCCTCTTCCAGGAATATATTTCAGCCATTGTGCTCCTACAAATACCAGAAAAGCTGACATGCCACAAAATGCTGTCAAATGCATAGTAAGACAATGAATGTTTTATTCTGCTGCTCCCATTTTAGCAGCCCTATTTGAAAGGTAAGACAGACAGGCAGATCTACGTTTTAAACTGCTGGTGACAGAAGAGCTGCCGAACCAAAGTATCTGGAAACCTGAGTGCTCTATAAAAAGCACAGCTGGGGAACCATCACTGCCAGGATGAACTGGTGTGCTAACCCTGTCAGTTTGGCTCAATGCAGGGACACCTCCTGGGATGAGGAAAGAGTTATCCTGGCCCTGCATAATGCTGTTTGCTTGTATTGGCAAGTGGAAACTGGGTCATGAATGTGCTCCAGATTACCAAGTTCATATTTACTGACTTGGGCAACGATCTGTCCATGAAAGGTTCTGGATCTCACTACTGGTTTTTTTTTTGCCAAGCATGTCACTTTAAACAATCTTTCATGATGTTTGCCAAGTCAGGTAAAACAGGTAGTTTAACACAACAGGAACAAAATATTTTATAGCAGAAACAGTGCAATGAGCTACTACAAAGTAGCAGAAATATTGTAGCAAAGCCTTGAGGTAATTCCTTTTGAGCAGGCTTCAAGCAGCTCTCATTTAATATCTGCAGGTAGTGTGACAGTGCAGCTGAAGCTGCTGCACGTGATCCCTAATAATGCAGCAGCCCAGCCGAGCGACACTGTGGAGGAAGCAGCGTGGACAAACATTCAAGTAGCACCGGCTCATAAAACCTCTCCAGAGTTATTTACTCACTTTTTATAAAGGGTAAATAGAAGAGATTTGATATTTGCTGGCCATGTGCCCAATCCTTCCTTATACCCATGGGGGATGTTGGGCCTGTCTTACTGCTGCCAGGCCAGGCTGCTGGAGCTGAAACTATTTGTAGCTCCTCCTAAAGAAAAATAAACCCTTTGCAACTAGTAAGGCTACTAGCAAGGCTTCTGACACAAAGGTGCTGTTTCCTAGCACTTTATGTAGGAAAATGATGAGAAAATATAATCTGTCTTTGAGAGGAAGCTGCAGTCACCAAAAGATAAGAGAAGGGAAAGGAGAGGAAGAGTAATGGGAGCAGCAAGGATGCAACTGGAGAAGCAGAGGACCTGGGAAGGTCATCCCGAGGAACTGGTGCCAGGAAATAAGAGCAGTACTTTCCAAAACCTTGTCTGCACTGCCAGTTAGGGCTTCAGGCTTCATCTGTGTGACACTTAGTGTCATGTAGTGTCACAAAAGGAAGGGACTTCAGTCACCAAGGGACAGAGCTAAGAAACTGAAGGCTTACTGTCTTATGAATATTCTTATTATATGTACAGAAACATCATACTGATTCATGTGCCATGCATCCATCAGCATAAGCCTCTAGCCTTTCATGACTGTTCCCTCCACTTATATGTAGCTTGGATCCAAGATGAAATTCTCCTTGCCACCATCCACCATGCTCACGCACTCTTTGCACACATAAGCAGTGGAGTTTTAATTTCTTTTGCTTACAAATCAAGAACAGAAAACTATTTTGTGTGAGCCAAAAATAGTGCTGTATTGTCTGTTCATCACTGTAAGTCCCCATTTGCTTCATGTAAGAGCACAGGATTTCCTGCTGGTCATTGCGTGTGGTCTCATCTACTGATAAAAACTATGAACTCATGAAATTACAGTTCACAGGCTCCATATCACACCTTGTAGGGTGACTGCAAGTGCTCTGTTGCCCTCGGGAAAGAGCAAATGGGCCAGCAAGAAGGTGACAGTGAAACTTGATCTACAGAAGACCCAGAGAATCAGTTAGCAGCCAGGACACAGAGCAATAACTCGGGGATGGGCTTCTCTAGAGGTGTTACTCACAGCCTGGAGGAGACAGCAGATTGTCACCTGTGGGCTGCCCACAGCCTCTGCCAGGGCTTGTGTGCTTTGTGCATCCTGCACCTGGGGCCTCTGGGAGGCAGGACAGCAGCAGTACCACAGCATCGCTATGGCTAATGCTGTAGGGGCTGCCTTACACCAATTTTTGTCCCTTTCCTCTAGAAACGGGCAGTAGATTAAACGTGGGACTAGAGCTGGGCCTGTCATCCTCAGGCAATGCACAGATTACCAGGTGTGGGGGCGAAAAGCCATCAGCGCCATTCACATTAAAAGTTCAAAAGTACTTTTGCACTGAGAACAAGGGCAGTTGCAATCCAGGATGACAGATTCCTGGTCTCAGCAGCATCACCACACCATAGGGCTCCAGCTCCTGCTCAACGAAGCCGAGAAGTCGGTACAACTGGGCACTACTTTTGTTGCACTGAGTAATGCCCTTTAGCTGCGACTCGAAGCAGCCCTACACCGACATGTGGGACAACCTCCACTGCACTCGGAGAGCCCCTTTAGGGAATGTGCTCCCCGGAGCGGGGAAAGGCGGTGCCATGCTGAGCCCTCTCGGGAGCGCTGCCCGCGGCTCCGCACCCGCCGTTCCCTCGGGACGAGAGCACAGCAGCTCCAGACCAGGGCGGGGGGAAGGAAAGGGAGCCCGGGGATGTGCCCGGGCGCGGGTGGCACGGGTACTCGCAGCCCCCCAGCCGCGGGGAGCGCTGACAGCGCCCGCACCGCCCTGCCCGGGCCGGGGCCGCCCCTTGGCCGCGGGCCGGGACCGGCCCCATAAAGGCGGCGGCGCGGCGGGGGCGGTCCGAGAGCGGCGCGGAGCGGCCTCAATGCACTGCAGCAGGTAAGCCCCGGGGCTTAATCTGCTCTGCTCTGCCCTGCCCTGCTCCGCGCCCCTCCTGCCCAGCGCGTCCCGCGGGGGCCGCCCCTACCCGGGCAGTGCCCCTCGGAGATTCCGACCCTTCGGACCGCTCGGTGTAGCCTCCCCCAGCCTTCCTCTGGCTGTGGCGTGGGGGTTTGCGTGCTTGGCTCTGTTTTGTGGTTCGGGTGGTGCGGTGGTTTTCTTGTTTTTTGGTTTTTTTTTTTTTTGACGCTGCAAAAGCTCGGGAGCAGCGGGTCACCAGACTTGCAGAGAGAGTATTTTTGAAGTCTGAGTTCTCTTCCTATTAAAGGAAGGCAAAAGTTGATTAATTTGTTTCGGGTACTGTCCTACTACTACTTATTATGGCAAATAGCTCCACAAAAACCCCAAGTGAAACAAACAAACCATAAAAAGCAACAAGGAGGCAAGATTCTGCACAGATTCTGCTTTGGTTTTGGCAGGGTTCTGGAATACCAGTGAGAACTCTGGGAAGCAGAAAGCTATTTTACTTAAGTGACAAAGTCTATGCCCTTTCCATGACTCAACAAAACTCTGCATTGCCAGCAAGGACTGCATCCATCTCAGCAGGGATGTGCTGCAGTTGAAGCCCCTTTTTACAAATATTCCAGCTAACTGGCCTTGAATGGGCCATGTTCTTGCACAGCAATAAAGACATTCATCATCTGAGAGAGAGGGTTATGAGTGAGTCTTTACCAATAAAGCTGTAGCATTCTTACTGAATACTTGCAGTAAGCTTTTTGCATGGTCTTTGTGGATTACAAAGAATTGGTTTTAATCCAATTCTTGAAGCCTAAGGAGGTGAAAAAATAGTGTGCCTCTCCCCCACATTTCACCCAGCTGTCAACATTAAAAGTGCAGAGCTGTATTACCTAGACCTGGATTAATAGCTCATAGAAGGTATTTCCAAAGGTGCTTTAGCACTTTTATTCATCTGAGTTATCCAAAAAAGTGCTTTAAACATGGACTAATGGTTGTTCAGAACCACAGTGTAATGGTTCTGCATGAAGGTACATAGAATCCCATTTGACACTCTGATGGGATAGGCAACTTGCTTAATATAATGCTGTCTCTTTCCAGAGATGAAGCAGCTGATCCAGCTTGTTGGAATTTTAAGACCCAGCTCAGAGCCTCTAAGAGGGAAATTAAAGTGGATGAGCACTTCCACTTAACCTGGATCTATTTTACTGGTTGCTACATTGTTCTTTTCTGTATTTTCAAGAAAATACATTTAATTAGCTGTCACAAAAATCTATTTTTCAGAGGTTTGCTTAAGGCAAAATAGAGTAGATTTGACTTGAAGAAGTTCAGAATTGACAAGAAATGACTGATTAATCTCAACCGAGTTCCTTAGGTAGAACTGTCAATTTTAATTTAGGCTGCATTGTTTAAAGCCCTGCAGAGATAAGACTGAATAATTAAGACAGTGGATGAAGCAAATACGCATTGTTAGGAAGCTTCTTATCTGATGTAATAAATAATAATGTCCTGTGTTTTTGCTCCTTTCAGAATGATACAGCTTTTGGACCCGAGACCCTTGCCAAGCTCCATCATGCCTGTGGACATGGCCATGAGAATTTGCTTAGCCCATTCTCCACCATTGAAGAGCTTTCTCAGCCCCCTTGAGAACTGCCAAAGAAACAACTTTGTGAACAGACTCAAACCCCTCAGACCATGCCTTCATGTGAAACGTGACTCCGAAGCTCAGAAGAGCGACTGGAACCAGCCATCAGCCCGGGCCAAGAAGCGAGTCGTGTTTGCAGACTCGAAGGGGCTGTCCCTGACGGCAATACACACCTTCTCTGAGTTCCAGGAGAACCCTGGGTGGGATCTTCAGTTTGACCTCTTAGGCATTGAGGATGTAACATCTGACTTAAAACTACATGAGGAGAAAAACTTGATTCTGGGTTTCCCTCAGCCCTCAGCTGACTATCTGGACTTCAGGAACCTCCTGCAGAAGAACTTGGTCTGCCTGGAGAATTGTACCCTGCAAGAGAAGGTGCTGTCGGGTACTGTGAAAGTAAAAAATGTGAGCTTCGAGAAAAAGGTTCAGGTTCGAATTACTTTCGATACATGGAAGACCTACAGGGATGTTGAGTGTGTATACATGAACAATGTTTACAATGAGTCTGAAAATGATACCTTCTCCTTTACCATAGATTTGCCTCCTGCCATTTCCTCTGAAGAGAAGATAGAGTTTTGCATTTCTTACCAAAGTGGAGAACGTACCTTCTGGGACAATAATGAGGGTCAGAATTACAAGATTGTCCATGCAGAGTGGAAGCCTGATGGTGTTCAGATACCACTGACCAAGGAAGACTATGTAGATCTTCAGACTCCAAGGAGAGGACAAGAGAGAGACCCCGATCAGCTAGGCAGTCCGAGGCTGTCCAGTGGCCTCTTTCCCCAGTGGCAGAGCTTGGGTCGGATTGAAAATTCATCACCATATTGGTGATTCATAATACTGAGGAAGCATTCTTCCATTTGGCAGCAGAACTGCATAAGTTTTCTGGTTCACATACTACATGATGAAACCACCTGGCAGGTTTTGTTTGCTGTCTGAAGAGATCCAAATTCATTGATCTATGGGACTTGGTATACCATTTGTGCTACTGAAGTTCTTAGCCAAACCTTATCCTTGAAGGAAAGAAAACCAAGATAAAACCCATGCGTATGCCACCTACTATAGGAATAGCATGCCCATATCACAAGTACATGCTGCTTTTTTTCTGCTGTCAGCTCTTCTGGGTCACTAGGAGAGAGACTTGTGAAGTAATATGGAAGGCAATGGTATATTAGCAAGCTGTAGTAACTGTATGCGTAAGAGTCTGTGTGTGTGCACAGGGATGTTACATTAACAGAATGTCACAATTCACTTTGAACTTCATAGGAATGCAGTAGATGCTGTCAGGAGGCTTGCTAAGAGCTTCTGTGTGCTTGTAGCAGAGGCAGGTAGGGAGGAATGGCAAAGATTTGTGGCTTCAATACAGGTTAAGAAACTTGGAGAGGATAATGGAGAAGTAAGGAGTAATGGAGTAATGGAGTAAGTGCTATATAACTTGGAGATGTGCAATGTTCTAATTGCTTCTTTCAAGTGCTGTTTTTCTAAATCCCAGGGAAAGTTCTATGGGATAAAAAGACTAAAGAAAATAATGCAAAGTAAGTGGTGGAAGTGAGTACTGCCTTGAGAAGATGTCTGTCCTCATTGGCTTTGTGAATGCCTTGCATTTGATAATAAATCTAACCTTTACTTCATCATCCTACTCACTTAGCAGGCAGATGGTTATCTTTTAATGTTAAAAGAAAAATGTGCCTTTAAAAAACTTTTTCAAGCCACCCTAATATGCCCAAAATAGGGTCAGGTGACAAAACCCCCCAATTTGTAAGTTTCCTGTCTGTGGCAGCATTAGGTGATTCTATTCATCACCTGATCTAATCTTACAGCATCTGATGTTTGAGTGTCCTGCTCTCAATTGCAAAGTGAGTGATGACTTTTCACAAGTGCATAACATAGGCAAGGTCCTTCATATTGAAGACAGTGAATTAGCTGCACTTTGTGAAAGCTAATTTCTTTAAAAGAGCAGGGTTGCTACTAGTTTTTTCTAGACTGAATATGGGCTTGCACATAGAAAACTGTTCTATTTTACCTCATTTTTGAAGTTTTTTTTTAGACTTTAGTAAACTAATATATATTTTGTATCTATATGGTTATAATTTTCTTTCTGAGCTGTCAAACTGTAAAGTTGATCTGTGTTTCATGCAAGACTTGTGTGAGAAATTGTCCAATACATGCTCAGCAGGTGTGAATACTGGCACACCTTTTAGCTGTACAGAAATGGTGTTAATATCAAGATATAAATCACATTTTTGTCCACGGCTAAGAAGTATAATATCCTGAGTGCGAAGCTACTTGCAGTGCAGCGAGATGATAAAGACTAGAGTGAAATAAACCTCCTCCACTAATTGCACTTTTCCCCTATGTAACCCTTACTGTTATGTGTGAACTAGCCATTTTAAAAATAAACTTTATTTTGATACACCTGCTTTGTCATCTCCGTCTATTTTCTCAATTTCTGTAAAACAACTTAGCTGTGATACCAGTTCTATACCATGGGGTTTGCTAAAGCTGGCTGTGGTATGGCATGTCAGGTCAGGAGCTGGCATTACCCTGAAGATGAAATCCAAGCTCTTCACTACATGAGAGGTAAGTATTCACCTTGCAAGTTGTGCCATTAAAAAAAAACCAAACAACCCATTGTATCACACTAAATTTAACTGGAATATTTTGTTTTACAAATTCTGTAAGGGATCTTACTGTACTGTGAGCAAGTCTGGCAGGAGTCTGTCTTAATCTGGTGGCCAGACTTACCTGCTGAGCTGTAGCATATGTGGTGCTTGGGTGGATGAGTCTAAACAGCAGCACCTAATGTTTTTTGGCTTGTTTTCACCTTAGTTTGGCTAGTTATGCTGCCTCCTGCAGCTATGCTGCTGTTTGGGACATTGGAAGCTTGGGGTTTCTCCTGTTGTACTCGGGAATCCAGAACTGCCCTCAGTACCAAAGATCTCCCTTCAAAATGAAGTGTCTGCCTCTTAGCCAGCCATTCCCCATTTCCCCTGCAGCACGGACCGAACCTCACAGACACTTAGAATGGAGGCAAGGGTGTGTATTTTCCAAGGGCCTCATCTTCTGGGGGCTGACAGACAGGTTTGGTGCACCCATGCTTCTCTTCCATGGCAATTGAGAGCAGCACAGAGTGAGAACAGGCTATGGGTTACACACCAGCTACTTCATACAGGATTTTTCAGTACGTTAACTCAGTGACAAGATGCAGTTTAATTCAGTCTGTTGCACACAAAGTCAAGCATTTCCCAGCAAGAAATCTAGCTTTAGTTCTGAAAAAGCAATTCCCAAAAGGCAGACATGGAGCTAACAGCATTTTGCTGAGCCAAGGAATGAATTTAGATCTTCCACATTGCAAAACTTGCACTGGATGTAAAGTCCTCCTTTCCCCAACACTACCTATCAAAGTCCACTAAATACTACACTGGGTCATACTGTGCAGGAGCTCTTATGACTTATACTGCACCACCAGCTCTCTACTCTAAGAAAAAGGTGAACTGAAGAGAGATTTGTAACTTATGTGGCTTGAAGGCTCCACCGCCTCAATGTGGAACTTTTCAGTGAACCAGGTGCAAGGCCTTCCAGCATGAGAAGTAGCTTTTCTTATCCTCTAACTAGGTCCTGTGTCCAGCCAGCCCAACTGTCTGCCCAAGATATAAATCACTTAAAAATAGCGTAAGACAGATTCCTTTGACCAGGCCTTGGCTTTAAGCCAGGTTCTTTGCTAAGATGCCTTGCAAGGTCTTACTTGCCCAACAGTGAGTCAGTGGAGTGTTGCTCAGCAGCTTCAAAGCCCTCCCTCAGCTGAGAGGGCAAAGGATTTCTCCTTTTCCCACTCCTTACCAAAGCAACACAGTTGCACTCCTTCCTCTTTACAACAGAGCTTGCGTTTAACACTAAAGCTTGTATCCATCACAAAAGTTACAGGTTCCTAGAGAAAGGTATTAGCAACACTAAGGTGATATAAACTGGAAAAACGTTAGTCTTACAAATCTATTTTTCAGTCACTGAGAAAAACATCACCTCTGGAAAACAGTCTTAGCATCTTAGATGCTGCCCTTTCAGGTACATCCATTCTAAAACAGGAATGTATAAAGCAGGTGTGGTCCTTGAAACAGAGCTTGCACCCTGGGGTGACATCATCTTATTCTCTCAGGTAATTACTGTTTCAGCTGCACTGTAGGTTTGTATTTCCACAACTGTTGTGACAGAGTGAATGATTGGATTCATCCTACAGCTCTGCAGGTCTAAGGTGTCTGGCTTTCAGTTATAGCCTATGAGTGGCATAGTACTTACACACTTTATTTTTCAAACATGAGTATTTCAAGTTGGGTTCCTAATAGCTGTACTCACTTTTGGGAAGCTAGATTTAATTTTGCCATGCAAAATTAAATTAAAATTTTTTATTAGTAAAGATCTGTAACCCTGGAAGAACAGTGTATGAACATTTCCTGAGAATATAATTAGAATTTTCACAGGCAATTAGTGAATGTCTTTTTCTGTAGTTATATATAGCTAAGCAAATTACCATGATTTATATGGTATATCTGGTATATTAGTGTTAATGTAGTAGATGTTACAGTATTAAACAGACACAAAGCAACAACTCACACCCCTCTCAGACACTTCTGAGCTTTAAAATAAAATATAATTAAGAATAAAGTGTTTCAGCGAGGCTGAAATAAAATAAGGTACAGATGTGCTAAATCCTCTCAAGGGGTCTCTCCTGTTTCAAGAACCATCTGTACTTCAGTCTTTCACAACTGGCATTTACTTAACCTGTTCTTACAGCCCGTCAATGATGGAGGCTCCACAAGCTTTCCAATTATTTCTTCCTTGATTTACTTTAAGTTTTCTGAGGTCTTAGCCTAATTAAAAATAAGGTCTTAATTCCTTTTTTTATTCTGCATAGGCAAGAAAACAAGTATTACTTTCTTTTTACAACAGCCTGTAATGGCTTGAGCATAAAGAACAACTTTCGCTACTCTCCCCAGATCCCTTCTCTAGGCTGTGTAACACATTTCATTGAAATGGGTATTTTGACTTTCCATCTTTGTTTGGAAAGAACCTGATGGACCTTCCTTAATGCAGAAATATGCCTCTCAGCTGTCTATGGCAAAAGCCTCATGATGTGGTCCTCAGCTTCACCAGTGAAAACTTAGCACAGCTCAGTACACATTTTTCATTGCTCAACCAACTTCATCCACCTTATGCAATAAGGCCTGTAGAATGCATGTCTCATTCCTGCAGTGCTCAGTGACCTGTCTGTGAAGCTCATGACAGCTGGGCAGGTTGAATCAGTGATGCGCTTCACTGACCATTTGTTCTAAGGATGCCATTTCCTCCATTAAAAACATCCATTCTTTTCCTGCTCCTCCTCCCTGTGTTACAAACTACTTCTAACACTCCAGCCTTTGATTATCTCCCTTCTGGACTAGTCATTAAGTTGGTGGACTTTAATTTCTTCTATGTGAAGAGCAGCTTTCTTTGCTTCAGTGATAAAATTTGTCCAAGTGGGATAGGGCTGGTGCAGAAGAGGCCGTCTGACATTTGTTTTTGCAGTGCTCACTGAAAGTAGCCCAGTGTCCACCTCAGTAAGTGCATCTTTCAAACAGGTAGAAAATACCAGGTTGATTCTCATAAGACAAAGCACAGGTGTGACACGGTGGCTCTGCCCAGTCACTGATAACTTGGCAAGAGGCATTGCAGTGCACTGAACACACAGCAGTCGTCTACCTGTGTTACAGCCCCAGCTTGCTTTGAGCACAGGGGAAAAAACAAGACTGGTCAACAGATAAAGACTTGCCTTTCTGACAGAAGTGACTGTCAGTGTATTTATGGTTACAGTAAGTTGGCAACCAAAAGTGATTCAGGGGAAACGAATAAGTATCGAGCAAGCCATCAAATGTAGTAGAACAGAAACTGCAGAGGTGCAAGAGAAGAAAATTGGTCTACAGTTTACCATGCTGTAAATGAAATAAATGGGAAAGAAGAAAATAAAAATTATTTGCTTCAAAGGTGTTATTAGGGAAATATCTCTGCTATCTCTTTGTATTTCAGGTCATCATAGTATTTTATATGCTTTTGCAGCACCTTACTTTTAGGAGCAATGTGAGAATGGCTGTTGCTGCACACTTGGCAGCAATGGGAATGATACAACAATTCCCCTCTTTTGCAGAAATACTACAACACAAAACCCTTCACACAGCAAAACTCCTGCCCTAAATAGTCCCCTGATCCCTGAATCAAACACACAACTGTAGTTAACCATGAAGTCAAGTCTGTGAAACTGTAATGCCAAAAGCAAGCATCTAATTTTCTTTTTTTCAAAAATGTCTCTTACTGATAATCCTTTTTGAAAACATTTTACAGAGTCATTCAGAGTATGGAGCAAGTATAATTAACTGATATCAGGGAAAGGTCAGAGTGAGGTGTGTTTTTTCAGTGTGTGGGCTTTTGGTTTTGTATGTTTGTGATTTTGAAATGTTTTTCTTCACAAGGCTTTGTCGTTTTCTCCTGCCTTCCCACTCACAATCTCCCTCCAGTTTCCCCTGCCTGGAGCTAATTCAGCATTGAACCAGGAGAGAGATAGGTTTTCAAAGCATCCAGCTGCATTACTTTAGCCCAAAAGTTACAATAGAATTTATAGAGATATTAAAAAAATGCCACCAACCCTCAAACATAAAACCACAACAGACCAACAAAGAAAAACCAACCAAGCAAAACACCCTGTTACTGTTCTCAACTGAAAGCTAATTACACTCTGTAGGTCTATCAGGTCAGGTGTCAAGAAGGTTGTGGTACAGCACAAACATCCTTGACTCAGCTCTGAGCACCACAGCAAATCCAGTGACCCCAGGAAACAGATCTGTCTGTAAAACTCAGAGCTCAGCCACAACCACGACCTGTCACTCCTTCTCTACCTGTAAAGAATCTCAGGCCAAACACTAATATGGCACAGAAACCCACAGGAGCTGTAGAGTTGGATAGGTACAGCTAAAGACACTTTTTGTTTTCAAGTGACAGTTGTATGTCAAATACTGATGTATTTCAAATTCTCCATCTAGTGAAGGTGAGTGATGGAAGACCTCCTAACATTTTCTGCTCCACTTTCCTTGGAAGAAGTCATTCTTCCACAGTCAGAACCAACTCATGGTCTCTGTGTCTGTTATCACCTCAGCAGCTACACCATCAAAAACATTTCCCTTTGCTCTGCATTGGGAAGTCAGGAAATGTTAACTCCCCAGCCCTAGACTTCCTTATTTTTCTATGAGGCTATAAAATCCTTCTTTTCTTACCTTACTCTTCTGAAAGACCACAGGCATCTGAATTTCTGAACAATATCCATTTCAGAGCTCTGTTATCATTTTTGTTTGGGAAGGACACCAGAGCAGTATATAATCCCAGTACAAAAGAAGAGTCTGCGAGTGGAAAGGAGACACCAGCAACTGAGATAGGAAGGTTAGGACCCCCCAGAGGCCCTAAGGACAAGAGTTAGGAACACTCCCACTAGTAGGAGATAGAAAAGATGTTTTAGAGATAGGTATTATTGCTAAAGCAAATCTCCTGTAGGCCTGATGTCAGCCTGGAGGTGGTGGATTAGTGCTGTACTAGCGGCACCTGAGAAAATGGGTGTAGCAGGTGCTGATTGTATGGCACACATGGTGGCTATTAGCTAAATAACTGAATTACATTCCTTCTCCTCCAAATCAAACCTTTACCATGCTGGAGAAAAATCAAAAGAGGTGTTTCACAGGCCCCTGTGTCTGCCCTTCTGTAGGTGTACTGAACCAGTTTCCTAACTTTTTGCCTTGGCTCATGTGAAAGTATAAGGTGAAGCCACCACTGAAGAAGCATCCGGGGCTGTGCTGAGTTCACTGCAGACCCTGCTGGATTAATGGGTGTGGATACAGATACAGAGTGTTTCCACTCAGCTGGAAGAGAGCCATCAGGCAATACACTCAGTGATCAGTGTGAGTGAAGAGTCTGCTCCTCTATTTCAAAATCCCTGAACAGCTGCATACTGAAGAACTCAACTCTGATATTCATTCTAGCTAGTAATTAGAAAAAATAGTATTTTTTATTTTCATTGTACTGCAAATGTAAAGTATTTTGTTACTATTCTCAAGACAATTGCATTTTATTCTATTCAGTGAAAAATATGCTACTTCTTCAGTGTAAAATGTTCTACACTTAATGAATGTGTTCATACTGTGCATGTGCAAGTTAAGGTCTCATGTGGTCATAGCCTCAAGCAGTTAACTGACAGAGGAGGTTGTGCTGGGTTTCTCCTCCTCACACTTCAGTCATTATTCAGAAAGGGTAAAAAAAGAGAGGTGAAATGTGTTTCTGAGATTACGTCTTGCTAGCTGGTTATTAGAGCTGTCATCCTACTTCTGCCAGCTCTGGGAGGATGCTCAGGGCATGCACCTGAGCTAAGTTCAGGGTCACGGTGACTGTGAAGCTGCTCACCCAGCAGTCTTTCTTATCTCTTATGGTAGTATGAGAAAGAATTACTTTCTGTCAGCATGGCAGTGGTGGGGAGAGAATCACAGAAGCAAAGAGAGGTTCATCTAAATCACAGAATCAAAAAGAGAGGTCTATGTGTTCATTTTAAATAATCACTCACCTTCCTGGGGCTAAAAGATCCTTAGAGGAAGGAATGTTTTACCCTTTAAGACCTGCTGTTCAGAGGTATATACTAATGCTTTTCTTAGCTGTTGGTGAACATATTGCAGCAAGGCCTTTACAAGGAATAATTAGGCAGACACATGTATTTATAGATAATTATCATGTTAGGGCAGCAAGAGCAGAGTGAATTCCAAATGCAAAATATTGCCCACCTCCTTCCTTTCCATATGGATTATATTAGCCCCTCTGGTGTTTGCTTATCCCTCTCGGGAGCCTTTTCAAAGCATTCTCAGCTCTGGGATTTAATGCCTGGCATTGCTAAGATGTGCAGAATTAAAAATGTAAAGTGTATTTGCCACCTTCTGTTTTAAGATTAGCAATAGAGAAAATAGTCCTGGATCTGCACATAAAGCCAGAAGGGTCCAAGAGATGCAGCTGCAGTGTGAGCAGAGCGGGGAGAAGAGAGGCCATGGAGGTGAGCCTGGAGGGACAAAGGCAGAAGTCCGTCTGGGGCTACAGGAGCAACCAGAGGAGAGGGAAGCTGTGGATAATGGCCCTGTCAAATGTTCATTGCTGGCAAGGAAACCTGTTGAAGTGTTATTTCAGGAGACAAGAGGAGAGTGTTTTGTCTGTAGGCCAGGGAAAGGATTAGGTTACAGTTTAACTGATACCTGCAGTTGTTAGCAAGTTGGTGGTTTGAGAAAATAGTAAAACTCCATGATTTTCATTGTTGTTCCTGATGTACAAAACTAAAAATCTTTACATAAAACAATAAAGAGAATGAGAAGTGTGTTTTTCCCACTCTTAATTCAACAGTATTAACAGCTCTAGCATTTGCTTTCTGAAGTGGCCTACAGACATTTTCCAGGCACCATTTTACGTATTTTCCAATTCGTCTTGTTTACTGAGTATTTTCTAAACCCTCAAAGCATAGCTATTAAAGCAGTACTTATAAAAATGGTCTCATAACATTTTGGAATAATCTTCTCAGACATCAGGGTTACCACACCACTCTTGCATGGCTAGAAACCAGAAAAATTCCTTGTATTTTAACTTTATTTTTAACTGTTCTATTGGTAAATAGGGCAGTGTAATTCATAACCTGAGGCTTAGGTGCCAGGGGGACATTTGTCATAGGTTTAAAAAAAGTCTTGAGAGACTGGTGGGTTTTTTTCATCTGTGGTTTCAATTTTTGTCAGAGCAACTTGCCTCTGCTGCTCTGAGTCACAAGTTTGTGAAGAACAGAATGTAGCTCCTGCAGTAATTTTCGTAAGGATTTATTTGTGCGCCTTTATAAGAGATAAATCTGCACCGTGGTTTGGAATGTATTTTTTTTTCAATTGACTGTAAGTTCAGGCCGCCTGCAAATAACTTGATGATGTTGCTGTGAATTTGCTGGTTTTGTGACTATGCTGGTGAGAGAGAAGTGTCTGTAGGGCAATTCCTCTTAAGCTAATGCCAGTCCTGATGAAGTGACTTTGGCTCCTTTTTTTCTAGCATCTTTTGTTCTCCAGAGGGCATTCCTTTTCAACACCATGAGCCCACATGGTTTCCTAGACAGTTCAGATTTCCATTCACATAATGGTGCAAATTAAGTGTCTGGTCCTTCACTAAAACTGGGATATGTGTGACTGCCTCACTGGCAAGATGTATAAAAGTGAAAAAGGACAGAATGTGGACTGAAGTCCCTGGATATTTTCCACTATCCGGTCGTTAATTCTTGCCACAGCTCCTCACTTCCCATGCAGACTGCCAAGCAGAGCCCAGCCAGCTCCAAACACAAGGTTAAGGGGTGGCTGGGTAAGTGGGGGCAGGGCTGCAGCTCAGTGCTTCTGCATGGAATATTTCTTTGCTCTAAGGAGATGCTGAAATAGTCGTACTGCCAGCATCTGCTTCCTCTTAGACTTCTATTTTACTCCTACATCTGACAGATGGACCAGTGATGGAGACATGAGTGCTGAAAGCCTCCAGCTAATCTCACTGATTTGGAACAGAACTGAGAAATACATGTATTTTTATCCCTCACTTCTTTCACAGGTGTTCTACTCCTTCATTCAGTAAAGACCAGAGCTACAAATCAAGTTTGAATTTTGTTTAGGGAGGAGAGGAATAAAAGGATACCTCTTACTTGTGTCGGTCATGCTTTCCTCTGTTCTGGGGCTTTCTGCAAGTTTTCCCTTCATGCATCTCCAGTTCCCAGACTTGCAGTGGAGCTATTGTTACCTTCTGCCCTTCCTGAAGTTCAAAAGTTGTATGTGCTAGTATGAATCAGCAGGACACTTCATCTGTAGGAACGAGAGTGGTGAAGGAGTTGAAGGTGATTTAGCACAACACTTTATTAGCAATATCACAGTGGAAAAACATCATACCTGAGTCATCAGGTCCAAACTTCACAGTTGCAGACCATTGTGTAAAAGATAGCTACCCTAAAGGCTTTCTGCAGTAGTCTGAAATATGCTATCCCATTATACTGAGACTGCAAATTGAAGCACTATGGAAAGGCAGGGATAGGGCCTAAGTGCTATAAGCAATTTCGCATTTCCCTCCGTCAAACATTCTCTCAATTCTCGCAAAATGCAGCACTGTAGATAGAAATAATTTGAATCTGATGAGTCAGTGCACATAGTATTATCCTGGCACAACTGAGGCACTAGCAATTAAACCTTATTCCCCAGTTGTTCTGCCTTTTTAATCACTGCCAGTTCTCATGTGTTTTTGGCTTACTGCTTGCTCTGAAGGAGCTGGAGGCAGATGTCCAATCAGGTATCACAGAGATGTGCCATATTGATGTCAGTCTAACTGCAGAGTTAAAATCTACTGTCTTTAAAAAAAATTATTTGATTTATGTAATGAATCCACCATGGAATTATGTTGCAACAGCCATTAAAACAAGAACAAAACAGCACTGCATTCCAATACCATAAAAGGAACTGCAGTTAATTGTGTGATTGGCTTAGCTAGTGTTTGTTATAAATTACAGTAATTAGCAAAGCAAACTAAAGTCAATGTAATTTCTTCCAAAATGTAACTATTTCTACGTTCTTTTTAAAACTGTATGGTGGGAGTAGCTCTTTATGGGGCTGAGGGTGAACCATCACTGCTCCTGTAGAGCCCTGCCAGCACTCTGACCCTCTGTGCAGTATCTTCCCCTTCTGGTCTACTCTTCCCAACAGAGCCTAGTAATTACGTGATATTTTGTATGAGACGAATCAGTAAAGGGTCAGCATGGCAAAAAACTTGTAGTTTGTGGCTTAAAGAATGCAATGCTTAGCATATTTCCCCTATAAGTATTTTACAGCAATGACATGCTGTCCTCACAGTTCTTTGCAAGGCCAAGTGGATAATCTTTCCTTATCTTCTAGATAAGTTTTGTGTAATACCCTGAACAGCATTTGCAGATGTTAATAAAGACAGTACATTTTATGGATGTATGGCTGTTCTAATTTTACAAAATCATGTTTTGATATTTGTTTACTTAGTACAAAGATGTTATCTGCAAATATTCTCTTTAAGACTGTCAATATTTTGAAGACATGTCAGGATGCAAGTGCTGTGGTTTTAATGTAAGCAGAAGAGACTGTCTGAATGCCAAGTAGGGAAAGATGCGAGTGGAATGAGAGTGCTGTGGCTGTGCAGGAGGAGTTGCATCCAAGAATAGACATGAAGGCTGCTAAGCAGCAACTTTTCCTTTCATTCAGAATTGAGACTGCTTGCTCTTCCTAAGGAGAAACAAGGCATTTCAGGAATATTTCTGTGGAAGTTACATGGTTATGGAAACCATTCAATTAGTTAACATGAAAGTGTTTGTCAAGTCTTGCTCCGCTCAATAACTTATTTTGCCTTTTACTTAATTGTACTTAAAAAATTTCTCTTAATTTAGTGCTGCCAAATGCCTTGATGCTTTTGGTTTTCCCTCTTTTCATTTTTTTTTCTTAGAAGTCTGAATTAAAGCCTACATATCTCCTTTCAAGATTCCCATTTCTGTGAAATAAAAGAAAGAAGGATAGAAAGATAGCAGAAAGAGTCTAACACTAAATGGAAATGGGATTTTGGTAGCTTGGCTCTGATAACTCCACGGTTTCCTCTTTGCCTCTCAAGGACTGAACAGCAACTGATGCCTTTTGCAAGCACAGGATGTTACCGAGCTTTCTGCTCAGTGCATTTCTGTCCTCCAGGGCTCTGCCAACACGACAGGCACTGCATGCTGTGAGAAGCATCCATAGTGCACAAAGCCAGTCAATGCCCTCAGCAGCAACTCAGTGTTAGCACTTCACTGAGCCCACACAGAAGAGTGGATATTTCAGATGGCAAATTTACCAGGTGAAGCCCAGGCTAAGGGAGCTCTTGCAGCCACTGGTGTCCTACACTCCCATTTCTAGGTTGTCACTAGCTATGTTAACCCCAGTGCACGATGTCCAGTTTGATTCCCTTTCATATCAGAGAAAAAATTAAAAATATTTTCTAGGAGCATCTCCTGCCCATGAGCTAATATTCCCTCTGAATCTAAGAGAAAATGCTTGGAAATAACCTTGTCAGAGTATCCCACTACTCATCATAGGCAAAAAGCTTCCTTGCATATAATAAAAATATTAATATATCTGAACACTGCTTAAACTATTAACCTGGCTTGGCCTGCCCTATGAACACTTAAGTATTTTTAAATTGCCACTGGATAAATTGCACAAGCAATTCTTGAAGCTGTCCAGGGAAAATGTATTCCTCCACTTATCTGCAACAGGGATGAGTTGGAATAAATGCTCAGTTGTTGAGGTTTCTCACAGCTGAGGTACCTTTGGGGCAGACAGTCCCAGAACTAGGCAATTGGGAAATGCTGACAACAGAATCTGAAGATGCTATAGACTGCATCTGCTGTGGACTTAAGCAGCAGCTAAATGGGAGTCAGGGGAGCAGAGGATTTGGATCCTAAAGTTCTTTTCTGTATCTGGACTTCAGTGCAATGAAGCTTCCTTTGGCTTTCAACAAGGAGTCTGTGGTTTGGCCTGTGGTTCTCCCTTCCCTTTCAAAAGAAAGGTGGATACATAGTAAGGTTGCCCTATGCCCTGATAATACTTGAAGTAGGAGTTAAAGAGATAAAGTGATTAATGGATAACTTGTATGTACTCAGAGGAAACTGATTTTCATGGAGAAAATGGAAGAATCACTCTCAGAAATGTATACAGAATTTGCCTTTCCCCCAAACCAAAGCTAATTTCTTTATACAGTTTTGCAGAGTTCCTATCCAGTTCTTAGGTGTGAAAAGTTACATCTTTTTCAAGTATGTATAGATTTATTGAGCATTCAACAATGGCTAGAAACACAGTCCACACTGAAACCTCTGTCTAAACTTTGTTTAAAGGTAGTCAAGGTGCCATAAAATCTTTTCCCTAATAAAAAATAAAGCATAGTCATGTGTTGTTCTGATTGCAGCGATGCTGATGCAGCAAAATTCACTTCACCAGACAGTACCATATGGACATGACTACCACATTTCCAAGGAGATTTCACAACAGATCCCATATTCAACAGTGTTTCAGTTTCAATGAACAGGGTTTTCTTTTTGGTTTGAAACAAGACATCATCTGCAATGTACGTACACTTACCCAAGCCATGGATTAATCAGGCCCTGCTTCAGCTGACGCCTTTATTATGCCTTCATAACAGAAAGTGTTTTATGCTCACCTAAAGTACAGCTTCGTCTACTTTTATTTAAAGCTCTTCCTTTTAGAGAGCTGATGGCAAAAGTGAACACACTCAGTACGTTCTAATAGCCTCATTTACATATTTTTAACATCACATTTCTTTTACTTTATCTAAGTTATCCTACCTCATCCAAGTGAGTGTACAGCAGACTTGAGTAATGAAGAAGAAATACCTCAGGCAAAGACTGTATGCCCAGTAGCTTCCCAGGGACTTTGAGGGAGGCTGAAGAGAATTGAAAGTGTGTTAAGTCAGGTTTACACCTTCTGGGTCTGGCCCTGGCTACCAAGAGCTCAGTGGAGCGAGAAGCTGCTCTCCTTCATTGTGACTTGGAGCAGCACAGTGAGCTGCCCTGACATTACTGGGACTTACTTGGTCCACAGAGCACTTTGGCCACATTTCTGACTATCCAGCTTGTCCTCCAGGTCTTTCCTGAGGTCGTTCCGTATCACAGACTTACACTTGGGCCTGGAGGGGCAATGCAGAGGGGCAGACTGTTGGGCATGACAGCTACCTAAGGCTTCACAAACAGAGGAGGGAAGTGGGATGTGTATCTTCTGCCAGGTCACTTTATAACACAAAGACTACTAAGTCCCCAAAAGATACAGGGTCAAATCGTGGGTTTAAAAGCACAGATATGTAGAGTATAAGAAGGAACCACAATTTTAACTTCGTACAGAGTCAGAAGACAGATGCATTTCTAGCCTTACATCTTTGAAAAATGAGGGGTAGGAGGCCTCACAGTCTGCCCTCTGGGTGTTTCTGGGATTTAGTGGTCATATCATATCTCTCAGAACCACTAAATCAGCCTTTAGAAAAATTAGAAGAGCAATTTAGGAGCTGAGGAGAAATGCCAGAAGTGTCAGTGGTAGACATTCTTTCCTAGCCCCAGCCCACCAGCTGTGCTCAGTGGGAGGTTTTCTTTGCTCAAGCTGCATTAAAAACACTGTGTCCTGGTCTTGATTTCCACATGCCCATGTCAGAGCTTGATCCCAAGCTCACATTCCTACTGCCAGAAGGTACCTTTTTGTGCTCAATACAACAACTTGATCTCGACATGTGAAACACAGACAGGCCAGGAACCTCTCTCAAATTTTCTACACAGAATCTTAAATTCTCCATATCTCTTGAGAAAACACTCTTTAGAGGACCTCAAATAGAGGACAGGCATCACTAATGTTCCAGGCTGAAACCTTTCTTTGCAGCAGACAGCTCAGTTGCATCTAAATCATCTATCCTACATACTCATCTCACTGTCAGGACTTGGGGTTCCGTCGCTGACATCCAAGGGTTAAGAGGACTCGGTGTGTAGAGGCCACAAAAATCATGAGAAGAATGTGTGGCTCAGAGCTTGAAGGTGTGTCATCACAGGTGGAATATCTCTTCTACAATGAAAGGCTGAGAGTTGGGATTGTTCACCTGGAGAAAGAGAAGGCTCCAGGGAGACCTTACTGCAGCCTTTCAGTACTTAAAGGGGGCTAATAAGAAAGATAGGGACAGAATTTTTAGCAGGGCCTATTATGACAGGACAAGGGGTAATGGTTTTAAACTAAATAGGGTAGATTTAGGCTAGATATAAGGAAAAAATATTTTATAGTGAGGGGGTGAAACACTGGAATAGGTTACTCAGAGAGCTGGTTGAGTCAGTGTCCCCAAAGGTATTAAAAAGATGTGTAGATGCAGTGTTTAGAGACATGGTCTAGTGGTGGACTTGACTGTGTTAGGTTTATGGTTGGAATTAATGACCTTATGGGTCTTTCCCAATGTAAATGACTCTATAATTACTTCTGAAAACCCATTGCAGACAGTGAGTGAGCCCTGATTGGTTCTTATGCTCCACTCCCCTTCTGAAAAATTTTCCTACGTATACCTAAGCTCAGTGCACACAAATCCAAACCCCACTCCTTTGGATGCCAGATGCATTTTTTTGTAGTACTGGATGTTTTCTTTTATTAAGGGAGTGAATTCATGTGAAGGCCAAGTGCTTTACTATAAGAAACATTCATTCTCTGTAGAGAAAATCAAGAAAGGACCAGTGAGACAGCAGCAGCTGGGGAAGTGCTTCTGTAGAACCCTGTGCTAACCTCATCACTTCTTGAGAAACAACTTTCTTGGTAGTTCTCTGAGGAATTCATTCAGAATAATTATTCTACCCCAGTGACTTCAATTTATCCCATATAGACCAGTTATATTTAGAAAAGTTGCAGTCAAAATCATGTGATGCCATCACTGATTTATGTGCAGAGCTGCAACAAATGAGTAATATAGTTAAAAAGTAATGAGAGGTCTAGCAGATGGGCACAGCACCAAAATAAATTCTGATAAAAGCACAGATTCAACAAATCCCCAAACCCAACAGATTCTTGTGAGTTTGGCTTTATTTGGGTTAACTAAGTAAATTTGCTAAGAACGTTGTTAAACTATTATAATATTAAAGCACAGAGCATGCCAAGGATTGTTCAACATAATCTGGATATGAGTAATCAGGCTAACAGAGAAAAAATGCAGAACATACTGTAGCTCAGTTGCACTTTGCCCTCATCATAAAAACTTACAATATCTTGTAGAAGAGCTGCCCTTTCCCACAATTCATGTCACTAAACTAGATGCAGCAATGGTATTTGTGCACTCAGAGCCCTCAGCTGCTGTTCCTCACATCAAGCCCTCACATTTTGTATGAAATTGCTTTTATTTCAGGAAACTGGGCTCAAACTTGGGAAAAAAGTACAGTAATGGAAGTGTATAAAATACTGTGCTGTCTTAGTGGGACATGGCAACTTGGCAAATAACTTGTCATTAGTCAGGTTTTTGTTCAAATTGATGCCTCTTTTCTGCATCAGGATAGGAAATGTTAAATAAATAATACTTTTGTACTGGGGAATGCGTCTTCATTATCACTGAGTAATCCAGTGTCATTACCAGTAGTGGCTTGGGTGCAGATTCTGAAACTCAGCAGCTCCCTTATTTCCCATATCCTAGAGCTTGGAACCTGCTCACTCCTCCTTTAAGCAGAAAAAGAGGTCAGAGGCTCTACTCCATGATAATAAAAGATGATTTTAAGTGGACAACTCTGCTGCACAATCCGTTGCAATCTAAAATAAAAGGGAAGGACTGTCAGCAACATGGTTTTCTTGTATACACAGTCTGTGTAGAGAAATAACATTTAATTTCATATTTTTGGGCTAAAAGGTCTGAAAGTAGCCTCCAACTGCAAATATAACCCCTGGATAGCAGAATATATTTCCAGAGACAATCACCTGTTCTGTGCAAATAGTGAGATTTACGTGGTCTGAGACTAAGAACAAATTTCAGAAACACTTTTAGAGAAATAATTTCTAGCAAGATGATTTCTCAACAACTCTAGCTCAGGACAGGAGCTGCTCTGTGCTGACCACCCAGCCCTGTGTAGTTGCTGGTACTCAGAGCTTGCAGCCTGGAGCCGGCACCCCCCAAGGGACTCCTGGCCTCATGCACAAACTGCTTGCAAGACTGGGAGCAGGCCTGAAAGGACTTGTCTATGCTGCCAGGGTAATGTCTGGGCCTGAGCAAACTTTCTAGCATGAAAACTCAAGGTGAAGAGAGAGTTATAAGAAAAAGTATGGTAAGCAACTAGTAAAAGTAGTTTTAATCAGAAAAAAAAAGCCGAATACTATACAAATGAAGAAGTTTTGGTCACAGGAGACTGTAGAGGAGTTTTCTTAAACATGCGTTTGATGGCTATGGCTGCTTCAGTCTATCAAACCAACATTTTGTAAATTAAGAGGGATTTATATAAACACAGCATGGTCTCTAAGGTGCTGTTTATGGTCTGTCTGGTGTAAATATTTATGACCCTTCTTAAATTAGTGATTTTTCTAAACGGTGCTTTTGTTTAATATAGTTCATGACAGTTTCTCTGGTAAATATTCAGTTTCGTTTCTGAAGAAAGGAAGAGGCAACATAGAAACCCTCTGTAAATAGTGCTAACAATGGTGGTGAATCGATGGAGGGTTGTTCTCAACTGTGAACTCCTGTGGACTCTCTGCTGTCTGAGAAGAATTCACTCCTACACACTTTTCCCCAGGGTGTACACAATCCTTTTCCCACATGGCCATGTAAGCATATCCATGCCACGCAGCAATAGATATAGGAACAGAGTGCTGGGGGGAAGCACTGGAGCCTGCTGCTGCCTCCTGCATCCAACATGTGTGATCACATGGAGTGCATCTGCTTACTCAGATCTGGTGTCAGAAGGATAATTCATGTCCTCTCTAACAGAAGTAAAAATAAATTGGGTTCAGGCTGAGTTCAACAATCTAATGTTGCATATTAGCAATTACCAGTGTTCCTGGGAGGTGAGGCACTTTGCAAGTTCCCAGTAACAGGAAAGCAACCAGATAAGAGCCCAGTGCATGATGAGGGGCACGGTGCTCTCACTGAGGTGACTCATACCTATTGGTCGTGACTTCAGTGGGCTTTTGTGAGCCATGACTACAGCATCTTCTAGCAGGATTTCCTTGAGTCACTGACCTGTCTATTCTAGATCTATAGATCTGTGGAACCTGAGCAAGTTATAGAATAGACTGTTCCTGTTCATGTACTGCATTATGAATCGTAAAGTGCAACTGTGGGTAGACTGTCAATTAATTTCTATCTTAATCTCTATTTTGAATAACAAAGCTGCATTAATAAGTTGTAAGCGTATCTGTGCCAGATCTTGCAAGTAAAATCTACTGTTAGTATAAAATTACCAAATTAGTGTAATAAACAACTGCAAATTATTATGAACTTCCAAATCCCTGACCAAATTTGGTCATCCAGTGTCCCTGCATCCCCTGCCTCTTACCATTCCCAGTCTTCTCCCTTGTTACAGTGATAGCAACATGAACTTCAGAGCAAGAGCTAAGCAAGTTTTCTATGGTTCTCCACTTGAACCACTTCAGCAAATCTCAAACACAGAATAATTAAAAGTCATTTATGAAAATTTATCAGGAAGATAGTAAGCTAGCAAACTGTAAAGAGATCAACCCATTGCCACAATTCAATCTGCATGTGCTGACAAGTTGAATGATTAATGTACATTTGCAAATGGGAATAAATTTGTCCAAAATGGAAGAAGCCACACAGTAGTTATTGAAGGGAAAAGAAACAGATTCTAAAAAGAATTTGAGACCACAAGGAATAATTAACAGAAAATTGTATTATTGTTTATAAATACCTGATAGTTGTGGTGAGTAGTAAAGAAGAATGAGCCAGACTCTTCTCTGTGGTGACAGGACAAGAGGCAATGGGCAAAACCTGAAACACAGGAAATTCCCCTTAAACATTAGAAAATCCTTTTTCACTGTGGGTGTAATCAAACACTAGAACAGGTCACCCAGAGAGATTTTGGAGATATTCAAAGCTCCTTTTAGCAGAGGACTTGGACTCAATAACCTCCAGAGGTCCCTGCCAACATCTACCTCTCTTTAAATCTTCAGTCCCTGCATGGAGATCAGAAATATGAGAATCCTTTATGAGAATAGAAGGACCATAAACTTACCCATGTGACAAGATTCAAGTGTCTAGGAGCTAGTAATAAGTTATTTAAGTAAACTGCAAAGTTTCAACCATCTGACTTGCTGGAATGATTTGCTAAGGACTATTGTGGACACTTCATCAATACCAATTTTGAAATCAAATTAGACTTTATTCTAAATATAATGATAGGACAAGGGGCAATGGCTTTAAACTGAAAGAGGGAAGGTTTAGATTAGATATTAGGAGGAAATTATTTACTGTGAGGGTGGTGAAGCACTGTAACAGGTTGTCCAGAGAAGTTGTGGATGCTCTGTCCCTGGAAGTGTTTGAGGCCAGATTGGATGGAGTCCTGAGCAACCTGCTCTAGTGGAAGGTATCTCTGCCCATGGCAGGGGGGTTGGAACGAAACGGTCTTTAAGGTCCTACCCAATGCAAATCATTCTATGATTTTGTTTATTCAGCTAGGAACTAATTCAGTAAAATCCCTGGTCTAAGCTGCAATGTGTTTATATTAGGCTATTTGTTATAATGGTCATCTAGTTAATGGTCTTTTCTATATAAATATATCCTTACACTTCACAAAAGCACATTCCTGAATGGGGCCTGTGTTTCAGTGAATTTAACTATCTTGGTGCATCTTTCAGCTCATGATTTTCACTACATTCTCTTGGCCTCAGAAAACTGAAGAAGTGAAAAGTACAGGTTTTTGTCACCATGTAGGATAATCCTACATTGAGACCAGTGAATATGATTTTCTAACTCCATAAATATGTCTTTAAGGAAATGAAAATACCTTTGAAAGAGAAAATATAGCACAAGAGAGCCCTGTATAAACCCTATTTCTCCCAGCAGGATTGGTCTTCACAGGGAAGAAGTATTGATGTATCTCTTAGGCTGTGGTTTTAAAAGGTTTTTAAGAAATCTTCTAAAGTACAACTGTAACCATGATTCTAAACTTTGATAATACCTGTAAATTTGTGTCGTCCTTCTGACTGCAGAGGATGACCATGTGTCATGGGCACAGAACTGAAGCTTACAAAGGGCTTCTGAATTTGAAGGTAGCTGGGAGCTTGTGTGAGTGGTGCATTCTCTAGTTTGCTGTGTCACTGGGACGGCAGCCAGTAGCATGTTACACATGAACAGAGAGCCTAAAGAGGCCCAGTCCAGTTCAAATATTTTTCTTGCAGATAACACATTGGTTAGGTCTGTGCAGTCTCTGTCCAGTTATGGTGCGTTGCAAGCATCCAGATTACAGCACTGGGTTTGCTGTTCTGCTTCTTTGAAAAGCAGAATATCCTTCCCGTCCCTCCCTTGACTGTGGCAGTTTTCAGAAGTGAAGGTGGTTCAGCTTTTCAGCATCTTCTGTGGAATGTCTGGGTAGTGGCAGCCTGGGCTCCACACTGGCAGACCCGTGTGGCATACTAAGAGAGAGAGCTGGGGGCTGTTTTTCACATCCTGTCAGGCAGCCAGACCAAATTCCTTCAGACACAAAGAGGACATTTTTAGAATAAATAATATTCAATCAGTGACAGGCTAGACAAAGCAATGTGTTTCAGAAAACTGATGCTCAGAAAGGTAGACTGGAGATATCAGGGAATGAGGATTCTCAGCTTTACAGAGCCATATTAAATACATGTTGAGTCTTTTGAAAAACAAAAGGAGTAAAACTAAGTTGGCTAAAACCACGAAGTATATTTGACTTTCTTCCCTATAAGCAAAATCTTAGATTTGAGCTGGGGCCTCCCTCATGTGAAAAGAGTAAAAAAGATCTTGCTCCCTTTGGCACATTATTCCTTTCTAGAGATGGGGAAGATGCAGTTTGAAATCTCTGTGATTCCAGCCTTCACCCTAATAAATGTGGTGAGAGGCCTGCCCCCCAGATGTGACTGTGTGGCAGATCCACCTCCCCATGGAGGCAAACTCGTGCATTGCTAATGCCTTGGAGCACCCCGGAACAGACCTTTGCAATCGCAAGAATCTGGGCTCAGAAGTGAGCAGTGCATCTCAGCACCCTCCCCCTCCACCCTTGAACTCAACTTTCTTTAATAGAAACCAAAAAAATTATCACACACACCCTGAGTGGAATATAAAGATCATTTCTCACTGTTACAGTTGCATGGAGTCTCAGAGCCTCTTCCCCACTCCCAGACTCCCCAGCCCCCCAAAGCAGCTGGAGAGGTTGCAGCAGCCCCGGTATGACAGTGCAGAAAGGGCACAACTCACACTCTCACATGAGCAAATTTCTGAATACCCAGTGTGGGTAAATTAAATGACAACATTATTTGCTAGGACTGGTGCTTTGTTTATGTGATTCACCCGCAGAGTCCATTTTGTAAAAGAAGTGCAAACAAGCACTGCCATTTCTTTTTTTAAATCTGAATCTGATGACTCGCAGAGTCTGTACCAGCTTCCTGCGCTGCTGAACAGTGGGTTGGCTGCCCAACTCAAATTTAAGAGAGTACCTCTCGATTTGTAGAAAGAAATTGTTGTTGGATTGTTGTTTTTTTTTTTTTTTAATTTTTCATTCCTTCTACTTAGGAGTAAAAGCAGAGGAAAAGAGAAGAGAGGAAAGGAAAAAGAATTGCTAACTTGTAAAGTTTGCTGATTTCTGAAAGTGCACCAGCATGATGCTTAGCAAGTAATGGAGAAAAAATTCTTACAATCCATTAAAGATGAAACTATTTGAATTTTTTACTAATAAAGCTGCATTCAAACCCCAAGGGATACAAACATTTTTGATCAGCTTCTATATATTTACTAACATGCAAATGTCTAAAAATATGTGTTTACCAATCAGAGGTTATCCAAGTTTGATAGATCAGACAGAAACTGTAATGTCAGTTAAAATTTAACAGTTGTGTTTTAGCTTGTGTGGCTGCAGACTTTGAAGCCATGGCCAAAATCAAGTAGGAGTTCTCTGGGGGACTCATCTGATTTGAGCCTGGTTAAAGAGTAACTTTTGAAGGACTGCCAATACAAATGATCCTTCTTGATACATCTGCCTTGAGTGTGGTGAAATGTCTCTTGGATCCAATTAACTAAACAATTCTGTTCTCTTTGAGTACCTTTCAAGGTAAAAAAAAAACCCAAACCATAAAAACCATCAACAAAAAAATTTAGCAAAACGTTTACTATAATGATAAATCCAGATTGTTTACCTAAAATGGGGATTGCCAAAGCTCTTTTTATATTTTACTAAATATATTTCCTCTAGAGTGATGCTAATTAATAACTGTCTAATGGGCTAATTTGAAGACTTTATGATGGGACTGAACAATCAAAAGCAGAATCTTTTCTCTTTTAGACTGCGTGTGCTGCCAAAACCAGACTTTTAGACCTCTGCCTCAGCTCTCTTAGGATGAATTTGGAGCAATGAAGGCTGTTTGCAAAAATAGTTAGATTTGCTGGCTGTAGCTGGAACATAAAGGCACTGGCATTCTCATTCCCTGTTTTTCTCCTCCCTTTCCCAGTGCAGTAGTACCATTTTTTGCATATGCAACTTATGCTGAAAGTACCACAGAGCCCAAATGTGGACAGTTACAACTATCCAACAGAGAATTTTAATTCACACTGAGCTTTATATGTCTTGTTTAGATAGTACTTTGCAAATGGGAACCTGAACATGCACTGTCCATACCTTTCTTTGGATCTGGGAAGGTGAAGGGAAACACTAGGTCCATCTTTTTGGTCCATTTTTCTCAGTCTAGTTTGTACCAATAAACAGAGTTGAGAAGGTTTCATCTGGAACTCAGTACAACCATTTCTCTTCATTTGTGGCAGGATTTCCTAAATTCCTGAAGGCTGATCCTGTTTCAGGAAAAGCAGCAAGGCCCTGGCACTTGGCAGCTTTCCCATGTGCTGCTGACGCCGTGTGGGCTTCCTCCCCATCCCCATCCTGACCCACTTTGGATAACCCTGAGGCACGTCATCACTGTTTTGCGCTTTGTTTTTTCAAAAATGTCACCTCAGACTGCCCTTTCATAAAGTTAACCCCTCTGATAGTTTCTCTTTAATGCCAATATTTTAAGAGGTTACTTGTTGCTAGTGTGAATATCAGTATTTACCCCATCTATATGCCTTGTGTACGACACAGATCTCTCCTGCTATCCCATTAGCCAAGTATTTTCACATTTAGATCCAATTATCATTAATGTAAAATATGGTTAGCAGTGAAAGCTCTTCTATGTTTTTAGAGTCTGGAGATGATTGTCACAGGTTCAACTAGACGTTTGGTTGTTTTGCTTTTCTTTTCTACATAATTAGGTTCTGACTTCATTCCCAGGACTGAGAGGATGAACTCCACAAAGCAAACATCCAGCAGAATGAAGAACCTCTTCTCTCAGTAAAACGGACAGGACCCACCAAAGTGTGTCAGCACAGACAGTGCTTCATTTCTATCTACCTGGTTCAGTAGCATGTGTAAACTTGAATTTTGTGATATGACACTTAAAGAACTACTTTAGGTATGTGAGGAGATGGCAATAAAGCCATAAGCTTTTGCTGTGGCTTCTGCAGCAGAAAGCAGAAATTACTTGTCTGGTTGTAGAAGAAATATAACTCCTGTGCCATAAATGATCTACATGAAATGTTTCTGAACTGTGAGAACCTTCTTTTTCTTGACATATTCTAACATTCTCTCACTGATGTCTTCCAGAAACACAACCCTGCTGCAACATAATAAGCCATTCCTTGGCTTTGTACTTTTTATATTTCAACACAGTTTCCTGGATGCAGCTCTCAGCTGAAAGAAATAGACTGTTTGTGCATTTAGCAAACAAAAATGTAAACACTCTGCAGTTTAATGAACTAAAACCATGTCATGAACTAGAGGCCTTCCCTTCCTCTCCTGCCTCCCCAAGCAAGCTATTCAGCTGGTCTCTAAGCAAGTTTTTAAACTTTGTCAAAAGCAATATTGCCAAAAAATGAAAGCAAATTGTCCTTCATTCTATCTTCATATCCACTGGGTTTGAAATATGGAAATACCTTGGGACTCATTATCAGACAGGTAGTCCTATTGTCATTTCTAAGTCCTAAGAATCTGTCCAATTTTTTCAATCTAGGAACAGTAAAAACAAACAAACAAACAAACAAGACAACTGATTTTGTTAGGAAAAATGTGTGCATGTTGCTTAAAACATTCATAACAAATGTAGGAACATACATAAGCCTCAGAGCTGATATATTAAATTATTTTGCTAAGAGGTCAGCTGGCCAGAGTTTTCCAGAAGGCTGGTACATGAACCAGTAGATGCACTTTCGGGATACAGAAAATGCAAACAGCCAGTGCTGCCTGGTGTTGCACACAACTGTATTCATGGGATGTAACCACACAGGTCTCATCCACCAACACTGGAACCGAAGCCAACCCTGGGTAGGTATGCTACATAGCAAATTTTCAATTACCTTTAAATAATGAATATTTCTATCCCAGAGCTACACAGCCATGGCACGGACTCAAACACAGAGAGGATCCACACCATCACAAATACAAAACACGGACACTAAGAGTGACACTGCTCTTCTAAATGCAGCCCCTCAATACACCCCTGAGTTTTGAAGAGCACCAGTCAAAATCTCTCTGTTGGCTCTGAATTTGATCAGAGCTGTTGGTCATCCTGGTTAAGTGAAAAGAGGTGGCTGTTTGGCATTCAAAAGCAAATGCCTTACTGATTCTTCCTGAAGTGTTAGGAATAAGAAAATTGTTGGAAGTGCTTTCATTTCAGTGGCCAAAATCCTCATTCTGCATAATTAGTATGGACAGAAATTACTGTGTCATGTTCTGTAGCAGATATTCTGGTAGTGGGCTAACATAGCTCTGACTGCGATTAATTAAATGTGTTGAAAAGATAACATGTCTATAAGGTTTATGTTATCCAGACAAGCTAATTTGTATTCTTTATTGTGACATTAGCACAGAGCAAAGGCAAAGTTTCAGCCATTTCAGGCAAAGGAAAGCCAGCTGGGAGTATCTAAGCCATACGTTTGGTATCAAAATGCCTTCACTTTCAGCAGGCAAGCCTGAACTTGGCGCTGAGCCAACCAACTTACACATTGCTTCAGGTTCCGATGTCTCTTTCTCTTTCCTCTAGTCACCTAGGGTACAGAAGACATAGAAATCTGGTGTAAATTGCCAATATAAAAAGTTCAGGTGAGCTCCTGCTAGGCAGGAATGGCCCCGAGGATCTGGGCTCTTTCCTGGCTACATCTTTGTCCTTTTAAAGCAGCTTCAGGATTTTGTTTCCCAAACATCCCTGACCCTGCCTGCCCTTTGCTGCCTTTGCCAGTATTGTTTCTGGTTCTGTTAAACCCTCTTTAGGGAATTCCGTGACTACAAAGAGGGAGTTTCGTGGTGCTAATGTTCCTGGCAGCAGTGCTGGGGCCACAGCAAGTGGGATGCCAAACAGTGCAAACCTGGTCACACCTTACAGGTTGTTCAAGAGCAGAAAGGGCTGTTGCAGTAAGGAAGTGGTGGCAGACAAAAGGCAACTTGGTAAAAGGTTGAGCAACGCTCTGGCACCCCAGCATCTTGCTTTGACCCAGGAATAACAATAGTGGAGGCTGGCGGCAAGTCTGTGGTATTATTATGCTGACTCACATCTCAGGACAAAGCTTTTCATGAAGGAACAAGAGTCTCCAGGGATAATGCTGGTTTGTAGCAGAACCCCACTATCATACGTAGAGATAGGCTGCACTTTCTTACTGGACAAACTAGAAGTCAGTAGCACAGAGATGTGTTCCAGCTTCCAGACATTCTGCTAATGCAATGTTAATAGTCCCTGTCCTGGAGAAAACTTTCCTTGGGAATATGAACACCATTCTGTTTAAGTATGGTGAACATTAGAACAAATAATTACGTCATGTGCAAACAAAGTCTGGTGCTTATTTAACAACACATATGGATAAATCTTAGTGGGAAATGATCAAGAACAACACAATTCTCACAAATAAAACAGGGCTACTCTAATACCTATCAGCATCATTCTTTATTGATGCCATCACGTTTCCACAACTGACTAGAAGTTGTGGGTTTAGCAACCCTTAAGCATAAAAGCATTGGTGCCACACTATTTCAAGAAATTGCAAAAGATGCCCAGAAACACAAAGCTTGTTTCTTAGGCTGTGAAGTCATAACTGGGAGTAGACTAAGCTAGAGGCAGAGAAACATGAAACAACTATATAAAGGCAAAGAAAGTGTGTTGTAATCACTGGCTGAGTTAAATCTGTATTTGCAAGAAGAGTGTCAACTCAGCCAACAAAAGCTGGCAGCTATGTGTGTGCAGCTAATTTTTCCAAAGGAAAGCCAAAGTAAAACAAGAGTGTTTATTCTGGCATCAAGGCACTCTCACCCCAGCTGAAATCTCAGCTCTGTTTGTTCTAAGTTCACAGTTATCATAATTCTACTCAGTGTATTATCATTCTTTTCAGATCCATATACATTCTTGAAACAAATAATAATCTTCATCCAGAGGTAGTGTTTTGGGGGAAGGTTACTTCTGGTGAGGTTATCTGACCAGTCAGCAAGCAACAAGGCACCCACTGTCTGGTGTGCTTCAGTATCCAGAGCTTTTACTAAACCCCTACATTGCTCTCACTTTTTCACATAAGGAAACAGAAGCCTAGGAAGATTATCTGAGGTTCTGTCTAGTCAATAATTACCAATCTTGTTGCAGCCTCATTTGAGAAAATTGACAACATACCGTAATTTTCAAGTAAAGGCTATTTGCTTTCAGAACAGAGAGCTAAGGAAACACGCCAATATTTGCAAAAGTAATGTCACACACAAACTATGCAGCTCAGGGAAGGGGTTGGCTATGTTAAACCCAAAAGTAAAACAATCATGTTTACCTTATTAGAGAGAGATCTGTGGCTGCCTCCATTTACACAGGTGTTATCTGTAGGAATTACCTGGGAGCTGTAATGAAATGGGAAGAGCATCATTGGAGCATTGTGAAAAGCTATGGAGAGTGACTGGAATTTTGCTGCAGCTGTAATTGAATTCCTGAGGAAGGGACAGAGCTAAAGGGACCCCTGTGCTCTACTGAGGGTGTGGCTTTCTGGGGTCTGTGGGTGCTGGATGTGACCCCTGTGCAAGGAGCTGTGGGCCTGCTCCGCAGCTAAACAGGAGCTGGCAACTCAGTGGGATGCTGCTGAGGCTGCCTAACCCTGGTGTAAGATGGGCTGTGATCTTACCAGGCACAGTTTGGTGCTCCCAGGCTCAACAGGGACTGCTGCTGCTCCTGGCCAGCAGGGTGGGATCATGTGGAGCCACCAAGCCCTGCCCAGAGGCAGGCTCTGTGCCCAGTGTGTCCTGTCTGCTCCCATGCCCTGCAGGGCTGTACCTGGGTCCCAGCCTCTGCCTGTGCCAGTCACACAGAAGCCCTGATACAGAGCCAGGTGCTCTGCACAAAAGCCTGGTACAGATCTCTGGAGAGTCAGGCCAGTTCCTTCCTCACAACCTCCCTCTATTTTCTGTCAAATCACTTGCCCTTACTCTCCAAGGTGTATGACTGTGAAAAGAAAAAAAGAACAGGGAAAGAAAAATAAAGAGAAACCTAAGAACTGTAATTATTTTATGCAAAAATCTCACAGAATAATAATAATAAAAAAGTCCCAGAATGTTATAGAAAGAGTCCCACAGAAAATATAATGAAAAGTCTACAGAATTGTATCAAGAATTATTACTTGTTCTTTTCATCTAGACCTTTATTCCACCTATAGTGTTCTGCGGCAAGCCTGAAAATTCCACTTAAAAAGTTTTACATTATCATTTGGACTTTACATAAACATTGGCAGGGAAATAATTTCCTTCTGCAAATGAGCAAATTCATATTTGAATGAGAAAGTTCACATTTAACATTCATTATTATGGTTCTAATTGAAGAGTTTTATAAAACATTCTTTTGCTTCCTTGTAAATGTACTTCAGTGAAGTACTGCAAGGTGGGAAAAATTTATCTTTACATGGTTGCCCATTAAACACACCTATAATGTAAATCCACATTGTCATCTAACTTCCCACAAACACTTATGTCTCATAGCATGAAATGAGTTAAATTCAGAGCTATATTTGTATCTTTATTGATAAAATGCCAGATGTGATGAAAGTATCAGACACATTAGAAACTAATTTTCAGTCCCAAAATACCAGTGACTGTGATAGACTACTAGGTGGGAATTTAATAGCCTATTGGGCTGACATACCACATACAGTGTCCAGTTGCTGGAAAGGACTTCGGCATCTCAGTGATCCACAAGAAACTCACCTCCAAGGGAAGGCAGACACAAAAAATATATCAGAGCCTGAGTTTAAAATATGATATAATTTTAAAAATTGCATTATCCAGAATTACCATGCATATATTAGCTTTGAATTTAATCTCAGCATTAACTGACTTTTTCCCAGAGATGTACCTTGCCAAGAAGATGTATTTTCATTAGTTTTCTATTTGATTTTTGTAATACCAATCCTGAGGTAAGCTTGAAAAAGCAAAACAGTGGTTAAATCCACATCTATATTTTGCAGAAAGTTTGTGGATGTTGGAAAAGGATTTAGGAAAGAATAATTTACCAACAGCTTTCAGATCAGATTTTGCAAGATGACCAGCCTTAGGGAAACAGGACAGGCCTTGCTAATGAAATCCTTTCATAGTTATTGCTGTATCCATGACCTTACAATTTGCATGAAATGCTGCCTCTTGCCATCAGCTGCTCAAGAGCTGACGCTTCGCTCTTCAGCAGTAAATTGGCACTAGAGGGATGAACAGGCTCCTACGATGTGCTGCGGCTCATCTGGCAGACACGCCATTTCCATTTGGTTTTGATTTTTTTTTCCTTTTTCTTTTCTTTACTTTTTTTCCTGGCATCTTATAGATGAGTTGGCTTTTGTAATCTTCTGAATCCTGTGACCACTCATGGTCTTACTGAACTGGCAACAATACAGGACATGGGAATGTACAGGGAAAGAAACAGTAATTTACCTTGTCTGCCATTTCCCTCCTCAGTTGTCTCTTCATGCTCAGAAGTCTGACTGCTGCAGAAAGAAGTGTGTGAGCCCTGAGAAGCAGCTCAGCCAAATACATTTTGCTCATGGGAGGCTCAGAGGCAGTTGCTGTCAGAGACAAGGCCTAATGGAAACCTAAATACACAAAGCAAAAAAGTTTAGGTAAAAGGAACATAAACTCTGGTTTCTTCAGCTTCATTCCCCATCTCCTTGCAAGCTGCTGTGCTAGCATATAAGAGAAGTCTGCAATGAGACACGTCAGGGAGAGTACTGGAAAGGTGGTGTAAGAGTAGCCTGAAATAGTGTTTTCACTTGCCTGGAGCATGCCTGTGACTGCCAAGTCTCACTACCACGCTCCTCACAGAGCCTTGTTACTGACAGGGCAGGCTGATTGCCTTGGCACAAGAGGTTGTTCCTTCAGCTTCAAATCCAGGTCCAACTCACAAACAGGCTTTGGTTCCATCCTGGAGCAGCAGCAGAGGGTGCCCTCATTCGCTTCCCCTTTGGACTGTTACCAGAAGACTTGGAGTAGCACAAAAAAAGGAAATTATTTCCTTCTGAAGGTCAGCAATTTCTCACTTCAATGAGAGACAGTTCACCTTTAATGAAGTTTAATTAAATAAAGGTAAATTAAATTATTATTCTAATTGAATAATTTTACGAAACTGGAGGACTGCGACTGAAGGTGCAGCTCTATGCCAGAAGAAAGCTCTTGCTGGTGCACCAGACCACCTGTGGGGCCAGAAGAGGCAGAGCCCATGAACCCAGCTTTAGAGAGTGGATGCAGAGAGACCAGGGTGCTCTGGACTCTAAGCAGTCTGGTGTCCATAATGCATAAATCCCAGCATTAAGTGGAAACTCTACTGTGTTTCAAGCAAGCACAAATTATACTTGTAAGATAGAGGTAATTAGGTGGTGAATTGGTCTTAAATAAAGAAAACATTTAACAATAATTTAAAAATTTATAATGCAAGACTGGGTATGTTTCTGCGAACAAAATATACTCAGGGTTTTTAAAGTACAGATTTTTTTTAATTTTACATCTTAACTGTTAACACACTTTTGAGCAAGCACCCCATCACATTAAAGTGAGGATTATGTGGAGATAAAGCCTTAGGGCAAATTCTTGCCTAGCGTGAACTTGCACCTCTAGGATGGAGTATGGCTCTGCTTGTTTAAACAGCTTCCTGTGAACACTGAATCACAGTTTTTAATGCTGACAATATTCACTGACTCAAGCAAGTTCTCCACATGAACTCCATATCAACCTATCAACAGCATTTCTTGCCTTGGACAGAGTCAAACTTCTTCAACAAGTTTAGAGAACAACAGGAAAACACCTCAATCCTGTTAAAATAGAGGGAAAAAGAGCAACAGACCAAGTGATTAGTGGACAACAAAATTAGACTGGAGAAGGTTAAATGTTCTAGACAGTGATTTATTTTATTCATTCAGCCTCATCATTCAACACTTTAAACATTCCAAAGTGGTTAACAGTTTTGGAAGAGAGCATTCCTATGGAAGGCGCTGCCTGTACCCTCTGCAGCAGCTACACCCTCAGGGCAAGTGCACAGAATGGAGCGATGCAGAGTCATGTAAGGGAATGGTCAAACTCACCTCGGGCACAAATTCATCTGGAGCTAGGGGACCTTTATTGGAATGTGATTAGGCAAGGTAAGCCCAAACACAGAATTGGAGCAGCTAAATTATGGCACTATTCATTCTTACTGAATAGGATAAATGTAAAAACTGTTTAAATATATGCTGCATGAATACCCATGGGAAACAGACACAAAATTGCTCATGCTGTTTTTCTTTTTTCTCCACAGTATATTCAGCACCACAGTGTTCCTGCAGCTGATTATGGTCCCGCCCTCAGACTGGAGAGTTATAAGCCCATTTCAATCTATTTCCTTGTCTTGACAAAAGTCAATTCATTAAAAAAATGAGAGATTCCTTGAAAAAGATGCATAATACTCAGTGCAGTAGTACTTCTAGGCGGGGGGGGGGGGGGGGGGAATACCTACAGCAATGCTATTTACTTGAAAACAAACACCTTCTCCATTAGAACTTCAAGTATTTTTGTTTCAAGGGTGTTATAAGAAGTAACTTAATAATATGGCAAATTTAGGGGAATATACAGAGGGCATAATGGATTTATATGGTTTTTGGCATGCTGTATGCATTGGATATAAACATGCACAAAACATCCAAGCTTGACAAAGGGAAGAAATATTAGAATATAAGGATTCAAACATCCTTTTCATCAGGCAAACTGCAGTTCTATGCACAAAGTTATGATTTTCATAAATAAGGAAAGAATGATGAAATTGTTAAGTTTGGGAAGTATATTTTGTAAACTAGTGAGTATATAAATAGTTGTATTAAAGTCTTTGCCAATGAAGCTGCTAAACTGAAATTTCTACAGCCAAAACTTGAGTTCTGTGTTGACAGCATTTTTACAAGTTGGCAAGTATGGTATTCATCCAAAGCCTACAGAATTCAGTGAGTGCTTTCATGAGCTTGAAGAAGGACTTTAACAGGATATGCTTCATAATGCAAATGACACAGCATTCTCAACACCTATCTCTGAAAAACTGCTTAAAGCTTTATAGTCAAAATGGATTATTTTCAGCTTAGAATTTTTCAGCATATTAAAAATTCAAAGTTTCATGGAGACCCCATATGCATATTTTTTCAACACAGTAGTTTTCAAAACTGTCTATATTTAATTTATCTATGTGAAAAAAAACTCAGTTAATGAGTACAACAGAGAACTAGAAGTCAAAATATCCATGTGGGGTTCAAGTCTTTATGTGATTTTGTGCAAAATAATCTGTTCTTTGGTGATGGCAATGGTTTCAAAGTGCCATAGGTATGCTTTCATCCAGTACTTGAAGTGCAAAGATTTTTTTACTGAGAAAATCTGTAAAAAACAATTAAACTTTTTTTCTTAATTATCTGCAACCCAGAAGAGAGTTTTCTACAAGAAATGCCCTACAAAGCATTCATAATTTCATTGGTATGGCTTCTCCAAATGCTCACTAAAAATTATGTTTACAAATCTTTCCATGTGTTACAGAAGCAGAAATTTTAGCATGCCTTAAATCACAATTGTTCACACAGAAGTATTATACAGTGTGGAATAAGGACTGGAATATTAAAAAGGAATGGTAAGAATTGGTGATAAGGTCTCTTTCACACAAGAAAATATTTGCAAATAAACTGGCATCAGGAAATAAACCCCACAAACTGATATCAAGCTCAAAGCCTGGCCCAACACCAGACTTTGAGAAGAGAAGGCAGTTTCCCCAGAGAAAATAATTCTTCCAGTGCTTCAGAAGCCAAGGCAATACCTTGCTCAAAGGTTTATGATGTTATATAAACAGCTAAATGCAGCCCTAAGGCAGAATGCCTCCCTGACACCCGATCCTGTCAGCTTGGAAGCCAAGCAGGGTCAGCCCCGGTCTGTACTTGGATGGGAGACCTCCTGGCAATATCAGGGGCTGTAGGTTCTAGTCCTGAGGACTTCACTGGCACTGTCCAAGCTCACTCGGCAGTGGCAGATGAACCTGAGGAGTTAAAAGGTGAAGCCAGTTCTGCGCACACTGTGCCTCACCTAAAAAATCCACTGTGCAGGCTGGAAGGGCACACCCATGTGGGAAGAGCCCTTCCCAAATCTTTGTTCACAAAGCCTGGCCATACAATACAAATGTAGCCCAAAGAATGTAGCACTGATATCAAGATAAAACATGCTATTTTCTGAGTTTGATAGTAAAAAAGAAGTTAGGGCTAAGTAATAACTCAACAATTTGTCTTGATGGCTTTCACAGTATTCGCTGTATTTTCATCCAATAAGGTATTTCTGGCTTGTTATTTTTGCAGGTTGCTCAGGAAAATTGCATACTGAGACATGAAGAAAAATGGTACTTTAGTTTTTAGACTTACCACACTTCACAGAATGATTTCCCATTCTCAGCCCCTTCTGTCCTTGGGTTACATCTGCCTTGTGAGTAGGAGGGAGGGTTTGTTTCATGCATGACTCCTGAGCATGATTAATATTTTGGTTTAGCCACCAAATTAAAAGATTTACAGAAAACAAAGATTGATGTAAAATCATAGAATGTCTTGGGTTGAAAATGTTCTTCAAGATCATCTATTTCCAAACTCTCTGCCATAGGCAGGGAAATCTTCCTTCCAGTAGACTAGTTTACCCATAGCCTCACTTAGCCCAGCCTTGGACACCTCAAGGGATGGGGTCTCCACAATCTCTCTGGGCAACCTGTTTCAGTGCCTCCACACTCCCACAGGAAAGAATTTCTCCCTAATATCTAATCTAACCTTCCCTCCTTCAGCTTAAGGCCATTGTCTTCTCACTACATACCCTTGTCAGAAGTCTCTCTCCAGCTCCCTTTCAGATACTTGAAGGTGCTGAAAGTCTTCCTGAAGCCTTCTCTTCTCCAGGCTGAACAGCCCCAACTCTCTCAGCCTGCCTTCATAGGAGAGGCGCTCCAGACTTGAGATCAACTTCATGTCTCTCATCTGGACTCATTCCAAAGGTCTTCCTTGTGTTGGGAGCGTCAGATCTGGACCCAGTACTCCCAGTACTCCAGGTGGGATCTCAAGACAAATCAAGACAGAAGTGCAGTGGAGGCTATTTTGTTTTCCTAAGGTGAGGAAGTAGGTGGCCATGGTTTATACTGAATCAGAACTGAAGCTTTTATTCCACTTGGAGATGTTTAACAAGAGCAACCATGGAATTTAAAAGCTAGAGCTCATACAGCATGATGGTGGGAGAATTCAGTTCTCTCTGAACGAGTCAATGTGCTCATCTAGAGTAGGACAGGACCAGCCTCTCTATGCCTGATGCAAACCACAGATATAGGAATTCAAGGGTTACAGACAACAGAAGTTCAAATCAGAAGACTGGATGCCAACTCCTGCCCCTTGCTGGTAAATGCTCTGACCACCTCAGTGCTGAATGGAAAGGATGGAAAGCATGATACCTTCCTCACTTTGTAAATCAAGTATTTCTCCCCACAAAGCTCATGAGCCAAAATTAGCCATTAAATTTTATCAGCCGTTTTGGATCAAACAAAAACCTCCAGTAGGTTATGAAGGCACAAGGGATGATTACTGTAGGTTTGAATACTTGAAAGTATGCAAACTGGATGTTTACATGTATTTTATGTGTATTTTATGGATGTTTTATTCATAAAATGTAATTTCTGATGTGTATGGTATACATATCTGTATTTATCTTGCTGCAAAAATCAGACATCTTTGCTACAAAAGTAAATCACTAATGAAACAAGCACTTACACTATTGGCTAGATCCAATACTAGCTCCTGAAAGTGAAAAGCAGTTACAGACCAGACCATTGCCCTAGAGTTACTTCTTGTTTTTTAATTCCCTTCAGTCAAACCTATCCTATGATCTTCTTGTGGGCAGTCTGGGAACCTCACCAATAAAAGCACCAAAAAAAACCCCAAATCAAACGCCCCTGCCATTTAATACACAAAAATGAACAAATTGTTCTTTTTTATATGCAAGTTGACAATGTGTGGTTCAGTATTTTCTGTTCTTCTCTCTCCACATCCTGCCTATGCTAAAAAAGTAGTGAGGGAGATGGAAAAGGCTGTTATCCAGTTTTGCAAAATATAACAGACATATAATACTCAACATGTACCATATGCTAAGATAATACGAGAATATTTTATTTAGCTGCTTTGGACTAGTAATAGTCAATAATTGTGACAAAGCTCTGATCCTAAGCTATGTGAAAAATTCTTTGCTCTTATTAATAAAAAGCTCCAAGATGGCGTTTGGTGCAGTTGTTTTATCTTTTAGTCTGCAATAATTAAGACATATTATAAGTAATTATGTAAGTGTTGCACATTTCCAAAATTGCCATGATATAAAAAACTTAATAAAAGTCACCAACCACGTGGCTGACATCTTGGTGGTAGTACCTGAGTCACCCAAAACACCAGAATCTTCTGCTTCTTGGTTTTCTTCTTTGACTGCAGAGTTGAAAAGATATTGGGGTTCAAATTGAGTGAAGTAATCATAGAGATACCTACATGCACCTAATCAGGGAAGAATGCTAACTGCAGAAATTTGGCACACCAGGGTTTTGCATTTATGATATTTTCAGGACAGCTCTAAGGCCACATACTAAAAGGCATGAACAGGAAACCTAAAAAAGTCAGATAGATTGTGGGTTCCCCTCCTCCCCTCCATAATTATTTCTTTCAAAAGAAATTACTAATATTTGACTGACTAATTCTAATTAGGTAACAAACCTACATTTCATATTTATTTGTTCACCACCACTTCTCAATTTCTAGCAAAATCTGTTTGAAAAAGATGAGAAATCAAAACTGGAATACAGAGCCAAGATACTTGGTGAGCTTCAGCTGGGATCCAGCCTTTGTTGACTGACACCAACAAGTGGTAATGAATCCAGAGTGAAAAACTGAGAAGCATTTAGAGAGCTGAAGTGAAGGACTGCAGCCAACTTGCTGCACTGCCAAGCCCCAGTTGCAGTCTCTGCACTGGCTCTGCTGTTTTATATGGGCAAGCAAGGTTCCCCAGCAGCATTACAATCTGGGCTTGGTTAAAAATGGGTCCCTCTAGACAGATTTGAGATAGATGCTGTTAACTCTTCAGCTTTCCACATATTGTCAAATAGGTTGGGATTTCAGATGGTCCAAGTCAAGCCTTGGCTTCTTTCTCATCTCATAAGTGGAACTTGATTCCTCAATTTAAATCTGAATTCTGACAATCAAAGCACGTGAAACCCATCACTAGCAGAAGTTAGGCAAGCAAGGGCTATGACAAGATCAATGGGGAAAAAAGCAAACATTCCCAAGGTAATTCAAATAACAAGCTAGTACCAACCAAAAGAGCAGACTGAGTTACAATGACAGATCTGAAGCTTGTAGAGCTATCCCACAGGAATTTTTCTCACATACAGGGTATTTTCAATATGTAGCTTCTGCGTAGCTTCCCAGAAATGAGAGATGAAGCATAGCAATTCTCTCCACTTTTCCCTGCCACCAGCTTGAAACATTGCTTTTAATCAGCTTTCTTTTTTAAGGGGCAGAGACACACAAGTTGCACCCTAGACACACAAGTCACTATCCTTTTGCAGCACCTTTGTCTATGTATTCTTCCTTAATATTAAAATCACTTTGATTTATGAAAGTGTGCTGCAAATAGAGGATTGACACTGCATCTACATAGGATAAGAACTGACAAGAGAGCTAACTAAATAATTAATCTGTGTAAGTGATAACTCATTTCTAAAATGTTTGTTAAATTTCCCTAAGTTACCCTATGTATTAAGAAAATACAAAATAAAACCTGAGCTCTAATGAAAAAAAAAAAAAGTAGAAAAAATGTCACAAATAGCCAAAGGGATGATTTTCTAATCTAGAAAAATTCCAAGTGAAAGCTTCCATCAATCATTCTACAATTACCTATCTATTATGAATGACAGTAGATCCTGAACATAGGCAGCATAACCATACAAAGAATGCAGACTGTTGCCATCAGCAATGGCAGGACAAATAACCAAGGATTGGTTGTGCTGCAGGAAAGTAGTTATTACCTCTTCACAGTACACCTGCAAGTATGAAAATGATAACTGAATGTATGATTAAGTGTAGCAGCCATGCTTATGTCATATGTAATTAATAAGCCCTATACTAATAAAGCCATCAACAAGTAAACTGAGAAGAAATTCAAGGGCAAAAGATAAACAGAGAATACCTTTGCATGATGTATCTCTCCTGGTTAATAAGAAATCATGTTATAGAGTTAAAACACCAAATAAAGAAGAAGCCCATAAATTAAACCTGAACATTATATATCTACAGAATCCAGGACAACTCTGATGGGAAGAATATATTGCACCAAAGAGTAAAACTCTATTCATCCCTCAGTATAAGTACCAAGTAATCAAATTTATGCTAAAAACAGGAAATGAAGCCTTGCTGTGGTAGAACACAAAACTCCTGAAACACATAATATATTCATTGAGATATCCAATTCTTATGCATATAGATATTACTGAATTCTAGTACTGCAGAAGAGACCAAAACTGAAGTGTTGCCCAACTTATGTGAACTTCTACCAGACTTCCAGAGTTTAATGAGCAACTACTTCACCAGATGATCAGACAAAATGTCTCCATCTCCCTTGACCTCAGAGGTTTTTCACAGATGTTACTTGTATAACAAATTATTTTTGTATCAAATATCCATTCTACAGTTATGAATCCACTAATTATATCAAAACACAATAACCCTTGCCATACCTGTTGCATTTTACATAAAGCCATTAAGGTTTAAAATTCAATAAGAATGTAATTAACACTTTGAAAGGTACTGATGGCTGGGGCCCCATTTTTGCTCATTAATTTAACAACAAAACCTACCTGACTATTAATTAGGACATTTCTAACACAAGTGAAACAGCTGTAGCAGCCCAGGCTGTCCCATTATTATTTTCTTTTGCACTATGATTATTTAAAAGTGCAAGGAACTTCAACAACAGATACAGCAGCACAGATCCTGAAGAAAAAAGATTACAAATAGACTGAAAACTTACTTGACCCAAACAGACAAATTTATTGGAAGAGAACCAGGTGCTCTAGAATAAAAAACACATGCTTGTCTGACAGTCAGGACATTAAACAGAGGCTTTAAGAAGACTTTAATCTTTTTCAATTTTTTTCAAGGAGGGATTCTGAAATATTAAATACCACAGCCATGAAGAATAACAATGGATATAGCATTTGCTTTTGGAGCAAGTTGATCAGTACCAACACCAACTACAACTACAGAGAAGGAATCTCACCACTTCTGGCCAAAAAATCAAAAGGAATTACTGCATTTCAATTTTAAGCACCAGCCATCTGGAACAGGACAAGACAAGCTAGGCTTTCTAATCTCTTTCCAAGCATCAGTCTTGATTATTACTGACCTCTGAAGTCAATAACCTCAGCCTCCTCTCTTTGAGGCTTTGGCAGGGTGTCTCATTGGTCCCAATAACACACTCAGGAACTCTTCATGGAAAGAGAAGACATTTTCAAAACCCAGCACTAGACTGAAGAAGCTGCTTCTCCTTTCTCCACATTTGTTTGCTTAAAGACAATTTATATTTCCTGATTTTGCAAATCTGAAATTATTTGTTGTATCGATTTATAAGCTTTTTCTTCATTATGTGCACTTACAATGTCTACTGTTAGTTAAGAGGAAAGTCTGACCTCTAATTAAATTGTGTCAGTCTTCATCTTTGCTGCCATCTGTAGGTACCTTGAATGGTACAAAGAAGACAAGAAGCGAGTTTGGATCTGATCAGGTAACAGTCCTGTGATCAGGACCTGTGTTCACGAGAAAGTGTGATGTTCTTGTTACCTGTCCCTCCTGATTTTAATGTTAAAATTAAGCAGCAAAATATAAAAGATAAAACATACAACAGCTCGTGGCTTTGTCTCATCTTGTACCTCAAAGTAATAAAAAAAAAAAAGACAAGTTAGAATCACAGAACCGTACAATGGTTTGGGTTGGAAGGGACCTTAAAGACCATCCAGTTCCAACCGCTACACCATAGGCAGGGGTGCCATTCACTAGATCAGGCTCCTCAGGGCCCCTTCCAGCCTGGCCTTGAATAATTCCAGGGATGGAACATACCCACCTTCTCTAGACAACCTGTTCCAGTGCTTCACCACCCTCTGGGTAAAGAATTTCTTCCTAACATCCAGTCTCAACATGCCCTCTTTCAGTTTGGAACCATTTCCCCTTGTCGTGTCAGTATCTGCCTGTGTAAAAATTCCCTCTCCCTCCTTTTCATAAGCCCCTTTAAGGTACCACAAGGCTGTAATGAAGCCTCCTCCTCTCCATCCAAAACAACTCCAGTTGTTGGATCTGTGCTACTTTACAGCATTGTTACACTGTGGTATGCACCGGGAATTTTGACTGTAAATATGAAATACAATTCTTGGTGCATGTCGGGTAGTTGAAACTCAGTTTCTTTTCAGTGAACTATGCAATGTTTTAGCAAAACTGTTACTGTAAAGAACTATTTCCAAAAGAAAAATAAACCAAAAGCAGATAGGTTGATCATAATTTTAAAGCCATTATGATCAGTTTTGGAAATCTGAAATTAAACAAGTGAGGCCAGAAATTGAAATGGTTGATTTAATGACTGCACAATTTTAATACATAAAAATAGATACTTAGTAATGAACAAGTTTATACAAACCAGATTTCCTTTGTATGGTACAAAACAATGATGGTGCTAAAAAAAGATTTGCTGGATTACAGGGCAAGACAAAAGAACAACAAAACATCACTGAAGAAAAGTTTTAAAATTATCAGAGGCTTATTTAATAAATACAGTGCAATGCTTTCATTTAACAAATACAAAATTTACTATTTAATTTATCAACATCAGGAAATATACAAAATGTCTTTCAATGACAATCTTATTTAAAAACCGATGCAAATACAATAGCTTTTATAGTATTCTGAGGTAATATTACATATTAAATCAAAAAAAGCTCCAATAAATAAAACTAAACTGAAGGCAAAGTGCAATTCAGTGAAAATGAGAAGATAAAGCTTTATTTTAGCAATAATAGATAAATAGTTATTAAAAGTGGGCTTGACCCATAAAAAAATATTTTGGCTAATTTGCCATGTTTTCAGATAAACTGTATAGCTATTTATTTGTAAGCCGACCTTCCATGAATCCAACTCTACAAAGAGGGGAAGGGGGCAGGTGTTTGTTCCCAGATTTCTCAACTAACCCCATATTCAGGTATTAGAAATTTAACATTGTTTGAAGTTTTGTAGTTCATTCAGTGCAACAGTGAAAGTTTCATTTATTCCTTAACATCTGAAGTCCCGTAAGTTAAAATTTATTTCAAAAACTCCATTTGGGAGAAACAATGTAAAATGCAGAATTTTTCAGTGCTCCTTTTAACACTCTCATGTTAACCTAGTTTAATTCCAGGCTAAAGTCAATTGAAATTTTACAACTGGTTTCAAGGACATTACAATGAATATAATGCCCAATATTCTAAAATATCCTAATAGTTATCACTGCCTTAATAAAACAGTAAAATCACCAGTAATTTATCAACTGGATAGAAGAAAATAAAATTTATATTTTGCTATTGAAGAATATCCACAACAGCTTCGAAACTGGATTAGATCAATTAGTTCATAATCTGTAAATATTTTAATTATATGTAAATAATACAGAGAGAGAAAAGAAGACTAATATAATATTTGAGCACAGACACTACAAGATATTTAATCATCCATGCCCTAGCAGAAGTCAGTGGGGAAGGCTGACAAATTAGATGACAAAGTGTCTCGAATGACCTGGGCCTCATCCAGAAAAATCTATAGGAAACACAGTAGCTATTCATATTTAAAAATACTATACTGAATGTTGATAAATTCTTTCTGCTTAATGATTAAACCCCAGATTTACAATTACATCAGTATTTTAGAACCATTTATTTCCCAGCTCCTAATTTACTAACTCAGAACAGACATACCAATTATTTTTTCATGTAGTTTGCGCAGTGAAAACCACAAAACATTATATTCAAATGCTGGTCTTCAAGTTAATGAAAGCTTCAAAATTCTTCTGAAATGTTATTGTATTCACTTTTGTCACAGCTTACTTGAGACATTCAATAAAGGTGCTGAAAAAATGATAGCATGATACACTATATCTGTTGGCCATGAACTGTAGATTTAATTCTCTTCCTAAAACATATCATCATATGTGGAATTTATTTAAAATATCTAGTTTTGTTTACTATAATGCTACAGTAGATTGGGTTATTTTGCTGTAAAGAATGAACAGACAAGTTCCTTAATACCTGCAGCTTGAACTTGAATCCCCTCAAGCTGAAAAAATACCTTTTAACACTCTTGTACAGTCAAGTGTAAAAGCTGAATATAGAGCATCTAAATTCTCTTATTCATAAAAAATAATTTTTTAGCAGTAAAGGACACTATCAAAACCCTATTTCTTCACAGGCAGTTATTTAATCTTTAGACAGCTGGTTTCACTAAGAAGGAAAACCAGAATAATAAAACTACGTACATTTTATGAAGACTAAAATTTCTATTTGTGAAAAAATGGCTACATGCTGATGTTATATTTTTTCTTTTATTAATGTTAATTGAAAACATTCTACCACTGGAATTAACTAATAAAGAAATATTCTGTATATTATCTCCCAGTGGGATACCTTGATGTAAAGTAATTATGATTAATGATAAAGTGCTATCAAGAAAAAACTAAAACTCAAAAATTGTCTTAGCTGGGTTTCGTTTATCAAAGAGATGAGCTTTTTGTATAAAGAAAGCTACTTTTTGTGGCAAAGCAAGCAGTAAATATATTGCCATCCAGGAAAAACGATACATTTCATATTTAATTTAAAAAATAATCTAAGTGAGATAAAACTGGCACAGTAAAAAATAATCTGAGATAAAACTGGCACAGTACCAAGAGACATAACAATGAAAAGCTTAAAGGCACAATCAGAAAAGTGAATGCTACATAAAAATGCTGTTCTTTGAGTATTTAATTTTATTCTAGACCAAACCCCTCTGCATTTGAAATTCCAATGATCAGCTTTTGCTTCAGTTCCTTCTTGTTCTTGTAAGGAGGGAGACAAAGCTGGTTGAAGCAGGTATGGGCCACTGGTAACCTAATAATTTAAAAAAGACCCAACAAAACACATTTAATAGTAATGCAATAGAAGTGGAACACTGCCAACTGCCTACATATTTTCAGTTAAACATTACTTAAATAAGAAACCCTGTAAAAGGAACATTTATTCTAATGTTTGTTCAAGTTCTGCTGAATGCAAAAAAAACACCACTGTTGGTCATAAGCATCTCAGGTGACTCTGTTTGCCTTCAACTCCCTATCTTTATTTTTTTGTTAAGTTGGAAACATCTCCTTCCAGATTTTGGAAATTCCCAGTACCACATGACTTCTCTAAACACAAAACATGGGTACAGACAGAACCCACAAGACAAAGAAGGAAGGTGAGTCCTGCAGTAGGTACAGACAAACCTTGAGGAACCACAGTTATATGAGGATACAGAACTCAAAGTTCAGCCTGATACAAAGCATCCTTACAGACATCCCTCAGTGCAGAGCTCTAAGGAGAGGACTGAAATGATGGACACTTCCAGTTACAAGTTTCTTCTGAGAGAGAGTTCGTATTCATCTATTGCAGATACTGCTAAGAAATGCCTGACTGATACACTGGAAACTGCTTCTCACTAGAACAGACTAGTTTGACAAATCACAGATAATAAGAAGCCACAGGATCTTCTTGCCCTTTAAATTCTCGAGTGACATGCAGGACAACACTGAGGATAAGGACTTGTCCTACAGCTGATAATACTTGAGGGGAGAGAGGAGAAACACAGTGAGCTGAAGCTCAACCTGATGCTTGGAAAACGCCCTGAAAAATGTCTAAAACTCAGACAATTAAAAGTTAAATTTTTGTATGTGACACAAAAACTCTCTAGGTCTCCCTTCATTTAAACCCAGTCTTTTGAAGGGCAGCAGCTTGGCCTTTGATCATTGGCAAATGTTCTTGAAAGGGGGTGGAACTGCCCAGATCTGGAAATGCAAGCTACTTTTATTTAAAAGATCAGCAAAGACTGGTTAATCAGACTGGAGTCACATGCTTCAGAATTTGGAAAGCTGAGAAACTTTTATTAATTTCACAATTTTTATTGCTATTATATTCTTTGATCCTACTGTATGAGCAACATACCTACATTCATCCCTGTGCAGACACCCTGACAGCGACAATTATCTTGCAAAAGAGACCTACATCAGTTTAAAATGCACACTATTTCAAACCCCATTTTCTAGTTTCTAAGAAAAGGAACAAACAGAAATTTAATGTTGACTGATTTTTCTTCGCTTTTTATCAGATCCTCATGCTCCTTTAATGTTATTGGAACCAGTTATTAGCTCATTGAAAAAGGCATTAGAAATACCCCAGTAATGAGATAAATTGAATTTAAAAACAAAACCAAAGTTTATTTTGTTTATGCATTTAGTTCAGATCTACACAAAAAAAGCAACAAAACTTTTACTTTAAAATTATAATTCCATTTAAGTATTTTGATAACTGTAAATGTTTGAGAAATCTAGGTCAAGTCAGTAATTGCTGCTTATCAGTGAGTTTCAGAGCAGCCAGTTTTTCTATACGACTTTCCAAATTATTTTAACTGACAATCTCTAGTCTTGAGAAGACAAATACTAGCTGAAAAGCATGTGGAATGTCTCAAGTCAATTTAATACAAAATAAAACACTACCAGAAACATAAGAACTTGGCAAGAACAATGTAATCCTCACAATGAAATTGCAAGAAAACTTGTTCCTGTATCTTCTGAGCAATTTCTCTATAAGCCATACACCAGAGGCCCTAAAGGAATGCTGCATCTTTGCAGCCATACGTGTTAAAATTCTTATTTAGACCATCAGGAGAGAATCAAAGCATCTTCTGCAGCTGCAGGGGCTGCTATAAATAATGCCATCAAAATCAATGAATTCAGAAAAAATCATATCCAAGATATATTTTCATTTTTTTCAGCTGTCATGTATGAATGATTAAATGAATAATTTATTTGAATTGAAAATATGTAAGGCATCACTATTAATAAATAATTACTGGCCTAAAATGTAAACATTGCCTGGAGACAATTTTATAATAAATAGTCACCTGCAAAATCTATGCAATCACTAAATAAGCATAACATTTTGAAGTCAAACTAAGGGAGTTCAAGCAGTTTCTTCCTTGTACATTTGCTTGCTCTTCTTTAAAAAAGACACTCAAGAGAAATAAGGGCTGTTGGGAAACAATTTAACAAAAATATGTAAAACCCCCAAAACGCTACTTACCAATTCGTGGATGTTTCACTCTTTGAAATCTTGAAATTCAAATCAGCCATTCCTCCCACAGGTACTCTGTCACTTCCTGTAGCAAAATGTAGCAGCTTTTTTTGAAGGTCAAGAGAAAATCCAAGTACTACATCCCAGAAGTATCTATGTTCAAGGCAGAGAGAGAAGAAAATGTTGCCAGATGAAATATCATGACAAAACAGTATGAAGATGATAATACAACCACAAGTACTACACGATGAATGTCACTTACTGAGAATTTAATTAATGTAACATATAGGACATCAGTAGTATCCCAATATACAAGGTTAAATTCCTAAGGAATTGGTAAGTTCAATGTTTTATTAGGTTTGGAATTACGTCTTGTTAAATGATGTCCCAATTCACCTTCCTATGAAAGTATAAATGCCTTCTGGTCACTAATAAATGTCCTTAGTATCAAAGAGAATTTAAAAAAATGACTATTTTTAGAAGACTGGATTATAAAGACTCATATTTTGTATGGAAGCTATTCTTTTCAATCTGTCTCCACTTCCACCTGGTCATAACCTTTTAAAGATATTCAGCAACACATACCACTAACAGCCCTTCCTCCTGAGGATAATTTAATGTGTCTTTGTCTTATTTGGAAATAGGTTTCTATTAAACCATTCTCAGATTATCCTTGAAGAGATTATTGGCAAAACGTTAAGGTTTTGATGTTTCCAAACTCAGTAATTAGAACAAAACCCCCAAGCCTACCGTATAGTGAGATCAGTTTTCTGGTAGCCCTCGTATTGGGTAGTCCTCTGCAAAGCAGACATATCCAGCTCAGGGCTGCCACAAACAAGAATTTCTACCTCTTCTGGACGAAGCAGCTGCCAGAAATCAAGGATAAAATATTTATGAAAAAAACCAGATAAATGAATGGAATGCAATGTCATTCAATAGAAGTCTCTAACTTGGATATATACTGATTATAGAAAAATTAATCCATCAACCCTTTGAAGAATCTCTTACTAAGGTATATAGTAAAAAGCAAAGTACAGGATAACACAATACTCTAGTGTATTTCTTTTGTATCTCACCTCTTTTTCATTCTTACATTTATGACACCGAATTGCCTGCCATCTGATTAGATTACAAATGGGTCAGGAAGAAAATTAAGTTTGTATGTATGGAATTCTCAGCGAGGGTCTTGATGTCAATTTTGGTTACAACTCCACTTAATTTACACTGACAAGTCCCAGTGCAGGTGGCTGAGCACCAGTGGCTGACATAACTTTGCTCTTAGTTGTACACACTGCTGTGCAAACCTTACTTACTCATTTACTACAACATTGTAATATTGTATGGAAGTTTTGTCATGGCATTTCAATGGGTTCTCGTTCTCCTCCCAAAACCTTCCCTGCAGTTATTTACATCTCGCCTTGATGCAAGCATGTCATAGTTCACTTATTACACAGGAATTGAGAAAATCTCAAGCAAATTGTAATTGCTTCCCTCTTTCTCAGTGCAGAAGGGATGATGTCAATTACAAAAGTCACTCCGGCAGCCAAACAGGACTGAAAAGAGAATGTTTCAGCTCAACCTCACTGAGTCATGTTCTTGCAAAAAGTAATAGATTTTTTCAGAGGAGTCACTCAGGAGCACAGACATATACTTTTATAAATCTTACAATCATCCAGCACAATTTGTTTAATTTAGATAAGACATTATCAAATACTTGAAACAGAAGTGAAGAGTTGTTTCACTTTCTTCTTACCAGTAATGCATATGAAGCACAGACACTATGAAATCCATAATAAAAAGCTGCAAATGGTTTGTAGATGGATTTGTTGAGAAGAAAATCAACATAGAGCTGCACATACTCTAAAAAAGAAAAACATTTTGTTACATGATAATAATTTTAATCAATGATTTGTTCCACTCTCCCAAATTGTACTGCATTATGAAAAATGAATGCATTTCATTTTAGATATGATTAAATTGGCAGGCATAGCAGAAAGGACTAGTCATTTCATTTTCACACTGTTAACAAAACCCTAGGCTTATAGGAATGAAAAAAACCTTAAATCTGCCAAATATGTGTAGTTCATATATATTGAGCTACCTTTCCTATTCTTATTTGTGACTGGAATTTTATCTCCATTTGGCTTTAAGCTGTAAGATTTTATAACACCAAATTCTTCCTGAAAAACCTAGAGAAAAAGAGAAGTCAAGGTCAGTACTGGAAAATACATTCATATCCTCACAAAGTTTGCATTTATTATGTTATGTATTTCCCCTGTCTCTCTCTTTAACAGCACATGCTGGAATTCTGAGGGTTATGGGGTTTTTGAAAGTTAAATATTACCATTTTCAACAAATTGCTCAAGAAATTGGTATTCAAAGTAGAAAAATGAAGCCTGTTACACAATGGCATGTCAAACTGACCTGCATACTCTGGAGCCACACAGCTTTTCATACAAAAGAACAATCTAGAAATAGTAAATACAATTAAGAAGCTATTTGTTCTGTTGTAGCTTGCCTAGGAACTAAAAAGTACCTACTTGAAATTTTATTAACTAGTATGTGTTCTAAAGCAATAAATAAATGAAAAAGACTTTCTTGACTAAAGCAGCAGTTAAGAGATAAAGGTCAGGCGAAACTCCCATGACTTGAACAACCTATTGCTGGAGTGAGATTTCCTGGACAGAGTGCATAAAGGAGCCAAGGAAGCTCTGAATAGCTTCTGGGTTAGACAGAAAAGGGATTGCCTTGCAGCCAGATGAATTCTGCAAGCCAGGGCACTGATGGCAAGGTGATGGTGTCAGAGAAAGCAAAGAGCTGGAAATGCAGCAGTAGCTGGCTCTGGACCCTGGCAGTCAGCACTTGGATGCACCTGCACGGTCAGGGAACAACAGCTCAAAGCCTCCTCATGGGGCCAGTCCCTGCATGCCCAGAGGCCCCAGCACAGACCCAGTCTTGAAACCTGTGCAGGTATATTCCAAACAATCAGCAATCACACCATAGAAGGCCACTCTATTGCCTTATCAACATTCGTAAAAATGACTAAACAAGTTTGAGAATCCCTTAATAACCTGAAAGGTTGAGTAAAAATCCTCTTCGACATTGCCTTCATAGGATAGAAGTTCACTTAGTCCGTGGGCCAATTCCTACAATATGAGTAAAAATTCTTTAGTAAATCCACAAAACTAAGTGGTTTGATGCACTATGCAAGGACATGCCACAAGCACTACTTTATACAGAAAGTATCTTGGAAAAAGCCATATATTTAAAATGCATGCAAAATACCCCCATCACTGCTTAATTAATATGTGCATTTTTTCATATATGTAACAATTTTCTTTTTACTATGGAAAATGTGTCTATGCTCTTATCAGATTTTGGTATTTGGACTTCAAGTAGATCAATAAAAATACTGCTATGCTAGAAAACATGGAGATTTTCTGTTTTCAGCAGCAGAAGGAGACAGTCTTTGCTGAAAAAAGAAGCTGTTTTCAACAGTTTATAAATCAAGAATTAAATACAAATAATACAGGTTTTATATCAGTAAGTTAGCTTCTTTAAAAAAGGTTATACTTACAGGCATGATCTGAAACAGGTCATCTAATGTGACATCACAGATGCCTACAAGTGTGTTATGATCACAGGGAACAATGGGAGGACTCAATAATTTCTTGTAACAGCAAGGTGGGAAACGAATATCCAAGGTGATGCTATTATATACAGCCAGTCCCATAAGCTATATATGTCAAGTAAGTTAAGGGCAAACTTGACATAGCCTTATTACAGTTAGTGTTCTAGTAACTAAGAAAGAATATTCTAAGATTTTATTCAGCATGCTCTAATTCATGCTCAACAAACAGAAGGAATGGAAATTATTTATTTCTGGACTGACAGTTTAAAATGCAGTTTTCTATTTCAATTAAATAGAGGCTAAAATGGTCAAATGACATACATTGACTGAACACTTGAGGATCTTATTCATAATTTTCTGCACAAGTACTTCTACAATATATTGTTTCAAAGTATTGTTATTGGAAAAAAAGAATTGGATAAATATATACTCAATTCAAAAGTTCTAGTGAGAGCTCAATATAGCAATGTTTCTTTTAAATAGATCTAAAAGTATAAACACAAACCTGCTCTGGCGAAGTGCAAAAAGCCACATATTTATCAACAGGGACTTAAATGAAGCATTAATGCATACAGGTACATTGATGCTTATTGAATGAAACTCAGAGGTTTAAGTACATAAAAATTAAGTCTTATACACAAAAAATGTTGCATGTTTAAATCTTGATTCTAGTATGTTCTAACTGTAAAATGTACCATGTACCCACACATCACCATTTTCTTCCTACTTTTAGTTCACTTGCTTGAATGATATTCAGAACAGTTCATTGAAAGTGGGGCACAGTTGAGTACACAACCCCCGAAGAAGCTTTAGCCAGTGCCTTGTTTCAGCCCCGTGCCCGTTCACCCGATGGCTCATCGTTCAGCACCGTCTAGTGGACATAAAAGGATACAGCTCCAACCAGTCGGAATTCAGAATAGTTATCGCATTTAAAGCTGCTGAACCAATGGCAGTGCGAGTCCTTGTGGTAGGTAAACATGCCTGTAGAACAGCAACGTGGCCTTTACAAAGCCTGAGCTTCAATAAAGACTTGTACACAGCCTCACCTTTGTCACACGTGCACCCTTAGAAGTGCCCCCTTCAGTGTCCAGATCTCCACACTTGTTCCCTCTTCCCACCCATGGCAGGAGCCTACAGGCAGGTGCTTGGGAAGGACCACCAAGGGCAGAGCCAGGCCTGAAGCAGCTTCAAGCCCATCAGCACCCTGTTGGTGCTGGTATAATCTGCTCTTTGGGGCCCCTGGTTGTGGATATTCTGCACTGACTCTGTACAGTCTGTTTCTTCACTGCACTTTAACATCTGTACAGCCAGAAGCATTACCTAACTAAAATTGCAATGTAATTTATTTCTTCCTTTCTTCTAAGTCAACAGCAGATACAATCTCTAAAAACACAGGTATGAATCCCATGATACAAATACCAAAAGCTTTACCTTCTTAGAATAGAAGTCTGTAAAAGGTTTATGTTATAAACACACTAGCAGCAAAGGGGTATATTTCATATTTTCTGTCAAAAAATTTTATCAGAGAAGTTAAAAAAGCCACTTACAGGTCTAAATGAAAAGACAGATCCTACTGAAATCATGAGTATACACTAGTTTGACTGCTATTTGCATCAGATTTGGAACATCCTGTTTTAAAGAGTGACAGAACATAAAATCCTATATACTGAAAGCAGATAACAGCTTTAAAATGCCTAGGAAGTATTGCCCAGAGAAGCAAGACATACTCTAGATAAGCATGCACTAACAGTGAAATTAATTTCAGCAATGCTAAAGTAAACTGGATGAAACATCATGACTGGTTTTAATTTGTTGGTATGAAACGGGCCAACAGCTTATTATTGTTTCCACAGTCTGTACCAACCAAAGCACTGAGTAGTTTCAAGGACATCTTGTATGCAATAGCTCACTGCACGTGTGTTTGAAGATAAAGCTGGTAAAAAATAATATTTAAATGAAAAAAAAATTTAAATCCTTCTGATTCAAAAAAAGAATGAAAATCCAACTTGTCTCAGGGACATCCAGTTCTTACGATAAATTACAGGCAAAAATCTGCATTCATGTTTTTCCTCCCTACTCTCCTGAACAATTTATGTTTTGAACATCAGCTCAAAAAGGTGCTCATCACAAAATGTTTAGGCAGTGCCTTCATCACAAGCAACAGAACAGTTGCATGTAAGGCAGAGTAAGGTTTGCATACTAAAATATGGCAGGGATGCAGGACCAAAATAGATTTCAAATCCCATTTATTAATTGTCCACAGCAAGATGAACAAAACATTGGAAAACACATAGGAGAAGAGACAGTTTAGCTAATTATGAGTTCTTAAATTCCAGGAGTTAAATCTAAGGGATTAGTTAAACTAGAAAGTGTAAAGAATAGTGATGTTTTCCATTCCAAGCTTCTGATACACCTTATTTGCAACTTAGTCATTAAAGACAGCAGAGGATACAGTTCCTTTCCAAGGGACATTAATTATTTCTGAACTCCTCCCACACTTGGCTGATAGTCGTAACAATGAAAGAATTTACACTTTAAAGCAAGGAAGCCTGCCAGAGATGGTGAAAAAATAAACTACTCTGAATGTTTCCAAACTCATCAGTTACCAAGCTCTGCTGACAACATTCTTCCTAACAGAGCTGTCAAACTTACAGAACACTTTTTTCAGGATAAATTCTTTCCTATTAAGGCTGTTACCATCAATGTCATGTCTCCACATAGACCCCTTTTTACTAGAAAAAGGGCTACAGACAAATAATGATCTCAGCAGATTTGAGGACATATTTATGACTTAAAGTTTTGTATCTTTAGAAGAAGTCCTATAAACAAGAAGGACCGTGCACTTAAGGGACATGAACACTTTCAGGAAAAGACAGACAAGCTCTTGCATTCTACAAGTGACTATCAGGTGTTATGCTCAAGTCCCTGGAAATCAATGTTGCTAATTTAAAAGCCAGCCTGGAAACAATTTAACCCACTGAATCATCAGTAATGTATCCACACTCAATTTAGAAAAGCTAAATTTCTCATTTGAGAAATTACTGGAGTGGGAAATAAAACCCACCCAGATACACCTTCAGCATCACAAAACAAGTAGATTAAACTGCTTGTTTTTATGACTGCTCATTCATGTCTTACAAACTCCTATTTGCTCAAAAAGTCCTCAGTTTTTTCCTCTGGGCATGCAAATATCATTATGGGCTCACAGGTCCTGATAACAGCAGAGGCAGGCTATTTCATTCAGGCTCACACCTGCCTATACTGTCTCTGCACCTGACTAAAGGACCTTTCTTTCCTGAATTATCTCAGACTACTTTAAGAATACTGGCTACACAAATAATACAAACAGAACATACAATGAGAAAGATTCAAATAAGAACTAACTTCGACTTAGCCTAATCACAGAAATAGTGTTAGAACTTGCAGACACTCTTGGAGCTACTATCAGCACCAACAGAAACAATTGATATCCTGGAGATCAAGGTCGCAGTTTGCTAGAACTGAGCACAGTAACAGCATCCAACTGTAGCTACTTACAAAACCCAGGAGAAATCCCCAAATCAGGAATATGAAGACAAGAGAAAATGCAGCATGAGAGGAAAGAGTCAAGGACGGAAGATGATAAACCAATACATTTGGCCTTATCTCCACTCGAATATTTGCTAAACCATTGTTCAGGTTTAGACTGAGATAATTTCCTTCATAGCAGCTAGTGCAAGGCTACTGATTTCTGCTGAAAACAGTATTTATAATAAAAAGAATTTTTCATTATTGCTGAGCATTGTTTACACAGAATCTGAACAAATTTTTGCATTGTACCTAAGAACATTAAGAGGACTCACCATAATCTGGATGAAAAATCTGGCGAATTAGAAGAAGAAACCATTCTTTTGTCAGGCCACCCATATCAAGACCAGCTTCTCCTACAAACGTGACTTTTAACTTCTTTTTTAGATCTGCCCTCTTTCTTGCTAGCTATTGCAAAACAGGTAGGGAAGAAGAAAAAGATTCAAGATATTATTACTACCTCTAACCACAGAGAACACAATTCTGTCTCTACCACTCTTGCTTTCTTTACACTATTAATTTTCAGAATTTTCTACTATATTAAAACAATTTATTTACAGATGCAAGACAATTATGACTACTTGCCATCATCAACTACTTTGCACATGGTGCTTGAAAAGAAGTTGGTAGTGTGTAAACAGACTTAAACCACTACATACAATGAATTGAGTCTGTCTCAAATATTTTGGACCTTTTTTACTTTTTACAGAAGACATTCTACCAGGACGAAATGGCAAATTAAGAAAATATTTAGAAATAAGGAGGTAAGCTGAAAAACTTTCAACATTTGGACACCATTTGGTTCAGCATAAGATATCTTCCAAAAAGTACGAGCTGCTTTTTAAAACTGTGCTTTAGACAATGGTAACAAGCTCTTGTCATTGCTTTGCCCTAAGAGAGAGCATTTCATCCAGTTATGCAAAAAACCTGCAAACAATTAGACTACAGCCTTTCATAATTAACAGTGATCTTTCAGATTGAGTCCCTATACAATTTTTCTTTAAATCATTAATTACTGGCCAACTCCAGAGAAAGTGTTTAAACCAGTCAGGGAGATGCATGTGCCAAAGTAATTTCCATGCTGTTAACTGCTCAAGTAAATTCCTGTTGCACAAGTTTTATAATTATGGGTATTTGTGTTATTTGAAACAAGTTATTCATTAGCTGAATTTATTTTCCTTGCCATTTTTTTAAAAATTGAAATACAAATAAAACATCTTCTCCCTCACTTGCCATTCCCCATAACTTTGAGAATATGAATAATACGATTTTACTCATCTCTGAAATGGGCAGAAGAAAACATCAGAAATAAAAAGGAGAATATTTTGACCATTAGAACTTTTGAAGTTGTTCTCGGTTATTTCAGTGTGGTAAAAACCCCCTACAATGCCTGAGAGAAAGTAATAATATCACTCCTATTTCTTCTGTCTTAGGAGAGAAAGCCAAAATGAACATAAGTTTAAACCTACATTTTCTGACATGAGTAATTGTTATGGGTTCACCTAGGTGGGCCTAGATTTGGGCTCTGAAGTCTGGACTAGGCCGAAGCTGTCAGCTGACTTGAGCTGGGCTGAGCTGACAGCTGACCTCTTCTAGCCAGTAATTTTGTATTCCATACCACATTATGACATCATCTCCAGGGAAGTAGGAACCAGTGTGGGAGTGGTTAAGGCAGTCGCTTCTCAGCCCTCCTCTTGGGAGGACGCACGATGCTGTCCCAGGGGGGATGGAGAGGACCAGGCCCACCACTGGCTCACAGGGTACCTCAGGAAAGTAAAATGCATTGTTCTGGGTCTCTCCTTTCTGCTTGGGTTTGTCTCCCTGGGGAATAAGGTTCTTCTTAAGTAATGTGTAGTTAAGACAGTAGAATTTGTGTGTTCGTTAAGAAGTTGAGGTGGGGAACTTGTTGTTGTAGACTTGTGTGAGTGTATATTTGTACTCTCTTCTAATTGTCTCTTTCTTTCTGTGAAAAATATATGTAGATTTAGTATAAATGCAGTTTGAAGTGTTTTTTTTTCTTTCCCCTCTCTTTTCCTCCCTTTCCCTGGTCTTAGGAGGGAGGTTTTTCTCTCTGTGCTTGGGGGGGGTTGGCAGTTGCTTATCTCAAACCAAGACAGTAATCAAAATTTATTTCATTGTTTTTACTACCTGGACTTATTTTTCAATATAATTAGGCTGTTCTCAATGCTGAGCAGGAAACTAGATTTCATTAAATAATGTTCATTAGCAAGGTTCAGTGGATACTGAAGAATTGCCTACTTTAATGGACATATTTGTTCCATTTATAAAAAAAGGGAAAATTACACTCAAGAATGTGAAGAATTAGTTAAAAGCAAGATAAGAATTTAAGAAAAGAAAGCCCCAAATAATTCTTATAGGGTAGAGAAGTTAGGGGAAAAAAAAGAATAAAAATATTCCAAGAACTAGAACAGAACAAACTGACTAGGGATTAGTCACCTACTATTCATGCTCCTATCATGGACTCAAGTCCTACATACCATAATAATTATGCACTGTACTTTTAAAACAAAATTACAAACACAAATACATACCATGTGCAAGCATGTATGTTTATTATGGGCTTGGTCTTAACCATGGAGCAGTAGGAGCACAGAAAATGAATTTCAGAATGTCTAACACAATCTATTCTGCAGCACTAGAATTGTGCCAGTAATGGAGTTCTTTTTTAATTACTATGTAGTTATAGTCCCAATCTCCTAGTGCAGAAAGATTTAAGTATGAAATAAAACTGAACTCTAAGTTCAATAGCTATTCTGCAGCAACACACCATTTAATTACATTTTTTGTTACCTCATCAAGTGAATCACTAACAAGGTGTGTCCTCCTCACTTTCACATTCAGGAATAACACATTCATGTCAGGTTTCTGTCTACGAGAGACTTTATCCACAAGGCTTTGCTGTTTGAATAAAAAAGAAACATCACACATGCAGTGTCTGCATGAAAAAGAACAAAGTGCCACACTTATTAAATGTAAACATTTCTCATTATCTTGCATTAAAGACATTTTCCTAAAATCATAGCTGCTTCAGCATCTTCTAAGAGATGGAGAGCAATTCTTTCCTATTGCAGAGAGTATTTTAAATTATATTTGAACTAATTTATCAGGAGGTTTAACAAGAAAGTGGCAATTGTGCAGCAACTTTTTCAACCTCACAAATTCTTCAAAATACAGATTCTGGAAATGGCTTGTGCTTTAATTAGCTATTCACAAATCATATCCAGCAAGACAGGAATGGACAGGTAGTGGTGCTGCTACACAGAGCACCAAGGAAAAGAGTCTCACGTAGCACCTGTAGAGAATCAACACTGAAAGAGGCAGACAGACAATGCCTCTTTCAAAACAGAAGAGGCTGCCCAGAAGCAGTACCACTTCCATGACTTGAAAGTATAAAGTTGAGTCTTGGTCTTCCATGACAACACATCTTCACAGAATAAAACAGGAAACAATCCAAAATTCTCACAGAATTTGTCTTCCTTACTTATCTTGTTAATTCAACATGCTACCACATTATGCTGATTTCTCAAAAGAGAAAAAGAATAAGCAAATTACCGTAACTTTCTCCGTAACACTGGTATGTATAACCATCCTGAAACTATGCACATAATACATTAAAAAATAACAAAAAAAATCCAGCATGGACATTCATAGACTGATCATAGTAAAACGACTTAAGTTCTTTTTTGAGGTAGCCCAAAATACTAGAAGTTTTAATGACAGGTTGTGTATAATGTCAATCTCAGAAAAACTTACAAAATACCGTAGGACATGATACAAACATTTATCACTATGTGACTTACCCGTGCAATATTTATCATCTGTTGTTCTGAGTCCCTTTGAATAATAACTTTTTTTGCTGCTATAGAAATAATAAATGGGTATTGACAGAAAGAAAATCTAACAAGAGAAAAGAAGATAAAATTTTTTTAGCATATAGCACATTGTTTTGTATTTAAGAATACAGGACTGAATTGTTACATTATCATTCAGTAACTATCTTCCATTCACTGACACTAATTGGCAAATAGCTGCTGGTTTCTTTCATGTTGTGTATATAGATACTCAATTCAGTTGAATAAATTGTTACTTGCAAATGGTGCTAGAAACTAATAATACTTATCCTCAATAAAGCTCATTTTTATTGTTTATTATTATCATCAAGAGACCTAATAAAAACAGTCATCATCTGCTTTAAATACTAAATTTTAATTACTACATTGAATTAAAGAGAACAATAATATCTTCTTACTAAATGAAAGAAAAACATTATCTCAGTGCAGCATTCTTAGGTACACAGTGGTAGTATTTCTGGTTTGGCTTATTTGCTACAGAACTGATTTTCAAAGGTTTTCCACAGGCCCTTCAGATTTAACCTGGGGTTACAGGTGTTTGGGACTTCTGAAACATCAGATCAGAGCCACATTTTACTGCAATCAGATAATAAAAATGGATTTGAAAAACTTCAGAAATCATAACGTAAGAGATTTTTTTATTACTGGTTGTTTGGGTGAAGTTTTGTTGATTTAGCTCATGCATCACCTAGCAGAAGTTCATACTGAAATAACACAGCCCACCTGATCTACTGGAAATCATAATCCAAAATATTTTACCAAAGTGTGTTGACTTAGTTCAAAGCATTATGTATTTTAAAATATTCCATATGGAGGGTAAATGAGGACTTGCTCCTACTTGTCCTTCTTGGTTGTCAGGTTGGTTTATATATCCTTTTGTTTTAAGTGGAACAACACAGAGTCAGAAGATGGAAAATTGAAAAAAAGTGTCCTTGTAACAAATAAACAGAATTATATTTACTTTTAGAATAATGCAGCTAGTCTTCACTTCAGCTACTCCAACAATTATGTATCAAGCAAACTTTGACATACATTGAATTCCCCGTGTCCCAGCTAACTGAAAAGAACTGGAGCAGGTGGAAATTTCACAGCCCTTTTATAAGATTGGATGTGAGTGCCAAAACAGCCAGATGGTGCCAATGGAAAAAAACGAAAATCAAAAAACATTCGAAGCTCAGCAGTATTCATATTCCCATCCTTTGACTGAGACTATGCAAAGCTTATCACACACCTTTTGCTATCATGTGTCATGGGTTTTGGAGTAGGTTGTTTTTTGCGGGTTTTTTGTCATTTATTTGGGTTTTGTGTGGTTTGGGTTTTCCTTCCCAAGCAAACTATCAGATGTAAAACAGAAGCCTGGCCTGAAATACCTGCTTTGGTGGAACAAATTATGCTCTTCAACTTTTCTCCAATTGCTGCTAAAGGCAGGGAAAATTGCACACACAAGAAACAAAAAGCTATGTTTAGAGGGTTGAAGTCTTAAATTAGCTTACTGAAAAGTCTTGAGATATGGGGAAATTTTAATTGATCTTGTGATTCAAGCTGTAAAGACTGAGTGATACATAGTGATATGCTGAAAAATACAGCTATGCATTTTTATTAAGAAAATGTTAATAAAATTTTAAACTTCAGCAAAAAGATGAAAAGTCACTTTCTCTAGCTCATTCTAAATCATACTGCTGGGCTGCCTCTCACAAGAGGAGAAATACCTTTGCAAGCTTTGAGTCTAAAGATTTAACTTGTGTGTTTATTTTCAAGCAACAGAACTAGTACAATTGATTTCACTGGAATAAGCATGATTGGAGCCACATATATACATGCAATTACATATATTTTCATCATTAAGTGGTAAGTATGCACACACCATCACTATCTATGACTGTATTGGAGGATAAAATGTGTGCGTAGTAAGACACAAAAGTCTATGCCCATAATTAATGTATTATCATCTATATTTTACATCTTTTCTCCAGTTTGCAAAGGCAGAATAAGATTTAGTCCAGTCAATCTCACATCCATGCAGTAGCAAGTATAACAAGCAGTAGCTACACTATGTCTGTCCAATAAAATACAGTATTTATCGTGGATATATATACACATAAATGCTTTCTATAGCATATACACACACTATATATATATCCATAATATTTAATTTAGATAAACACAGCACAGATAGGGTGTTTTAAAATACTGCTTAACAAGAAACAACCAGCTATTCCTCTTACCTGTGAGAATTCCCATAGCACTGCCAGTTATGATATTCTTCCATAAGATCAATATGATCAAGTGTAGAATTATAAAAATCCGTATATGAAATTATAGGAGGACTGATCAGACTATTTGCAGCATCTACAAAGAAAACATCAAAGGCTTTTAAAATAGTGTCTGGATTCAGCACATCTCTCTCTCAGCATCATGAGCACAAGTGAACTCAAACTTTAAGCCAAGTCTAAAATAATACTAATAAACAAATAACTTAGCAACAGCACTTAGCTCAGTCTTAGCTACAGAATTATGCTGTAACATAACACCAGATGACATCACATTAATTCCTGTAGGAAACAGTAAATCCAGAGCCCATTTATGACCAGGGAACCTCAACTAGACTCCAGCTCCCTTACTGACATACACTTAATTAAGGTTTCACAGATAAAGGACACCATGTTCTCCTGAAATCAGTGAAAAAGCAATTTGATAAATGAAGGTGTTTAAGAAAGCCACTTAATTTCAAACACAGCTATGGCTAGAATATCTACATGCCTTCCAGGTAACAATGACCTGTTTGTGTTGGATGCCTTTTGCAAAAGGCATGGAAAGGGAGCGGCACGAAACACGGTATGCAGAGATACACCTGTTTCCTCAGGGAATTGCTATACCATCTGGACTCCCCTGTACAAAAACTATGTGACCAAATGAAGAAAACCAAGTCACATTTAAGCTATCTCATTAGGTCACATTCATATAATGTCAAATAGCTAATAAATGTTCTCTATTTGCATTTCAATACAACTTAATTTTGATCAGTCAGACACAAAGTAGTGTCTTTTGATTTATTAAATAACTCTTTTTCCAAAACTAAGGAACCAGCAAGTCTTTCACAGATGACTAGAAAACACCCATCTTGGTTTTAGATATGGGTGTGCTCATGTACCTAACTGGACAGACAGGTGGGGGTAGGCCAGTTACAGAAGAAATTCTGACAATTACACATTTAAGAGAGTTTCTTTTATAAATCTAAGGGAAACCTTAACCATTGGTTACTTCTCTCTGAATGATCTTCAGTTGTTGTCACAGGAAAATGATGCATAGCAATTATCTTCTACTGGAAAGCAACAGACGACTTACTTTGTTGCTTACTAGTTTTATTGTAGTTTGTACTGTGCCACCACCATTGTAAGCTCCCCCTAGAAGAGAAGTGGTATAAACTATCCTCTCTCTCTCTCTAAATGTATCTCCAAACACTATATACACACAAAAACATACATATATAAACACAGATATTCATAGAGTTCAAGAAAAATACCTACTAAATAAAGCCAGGACTTTTGTTGCTGATGGAATCCACCAGGTACATTTCACCATGGGTGGAAACTCTTCAGGTTTTGCAGGAAACAGGCGTAAAGAAATAAATTGCAGTAACCTGTCCACCACCTGCTTGAACCTCTTCTGTGAAATCCTAAAACAAACAGGCTGCACTTAACTCTCATGTGATCACTACCTACACTAGAGTTCATGTTATAAGATTTAAATGTTATTTTTTAAACAACATCCTCTGGTCAAATACATAAAACCAAAACTCCAAATACAAAGTTTGAAGAAGCATGCTTTTAAATATTGACACACGGCAATTCTCTTCAGTGTACCCCTAAATACTGAAAAAAAAAAAAAAGAAAAAGCAACAGAATCATTATCTGTTCTTGACTTTTCTTAAACAAAAAAAATCCTTATCTCTTTCACTCACAGTATTCTGAATACTGAGGAATTCTGATTTTTTTATTTTGAGATATTTGGTCCTATTGAATAAAGAGGGAAAGTACTTCATAGGCTTGTGACAAATGCACATTTTAAATTATGTCCTTTGCCACCATGGTAACACAATATACAGGTGTAAGCATATGTTAAAATATCCTTTTCTAAACAAAAGCTCTCCTATTTTAATGATTTCCATTTCTAATACATGTTTTAAGACTAAACACATCAATATGCCTATTGCATCCTTAACCAAGAGTGCAAACCTTATTGTAAACAACAGTTCAAATGAAATCATATATTACCACAATTTTTAGTAAAGCTAGACATAGGGTGGAGGATGTGAAATTGAACTTCCATCCTTGCAGAGAATAAAATCCTTTACTAACAGATTCCCTAGGAGATAAGGGAACTGTGAATATGGCCAATTTTTTTTTTTATCCCAAACTGAAATTTTCCACAGTCAGTACAAGGAAAGCAATCTGCATACCAACTTAGAAGCCACTCTTTGGGCAGTTACCCCCATATGACTTTATTAACAAGGTGCAATAGAGTTATTTCAATTAATTACCAATCTAATGCCGTAACCACAGTCTCTCACCACTTCTATTCCACTATGAAGCAAGGACCCTTGTTCATTGGTAGTTTTCATACAATGCAATAATGCTACAGTATATTTTGCTAATTATGCAAGATTAAATGTTATTTAAACAAAGATCATAAAGATGTTTGTTTTAATAATACCATATAAACATGTAACTAAAAATTTACACACAAGTTATTTTGCATGTTAGGGAAAAATAACTTAGGGAAGTTATTTTGCAATTAAGGCTTTTTTGCATAAAGATATTACTTTTTATGCACTATATACATTTTGCATCTATAAATCAGTATCACTTAGTGGATCATGTTTGCATGTACCTTGAAAGCAACAAAAACAATCTCTTTAGTCAATGAAATTATCTTTCATATAATTTATAAAACAGTCAACATCAATGGAAATACAATAACAATTGTAATCCTATACCGGAATTTTTAATTTTTTTTTTTTTTTTTTTACTTTTTAGACCAGTGCACTAGGAAATGATGGTCAGCTTCTGTTAAGGCTGCTATCTGTCTTAGCAAGTGAGCATAGATGACATAAGTAGAAGTGTTACTAAATTGAGGATTCTGAAAAAGATTAAAAAAAGGTGTTAGGTTAATAAACTGCATAAAGGGAAAAAAGTCATTAGGATTTTTTGTTATATTTGTTGTTGCCAATACAATTTAATTATGCAAGAAAGGAATTCACAAAATAGCAGTGACATAGGTAAAACTATGGGAAACAGTGACTTGCAACTTCTAGCCAAATAAGAAAAACATAATTGCTATACTATAAAAATATGATTCTTTTTCAAAAGAAAACCCACAGGTAGCCCAAAGGCAGTAGTCAGTGTATTTTTCTGCATTATCCTTTATACTGTAGTGCATAAATTATACTACTCTGAGTGATGTGCTTTTCATTTCAATAATAAGGATTCTTGTAGCTCCTGTCTATCCGCACATCAGTCCAAACTTATTTTCCCTCTTATCTGAGTCCACACATTCCCACATTTCAGCAGGAGACAGGCCTTGTAATTCACAAATAGTAAACCACCCCAGAGAAGAAAACAATTGTTTCAAAAATTAAATTGCCATCTGATATTCTCAAATCACACCAGAAACCACTCTCCTTTTGTAGAGAGGTGTTACACTGAAAAAATTTAAAGGGGAAATCTGCTACAAATGCAAATCAGCTATAGAAGCAAAGGTAATAAGCGAACTCAGAAAAAAAAACAGACAATGCAGCCAGTCAGATAAACTGGAGAAAGTCTGCTGGATAAACTGCAACACTGGAGAAAGTTACAGCAATATCAGAAACTGCATATACTGAAACTTCCAGAGTTACAGCAGACCACTAAAGCAAATCTGGGAATAAGAATGAAGTAAGAACAAATAACCTGGTAAAACATTTGTTCTTTCAAGCCACAAAATAATAGGAAACAACTACTTGTCTAACTGTTTTTTCATAGTTTTAATCTGAGCAACCCTTCCCCATCAACTATTTTCCATTAAGGTCTCATTCCCATCATGCATTCCCTACACTTCTTTCATAGTTTAATACATTCATATAACAGGAAATTAGAAGTGAAGCATCTCAGCTATATAAATTATCTTGTTTGCATAGTATACTGGTTTATAGATTATAAGTTAAGCAGACACATACTTAAACAAAAAGACTATTTTTCTTACCTGTAAAAGTATACAGTATGCTCTAAGATCATCTTTTGTTCGTGGTCTATGAACGAATGACATAATAAACAGGACCATATGAATGCATAATTTACACACATTAAGAGCCATGAAATCACACATGATTTTATTTTGCTTTGCCAATATGTACAGAATACTATACTTAAGAATCTTCACTGCTCTCAGAAATTGAAAAGGACATTTAGAGATTCTGACAACTCCCTAAAAGCAGTAGGCTATTTTATCATCTGTCTTTCGTGGTATAACACGAGAGAAGGCAAATAAAAAGACTAGAATTGAAGAGTCAGAGGTACTTCAAAGAGGCAATTCCATGCTATCGTCCATCTTGACTGACACCACAGATGATTTTATTTGCCGCATCTTTGATGTTTCCTGCAGAAACGCTCCATAAACTTCTACCACTGCTGCCTGTGTACTTCTTGCCCTTTATCAAGCCTTTTACATAACCACAAGTATACATGCAGCAACAACACAGACAAAGTAGCATAAACTGGAGAAAGGAACAGCCAAGGCCTGGATCACCAGTGAGTCAGAACAAGGCACTGTCTCTTGCTATATCTTTTTATGAATTACACTATGCTTTCTTCTATTATTTCGTGCTAAGATGTCATCACCAAAAAACTCTCCTGCTTTTGGGCTCTCCCTGTCCACATCCTGCACTGCTCTTTCTATGCTGCTGCCACACACAAACAGTATTGTGAAGTAAATATTGGATCAGGGAATTATACTAGTTGCTGTTGCGGGGGTGGAAAATGAGAATAAGTTTTACCCTAGACAAATTCCTTAATTCATCTCACAAGTCAGATGTCCAAAAGAATGCCCTGGCAACAAGCAGCTGAGAATTGGTGAAGGAATGTATGGCTGGGTCTGGATCCGCCTCTCAGAGGCTAAATGCCAGCTTACAAAGTTCAAGATGTATTTCAGCAGATTTGCCATGCAAAAGGAATTAAGGTCTTATGCATCAAATAAGTTGTATTACAAAATTTTCTTTCTTTGTCTAAAATAACGAAGACAAAACATTACTCAGTTTTAAGTGCTGGCACAGCACTAATGCAAACATTTGTTATAATTACCCCGTCCATTCTTGTAGCAGACCATTAATTATTCCTTTTAAGACAGACTTCTGAACATCTTGAGGCTATGGAAAAAGAACAGAAAAAATCAAATCTGAAGTAACTACACATATTCAATACAAGACACCATAAAACAAGCAAGCTTGTTTTGCTTGTGGTTCAAGCTAAGATATCTTCTGTGTTACAATGTTGAGCTCCTGAGTGTGTTCTGCACAGATTACCAGCTGAGGCCTGCAGTTGTACCAGTTGTGGCTTTCAACACTTTAACCAATGTAAAAACTGTAAATATAATTTCTAAGTTACTCCTGCTTTTAGTTTACTAGGCACAATGCCTACTTTTTGTTATCCCCATCCTCACATTTTATTTCCCACCATGGAGTGTCCCATCACAATCATGTCACAGTTTGCAAGTGGCCTTTAAGACCTACCACAATATAGACTGTGCTCTACAAATAGGAAACATTTCCTCCTCTTTCACCAGAACAGCTTTCATGATTCTATGGCAATTCTCACAGGATCATTTTAAGAATGTTTTGAGAGATTCTTCAGAACTCATGCCTATCTGAGAAAGATTTTTGGTATAAATTGCTTCTTAGCATATTTCTTTGCTGAAATAAATGTTACAATGTTTTAAGACATAAATTTTTTTCTTCTACTTACAGTGTTTAATAAGGCATCATAGACAACATTCACAAATTTTGCATCGATTCCAGAGTCCTCTATGGTATTAAATGGAGAATTGGTATCTTTCTGCAAGTTAGATAATACATGAAGCATTTTGGGTTTGAAATATTTTGAATATTTTATCTATTTTTGAAAAATGTAAGTTTAAGAAAACAAGTCCAGATATAACTATTTTCCTTATAGAAACATAAGAATATAAGTTTCTGTAATTAATATGCGAAAGATCAAGCAAAATAACAGTAATCATACACATTTGCAATATTCATGTAACTCCATTACCTTGCTGTTCTATCTCACAAATTTAAGAGGGCTTCAAATAATGAATTACATTGAACTTTCACCTTTTATCTTTGTTGTTGATCCACCATCGGACAAAAGCATAGAAATTTCAAGCATTCAATGTTTGTTAAGCAATTGAAAATCACAGGTTATTTTGTCCAGGTTCAGGCCCTACTGTCCATATTAAATATTGTAAGTTTGTTCCATAACAGACAGGAAATAATAATTTAGCATGAATAAAGAAATACAAATGTAATTTTTCTTAAGGAAAAGCAAGTCTGCCATCATAACACATGAACAGCTATACTAGAGCCCATATCACACCTTTTCTTAGGGACGGGGAATTCCTGTTTCCCTATTTGCCTTGGCCTCCACATCAACTGCATTAGTTTGGATATTTTAAAACTGTAATTTGTGTAGAAAGTATCTACACAGTCACAGTGTCACAAAATGTACTATGTACTGGAATTTTAAAGCTGCACATAAATTTGAAATACAGTTGCTTAAACTGGAATCAATAAATCAATGCAATAACAGATTGTCTATCAAAGGCAGGTGAGATCATGACAAAATTATCATAATGGCCTTGAGCAAAGCCACAATAAACTGACTGTAAGACTTCACTGATACTTTTGTAAACATTCTGAAGATACAAAGCACTGTTAATTACTAAATAATATTGTAAATTATTTTTTACCTTAAATGCAGCATTTATTTCCAGGAAAGAATCAAATGTTGTAGAATAAAAATCATGTACAGCTTTCCAATCTCCCGATGCCTTAGACTTTTCTACATCATCCCTAGAAAGAATATATTAAAATACTGGTAATAGAAGGGTTTGATCCTTCCAGCCATTTAGACTCCAGAATGCACTGTAACTCTAAGCTTTTCTCACTAAGCACATTTAGAAGACAGACAAGTATAATATCAGTATCTTTCTAACATCTTCCTTATCATTTACAGATTATGGTATTATAAGAGAACAAAAGCATAGTTTGTGTTTGATACACCTGAGCAATGTCTTTTATTCAAAATGTTAATTCACAGTGTCACAGTTCAGTGTGTTAAGACAAATAATTAGCAGAACAGAATTATGCAGAAGCTACACTAACATGATAAAATTTCTCAGACTCATTTAAATAAGTATGGAACCTCCTTTGGCAGCTGTCCAGTACCTGAAGGGGCACTTTGGAGCAGAATTTTATTTTCGCTCTTTGTACTAGATACTAAATGAATGTATCTAGTACATTCGGATATTAAAAAAATGCTAGTTACTTTTTAATACTTGAAAGAATAAAATTATTGATAATTCATAATTAGGCAACAGTCAAATAGATACAAAAATCTGTATATGGAAAAAAATTAATCTCTTCGGATCACCTGAATACCAGCAAAGGATCACTTCTTTTCAAATTCTTTTTATACCACTTGTCTTTCCCAGCAAATACACATCAAACAATTAAAAAGCATTCCTTTTCTTCACTGAATGCACAAAATTTCAAATGTGGAGAATAGAAATAATTGGCAGTGTAAATAAAATACTTAAGATAGCAAAGGATTTTCCAGACTACAATAAACAATGCATAATTTTTTTCCAAAACTAGACATCCACTGAATTTCTAACTCTGAAGTATATGCTTTGCTATTTTCTATATGAACAACACTAAGTTAGAAAAAGTATTTTGATAATTTTCACAGTAACACGGTTATCAGTCCCACCATCACAACCAAACTTCTTGTCAGTCTTACTGAACTGTTTCCTCATTTGAGATTAACAAAATCAAATGTGTGAATTAGGTCAAAATGAAAAAAAGTTCAGAGTGTACACTTTCAGGAACACCAGCGTAACTTACTGAAAACCTTTCACGGTTTTGGTTCGGATGGGAAGGGAGGGCTCTGAAGGAAACGGCACTTTCAGTTCCTGGGGTACAGTATCTATCGACATGCGCTGCTTTTGCCGTACGTCAAGGCAAATTGGGGGTAGATCTCTCACTTAAAAAAGACAAAGATGAATAAACACAATGCAATATATACATAAACATCTAGTTGGTAAAATGCAGATATACAGGAACTAGGGAAAAAAGAGAAAACCTACAATATTTGATTCTACATGTTTAAACAAGAATGTTTTTACCACATGTACATCCCAGACCTGATAAAAACTTTGACTAATTTAAAGAAATAGCAGTGTTGCCCCCATTGTACTTACAGTATAATTTTAAATATTGTAATATACAAATTGCAACAATGGTGTTCCCTACAGCTATGAAAAATCTCAAGCACAACCACACCAAAGTCCAACAATCATACCAGAACAAGACTTCAGTCCATTTTTCTACACTGTGATATATAATTTTAGCTAGAGCTGACTGTGGATCACCTACTGCCTACTTAAAGAGTATCTCCAATAAATTAAATGGGAAAGGCAAACTTTTTTTGCGTTACAGAGAATTAATGAAATAATAGCATCTTTGAGCATTTCTTCTCAGCAAATTTGGCTGCCTATTCTAATACAACCAGCAGTGCTTTACCAAGGTCTTTCCGTTCTAGTCCTTTCCATTTGATCTGAGAACATTGTATCAGGTCAGTGTGGCAAGATTTGGCAACAGCGCAGCTGCTGTGAGAGGAGAGATGGTGCTGCTTCTATGTCAGACACAACCAGCTGCAAACATACCCACCAAAAGCTGAGCCCCTCAGTGACAGCGGTAGCACCCTTGTGATCATATATTTAAGGAAGGGTAAAAAACACAGCACAGCTGAGAGGAGGGATTAAAAAGAAAAAAAAAAAGAAACTGCCCTTCAGACACCCAAGTGAGTGGAAAACAGACCATAGTGAAGCAGGTTATCCCCCTGTGGTGCCAGAGTGGAGCAGGGATCCCCCCAAAGCCCATGCAGAGCCCATGCCTGCGCAACTGCTGGCAGGAATTCTGGCCCATAAAGGACCCATGCTAGATCACTCCATTCCTGAAGAACTAAACTCTGTGGAAAGGGTCCACACTTGAGAAATTCTTGAAGAACTGTAACTTATGGAAAGGACTCATGTTGGAGAAATCTGTGAAAGACTATGTCCCATGGGAGACTTGCCATGCTGGTGCAGGATGAGGAGGAAGGAGTAGCAGAGCGACTGCAAACCCCATTCCTCAGTCCACTGCACCACTTGGGGAAAAGGAGACAGAAGCATGGGGAAAAAAAGGAGGGAGCTGAGACTGGGAACAAGGGGAGCAGGTAGGCAGGGCAGAGGAAGGTGTTTTGAGTTTGTTGGTTTTTTTTAACTGGCAGTAAATCAATACCCTCAAGTCTGCTCTGCTTATGACAGTAATTGGAAAGTGGATTCCCTGCCTTTATCTCAACACATCTTATTTTCTCCCCCATGCCCTGTTGAGGAGGGGGAGTGATAAGAGCAGTTTGGTGGGTGTCTGGCAGCCAGCTAAGGTAAACCCACCCAAAGCATGAAAAAAACCTTCCAGTGCATTTCCAACTCACACGTTACTGACAGTGTCTTCACAAATATCCTCAAAGTGCTTTTTTAGTCTGGTTTATACTGCACATTTTAAAAAGCATTTATATGAATTGTGACATATGTTTGGGATGAAAGACATTATATGAAATAAAAGTGTCCTCAAAAGTCAAACATATTTAAAAATCCTCCCTGAATTGTCTAAGAGGCTTCTAAGCCTTTTTCAAGAGTTGCTTTTTTAAAATTAACTAAACGTCAAAGTAGTATCACTACTCCACTGCCTACTTCATTTATCACAGCAGGGAAAGAGATGCTAACAAAATCCCCAAAACCCAAGAGCAGATTCTTTTCACTCATGCTAATGACAGAGAGACTGTCATTGTGACTTAGCTCAGCCACCACTCATGAGATAACAGATCAGAACTGCCCTCAATCCAGACTATGGCATCGATTACAGACAGAGAACCTTGTCCTTTCTGACAGCTGGAATTTAAAGCTATTTGAAGAGCAGTAATTTAAAAAAACCCAAAACTGGAACAGATCCTAAATTAATTCAAGTAAAGGTGCCAAACAATCTCACCATGCAAGTGCTCTGCTATTACACACCATTCTCTGAAAGCAGGATGGACTGGCTTAAAAGAAAGTAAGACTTTGTCTTATTTTTATACTCTGAGAATAACAAGCCATTTTCATTTAACTCTCATTCTATCTTCTCAATTTTAAATGAATTAAACACTGAGTTATAACCAACTGAATACACTGAGGAAAATACTTTTTCCACATCTGTAAAAGAGATCTGCTGACAGAAGCTGTCTGCACCCTGACAGCCATGCAATTTGCTTTGAAATACATGCAGTTTAATTTAGATATGCTAAAATTGTTTTTTAATAATATGTTTAACAAATGCGGTCAACTTCAGTATGTTTTGCCATCATTCAAGTTTATTTGTAAACAAATTAATCTGCTCATTTGCCAGTAAAGAATACTAATTAAGGTCTGTCACTTGAGTTTCATTAAGGAGAAACTTGAAACTTTATCTGTTTAGTTGAAACAGTAATAACACAATATTACGAGATGAGAAAAATGATTATTTTTGGCTTCTTGCCCAGTAACATCAAGTAAAGAGACTGAGCAATGCAAGACTGGTTAAGGAAGGATAAAAAACTTTGGGGAAGAAAATCTCATTGATACAAAGTAGAATTGAGTAGTACAAGGAAGCTCAGGGTAAATGAATTTAGAACAGCAGTTAAGTATTTGGTGGTGACCAACAAACCTGCTGGCAGATGAAAAATTTCAAGGTAGTTAAAGCAAAGAAAATTTACTTGTATTTGCAGCATTAGAAAAGAACTAAATTTCATACCAGATCATTGTTACAACATTAGAAGACCTGTTATATGTGGCAGCCCTATAGCAAATATCTCCCCAGCTTTCATGCTGTGTTTACCAGAATTGGTTTTTCCATACTTCTGTTTTCAATGAAATTAACATCCTTCAACTCAAGCATAAAATATTACCAGTATATGCACATATATCTACATGTATTCAGAGAGATAGCACATGTGTGTATATATATATAAACAAACACACACCGAAACACCAACCAAGCATTATTCCAGAATGCCAGATTAGCAAAAGCAGCATTTTTAACTGAGACGTTTGTTTCAACTGTTACTTTTTCCAAGGAATACACATACTGCCTCAAAATACTCACCTTGGACTGTTAATCTGGTTTTGTATAGGCAAGCTACTCTAACTCTGAAACTACCAGAATATCTGCTCAGTCTTACACACTGAGCTCTATTTCAAAACTCTATCCTTGACTATAATAAATATTTCCAAGCATTAGTGTAGTGAAAATTGACAACTAAGTATTTATGAAGCAGTAATTACAACTGGGACAGTATTATTTGCAGCACAACTGAAGGCACTTCAAGAACAAGGTGTTTAGAGTTCGCCATTCTTGTCAGAGACTAGAAAAAAAGGAGGGGAGACAGGGGACAATCAGATTTCTCCTGTTTAGTGACATTAATTTTGCAAGAGAGTACTGTATTTTTCACATTGCTTGGCCCAATATTAATTTTACTTTGTCCTAAATTTTATTAAGCATCAGGTGTTCATATTGTAACATAAGATTGTACTAAGCAACTATGCAGATAGAAGCTGGCTAGGAAACAAGTATGGTTTAAATAATGAAAGTATCTTGGAGTCTGAATCAACTGCATGCATGTTTCAAGTACAGAGGTTAGCAGCTGAGTAATTAATAATATTGATGAGAGGTCACATTTTGTTTCTCAGGAAAATAATGTGATCTCAGCAAAGTAAAATATTTTATTTCTTTAAAGACTTTAGGTTTCAGCAATAGTACAATTGCTTACATGCAATTCACACATGAAAACATCTTTGAATTATAGAAGAGAGAGCAATGGTCACCTAATGGCCATTCTTCCAGCGTTGTGTCTTAGTTTGAGGGAAACCGAAATGTTTACCAAGGCCAGAGGAGAGGATTCCTCCTCAATAACCACATCATCCCTTATTAAATTTAGAAAAAAACCCAACACAAAACTTAAATTAGAAAATGTATATAAGAAGGATAACTGTTCTTAATGACTATATATAGATATAGATACAACTATGAACAGACCAGAGCAAAGTACACCCCCAGCACCAAAAAACTCCAACAACAACCCCCAAAAACTGTAGGTTCCTCCTGGTGCAATTATATTTATGGACAGTGTCAGTGTCACACCTCGGCTGGCTGCAAGGTGAATTCTCAGTCTTTTCCCAGCGAGGCAGAGACAAGAGGGTGAATGACTCACGTGGTGCAGGATGGAGCCTTTCCCAGGGGGGAAAGAGCAGACTCTCTCTCTCCTTGTCCTATGTTCAAAAGAAAGAAACACTGGGAGTTGAGGAGTGGTGGTAATTCCCAAAAATCTCCTTGCAGTCGAAATCAGTCCCCAGGAAGAAAAGGTCTGAAGTGTGTCCTGAAGCAGTTGTGACCCATCTCTCTCTCTCTCTGAAGCTCAGGGTGCCCAGAGATGGAGGGGGAAAGGCGAAGAGCTGAGCCAGAAGGAGCTCTCACCAGCTCAGTAAATCAGTGGCTCTCTCCCAGCAGCTGCCCAAAACGAAGTGAAGCCAGCACACGGGAAAAGCCTCTCCCCCTCCCAGGTGCATCGAGTCTCTTTTCTCACCTCCGCCCCACCATTCAGTTGGAATCTGGAGCCATCAACCACTCCTTTGTTCTCAGTCCCGGCACTTCAACTCCTAAAACCTTTGTGTTGGTAGGGTGAGAAAAATTCCCTGAAGGAACCCTTTGACACTTTGTTACAGCACTTTGTAAGAATCAGCAGAGCTCTAACCTGCTTTGCAGCATCTTCTTTTTGCCTTACCCCAAGTATTGCCGTAAAGAACATTGCTTTGACCTTAACTCTGGCATGTTAGGCAGCAGTGGGAGAATTCTTTACTGACCATCTCCAGCTATGTAATTTCCTTCGACTTGAGCAGAGCATAAAATCCTGTCTGACGTCATTCAATCAAAACTTCCTTTTGTGTTTCAGTGATTGCTCTTGTTTTGGAAGTAGAAAGCTCCTTTTTACCCCATAACAAAAACTAACAAAACAAAACCAAAATCAAAAAAACCCAAACCAAACCAACAACGAAAACAAACAAACAAGCAAAAAAAGGTCTTATACTGACCTTTAGTTTTCAGTATAGCTAGAACAGGTACAAAGATTTTTTTAAGCAAGAATCCAGTGCTACAGGTTATAATCTACCTTCTTCTATCTACCCTCAAATTCATTGAGTGCTATAATGACTTAGTGAACCATACCAGAATAAGGCTGAAAGGGACTTGCTCAAAGGCAAGACCAATACAAACCTGACAGATACTTGTACAGCCTGTTCATTAAAGTCCCAGATTATTGAAATTCCATAGCCTAGCCCAAAAACTAATAAAAATTCCCAGTCTAACCACAACATCATCTCATCCAAGCTTTATGATTCTAGCCTACCAAACTGAATACAGAGCTCCACTTTATCTTTTCATCAATGATTGTTATATCATCATACCCCAACTGTGTTCCTTCTCACCTTTAAAGCTCTTAAGAAGTTACCAATCTTTGCCTATGCATTTTATTTTGTGTAATCACTGGCCTTCATCTTCACTGAGAAACACCAACTCTTAGCAACTGTCCCCCTTAAACGCCTTATGCTTGCCTCATCCCTGACATCCTTCAGATAGCAACAGAAAAATTTTCTCCAAAATTCTGACACAATTTTTTAGAGACACTGCCTGACTGCAGTTAGACAAACAGCATCTCCAGACTACTGAATTGGTAACTTTCTTTAACTTCCAATGATTATTTCATCCTCCAGGGCTATTGTTTTTCTTACCCAACTTGTCTCTATGATACATTCTCTATTGAGGATGGACTATCATAAGTATCACTGCCTGCACAATGTACAACACAGCATAATTTAATGAAAACGAGATTTCTAGATTTTATGGCACTACCACTATACAAATATTGGCAGAAAACTGAGCACCTTCTTAACTTGGTAACTAAGTAACACAGAGCTTTTATTCTCTTACCATTTTTCATGTTGGGTATAACAAGTTGCGTAGGTGAATTTCCGTTTGCAATGCCTTCTTTCTTTTGATTGATAGTTGTGATGAAATTGCTGAAAGTGGAAAACTGATTTTTGGCTCCTCCCTCCAACTCCTGTAATTAAGATGACAGTATGCTATAAAGGGCTAACACATTACTGCAAAGTTATTACATTACTAGAAAGTTATTACAGAAAATTCTTAGATATCTTTAATCTTGAAATCAGAGAGATAATACCTAAATGATTCTGCAAGTTTGTTTCAAATTGAATCAGAAGAAATACCATAAAATTCCTTTTCATTAAAAAACCTCCAGCATTAATTTGCAGCATATAAATATATCCTTGGAGTACTGTGAGGAAAACACAATAGTTAGAATGCTGTCAATGATATTAAAACTTTCTGTATCCTAATGTCTAACTACTTTTATATTCCTCACTACCTCCGGCTCAGTGTAAACAGATGTAAGTTTCCCATAATCCTTTTTCCAAATAACTCTAAACATCATGGCTAGGCTTTGAAAAAGAAGATTTGGGAAGGGCTCTGCCCACGCTTGGTGCAAGCCTGCTGGTGGCAAAAAAGGCCAATGCAGGACAGGGAAGTCTTTGTTTGGCTGCATCAGATGATGCCCCTTGGCTGCAGTCAGCCAACCCAGTGGGGAGCGGAGACGAGCTTTGGTTAGGCCACCTTTTCTAAGCCCCTCTCCATGTGGAGCAAGCAGTGCTTCCCTTGGAAAAGGCTGCTTGGTCATTCAGGATGCTGCCAGTGCATCTTATCACCTGCCCTCACCTGTCACTGCAGGGCTTTGCAATGTGGGTGAACCCTTCAAGCCTGCCCAATGGATTTTTCAGGTGAGGCACAGCGTGCGCAGAACTGGCCCCACCCTTTACTCCTAAGGTTCATCTCCCAGGGCCGTGAGAGCTTGGACAGTGATAGCGAAGTCCTCAGGACGTAGGTTTGGTTACAGTATCCTTCTCTTAGATGGATGGCCTTACAGGGCAAAGCGAGCTCCACCTGCCCGGGTTTGGAGTTAAAGTTGTCCTTCTCCTAGGATGGCTGCTGGAAGGCTAGTGAGCCCATCCTGCCCATGGACACACTTCGCCTGGTCCTTCAGCTGAGACCTGCCTGGCATGGGAGACGCTACCAGAGGCACATACACTGCCAGCATAGCACACAACCTCATGCGGGCACGCAAGCTTCTCCCACAGGACAAGGGGGTATCTGTGGAGAAGAAATAGCCCTAATATACAGAAGTGTTTTAGACAAATTTTAGACAAATACTGACTACCTGGGTAAAACTCCCTAATGATTCAAAATTGTCAGCATCTGCTGCCACTGAGGAAAGGCTACCCAATAAACATTTGATAACAGTGCTAAAAGAAATCCTGCTTGAGTACCTGCATGTGTTGCCTCAAGGAGCCTGTACGTGTCTCTGCTAAGAAGTGTTGCGCGCTAATATGTTTTAACAGCGATCAGAAGTTAAAACACAACAGACATCCAAAAAATTGTGCCAATTAGTCTGTTTGACACTGGGCACTAGTAGATATAATTATTTACTCTTGAATTTGCACAGGGGCTTGCCCAATATGATAGAAGTAGCATGATGAAGATTTTAATTTTCATTTCAGCTCCAAGTCATCAGTTGATATCAGGAAAAGGTAGGTCAACTCAAAAAAAGATACACAATCTTCCTGCACATCATGATATTCAGTTTCACAGTCACCTAAAGACTTGTTTCATATCTGGCATCTGTGCTCTCAGAAAAAAATGTTCCCATGCAAATCAAAACTTTAATTCCCATAATGAGAATAAAAATCCTAGAAGAATTAATGTAACATCCTATCAATTTTTTAGGACAGTACCTTTCCCTTTCCCCTTAAGAGAAATAAATTTGCACTATGACATGCAGCCAGAGTTCTGAGGAAAGCACTTCACTTCCACCCCAACATCCTGAAATAGCAACAGGGGGGTAATAACACAGCTCATAAACCTACCATACCACAGTGTATGCAAGCTGGTACACTGCCAGGAATATTAAATAACTGTGGCACAAACAGCTATTTTCCATGGCCTATAACTCAGTAAATTACAATTCTGAACAATCAGCAGGACTTCTAGCTTTAAAAATACCAAGTTTCAATTCCCAGTTCTAAATTCCTTTTATGAAACAAATATTCAAAAATAAAATGTAATTTCCGCTGTAATTTTCACATTAACTTTTTCTTTTATTCTATAACCTTTGAAATATCATTAAGATGCTTCTTAAAAATCACCTGGCACATGACTGGAGAAAAAATGTCCCTGAATAAACATTACTGACTGAAATAGAACTTTTAAACAAATCCAGATCTGAGGTTAACCTGCTCTGCCACAAAATCTATGCTCCCAGCAGAAAACCTCTAAAGCTCGGACTAGTCTAATTATGATGAATAGGAAATAGATAGCACAGATAATTGAGAAAATAAATTATTGTGACAGCCTTTTTTGACTGACTTAGCTTTCTAGGTTTTACTCCAGCCATGCCACTGAAACACTACAGGTGAAGAGTTACTTAAAAGCTTTCTTCTTAATGTCAGCTCACCCAGCAGTGATCATAAAGGACAAAAATCGCATGTGCTGTAATTCCATCAACCTGCCCCAAGTGCAGTTTCAACAATATTAGACAAACATATGGACAAAGACTTCTCTGGAAGGCTGTGGAGGAAGGACAAGAGCACACCATGTCATACTTACAAAATTTTGAGGGAGGTTCTTAGCTTCTGAACCAAAGACTATATACACATACTGAACATCCATGCACCTTTCCTCCTCCCCACTGTACGGATTGAATATGCTTAGAGGGAGTAAGTGGATCAAAGTAATCTTTAGTCCTGTTTTAAGAGCATATTAATAATTTACAACTCTGTTGACTTCTTAGTGGAAGTTTTCCAAAACATTAAGCCCTCCATAAGACTGGAGAGGTACTAGCATTACATTTTATAAATCTATGGTTTTCATTATTGAAGTTAAATTAAACAGTGAAAATAAGTCAAATTGCTTGCAAAGAGCACATACAGACTATTCTCTGGGAAGAGGCAAAAGCCCATCTACAGGATTTTCTTGAAAATCCTATGCTAGCCCTAACAAAAAGCCATATATATGTGGCAATCAAAGAATAGAGAGACTAAGAGATTTTCTTCTCTGTGCAAGAAGACATGGAGGACATTCATTACCAAAAGGCAAGTGACACTGCAACAACCTACACAAGAAGCAGGATTTTCCCTTTATTCATAGCTTGAAAGGTGTAACTTTGGACTCACTTTGCTTTACAGAAGTCTCTATTAGTTCCTCCTAAATAGAGAGCAACTTATTTAGCTTCCCACAAATTTCTTTTCATAATCTGAATACTGGCATCAAAATCATCACCCCTTATGCATTATTTCTAATCACCATTTGGACCATAAGAAAAGCCTGAAATCCTTACAGGATCAAGTTAATTTATTCTTGGACTAATTTAACCTCCACAATGTTCTTTAGAAAGAAAAGAAACAATCAAACAAGCCTTAAGCAACACTCATTTTCAGATGTTCCACTAGAACTTCTAATTCAAGAATTTGTATTAAAACCATGCTACATATGATGAATCTCACAACATACTTCACTAAGCCCTGGAATTAGATGTGTCAGTTGGTCACAGCTGGAGCTTAGCAGACCAACAGTCCAACATCTTCTTCACAGCAACTCAAAGATCTTGCAAAAGCATACCAGCATTCCCTGTTTGGTATATTCCATCAACAATAGCATCCTGTTATAGAGAAATCCAGGGCTATGGAAATGTCTCTGACATCTGTCCACAAAACTCTCTCTCTTGCTCTGTAACATGCTATTAAACCCCATACACTGCTCTTTGTAAATTCAAACTCTGCCATGCATTTGACAAGCAATCACACTCAGCCAGATCTGAGCTCCTCTGTAGCATGTCCACTTAGACAACTTATGCCTGAGTGCAGCAGTTCAGAGAGACAGGAACAACGTCCAGCTACAAGGCAGTTCTCGGGATTCTGTAAGGCAGTTGGGATCCTACATGGCTGTCTGGGTGCACACGTTTGTCATTAGCTGAGGTAAGCCTGACACATTTTAGGCTAGCACTTGTATCTTTATTCTAAGGGACTAGTATTTGCCATTCTAAGTCTGAAGTGGAGATTTTCAAAAGTAAAAATAACTCCTGGGCACTTGTCCATTACAGATTTCTCCCACCGAAACGGTATTTGAATCACAAGAACAAACACATTCTGCCACATTCTTGACAGATTTGCAAAGCTGAAAGTCTTCCAGAAGATTGGAACGTTTAGGCAAAACATAAAATTGGCAGAATTGCTCCTGGGAGTTTGCAGTTTGCATATGATTACTTAGTTTCAATTATCTCCCAACAATAATAAATATTGTATGCTCAATCTTTTAAAATCAAATTATGTAAAATGCTAATTTCTACTAAGTCAGATACTTATCAGAACTGTTGAACTAAAATCTCATACCTGCATTACTTACTATAGGATTAGTAATGTTTTTGCTCTGTTGTTGGACTGAAGTAGCTTACTCCACATTTTAACACTGAGCTACGTAAGATATTCAACTTGCGCCAGGAAAATTTTATGTTTTGTAACATTGTATGGTCAGCAGAAAGAAAATCACAACTTCAGTATAATTAAAAATCTCAAACGAGGCTTCTGAAATGAATTTTTTCTTGCAAATATCCTTCTCCCAGTTTTTTACCCACGTTAATTCATTTCATCAAAATGTTTCTTCATCACAAAGTAAAAACCGGAAAAGACTTTTTAAAAAAAAGTTAAAAATACAGAACTATTTCCCAGCCAGCTCTCTTGCCATTAAGTGTGTTGAGCTGGAGCTGAAACCCTCCACCCCCGAGAACCCTTGATGAACACTCACAATGCTGCAAACCCTCAGTCATGACTAACCCGACAGAGCAGACCGTTGTAAAATGTTAAAGAACTAAAAGTGGATAGAGAATTTATAGCTTCATTATGTCACTCTTTACAGATGAGATGCACTTGTTATTTTTAAGAAACTTGAATGAAAGCCTCTCAACAGAAAAGAACAGGAAAGAAAATGAACACGACGCTTCATCCCTTCCCTTTCCTTTCCCCAACAACCCGGCAAGCCCAGCAAAAGCGAGGGAAGCTCCGGCACAGCCGACGCTGGTCCCGGCCGGTCCCCGGGGCGCTGACGGGACCTACCCCGGCAGTCGCGGTGGACGCCGACGGGATGGGCGGCAATTTATCGTGCTCCTTTTCCTTCTCCCCTTCTTCCTCCTCCTCACCGCCCTCCTCAGCTGCCGGGGGTGTGGCGCTGCCCCGGCTCAGCTCCGCGCCGGGCGCGGGTCCCTGGCCGGGGGGCAGCTCAGCCGCGGCCGCCCGCGGGGTCTGCAGCGACATGGTCCGGCTGCCCGCCGGCACCCGGCACTCCACTCCGCTCCGCTGCGCTGCGCTCCTCCCTCCCGCCGCCCCCGAGCCACTCCGAGGAGCCGCCGCGGCACTGCAGCAGCCGGGCTGCTCCGGGCACTCGCACACCCCCGCACGTCGGGGCGGAGCACAGCGAGGTTCGGCCCGGCCGCCCCCGCCAAGGGGGAGCGCGGGACGCGGCGCGGCGGAGGCGGCCCCGGGGCCCCGGCGGCCCCACCACCCACAGACCGCGGGCGGGCAGCGGGGCCGCCGCCGTGTTGTTCATGGGCGGCTCTTGGAAACGCGCTTGGCGACCGCGACGCGGGGGGAGCGCAGGGGACGGGCAGGAGCCCCGGGCATGGGCGAGGGGCCCGCGCAGCCGCCTTGCGAGGGGTGCCGGGGTGTGGGGCGACGAGTGAAAGCACAGTAAATATAAATATACATATAAATATACACATAAATATACAAATAGAGAAAATATAAATATCAATATCTAAATATACGCACAAAGCTGGGGTGAAAGGCCCTCGGGGCGGGCACAGCTCAGGCTGACCCGCTCTTCCTCCCTCCGCGCCTTGCCCAGCATGGGCTGTGCTGGCAGTGGCACCTCTTGCATTGTCCTGTGCCCTCATGGCACCTTCCTCGCAGCCTTAAGTCACGGTCCGATGAGGAATATACAGAAATCATAGAATCATTAAGGTTGAAATATCCCTTCAAGATCATCAAGTCCAAACTTCGACCATGCCCATTACACCAAAATCCTATCGCAAAGGACTAAAATATACAGTGAAGAAAGTGTAATGAATGCAGGAGATGAAGTTGAGTTGTGTCTCTGTTCAGTAGCAAAGCCAGAGTGGTGCCAGGGCTGCCAAATGGCAGGTCTGGGATGCTGGAAGCAACACGCGCTGTCAAAGCCTCTGTGTGGCTCCCTGGATGTGCTGAAGGTTTGCTGTGTACTTGTATGAAGAAATACTGTCTTCAGAGGAGGTGATATGTTGACGTGGTTGTAATAGAACATCTAGACCAGATGTCTGTGTGGTAGTGACCTGCCAGTTGGCTTGGTATTCACAGTTACAGGGGCCCTGCTTTGTGTGAGGGACCATGTTGTGTAATCTACATCAAACAGAAGTCCTTCAAACCATCAGCTGCCAGATGAAACTAGTTTCTTTCAGACCACTCTAATTTTGTGTCTGAAGAAGAGTTTCCCTCCCAGCTTCAGGAACAGAGTGTGAATAGCATTACAGACCACTTGAAACAAATCTTCAGAATTTTTTTTCAGATGGAGGTAAACGTGATGGGTTTTCTGAGCATTGGAACTACACAAGGAGCTTCTGCAGGAGCTGTGGGAAAGATGTCTGTAAGCAGCATAAAAGCAAAGGCACAATAGGTATCGCAGTGTTAATCTAACACTGAAAAATGCTTTCCCTTTCTGAATGAAGTGGCAGACCTGAAGTGTTTTAGGTTTCATTAAGAAATGGCTTTGTCTCCTTACCAAATTAAGTATGAGATCTGGTTTTCCAAGAAGTTCACTCTCCTCACTGTGCTGACTTCCCAGTGGCTCTCAGCACCTTGCATGAATAAGCAGCCTGCTGCACTTAAACAAAGCTCCCCAAACACTCACTTATCTTTTTCCTTTCCATGCTAAGAAATAACATAATGATAGTAATTGCAACAACTTCAGTACAAGCAGCTTTACACCCAGTGGCAGCCCCCAACTAGAAATAATTGGCACAGCTGTTTTGTGGAGCTGTGCCAGCTTGAAATATGGAAGCTTGAACCTGCAGAAAGAGATGAAACAAAGAGAAGATGACATGTAGGAAGGCAAGTATAGAAACAAATTAATTTTTTTCCAGTTCCATTGAGCTATAAAGGCCTGATTTTTGACAGCTTCAAATACACTGAAATAGCCTTCTACTAAAATTATCTCTCAAAAAGCTAATGCAACATCAAAGACATAAATTTTTACTGTCCATACTCTCCTGTGCCATTTGAAGCTGAAACACTCTATTGAACTAAACTAATTAAGGTGAATATATTGAGTCATTACAATTATGAAAATAGGCACAAAAATACTGTTAAAAATTTTATTTCTGTTTTTGTAGGAGAGTAAAAGCACCACATACTGAAGGAGAAGCGAACATATATTCCTACTTGTAGTAAATATAGCATACATTTAGTGCCCAGGGTTTGTAACTAAGGGTATTTCAATAGAATTCATAGATCCACAAAACAGCCAAAGATGTAACTACAGAGGGGAAGGGCATGCCTAAACTGGCTTTAAGCCTGCTAGCATGGATGGATGCTAGCTGGGAGCAGCAGGGCTGCATGTAATGAGGCAATGCATGGAGACCTGCAGTCATTTGTTGTCAAAGTGATGAGCTGGGGTAGTGGGAAATAGAGCAGTAAGAAAACAGGAAAAGACAGTCTGTATTCTAAAAGACAAGATTTGTAGGATATACAACATACACAATTTTTGAAACTTAAAGAAGTATGCAATTGCCATTCTACAAACTTCATGAATTTGTTGGCCTGATGGCCAGGGAGTCTTGACAGAGAGTCATGCACATTTAATGCCTGTATCTCCTTAATTTTTAAAATCTCTTCTAAGCTGCTTAAAAATCTTAAATTACAGGTGCCAGCTACTTCACAGAATTTTTTGGTGCTGGGGGAGAGGTGAATTTCATCTGAAAACTGTTGCTCATGCCAAGCACACGCTGCCTGGGCCTACACATCCCCCCTGGCTCCTGGCTGAGTTTGCAGTCCCACTGGACCACACGCTGTCATGCCAAGCTGCTGGCTCTGATAAATATATGTAACACTGCAGTAACACCCCTGAATGACTATGTGGGAAATACAGGCACAATGTGACCCTGAACAGATTTTCTTCTACTTGCAGAAGAACACTCCTGTCTTAGCAGGGTGTTGATCCTTTCAGCCAGAATAAGACCTTCTTGACAACTTATTCTAAAATGATTCAAAAATGGGCTCCTTCTATCCTAAGAGTTTGATTTTTCAGAAAGGGGAAAAAGTCACCAGCACATCTCTGTGCAATGACGTGGCCAGGCACAGACCACCACTAGGAGAGACAGATGGAATGAAATCAAATGCTAATGTTTGTTCGCAAATGATTAGTAAATGATTACAAGTAATAGATACACTCACAGAGAGTGGCATTTGGGAGTGACTCACAAAGGTAAAAAATAAAAAGGGCTAAATTCTCTGGCTAGTATCTTTGTGACAGTGTATCTCACATGTTTCTCTGCACTTAGAAGTCAAATTCAGCCATAGCCAAAATCACCCACGGTTTAATTCGGTAACATTAGGCATAAATTTGATTAATTGTTGGATTTTTCCTGGTCCTCAAATGGTTTACTAGTGTTTGCAATCAAATGGTGTCAAACATCTCCAGTGCAAAGTAGTATTTCAGGAACTAAAGTGACCTGTGCTCTTTAGAAAAGACAGGCTGAATTTTCCCATTCAGTTGGCAATATACTGTCATCACACATCTGTACTGTGTCTCTCTCTTTTATTGAGTAGTCCTGTTTCTTTCTCTTCACACCTTTTGAAGATCTCTTACACTTCCCAGTATAATATATTGAGACCATTAAGCAGATGTGTGCTTTGTGAGCTGTATCCTGAGTGGGCATAAGGGGAAGCACATGATGACTGAAACATCAAAAGAGGAAGCAAAGGCTGGAGACAACCCATTTCCTCTCTGTGGGAGTAGGTGGGAAAGAAATGGTTGGGAGTTTTCCAACACAACAGGCTTTCAGCAAAACATTTCGGTTTCAACAGAAAAACCTCATTAATTGAAATGGAAATGTTTTACGAAGAAGCATCTTGTTCAGTGACCTTTTAGCAGAACTCAGGCAAGATGCCACCGAAACCCACCTGTTACTCTGCCAACTCAGTTGGAGAGCTCACCACACTTGCCATGTGAATCACCAAAATCAGAGACAGTATAACTTCTGGACTCCCACTAACTCCTGAGTTGCAGTACCCTCCTGTGCCACCTGCCCACAGCATCCTTTAGGGAAGATGGAAGTTCGTAATTGTTCTGAGACTGCACAACCTAAGAGCTTGTAAGGGGTGACTCTAGTCTTGTCCAACCTTCCCTATTTGTAGCTTTCTCTTGAAAGTTGGGCCAACGTATAAATTTGGGGAATTTTGTCCTAAGGAATCCAAAACATATGAATGCATCTGCAATTGATAACAAGATAGTCCATTTATGTTTTTTATTCTTGGTGCAAATTTGAAAATATGTCAACCTTGAGTTTGTCTTACCCTGTCTTTTAGTTCCTGAATCATATGCCTTCATTTGCAAGAGTGAAAAGCTCCTTCTATTCCAGGAGCACATGTTGCAAGGTACAGTCAATCTCTCCTGAGCTAAGTCCACATTATTTCCATTATGACTAACATTAGACGAACTAATCTATAGCTCTCATTTACCCTTTGGCTGTCCTTCAGTACTTGGAAAGCCTGATTTTCAAAAAAGTTTATAGACATTTATAAAAATTGGTGCAAAGAACTTCTCAGATAATTCATTTGAGACACATACATGCAGCTTGGTTTGTCTTGGCAGATACTCATATCTTTCTCCTTGGCAAATGGCAAACTTTTGATTGAAGGTACATCATCAAATGGGATGCATCCAGCTTGGGCATTCCTAGTACAGAGAAGGAAGAGGTAATCAGCAGTTCTGTCTTATCTGCGTAATTACATTTTCACTTTGGATTCCTTGTCAACACTGACTGGTGCAATTCAACAGCTGTACCAGCTAACTGAAAAAGGCTTATGGACATTGGTGCCTAGGCAACAGATGATTTTCTAGGTTAGTGATTAACTCCTTTTTGTCTGCCTGAATAAGATGAATATTATATTACCCCTTGCCATGGAACAGGATCTTTGGGTTGAAAGAAACCATTAGACTCTCTTTTAGAAGTGCTATGGCTATTTTAGTCATGTCCAGAGTGAGGTTACCTGTGATAACACGGTGTATGCTCTGGAAGAAAGATATAGCAAGAGAAAATTTACCAAATGAAGAGCACTCACTTAGTGACCACGCAACTTTACTAAGGTTTCCATTTCTTCTCTCCAGAAAGTTGGTGTTGGTTATTCAATCTTTAAACTTCAGTTAACTTCACTTAAACTCTTACAAAATATAACAGTAGCATGATCTTCCTTACATTATAACATGGGACAGAAGTTAAGGCTGGGGCATAACCCACTACCTTTGTCATGTCTGATCCAGAATTTATTTTTAAATCAGAGAGAGGCAGGCATTAGGCATAGAATTTTATCCAATTTCTATTCAAACTGGAAATGAGAAATAAATACACCATGCTAAAGAATGTTCAAATGAGGATGCAGTAATAATGCTTAATTCAGAAACTAGCTTCTGTACCTTTGTCATCATATGACCTATAAAGTTGTAAAATACTGTTAGAATTAAGATTTGTTTAGCATGGCTTTGCAAAACTCCGCTTGCGGTTAACAAAAGAATCTGATTTCATTAAAAAGACAGCGTTCTTGAGCTGAAGTGACAGCTAGAGATAAAATTTTAATAATTTTAATACGATCATCCTTTTTGCTTAGGAGGAATTGGAGGAGGGGAGGGTGCCGGTGGAGGCGGCAGTAGCCGGGACTGCAGCTCCCTCCAGCGCCGGCACGGCGGTGTTTCCAGGGAAGGGAGGCAGCCTCGGCTGAAGAAGCATCGCACTCGGGGTTCCTGGCGTTTGGAAATTACTTTTAGGTCACAGACATATTTCACATGGTAGAGATTCCTAGATTTTGAGCTTTACAGGTAATAAATATGGTACAGATCATGTATCCAGTAATTTGCATGAGTATGCTGGAAATCTTCAGAGAAAATGGCATAGACAAAATTAATCCCATATGTTGGTTTGGGCAGGATTAAGAGCTGGATGCTTGAAGACTGTCAAGAATTTTTAATGCAGCATGTTGCATCCCCTTTGCAATATCTACATGGGATGGGTACAGTATCTGCTTCTTCCAATGTATCTCCTATTTATGGCCAACTTTTTTACAAATAAGAGAGATGTCTGAACAACTTCCAGAAGTCTTAATTCTCCCAAGAAAGGCCTCTGGCAGACATATGATGGTAGCTGGAATCAAAGGGCTGGGGTTGTTACTGCCCCCCATTGAATACTGTGGTCCTTGCTGATGAGTCTGCACCTTTCCTGCCACTCTTTTTAGGCTGGTCTGTTACTACAAGGCTATGGGAACACAAAGTGGAGGGGGAGCCACTACCACAATGCTCTTAGTGCTATTCCTACAGCAGAGCAAGCCCTGAGGACAGTTCTCCTGAACCCCAGTTCCTCTTGTGCTGCTGGAGCTGGGTTGGGATCCACTTGTGGAACTGTAGCACTGATGTGGCCTAGCTACTAGCAGAACCTGTTTGGTGCTATGTCAAACAGGCAGGTACATGGTTTTCCTAAGCTCAGTCTTCTCTCTTCCAGAGCTGCTTTATTGTCTCTTCTTCCCCACTCAGGGCAAATTATTTGAGAAAGTCAGTTGTTCAAAATGCATACCAGGGCTTTCTGCCTTGTCTCCTGTAAACTCCACCAGTTTCAAACCCAACTCTTGCACTTCCACAAGATTTTCTTAACTTTCCCACACTATCAAATTTCCTCTTGAACACTGCTATAGACCCCCTGGCTGCCTTTCAACAGCTTGCCTTGAGTAGCTATGAGAGTAGAGATAAGATCACCGTACAGTGCTATGGCAGCCACAAACCAAAACCACAGAAGAGGGAGGAAAACGCCCAGCAAGACCCCAAACTGTTCTGCAGTGTCACTATAGGCCTGTCACATATACAGACTGAAAAGGTCACCATACCTCTGAGTAGAACACTGAGGTTTCACAGCAGATTTGGCAGGAGAAGCAGCTTCAGAACAAATCTTCAGTCAGTGTGGGCTCTTGCACCAGAAGTTCCCTGTGTGCCAGCAAGAGGCAGCAAGAAACACAACTCAATTTTTCAGAAACATGAGAAATGCTCATGGGATGGGATGGGTGCCAAGCACATCCCTGTGCTGTGCAGTGTGGATGCCATTCAAACACCCTGAACTGCTGGCATGTGGCTGCAGACAGCACCCAGTGCATGTTGCAGAACTGTACTCACTGAAGGCCTATTTTAAAAAAAAGCACAAATGTAAGTAAGTAATATCAGGATGTGCTTTATGGATACTGCCTAGCTTCTTTTACATAAATACTCATACTCACTCAAAACTTGTTCCTTCCTAAACACTGTCTCTTCAAGTAAAACCTTCTTATCCACCAAAAAGCACAAAAATCTCCCCTTGGTTTGTGTGGGACAAAAGGAGTGATGCAGACGTAAGTAATGCAAAGGTGACTAAATTTACTTAACAAATGAATAAATAATGCTGTTTTGTTTCTGCCGTCTTCAGAGGAAATGTCCATGAAGTGGTTAATAATCACATTTTCCATCCTTGCCCCACACAGTATCCCTGTATTAAAAAAACCCTCCACCACAGTGCTTGACTCTAGGAGCAGAAACCTTATGAAAGCAAAGCATTGTTTTAGGTAATAGGATTGATATATCTGACTTCTTCTGAATAATTATCTTTTAAGAAATGTGAACTTTTCCCCCTTTGAACTTTTCCTTCACCTATTCTTAAAAAGAAATACTTTAATATTTTTCACAAATGTCTTCACCTTCACTGGCATTCCTGAGACAGTAAGGCAGTAGAGAATCTTGTAATTATAAAACATTTTTTATATACCAGTTCCCTGTATAAATTATTACAATTGCTGAAAATAAATCTGGAAGTAATTTTCATTAGACTAGATTCAGCTCCTGGCTTTGTTGTCCAGTGTTGGTAGAGTGATCAGGGCATCACTTTCCTTTTCAATCTGAGTGACAAAATAGGCTCATCCTGGACTTCTACACTGTACTGCTCCACCTGACCTCTCTGGATAAAGAAAAGGGGCAGAGGAAAACTCTTGCAAAGCTTCCTATGAGTCCTCTGTCTAGCAGAAGAGGCAATAAGGAAATGTGTGTAGATCCTCCCTGTGCCACAAAGCCTGGATAGAGGCAAGCAGGGGTGTTGGAAAGGCAGGCGAGGATGGATCGGCTCCTTCCAAGGGGCAGAGCTGACAGCAGGAGAACAAGGGAACCAGCCTCTGCCTGTAGCACAGTGCCCCACGTTTTCAGCTGGTATTGCAGAATTTACTCTTAATGAGTACAGAGGAGCCTGATTTGCTGGAGGGCATTGCAGGAGCACAGGCTCCTTCCCAAGACAGTGGTGCCAAATTATAACATCATTTGTATTTAGCCAAGTAGTTCTGTTTATAATAACCTTTCAGGTGACTCAGTCATTTACTTGGTAAAGCATGTCTAAAGGAGATTAGTTTCTATCTTTCAGAGTATGAAGTAGTGCACTATATAAATACTGCAGCTTAGCTACTGTCTATTTTGAATGTCACTTAGGATCAGGTAGTGTTTATATGCTCCTGAGATTTAGCAGTTTTTATTCAGGATTTCTCAAATTTTCAGGATCAAGCTGAAACTTGGCATGTAAGCTGTCAGCACAGATGCAAGTTTTATTCCAAAAATAGAGTGTGTTGAAACTTTTAAAGGTGTCAAGTGGCTTATTTATGCAGTGGTTGCAGATGCTTTAGTTTTCTGGCTTTTTGAATTATACAAAAGCTTACTCTGTCACCTTCCTCCAGCATTACTCCAGTCTCCAGCATTACAGTCTTGAACAGTGACAAATAAGAAGGCCAGTAATCACACTGCAGTGATAATCCAAGGATGCTGGTGCCTTGGAAACAGGTGTAAGTAACAGTCATTTTTGGTAAAACAGAACTATCCTCGCGGAGTCACTATAAAGAAAATAATTGAGAAGACATTTGAAGTGAACACACTACCCAAAATGATAACACATTGTTTGACAGCACAGTGAAAGGGAAGACAAAATCCCCAGCACTGTGGAGGTTCCCCAACACTCCCTTTTAGACAAGAAAGAAACTTCTTCCAGGGATCACTGCAATGCCCTCCTCCAGTAACTATTGCAGTGTATTAAAGCCTCAGGCACCACAATTCAGAACACTTGTAACTTTTGTTCAATGATCTACAACACTGTTTCAATGGTAACAAACTGCCCCTCATAAAATAAATCAACCCAAATGTGTATATCCACAAGAGAACCCATTTGCTCCATTTTGCACAGCCAAAGAAATGCCTAAGTTCTGGTAGACTAGAAAACAAAACTAGGAGAATTATAAAACACAGGAGGTTTTTTGCAGACTGTCCTGACAGCAGCTGCAGGAGAGGGCAGGTCAATGTAAGGATGACATATACACCCTGTCCTCTTTTGTAAGTACCCTGAAAGACAGGGTGGAGAAGATAAAGCCAGGAAGGTCCTGCCTAGCCAGAGGTCTGTCTCCAGCACAAGTTTCCATTTAGAGCAAGTGGAGGAAATATATAATTATTTGCAAGCATGTTGATATATAAAAAAGTCTCATATGTAGGGTTTTGTTAATTTTAAAAGCTTTAAGAATACAGGTTGCAAAGATTGTGATTGGGTTTCAGATGAACTTATTCATTTAACATGATCTAATTCATATCTGTATTTTTTTCAGTGAGCAATTTACTTTTGGTAGAAGCATTCCTGCCAATACAAGTTAATGTGCATAACTTCTTTTTTCTACCCCTCCTGGGGAGGCATGTTCCATCTGTTTAAAAAACAAAGAGAATTTGGCACAGACAAATATTTTTAAGTTTAGACCCTTTCATTTCACTGAATTCAACTACACCCAAATATGAATAAAGACCAGTCACAAAACTGTAAGCTTGAAGCATTTGCTGATACATAATACATATTCGATACTCAATCATTTTATTTTCCCTGAGGAATGGCAGACTTTCAACACTCATTAGCGATACCTCTTTTTAGAGGTCTTCAGCAGTAATTTCTCCTCTAAAATTTATCAAAAGAATAGATGAGACTATATCAAGCTCTATTTATAAGGCAAGATTTACACACCTACAGTACTCTACATACAAATGGTTTAGTCTTTCCTATCAGAACGAAGCAATGTGAAAAACCTGATGAATTTACCTGGGCTTTAGACAGCTGTGGATGAGTACTAATATATGGTCAAGATTTAAAATCATTCCAGCAGGAGCCTACTCTTTAAACAGATGCTTCAGTATTCTATGAAGAAGGTCACATATCTCACATCATCATTTGATGGGAACCAGGTCAGAAGTCTCTTCCCCTCCTGCTACAGCTGTCCCTGTGAAATAGCAAATGTGGTTTTTGGTCATTGTGTGCTCTGTGAATTATTTTTCTAAAAACTTCTTTACAGAAAACTCAAAGTCTATTTTCTTAATTCTAAAAACATAGAGGTTGAACCAAATCATGTTTGTTAAAAAAACCCTAATCCTCAGTGTGGTACAAACCTGATTTTTTTAAAAAACAATTTAACAATGTTAAACTAATTTTACAGATAATAAAATAAAAACCCCAAACTCAAAAGGGATTCTTCTTTATAAATATTTGCTTTTGAAAATATATAGAAAAATTTAGAGATTGCTTTTTTTTTCTTATGGGACATAAAAATGAGACAGCCTAGAAAGATTCTGGCAGAACAATCCATGTTAGTGCTGGTTTCTGCCTAGACCACCTTTGGAGCTGCATGAATGGGAGGATTTTCACATTATACACCATCTAATGCTGTTATGTAGGCATAACTTGGTGTTTCTTTAGCACTGTAGCCTCCTTTGAAAGAGGTTTCAGGATGCCTGGGCACAGCTGCAGGAGGAGCACAGAATGGCTACGGTGCCAGCACTCACTTTCAGAGCCTCTCCAGGACACTTGGTTCAGTCTAAGTGTTCTCCAGGATACTTGGTTCAGAGCTCTGAGTGTGACCTCTGTGCTTGCCATCTGTGCTCCAGGTGGCAGGAGCTCCAGGAGCTGCAGCAGTTCCATGCCTTTCCTGAGGCCAAGCTGTTGGAGAGAATGGGCCAGAGGAGCATGCCTAGGCCAGATGCTTTTTGTGCCTCTTCAGCCTCCATGAACACCAGGTCTCATTGCAACATCTCCCCTTAGGAGACATGGTTTATGTCAGAGATTTCTACCTCTGAAGAGTTTCATCTGTACCTGTCTTCAAGTGAGACAAATAGAAGGTGGTTTTTTTGATATGTTACTCATGCTGTTGATAGTTAGCAATGGCTGTAGTTTCATGAAAGCTTTCAGGTAGCATAAACCAGTTCTGGTGTGAAAGAATCTGTCTACTTTCTCTCACCCTCCAGGTATCTACTGTAATCCTATCACTCCCTCTGTTTTCAGGAGCATTTTGTGTGTAGAGCTGGTTGTGCTTAAATCAGGGAAAACACAGAAAAGTTGGTATATCACTTGTTGCCTGCAAAAGTCTGTGAAAAGATGGTAAGGACCAGCAGCAGGACCTGGGCTCAGAAGTAGCTTAGGGCAGTACCTGAAGGTCAGGCACCAGCTCCAAGGCTGGAACTCACCACACTGATGTAGGTGCTGTGCAGGAAAGGGCGACTAAATCAACCTCTGGGACAGACTCAAACAGGGCACCCCTGGGATTCAGAGCCCAAGTTCACTTCTGGTGCCTGGCTGCCTAGACATACACAGAAGAGGAATGTGCATGTAGGTTATATTTTGCAAGAACTGCCAAAAAAAGGTACAGTGAGTATTTTTTGCTTGTGGTGTGACTTGACACATGACATGCCACAGCAGCCCTCCAGGGCAAAGAATGCAATCCCAGTATGTATCTGATATAATTAAGGATGTATGACTTAAGTACCAGCTCATGGCTGTGGCCTGAAGTGGACTGGACTGAGATACAACATTGTGGTGTTGCTTTCCATCTAGGGAATTGCCATATGTGCTAAAAATACTGTTGGGCATGTGGAAATGCAGAGTGTTATCGCATGCTGAGGGGGACATGGAATGTCAGTCACCACAGAAGAGGGAAAACATAGCCTTGGACATTGTAAGGTAAGCCTTTCTGCATTGCCAGCAAGATAAGCTGAGGCTGGCTTGACATTCTTTATCCCTCTCTTCCCTCTGTCCCTTGCAGGATGGGAAATGATCTGTTTAGAAGTGAGTCATAGCTAAATAAAACATGCATAGGTAATCATTTGCACCATATTAGACATCAATTTTCTGCCACACATCATATCTGTGTAGCCACTGGAGACATTGTTTTCCTCCCTGTGTTTTGTCATGGGAAGTTGTATCTATTTTTAAGCTGTATTTAAAGCCACTCATCTCTAGGGAAACATGGAGAGGATGCTGGACATAAAGGACCTCCAAATGCACTCTGTGCCTCCGCTCTGCTGTCCCAACTCTGGGTGGCACACCAGCACTGTGGTTTAAGAGGATATCCAGGAGAGAAGGCTTTTTCTGACAAACTTCAAAAGTACTCAAGATCCTGTCCAAAATTCTGATTAGAGACAGCAGCATCTGCTGAATTATTTAAACAGATACATTCAGGTTCTACAGTCATAGAAGAGAGACAGCAGAGAAATTTATACACAGTTCCTTGTATAGGACAATAAAGTAATAAACAAAACATTCTGGATAAGTAATAAAGTGATTAAATTCAGCCTTAGAGAGCTATATAGCCAACTCCTGCCCATTTTACCCATTTGAGTAGTTTCATTAACAACAATCTGCTTCTTAGTAAATTGCCAGTTACAATAAAAACAAATAACTTGGTCTTTTGCTTCTCTGTTGCTATACATTTTAATAATTCCAGTCACACTCTTTAAAACTTGTGCTTTTATACTCCCACGTTATAAAATACTCTTCACATTACTGCTAAACCACTTCTATCCCTCTTCTGTCTGAGCAATATTTGTCAATACAGCATCCACAGAAGAGGTAGAGAAAAAGTAAATGCATCCAAAACAGGTGCAAGAGCAGGATGATGCAACTGTCTGCTCACTGCCCACAGGAGCAATGTGGCACCTCAGAGCCATGAGTGTGTGGATCCAGAAAGCAGCACTGAGTGAATTCCATGCCAAAATGTTGACAATATCTGACATATGCAAGAGGGATGCTGAGTGCACAGAACTGTGTGTCTTGCGGAACATAATACCATGCAAACACCAGCAGGCTTAGACTTGCACATAGTAGGCATTTATTTGCTATAAGAACAGATGTGCCTCATAATTGCATCTAAAAATTAACAATCCAAAACCTGCACAAAGGTAAAGGTTTTGTAACTTCAATAATTAATTTAGAAAAGTTGCTCTCCATTTTCTTATGCTGTAAATACCCATTTTAGTAAAGTACTGGGTGACATCCATGAAGGGTTTTTTAATATTTTTTATTTTGTCATATTTTTATGTGACTCTATGCTATAAGGACAAAGGAGTGACTTAGAGCGCACCAAGTTTGCTTTAAAAGAGTTGTTTGTTCTTTTCTTTTATACTATTCATGAAGTACTTAAGGATATTCAGGAGAATCATGATCTGTAATATGCATGTGTACAATACATGCTCTGCAAAAACAAGCTGTCAGAGTTTTCCATGGAGCTGTGGGTAACATCTCTTTCCTAAAAAATGGTACATTTAGGAAATAGTTGGCCATTTTTTTATTACAACCATAAGAAGTGACACCCCAGAAGACTCCTTTTGTGCCCATTCTTTTCAGGAGCATTACTGAGAGGGCAACTGGCTCAACATTGCAACAGCTCTAGAGGGAGAGATTTCACTTTACTGCCCCTATGAAAGGGGAAAAGTGAAGTAAAACAATACGAATTCAGATTTTTATCCACACTTCCAAGAGCTACACTTTAGAAGCTAGCAGAGTGCTACACAGACATTATTCATCCCTGCTTCTGGAGCCCCCAAGTCTGTTGTGCTGAATGTTGTACAGAACTGGAATAGAAAGGCAGGCCCAAAGACAGCTGGCAATCTGTGTGTGATACAACAGATGATAAATGAGTGCTAATGGATGGAAATAAGGAAACAACTGTGTTATTCTTCAGCTTTCTGAAGAATTGGTATGTAGGCAAGGTGAGAGAGGGTAAAAACCTCCTGTTTTTTAGGAAAAATATTGTTTTCAAATAGGTCTCTGCTCAGTGTCTTTTTATAGTCTAGTTGGAGGCTCATCCCAATACTGATGGATATTTAGTGAATTTGAAGCATTTAATCTTATACTTTATGCATGTTTGATGAACTATTGTGGAATCCTCCTGGTTGCTTACGAAGTTTTGCTATCTGAATTAAGGACATTAGGGGTCTATCCTATGGCTGAATCTGGTCCCACCAGAGTTCAGCATTGTGGCGATGCTTTGCAGCCAGAAATCCCAGCACCTCTGGCTCTGGTGTAGATTTATCAAGAGAATAAACCAGAGACCAGGGTGTTGCCAGTGTCCATGTGTCATGGGAAATGCATTTCAAGAAAAAAAAATCACTTGGGTCTGTGCAGTGTACCAAGGATAACAGAGTCCCTATCCAAACAAGTAAGAATTATTAATGGTAACAGACAGCTGGACAACTGAAAACACAGGTCAAGGACACAAGATGTCCTTGCCTCAGTAGTTTTCCACTTGCTCATGATGCAAATGTCTCCAGTGACTCTATCTGTTCTATTGGCTTGTTCTAGTCTTGTGGGCAAAGCACTAACTGCAATGAACTCGGAGTTCATGTGAGCTGAGCTCACATGTTAAGTCAGACCCGACTCCCAATATGTGGGTAAAACTCCTCTGATGGTACTTCCTTCAGAGTTGTAGCACTGTGCCCTTTATTCTCCGCTGTATGAACTTGGGCCCATTTAATCTAAGGCATTCTGCTTAAGACTGGTTGGCACAGTGCTGAAAGATGATTGAAAAAATAGAGAACTGAGTGATAGAAAGTGAAGCCAAACTATAAGTGGTGTGAACCTTGTTTTCCTTTTCAAAGTAGAGCTAAACATATGTGATCTAATTTAAAATGTCAGGATGCTTTTAAAATACATATGTAATGTTTCATTTCAGTAAGAAAAAATGCTGAAAATCTTTTTACTGCCAAGCAGATGTGGATGACATTGGCTGGCAGCCTGTTACAACACGGTAGTACAAAGGGAATTTTTCCAAATATTGCTACAGTAAATGCTTTTTTTTCTGTTTAGATCTTACTACTATAAAGTCAATGAACTGAGAAGAATTTCTCATATTTTGGGTGGTCATAAATCTTCTACAACACAGTTAACCAACACCTCGGGCAGTTTTGCTCCTTGATATTACTCTATATCCCACAGTACAAATTGCTGAAATGGGAGAAGGAGCTTCAAACATTTCCTTCCTAGTTTTGGTCAGCATCATATGACTACATGAGAGAAGTAGCGAGCAATTCATCAGTATTTGCAGTAAGCTACATTTCAGGGTTTGAGTTGAAAAAGAAAACAAAACCAAAACAACTTTTCCCCACTCACCCTCCTAATTTCCATCTAACTGTTCAACAGACTGTGAGAGGTTTTAGAATAATTTCTCTTTTCAATGCTTCTAATTTAAATGACTTACTGAAAATGAATATTTCATGGCATATCAGGACTCTGATCTTCAAAGCTTCATCTCTTTAGTGCTAAGTATTTCAACAGCACCTATACTAAAGGCAAGTCCTGTCACTTTTCTATATTGTCTGCATTAACACTATAAAACTAACTCCATCTGACAGTTAAAGTTCTTGTTTCTGGTATTTCCTCATTTTTATTTTTTAGTGTCTCCCACATAAAGAAGTGACATTGTTTGAAAAGGTGTGGGGTCTGGAAACTCCACAGTTACCCAGTTATGGCTTCATTAGTGAAAAAAGAATCAAGACTTCAAGTATTTAATACTTGGTTTTCTTTCTCTTCAAGCCAAAATCACCTTTGATTTCTATACTGGAAATTCCCTTAGCAATACCCATAAACAGAGCAGTCTTTAACCCTCCAGGTCAGTTTGAAATAGTATGCATTCCTGAGCAAGGAAGCAAGGTCTGCTTTAGACACCAACCTGTTTGGAGTTAAGAAAGTTTCCACTTTGGAGTAAATAATTTCCACTAGACCTCACTTCTGTTGTTGCAGTAAAAAAAAACAAACCCAAACCAATCAACCCTCCATCTGTATTCCTTTCACAATCTGATGGGCCCAGAGGGAATAAAATAACCTCCCAAGCCCAACAGTTGTGTCATTTGATCAAAGGGGAAGACATTCAGTACGAAGCTGTAAATCTTTTCCATGTACCTTGGCTAAGGTCAAGACAACCCTGTGTACAACCTGTTGCCCGGGGGTCAGAAATTCAGATACACTTCCAGAGGCTCTTGCCACAGTCCTTTCATGCACTGTATACACTGTGGAAAACACATGTAAGGCAAAGTCCAAGCTCTTCATCTCACCCTTTGAAGTTCCCTCTTCTTTTACTCATACCAACCTTCAGCAGCCCATATCTCATTATCTGCAATTTGCAGTTGTCTTCTGTCCTGGTTCCTGCCTGGCTCAGACGTCTGCCTGAGCATCCATGTGGACCCTGACATTGAGAACTCAAATAGCAAAAGCCACTGGGAACGGGTTACAAGAGATAAGCTCAAGGGCTCATGGTGGCATTTGGCTTGTCCCTGGCTGGCATAATCCTCCAGGTGAGAGCACTAAGGGTGAGTGGCTGCTCTGGGATGCCAGAGCAGCATAAACCAAGACCACTGCAGCCAAAGAGCAGAGAACACTATGAACATGGGGCAATAATTTCTCCAGACTACTCTTTGTGTCACTGAGCAGCCAAGACATGGGGGAATATCTCAAAGGAGGAAAGAACCAGTTTCAGACTTCTGCTGTTTGTCCTCCAACCTCTGAGCTGAATGACCTAGATCAACTTTGACTTTCTAAAATTGGTATTCACCAGTGCAGCACTTGACTGCTCTTAATACTGGGGCAGCTTTTTCCTCAATACTTACATATAGCCTTTTCTCTTCCACACTAAGTTTTCTGATGAAGAACTAGAAGGCTTTGTATGCCCTTATCCATTCCCACAACCAGTCCCGGTACACAGCGCCCTTATTCACAGTAATCAGACATATGGAACTAACAATTCAATTCCAGTTTTATGAGGAGCAGATTTCTGTAAGGATGAAGTTATCATCACAAACGAACTTGCTGTTTATTGTCAGACCCTATAGGTTTGAAAGGTTTATTAGCTTTAGATGCGGATCTTAAATAACGTCCGTTCTTTGAGTATAACAAGACTTTGGCCTCTTAAACATTTAATAAACAGGATGAAACAATAAACTAGATTAAATGAAATGTTGCACGATTAGCTCTGCATTTGAACTGAACTTTTACTGTATAATTTAAAAAACATAAGGATAAACTTGTAAAGTTGTTCTTTTGAAACAGTGAAACAAGTACGATGAAGTCGTATAAAGGCAAATCCCTTATGACATTGTAGCTGGAAAAACCCAAGCCATAATTTCCATTTGTTCATACAAGCTATTGGCACAATTTCTGCAACAGAGCTGAAACGGTATCTGCACATGGCCAGTGGGGTGCAAACTTAATGTTTGTTTGAATGAAGCATCTTGGCATTCACAGGTGACCTTCAAGTTCCAAGGATTGCTTCACTATTTTGCACTACAAAGTATCTTCAGCAGTCCTACAGCATTCACCAACAGTGTTTATGATCAAAAGCCAGACTGGGATGTCTGTGTTCACAGCTATTTAGCTTTTACCCTAGTTACCTTCCCAAATTTCCTCTCATTTTCCCCCACTTCTGTTGGACTTGTAACCATATAAACTCTATGAACAATTGTACTTCTGTCAGACTAGTCGCCCTGTTGGAACTGCCAGAATCTCACTGGGCTGGTAAATCACAGTTCAGTAGCCGCTGCCAGACATAACAAGAACATCCAATGATGTCCTGGAAGCGGTTTGTGAAGCAAGATGCTGCTCAAAGGGAATATGGGTATCTCACAGTTGATCCGCTTGCTAGGAGTGGGAAAGTAAGTGGAACACTAACAGCAGATATATTAAAAAAGTCTTTTTGTATGGTTAAATTCTTATTTTGGGATTGCAAGATACAAGAAAATAGGGAATGTAAATATATTAATTCTACAAAAACTAGATTAATGAAAATTATTCCTCACATAAAAGCTGAAGCACAATGATAAAAAATTATATACTCCAGCAGACAATCCATCACTATTTACCTCTTTCTGTTAATACAATCATAGTTTAGGCTAAATCCATCATAAAACTTAAATGAACTGGAAATGAGAACATTCTGTTTTGCAACTGTTAATAACAATTGAATGTGATGTTAAGTTCACCACAGATCTTGTCAACAAGTCCTTGGTTCTTGAAACTCCTATGTACATGCTTTCTAGTCTCTTGTAATGGGAACTTTAAAAAGTCATTAGTTTGGCTTAGTTTTCATGGGAATGATGCAATGTGGACAATGTAGAGAGCTGTGTTTGAAAGACATTGTTTGCAAGGCTGTGATAGCAGCACTTCTATCTGGAATGCCTGAAATGTGTGCTCACTGTGGGAAAGATTGGAATAAATGAGGAGAATAAGGGGATATTGGTCACTTAGCTGTAGTAACAAAGTCTTACCTGGCAGGTGGCAGAGGTTTTGGGCTTGCTAAGAGTATATGAGTGTTGTACATCAACAGAAACCCCAGGATAGATCTCGTACTGGACAGAAATAATTCTCTCTTCATCTGCAGTACTTAGCAAACAAATACATTTCACTGATGTTTCTTTAATCAGATTCAGACCTAAAATAATTCCTGCTTTGGTGAAACTGGAATAAAGAATATTCAAAAAGCATGAACAACTGATAGGGCATAAATAAAATAACTTCCATGTGTATGAGATTATTATAAATGGGATTTCTCTTTTAAATAAAGAGTACTGTAAACAAATACATGATCCAGTTTATTAACTGAAATTGGCTGGATTACAGTTTGAAAATAAGATACGTGTATTGGCAATTACTACACTTCTGTATAGCTAGACTTCCGAAAAACACATCATGGATTTTTTTTTCTGTAGAAATTGTAGTCTTTTTACCATGCTTTACTAGAAGATTTTGAGAAGGACCTTTTTACAATATATATACTAGCCTGACTTCTGAATCCATATTTGGACATGAGAAGGCAGGTCAGACTCCATCACTTAGATGGGCTGGGTCTTCCAGCCAGCTGGGGCAGGGTCATACCACAGAGGGGGACTAGGTATAAACGTTTCAGTGATTATCATGTTTGCCTGTAGCCTTGATCACTCAGGCAATGAGACCAAAAGAGGCATTCCCAGTTCAACCAGGGAATTCCCAGTTCAACTGTGTCAATGCTGTTTTATCAGGGCTACTTTATCGTGCAGGATGGTTGTTCTCATGTCCTGGTCTATATATTGTGGCAAAACAGACCTTCCCTACATCTCATAGGTACCATTAGAGGAACTTAAACTGCTAGGCTCTTACGTAGTAGCTGCCAAAGAAATGTAAATTATATTTTTGTTGGTTTTTTTTAGTTTATCTTTGAAAGCAAAAGCTTCTCTGCTTGGTATAAATAAAGAGAAACCTTCGTAACAACAGCAGCCTGGCATTCAAGGGGCTTGTGGGATGCCCAGGCCAAGTTCTTGTTCCCTCTCAGGCAGTGCCCTTTCTTTACCCTGGGTCTGCTGCCTTGCAGATGTGTAACCCCTAAGCACAAGGCTGCTGACCATTCTGTAGCAAGGCTCTCTCAGAGCTAGAGCCTTCTCTTTCTGACACATCACAAAATATGATTTAAGCTCCTCACATGTCTTGAGAGAGCTCTGTACTGGGATGCACTGGTTAGAGTGGAGAGGGGCAAGTTGGATCCCTTGGAAAGGAACAGCGATACAGATCTGAACCAGAGTACCATATTCGGCCTAAACAAATGACTGTTGTTCCACTTTTTGGACAGATGGCTGGCAAAACCAGCCAGGGGCAATTCAAAGATAATAGTCATGTGCTGTCCCACTTCCCCATGCTGAGGAAATTCATGTTAATCCTGGCACTAATTCAGTACTGGGATATGACATTAGAAGGACATATGTATCAAGTAGGAATATGTCTGCAGAGATCCTTAGAAATGATTCTTCACTCTCACAATACAAGAACTTTGTGCAGCAGTTGTATTAAAAAAAGAAGAGGAAACCCAGGCCCCAAATCTCTGCTTTGAGTCTATTATAATTTTCAACATATTGAAGCAATGAGGACAAAGTGTTTTGCAGATATTATTGGAGTAATAATTTTAGGGCTGTTAGTCCTATCCTGGCATAGCTAACACAAGTCATGAAAAATACAGACCTAACCTTTCCCTTCTTCTCATGCAGCCTAGAAAATTAATGCAGTTATTGCAATAGTAAGAAAATAGCACAAATGAAACTTCCTATCTAGTTAACATTGATACTGGTCGCTCACAATTAAATGAGTTAAGAAGATGAGAACTTAAAATTTAGAAGACAGAGGAACTCTGGTTTTAGCCAAAGATTCTCATACAGCAGCTCCCCAAGTAGAGAAGTGACACAGTTCAAACATTATTTACTTCAACCAAAATTTAACACCTTTACAGTATCAACGGCTGCCCCAGTGAAGGACCTATGTCAGTCGTGTCCCTCCTTCCAGCATAGCAAAGATGTCCAAGAGATGGGTTAACTTCATGTACTGAACTTCAAGCTTCTTCAGATGTGTAGCAAGACCTCACTTTCCAAGAAAAACCTGGGATAAAATTACATCAGATACCATACAAGTTTTCAGCTGCCTTGAGCAGGCCAGTAACATGAAAACTTGTTTCCCTGTCTTATGCTACAGAAACCCCCAGATTATTTTTGGGTTTAATGTTGATAATATGTCACTTTTAAAAATATGGAAAAAGGAAAAATTAAAATTGAGAGCTTCATAAATCTTACTGGAGAAAATTTAGTTTAAATTACATGGATAGAAATATGTTCTGATAACTCTCCAAAGGATCTTAAAAATGCAGGAGAGGGAGAGAGATACCATCCAATTAGTTCTCTAGTCCTACCCATGAAAATGACCACACTAAATAGCAAAATAATCAGCTAAGAAGGGAACAGAAAGCATGGAGGAAAAATTGAGCAAAGGACTTAACAAAGCCAGCATTCCCACCCCTCTCTCTCTTTCATTTCATGTTACAAAGCCAAAGATTGTTTTCTCATCATTATAACATGAAAGCCAGTCCTGTCCTGTTTTGTTAGAAATTGTTGATCTTTTTATATTAGCTACCTGCTCAGATAAGCAGAAAATTTCAGATAAACTGTTGTAACAGGCTCCGTTTTTTACTGTAAGGCCAAATAAGTGGATGAGATACTTATTTTTTTGGAATAGCTATAAAAGCATTTCTGCTCTGCCTCTGTGTTTGTGGCTGTTAATTGGTGACAGCAAATAGAAGCTATTACCTTGTAAATTGTCTTCTGTTACCAGCCCAGTTCATGCACTGGAGGCAGGCGAAGGTGAGCAGAGCCTGGTGCTCAGTGCATCTCTCAGGGTGGCAGCCAGCACTGGCACTGTCGCTGCTGTGTCTTTACTCCTGTGATAGACTTGCACGGGGGCAGAGATCCATTAGCTCTGCAGCAGGAGTGCTGGCATGTACCTCATACCACAGCAGCTCCAAAGGGCTGACATGACGGTCTTTGCTTTTATGTTCCCATCTTTTCTGCATGTTTACCAGCCAACTCATGGCTTTGTCAGCCCGCTGCAGAGGATTAGGAGGATGATCCTTGACTAAGGTTTCACAGCAAACCCTGGCGGGGCAGTGGCTCTGCCATGTGGGGAGCTGAACTGAGGGCCCCATGGCCCCAGGAAAGATCAGAATGCATTTGTGCACGCAGGTTTACAAAACAGCCATCTGTCACTGTGCAGACACAGGGGACTTAGAAGGGTTTTGGCAGCTGGATCCAGTCCCTATATTCATTACAGTCTAGATGGGACCAGAGAGTAACCAAACTGTTACAAGGCAGTGATGGAGACCTGGGGAACTGCTCCTGAGACAGACACCCTCCATCACAGCAACCCCCACGCCAAGAACTGAAGGAAAAAACCATTCATCTTTTTACCTAGAAGGTGCTAGTTCTGTGGTTCACACAGTAAGAAAGTTATTTTTATCAGAAAATCTGTCCCTTCCTCTCAGATATAAAATTTACAAAGCAATGAAGCCAGGTGTCTGATAATGTAGAATCATATCAGAGATGAACACCATCAAAACTTTTTTAACTGGTGATTCTGGAGGTGTTTCCAAATTTGAAAGCCTTTGTTTAGGGAAAACAGCTAAGTTGCCAGGTGACAATAAGGTTACCTTGGATGCTTAGTACAAAATGAACAGATAGGATCAGAAATCTACCTTATGGTAGATCTCTCTGTATTATTCAGGAACCCTTAGGTTTTAATTTTTGTATTTTCTAATACTTGACTTCCATTATGGCATGAATTATACTACTGCAATGGGGTCAGCTCCAGGAGCCATTACTTTCAATAAAAACAATGGAAACAAGATTAGATGCAAACATATTTACAGAAAAGCCAACCAACCATCCAACCCAAACAATCCCCAAACCGTGTAATTTACAAAGCACTTTCTCTGATGCAGTTCATGCACAGCTGCATGGGAACCACAAGTGAGTATATTAAATCCTTTGCAAGGCCAAAGAAGTTCAGTATCAGATGGAAGACACTTCATAGTGGATCTACTCTGAGTCATTAAAACTTCAGCAGCTGTTTGAGATGTCCTCTGGTTCTCTGACTATAGTCTGTTCTTTTCAAAGCAAACAAGAACATTCTTAAATCAAAACATTTTTCTAATCAACATTTCATAGGATTAAAAAGAACAAAATCATTGCTCCTTTACAGAGTTAAGGGAAAGTCCACAATGAAGAACTGAAAACCAACATGCTGCTTTTATACAGAAATTCCAAGAAAAGAGGATTGGGAAAGAAAGTATAATGAACAACCAAGGAATGGTCTTTCAGATGGAAGAAATGTTAGACAGTAGTCAAGCTTATCTTAATCAGATATCATTGCAAAAACAGCTATAAAGAGCTTTGTTAGTGTTACAAGTGTAAGTGGAAGCAGAATTCTGTGACAGTAATGAAGCCTCTACTGCAAATATTTTATGATGGAGAAATCAGCTTTTGTAGCTAATAAAAACATACATATTTAAAGAAATGGTGCATTAGCCAGGTAAGCATTAGGGTTTCACCTCTGCTTTCCTTTTTTTCCCACACCCTCTGCACACTTCTTCCTTGTCAAAAGCTATAAACCTTGAGAGAGGAGGTAGTCATTATCTGCACAAGTGTAATAGTCTAAACATGTCTTTTTTTTTTCCTGAAGATTGAGACCTAAGAATTTAATGATTTACAAAACACCTCTGCTTGAGGCCTTCTTTCAGTTTTAATTAATTAAAACTACATGCCTTTGATACAAAGTGGAATCTCTGTTAGGCAAGAGGCATTGCATTCTCAGATATATTTAACAGAGAGCAATGTAACAGATGCAACTTAGGACATCTCTTCGGTAGCATAAATTTAGAAAGTGTTAAAAGGTCTAATGCCTATAAAAGTTAAGCATGTTATAGCAAGCCAAAAAAAAGGGAGATGATGCATTCTCTCAGGAATCTGTCTAAGGAAGTTATGGGTGTAACTGTTGTGCTCTTTGGCTCTGGTGAAAGTCTAGAGCAGGAAGTGTTGTGGGATGTCCCTCGGCAAACTTACAGAAACTGTAACTACAAAGTAAGCGGGAAAACAAGAGAACTGATATAAATCCTTAGAAGTTAATCTCCTATTAGACTGAGAGTCTAGAAGAGTAATATCTTCCTTCTGGAATTCACACCTTATTGCAGAAAAATAAATGAAATGCTATAGCAATGATGGATTCATCCAGAACACTTCCTGGGATTCTCAGAGAAAAAATTAGAGGAATTTTCTTTTTTTATTCTGATATTTTTTTAGTTATGGTTGTAACAGGAATTTAGACAACAGAAAGAATGTCAAAACCACTTAAGGAACTTGTCAGAATTTTGTGATTTATAGAAAATGAGTGGGATTCAACACAGTGGGACTCCAAATCTTGGCCTCCTCATCACTGGCCCAGAGCTGCTCCTGAGGGGGTGCTCTGAAAGCCAACATTTACTACTCGAAAGAGCCATTACTGACAAATGTGGTCCCAGAAAATGTTCAAAGTAGTCATGTGTCTGACTTCTTTTTCTAAAAGCAGAAGTTACCTTGTTAGGTCTATTCTGGAACAATACTGTCAGTTGTTTTCTGAGTATTCAGAAGGTCCTGCTTTGTTTGCAAAATTAGAGCAGACAACAAAGAAAAGTAAATTGTCAGCTTCAGCAAAACCACCTATTTGAAGCTTGAGGCAAATATCAGGATACCTTCTTGCCTGAACATTTTGGGCCAGCCTACATCAAATGGTAGAAATCAGAGTAAAGATCAACAATTTTTGCCCTTTCCCAGTAACCAACCGCCTGGCTGTGCTGAGCTGCCCCATGTTCAGATTGCAGTGCTTACACCCACAGACTTGCAGAGGGATGTGAGTGCCCAGCTGCCCTGCAGATACACATTTTAAATGCAGCTTCAACATCTGCAATTGGAAACCAACACCTTTGCTTGCTGAAAGCACCAGGCTCTGCTCGATGTTGAAAAAAGGCATGTTTAGCATGCTCTAATTTTTTAGGGAAATGGGTGACTAGAAGTAGTCTCATTGAAGCTCTTCTTCTGCTGCAGCTTTTCAAATTATAAAATTTACTGGTGTAAAAAATCAGACATGCTCCTAATGCCAAGGTTACAGTGCTCAGTGTTTTATATCTGTGTTAACTTTGCAGTGCCATTCAAGCCCCAGCACTGACTGGTCCAGGTAGTCTTAAAAGTAATTCTTCATAATATTACAGTAGCTCCCCAGGAAGTTCCCACATGAAAAAAATCACTGCTGACAGATTAAGAAGGGAGGAGGTTCAAGTAGAAATTTCCCTCTGGCATACACATCTTCAGCATTTGATGTGGACCTCAACATGTGAAGAATATAGCTTTCACCCACAGATGGCGATGAACACAGTCTGTGCCTTCCCAAGATAGAAAACTGCATATTTAGACTCAAAGAAACGCCAACATACAGCTTAAAGAAAGGGGCTCTAGTATGTTAAAACAGGATAGTCAGTTTGGCATGAAAAAGGTGAGAGTCAGATTGGTATCCACCCATTCACCAGGCTCTGAGCAACCCAGGAACACGCAGGCTCCGAGAAGAAAGCTGCCACATCCTAATAAGGCAGAACTGTCTGCTGGTGACATAGTCTGGATGCCTTCTATATGAACTAATGCAAACCATCGGGAGAGCTGCTTCTGCACGGCTGGGGAGCTGCATCATCTTTCCATCAATAACAAAGTGGGATCATGTTTGCAGGATTATTTGTGCTGAGTTGCACACAAATGCCTTGCCTGTATGAGTGCTGCATGAAAACCTCATGTTACAGGAAAAGCTACTTACTGATGTCCCAGGTTACACTCTGTAACTCCTTCAGTATGAAAACCCACTGAAAATAAAACAGTCATCATGACTGAATAGTAAGCATTTTTTCTGCACAGGGAATATAAAATTTTAGCAAGTATTTTATTTATTTTTTTGGCTCCATAGTAAAATTATACTGCGTCTTTGTTTCACTTGACAGAACCTTTCTTTGTTTAGATTTAACCTTATATGACTATTTAGAAATAACAGATGTGCTTCGGAATGGAAGGCAACAGCTCAGAAGAAGGGAATCTACCCAAAGAGCCATGCTTCTGCCTATTGCTCAGCAGAGGGGGCAGGGTGTCTGCTGAGGTAGGAACTGCAGTTCACTTATTATGAAGAAATGTCTTTATTTCTTGATATATTTATAACATTCATATCCACTACTTTAATGTGTTTCAAGGAGAGCCAGATCTCTCACTGACATCAAGACAAGCAGCTTAAAACAGGCCAATTACAATTTTTGGGTTTTAAAGCAGGCTCTGTGGCTGTGCAGGAAGGAGAGGATTTCATATTACAAGCACAAATAAGAAACAAGTCAATTACAAAGAAGAAAGTAAGTACATCACATAAAAATTTCTTATGTTTTCCTGTAGTTTTTATATTTTCTTGCAAAAAATTGATCCCTACTGCCTCAAGATTTCCATATGAATTATTAGAAGATTTGCATGATTAAGTGCTGCAAGATGTGCCTTTTGCACCAAAATTTCATTTTGGTCTATTGACATTGTGGACTTTTATCATTCACTCAGAAATACCCAATATATTAAAATACTCAGCTATATCTACTACATTTTACACTTTTCTTTCAATAATTTTAAATATTTACTCAAAACATGGTGGCATTTCGTACTTTTGCAAAGCAGCAAAGTTAAAGTAAGTGGTGACCTTTCCGTACCATTTCCAATAATCAAGTATGGCTCTCCTGGCCTCCTAATGCATCTCCCTGCCCTCCTTCCTGATTTCTTGCTAGAATGGGGTATTAGTGGCTTGAAAGAGAGCAAGGAATTGTGGTGAGGGAAGGAGAATGTGCACAAGACAGAAATTGTCATTTATGGCCACCTTTGCATTTTTCTCCTTTAGATACAGGATTTCTTTCCTCTGCCAGAATCTATCAGCACACACCAAACAATAATGATGTATGTAAGTGTAGTTACTCAGCACTATGTACCCAAGCACTTACAGCTGAGAAAGCTATGCAGTTAGTAACCAAATCTGGAACCTCATTCTGCTTACCCTGAAGAAATGCTCCATCATCACTCCACTGCTTATGCTCTTGTTTTGGTTTCCACAGAAAGCCTGGTGCCCATTCTTGGGCAAAAGAAAATAGAAGACACTAGAAAATTTAAATAAAAAAAAAGAAGTCAAGAAGTCTCCGTAAACAAGGAAAGGTTTTATCTTTTTTTTTTTTTAATGCATTTTGAAGTGGACTGGCTTAAGAGGAAAAAGTCTTTCTTCTTCCTTCATGCTGCTTGAGTTCTCTAAGCATGCTCCAAGTCCAGACTGTGGCTGGGAGGGAGCTCACTCTTCTTCAACATCAGTTGTAATGCAGGTTTACTAGCCTGAATTCCTTCATTCTGATTGAGAAATAGTTCCTTCATTTCAATGCTTTCTTTATTCCCGTAAGTTTTTGTCTGTTCTCTCATGTCCCTAATGAAGGAACGGCAAGTCAAGTCCCAAGCAACCCTTCTGAGTATGTATTTCAACACTGTTGTGGTTAATTAAACTTGTCAGATAGCAATCCAGAAGCAGTGGATATATAGGTCCCTCAGGCATATTGCATATTTTATCCTTGCTGTATCACTAATTATAACCATGGTGGTGATTAGAATGCCGAGATTCATGTTTTTACACCTCACTCCTTGCCTATCCTAACTTTCATTTCAGCCTCCTCTGGCTCCAACAGCATAGAAAATAAACATCAGTGACAGGGAATGCCTGCCAACGCAGCAGGAGTGAGTCAATGCTGGTCCCTCTTCCAGTAACGTCCTGGCTGAGCACATCCAGACTCAAACATCATTACAGCCAAACTTGCACATCCCTCAAAGCAGTATCACTAAGTACTAATATGAACAGCACTGTCCCTCACAAGCTTCTTGAACAGACAACATTGAGGTTAAATGGAGAAACTGGAAGCAGGTTTAAACACAGCTTTTCCATATAATGGAGGCATTTATTACGTTTAGTTGCACTAAGAATATGCAAACCTTTTAAATGCTCATCCTTTCAGAGACCTGTTAGAGTCTTGCAATGAGGGAATTCAGACCAACAGGTCTGAGGTAACAAAAAAAAATTTAAAAAGGAAAAGGAAAAAAAGAGAGACAAAAAGAGTATACATCAAAAAGGACTTGTAGGACTCAAGTATCTGATCTCGGACTCTATTGATTTAGTTGGCTTCTACCACTGGAGAAAACTCAGTTTTACAGATGTGTGCCTTTTCCATTTCCCAATGCACAGGTGCCCTGACCTTTACCACTTTATGTATCTAGAACTGCCTCAGCTCAGGGAGAGCGGAGGAGCTCAGCATCCTGCTTTGCCTCGACCTGCTCTGTACCCAGAACAGGGCTTTATCTCAGCCCAGTGGCAGGAAACACAGCCATGGGACAGTTGGCTTCCAGGTCTCAGAGATGCAGACATGCCATTGCAGCTTCTGTCTTTTTGTAGAATGGAGGATGATGAGGGGTCCCCTCAATTAATTAATTTCATGCTTAGCTGCTTCTGCCTGTGGGGAAGAAAGCTGTGATTCTGAGCAGGATGCCTTTGTCACTAGGTGACAGCTTCATCCTCCATAAGGCAACACTCCTCATCCCACCAGCTGAAGCCATGGCACAGGTGAGGGAAGCACTCACCATGCTCAGGGCACTCCAGGGCAAACAGGGAGTTCTGGCTGGTTTTTCTGCTGCCAGAAATGCTTGCATACATGACTGTTCAAGTGCCAAACACAACACATCTTGAGGGCAGGAACCCCAGCTCTAAATTCCCCTCTTCCTCATGAGTCCCCTAAGCAATAGCCCACAGTCCTGCAGCCTTTTTGTTTCTTTGTATTCATGCTTTCCCTCCTTTTAATTAATTTTGGTTTGGCAGAACATATTCAAAAAGAGCGAAGGGTGTTCTTCTAGGATAAGTGGTTGCCTTGGAAATAGCACACATGGATTTGAATTCTCTCAAGTTGAGAAGGGAACCAAATGTAAAGACCCTGCTTTCTCTGCAAGAGCAGTAACCCCCCATTGCAATGGGAAAGATGCACATCTGAGACATACAGCAAGCCATACGCTGCTCCTTGAAGGAATGGACCCTGGAAGCATCCTCAGGATACAGCCAGGACAAGGCCCCTGCAGGAAGGCTTTCCCTGAAGCTTGAAGCCTGTAGTAGAACATTTTACTCAGGTAGTTATCCAGGCAATTTCCTGCTGAGCATATTGACTTTTCATGTCTGTTTCCTCAGGCTTTATGAATGCTAATCTAAATCAGTGATTTTGCCTAAAAATTGGTATGGTAATAATGATGCTTTCTGCACTGAGCCAATAATGCACAAGTGCTACACTGACCTTACAGGACAGGTGAAATGTCTTACACCTTTTGTCTTAAAAGCCATTTTCCCCTATAGGTTCTTCTCAAGGAAAGTTAGCATTAGGTCAGGGTTACTCAGAGCCAGTCAAACCACAACAAGGTTGTCTCAGGGCATGATCTTTCTGAAAAAATGCCAACAGATATTCATGAGCTGGACTTAGATCATTTGCTGAGTGGTCAGGCTACTGTGAAGGTGTCAAATGAAGAGACTACTTCAGGCATCCATAGCAAAGGCCCGGGCCAAAGAGGCTGGGACCCTGCCCAACCTTGAAGCCTGACTGTCTCATGTGCTAAAGATCAAAAGCAACAGAAATAACAGTTATCATGTTACACCATGCTATTCCAATACACAAATACACATACTTTCACTTCAGCTTTTCTGTGTTTTAAGAAAAGAGCAATTTTAAAAAGAAAACAAAATAAAACAAAAAACAACTCTGAAATTAAACTGGATCTGTCCAAAATCCAAGCCTGTTATGTTTGGATACTTTCAGTTAATTTATACTAAGAGGATTTTTAGGAGTTCAACATACCATCACTGTCCTGTAATAGTATTTCACAGAATAATAAGAGATGGTGTCTTATTTTTCTTCTTGGACCAGATCAAATAATTCAGCATTGTATGTTTCATAGTCTGAGTCATAAATGTTGAAATTTATTAAACAGAGGCATCAGAGCAGTCTCTCATTTTGCTTGCTTAAAGATCCTGTAAAATTCATTGACGCATTTACAATTCCCATGAAACTTGGACTTCTAACTTGAAACTTTTCCCCCTGGCACTGTCAGAACAGGAGCTTCGAGGACACAATACTTGTTCAGAAATCACAAAACACATAAAACCCCAAAGAGTCTGAGAACTGAATATGTGAGCAACATTGCTTAATCTGGCTTGCTTCTACCAGTGAACAGGTATTACCAGTACAGGGGCATATGCTAATTCTCAGTACTGTGTAACCTCAGTGGCAGTCCCTGTTCCTTTGCCTACAAAGAATTTACTATTTAATGAAGTTTCTGTTTACTGAAATTATCTTTTAACTCTCTAACACTCATTTGATAGCAGAAGAATGCAACTGGATCCTCCCAACCTTTTCTGCTCTAGGGCAAACAAACCGACCCTCCTATAGCTCTCTTTTCTCATATGCTCAACCTCCTCCTCCTCAGCCCCTCATTTCAATGGTCACCAGGAATAATATTAATTTGTCGGTAACTGCACTTGATTAAATAAAAATATATTGCTGGTCTTCCTACCGTAAGCCCAAATACACGAGTGCAGAATGAAAGGCATTAAAGCCTGGTTTTTTTCAAACCAGATGGGATTATGCTTATTTCCTATGGAACCAGTTGTGGTCCATTCTACAAGAGTCATTTGTGTCCCTACATTTGTGTACTACAAAAAATTGCAGTGAATTCAGTGTTGTTTGATGTTCGTCATGCACTTATAACTGACTTGATCCTTTACACCAAATCCAGCACAAAGAAAACTAATGTTTGCTATTTTACAGAGATCAGAACTGATACTTGTCTGACAGCCCTAAGACACCCCCAGTGGAGGAGCAACATAACACATAGGCAGAGCCTAACAGAAAGGGTGCAGCTCAGGGTACTGTGGCTGGCACAAAGAGGGCACTACCAACACTGCTTTGAATTCTGAATATGTTGCCTCTGGAAAAAAAGTCAGTGAAAGACTATGAATTTATAAACACATGGACCATTTAAACAATTGAGTTACATTACATTCAGTACTGCAGATCTTCATCCACCTGTAAGTACTGTGAAAACTTCTATTGCAATGCTTAATTATTTTTTATTCTGCAAGCTGATGGGGTTCTGGGGCAGATCAAAGGAGCTGATAGAACAACCTCAGCAGCCTGCTCATTAGCCCTCTTATATGACCTGGACTGGGCAGGATTTTCTGCACAGAATGTTCCTCTTCCCCAACTTCACAAGGCAAATTAGAGTACATCCAATTAAGACACAGAGAAAGCTTCAGTTAGAAGGAAATAACCTAATTCAGATTTCTGTGGGACATAAGGGTGATATATCCATCTTTATTAAAGTAAACAGAACAAAGATAACAACACTTCACAATCCAGGGCCAGAAAACAACCCTTACTGTAAACAGAGAGTTTAAATATTATTCTTAGAAATATTATCTTTTAAAGAGTTATCAAAATGTTCACTGGCCAGACCTAGCACCCTCTGACTTGTAGGAAGTTGTACTTTTTAAAAATGTTTTTCTTCATGATAACCTTACATAGGGCCATCCCACACCCAGTTCATTTTGTGCTTGTTTCAAATCCTTCAATCCTCCCTTTGTTGGTCATATTTGCAGCACTGTATTTCAGACTTTTAAGATCACCAAGTGCAGCCATTACCCAAACACTGCCAAGTCCACCACTAAACCATGTTCCGAGTGCCACATCTACACCTCTTTTAAATACCTCCAGGGACAGTGACGTAAATGCTCCAGAGCCTTCATCAGCGTTGTTGCCCTTCTCTGGGCACACTCCAGCCCCTGAAAGCTTTTCTGGTAGTGAGGGGCCCAAAAGTGAACAGAGCACTCGAGGTGCAGCCTCATCAGTGCTGGGTACAGGGACTTGCATCCCTGAGAAAACATGGAGCAAAACCACTCCAGAGAGAAGAGTTTTCAGGTGGGCTGGAAAACACTGATTGCCATAGATGAGATTTGGGAGTTTTTAATTTGTTTTAAAGCAGTATATGTTCTCTCTGTCATCACCAGGGAAAGAAAGTAATGCTGGCATCAGAGAATGATAGAGCTAAGTATTTTTAGGAGGCTGTATTCCACTGTCTCCCGACTGTACAACAGTTTCATGGAGAGGAGCACGCGCGGGAGGCGAATCAGTGCCCATCGAGAGGGAAGGGGAGGGATATGCTGCCATCAGGGCACAGCCCTGGGCACTCCCACTACTGTGCATCTGCTTTGCAAAGCCTCACATACTCAGGGCTTGCTTTGCTTGTTGCATGCTTTTTCAAAAGAGAAGTATTACCCTTGTTAGAGATGTCTATACAACACAGCAAGGTGGGGAGGGATTTAGTGAAAATGATTAACGATGTTGTAAACCCTTTACACATTCCAGGCCAAGGCCTCCAAGCATTTTGCAGCTGCTGGTGAGCTTCAGGCCTCCCCAGGAGGAGGCAATCCTGAGCACAGTGGCTCCCACAGTACTCCTGGACAAACCCCTCTCTTTCCAGTGCTGAGCTGTTTTGGCTTTAGCTTTGGCAGGGAATGTTTCAGTTGCATCAGTGCAGAGCTATTCTGTTCTATGGGCAGCCTCCTAGGCTAATACATGAGTTCTAACAGCTTACTCAGTAAAGATCAGATTTCATATTGTTTCACGTACCACTTCCCACTCCAGTCTCAAGGCTAAGGACAAAAGCAATAACTTAACTTTAGATCAATTTGCTGCTGGTCTCCTTTCCCCCTCCCCAAGATTCCCAAACAACAAGCATTACCATGTCCCCAGCAGGCACTCCAAGCCCACATCGACACAAAGCCAAGAGAGGCCGTGGCATCTCTTCAGGAGCACAAGAGAAAACAAGACCAAGACACCCATGAACTGGTAGAAAGTAGAAACTATTTCAGCCTGCTCCCAGGTTTAAAGAGTCAGCTGCTAGGACAAAAGACTACTGAAAATGTCATCTTACAAAGACTCAGAGTAAATGAGAAGGTCAGCAGTGACAAAGCAGCTAAAGACACGGTAACTGCAGGTAATTAGATGGGCTGCTGCCTGGCTGTCTGAAACCCAAGGATTTTGTCTGAGAGATATTTTAGGGTTTTGGGGCCTCACTGCTCTTGCATATTATGCTGAAGTAGTTCATACAAGACAAAGATGTTCCTTTTCCCTTTCTTTTATTATTCATACCTTAAATACATAACTGTGTTATCCTTTAGGTCTTTTTTTTCTCTAGAAAAAGTAGGTGAGGTTAGGTAAAGGATAGAGCTGCAAAACCTTACATACCCAGCACTAATCGACACCTGTGGACTTAGACATATTTTGCAGGTGGCAATTATTTCTGTGCAAATTTTTTTCATTGGGAAAAAGTTTTAGCATTTGAAGTGGCCAGGTCCAACACTTTCCTAATGGATTTTTTGGTTCAAAATTTAAAAAAAAATCCTGTTAGGGTCATTTTAGCTTGTCATCTCCAAGTCAGCATCTTTATTCCTTTCTTAGCACGTCTCTGTTCTTTCCCTGCAGGAGATAAGCTGGGGGATTTGCATGCTATTTTCTCACTGACTCATTTTCCAAATATGGCCATTTAACAAATATTATTTCTGCAGGCAGCCTTCCCCTTCAGATCCTTCATAAAGGAAATTACTCAATCAATAAAGTTAATTTTCCCTTCCCCCTGAAGCAGCCACCCACCTCAGCAGATGTTCAAAAACAGGCTAAAACAAAGCCGGAAACCTACTTGAATCCAAACGTCTCTTGCCAATGTCCTCCTGCAGCTAAGATTGAAATTAATACTTATCTATATGAGGAAGCAATGCAAAGAGCAAGGCTGAGTTCTGATTCTCTAATTAGCTGACTGATAATAAAGAGTAGTGATGAGCTCTGGTCCATTCTCTCTATGTTTAGAGTCAACCCACTCCTACTATAGATACTGGTTTTGTGTTGAAACAAATTCAAGGGCGACATTAATCCTAACTAGGTGTCCCCTACGCACGCACAAATCACCACCATTTTAAAACTGGCTCAGTGTGACAGAGGAATCAGTCCCTCTGCCTTGTTTCATCTCAGGAGGAGGCTCACACTGGAAAGGAAGAAAAGACTCACCTGGAGAGCTGGAGGAAATCCTGCAGCTTATGTATGGATGCCAACAGGGAGACCCTCAAAACTAGTTGAGTATGGTTTGGTTTTGCAAACCTGTGGGAAGTATTAAACAATAGCATTGATCACAAGAAGAAATTACACAACAGCACTTACACTTACAATAAGAAAAATGAGGTTCAATATTGCATTAGGATCTAATCTACTCTGCTTTCTGTGAACCTGAGGTTCATGGAGAAAGTCCAGACTTAAATTGAGAAAGCTCAGAATTGGTTCTCCTCCAGAAGGGTCTTACCTTGGCCAAATTCTTGTCACATACAATCTCCCTGATCCTAACATGTTGGCAAAGGCAGTGCAGAAGTTGGCACCAGTTTAAATTTCCCTGGGAGTCACATTTAGGTAAAAGTGGCACAGGATTTAGTGAGTGCATTAGATAAAAAGAAAACAGAAAAATGAAGTTTTAAACTTATCTTTAAGAAAAGAGGAAAAAAATACAGGTGTTTTCACCCATAATATCCACACAGCTTGTTAATAGCTGAAGCAGGTCTCCTCAGAGGCTGACGGGTAAAAAAAAAAAGAGTCCTGTTATGGAGAAAAGGATTTCATGGGTGAAAAATGCATTGTGAAATTACTCAAAAGGCAGTATCAATGCAGAGCATTCCTCCTTGCAGTATGTAGAGCATAATGTAAGAGAGGTGTGAAGGAACTGGAAGTCTACGATATGAAAGTAAAGCCAAGGAAAAAATACTATAAATAATGATAGAAAACGAAAGGAGAAGCTGATTAAACTGATTAATATAATGCATTCTTAACTGAGTACAGCCAACTGGGGCACTTATAAAACAGATCTACTCCCATAACTAAAGTAATCCTCTTGTCTCTACAGCATCAAGGGTCTCACTACTACGGGCATGGCAGGGCACTATTTATGTTACAGGCGTCATCAGTTAAGAGTCACCTCCCAGAGTTTATCTCCTGGGAGTCTCCTGAGCTGAGAAGCGAGGAGGGGGAAGATTAACTTACCCCATGAGCCAGGGCAGAAGGCTGGCCCAGGAACACCTCTGTGAGTTTGTGCCACCTCGTGCAGGTGAGATGAGAATTTAGGAGCTACCTAGGGAGGATGCTCCATGCTTTGACATTGTGTTAATAAGGAAGGTGTGGTTGAGTACAACTTTGCATTCAGATCTTAGCAACTGCACGTACCTGTGGCTGCTGGTTTAGCAGCAATTTCCATCCTGCTAACATGGCTGGCACTGGGAGAGCTGGGTGCAAAGAAATTAACCACTGTAATTTCAAGCAGAGCCGTTGCTGTTAAAAGGACAAAAACGTTATAATGATGAACAGAGGAAAATCTTCTGTAAGAAGATCTGGTAAATTAGTACCTGATTTGATAAGAGATCCAACCTGAAAGGATGGAAATGGGTTAACACAATGCACCTGGTTTCTTAGGTGGGACTTCTGAGGTGAAGACCAAGTAGGACAGTCACTGCTGCTGGTAAAATCAATGGCAAAAGCTTATTATGGCTTCACAAACCTGTTGGCTGCTTGAACTGAATTGATAATGAAAGATGGTGGGCAAAATCCTTCTGTGATTTAAACAAGTACCTGTGACACTCATCATATAAAATGAACTTAAAAAGCAGAAGTCCAGCACATTCCTACCAACAGCCCCTGAATATGAGTAACTCTTCTGCTTATTGCCAGGCAGCACAGTAACAGGTCAATTTACCTTTGTTTTCCTACTTAACTACCCAGTATAAATGCTATCAGAAGAGTCCAGCTGTGTCTCCTGTTGAACAGATCCTGGATATTAAGGATGTTGCTAGAAACATTTACCATATAAGAGAGCTACAGCTGCAGAGAGGTGTTTGTTGTGTTGTTCTGCCTGGGCATGGAGTCACTTCTGTTTTACTAACACCAAGCTCCTAAAGATCAGAGCTGATGACAGACTGCACACAGATGGAGCTTCCAAACCTTAAGTCTCTACACCTCCTCCCCAGCTATCACATCTGATCTACAGCAGTTGTTTCCTGCATTTAAGTTCAGTTTTTGCCTAACCACAGTAAAGGTATCATTTACAGTTCAAAATTCTGACTTGAATGCATCTGAACCCAGAGAGAGGTTGCTATGGACTGATCATTAACAGCAGTACATTCTATGCAAACAGCTTAGGGCTCCACTATTGTCTTTGTACAGGAAAATCGTCAGATATTAATGAACATGGAGAGCATCTATAAAATCATTAACAAGCTCTTTTTTTCTTACCTTTTTTTTTTATTTCCTTGGCTTTTACTTTGATGTACCTTTCAGTAATTTAAAATACCTTCTGTAGTTTTTGCTGTTTACTAAGATATTTTCCATTCACAGAATTTCATTTGCTGCTGTCATATTTGCAGTCTCCCCATGCCATTGAAGGTCTCTCAGTGCTAAGGGAGGAACTTCGCCTTCTGGTCTTCAAGGATATGGTTTCACCATTAAACTTAGAAACAAAATGCTGGGGGCTTTTGGAAAAATGTCAAAAAGTGATTTTTCTTTGAATGCAAAGCACAAACTCTTCATATGCATTCCACTCCTGACAAAAGACCTGGGTCTGGCTGAAAACTAAACAAGCCTTGATCCTTCTGATTCTGGAGAACCATAGAGGAACTTTTCCTCCTGTTCCTTGGAATGGATGGCTGTATTTCCTTTGTGACCTACCCTGGAACCTCAGTCTGGCAAACATCCACATTGCCTTGCTGACAGAAATCAGCTGTGAGCTGTGTTTCTGCTCCCCATTCTTACTCAGAATCACTTCAGCATCTGGATGTTGCTGTCTTGCCCACACATTTATGGAAGACAGAGAAAAATCTTGCCACCTCCCTTTGTGAATTTTGTAGCAGCGCAACCAGAGCCTCTAAAGTGCTGCTTTAGGAATCTGTGACACTTCAAGCATTCTTAATGCAGCATTCATGGATCATCAGTCATCAAAGATTTTTTTTCTCTTTTTCTAAATATTAGAGATGCATGAAGAAATTCAGTTCAGCTTTGACTCCTCAAATTAAAAATGTCTATGTGCCTTGTGGTCTCTTGCACTAGAGGTGCTTGTACCTGTAGGCTTTTAGAGATGATTATAATTGATCCTGTACTGAAGTGGAAAAAAAACACATTTGACTTATGGAGTCCGTGGAAATAATCATCAGCCTCTTTGAGGACTACATTTTGCTAAGTTCTCTAAGCAATGCTTTTGCTTTTTTGCTCCTGGGACATGGTATCTTTTCTTAGATGCTAATAATACTATAAAGCACTGTCTAGGGCTTACATTCTCCTAGACATATTTAATTTATATTCAAAAGTATGTACTTTTTGCCACAGTATTTTCTACCACTACAACAGTCAAACAAATATTCCAGTAGTCACTTGTGGACAAATAAAAGCAGAGAAGGTGATAGAGCTGCTGCACAATAGGTGTTTTTCCATCCCCATGACCTACACTCCTGAAGTGTTTAGCGACAAGAAACTCATGAATCCACAGGCTCAGTCTTGCCCTGGGTTTCATAGCCTCAGTCTCAAGCTGATGGCCACACCAAGTCTTCTGTCTTCTGCCAGAGCTGCTGCCTGCAATTCTATAGTAAGTCTCTAGGATGCTCCTCTACCGTTTTCCAAGGTCAAGCTCTTTGGTAACTGTTAATGCTATACTGCAAAAGGAGCTGGAACTAAGTCTATGTTTCGTAGTACAATGTGAGGACATTTAGAAAATACCATTGTATCTGCTGGCTACCTACGTTAATTTGAGTCATCGCTTGTCAGCAGTTAACAAGATGGGTGATACTAAAAATATTTATTGGTGAAAGATCACATATTTTGAAATACAGTATATTATCTACAACCCATGGGCAAACATCTTGTATACAATGAAGTGTGGTGTACAGATAGAGTGGCTAGCAGTGACCCAAGCTTGGATGGGGTTTAAACACACAGCCACTGCCTATCTGCTGCCAGTTTCCACACTCATAGCACAGAGCTATGAATAGCTTGAGCAGTGCACCAGTGGAACGTGTATTCAGCTGTCTGGCTCATTACTGCTCCTTAGGGTGGCTGCCTGGTACTCCCTTGTGTTGGTGTGCTGAGCAATTTCCTCCACATGCTGCTGTGATGCTGCATCTCTGGAAATTCTTGTCCCCACCTGCTGTTGTGCAATTGAGAGAGATGAGAACTACCAGAGGTGAAGACAGAATTTCTTACGGGCTATTCAACTTTGGGTTTAGCCTGTCACCTCCTGTGACTAGCAATAGATGACATCAGAATAAAGAAAATTAGTATACAGCCCTCTGTCATGAAAGACAAGTAGGCTCTCCTACCACATCCACCCCCTTCTCAAAATCCAGAAGATATTAGAAGGAACTTAGAAGAATTTAGCTTCTCTTCAGCTTCTTCAAGCAGTGATTATTGTAGATTCCCCATGCTGAGAAATGAGACTGTATTAAGACTCATAGGGGTAAAGCATTTTACTCTGAATTTTTTTACCCCTGAGAATTTGTTTGCCATAGAATAGGTAGAAATCAATGTTTTGAGGCTGAATGCAGATGGGAGGTAGCTCACTGTGCAGTCACTGAAATGGTTTTACTGGCACTTTTCTCCAAAGTCAGGGGACAGACCTGAAGAGATTTAGGTGTGAATTCTGATTTCACATTACTGTTGCATTGAAAACTTATTTTGCCGTTGAATTACTTTCTTGTGCTAAGTTGCTCTATTCTACTTTCACCTATGGCCACGTTGCCATGGCAAAGTCACTCTTGCATGTGTATGTTTGAAATATGTAACTTACAAAGCACTTTGAATTCATTTGATGTGGTAGGCATCTATTTTCCAAGTGATTATCTTGTTTTAAATACAATCTGTAAAACAGATGAAGCACATGCTGTCAGGAGGCCATTTCATATCTCCACAACAGGAGCCCTAAAAGCCAATGTACATGTGTTGCATGTTACATATGAGTATTCTTTAAGCACATGCCTTTATCTGATCAGGCATCTACATACCATGTGTTTAGTTTCATGCTGTTATTATGCTATGACATAGTACCTTGTGGTTTTTTAGCAAGAATAGAAAACTGAATTATAGCAGCCCTTGGCTGAAAACAAGAAGAGTACAGATTTTAGCTTTCATAGTATCACTTCTCTAAATAAGCGATAGCATAATTTACATGTTTTTTATTATAGTAACAAAAATTTTCACTAGCAAACATTTTTTATTTGTCTGTGAATAAATAAAAAAGTCAAATCAGGGGTAATGCTCTGAACATGCTCATTCACCCACTCAAAGTATTAGCCAGAGAGCTTTTCAATAGCAATTTTTCCAAAGATGAAAAACAAGTTCCACATTGCTTACCTCAAGCAGACTAGTAATACTCTTTTCTTATTTATAAGGTACTCTGGAAGCACATTTTCACTTTAAGAAGATTCTGCAACCAGCAGAACAGGAAAAGAAAGGTAGATTGACTGCTGCAAGTTGCTGTACCATTTAGCAGCACAGATCCATGCCTTTTTATTCTCTTATTCCAGGAATTTTCATTAACAAAGAGTAAGAATCTGAGTTGAATACTTGAAGAAAGAGGAAGGGTTGAGAAGTCATCTGTGGAACTGTTGTTTAACATTATAATGCAATCAACACTGGAGAAAGCAGATACAGAGGTACAGGTGCCATTCTGAATGCCATTTGCTACCAAGGGGATACCCATTGGGAGTACATCTCTTCCTCTTTCCTCATTAATGGCTTCAAATACACTCCATAAGTTCTTCATTTGTAACAAGGTGCTTTGCAAATTCAACATAATAAACTAGCAAAGCACAGGAGCAGCAGTGAACTTTCTCAGCTCACCTTTTAAGATCTTCAGAACTCCAGATGTTGGGTGCAGCATAAGGACATGATGAGCACACAGAGCACTCCATGTCTGCAGCACTTTTAGCAGGTTATAGGGAGGAGCATGGGAATAAAACACATTTTAGAAACTGGTCAAGACGAAATCATATTACTTTGAGAAAGACATGGACAGAAAAATTAAAGCAGGAATACTGGCTAGTAACAAGTTCTGCCAAGTTGTAGAGATGTACTTGGACATTAAAATCTGTAGAGGATACTGGCAGGAGGACTGGAAATCTTTAGGGGCACTGAAGTGTCTCCAAACCTGGCATTAAGTGCAGCTTTTCTTAAGAATAGGTTCACTTTTGTAATTATTTTCTGTATCTATAAATGCACTTACCGTAGTTATTTGTGTACTGAAGGACAGAACTTTACCTGTAAATACTTTAGAAAAGATAGACAGAGTGTTTTTGCATATAAGAATGTTTTCTTTTCCTGTGTGAGTTTAATGGGACAGATGCCAACGCTTTTATGAATTATGAATGCAGCAGTCTTCTTTCTAAATGAAGATGTTGGAAGTGTGCCACTGGAATAAGGTGCTCATATTACACACTGCCAGCAAATTCCTGTTTCTTTAATGAAACCTAAATTACAAAAGCACTTTTCTTTTGAAAAGCATTACTCTTGCCTATAATGACATTGCATAGCATATTCTCCTCTAGAATAAGAGGGAAAAATAATCAGGGTAGAAAGCAGTAAGTAGTACAGTTCTAACAGGGAAATTCATACGCTATGCCCCTGATGTAAATAGCTGTTTGTACACCACCTACCCTGCTCCTTCAATAGAACATAATTCAGGTTTATGATGGATCAGGCATTTGTTACTATTTTTATGCATGTTTTTTTCCCCCACAATGAGTTCCTTTTTAGCTACTTGAAACAAAGCAATTATTTAAAATAATTTAATCACAAGCATTTTTAATGGGAATCTTGCTTAAGGAAACATTGCTCCCTACTTAGGAGCAGAATTTTGCATTTACACATGATTCAATTTCTGTTTCATAAAGAATGTAATAAAGTTATTTAGATGCATTATGTAAAGTTTGGGTTTTTTTTTTTCACTGAGTGACCTTAAGTTTCGAGAACACTTTTAGAAGGAAAAGTATTAAGTCTATGATGTTTGACAAATCTGGAGGTCAAATATCCCATGTGAAAAAGGTTCTAAGAAAGACAGGGAGGCTTGCATTGCTTCATCTGCACAGGTTACACAGCAGGCAATGGTGCCACAGCTGCTCTTTGCCTGTTAACAGATAAACGCAATGTAGTGAACAATTCCCATTTAATCATATGTACATAGTGCCATAGACTATATACATGTTCACATTTTGTGCTCACAAGCAATTGTGATCTTCTGCTAACATGTAGAGGGATTTTGCAAGAGGATGCAAAGTGTTCTTTGCCTCAGATCCTTTCTATTATTTCTCAATCTGAACCATGTCTCAGATGGTTTGTATTGCAGGTTTCACAGTAGCATCTCAGATAAAAGGTACAAGTTTCCTTGAATAACAGCTCTCCCTCCATGGTTTTAATTCACAGTAACTCAGTATATATTATGAAGAATGTTAGTTCACACCGTGGGCTCATATGTAAGGATTTCCTGCAGTTTCCAATTTGCATGTACAGTCATTTTACACTATCTTAGAGGTGAAACAACCCAACAACATAATAAAGGCTAATCAGAAGGTAAACGCACAGAACACTAAATACTGAAACAGTATTAACCTAGAAAACATTAAAAGGGAGAGAAGAAAAAAGAAAAAGGCAGTGAAATTAGGTAAAAAAAACTGGCAGAAGTTCTAAGGGATTGTTTTTTAAAAACAGAGCCTCAAACACACAGTGACACTCTGTAACCCACCTGGTTATAATTTACAAATGGGGTGCCAACTCCAGCCAACTTTAGCGTCAGGCAGATTCTGCACCTGTGAAAATTAATGGTAGCACTCTATGACATTAACTAGAACAAAATCAGGCCATGTAAGTACACTCTGATTTTTCTATGATGCATAATATTAAGGCATTGTTTCCTACTCTGCACTTCTGAGTTGATAGTGTGCTTGCATGATTGAGATATAAAGCTAGTAAATGTTTTAATCAAATATCATTACAAACAAGAGAGAAGTCAGATAAAACCAGAGATTTTTTTATTGCACAAAATAAATTATATAGAAACAATGCAACAAAACAACTTGTATTGTAGGCTGCACAACAGATGTTACAACATGAATATATTTATTGCTTTGAGAAAGGAGCAATTCAGTGCTAGTAAGCAGATTAGTTATACTTCTTGCTCATCTAGATTTTTCATAAAATTAATCCAACTGGGCTAGAGGCATCTTGCAGCATACGGGTCAGGCCAAATTGTCATTTGTTACCAGCCATTATAAAGGTGCTGTAAACTTCTTCACATTAGCACGAAACACTCAGTGTAATGTCACCAGTGCTGAGCCATACAGGTAGTTCATTATTAGAAATATCATTACACACCAGACACATTTACACACAAGATTCTAAAGGCCCCTTCACAGGGTTTGCATGAGCTGTTTTTCTAAAATAAATTTTGCTTACAAATGTTGATGCAGCTTTGAACAGGCACACTTTGCTCCACATCAAGAGGCACAGCCACGGGGTTTTGCCAAAAAACCCCCAAGTACCAGCACTTCCCTCACCTAATTGTAAAATTGCTCACTAGTGCTGACAGTTACAGGTGTCTCATTTTTTTCAGGGCCACACTCAGCTTCTAAGATTAAAAAATCCCCCCACATTCCTTTGGTAGAACTGGGTGAAATTTACAGTGCTTTTTAAAATCAAAACACAACATATTTGGTTCTTCAGAAGATAAAAGCCTGCAATACTGGTATTGCATTTGGATCAAACGGATTTAAGTTTTTAAACTGCTACTTTGTGGACCCTGAGATGCTGACCCTAATGAAATTAGCTCTTAACAAAAATTATAAAAATGGACAGTGTTCATATAATAAACCCCATCAAATCCTGCTCAGTTGCAGATCTTTGTGAAGCATACATGCAAGTGAGACAATGCCATTTCAAATGTTCATAATCGAGTCAAATTCTCCCCCAAACTGACAAGGAACACAAATATTTCCTCAGCTGAGTCCTTAACAATGAATTCAACTGCTAATGTACACACTCAGTGTTGCAAAACTTCTTCACTTGTGGGAGGGTTAATATAATAAGACTAAATTTAACTAATATTGGCCACCTATGAAAGGAAATTAAATGAAGAAGGGGGAAGTCTGGGTCATTTCAAGTCTTAGCTACAAGGACAATTACAGAAAATCACTCCACTGAGCTCAAGCTGAAGAACTTAACTGAGCACCACATTAGCCCACGCAGTAGAACCCTGTAAAATCCCACTGAAACAAGTAACTAGGTTTTGGATTGTACACTAGTAACAGTAAACAAATATGGTTGCCACTCTTTACTGTACTTTAATGAAATTCTCTGCTTTACTGTTTTTTCCCTGAAACTGTGTTAATGCATTATGATGAATCAAAATACAGTTAAACGTGAGGTTTCAAAGCACTGCAAAATATTACGAGGAATGAATTATTCTGAATTTAAAAGTACTATTTGTAAAAATTCTCAGAAACTTTAGTGATGCAATCATGTTTCATGCATGTACCCAGTAGTTTTCTCTGAAGGCAACCAAGTATCAAACTTGACTAATCTTGCATACTTTTTCATCAAGGGGACTGTTTTTTAAGTACTGTATGTAAAAAAATTCTGTCATCGTTTTATTAAAATGTTTTTAAGCACAGCAAGATTCAACTAAATAACCAAATATACCCTGAAATGTCCATTAAAACACACACATCACAAAAAATGGGTAGCATTTTTTATAATTATAATGAAATAGAAAAGTTGTAAGGCAGGATGAAGCTAATATCGAAGATGAAAAACAGCACCACCAGCCTATGTTTTGCAATTAGCTTTCTGCTCAGATACAAAATATATTACCATAGTCAGATACAACTGATTAAGGTGAGAAATGCATTTAGCCCAGCTGTACTAACTATACAGCTTCACACAGAATAAACATTCCATAAATCAACAGAAAATGCATTTAAGCACAAAAAATAAAAACATGTGATTCTCTAAGCAGCATTTTCTTTTCTTTTTTTTCCCAAAACATTAACATAGATAGATATTGGACTGATTAAATATCTACAAGTGCTTTTCCTTTACAAAAATACATATATTCTTAATAGTAGGATAGACTGTCATTAACAATGACCTGTGTTTTTTTCACTTCAATTTGAATGATTTATAAGCTAAATTTTACAACCACAAAAAGGTTTATTCGTAATATGATGTTATCACTTTTGACAAAAAGCTTAAAACATTTTGTATTTTAAAACAAATTAGCAACATAAGATCACAATGTGTTCTATGAGGTCCTAAGTACTGTGAGGGCAGCTTTATTAAAAACTGGTAACTACTGATCAAATGCAAGGAAGCATTAGAACATTATTACTGCTCACCATAGGCTCCTTTCTTATCATAACTTGGATCACAGCTTATATAAGGACACTTAGGCCCCCACCCCCAAAAAATCCATTGAGAGTAACTCTGTATCATCTATTCAGTAGCCTGGAACATCCAACATTCAGGCTTTGCATTAATTTAAAAAATGCAAAATATTTTTCTTTCGATAGTTAAGTCTGCAATAAGGGGAAGTGATGCATTGCTTCATGGTTATGCTAAGAAGCTTGTATTGGAGAAAAAAATATCATCAGTAAGTGTTTAGAATGAAATCTTTCAACCAGCTAAATAAATTGACCTACTACTTTCCAGTTTAGTTAATCACTATCCTGGAAAAGAAAACCAGGATATCTGGATTTCTTTATTCTCTCTGTTTTATACTGCACAAGTAAACTAATCAATTCTTGCTAATCAACGCTCTCATGTCAAGGACACCAATGCCATTTGCTAAAAAAATAGCTATAAAAATCTGTAAAACATACTCAGTATCTTCACATTATCTTCCAAGTCTGTCCTTTCGACCCTCCAAAATATCACTGAACTACAACTAGAAACCGCAACAGTAGCTTGGTGACTATTTTGTGCTTTGGAAGGTTTAGAGGATTGACAGCACACTGAAGTTTTTGTTAGTTCACAGGCCAGGTATAGCAGTCACATCAGTAATGCAAGCCTTTGTGCTTTTCTTCAGGAACATGGGCTAGGGCTCAAAGAGCTACTCTATGTCTGTTAACTCAGGCTTTATGCTATTCATGTTGTTTTTTCATTTTGTGTTTTGTTTTGGAACTTGCTAGGTTTGCCTAACCCTTCAGCTTGGTGACACAGACAACAATGACCACCTGTTCAGTTCTGCGGGATTGAGTCCCGAGGTACCTCTGGACCTCTGCACTCCAGAAAAGCATCAATGTCATATTCCAAGGCAGTTTCTGGGTGGCCTTACCTTTGGTATTAAATAGGTTCCTTAAAACTATTAGGCAATCAGATTATCCAGAAAAATAGTTTATTTTTAAAAAACGTGTTTTTTATGAACAAACTAAATATTTGACAACAAAGACTAATTTTAAATTGATTAGTATGTGGTATTTTTCAGTAAAAAGGGAGCATGTTTAATTTTACTGCATCAAAACTCAGGACACAACAGGAACAACATTTATCGTATTCAATATTAATAATAAACTGAATTTTATGAGTAGAAGACCATCATAAAATACGTGCCTTGCACTTTGATAATAAACATCTTCATTACAACTTCATTTTTAATAAAAACCTCAGTATGTTAACTAGCAGCAAAATGTTTTCTGTTGCAGTGATTTTGTGTATTGTAATCTTGTCTCAACTCTTACTTTGCTTTCCACTCACTATCATGATGAAAAAGGTAAATGCACAGTAGCTACTTCTGTTCACCTCATCCTGTCAACTGTCAACCACGTTAGAAGCATTTCCTAAAAATACACAAAAAAGTTACTTCAAAGAAAAGTAGGCCTAATGGTTCAGGTAAACAAGTAAAGTCAAACCAATGCCCCTCTTTGGTTAAAATTGATGTAATGGCAAGAACTTCCACTTGTAGACATCTTTCATTCCAGAATTTCTCCTCCATCCTGAACTTACAGAACTTGGTAACTGCAAAAGATATTTTGGACATCTCTACCCATGCACAGAGCTCCTCCCTTTCACTGCCACACTCCAAAACCATACAGACCTAAATTGCTTACTAGGAAAAGAAAGTACATCCTTACTCAACTATAGCAGCAAGCTATCTGAATTCAAAAGATTTATGGCACATGCCTTGAATGGAAAAATCTGTTGGGAATTTGTTAATTAATCAATTTCCTATCCTGGAATCTAATATTTTAATCTGATCTACAGTGTAGACAGTAATGAAAAAAAGAAAATCAACAGGTAGGTCTGCTTATGAAGAAAAATATATTAACATTACAAGATCATCTGTTGGAGGACAATGGATGTTTCATCTGAGGTCTGAATGTCAGACAATCCCTGTATGACAAAATCAGCAGTGAATGTGCTGTTGGAAGCTTTTCACATTTCCTTTAAGGTGAATCAATTCCCTTGTGTCTTGGAATTCATCCTGCCACACACTCCAGTACACTCTAATCCTTACTCAAAAAAGTGTCTTTAGCTTAACCCCTTGTGGAAATATGACCTTGTTAAACTGGCTAAAAAGGACTAAATGCAGAACTGTGAAAACTGCTGAAATCCATGAGAGCTGCCTGATGAATGAAATTTGTGAGCTGACACCTGATGTGCAATTTCACCTTTACAATTCCTCCGTGTTTTTACTTGTTGGATATGAAATAGGGTCATGTATGGGAAAGGGCAAAATATGTGTAACAACCTAGAACTGATTACAGGACAGAGGGTTCCTGCTTAGACATTTTAACTGAGACAAATAATAAGGTAACAAAGCATGAAGTAAAATGAGAGGGGAATATGCTGCATGATATATGCATTTTCGTAAGAAGCAAAGAGATGCCTTCAGCCTGCCAGATTAACTGAAGAAACTGGACTAAGCTCTTGGATATGTATGTAAGTCTTAATGCCTTTGCACTTTTCCAGGATAAAAATGCATTTGATCACTGCCTGTAATTGACCAGTATTTTATGTAGCCTCTCTATACACAAGGTTCAATCTGTTTGAGACTTAAGACTGGTTTTGAACAGCTACCTGTTCTCTCCTGTTTCTATCACAGTATCTGGCTGAGCTGAATGATATTCCTTTTGTTGCAAGTCCTCTCAAGAATGTTTCTTGGGGGGTGTGAATGCCTCTTCAGTTATATGAAAATGTAAAAAACCCACAAACAATACAGCTCATTGGTTGGTTCAATTAAAGGACTAAGCTCTGGCCTCTTTTGTTATTTTAGAAAGCAGTAGAGAAGGAGAAAGAGTTTACTCCTCTCCCAAATTCACATGTAATAGTTATACATGGGAGAGACAATATGAAACTCTGGGCCATTACTTTGCCTGCAGCAAAGAATAAGAGCCTAGCTCAAATCTAAACAGAATGGGATAAATTTGTATTCTCCTGCAGATACACTAGAACTGTTTTTGCTAACAGAAAAGTCAAGTCACATTCCTGGAACCTATGGATAAAAACAGACCAATATCCAGAATTCAAGGGTCCCTTATTCAGAAAATGGACTATTTCCAATATAAAAGTAATAATTTTCTTATAATTTCTACTGAGATAGGGTTTAATTTAAATTATCTAGAAGGACAAATTTCTTTTTATGTCTGTTTCCCTAAAAGCTTCTCAATACAACATGTTCATGAAATATTCTTGCTGAAAATATTAAGACCATAGATAAAATGCAGAAGCAAATATTACCCTGTCAAATGCAAACAATGGGCTGAAAAGGTATTCTGTACTAATAATCAGGCACTTCGCTTTGTATAACATTTTCAGTTAAGTCAAAATAATACTTTTATAATTTATTTTGCATGATAACTGCAAGCTAGTTGAGTATGCACAATATACTTAGAGCATTGCATACTGCTAGGACCCAAATCCCAGAAGCTTTCATGTGAACAGTACCTACTATAGTGGTGAGTCACTTAAATTATTGTAGTAATTTTATTTGGTATTTCATAGAAAAAAAAGAAGTTTATAGGACTAGGCCCTTAGCTACCAGCAGTGTAGTAATGCATGATGGAAGATACATTTCCTGATTAATCATTTAATTCCATATTGTTTGAGATGGTACAGGATCTTTGTAAATTCTAGCTTACAGCTTGTTACTAGATAAATGCAGCAATTAGCTATGCTGAACAAAAAGTTACTTATGACTTTCATTAATGAGTTTTTCACTTTTGGGGGAAAAAAAGCAGCACCAAATGTGCTAAGTAAGAGACACCAAGGTTAAGTAGTAGTGTGGATTTTTTTAGGTCTTATCCCTCTGCAGCTAGATACTGCTGATTTGGAAAAGCCATAGAAACACAGTGGCAGCAACACTTATTTTACATTCCTATGCTTTACAAGCATGCAGTGGTGACACTTTGTCATGGAATGCTCACAAAGTGTGACTCTATCCAGGCATCTGCTCTAGGACGGCATAGGGTGCAGTCTGAAGGGAATGCTTAGGTATTCATTACACTTTACCCAGTCTTTGGCACACAGGAATCTGTACATGCATTCTCATATTCCTATGGTGCTCAAATACTCTTAATTGGCACAAATGCATTAAATATGCATATCTGTAGACACATGGCACATACATACTATATGGGAGACAAATTTCCTGTAAAGCAGGCAGTGCCTGTGCTATACAAGCTGCCCAGTTAAGATACATATTTCACTGGCACTTCACTGTTACAAAAACTATTAAACTGTAGCAGTACCCAGGCACTGTGCCATCAAATCAGAAATGCATACAGTGTAGGTGGTTAGCTCATATGCATTTAATGCCACCATTCTTAGCTGGGAACGTTGATTCAGAGCTGTCAGTATTTTCCATGCTCAAAATGAAGATTTGCCTTCTGTAATCCTGTTTTAACTTGCATCAAGAAAATACCACAAGTTAAACCAATGTCCAATTCTGATCGACAGAATTCATGGTTCTCTAAATTATGAATACAGAAAGTTAACAAACAGTCAAAGAAAGCTTCTATTAGTTGCCATTCCGAAGCCAATACAAAATAGTGCTATTACAGGGGTCCTGTTAGCTGGATGGATTAAAAATGATGTGTTCGTGTCTTTTTAAAACAAGTCTGTTCAAATTTGTTGAAACAGCAAGTGCAATAGCTGAGAAAAAACCTGTGCCCTGAACCAAGCAGACATTATGCTTAAGCATCCTACCATTAGCTTTGTGATAAACTGAAACAGGTGTTTTATGTCAAGCAAATCTACAGTGAAAATTCTCATATAAAAACACACGAAATATATAAAAACTGTAAGGTGTCATTTGTATGTGCATGTGAATATTTACAAATAATATCCTATTTCTACCATACAAAACAACTATATACACTAAAGAGAAGAATGATTTGCAATCAGAATGCATGCTCTGCTCTTTCAAGCTGCTCCATGAGGAGGACCATTATATACACAAAGAATCTATTTTTCCCTAGAGACTCTGCAGAGAAGGGCCCTCCCTACACGGAAAATGTTCTTTCTGTCAAGTAGCACATCACAGACTGGGTGGGCAAAAAGATGACTGCTCCCTGCAGCCAGCACATGCACCCCTCCCATCCATGGGTAGGCAAACCAGTGCCTGTATGGGCCAGCACACTGTGCCTGCAGAAAGGGGCAGCAGCTTCCTAAACATTTTGCTTCCCCAGTTCCACTGGCACCTGCACAATATGTGCAACCTTGACCTGCAATGGCAGGTTTCCTAAACAGACTGCTACTGACAGCATCTTTATTTCTGCACGTCATACGGGCTTTGGTGTGCAATGGGAGAATTCGACCTGATCATGTAGGATCCCTCAAGTCAGCAATGTTCCAACTCCTAACAACACTAAAGGGGCCAGATTTAACCCACAACATGCTTATTTCTCCCACAGAACACATCAACGTGCATGAACATACACTTACAAAGGAGTTGCAGCCTTGAATCCATCTTTTATACTTGATCCCAAGAAAGAATTTTCACTTTGTCTATCTAAGAATGACCAGTTCATTCTACAGTAGCTTCTGAAAAATTGATTTGGTTCCTTTTTGCTGTATGCAAAAGGCATAAAGTAAATACAACACTAGCAGGCATGTAATAAGTAGAAATTACATAAAGTTACTGAACTCTAAGTATCTCCAGAGAATTTGAAGAGAAAAACTCAAATGACTTTTAAGCAAAGATAACAGAAGACTACAGAAAACATATACACTGCTATGCTCCCTGCAGCTTTGCCAGAAACCCAAGTAAAAATTTCATACTAGAACCACTATGCTTGCAATACCTAAGGCAACAACCACTTTTTATCCAGCACTACCAGGTCTTAGGAAAAAAGATGACCAGAACAATTATACTGGTCAGACTGCTTATCTTCAGTATTGCATTACCTCTAATTTTATGGAAAAAGTTTCATGATGTGACTTGAACTAATGAAAATATCTGTAATGAATTCTAAACTCCAGATAGTTGCAAGAGATACAATATGTAATTAAAGCTATATATTATTTTTGTCTTAGCATACCATAGATCTCCATCCAATCTTAAAAGGAAATGCTTATTATGAAAGGCAGTAATTATGTGAGATATTGCCTTGGTTGTAATTTTGTAGTGAAATTTATTTGTTTCATAGACATTTATATTATTTTAGCTTCATTTTTATGGAAGCTTAATTGTAAGAAATGTAATCTGACCAGAAGCCATTTTCCAAAAATAGGTAGTATCCCAAATTCCAATCTTCGGGGAAACCATAGAAAAGTGCAATCACAAAGGCTTTTAAGCAGTATTAGCAGAATCTATTTAGAAGGTTTAAAATTACTATTCTGAGTTATCACGTTCTACATCTCTGTGTAATTAATCTTCATTTACTGCAAAAGGACTGTTGCACACTCGTGAGTGAGCTATACCTGGACCCATGAGAACCTTATCAAGAAAAAGTAGTGGCCTAATCACCACTTTTCTAAACATATTTTCTATACAAAATATTGTCAAGGTATGATCCTTAGTTATTGGTACAGTACTCTATGATTTAAACAACAATATTCAGTAAAATAGTAAGTGTGTGACACTGCAACACCACATGGAATGAGCACTCTGCCATTTTGCTAATATAATCAATTATTAGGACCAGAAAAATTTGCTAACATGTAAGCAAAAATATTCCATAGTTTTTGAATCTTGACTGTACACGTCATGATTTTGGCTATGATTTGCAGCACACCCTTAAGATACACGAATATCTTATGCACATTTCAGTAGCAGAATGGCACTTGGCTTGCTCTAATAGAAACAACAGAGATGCAATTGACAATTTTAATAAAGACAATGTCCTTATTTGCATGCTGAAAATCTGGCTGTGTCCCCCCAATCCAGGCACATCCATTCATTGTGCAATCTGTCGATGGGTAAACAAATAGTGCAGGATTCATCTCAGTGGGATCTGGCCCTTTGGTCTAACCGAAGTCAATTCTAGGTCGATACTGAAGTACCATTGGGTAAGACTAAAAACAAAAGCAAGGGAAAAACAACAACAAAAACAGACAAAGCATGAAGACATAATTCATAAACAATAAAAAGAAAATGCAATTAAAGACTGCCTTAAGAACAGACAGAGCTTATCCCTAAGACACATGCATATGATAGTTTCATTTATATGAAATAATTCCATACATTTCAGCCACTAAATCCATACCTGCACTGCAAGTCTATTAGCTATTTGTCACTGATATAAAATTTCTTTGTATTTCATGTATTTCAATATTTATGTTTTATTACATACATATACTTGGGAGTGTTCAAACAACTCTTATTTCTGTGTTGCTGTGCTTGATAAAAATCAATCTTGAAATTTTATATTTTCTAAACCAAAGTGTATTTACAGCTGATGTACTTTGCTGCAATTTTACATACACAGAGGTTCCATAGCTATACTAAAAACAAAAAAAAAAGGTCAAATTGCTGTCCGCTGATTTTCTGAAAGATGAGGGCTAACTTTTTCCCCCAATCCAAACTCCTTAATCTCAGATCTAGCAATACTTTTTTATTTGTTTCTACTGAAGGGGGCAGGAAAAAAAAAGAAAAAAAAAGGTAAGAAAATCAGCTACTTGTTGGGTCCCTGAACTGGACAAAGCTGTTGTAAATATAAGGCAAGAGAGGGTGGGTGTCCCAAAAGGGCTGTAGGATATCTGGGCACTTGTTGCTTAAAGTGTTGTTTTATTAAATGCCTTCATTTTTAAGCCTGTCAGGGTTTCATTTAAGTCTGAAGTTTTGCTCTTAACTTCATTAGGATATTGCATGTTTCCTATAGCATAAAATGCTGGAAAATCTCATTGTCTCAACAGCTCTATGGGCTTAAATATCTCTCTGCCACAGAACAGAGGAACAAAGCTAATTTAAGGGTTTTTTAATTGCAAATTAGGAAGTATAAAGAATTATTACAGAATATATCAATAAAACCAGGAATATTTTGCTGCACCTTTCAAATGCAACAGAGGCAAACCCCCAAAAATGTAGCTGCAGAGACTTATGTGGGTTAATGAACTTTGCGTGCCATGGTAGTGAAATGATATTGAGAAGTAAATGTGGTCACACTTGCAGGGGATTTATGAACTGGAGTGCAGCGAAATCACAACATAAACCCAGAGGTATTAACAGTATCAGGAGTATTTAGAAGGCAAGGCAGCACTATGTGTAGTCGGCTTGTGCAATTAACAAACTTGTACCTGTAGCATCATGAATTACTTAGTCTCTGATTATTTTTCTACTTGCACAGGGCATGACTACCATATTATTTAAATGCTGTTTCACATGCTTTTCACTTTGATTACATAAATTGCCTCTAAAAGTATGCAAATCTAACTAGAAGTGCACACAGGCAAAGACAGAGCAGTCACCTCACTGACATTGCCAAGTAAACCTGTGAGGCTCAGTGTTTTTGCAAACAATTACAAAACTGTACAAATAAAATGCACTATGCTGGAATAATTTCAATAATTGAAGCAGGCATGAGTGCAGTAGGTTGCTCCCACTGGTAGTGAGGAGTGACCTTCTAGCTTGAATTTTTTACACATGCAAAAATATTTCAAACTTGCAAAGTAACTTTTAGAAATCAGTTCAAATAAAAATTCCCAATGAGGAAGCTGAAATACTATTTCAAATAGGTAAGAAGCAGACTTGTCAATGAAACTTAGAAATCAGCTTCAGTTTGCAGGTTCTGGAGGTTTTGCTTTGTTACGTAGTCTAGACATTAATGTATTATTCCATTTCTAATTTTAAAATATGTGAAAGAAACATAGTTCAGAAAAATGTAACATTTTTTACTCCATTAAAAAGGACATATGAATTCCCATAAAGAGATGAAACCAACGCTGTCTTTTTTGATTCACACTCTTCAGTTTTGATCCCTTTGCTCAATGCTGCTTAGTTAGAAGGATGAGATTGGAAGAGGTAGATAATCCTTTGACACCAATATGGATCTCAGCCTACAGAATGGCATGTCTCAAAAAAAAAAGAAACCCCTAAACTTTTTGAATGGACTGTGTTTATTCATTCAATATTCATTCAAAAAAGCTTGTGCTGAAGAAACGAAAATGCTCACGCCTCGCTCCAGAGTTTTACTACTTTGTAGTGTGGAATTATAAGAACTCCACAAGCTGAATTACAATCGAAGTGCTGACAGGACCTCTGTGACTGTAATATGTACAGTCGTGAGTGCCTCTTACCTGATAAAAAGTGCCATCCTGTGAGCAGACTTGCGAAGATGAGCAGTTCTGACACCGAAACTGCGAAGGAGATGATTTTCTGATCAGATAAGAGGCATCCACAGCTGGACATATACACTTATCATTTAGTGATTTTTTTTTTGTTAAATTTTCAAATGTAAAGCTCACAATTAACTTACTTATTTAAAAACAGGAAAAACTTCTCTAATGAATAAATGGACATTTTCCCTTTACTTGTCTACCTCATGTAAGGTCCACAGGTGTGCCAGTAAAGGTTCATGGTCAATAGTACCAAATATGTATATAATGGACTTAGTTGCTCTTCATTCCAATGAAGAGATTGTTAATTAATTACCATTGCAACTTCATTTAGGAAAACAAAACCATGGAAGCCTATATATTAATGGGTGCATTACCAGCACAGTGCAATTTTTGCAGGTTTTAATAATCTCTGACATCAGGGGAGCGATTTAGAACTACATAAAAGATGAACACATTGTGTGTATGTAAACACAACTTACAAGCTTAAGAGTTATCATATTCACTTAATGCTAAAAGCTACAGTTCTGAGATTTTTGAAAAAATTTCACCAGTACACGTCTTTTTTGTCAAGATGATAGTTATTGTTGCTTCCAATCCAATGCATTTGCAAAAAGTCCATCTGTAGGCAGGTGCTGCAGTATGAAATGTCATGAAAAAATTCCATTATCACTAAAGCTGTTGCCTCAACACTTGCAAATAGTACAACCAAAATGTTAACAAAAATACAAGATGCTAAGCCAAACAAACACTCATTGGTTTCAAGGCAATATTGGAAAAAATACTACTTAAAGGTCTCTTATTTGTGCAATATTAATGTTTCAGGAATCATCAAATTTCAGTGCACTATTACTTTCAAATTTAAGAAATACCTATCAAAATCTATCCTTCCACCTGCCACTTCAGGTTAAGATATAATTTTGAGAAACTTGTGAATTGTTAATGCCACAGTGTGTTTAGTCCTCTGTCTTCTCTGTCCTAGGATGCTCAAAACAAAAAAAAGAGTACAGAAAATTTGGAATTTCCTACAGATCAGTACAGTAAGTGTAACCTTAGCTGCTCTCCAATTTAGCCTCCACTAGTAATGACAGACAACAAACCTGCATATACTAGAAAGCAATAAAGAGTGAACAACAATCAACAGCGACACAAAATCAAATGTATAAAACAAAGGGAAGAAAGGGTATATGACTTCTAACCAAAAAAATTAAATACACAAAGCAATATAAGGGATACTAAATCAAAATGAGTATCAGACCTGAAAAAGGAGGTCTGTTAAAAAGTTAAATACTACAATTCTAAAATATGCACATGCAGCAAGGAAAACCCACTTGGCTGTTATCTGCATGTTAGTGTTATACAGCACATCCAGAAAAAGATGTGTGTAGTATTAACAGAAAAAGTAATGATATAATTAAATATCATCAATAACTTCCCAGTGTCACTTTCAGTTTACTGACTGAATAAAACAGTTAGTGAAGAACTTCTGGATGCAGATTCCACAACTATTGCAATGCAGAACATCAGCAAAAGCACATTTCCAGAAAAACAACAAGTGCTTGGGTTTTCAGATACTTAAGACTCAGAGCAGAACTTGAATGTAAACATTGCCTATCTGCTACTATTAAGTTTCAGAACCTACATAATAGGGTTTCCCTCACAGGGTTTTACATAAGAAATCCAGAAAACATGCTAAAGACATTTTTAAATAACGGTTTTTTGAAGGGTCATAGAATATATTTTGGACCAAGCTCTGAAAACATGTATACTGTTTATAATAAATATACCAAAACATCATTTCTTTATAATGTAACAGTATTTACGTTTTCGCCTCTTAGTCTCCATCTTGTCATGTAGATGAATTCCATAGTATGATCCTTCCCCATGATTTCTCCGTTGCATAGTACATCCAGCTTAAAATGTAACAGAACAAACAGTAAGACAAAGGGATGCAAAATTTTAATGTCTAAATCAAGTCCTAAGTGAATCTCAGAGTTCATTCCTCAACTCCTATCATTATACAACAAATCCATCACACAAGTGTATCAAACCTGGATAAAAAAATGCTGACAATATGCTACTTTGTACATTATTATTGCATCTTTTTTCACTTTGTGTTTTCATTTGAAGTGTGAACAGAAAAAAGTCTGATAACGAGGTAGGAAATCATCAGTAGACAAACATTCCCTACATTCAGCAATACTAGACAGTGTGTCCAGGACTTTGAAGGCCACCTTACTAGGCCAATGCTCTTTCAAACCCAAAGATACAAACCAGAAGTACTGTAATTGTCATTTAAAAAAATAAATTATGAAGTAATTTTTAAAAATTAGTTTAAAAATAACTATAAATTACAAGAAAAATGCACTTCCAAGTAAACAAACATTCACGAATTGAAAGCAAAAGACAGAGAAAACTAATGATCTTATTATGAAAGACAACTAGTTTAAACTAAATTATAGGATCTTACTGCTACGCACCACTGGAAATGTTTGACACTATTTTGGTTACTGGAGCTATAATGTTTTACTGGGTTTTAGACCAAAAAAACATCAAAATTTTGAAGTAAGCAGATTCTTCGTAACACAAGCCATTAAGGTGCCAGACAGATTAAATTAACAAAGGCAAATGACACCAAAAAGGCCGGTCAGCAGGTCATGGCACTGTGACAAACTCCTGGGTGTAGCAATAAACGTGTGCATCTGACCTATCTCAGCCCTACCCTGACCAAAGCTGGAAGGTTGGACTTCATGGAGTCATTGGCTCCTGTAAGAGAACTGGTTGAAGAAATAGTCTACACTTCAGTCTGAACTCCTGCACCCTTGGAAAGAGGGGAAGGAGGTTTAAACATGAATAAATTTCATAGAAACATATTATGTCACAGAGAAATAAAAACATCTTTCTTTCAAATGTACCTCGTAAGAACTTGGAAGTTTTAATTTTAAGCTGAGAAACTTCTTGATAGTTCCCACGGTCACTCGAGTAGAACAGCGGATAAATTTCTTCATTAAACCCTTAAGCAACAGCAACAAAACAGGAAAACCATGTTAGAAACTCTGGAAAATGTGAGCAAACTTCAATGCAGGAACACCTGTAACTGCAATTTTTTTCAACCAGTAACCAACTTTAGTGCACTCTCTTTTAATTCATAAGGGCACAGAAGGTACATTTTTGTTCATTTTTTTGCAAAATTTAAAAGATGATAAGTTCATTTGACACACCTCTGGCTCTGAAGAAATTTCTGAAAGATAGCAAAGGGAGGAAAGGAAAAAAACCAAAGCCCAAGTACCACAAAACCACTGAAACCTCCAGAAGAACCTAAATAATCTACATGTTTGTGTTACTAACACTGGGGGTTAAACAAATTATGCATTTCTTCAAAATTCTTCAGTCCTCAAGACAAAAAGGAAGTAAAGACATTCTCAAATAAACCAGGTAAAATACAGGGAAGCTACAAATCTGAGACATGATCTGTTATCATAGATTCTGTGATCCAGAACCTAATGGTTCAGCAGGAAAACTGGAAACCTGAGACCCACATGGTGATGGAGAGACAGATTTCCCACTGTATGAACAGTGATAACATATATGTACGTTTTCTTAGTGAATCACAACTTTCTTACTATGTTAAGAACTTCCAAAATTATACATGTAACATAACACAGAGAAAATATAAGTAATTTTATTAGAAAAATTCTATGTTTTTTTTAATTCTTGTATTTTTATTTTCATAAAACATTATTAATATCTACAAGGATTTCTAAAGACTTTCTTCCAGACTCAATAACATTAGGTAATCCTTTTCAGAAGCAGAAACCAAATATCCCTAATTCTTAAAACAGCAGCTGGCAGGTATTACTGCACACATTTTGCAGATGGAGGTGACCTGCCCAAGGCCACAGACAACACCTCTGAGTCAAAATCAGGTTTACAGCTCAGATCTGGATCCCAGTCATTCAGTGCCCAACATATTTGAAAAGCAGGTTCATACTGGCATGTTAAGACAGTAATCCTGAAAGTATGAGGCAGCTCACCTGCAGCAAGCTTTATAAATACCTCTGTGGTATGCTGTAATGTGTTGTGTAATGCAGTTATATACCATCAGTGCTGTAGACTACAAAACTATAATCCATACACAAAAAAAATTCCACTGTCACAGATGGATTTCTCTATGGAATTGTGTATTTTACAAATTCCCAAGATGCATCACAATGCCTCAAACAGAAGGACTAAATAAGTATGGAAGGGGGGAGAGGTCACCACAATAAGGTTTATTGTTAATGGTTCTAAGATTATTTGGTTCCTGTAAGATGCTGTTCTGCCACCCGTAACAGCAGCACAGATTGTTTCCTACTCACTTTGACTACATTATCTCCTGACTGCCCGTTGTTGCGCAAACAGTCGAGGCAGATGGCAATCTGTGGGTCACTCCTGTGATAGTCTTTATCTTCTTCATTTTCATCACACTCCTCATCTACTTTGGGTTTATCAGCTTTTGGACTTTCATCTGTAAAATATGAAGATCATATTTAAGTGTAAAGTAATTAAAATTATTTAAGGAAATACAACATTATCAAGAGCTTTTTTTCCTTCAAATTAACTTTATACAATTTTAATTCAGTGCATTCTTAAACTGACCAATTTAAAAATCTCTGAGAACAAATTTTTACTATTGAAATTTCAATGCAATATGAAAACAACAGATTTCTATGGAACAGAAAATAATTAGTCTCACGGCCTATAATGGTTATGGCTCTCTACTTTGGATGTGTCCAGTAATTAAACCCCTGCAATTGTGCATGAATCAGGAATACTCAAACACATAAACTTACTCCATGGTATGGCAGTCCACTGACAAAAAAAGTATTTTTAAATAAACAGTGAAATAACTAATCCCAACACTTGTATATCAAAATAACATGAGTAATCAATTCATATTAACTGTCTGCCACAGTAATCCAGTGGAGGCAAATTCCTGAAATGTTATAATGAAATAAACTAAGGAAAGAAAAAGCTTAGCTTTTGTCCACTTTCGATTCAGTCTAAGTGATGTCATTGTAAGAAATCCAGGATTTTCTACTCAGCAGGATTTTACAACTAAAAAGCCATGTATTTACTTATTCCCCTTTAAAAACCAAAAAATAAGAAAAAAAGAAAGGTCCCTGTATTTTTTATCAAAGCACATATACCCTACAAACTCCCATTTAACATATTATCTCTTTTACTGATGCTATTAAGATATTCTATTTATTCCTGGTTTCAAATTCTACCTCTTTGGAAAATGTACCATCTTCTACAGTTCTCAAAGGTTTAGTGAAGTTGAACACTCAAAAGCTCAGACCAGCAAGTACATCTTGACAAGGCCACAATGTATGTAAATAATAACCATAAAATAGAGCAGTTTTTACAGATTTGGAATACAGTATACAATAATGCATACATTTGGGTTTTATTGTACCCCAAGTTATTTATTTTGACTTAAAACAAAGGCTGCTCTCTGTTTTAGTAAGACATTATCACAACTAACTTGAATAAGCTGCTTTCCCACACTTATCAAACTTCTAAAGTAGTTTATAAGAGTTTAGGTGAGAAAATAAAATGTAAACTTTAATAAATACCAAGCCACAACTAAGTTTCTTAACACAGTAATTAGTTCCCTTTGTTCAGTTTAAATATTCAAGATGAGTTTTAAGCTACATTCATTACTTTTCTTACAATTTTCAAGGATTTAAAAATTATCAAATATTTGTCCCTAAGTCCTCTATTAGCTATTGACACATTTAGTTGATTGTGTATCATACACACATTTTGTTATTATCATCTTCCTATGAACAGAACTTTCAATATCACACTACATATTTCTTTTTCTTATGGATGTGCAGGAAGCAAACTCTTAATCAAGCAGGTGCAGTCTACCTGTCACAAGCATTTGTCTGAGGAACCTGCCTATGATTCACAGATCTTTCAGCAAACACTTCCACAACTTTGAATAGTTACCAATGCTGAAAAATAGAGGAAGGCTCAGCTATGCAGTTTGAAAAGCCTTGAAAAGCAAACCAACTATAGAGCTAGGAAGACTAGCAAATTTACAATCACAAAATAATACCAGAAACAGGTACACACACAAAAAAGGTCACATCTTTTGAGGTATCCTGATAGAAATTCAAATGTTCCTCCAAGTAAATGGCACCAGACTATTTACTGAAAAATCCTTATAGATATTAAAATTAACATTGTTTGTATAGGCAGCCTCCAGAAATCAATGTGATGGTCCATTACACGTATGTTATTAAAGTTCAACATGATAGAAGTTTAAAAAAAGAAAAAGAAAACAACAACAACAAAAAATTTAATCTCACCAAAAATGGACTCGATTGTTCTCCAAGTCAAAGAGCATCAAGCCAAGAACAGGGTAAGAAAACCAAACCAACACCTCACTTACCTCTAACCCTCTTTCCCTAAGGAGTAAATTGGTGTCTCTTTTTTCTTCTCATCTTTCTTGCAAATCTTGGGTATTGTCTATTTCCTGTGTTTTTCTCAGATATTGACCATTCACCAGAGAGTGAGTTATTTAAAGCTGTTGGCCCTCTTCCTTCCCCAGTTCTGGCTTGAGAGGACCAATGAATATTGTTTTCTCTGTATCATCTTATGTTTCATATTCATCAATTTTTTCTGGTGACCCCTGCTAGTGAAGTCACCAATGCCTGAGATATCATTTGTTGTTTAATTTTTTCTTCCCCTTCTGATGTGTGAAAATTTTAAGTCCTGGGATTTTTTTTTCCAGGTCTTAGTGGTAAGTTTGGGAAATGTGCTTTGACCCATGGCCCAGGACATAACTGACAGCCTCTCAAACTAAACTGACAATGGGACTGCAGGGCATGGTATTGACAACTGAAACAGTCTCTCCTCACTGAAATAATTCTCAGCAAATATTTCATTCTTGGGCAAGATTCTAAATGCTTGTTTATGGCAGAAAATAGTTTAAATGCTTATAATTTGTCTTAATGAGTTGTCACGGCTTATAAACAGTTTGTAGAGACAAATTTCCATAGCCCAAGGACACAGTCACTAATTAAGCCGGATACATACGTGGCTGCTCAAAAGTATATTTTGAGAGTTACAGATTTTCCCTCCTTCACATTAGGTTTATTACCATTAAAATATGGGAGGAAGGTAAGAACCAGAAGAGTAAGTCAGTTAAAAGAAAGTCACATTCTACAAATTTGCAAATGGTGTTTTAATTCTATCTATGTATACAGCAGAAAATAATTTCCTAAACAGTCAAGAAATCTAATTTTCTACGTATTTTAAAAAACTGAACAGGTATACACTACATAGTATATTGTGGTAAACTGTTCTGCAGTTTTATTACATAACAGAGAAAATAACCTTGCCCCTTACAATGGCTGCCAAACACAAATCATCAAAACTAGTGAGAAAGAAAATGAAATGTTATGAAGTTGAAAAGAAGGTATTATAAACAATTGAATGCAAGATGTTTGCTTGACAGTTATTGTTTACTAAAAAGAGCTATTTCTTTAACTCAGCAGAACCTTTCAAAAATTCTTTAAAATCAAATCAAATAGGCTGTGGTATCAAAAACTTGATGTCAAATTAAAGGGGCATAAAATCAGCTGGATGTGTCCCTCAGCACCTCAATACTGAGCTTTCAAACTTCATGGGTTCACCACAAAACCACTCCCCCCCAAAAAGCATTGTGGAAGATATATAAAACTATTGTTTAGCATGTGTGGAAAACTGTTTTACTACTTGTCGTAACTAATTCTTGACAACCTCCTACTTAACAGATGGTCACATTCAGTAACAGAAACTAATCTGAAAAAATTTTGTAAAAAAAAATCTGTATCTTGCTGTATTGAGAAAATTAAGAATTCAACTGGAAAACCATGAGAGTGTTGCAAGTGAGAACATAGGGAAAGGCAAATAAAAATAATGGTAAAACAGCCAGTGTTTGTGAAACAACTGGTTAATAGATGAAGCAGTACATGTAGGGCCATGTGACACCTACATAGATTTGCTACAAGTTTCTGTGGTACTCTGAGTTCAGTAAGAACAATGTACTTGTGTAGGTGAACAAACAGGTCTTAATGAACAATGTTACTTAACACACAGATGAGAGAGAAAAAAAATACATCACCTTGTCCATTTTCTTGAGGTTTGTTTTTCTTCCAAAATTCGATCTCTCGCTGCAGTTCCTCTAGTTAATACCAAAGAACAGTAATGTGAACTTTTAAATCAATAACAGAAGTATATAATTAGAAATAGCCATATTCCCTCCATCAACCCAAATAGGTACCCAAAACTAAGTGAGAAACTTACGTTCTCGAAGTCCAGGCACCAACTTAAATATAATTTCCTCTAAGGTGTTATCCAGCCTTTCAGAGGGAAAAAATACATTTCACATTAAATGGAAACTAGCATTTTAATTATTTTTAGCGTTTAAATGACAAAAACTTTGGAGTAATAGAGAGTTGCATTTTTCTGGTAAAAATAAATCCTGTCAAAGCCACCTAATTTTAGCTTCATATGGAACATGCATTAAAACTTATCTCAGCCACCTCTTGATTGGATTTATTTTAGAAATAACCGAGGAATTTATTTTTTAATGTATAAGGACAAGAATGAAACAAAACAGAAAAAGCATTATACTCTGAAATTTTTATTGTTTGAATTTGTGTTACATGCAAACAATTGTGTTACTAAAGGGAACAAATTGGAGAAGTTTAAGGTCCAGCTCATGATTTGTAAGCATGAAAATTATAAACTCGATTATCATATTAAATGTTCAAGTGCTTTGGTAATAAGCCTGCTATGAAAAACTGAACAAACTATTCCCTACTCACTACACCACAGACAATCTGATCTTGGCAAGGTAAAGAAGACCACTGAGCATCCATGCTGCTCTGATTTGACAGTTCTCAGTACCCAGCATAATTAATTTGAACTATTTAAATCTGCTGTAAGTTTCTATATCATAAAAAAGTACTCAGCACAAGCAAGTCATCTGATACCCTGAGATCAGTGCCAAAAATGGATATTACAATCCCTTTGTCCACCAACAGTGGCTAAGTAGGAACAAGATTGAATGTTTTTATTGCTGAGAATGCCTACAATCCATTTTAGTTGACAACAATTATCTTACATATGAGTATTCAAAGTTCCGTTCTTTACAGAATTTGTACTTGTAACTCAAAGTTTACAATTAGACCTATTACACAAACACCATGTTCTGAGACTTGTTCCCTGTGGTACCACCCATGGATGGAACCATACCATAAGATTATTCATGTTTAAGCTACAACCACAATCCAGTTTTTAATTGCTTCTTCTTACATGGACAAAAAAAATCCTCAGCAACTGAAAAATACCTCCCTAAACCAAAGCAGCACAGAAAGCACTTTCTCACAGAGAAGAAGGGAACAAAATAGTGAGATGTCTGAGTGCTTAACTGCTGACAGATGACAACACAGGTCTACCTTTCCAAATGGTGCACTCTCCAGCCTCCTCTGTCACTGTCTCATCTAAGTAGATAGCATTCCTTTCTAGGAAGTTCCCACAGCAGAGCACTGGGAACTTGGGAACCTGTCTTAGAAATGGAATTCATTTCACATTGTAAGAAAGCTCCAATCTTCGTAACTTACTGGTTAAGACAAATGAAATATGGACTTCAAAAGAGAACATCACTGCCTTAATTAAAAATCCCACTGTTCCTCAGGATGATATAATACACACTGGTTTTTCTAGATTAATTTTTGAAAATTCCCACTTAGCGCTTTCTAATTTGTCTTCAATGGCCCAAAACAAAAGTCACTGGTAATACTAAAGTAGCAAAAATCCCCCAGCACGCTTTGCAAACTGACAATGCTGGCAGCAAGAACCAGCTTCCTGCTCCAGTTAATGACTTCATTTTCTTTCAACAAATGAAACAAAAAGGCTGTTTTGTCCTTACAGAGATACTAATCAATACTTTTAAGATGGCCAGAAAAAAATTAATCCTATCTGATCTTTAAGTGCTTGAAAACTAAAAACTATATAGAAAAAATTAAATTATAAAAGAGTCTCAATTTCAGGTGTATCTTACAGTGTTCCTATTACCCACACCTATGAGCACTCTAACATAAAGATTTGCATCTCTCTGAATTGCATCAAACCCATTCCAAAATGAAACTATTTGACAAAGTTGGTCTCAGTCATTTAATATAATCCCTGTTAATGCTGTAACAAGAACATTGATATTTTAGACACAACTCTTTCCACTCCCACATCTTCCAACCTCCAAACAACAATGAGCAGAAAGAACCACCAAGCACTTGTGCCAGCTTTGTACAGTTTCTTTTTTTTTTTCTCTTCTGTACTATTGAATGAGTGGTAAGACCAATACTCTCTTGATAATTGCTAATTATCAGCAAACATGAACCAAACTAAGACTATCATTCAGGAAAACTTGCATGCAGAGAAGCAATGCAGAGATGCTGCCAAGAGAAAATGAAGCCTGACAGCATGGTATAACCAGTGCAGACCTACTGAGTACTGATGATGCAGAATTCTCCTAAATCAGTAAAGGGAATTCTAGAATTTAACTTTGTACATTTTCATTTTAGAACTCAGTGTTGAAATTCAGACACAGTCTTATAGTTTCAACAGACCCTACGCGCTGCCAGCTGAGATACACATGTAAAAAACTCACAGTTATGAAGTTACTCAGCATTGAGTTTATAAAGTTTATCTGAAAGATCTCAGTTAAAACTATTATCCAGTGTTCAACACCATTTCTCAGAAAATGACTGCATTCTTTAGTTATGATGGGGCTGGTCTCTATGGTCAGAGCATAAGACATGTATTACGTTACGCAGGCAACTTCCAAAAAAAGATAATTCCATTACACTGCTCATGTGCTTTTGTGACTATTTGCTTAGCAAATGTTTAAAGCTGTTTCATAAAATGTAACAAGAAAACTACTAACTATGTGCAGTTTGTTGGCAAACAGACCAAATGACTCTAAGAGGAATTTCAGGAAATAATTGCATAGAAGAGAGCTCTTCTCACATTTCTGGCTTGTGCTGTAGCTTTTCTCACCCATCCACAATTTCCCAATCAAAGGACAGTATTCGTTTACTAAAAATGTTTCAGAAAACGCATTTTTCATCTCCTGTGAAGTGGTCCCATCAGAATAAAAGTATTTCTAAAATGCTTTTGTTTTCAGCTCCTGAGTAGCCTGTAGCATCTTCTGCTATGGCATACACAGCACCTCAGACACTGGCAGGAGATCAGAAAAGTACTTAAACATCTACATAAACCCTCTTACCCCTACCCTGCCAAAAACATTCAGATGATAAAGACTAATGCCCTTCAGAGTCACTGAATTTAAACTCTCTCACCTGTCCTCTTCGTGTATAACTGAAGCATGGGAATGGCTGTGCACACACATACCACTCAAAAATCAAAGCAATATACAACAAATTGTCCCAACACAACATCAGGAAGTGATATCAACCATAGTAAATGCCAGATGTAAATGTATATTTTACCACTGATGTAAGAATAGATCTTCCTAAGTTCACAAGAGTATTACAAAATCAGAATACTGTGGAGTGGGGTGGAGGGAGTGTTGGGAGAGAGGGCAGGGAGTGCCTTCATTACTTGAGGCAAACATGAAGTTCTTCCACTTATGATGACATTTCTTGATTTCTCTCTTATACTTACAGGATGTCTATCACCTTTGTTTCAAAATAACAACACTAAAAGAGAATCCAGAACTTCAAGAAAAATAATTGGTTTTAAAAAGGTGTGTTACTGTGATATAAAAATACAAATTCTCAAGAAAGGGTACTTTTAGTGTTAAAACTTTTTTTCATGAGTGTGATTTCATTAATCTCATAGCAGATTTCAATTCAGATTGGCAGATCTATACCCTGAAAAACACTGTAACTTGTATGAATCACTTCTTACCTTAACATTTCTAGTGGATTGGTCTCATGCACTTGGTTGCCACATCTGGGACAGTCATTGCTGTCTTCAAAATGTTGAACGATACAAGTCTTACAAACTGAGCAACAGAAAAAAAAATTAAAACACAACTTAGACAAGATCTAAATAATATTGCTTAACGTGACCTAGTGATATCTGCTAGCTGCTACATGCATCAGAAATAAAAGAGTATTGTCTTAAATAATTACAATATATTTTCTCCACTTCTTGTTCTCAAAGCCTTAGTTAGTTCTGCTCCACTGAGACACCAAGTTCAGCAGTACAGGTTAGACAAGCACTGCTTTAAAACATGTGACATTTTTACTACTTAGAATTCTCCCAACATCATAAAACGCAAAGCCCATACCATGTAGCACCTTAAAGAGCAGGTTCTATCAAAGTGTGTGCTGGGGAGCTCGAGCCCAGCAGAGCCAACCAGCACTTCAGCTGATCTGGAAATGACTTATGCACATAATTTTTGTTCTAATGATTTGCTTGCAACTGAAAATACTGGTGTAAATACTTACTGTAAAAGAAAAGTTCACAGAAGTTGTACATCGGTTCAGAGTGTTTTCCTTATGATATAGCCCTTTAAAAAGCACTGACAGAACTTACAGTAAACATTTAATACTTGAATCTTACAATGAAAAATCAGGATCATGACCATGGCAAGTATAAACAAAATGAAACCAACAGCAATGTGAATTTAAAACTCAACAAAGTGAAATTAAACGAAAGAAGGTGCTACACTGCTGTTGCTTCCAAATTATTAACTGCAGACTGTAGATTTTAATGCCATTAATAAGAAAATGGAAGCCAAGCTGATGAGAACAAATATGCCTGCTATTATTACTGCATTAAAACATTCTGGATGGAGATAAACTGTATCCTCTGTTTATTATTACTTCACCTACACTGACTTGAGAACTGCAAATTCATCAGTAAATGGACTGAAAAAATAAATGGACTGCTGTGATTGCAATATGCTTTCTGCTGAAACACTGTAATTTCTTTCATCAATTACCTAAAGAAGTATGAGCATCTCTAAACAAGCTGGTAATTCCAAATTACAACTTTAAGGAATCTCAAAATTCCTTTAACAAATGTCATCTCAGAAGCAAAGCCTGCATTTGTCTTTCCCTTAGTATGCTCAGAAGAGTTATGTCTAATCAGCTGATGCTGGTAATGCACACACGTTAAATTCTCATGTAGGTGTTGTTTTCAACTGCTTTAAAACACTAACTCAAGGACATTAACTTCACAGCTCTAGTTGAAATTACAATGAACTTTACACTTTAAATATGACAACAGACTTCAGAGCTCCCTGGCTGCTCTCAGCACTCTAAGCTAAATGGCTCTAGCAAGGCTGGATGAAGGGCAGATTTCAGACAATCTGGTGAATGAGGGCAGGACACCCATAAGCCCGGCCAGACAAGCCCCCTAAGTAGGCACAGCACTGAACAGGAGGTCTCCAAAGGACCTGAGGACGCTGATACCCTGAGAGCAACACTCAGAACACAAGTCAGGTTTTGCTTAACCTCAGTTGAGAGGTATTTAGCACCAACATACAGATACAAGAATCTGCAAACACAGAAATCTTTCTATATCACAGATCTTTTATAATTTGCTAAATTAATAGGCTTAATTGATTTTGGCACATTCATTCCCCAGCACTTCCACAGGGTATGAAGTCTGGTACAGAGCAGGAAATGTAACTGTACCTACACCAACATTCCTTCATTTTTCGACACACTTTTTATTAACTAATACTCCTAAAAGTAAACATTTTGCTACCACACTTACATAATAGAGAATTTCATCACCCATGTAGAAGGTGTCCTGCAAGCCCAACAGAGCATTTAAGAATATGCTGAAATTAGAACACAAATTTGAATAACTTTTAAAATGTGTGTAGTTTAGATTTCTATAACATCTTATTAATATGACTGAGCATCTACTCTAAGACTGAAAATAGCAGAAATTATCCTTGGAATTGAAAAGATGAAGATTCTCAGCTCAAAGCTTTTCTTAAGGCACAGTGTCTGCACTTGTACAACCCAGGGGTAAACAGCGCAAGGGGGAATTCTTTAGCTGATGAGCAGCTCCTCTGCCATCCCAGCTCCCACAACCCACTGAACTATCTTTCCTTCTGCCACCCACCTGAAATACAAAATACAGGGAACAACTGAAGGCATCATTCTGTTCCTTCATGGATCAAAACTCAGTTACATACACACAATGATATAACAGAGAGAAGGCACAGACAGCAAAATATATACAAAAATCACTTCTCCAAGAATATTAATCCCCATTCTCTTAAGTTTTTTTCAATGGAGAACTGCAAGTCAGATGGAGCTCCTCTTCTGCTAACTCCTATAATAAAGGAATGAGTTAGTCTTTAATGTATTTTTCTTTTTCGGTAGACCTCCTGATATAATCAGCAGCATCTCTATGGAGTCTTTCTAACCTGACACCAACTTAAAATGATTGATAAAGAATAAACTATATGGAAAAAATATTATAAGTGGTATTGGTCAATATTAATTTTGGAGATTATAAGCTGCAAACAGGCAAAAGGAAACTGCTGAACCAAAATGTACACAGTTTTCAGAATTTTGAGGCATATGCTACACATGCCAGTGAAATGAGAACTTGGCTTTCATGGGTGTACTATAACATTTCAGATGAGACACAATAAAAGTTAAACTCACATAAGATGACTTTCTACAGCTGATAAAAGCACTTGTGTGACATATGCTAATTGGCTGGCAACCATAACAGATAATGCTATGCTTTCCAGTACAGAGATATCTGGTTCACACATTCTTTCAGATCTTTGAAATCAGATCAAAAATACAGATACAAGTGTCAGGACTGTGCTGTATGTCACCTTATGCAAACAAAAAAGTACACATATATTATGTATATCTACATACATGTAATCCAGAGACTCCTCCCAGGTTACTGTTTAAATGCTGATTAATGAGGTACCTAAATAAAACTTCATATTGCATTTTTGAAATAAAATATTCTACAGGACAAAGTTTAATTAGTGAAGTTTGGGACAAATTCTTTATCAGAACTCATCCTTTGAATTCTTCCATGGATCTCCTCTCTCAAAGTTAATCACACTCTGATCCAGTGAGCAAAGGAGGGGCACAGGATACACACAGGTAGTGGAATATCAAACCCATCTCAGTGTAGGCAAAGAGATGTAACAAGTCATTTGGTATGTTTAATAGAGTATTTAATTAGCTACCTTAAACCTTCTTTACAAGCACTTACTTTTAGGAAAGTGTCTGCATAAAAACAGGACAGAAGGCTTCAATACACTTAACCATCCTTCTCAGAAACTATGTGTGTGAGACTACTCCACTAATTACAATTACCAGACACAGCCAAACTGGATTCCCTTCTCTTAAAAGGGAACATGATAATTTCAGTACATGATGACTCGAAGTCTTTTTGTGTTGAAAACTTCCATTTCAAAATAACCTTTAAGGCCTGCTACCTGCCATTGACTAAAGCTTCTGCAGGAGGAGTCTGAAAGCAGCTCAGCTTGATTATCTGAGGGTGAGAAGTTTTGCTGCAGTAAAGTTTTCTTGGGCTCTCCTGGTGAGACCACAGGTTTTTAGCAAAATCTGAACACGCTGGTTTTAAGATTATTGATTTGATACTGAGAATTACATATCTGGCAATTTTCCTGCATGGAAGGAAATTTCTGGAAGTTCCTAGAGTGCTTTGTTTGACAACTTCTTAAGGCAAATAGGAGAGAGACCAACTAGGAGTAATGCACCACTTGATCTGCTGTTCACAGACAGGGAAAAACTGGTGATGATACAGCCACAGACAGCAGCTTGCCTTGAGGTGACCACAAGATGACTGAGTTCAGGATCTTGAGGAAGGATACACAGTTGAAAAACAGAGCTAGGATTCTAACCACCAGGAGATGGGACTTCAGCTTGTTGAAGCACCTGCTTGTCAGATTTCCCAAGACACCATTAGAAAGAAACTTAGAACTGGCTGTTTTTTTAAAAGAAAATTTATTTAGACCTCAAGAGTTAACCAGTCTGTTGTACAGAGAATTTTGATGGAACTGCTTAGTGCACAAGGTTCCTAATTAATATGCAAAAGTAGAGCACATTAGATGTGGAAACAAGCATGGGAAACAAAAGGATAAAAAATCACTACTCTGGTACCTAGGAACAAAAGCAGGAAAGCCAAAGCCCAGCCATAGTTAAAACTGCTGAGAGACATAAGGGAATTGTGTAAGTATGCTAGTAGCTGAAGGAAGCTTAGACAAAATGTGTGCCTGTTAATGAATGAAAGAAGCAACTTGGGAATAGTTTATACAGAAAGGTTTGAAATTCTCAGTACCTCTTTGCCTTGGTCTTCACAGACAGAGCCTGACCCCAGACCTCCATGCATGATTTGGGAAGGACAGGAATCATGGACGGCCAAGGAGCATATTTGGGCCTACTGAGAGCACTTGATGTATTCAAATCTACAGACCAGGCAGGATTCACTGAGATGAAACCTTGACATCATACTCATGGTGACTGTGAAAGGTGTCTGGTGACTAGAAAAGGGTAGTGTGTTAGACCCACCTTTAATAAAAAGAAGGAAGATCCAGGGAAGTACAGCTCAGTAGTCTCCTCCAGCTCCCTGGAAAGATGGCAGTTTACATCATTTCCCTTGGAATCCATTTCCAGTGATGTGAGGGACAAAAATGTAATCAGGAATAGGCAATACCAATTTGCCAAAAGCAAATCATGGTATTGGCATTGGGTGATTTGATAACAGTCTGTACCATTTGAACAGCAGTTACAGGAGTGACAGACCTCAGTTTTCTTGGTAGTGGCAAATCGTATCACAAGGAGCAATGGTCACACAGTGACATTTGGTAGAACATTCAGAAAAACTAGGTAAAGACTGCAGCACTGGAAATGGGTACTGAGAGAGGCTTTAAAGCCTCCATGCTTGGAAACTCACATGTTAACTACAGAGAGCCATGGCTTGACCTGGTATAGTGTTGGCAACTAACCTGACTCATGCATGTTGGCCTAGACAACCTCCAGATGTCTGTTTCAACCACAATTTCTATGATTGTGTAAACAGTCTGGGGTATTTTAGGACACTAAAGAACGTTCCAGAGAAAAGTTTATTTTCCAAGTTTTGTGAGCGCACACTGTACTAAACAACAGATGATGGGACATGCCCTTTAGCTCACACCCAGCCTGCTTCAATCAGTAGTTCTTAAACATCCCTGACAACTGTGTAACAGACTAGAAAGAAAGGTCTCAGTCCATAAAAGGAAATCACTCTGTTGGAAGTAGCAAAAAAAGAAATGAAGTACTGAATTTTCAGAATAAGTAACATTTTGCAGTAACATATCCATTTCCTTCCCAGCAGAGATAGGAAAGTTTGTACGGCTGATGCCCAAGTCACACTTATGTTTTCCAGTAACTGGTGGAGTTACCTGTCCAACACTTCCAAAAACCCTGTTGTAAACATCTATTTTTTAACAGGCACTCATTTCTCAAAGCAGAACTTTACTACCTACCAGTTTTCAGCAACACAGAATATGCAAATTAATCACGAACTGTTTTGGTTTCTACTGATCACAGCAGCTCCTCTTTCATCACTGGTGAACATCCACGTCAATACATGCTTTTCACCTTGTCCAGAATAATACACTGTACTCCCAGTATCTAATGAATTTATGCTGCTTCTTCAGCCATTAATATCTGCAGATTTTGATCAGTTTCCCGACATTGTTTGAAATTTGACAATTAGTGGTGCGAGAAAAGTATGAAAGGACAGTTAAAACCAATGTATTTTGTGGTATCCTGAATTCTGCCACACAGAGATCATCTACCTTATCCTCTGCAGACATAAGACTTCCACATCACCACATTTTTAATTTCAAGTTTTTCATTTCCCTTTACATCATTATAAGGTTTGTATTTTGGTAACTAAATTTTGCTTTAAAGAAACACCCACTTCTTTCCTGCAGTTCTAGTTAAGGACCCAACCACGTGGCAGCTTTCTGGGGAGGAGACCCATGCAACTCTCTGGCAGCTGAGTAAAATTCACATGCTCTGATCTGGGGACTAGGCAGAAACAGAGCTGTCTCAGTGAAGAGCTCACGATCTACAAGTGAACAAAAGAAACAGATGCCGCTGAGAAGAGAACACTCCTTCTGCCATTATTGTTTTGTGATGGGAGCAAAAGTAAATAAACGAATAAATTACCTAAACAAAATCATACCATAATAAAAACATTTTTCTTAAGTCTAAGCTGATTTCTGACATAACTGTTTTCATCTCACACCAACTTTTTAAAAGTTACTATGGTTCATTAAACTTCAATCACAAAAAATTTGGCTAATACTGGAATTTTTCCAGTTTCTTTAAAGGGAAAGATAATTTAATAATACATTTACCTCTCTCTGATTAATTTACCTCTATTAAGGATCTCAGTCTTTTCCTGATTCTTTGTCACTATTTTCCCTCTGTATCCAATAAAGGATGGAGATTCTCCTTAGCCTTCCTTTTGGTGTAAAAGTATAGACTTATAGAAACATTTTTAACTGCCTTTTATGGCAGTAGCCAGATTAAATTCTGGTTGGACTCTAGCCCTTCTAATTTTCTCTCTGCATAACTTTATGACATCCTTGTAGTTCTGCTGAGTTGAGTGCCTCTCCTTCTAAATGCATAAACTCTCCTTTTTTTTTACCGAGTTCCAGGTAAGGCTTTCTGTACAGCCAGGCTGGTCATATTCCCTGCCAGCTCATCTTTTGGCACATGGGGACAGCCTGCTCCTGTGCCTCTAGGATTTCCTTCTGAAAGCATGTACAGCCTTCTTGGACTCCTTAGCCCTTTAGGACTGTCTCTTAAGGGACTCTGTCAATCGGACTCCAAAATCTGCTCTCCAGAAGACCAAGGGAATGGTTCTGCTAAACGCCCTCCTTACTTCTCCAGGAATTTAAAACTATCCTTTACAATTTCTGTGCCCAAAGAAAGCCTCCAACCACCACAACACCCACCAGTTCTTCTCTGTCCACAAACAGCAGGTCCAGTGGGACCTCACTCTGTGAGCTCTGTCAGGAAGTTATACTCCACACACTCTAGGAACCACCAAGACTGTCTTCTCTCTGCTAGTGTACTTCCAGCAGGCATTGCTAAGTTGAAATCCTTCACTAGAACAAGTGCTAGAGATTGTGAGACTTCCCTTAGCTGCTCACAGGATGTTTCATCTGCCTCTTCATCCTGGTTGAGTGATCTGTAACAGACTTCCACACCAGGACACCTGCCTTGTTGGCCTTCCCCTCCATTCTTACCCATAAACACTCAACTCTACCATCACCAGCACTAAATTCTAGACACTCAAAACACTTCCTAACATATAGGGCTACCCAACAGCTCTCCTTCTTCACCTATTGCTTTAGAAGAGTTCACAGTCATCCATTGCAGCCCTCCAGTTGTGTGAGTCATCCACCATGTTTCTGTAATGGCAACTATGTCAGTTTTCCTGCTACACAATGGCTTCCATTGTTTTAATTCTCTATGAGCTTGAGATAGTAGGGACATAAAACACCATAATGTAAAAATTAACAGTGAAGACAATAACAAAAATGCAAGACAACAACAATAACAACTGCAAGAATAAGGCTACACAGAAAGGGCAGGAAATGCCAAGACAAGGCTTTCAATTGATATTTATTAAACCTTTGAAAATGGAAAATCTACCAGAAGCATAAAATTTTCCTTACTCTTCTTTTAGAAGACTTCGAATTTTATTTGGAAAGACATCAAATTCTCAACAAGGTCCAACCAAACTACTGTCTATTCAGGAATACATGTTAAAAAATCAAGCCTGGAAGTAAGATGACTGAGTCTGCCAGGACCATGCATATGTCTAATTTAATTCACACACACTAATGTTTTAGATGTATTAGGAGCTAAGACAAGCTGAATAATTTTCCCTGAGACAGTTTTATTGAAAAAAATCTACTCCCTGCATAACTATTTTGCCAACTTTCACGTATTTCTCTGCATTGTGCCATGGAACACATTACAGAGAGATGTGTGCCAATACTGACCAAACCTGCATATCCATCATGCCCGCTGCCAACAGATACATTAGCTTAAGTTTCAAAAACATAATTATATTATCAAAATAGCACAGCTGAGCTGACTAATGATCTCACCTGTGATAAGCCAGACTACAGTGATACAAGTTTGGTGTTAGAGCCAGCAGAATCACCACTAGCTTAGGAGAAAGAAAAGGGGTATCTTCACTCTTCAAGGTGTTCAGCAGAGTTAACATACCCTCACAGAATCAGTCAGGTTGGAACAGACCACAGTGGGTCACCTGGTCCAACCTCCCTGCTCAAGCAGGGCTATGCTAGAGCACATGGCACAGGATTGCATCCTGGAAATACTCAAGATGGTTCTTGAGTATTTCCAGAGAGGGAGACCCCACAACCTCTCTGAGCAATCTGTTCCAGTGCACAATCACAATCCAGTGCATAGTATAGAAGTTCTTCCTCTTGTTCAGATGGAACTTCCTGTGCATCAGTTTCTGCCTGTTGCTACTTGTCCTAGTGCTTGGTACCACTGAGAAGAGCCTGACTCCATCTTCTCGACACCTACCCTTTAGATATTTATATACATTAATGAGGTCCCCTCTCAGTTGCCTCTTCTCAGGGTCAAAAAGGCCCATCTCCCTCAGACTTTCCTCGCAGGAGAGATTCTTGAGACCCTTGATCAACTTAGTAGCCCTCTGCTGCACCTGATCCAGGAGCTCCATGTCCCTCTTGTACTGTGGAGCACAGTACTGCACACAGTTCAAGAGGACTCAGATTGCAGACCAGTGTTTAGGAAATGCCAACAGGGACTGAATTAATTCACAGTATTTCATGTAAAAATGCAGTAAACAAATACCATCACAGCAGTTATAATAAACACATTAACGCTTCAAGAAAACATCCCTTACTAATGAGGGAATATTTTTGCAAAGTACTACTTACAGGTATGGAGGCACTCGGTCACTGTAGTTGGCTTGATAAGATAGCCTTTACAGATATAGCAGGTGATATGAGGATTGAAATCTTTCACCAAGTGCTTCCTCTGAGTAGCCATTCGTGGGGCAGGAAATGCTGGCAGAGTGCTCGGGGCTAGAGAAGCAAGCCTGAGAGGCGTCGATGCTCGCAGTTCAGGAGAGCTGTGGCACTGCTCCGTGCAACTGGACTTCTCCAGGCATTTGCTCTTAATTCCCCCGGTCTCACTGGGGCATGGCTCATAACTCCTCCTCCTGTGCCAGGTGAGTCATTTTCCTACCTGTAACACACGTGGAAAGAGAGAACTGTGTGAACCTGGCCGGACAGCGAGGATGCCCTAGAGGACCAGTGTCAGCACGAACTTGGCGGGGCACGGGGCAGTATTTACGTAACAGCAGCCCTGCGGCCAAGTGCGGGGCCGGTGGCAGGTGCGGGGGCCGCGGACCGGCCCTGCCGCCCGCCCTGCCCCGCGCGGAGGCCCCGCAGGCCTCGGCGGGCCCGGGGGGAGCTGCCCCCTGGCCGGGCCGGCCCCGCGGCCGGAGAGGGCGGCGGCGCAGCCCGGGCTTTGCGGCCGCTCTCCCGACTCCCGTCTCTCCCCTCCCGCACCTGCGGCGCCTCCCGCCCCGGCCCCGCCGTACCTGGCGCAGCCCTTCGGCCTCGGGCGGGCGCCCCGCAAAAGAGAAAGAGAAACACCGCCCTCGCTGCGAGCTCTGCCTCCTCCCGCCGGGCCGCGGCCGGTCCCGGGACGGGCGCGCAGGCGCCGCTCCCCGGCAGAGTCCGCCGCGACACGGCCCGGCCCGCGGCGGCCGCAGCCCCGAGCGGGACCCGCAGCCTCCCCGGGTGAACGCGGGAGCGGCGGCAGCGCCGCACGCACCTGACACCGCACACACCGAACGCTGGGCTGAGTTACCCAAGTCCTGAGAACACACGTGTGCTCTCCTCGAACCGGGACCAGCCAGCCAGAGAAGCGCTAAGCACGAGTGAAAGCTGCGTCCGCGGTTCAGGGCATCTGCTCTTTGCTCCCCTATTCTAAGAAATGCACCATATTACCAAGTAATTATTCAGAAAAAATAAAGCTGCCTTACTTTTTCAAAGTCATTATTTCTAGAAAATTTCTACTACACTGTTTTTAACAATAATGACAAAAACATAAGAAGACATTTCCTGTATCAGCTGCAATGCCACCACATTTCCTGTGACTGTATTAGGTCTTTGCTTTTCCATTCTACATTTTTAAATAAATACTCATTTTGCATTGCACCCCCAGTGCACTCTCCCTTTCAATCCTGGGGTAAGTGCTGCAACAGCAGAAGGCTTTAATAATTTTGGCCTGATCCTGTCATCCATTCTTACTTCTGGAATATTTACCAACCAATAGATCTCCATGTACATCAAATCAATTGCCAGTCTGAGTCAGGTGCACTAAAAACTGTTACCATTAAGGTTACAGTGCAATGATGAATGCATGACAAACCAGACATGGAGTGATTCAACAAAACATGCATAATTTTACTGATAAAACGTTCATCTTGTATAAGATTATTTCTTCACAACATAAACAAAAGATTTTTAAGCTAAAAATCTCCCCTCAACCTCCTCTTCTCCAGACTGACCCTGGATCAAGACCAGGTGAGCTCAGCCACTCCTCATATGGGGCTTCCTCAAGGCCCTTCACAATCTTCGTTGCCCTCCTTTGGACACTCTAATAGCTTAATATCTTTCTTATATGGTGGTGCACAAAACTGCCTCCTGCACTTGAGGTGAGGCTGCACCAGTGCAGAGCAGTGCAGGACAATTAGCTCCCTTGACCAGCTGGGGATGCTGTGCCTGATGCACCCCAGGACAGAGTACAGTTTAACACAGTGTTGTGTTTTAATGATTTTGGCTGTCTCTTGTTAACCATTGTTTGCATTATTATACCAAAGAGCACATACTGATGAGCCAAAGGCTAAAGAACACAGAATTCTAAACTAAACACTAAACAACAGAGAAAGAGACAACAGAGGCTATATACATCTCATGGGAATATTTTAATTAGTCACATTCTGTCAGTTTAGCAGAAGTTGACAATTGTCAGAACGAGCATGACAGCAGCCCTGCTCGAATGTAGGCTAAGTATGATACAGCATTATTAAACTTATATACGTGCATTTAAAACAAGCAACTGCAGATGCTTTTCTGGCTGTTTCAAAATGACTGCATCTGGTATGACTTGTTTTAAAAATAAACCAGATTCTAAGTGAGATTTCAAATCATACTTTATCAAGTGTCCCACTTGAAAAAAAAGAACACAACATTTTTCTAAACAAATTAGTCAGACAGGCTCATGTTTACATAGTAATGGCTACACAGTGTTCGATTCAAGCACATTAAAACTCAGTTGTGTCATTTATTATGCTGTGTAGTCCATACAGTAATACTCACACAGCAGTTATGATACCTGCAAACATACACAACTGGTATAGGTTCCCACAAGCCATACTGAAGTTCCTCTTTCAGGGCAACCAGTCCCATGCCAGGTAGGTGACAGTGTAGATGACAAATTCTTGCCTCATCTCTCCACTCGGTCCTGCTGGTACCAAGCTGTATTTATGAGATGCTGACTGAAGTGATGAAAACTGAGGCTTTCAGCACCTTTCAAGACCACAACATAAAGAGCAAATGAGAAGCAGTAAAGAAGCTCTCATTTCATTATCAGAGGAAGTAAGTCCTTTAAATACTTACTCCCACTTTATATCACGAGGAAGCAAATTATGTTAATAAATGCTTAAGAATTAATTATAATTTCAAAGGTAGTTAACTCCTAGCATTGCATACAACAGGTTTATTTAAAAATACAGGTCGAAATGAGTGATGTGAGCTTTTTCATCTACTTAAAACAGTTAAAAGGTAACAGAAGAATAGAGTTTAAATCAAATAAGGCAGTCATTTTCATATTATGAAAGAAACAGAATCAAGAAAATGAATTGAGCTCATCAGAGTAAATATATATCATGTACTAGTGACAGGAAACATGGTATGACAGAAAGGGTGATTATAGCCCTCAAATGAGTGATGAAAATACAGCTGCTCTCATTTTCTTCTGTTTCTTAAACTTTTGACTTTCTCATCAGCTGACCTGTAACTCAGCAGTTCTCAGAGTGTCCTCTAACACAGTACTTACCTTTTTTTAAAAAAACATGTCCTTTTTTACATACATGGGGTTCTAACACAATAAATAAAGACTGCTTTCTAAGTATTATCAACATTGAAGAGTAGCTCTTGAAAACTCTACAGAATTATTCGATCATTCTAATGTGAAACAGAGTAACCATTTACATTTAATATGAATAAAATGTATCTTTTAAAAGGAACAGCCAGGACACACAAGAACTTCAAGAATTTCATTAAAGCAGTTCAAACATTTTTGAAAAATACCAATGTTCAAAGTCAGTTCCCAAGTAAATTCCAAGGAGAAAATAAACACTGGTCAATAAAACCAAACCCTCAGCAACATTTGAAATGAGCGAATAAGTCTAATTCTGCAAGTAGATCCACACTGGTACAATGTGACATCCCTGTAGAGCTAAACTGGAGTCTCTTTCTAGGCAAGCCTCCAACTACCCTCCAGTTATCCTAAGAGTTACTTGTATGCTGTAGATGCAGAACTACTGGGACACACCTGAACTAGGAAACCAAAAGAAAAAAAAATCCTAATTTTCTAAATAGAAATTGTGTAGCAATCTGAACGATACTTAGAGGGAACTGTGGTATTCACCCTCACTGAGTGCAGAGTCTCTAGACATTTGATGGAAATGTCATTCTACAACTTTTAAAAACTTGAAAACTTCATAGAATTGTTTAGAGGTTGCAAGGCACCTCCTGAGATCATCCAATCCAACCCATCTGCTCAAGCAGGGTCAGATGAAGCAGGTTGCCCATGACTGTGCCCAGTAGGGTTTTGATGATCTTCACAGATAGAGCTGTACCCATTCTCTGGGCAATCTGTTCCAGTTTTAGTCACTTTCACAGTAAAAAAAAAATGTTTTCTTGTTATCAGATGAAATTTCAGGTGTTTCAATTTGTGCCCATTACCTCTTGTCCTGTCAGTGGGCACTATTAAGAACAGCTAGACTTCCTCATCTTCATTCTCTCCCACCAAGTATTTACACATGGTAAGAAGATCCCCTGAGCCTTTTTTCCCCAGCTGAGCAGTCCCGAAACCCTTGGCCTCTCCTCATGTGAACAATGCTCCAATACCTTAATCTCCTTTGTGGCCCTCTGCTAGACTTGCTTCACATCCTTGTTCTGAGAAGCCCAAACCTGGCCATAGCAACTCCATATGTCACCTCATCAGTGCTGAATAGAGAGGAAGATAAACCTCCCTCAAAATGCAGGCTACTTACTTGAATTTACTGCATATTTACTCAGGTATGAAGAAGAGATCACATATAACCAATTTGGGATCTCTTGTTTCCAGTGAAATTCCCAATCAAGTAGAACATTATCTAGAATAGAACCATACACTCATTGGGTTGGAGGGATCTCTGGATGTCATCTGCTCCAATGCCTCTGCTCAAAGCAGGTCTACCATTAAGGTTAATTCAGATTGCTCACGGCTTCAACCAAAGAAAGTCTGAATACATCCAAGGACTGCAGTTCTACAGCCTCTCTAGGCAACCTGTCTCAACCCTTGGCAACCCTCACTGTGGGTTTATTTCTTTAAGTCCAGTTGGATTTTCCTTGCTTCATCTTGTGTACTTTCTCATACATATGAATAATTTACTAATATCAAGTAAACTTAATGTCATTAACAATGTCTTTGGCATTTTCCTGAGACCATGCATTGCACTTCTTTTCTTTTTGGGCAGAGTAGTAACACTGTGTATCATTTAAACAGTATTACAATGCTCAGTGCGAAGACTGCCTTTGATTTCATAGGAAACAACAGGAACCAGTCTATTCTTATCCCCATCACTCAGTGGTGAAAATGATCAGCAATGAGGTTTTGCATTCCTACCATGAGGGTTTTTCTTCATCCCTACTAACTCTCTATAAGATGATGTATGTTAGCACATAATAGCACTTCTGGGATATATGTAGCATTTCTTTATGCTTACTCTTCTTTAATAGCCTAAAGTAGCAAAGCAGGTTGCAAAATGCCAACATCTGTATTATTAGGCCATTGACAAATACATAAACAAGACAGATGCATTCAAGATACACTTCAAGAGTAAAGTAAAATCGTGTCACAAAGTGTTCCAACTTTGTTGAACTAATTTCAAGCAAATTTTCAAAAGTAAGAGAAATTGTAAAGTAAGTTCCTACAGATTTTTCAGTACTTGGCTGCTAGTAAAGAAGAAACAATCAAGTAAATGACTCTAACAAGGGAAAGATAAGCAGATCTGTATTGTTAAACATTTCCTTGGCACACTAAAATACTGGTCAGCCATGGCACCTGTTGTCTCTTCCCAGCAAGGGAAACACAGGAAACAAGTAAGAAACAAGGTCATAGCAGTGGGAGAAGGAGACTGCCACTGCAAGGAAAAAAAAATCACAACTTTGAAATAAAATTGCCTAGAAATTGTCACAAGCATGAAGGAGACAATTTAACTTTGGATACTTGTATGCAGAGGTTGAAGTGAAAAAATACCTGGTCTAGAACATCTTATTAGCTGACCATTAAACATACTGAGTGACAATCTTGGGACCAGCTTGACATACCTCCCTGTAAGTAACAATTTTAAGAACTGTGGTTCCAATCTTCAGGGGTATTGCAAATTCAAAACCACCAATCTATTACAGCAGAATACAAACTATTCAGCTGAAAGCAGCTGTAGATTAAAAAATTAAGTGAAATTGGTATATTTTTAAAAAGGATTTTCCCTGTGTTTCCTGGATTATTTTGTCACTATTCTGTAATTTTCTTTAGAAGAACAGTTTTAATAGTCAGGATTGCATGCATCAGACAAACATTTCCAGAAACTTTCCAGAGAAAGTGAGACAAACTTTTAACTTCTAAAATATTAAGTGATCAAATTGTCTGTGCAGTTACTCTAGTGTCAGTTTGTGTGAACTGTGATCAGCTGCTGCTTTCTGGTGTTTTAAGGCACAGAACAGATACCGTAAGGCTGCCATGAAGCCAAGCTGATTCTTCACGTGAGAATGACCAAATTGACATTACTTTGGCTTTAAAGGCAAAAATTCTTTGTTATGGTATACAGCCTTGTACTATGCCACAACAATTTATTTTTTTCTTCATAGGTAATTTAATTTTGGTGATACAGTGAAGAGAGGTTTGCTTTTGAAGCATCAGATATTGCTCACAGGAAGTGATACAACAGCAGGAGGTTTACAAGAGTTGAAATCAAGATGCTTCTGTGCTTCCATTTGCCCGTGTGCTTGGTTAAAAAAACCACTGGTCTGCAGTGGAATTAGGAACTCTGGGCAACTAAAATACAGGTGGTATCCTCAATCTCTCCTGGTTTTGTCTCATGGCACACTGCAACTTCCAGGCACTTTGGTCTGCTGTGCTACATCTCCTTTAGCTTTTTTACAGGTTTTGAAAAAAATATTTTGTGGTTTGTGGTATGTTCTGTAGGCTTCAATGGAGCAGGTATTATTTCAGAGTTGCCTGTGATTGTGGGGAACCACAGGGAATGACCAAAGTAGTCTTTTACAGTCCCATGTTTTATATAAATTTCTAGCAGTTCTGTGTAAGTAGAGGAAGTAATGGTTATGCATTTTGGTAACATCTTAAAGAAGATGCATAATTAGAAAAAAATCACCTTGATTCTTAATCAGCTGCTCTCCATGCACCACAAACGTCTGCCTCTTCAGAATTTCTTTTCTGGTCTCTGGCCAAAAAAGTTTTGGTCTCTCTCACTTCTGCTGCAGAGTTTGTTAGACTGTCTCTGAATTCACTGAAATCACACCTGTGTTTCCATTTCTATTAATGTATTATCTCTAATACTTCTGAACAGCCTTAACTATTGCTATGTGATTATATGTTTCTGCTAGTTCAGTTCCCTTTTACTCTGGTCTCTGCAATAGTATCACCTGCTTATTCTGTGGCTTTTACAGAGAAAATCTGCTCTGGAATTAATGCTACTTCAAGTCTCCCTGCTACTGCACAATGGCAAAAAATCAATTAGTGACGATCAAAGCCACATCACCAGAAAAACTCCAGTGGTGTAACATGCACAGGCCAACCTGAACACAGCTGTTGGCTGCACCAGCAGGACTTTGTTTCCTCCATACGTTTTCAGGACCTGCAGGTCACAGTGTAAACACTTTGTCAATTTATGTATCCTTCCAGGGGAAAAGTATCTCCATATCAGTAGGAACATAGGTTTTGAGTTTTCTAATTGAGTCTCAAGGAAACCGACGCTTTTCCACAAGATATGCTATAATTCTATTACTCTTTTTTTAATATCCTTGTTTCTGTTAGTAATATATAGCCTTTTCCATTCTACACTGCAATTTATACATATGTGACATAAAAATATTATATATATTATATATTTTTTCATTATTTCTTCCCCTGAAATTATTGAAGCCAACTTACATGAACATATACAACAGAGCTAAACAATAACCCAAAATGTTCAAGTAGTTTTATAAGTGTCATCTTTCTATTTCCTTGAAATTGAAAGACAAATGAAAACAATGAAAACGAATGGTAAGAACCTTCCAATGACTCCCGCTAAAATTGTTACCAACAGATTTTGCTTCTTACAGTTGAAAACTGGCAGGAATATAAACCAATTTGTATCACACATGTCAAACAGCTTCACAATTATGCAATCAACTTGCACTGCAAATTAAAAACAAGACTTGTTACTAGATCTTAAGTCAAAACAAATTTAAAACTTCAATAAGCTCAGCAAAAGCATCCTCAACAAACCTACTCATGCCTCTATGATGGCAGAACCAGCAAACAAAGAGGCTTGAAAGGAAACAAAAGTAGCAAACAAATTGCCTTATATTTTACATGACAAATTAATGACATTCACAATGTCTTAGGGAGTTAACTACTCCAATCGATTTTCAACAGGACTTGTGTTTTCAGCTCTTGCAAGAATAAAACCTTTAACCTAATAACATGATGTTGGATGGACTCCATTTCATTTTTGCTGCATGGGAAGACTCATTCATGGGAACTGTCACTTTGTGAGCCCATTAAAACAGGAGCTTCATCGGAGAAAACTTAATAGATATACTTGGGAATTTAACTGTTACTTTGTAAAAGAGGGAATGTTTGCTCTGGGTAAATGAAGAGAAAATATGGAGCAGACTGAGATACTGAGCTTCACATTCTTCAACATCTTTTCTGACAGCAATTTGGTGTATATCTAAAGGTGTGCACAGCAACATGTTCCATGTGATCCAGTCCATCCAATCATATGACCACAGTCACTCTGGAATTTGACATACTCAGTTAGATAAAAAATTTTCCATAAGAGTAAGCAAAAATAGAAGTTCTTTATGTATTTTGGATATTTGTAACATTAACAGATGAGAGTCACCATAAATAGCATTTCACTGAAAGCACTACCTTGAAATACTAATAATTTTTATGCACTCTACTAATGGAAAAAGATTAAACAAAACTGATACTTTTAGTTGGTTCTTCACGTGAATAATATACTAGTTTTGGGCACAGACAAGCTCAGGATTCTAGTCAGAAGCTACTCTCAAGTGAGCAATCACTGCTTAGCCCATAACTTGGCATCAGATGCCAATTCTGCAGTGACATCAGCTTAGGAAGTTGACAGTGCTGGCTTTCCCAATCTTAGTTCCATGACTTCAGTAAATCAGAAAGGTTTGCACCAGTGGTGCCTGCATCTGACATTATCATCACTGAGGTTTCTAAAGAAAAGATGTGTAAAACAATTCTCAAGTATGCAAAATAAGGGCTTTTTTTACAGGTACAAAATCATGGCCTTCAGACTCTGCCTGCATGTGAACAGCATATTTTCAGTTTACGTGCTCAATTTAATCAGACTGAGCACAAAATCAACCAAAATATGTGAGACTGTGTTTACCATCCCCGCATCTTGAGCCTCCGTTTGTAATGCGGGGAAGTCTGGGTTCAGCATGTTGCTAATGAGATCACGTGGCTTTTAGCTGAGTAGGCTGTGGCAGTTTGGACTCCCTGTTTTTAGGCACTGGACAGAGAAGGGCTGAGTCCCTTCCAGGATACAAAGAATATTCACAATCCTACTTTTAAAAAGCTGTACTGCCTGCAGAAGCTAATTCTCACATTACTAACTTGTCCAGTCTCATCAACTAGATACAACTGTGAACTACTTTGCTAGAAAAATTCTGTAGGGAAAAAAATGTTGGTAAAAAATGTAGCTAATACTTCAGGAGATTACATGCTTTTGAGTCTAAAAGTATGAGTCCTTAAGTACACTAGTACAGGCAAAGCCCTTCTAGAGACCAAGTTTGTTGAATAAAACAAAATAATATCTGGTTTGGTGCTTAAATATCTAATGGCACTTAATGCAAACGTCTGACAAATGCACAAATTGCATCATTCTTTTAAGAATTTTGCTTTATATTTAGAAAACCAGATCTTAATTTCCCCTTCAAAAAGCTGTCATTTAGCAAGAGTCACATTCTTGCTAAATTCACTACATTCTCCTATCTATACTTAAATGGCAGGTGAACTAACTTTGTATTTCTTGATTAGGCCTGGATTGCCATTCACACTTCACTGTGCATGCCCACAGTCCATGCAGGCCTCCAGTCCTGCTCCTTAAAGTGTGTGACCATCAGCCATCATTAAGCTTGATATGCCAGTCCACGATGCAGCAACCTACATATATATGTAACAGTCACCTCCTTGTATCTTATAAAGGTGTATAAAATCAGCAGAGACCATACATCATTCTTTACTATTGTTCCATACCTCATTGTTATTTCTAATCTGTATTGCAAGAGTTTCAAACACTACAGTCACTGGCAAACACTAAGAGGTTGCACAAGATGAGATTTATCACAGATATAATAATCTCAGCTTCAGGTTGCCTTTTTTCTATGCATCAACACAGTTTAAAAACCCCAGAAACAAACGCTTTCACTCTCAACATTTTCACACTTTGTAATGAACTGAGTTCCCTGTTAAATACATTTCAAGAATGTTTTTCTGAAGTAAATTATAAACTATGCTAAAGATACACCATTTTTAACCTTTTTACATTGATATAATCTGTAGGCATTTTACTGAGGTTTTTAAGATCTGACTGTTTCCTTCAGTGCTGTATTAAGTTTAGGTTCTAGGGGCTTAAAGCTAGAAGGCTTCACCTATCAATTTACATTGCAAATCTCACTCAATTCCCTAAGCTAATATCCCTGGTAGACTTCTAAGAATAAAAGGCATAATACTCTTAAAATTATTTCCCTTTATCAGAAATGCATAGATGGGAATATCAAATTTTGACAAGGTATTTGGCTTATGAGAACTTGTTGATACATGTAACACATAGGCTGCTCCTACCACCATCCTGCTGTCTATTTAATTATTCACATTTAAATACAAGGCTTCAGTTGCCACAGATCAGTAGGAATAAAATTAAGGAGATTTAAATTTTTCCTGCTGAGAAATCTGGAATGCTGTCTAGTGTTTTATCCCATGTCTTTTAAACTTGTCAGAAACACTGGTGCCATCCAAACCCTCCATCAGTCAGGAACTAAAATATGTAGTTGGGGTCTATGCCTTCCACTAAGCAGCAACTTACTAAAACATGAGAGAAACTATTGTTACAGAATACATCAAAAAGAAATACCTTCAAACATATACTGCCAATTTACACTTTTATCTGATATATTCAAAATCTTCTTCAAAATTTTCTTCACTGCATCTGTTAGTCTCCACATTTGTACCAGTGAAGCAATACCCTTCCCCCTCCTTTTTTGTCATATATCAGTGAATAGTGTAAAAAATTCAAGAACAGTTAAAAATTCTCAAGATGAGGTACTGAAACTGCTTCCCAATAATCCTATTTTATGTTAGTACTCCTCAGTCAATAAGGACAGACTAATGAATTTCAGTACAGAGAGACTTAACAATATTCCTGAAAACTAATATTTTTGGTACAATTAACGTGGTGACAAAAGCATATAACAAAGATTGTTACAAAGAAGAGAAATGGAAAGTTTGCTGTTTTGCTGTAGATAGATTACATTCAGTCACTTTTTTGATGAAAGAAAAAGTATAGAATAGAATCATAGAATCATAGAATCGATTGGGTTGGAAAAGACCTCCAAGATCATCGAGTCCAACCCTTGGTCCAACTCTAGTCCATTTACTAGATCATGGCACTCAGCGCCACGTCCAATCTGCATTTAAAGATCTCTAGGGATGGTGAATCCACCACCTCTCCGGGCAGCCCATTCCAATGCCTGATTACTCTCTCTGTAAAAAATTTTTTTCTGATATCCAACTTAAATTTCCCCTGGCAGAGCTTAAGCCCATGCCCCCTTGTTCTATTGCTGAGTGCCTGTGAGAAGAGACCAGCCCCCACCTGGCTATAACTTCCCTTCAGGTAGTTATAGACAGTGATGAGGTCACCTCTGAGCCTCCTCTTCTCCAGGCTAAACAACCCCAGCTCCCTCAGCCTCTCCCCATAGGACTTGTGCTCCAGTCCCTTCACCAGCCTTGTTGCTCTTCTCTGGACCCGCTCCAGCACCTCAATATCCTTTCTGAACTGAGGGGCCCAGAACTGAACACAGTACTCAAGGTGTGGCCTCACCAATGCAGAGTACAGGGGAAGGATCACTTCCCTCGTCCTGCTGGCCACGCTATTTTTGATACAGGCCAGGATCCCATTGGCCTTCTTGGCCACCTGGGCACACTGTTGACTCATGTTGAGCTTCCTGTCAATTAGTACTCCAAGGTCCCTTTCTGCCTGGCTGCTCTCCAGCCACTCTGTGCCCAGCCTGTAGCACTGCAGGGGGTTGTTGTGGCCAAAGTGCAGGACCCAGCACTTGGCCTTGTTGAACTTCATCCCATTGGAATCAGCCCATCTCTCAAGTCTATCCAGATCCCTCTGCAGAGCCCTCCTGCCTTCCAGCAGGTCGACACTCCCTCCCAGCTTGGTGTCATCAGCAAATTTGCTGATGATGGACTCAATCCCCACATCTAAATCATCAATAAAGATGTTAAACAGGACTGGACCCAATACAGACCCCTGGGGAACACCACTGGTGACCGGCCGCCAGCTGGATGCAGCTCCGTTCACCAGCACTCTCTGGGCCCGACCCTCCAGCCAGCTCTTAATCCAGGAGAGGGTACACTTGTCCAAGCCATGGGCTACCAGCTTTTTCAGGAGTATATTATGGGAGACAGTATCAAAGGCCTTGCTGAAGTCCAGATAGACCACATCCACAGCCTTCCCCTCATCCACCAGGTGGGTCACCTGATCGTAGAAAGAGATCAGGTTGGTCAGACAGGACCTGCCCCTCCTAAACCCATGCTGGCTGGGTCTAATCCCTTGTCCACCCTGAAGATGCTGTGTGATTGCACTCAGGATGAACTGTTCCATAACCCTGCCAGGCACAGAGGTCAGGCTGACAGGCCTGTAGTTGCCAGGGTCCTGCTTGCAGCCCTTTTTGTGGATTGGGGTGACATTCGCCAACCTCCAATCATCTGGGACCTCCCCAGAGAGCCAGGACTGTTGGAAGATGATGGAGAGTGGTTTGGCAAGCTCTTCTGCCAGCTCCTTCATCACCCTGGGATGGATCCCATCTGGTCCCATAGACTTGTTAGGATCCAGCTTGCTCAGTAAGTCGGTCACTATTTCCTCCTGGAATACAGGAGGGTTATTCAGCTCCCTCTCCCTGTCTACCAGCTCCAGAGGCCAGTTGTCTTGAGGGCCACCTGTCTTACTGGTGAAAACTGAGGCAAAGTAGGTGTTAAGTACCTCAGCCTTCTCCTCATCTTCCCAACTATATTTCCCTCCAAGTCCAACAGAGAATGGAGGTTTTCCTTGCCCCTCTTTTTGTTATTAATGTATTTATAAAAGGACTTTTTGTTATCCCTAACTGAAATAGCCAAATTTACTTCCAATTCCACTTTTCTTTCCCTAATTTTTTTCCTGCATGACCTAGCTCTATCTGTAAATTCTTCATAAGTAGCCAGCCCTTTTTTCCATAGTCTGTAAACTTTCTTTTTATCCCTGATTTCTTGCAGAATCTCCCTATTTAACCAAGCTGGCTGTCTTCCCCTCCGGCTGGCCTTTCGGCACACTGGGACAGCCTGTTGCTGTGCATTCAAAATCTCCCTCTTAAAACATGTCCATCCCTCCTGGACCCCCTTACCTTTAAGGGTTGTTTCCCAGGGTATGCTCTGAATCAGTTCTTTGAATAGGCCAAAATCTGCTCTCCGAAAGTCCAAGGTAGAGGTTTTAATGGTGACTCTCCTTACATCCTTACATCCCTACATAGCTTCATAGTTTGTCTAGAGTCTGGGAACCCCTGTTTCAGTCCCTAGAAACATAATTTTCACTTAATAAAAAAGCCAGCATTATTAATTTTAAAGCAAATGTCCTCACTATGAACATGACCCCTTGATGTTACTATTCAAACTACTGTCACTGATGTAAACAGAAGCCAATTTAAATGGCACTTAGTGCCTAAAGAACAAAAACTTATAACTACTTACAAGAATACTCTAATTTATTTAGCATAGACAAAATGTGCTGAAGATCCCTACTTCTCTGATAAATCTCTCTTCTTGAAAGCCACAGAACACAGTAACTTTAGTCAGACAAAATGCAAATATTGACCATAAAAAGTAAAAGGTACCTGCTACTCTACCACATAATTTTCCCCCTCTGTTTTTATCATACAAAGTGCTTGAACAATCACTAAGATGATTCAAGAGATTGGAGCATCTATCATATCAGAAGAGGCTCAAAGAATGGAGGTTTTTTAGGGCCTTTCTCAGAGAGGTTCTTAGCAAAGTGTATAAATACCTGACAGGGGAAGTAAATATGGCAGAGCAAGAGAATTTTTAATATTGTCCAGTAACAGAACAAGAGGCACTGGACACAAACTGAAACACATAAATCCCATTTAAACATAAGGAAAAAAAAATCTACTGTGAGAGTAAACAAATTCTAGAATTTTTTGCTTGGCAATGTCACAGAGTCTCATCCTTCAGAACTGGTCCAGTTGACCCTGCTCTGAACAGGGGGGCTGTTTGGAATAGACAAACAGGCAATGAGGTGGACTGAAAACTGGCTGAAGTGCCAGTCTCCAAAGGTTATGATGAGCAACAAACAGTCCAGCTGGAGGTCAGTCACTACTGGAGCACCTCAAGGGTTGAGAACGGGGCTAGTACTGTGAAACATCATCATGAATGACCTCATAATGGCACAGAGTGCACACTCAGCATTTTTCAGATGATGCAAAACTGAGTGGAGGAGTTAATAACTGGGTGGTTGGGCCACCCCTCACTGGGTCAACAAAAGGCTTGAGAAATGGACTTACAGGAGTCTTAGGATGTTTAACAAAGGGAAATACAAACTCTTGTACTTGCAAGCAACAGCCTCTGCACAAGTTCATGCTGGGGACTGATGGGCTCAAAAGCAGTTTTGTAGGAGCACTTGCATGTCCTGGTGGACCTGAAATTAAACATGAGCAGGCAATGCACCATTGATGAATAGAAGGCCAACAGCCCTCACAACTACATTATGAAGAATATTACCAGAAGGTCAAAAGAGATGGAGAGTGACAAATGTAATGCTGTGTCCAGCTGTGGATTTCCCAAGGAAACAGACATGAGCATATTGGAGCAATTTCAGTGAAGGGCCACAAACATGATTGGACGATTGACATCTATCACACAAGGACAGGCGGAGAGGGCTGGGAGTGTTTAGCCTGCAGGAAAGAAGTCTCAGGGGAGAATTTAATCTCTATAAATTCTTGATCACAGATAGAGGAATGAGTAAGGAATACTGAGAAAGAGTCTTCTCAGTCGTGCCCAGTGAAAGGACAAGAGGCAATGGACATACACAGGAAAATCCATTTAAACATCAGAAGAATTTTACTGCAAGGTTGTTTGAACACTGGTATTGTTTGCCCTGAATGGTTGTAGAGCCTCCATCGTTGGAGATTTTCAAAACCAGACTAGATAAGGTCCTGAGCAATCTCCTCAAGCTGACCCTGCTGCAAGCAGGGGGAGGTGGAATAGATGACCTCCAGAGATCCATATGATTCTGGGATTCTGTGAAATACTACCCAGAATTACTCAATAGGTTTGGAATATGGTCACTACCTGCTGTTCTACGCTACCTATGAACAGAAAGTGCAAGTCATTCCAGTGGAGTCTGGACTGTATCAGAGGTGCATGCCATGGTGAATGACGGGGTCTTCTCCCATGGCCATGACACTAGCCCTCCTGAACGTGCAGATGGTTACTAAGGATACATCCAAGCATGCATAGGCTCTGTCACTTCCTTCTCTACATTTGCCTGTGGGATCCACTGTGGTGCAAACTAAACAAAAGTTCCTGTGTTTTCCTAAAAATCATTATAGATTAGTATCATATTACACAGCAGCTTTGTGTCCATTCCCATTTGTTCCGTGACAAAATAATTGTTTTGAAAAGGAAAAGCAGATCTACTCTTTAATCTAGCTAACCCACTAATAATGGAAGTGAACACATACATCAGCATAATGCAGTCACACAAGGGTCCTGGGCAAGTTGGGTCTCATTTTCTGAAACACCTGACACTGTGTTTATTGCTATTTAACAAAGCTGGTTAGATTACACTCAGTGCAAATATATCCATTCAGCTAATACACCTTCAGCTGCAGTGGAAACATACCCTTTGTGAATCCATCTGGTCTAAAAAGTCTGTGTGGAGAAAAGGATGCATTACTGAGCCTGTTTTACATAAAGAGTAAAATATTTCTAGCTGTTTCCTAATAAATTTCTGTTTCAGCCACACAAGAAAACATGTCTGCCTAGGAATTAAACCTCCAACTCTCAAATTCCAATACAATGTGTTAATCTTAGTATTACTCTTAATCGGAAAATTCATTTGACATGCATTTAAACCAGACACCTAATCTTGGAGGTGAGAGATTTTATTAAAAAAAAGCGCCATTTAACCTACATCTTGTCTCATATCGCTATTGATACCCAGTCCTGAAAATAATCAAGATATTTGCCGTTAGTTTGAGAACAGGGTTGATAACGCATTAAAAGTTTAGTCTCAAATCTTCAGCATATGGAGCCAAGTATAACATTTTGCAAGCTAAAATATTTGAAGATAAAAAGTTGGATTCTTCAGAATTTTGTACCTTATGTAGTATGTGTCTATATTTATAGATATATAATTTTATACACTTGCAACTGAAACAGAATATTGTGTTTAATTGCATTTTTGCATTCTAAGGAAATGACTGCTTAAGATGACAAAGAATCAGACCCATCAACTCATCTTTCTTTTTCATATTAACAAACATCTCATGAATGTGAATATTGCTGTTTACAGAGCCTAATCCCACACAATACCACCACGACTTCTTGAAACAAGTTATTTTTATGTCTCTGTGATGTAATTAAATACACTTTTACCTCTGCTGTGATGTAATTAAATACACTTTTACCTCTGCTGTGATGAAGAGATTGTTGGTTAGTACACATCTGATATAGTGTTTTACAGCTATATGTTACTTATTAAAAAGGAAATAAAAACGCAGAGTTAAGCTCACTTTCAAAGCAGCAGTTAATATTAACAGTCACTGAAACAGAAATACTGTCTCACTTTATATTTGCAATTAACTGAAAGTATTTTTGGTTGCAAATAGAGGCATGCTGTCACAGATTCAAGCATGCACATATACTAAACTCTGCAGTGAGGTTTAAATGTTACATCTCCATCACTGTACAGTTTGCAGCATGGTTAGAAGTGTGCTTGTAAACTGCTGTAATTCCACACATACGCAAGTACCCCAATTTTCCAGCAACTAGGAGTGACGATGTCCACCAGAGCCCACAGTGCATGGATCACTGGGAGAAATGTGTCACTCTTTCTAACTCCTGTAAGCATTCTTATGTGAGAAGATTCCAATGCATTATCGGACACAAAATGTGCTAGAAGCCTGTGGACAATCCTGTGGAAAGAGCCCACTGGTCTACTGGCCTGGTACACCTCTCAGTCCTGACACCACAAAGATTGTGTTATAATCCCAAGGGGGTTTCATTACATTTGGTTAGTTGTGATAACCACTGCACAGGCAGAAACTGCTCATATGGAATTTCCAAATTTCCATTCTTTCTTCTAGTCCCTTCCTCCCACTTCCCAAACCAAGGATGGTTAGATACTCTAAGTACCTTTTACTCTGTCTAAAATACTTCCACACTTCATAAGCACTCAAGCAAACTCTTCATAGTGGAGTCAGTGGCTGACTTCACTAATGACATGTGAGCAGACAAGAGGAAAGACGAAAGCTTTCAGGCAATATTCAGACATTGTTATGGAAACCTACTCATGAGGAATGCTAAACTGCTTACATCTCGATAGACTCTATGACAACAAAAATAACTTCTCTATTCCCAAAACAGCACTGCATGGAAACCTGCAAAACTTCCAGTAGATTCCAGCAAAAATCTCAGTTTCACTAGAGTCTAATGCCAAGTATGATCTTTCAGATCTCATTTCTCTAAAAAAGGAAAGCATTATGTTAGACAGGAGTAGGTAGAAACATAAGACATTTAGGCCAAACATTCAAAAGACTCCTGCACAATAAAATTGATATGCTAGTTTGAGAAAGTTGAGCATTACACAATGCACACAACTGTGTAAGTAGTCTGTTTTTGGCAGTAAAAGGAATGAACAGACCTAAGTACAAATTTTTTGTCCAAGACAAACATAAATTCTTATTTTTCAATTCTTTCAAGTCTTGAGCAACTTCAGTGGGACACACAAATATGTATCTTGAATATCTTTCATTTCCCTCCCAGTCTGACCTAGAAATATTTATCATCTCCCTCGCCATGAGACTTATCAAGTGTGTTCAAAGCCACCACGGTTATCTATAAAATAAATACTGTATTCTTTCTTCCTGAAAAAACATTGTTATTTAGGTGATCTCTATAGATTTTTACAGCTTAAGTCTCAAATGCTTCCTATGACATCCTGCTAAATAACTCTACTGGGCCTGACTAGGACAGAGTTAACTTTATACACAGCAGCTCACATGGTGCTGTTTTGTGAGTATCTGACCAAAATGATGCTGATAGCACACCGATGTTCTAGATATTCCTAAGCAGTGTTTGCACAGCATCAGGGCCTTTTCTCTTTCTCACTACCCACACTATGGAGATTGGAGGGTTGCAATAGGTTGGGAAAGGATGTAACACGGCAGATGATCTAAACTAATCAAAGAGAGATTCCATGACATACAAGGCCATGGTGAGCCATACTAAGGGAAAAAGGGGAGTTTAGGGAAGTTAGCTGCCTTTGCTTGGCCAGTGGCTGGCCATCAGTCTGCTGGTGGGAGGTAGACTGTGATTGCCTTCCTTTCTGTCATCTTCCATCTATCCTTCACTTTATAAACTTTTAAATTTTCTTTTAATCTGAACCCTCTAATTTTCTTACTTTCACTCTTAACCTCACTCCACAGGGACTTGGGGTTGAGTGAGTGAGCAGTTTGTGGTGCTTAGCTGCCTATTGGGCTTAACCCACAACAATAACACAATCAATAAAATTAGTAATTTATAACCTTTCTGTTGTGTTGTCCATTGATGTATGAGTAGGTATTGAAGGTTTATGCACCCTTGTGATGTGACTAAACCTGTATTTGCATTACAAGCAGATCTATGCTGTCCCATTTCTCCATGGCCAAACGCAGATGCGCATTGTGTGACATGACCAACATGATGGAAAGATTGTGGGAGGGAGCTGAGTGCCAGATGAAGTACTTACCCAGGCAGTATTCAACTCAATCTCAGGTTTGCCTATAGGCCAATCAGCATAAACAGTGTAATTCTGTATAACACTATGTATTGGTTATGTGTTGTCAACATAAATACTTTCAACATGCTTGCCCCAAAATAAACACAAAAATTCTACCAAAACATGGCTGTGTAGTGCACAAGCTTCTCTCCCCTGGGAGAAGATGTATATGAAAAGTGTGACAGATATTAGGCACCCTGTTGACTACACTGCTAGAAGAAGTTTCATTTGTATGGCAATAAATACATTGTAAGGAGCCATACAGATTAATGGCATGATCTCATAACAGACAGATATTTATATTAAGTTATTGAACATTTTTTTAGACTGGGAATATAGTAGATGCAAATGTTAGCCTTTTGGGTGTTGTCTCACTGATACTTGTTACTTTTACTGCATTCATAGTAAGGCACCATTTTTATTACTGAATATCCTTTATACCCTCTCAATATTAAAAAGCTGTGTTACACTAACAATAAAAAAAACCCACTTAGCAGTAGATTTTCATACATAATTTTTATGGGTAAAATAGGAATCAAAATGTACAGGCTATATAAGTTAGAAGTCACTGCAAGCAATTTTCACTATTGACTTTAAGAGGATTGGAACCTGTGGCTTTTGACTCTTAAAATAAACACTGCATCACTGTCACACATGAAAAGTACTATGAACACTCAGGAACTGCAGAACTAGTTTAATCTACTCCTTAAAGCAAACTGAGAATCTCCTAAAGGGGCTTAAAGATTACTGTACATCCAAAGCAAAGCTCTGTCTTGCATACCACTGAAATATAATACAAAGATGGCTTAAAGAATGTGGTTATTAACACGGATGTTTATCGATCATAACAAAATATTTATTTTCTATCAGTGGTATGAAGAAAATCTGCCACAATGAAGAGAAGCCTGAAAGATAAGAATCCTGGCTTCTTAAGATTCCTAAGCATCAGTTAGTTCTATTTGAGCAACATACACCCCTGTGTTACTTTGAGGAAGCTGGGCATACACTTCCACACAGTATTTATTTTCTCTAGCCTTATTATTTGAAAAATAAATACAAGACATTCACTCAAGTCTGACTTTCTACTTTCTGAAAGAACTCTTCTGAAACGCTGATCTTGGACCATTCTGTACCTTAGCTAGTTTGTTTTTATTAATTGTTAAAACAACACATCTTTTCTACATTTATTTTTAAAGAACATAAAAATATAAATGGAGAAGGGTTTAATACAGAAAAAATAGGGAACAGTATTTTTACAGAAAACTAAATGGCCAAGCAGATGTCTAACCTACTTTGAGACCAACATGTTATGCAAATACAGTACATAGCTCTCCCTTATATCCAAGGGCTGTCTTTTGCAGAGCTACAGGGATAGCTGCTGCTTTATTTTCCAAATACTTTTTAAATACTACCCACCACAAGGGAAGATAAAAGATCATTTAGAATTTATATATACTTATATTAATTTTCTCATGAAGTTCAACAGACTATTTTGACTAATTATCCTTCTTAATTTTCTAGTGCTGAGTAATCTACAACTACCATTAGTAGTTCCAATTAATAATAAAACAAATATAAATCCTGAATAGTAGTCTTAATTAGTCTGGGTTTTATTACCTCATTTGCTAAGCTACAGTAATTTGATTTTCTTTTAATCATCAAGACTGAATAATCTGGTTTTGAATACCACTTACTTTATCTCAAACGTTTCCCTGTAGTTTACCAAAGAAAATATTAAGAGATGGATTGATTACTGTCTGGAAGTGCCACCTTAGCTTTACTTTTACTAAGCTGTGCCCCCAGTCATTCATGATAAAGCATGTGGCTCAAGCACTTTATCATTCTTTTAGGTCTTCTATATACCCCTTTCAAGTTTTCTGCATCCTTGAAGTGCAATTGCCAGACCCAAGTTCAGTGATCACAGCATTAACAACCACTGAATAAATGTAATTCAACAACTGCTTGATATTCCCCTTGCCCATTCATCTAAGACTACCTCCATTCTTTTGTCTCCTCTTGACACTGGCAGCTGATTATACCATGACCCTTCAAAACTCCTTTAGAAGTCTGTGCTTTGTGAGGAAAGAATAAGGCTCTGTAAATAGAACCTACAAATAGTTTCTACATAGTGATTTCTCTCTTGCTATTTATCCTATTCTTCTATTTTATTATGTCAGGTCTTAGATCTGGAACATGCCCATGAAAGTGTGTGAGATTTCTATTTGAACTCATCTAATATCAGGGAGTTTAATTACACGCATATAGAATATATAAATTTTAGAATTACTCCCATTTTTCTGTGTTTTGTTGTGCTGTTTCTGTCATGAACAACTCAACACTACAGAATTACTTCTGCAGTTTTAAGCGAGGAAAGAGTTGGTAGGGTATGAATGCCCAGCACCCTCCCATGCATTCTTTGGCTTCCATCTCCTTTGTGATGCTTTTCTGATTCACAATTAAGCTGACTCCAGTCTAAAATTTTAATCAAATGTCTATTGGAGGGCAATCATGATTATATTACTTTAAGAAAATTGCCACATTATATCTCTATTTAATTTCTACCGATGCACTAGTTCTTACTCATGGTTTTGTGTCATCTTGCTAAACTACTTTTATAATGAGTTTCTCCCCTCCCTGGTCCCTGTCCTTTCTTCTGGTCACCCCAAACACAATTAACAAACTTCCAGTGGCAGTGCTTCACATGAGCTGAAGTTGGCCCTTAGCAAACAGTGAGATCACAGCTTGAATTTCAGGTGTTTTTATAACAGCACCCAGGACATGGGCCTAGAGAACATACATGGAGACCTTCCAGTCTTCTGTCTTGCACTTACAAAGAGAAAGCTTTTGAAATTGTACCAGTAAGTTCATCTACAGAACATTAAAAATAATCAAGCCATTTCTCTAGGATTAGGTGACTGATTCCAGGCAGTCAACTTGCAATGCAAGTATACCTGGTTTTCACCTGACAAGTTTCTACACAGCATAATTCTAGAAATAATTAATAGTAAAAACCCCACAATTTTAGAGCTACAGAAGTGAGAAAAGAGCATTTAAGGTTTTCTAAATTTATATAAAATTTATTGGGTTTTAACCATTTGATTTTAAATGAAAGACCTTTATTATTGCTTTGTGCAAATTCATAGGTTTAGGTTTAGAATTTCTGTAATAAGTAAAAGGATTCAAATTGTGGGCCCTTAAATTAGCAGGAATGTTTGTCAGTGCCTTGAGTGGAAATACAGTCTAAAACAGAACAAAGTATTCTCCAGGTGAATACTGATACAACATTATTTAAATGCAGGGACTATTTCAGCCTCTTCAGTGTTAAGAAAATGAATTGCCTTTTGATTTTATATTATGGAGATTGAAGAATGCATCTCAACAATATTTACAACAGGTTACAATATACAATATTTACAAATGGGTTTCCTTCCTACATCTTAGGAAAGTAAAAAAAATAATCACACTCAAAACATTTTTATCAACGGTAAAAAATCAGGCATTAGAAAGTTGACCCGACTCCATAACCAGTTTTCATAAAAAAGGAAGTGTCTTACACGTGAGACACTTAAACACTTGGTTAAAGCATGAATATCTTAGGCTACCATGTACAACCAAGTAGAAACTATGCTAGTTTGAAGCCATTTAAACAGTTTTCTAGCAAGAAGTAATCTTTGCCTGGTTAGCACAGGCACAGTGGAACTGTTTTACATGCTACACTCTATGCTAAGTGAGGCTTGTCTTCCAGAGCAGACAGTGACCTGAATTCCAAGGAAAATATTTAGAATTTCATACCAGAACCTGTACTCTAGATTTTTCTCAACAATCCTTCCGTGATTTCAGTGTACACAAGTTTCTTCTTATTCCAGAATTTATCTTCTACCTGGAGTTTTGACCAGTTCCTTGTGTTTGTGAGAAAAGCAGGAACATGCAAAAAAAACCCCCAAAACAAACGGATAATGAAAAAATAAACCTCTGAATATGAAACCCTGCCAACTCAGAAGTGTTGCAGAGAACATCACAAGCACAAGACCCAAAACCAAAAGACTGCAAACATATGTTTACATAACAGCAACTCCAGCCCCCCCTGAAATATTTTCATCACCTACTTGCTTACAGGAAAACAACTTTGAAAGACATTAATCCCAGTAATGTCTGGTGCAGGTAATTGCAGTGCAGATGACTCCTGCAAGGACCTCCTAAGTATGAAGGTACTTCAAACTGGCATCCTGCAAAGATCTGATCTACTGCCTTCCTCTAGAGAAGGAATGCAGCCTAAACATCTTTAGCTACATAGCTTTAGCTAAATGAGAACACTAACTTTTATACCTATGCATTCCCAAAATACAGAATTCTACTCCAGTCACTATCACTCCCTGCAGTCTGAGTTGTCAGCAGTTTGACTTCTGCACCTGCCACCAGTACAAATAAACAGAGTCAACACCAAACCAGAAAGCACTGAAGTGCAGGGAGGTTCTTCGCTTGTTCTCTCAGCTGTTTGTAGCGAGCACAGGAAAGAGGTGGCACAGGAAGTTTGCTCCTACTGGGTTTGGACCACCTACCCTTCCCTGAGCAGGGGGCCCTTCCAGATCACCCAACATTCATCTTCACATCATCCTGTGCTCAGATCCTCCAAATAGTTTTCTGGCTTCCTTTACCCACTGATACTTGCAAACAGAAGCCACTTGCAACCCTCCCTGCTTTGCAGAGCAGCCACTTCTTTCTCCTCCACGATGCCTGTACCTCTAACAGGCCGAGCAGAGCAGATCTCCTGCTAATACTTCTGCCCTAGGGCACACTGGGATTCAAGGAAGAACAATGAAAGAGAAACTTCTACTCACTGACTGGGCTGCAGATACTGTCTTTGGAAAATGTCACTAATAGACTCTCACCAACCTTGTCTAAGAATATACACAAACTTAGATTTTTTTTTTTCTTCAGAGGCTTATAAGATCAAACACTGCTCTATTTTCACAGGAAAAATACATTCACAATACAAGGGCAATAATTAAGTCAAATCTGAGATTCTGGCTTAATAAAAAGGTTACCAAAGAAATTCTTCAACTGGGCAAAATGACTTTTCCCTTATCTTGTTCTTAGAAATATTTAATAACTGACAATTTTATAAACAATTCAAGGCAACGTCTATGATAACTTAACTATGGCAAGTACAAGGAGTACTTTTGGTTAGGCTTTCCTCTATTTACAGTCATGTTCAATACATGCATAAAGTCATACAGATAAACTGAAGCTTAAGTTACAGCAGTTTTCATCAGCTAAACATTCTAAGATATACATTTATTTTTATGGATACTATCGTGGATTCATGAGACCAAAGACACTGCCTTTGAAAATATACAGTAAAAATTACATGGCTAGCTATTGTTGCTTGTAGGAAATTTCAGTCAGCACAATTGCCTGTCAATGTTATCACAAATTAATGCCCCATACCAAAAGATGGAAACTATAAATCCAAAAGTCCAGTGTTTGGCAGACCTTTGCAAATGTTCTTTATAAATCAGAGGTGCTTGAGAACTCTAGGTATAGATAGGACAGCTTGATGGAGGGAGCAGGGAGGGTTCTCCACTGCCAAGAAAGAAGTCAGATGGAGAGTTTGTACCAAGCAGTCCAGAATCAGCAAACATCAAACTTGCTTCAGCAACCCTTGTCCATGTGACCCACACAAGGGCAGCAGCCTAGGAAGTATCCAAGAAAGAACAGAGATTACCTTAAATAAAGAACTGTTTTCTTAATGCAAACTGTTCTATTTATGCTATTCTGTCAATGTAATTGCACACATATTACCAAGACTTCTAGTGGCAGAATGAAGCTCTTCACTCACACTCCTGATCACCAAGTCAAATGTGGAAATGGGTATTCATACACCTTCTAAGTACCAAAAATAACTGCCTTCACTGGAGATATTGTCTCTACTGCACGGGGACACCCCAGCTAAAGCCTTCAGTGTTTTTCTGGTAAAGATCTTCCCATGATGGAGCATTCCCTCACAAGTTCTACCCATAGTAATATCCCCTTTGTTTTACAGGTGATAACACTTTTCCTCAAATTAGCTATTTAATTGCTATAATTGATATAAACTTACAGCAACTATTCCAAATTCATCCTAAGTCTACCATTAGCTGAAGAGCAGAGCTGATCTAATGGACCAGGTGTACAAAAAGAAGGAAAGCACTGGAGCTTGTTGATCCACCTGCAAGTCCATTTAATATACACGAGACCAGCAGAAAATTTGTTTTTTAGTAGTTGCTCATTGGTTTAGTTAAACCTAATTTATTTGGGGATTTAATGACTGCCAGGGCTCAGACAGTGTAAGACATAGTAGCAGCACTTTCCTTGTTCCTTGTGGCTGTAAATGTCTTCTGAAACCGCATCCCTAGTTCACAGTTTGCTGCTATTGTTCGAAAACTGAGGAAGGGTTTATACGCCCAAAAGTTTCTGTGTTTTCCCTATTGAAAAGCTCCTCTGTTACAAGTCTGTCATTGGTTTCATTCAAACTGAAAAAGCTTCCCTGCAATTAGTGGTAATTTTGAATTGCAGACTAATCCCATGTAAATTTATGTCCTAAATTTTCAGCAACCAATGCACAAGAGCTACACATTGATAGTAGATTTTAAGCACTAACCTGTGTGAGGCACCGTCACTGAGTAGATTACTTCAAATAAATCCATTTGTATTCTGTGATCACACAAAAAACCTCCCCACTTGCACTTTTGGTAAATATGTATTTGGGATGAAAGCATAAAAATTTACTTTATCTATGATATATCAAAAGAGTTAAGATGGAAAGCTGAAAAATATTGGTTTGATTAAACAGCTCTTCAAAATCACTTTTTATGCAGTGAAATTCTACAGCCAAAATCAACTAACAATACTTACTCAAAACATCATTTATATCATATAAAGGATCTTTTGTCTCTGCAGCTAGTACTGATGATTCTTCAAAAAATAAACAACAATTTTATAAAACTATGAAAGAAACATCTTTAACTTCATTCAATCCACACATTGGCTATTTAAGAAATGATCTTTCATCTGAAAAAAGAACTGTGCTTTAATTATTAAATTAATCAAAAGCCTAGTTTTTTCCATATTCCATTCTTCTTGAGGAAGGAAATAAATGTAATTACATTTGCTTTAATCAGTGGTGACACTCCTCAAAGAATCACTCAAGATTTTTATCTCAAGATCAACTACTTTTCTTTGTGGCAGAGAGCCCTTCTCTGGCTGTGAGATCTGATCAGTAGTAACTAGCACTGAAATCTATCTTCAGAATATTTAGATTTTGGATTCCCTTACTGTGCTTTGTTTGTACACAAAGATTTTAATAGATGTAACAAAATGCAAAAAGTCATCTGAAAAATTCTATCTAAGAAATTCTATGTGAACAGATAATCGTGGCACGTTTTGCATCTCAAAGAAAAGTTTCTCTTTTGGGAACTTTGAACAAATGTTGGAATAATAAACAGAGTTTCCAATCCAAATGAAAATAAGGCAATAATATTCTACCAGTATTGGTAAAAGAAAGAACCAGAACTAGGAAGTACAATGCAAAGTCTTTTGCTATTAAGAGGAACTTTCTGTCTTCTATGTAGAGCTTCAGATTCAGGAAGTCAGTTACCCTGTTACACGTCACATCATCAGCTTTACCTTGTTTTACTGCATCAGCAACTACACCAGGGAGGCTCAGTGTTGAGTCTGCGAGGGAGAGCTGCTTTTATGAATCAAGTCCTGCTGGCCAGCAGCACCATCATTGTACTGACAAAGCTAAAAGAGTAATTATGACCATACCAGTAATTTCAACCTGCAGAATCTTCCTTTCTGCAACATAAATTCACAGACTATGAAAAATACAGTGATTAGGAGAATGTCAAGACTGTAAATGGACACTGTTCCCTAACAGGAACTTTTTCATGTGTCAGAATACTCAGTAAAAGCTACAGAACTACTGGGGCAGAATACACATTTTACAGCCCATATTCCTGTCTTCCATTATTTGGGGTTTTTTTAATAAAAGCTCTTATTTACACAGATTATCCTAATTTTAAAATTACTGAAAACAAGTGAATTGTCTACAGGCAGATGACAACGTAAGAGTTAATCCAAGTGTGTTTTCATACATCCACACTATCTGTCTAGGATTTTTAAAGATGTAAATGTTAATGCATATTAAAATGTTTTATTTCATAGTTCTAAAGAAAAATCTTGGATTTTCTACTTTTGCAAATTAGTTTGTCAGCTGCAGTCTCTGGGAAATATGTTACTGTCTCATAAAAGGTCATAAAATCATAATATGATAATACAACTTGTAGTTCACAGCTGCTGCAAACTAAGTTGGGTACTTTTTTGTTTTGTTTGATAAAATGAAATTCATTAGTACCGACTGAAACTGCTAGAGAACAAATATACTAGACCTGAAAAAGTAATCCATGAACATTAATACTTTCAAAGACCACTGCAAAGAGAAATTAGTACGAATGAATTGTGTAACACTGCATTGAAAATTCATGTATTTCCTACACTGTGATACAGTGCCAATGTGAAATCACCCTTGTGATTACAAGGTGAAGATAAATTGCCCCTCTGCGTCAAGTTATAATCCCAGCAACTGGTTCCTCATGGAAGAAGTCAATTGTAGCTATTTCATCTGTCTATAATCTGTGTAAGCAGCCTTTAACTTCCCATTCCTCTGTAGGAAACCAGGATAGCTCAGGTACGAAAAAAACTGTGTGATTCCAAGTCCACAACTGGATAAACCTCTGCTCAAGGTGCTACAGGGTGCCTCGGCAACACAAGAAAATCACAAATTATCTTTTTTAAGAAACCATACCACAGTTCAAAGAAAACAGGGGCTGTATCAGAAGATACTACGAAAATTACAACCAAGCTATCCCTTACAGCAGTTCATCACATTTGAGAACTCCTGTGAGATTTTTCCAGCTGAACTACGTTAAAACAAAACTCATCTCTTATTTGTCATACTCTCAATCACTGGAACTTCACATGAGTCACAAAATGTGAATTTGCTATTCTCTTTCATTTTTACTGTTGTCTGTTTGGAGTAACCTGTTACTTTTATTGTTGGTCTTTGAACAAATGCTCTATTAAAACTTCAGAAGAACTGTTTTGTTTTTTTTTCCTTGCACTGGGACAGAAACCCAGTAAAGATTCAGGCAAAAAGATCTAAAATGAAAGCTACTATTTATTACTTATTTCCATAGAGACAGAAGCCAAATCAGCCAGGATACTGAAGTGCTGCAGATTTTACAAATACAGAATGAATGACAGTATGTTCCCCAAGAGATCACATTACAAGAACTTAGCTGTAACAGGTGAGCCAAACAAGCATGTAGGGTGGAGTTTGGAAGCTGGGAATAACAAACTGGATGTGAGCAATTTTACAGCAGTTACAAACTAGGACCCTCCCTGGTAGTATCAGATTGTACTTACTGATTCAGCTGTCAGAAAATAGTTCTGTAGTATCAATAATATGCATGCAATGAGAATCATACCCACGAATCAGGAAAAAATCACAGCTTCAACATTTAGGTCTCACCACTACTACTTGGTACATCTCCACTGGTGATTTTGTGTGTGGAAAGGGTTCTTTTTGATAAAAATTTACTTGGAGTAGAAATGCTATGACTACAAAGTAGTCTTCCTTCCTGTGGAAGAACCCAAACTGCAGCTGTGCATAAGGAGCCACCAAAGGCACGCTGGTTGCAGTGTGTGTACCTGGTTGTTCAGCAGTCATTGCTCCATGTCCACGTGCTCCAGTCTTTAAAACAATGTGTGCAAACTCATTGCACTCTTTATGTGCTGCACGCTAAAAAAGAGTGCAAACTCAACTGTCAGTGAAGAGTCACTGTGGGAAGGCAGTTCCTGAACCATTAGACAGCAACAACTTGAGATCCATCAGTCAGGAACACGACAGCATCTCAAAGACGGGAAGATCCCCCCAAAAAGTTTCATCTTAAACCTCTTCTGAGAAAGTAAGTCTTGTCTTTTCCTAGTCAAGTCTTTTGTGAAAACAGGATTTTTAAGGCAAATTAGCAGGCTACTTTTTTAATTCCAGCCCAATCTCAAAACATATATAAACTGGTGGCAAACAAGGGAAGAAAATTATTCCGTAACAGGAAAGAAATTACCAAAGCCCAGTAGCACATGAGCAGTTTGGTCTGAAGAAAGCTGCGGAGATGTGCATGAATTTAACTGTTGATAAACAGATAAACGGTTTCAGCTTTAGGTAACCAGTCAAAATTGTTTGTTTCACATGTAAGAGCTACTAGTGACAGCTGCTGAGACCACTGCTCAAGTAACACTATGTATCTTTCATTCCAGAGGTGTCCCACCTTTGACAGTGAACGATTTTAATTTTATAAGCAATAATCGAGATAGAGACAGTAACACTGCTATTTCCCATGGGCACGCAGCTACACATACACAGTCCTGTCACAGCCCAATGAGATCGCTGCCAGTGCTACACCTGTTCTGCTCATTACAGACTTGTTTCAAAGTCTGCCAAGCTGCTACTTTTCCTGGCACTACATCTACTAGAAAAATTTAAAGATAACACAGTATCAGGAAAATAAGCTTCATTGTCTAAGAAATGTCTAAGGCACTACCTACTATGTTCAAAAACAAATTAGCTACTACTCTAAGTTACACTATCAACTTTTCCTAACTATTTCTCAGTATTTTAAATATTTGGGTATTAATAGAAATGAACTTCTTCCCAGACTACTGCAACAAATGTTTTTAACTGAGGATTTGGGAAACAAACAATCCCAAAACAATGTGCACTTGGTGCAAAGTTTTCAACAGCTGTAGAAAGGATTCCCTCTTTCAATACCAGCAGTATGTCCTTCTACAGGAATAGTTCAAAACTTTGCTTAGGACCGCTCCATTTGTCTAGAAAGGGTCTTTAAAACTAAACTGTAAAAAGGAATGAATATTTGGGATTTTCTTCCCCACTGGGATGTTAAACATTAATTTCTAGATGAAATAGCCAGAAGAAAGTATGAAGATGCTGTTGGCACCACACTTTCAAAGCACAGAAAGATTATAACTTATTTTTTTATGAAAGAGTGTACAACTTTATACGCATAAATAGTTCATGCTAAGAACAAAGCCTGTGTATCCTCAACACAGATCCAAGATCAAGATACAAAGTTCAGACTTTTATCAGCATTGCCCTCCACTGTTCTCAAAGTTCTGCTGTGCATCCCAGAGTCGTTTGCTTATCAATCCTAAAAATGGAATTCCACAGGAGCAACTACATCTTAGCCTATACCGATACACTTTCTCTCACTTTATTTTGCACATTCTGCAGGTTTAAAAGCAAAACCTAGAATTTTTCACTTCTTTGAATCCCAGAGTGTTAAGGAAAAACAGCTGGAGCGGTGGCGAGTACACTTTCAGTATTAATTCCTTTACTACGTTCAGCTGAGGTCTGGGCACACAGAATGCCACTTACTTGTATGTTTTTATCTTCTTTGTAAGGAAATTCAATAAAAAAGAATGAGTGCTATTTGGCTGTTGAATTAAATGCACAAATAAAACAGCACTTTTTCCTGTTTGTTAACTTGACCACCCAACACACCTAAGAGATTCTCTATTAGAGTGCATTCACTTTCCCTTGCAGTCTTAGCTTGGGTTAGCTTCAGAATCTTCCGATAGCGAGGTGTTAAAACTGCACAGTGAACCCTGAAGTAATACAGTTTTCCCACACTTCGCTTCTCCAACCCTGTAGTCACTACTATGAAGTGCCAGGACACAGTTCTAGACAAACAAAAATGTTAACACGTCCTGTCTCCCCAACAGTGACAAATACCCAAACCAACATTTTCCATGACTGATTTAGTCTTTCATTCTCATTTGGAGAATGACTAGAGGTATGTAACACAGGCAGCAGGATAAAGGATATCTGATGCCACAGGAAACAAAATAGTTTACCAGCAAGACATACAAAGATCTTCACATACTTCTATACTGTAAACCAACTGGTTATATGTGTAAAGAACTACCTCCCTGCTATAAACAGTGATTTCATTTCTTGACAGTAGTAGGCATGCTAAGAAAAAAAAAGAGGACTTAATCTTGTATAATTCATAGTTCTGCCTCTGTACAGGGAGAGATAGATGTGTCAAGAAAACATGGAGAATGGAAATTTCACTTTGGAAGCAAGTTGGAGTTGCAAGGACAACCAGCCTCAATCCCATTTAAAACAACAACAGGTAAGAGGATCAGGAACAGAAGGCTATCCAGGTACAACTCCAGTGGGTTTATTAAACAAATTGGATTAGTTTTTAAAAATACATATTTATATATTTTTACTTTAACCAAGACTAACTATTTTTGCTTAAGTAAACTAAGCAAAACAAACCCACGATAAAAGCATCTGTGATCTGTCTCTGGCTTCAGTGTATGGACATAGTGTGATACCATCCTTTTTGGTACTTTTAATTAAATTTTACTTTAAAGTAATACACTTTGACTAATACAGTTACTTGACTCTTACCATTTACATTCCCCTCTTGTGAATTTGAATAAAATAATGGCTAGCAAGTTGATAACTGAGAGAGGTTACTATTCAACCACTGAGCCAGAAAAACTGCAACTGAAGGTTGTAAAACTTTCACAGTTCACAAACTAGCCTCAGGAAACCTGCTGGGTTTCTGAGCACTGTCTGTACTCCTGACATCCCCTCTGCGTCTCAGAAACTGACACTAACCTTTCACTATCTCCGGTAAGCACAACTACGCTCCCTCTCAGTTGTGAGTATGCGAGATGATTCACTTGCTTTTATTCCATGGAACTGATGATTCATTCAATCGTCTCCAGATCATGTTAACATACTAAGCATGCATATAAAGGAAGCAAAAATCAAGTTCTTAAACTTTTTTTATGCTCAAATGTTTATTTTTCTTTTTGGAAGATAAAAGAAGCAATCAAACATGGGAGAAGAACTAGAACAGGTTACGTTTCTGTTCAAAGGCAAGGTTTGGGGAACACACCCAGCCCACGTGTAAAACGAGCAGCCGTGTTCCAGCGGCGGGCTCGAGGGGAGGGGAGCTCCGCTTCTTCCCTCCCGCCCGCTCCGGACCGGGGCTGCTACGTCTGCTCCGGTACTGGAGCGGGGAAGGCGCGGCGGGGCCGGTGCATCCCTCGCTCCGCCACACCGAGGGCTTGTGCCTCTCCTCCTCCGGTGACATCTTACATAATAAGCCGAGCTAATCACGCCGGAAGCGAACCAAACCTCCGCGGAGCATCAGCGGGGATAATCACCCGCGGGAGATGATGCCCGGGACCGGCACCCGCTCCCCACCACTGCCCGCCCAGCCACCTTGCTAGAAAAATCCTCGCCGGGGCGGCAGCGGCTCCCGCAGCAGCCGCCAGACGCGGAGCCCTCGCCCGTCCCCCCGCCGCGAAGGCACACGCACCGCGAGCGGCACCAGAGCCTCCCGAGCGCGGCCCCGGCCCCGCCGCCCTGCCCGGCCCCGCCGGCTGCTCCTCAGCGCCGGAGCGGAGGAGAAAGTTACTCGGCGGCGGCCCCGCACCCGCCGCAGTTCAAGAGCAATGTCACGTTCAACAACTTGTTCTGACACATGATCCCCCCGCACGCACCCGCGCCCGCCCGGCGGGCCCCTTACCTTCCCCTGCAGAGGCCACGGGCACCCGCGGGCGTGTGCGGGGTGGGTGCGTGTGGCAGCGCGGGCGGCGCCGGCTGGGCGGGCGGGCGGGGGAGGGGAGGGCGGCGGAGCGGCGGGAACGCGCCTCGCCGGACTTGTCGGCGGGCGGGGGCGGCTGCGGGGCGGCGCGGGGAGCGGCGCGGAGGGGAGCGCAGGGGGCGGAGGAGTTCCCGGGGCTTGTTTACGCATTGCCGCCCGCCCGGTGCAGGCGCTGCACTCTCTGATTGGACACAAACTGGGGCACAGCCCGGCTCGGGCGCTGCCACCCCGGCGGCCTCCGGGGCCACGGGCGGAGCCCCCGCCGAGCAGCGCGCTCGGGGCCGCCGCCGTTCGGTGCCCCGCGGGCGCTGCCCGCCCCCGCGCGCTGCCCCGCGCCACCCCCGCGCATGCCCGGCGCGCCGGCGGGCCCGGGAGCGCATGCGCCCTGTTCGTGCTCTCTGAGGCGGGGCGGCCGCACGGAATCGGTGCCCGGTCCGTTCCCGCGGGACGCGGCGGCGGGAGCGGGGCCAGGGCCGGGGCCGGGGCAGGGAGCGGGGTCGGGGTCGGGGTCAGGGCCGGGCCGGCGCGCTCCGCCGTGTCCGCCGCCCTCCAGCGGGCCGAGGCGGAGCTGCGCCCGGAGGCGCCCGTTATGTAACCGGGGGGGTGCCTCTGGCGGCCCCGCACCACCACCCCTGCCAGCGGTAGCGCCCGCCCAGGAGCGGCTCCCCGCGCTGTGTCCGCGGCCGCGCTCCCCGCCGGCCGCGCTCCCCGCCAGCCGCGCTGGGTGTGCTCTGTCTGCACAGACCGGCCCCGCCGGGTAACGCAGCCCTTCCCCGCCACGCCCCGGCAGGTGCGGGCCCGCCCCGGGGATGGTGGTGCCGGGAGCAGGAGACACACGGTCCGAGCCGGCTCCTGCCCGTACTCTTCCGTCCGGAAAACTCCAAAGTTCGGGCAATACAGGGGCACGGAACGAGCACTCCCCACAGCGAGGGCGCTGTGTGCGCAGCTGCTCAGACAGCGCACGGCCCCTGCTCGCGTGGGCAAAAGGCCAGCGCAGCGATGGGGATTCGCTCCTTGGTGTATTTCTGTTGGGCTGAGTGTGACTCATTGCTTATCCTTGGTAATTTCCAGCGAAAGAAACAGTTTTAACCAAGGAATTAATGAGCACACGATTGCGTGACATTACTTATGTATTCATTATTTCTAATTAAGCAACTCCTTAATGTTCTTTTACTCCCATCCCACAGTCAGCAATGGCATAAATGCAATATCAAAATACATGCCATGAAAGCTCTTTGCAATAGGAATCCCCAATTTGCACTCTCAGTACGTACCACAGGAATTTCCTTGACTCATTTTCAGATGAATAAGCTGCTCAATCAAGTTTTCCTGGCATTTAATAGTGAATCACTCAACTCACTACTGGTAACAGAAGCAATAGTCCCTGTACACTGTTTCATGTTGCCTCTTGCACAAAGTTTGGGATAAGGTCACTGGCTAAAACCATTTTCCTGCAAGCCAGTAGAGCAGTTGGCCAGCAATCAGGACTGCTGATGATAATTAGAGCTGAGTATTCACCTGCAAGTTAGCATTTTCATGATCAACTTTCATTCTTACATGGAAAGTAGGAGAATGTTTTTGAAGGATTGGATTTAATCTATCCATGATGCTTTCAAAGTAGTATTGCATTAAAAAACCCCCATTATCTAGGGAAGAGTTCTCTTGTGTCTGCTTACTTAGAACTTTTCCATTTTAGTCACTTACTGGGAGAACTTGCCACAATATCTGAATTTAAGATGCTTTAGAATCATCTGATCAGGTCACAGCATCATGTTTATTTAGACATCAGCAGGCCCTGGCAGTAGGTAGATGTTCTGAGGCTTTGCTGGTGAGACTAGTGCTGATTTTGACTGTCAGCTCAGCTGTTAGTTATAACTGTGTTTGTGATAGCCAGATTTGTTATAGCAGAGCAATGCATTCAACTCCTTTGACTTTATACTTAGTGGCGGTCTCACAATGCACAGAGTATTTTTAGAGATTAAAAGAAACTTCAGTGAAAATAAACTAGACTGTCCATAGTTTAAGCTATTGAATAGGGTTCTCTGAAAGCTGAGACATTTCTGAATTGTACCTCGGTTCCTATCAGTAAAGGTTTTGGGGGGTTTTGTTTGGTTTTGAAGGTTTTGGTAAGTAAAACTTCTAAGTTTTCATTTGCAGAAAATAAATAGAAAAATTCTGAATCATGAAAGAACAGTTCCAGAGAGAGACAGTAGTTCTCACTGAGGTGTTTATCTGAAAAAAAGGTCAGAGAACAAATTTCTTCCTGTACATGAGAGTACTTGTGTGCTCAGTGATTTTACTGGAAAATGAATCCTGCACTAAAACTTCTGAGAGCTATCCTGGTTCTGGGAGGCAAGATAGTACCAAATTGTAACCACTAGAGAGATGGCTGTCAGTGAGGAACAACTGATTCCTACATTGAAATCACAGAAGAAACCATACCAGAAGATAAAGATATTTGAGGTATTGTTACAAGTAGGAAATGTAGCTACCAGTGATCCTCTAGACATTGGCAGGACAGAGCTCAGAGCAGATTAACTTTGTTTACCAGGACAGCAAGGAAGGCAGGCAATAAACACAATGTGAAAAATGATTCAGTACTGACAGTTCTCTCACCAAATGCTCTCTTGTCTACCTAATTATGGATACAAATTTCCCTTTACAAGGTTTTCTTCACAGCCAAAAGGGTCACATATTTAAATATAAGTACATACATATGTAACTGTAAATTTAGACGAAAGTTTATCTTCTCACATGTTTTCTTGTCTCCAAGGAGACACTGAATAGTGTGAGATGAATAATCAAAGCACAAAAGTTGGCAATATTTGCTTTATTTGTTGCAGTGTAAGACATTAAATGACTGGGAAAACCTGAACTACAGATTCCAGTTTTATTTTATATCTTAGATGGTACTGAATTTTTAGTGTAAACAGCTTTGCAGTTTCACAGTAGACTTTGCATACAGGAGGAAAAAGTTCGTCTGGTTCAAGACTCAGTTCTCTAATTATATTTCTTTCACTTCCTCTACTGTTTTTTTTCTACTAGAGGGAGAAGCCTAGAAATGCTCCCTGGGGCTCTCTTCTTGATCCCAAGCTTTGCAACATGGAAGTGTTTCCTTAAGATGATGGCTTTTATAAGCTGTCAGTTAACTGTAATTAGAGCAACAGCCACATTTGGAGCTCCTCTTCTGATAATGCATCTTTGGAGAACTGGCATGAACATCACTCTCAACTCTAAAATATGTGGTTGGGAAATATTTTTTAAAACTAAAAAATAAGCAAAATCAAACAGTTTAATTTGGTTCTCAGCAGTTGCTACATTTAGGGTTGTGAGTTAACTTTCAATCCCTTAGCAGATTCTGCATGTCGTATCAGCTCTCATAATTTCCAGTGAAGGACAAGCCGTAATCTTTTGGTATATCAGGGATCTTTTAGATCTCTGGCTCTCAATTTCTGACTTAATATACATGTCTTAGTGGGTGCCCTCCCTACCTCCTCAGGAATATTGCCAGGGTACATTTTTTCTTTTCCAAAGATTACATAGAAATTGCAAATCATGGCTTTAAAATATCTAGCATTAATTTTGCAGCTTTCTTGTGAGCTAGGACTTCTTGCCAGAGAGTGATGAATCCCTCTCTCCTTTTCATCCAGAATTTGGCTACTAAGCTTTCTTGTTTAGTAGAGTACTAGGGCACTCTATGACAACTTCGGTTTGAAAAGAGAGTATCATCACTCCTAACTCATTATTGCGAACCATGATGCTATTTAAAATACTATTTTACAGTCTGCTTTTGCATTTCAGGCATTTCAGTTTCATTTATGTTACTGAGTTGCTCTCCAAGCATGATTATGGATTGTTTATTGATGACCTAAACGCACTCTTGGGTTTTACTGTGCACTGCTTAGTGTTACTATAATTCCAGGGGATCTTATAGCCACAGTGAGACTAAATTGTGAATTCTGTGTTTTTGGTGGATATTTTTAACTTGAGCGCTGCTTTATTTTTATTCTATAAATACTGAAACACCCTGACGTATGAATTACACAGCAGAAAACAAGTGCTCTCTTGCCTTTGGACTAGACTGAGAAAGTTTTCTTTCAGTTGAGCTGTAAAACACCTGCTCAGCCTGGCTTGAGCTCCAGCAGGAGGAGGAATTGCCAGGTGATCTCTCTATCCTCTATTAGCTGGAGTATCTGCCTAGTTACAAAGTTGATATAAAGCCTATCACAAGAAAATCTAAGAGTTTACTTTCTCCTCAAGACATAGCTGTTGAGATCCTTGGGTAAATGGCTCTTTAAATACAGTTTATTGGTGCCTTATAAATATGTACATAAAAGACAAACATCTCCAGTATTGGAGCAGATCATAAGCACAGCTACAGCAACATCAGGGCCAGACTCTCATCAGGGCATTCTGCACTCCTGCAAAGGCAGCAGGAATCTCCACAGACCTGCTCGAGTGCTTTAAGGCAACTCACATCTCATCTCCAGTTGCACTGTTCCAAACACTTACTCTACTTCCTTCTGTTTTACTACTTCTTTTTAACTCAACCATGATCTATAGCTTGGTATCATTGTGAAACATTTCAGTCATAATGGCAGAAAAAGGTGTTTTCCAGCAGTAGTTTGGATTTCATCATTTTTTGGAGTATGAACTAAGGTATAGTTACATCACATGAGAGACTATTATAAGATGTCATTTTACAGGCAGGATAAAATACCTGTCAATGACTGGGGACAATCTTCCTCAAAAATGGAGAAGGACATAGGACATTATTATTTCACATTGTGGAGTTCTGCTCATAGAGAATTATGAGAGTAGATTTTAACAGGCTAACTATTGATGCTTTATTTGAGTGGGATGGCAGGACAAGACTGATACCTGTGCCCAAGAATCACAGCAGCTGTTTCTGAGAAAGTCTCCCTCCTGTACAGTGAGGACACATTTCCTTATCAAGAGATTCAGAGCATAATTACTGAGTAGAGTCAGTCTTTTCGAAGCCCAGAGACTGGACAATCACTTTTTCACTGTCAAATGGAATGAATGAATGAAAGGAAGATGGAAGAGCAAAGTCTCCAGGAACACTTTTCCTCTGCATTTACAAATTAAGCATAATTGGTCTCCTTCACTTCCCTTTTGTAGCCCATGGTATGCAAAACAGCTCACAAGGCAATAGAGAGAAGTAGCTGCTCCTGAGGAGAAGGTAAATCTAGATACCTAAATTCCAATCACATATATTCCTTACTATGTAAGCATTTTTAGATTATCCTAAAGAAAATTATTTCCTGCATTGGGTCTTTATTTTCTTTTGGTAGTGGTGATTTGAGATATAGTTGAAGTAAAAGAAAGCAGGATGCCACCTTTTGTTGTATTTTTGTTGGGGTTTTTTTTCTTTTTTAAGTTCCTTAAAAATCAGGTTTTTTTAAAATTTCTAGAGTTTCTACTAAAATACATGCAGTGGGTCTTGCTGGCAATTTGAACAGTAAGATAAATCATAAATTCCAACTGGTCAAGTTCTTGCATTACACCGATTTTTAAGTTAGAATTCAGAATCCTTAAGATCACGAGGGTTTCATCTGGTATGTTTTGTCACAGTCCTTGTTGGGACATCTGAACACCTAAAGGACAAATATATTTTTAGGTTTTCATTTGTATATCAAATAGAATGTAGGAATAAAGATTTTGAAAAGGTAGAGGGGGAAAAAAGTTCTGTTTTCAGTCTAGTCTGTGGACCTTGTTGAAAACAAATTTTAAGGCATTTATATATTTAGGGGAGAGTAGTTGAGCTCTTGATGTAGGTAACTGGAGCTGTGGATACTGGAGTTTTCCTTAACAATAGGATGCAATAGTACAAGGATAAGAGAAAAAGAAAGATCTGTGTGACACGTCCATCCCATGGATCAGAGATCTTCCTTAAATTTCTTTGCAAAGAATCTGTCTGTGCCCTTCCCGCAGGATAGAGCACAATTAGACTGAAAAGTTTCTATATGAGAGGGAGCTTTTCTAATCTTTAAGGATCAATCTCTTAACTGCCAAATACTTAGGATGACACAGCACACACTATATTGTATTTTAAAAATTAGCACATACTAAAAAGTACAGTATTAATTGGCATTTTTTTTCTGCCCCATAGCTTTAATATATTTTATACATATTTTATCCCCTCTGCTCATACCCAGAGGCACCCTCACTTGGAACACAGTAACATTTCTTATAAAATCCCTCCCTGACAACAGTGATGCAGAAATTCTTAATCCTGAATGCACTACTGTAAAAGCACATATGGACAGTCTGAATAGTTACTATTAAGACCTTAAATTATTATCAGGCAACATATATATTTTGTAACTGAGTCAGTGGATTATTGACTTATCAGGTGTTAGTGTAGTAGTATGTTTTCTTGGCAAACATAGAAAAGATTTAGAACCAAGAGATAAGGAGGGAGAATTTGACAGACTGCTCTTTATACTTCTAATCAGAGCAATTACCAGGATATTTTTGTTTATCAAATGCATAAAAATTCTCCCACTATATGAAAATTTGCACTTATTAACATATGAAGAGTCTATAGCTGCAAATCCATGCAGAAGAAATAGGGTGCTTTCATAATTTCATTTGCCCTAGTACAAATTTAGCACACAGGTATGTAAATACTTTCTGGCACACCCCCCCCAAGTCTGGCCATGCCCCAGCCCTGCCCCTCTGCTCACATGACCAGGCCCAGGCTGATTATTCCCTTCTGGCCCCTCCCTCTGCCTGCCTCTCTCTCCCAATTGCCTGGGCTTGAATGAGCCAATTGCTGAAGGTCCCAAATCTTCTCCATTTGCCTGGAAACACAATGACTCTGAGGGTTACGTCGGGTCTGTGCAGCCATGATCAAGGCCAAGGAGAATGGCAATGATAGTGCAATGATCTTGCGTGATGTTCCAGTTGCTGCAGGCAGCAGAACTTTCGTGGGACAAACCCTTGTGCTGAACACAAAAAAGTGAAACAGAAGCGGTAAATCCATTTTCTTACATCCCAGCAGTGCTGGTGGCAAACAACAACCAAAACAAACAACTCACCTTCTAGGGCACAAATGGAAGCATGTGGCATATGGCCTTGAACTCTGTGTGTGGGCAGAGATGTGTGTTTAGAGGGGCTAAAATATGTGGAAGATGTTTTTCATCCAAATCTACATGTGAGAGGATTTGGCTTGAAACGTCTGCCACCCATGACCTGATTAAAACCAACCCAGTGCCAACAGACAGAGCAGGCAGGTTTAATCCCCTCACAGTAAGTTACACAGTACTCTGCCAGGAGCTTCGTGTTTTCCAAGTCTCTGTCTGGTAAATATAGCTGGAACTTGTCTGTAAATTGAAACATCATTAGGTAAGGGAAGCCAGCAGATGGACAAACTGTGGGACTACAGGTCTTATTTCCTTCTTTCCTTCAAACACCCAGTTGAACTCCAGTTAGATGTAGCCTTCAGAAATTTAGTACTAACCAAACAGTTTCCTATAACACTAGTTAAAAGTCCAAACTATGTTTTCAATAACCTGATGATAAACATATTGGTGTTTTTGAGAAAGAGCTTTAAGCAACCTAATTTACAGGCATTGTTAGTGACAAATCAAAGCAGGTCAACATCTAAGCTTAACATGGAATCTATTTTCACACAGCCAAAGATGTAAATAGGAAGAATCTACAAGATGAATTGGCAAAACCGAAAAACTCTACACCCCCAAATTTTATGTAATAAAACTTTCAAAATCTTGTCTAAATTCCTGCCAAATTCAAGATCCATATGCACTGCTATAGAGTTAATTTGAATTTTGAATTTAAGGTGTTACTTCTTCACTGGTATATAGCATGTTTGAAAAAGACTGATTCATAGTTGCAGAGATAAAATGAGAAAGAACAGCAGAACATGAGGAAACAAAGACTGGAAAAAGAAAAGCCATAGAGGGAAAGAGGTTGCATGTTCTCATCTGCACTGGCAGCTCCTCTGCCCAGCAGGTACTATGGCACTGTCAGGTTTTTGCATGCTCTTAGGGGATTTCAGTCACAAACTCCCGAGGGGGATGGCAAGAAAATCAATGCCACTTTTTTCCCTCTGTTGCCCACTAGATCATGTGGATGAAATGACATTAAATGGCTTGCCAGGCAAGATGACTGTAATTACTGCAATTTTATTCTTCCTCCCTCAGTGTTTAATTTATAATTTCTCTACTACAGTCTGTCCAGCCCCACATATCCTTAGATACTGATGGAAGTCACTATTATTGAATATACTAAGTGCACTAGAGAGAATTGTGTAGGCCAACAAAAGGGAAAGAGAAGCCTTCATAATTGCTTTGATACAGACATTGGTGGAGGAGTAAATAAAAGCATGGATGCACAAACCAGCTGGTGAACCACACAAGTGAGACAGGCATAGGTTCTGTCTGCCCAGGACAATGCCCCCATGTACAATCTTATTTCTATATTGTGATGCTGTGATTCAAGGAGGCATCAAGGAAAGGCAAGAAGAAAGGGCATCAGTGGCACCACATAAATCATGTTTCACAGAAGGCTTTCTTTCTTTATAACACTATATTATATCTATATATTTCCTAAAATAGAAATTAGCAAATACCTTGGAAACTTATTTAAAAAGCCCTCATATATTAGAGAGAAGAAAGGTTCCTACCAATTTTATTTCCCACTTGGAACTAAATAATTCTTATAATCCTGTTCTCACCAGAGAAAATAAGGTGGTCAGACCTAGTTTAGTAGCTGACATACAGGTAAAGCTTCATCAAGTGTATCTATGTATATGCAGAAATACAAACAATAAAATCACCTTTTTTTTAACCAAGTATCAGAACACATGGATATTTGAATATTGCTGTTTTCAGTTTCAACTAGTTTTACTAATATTTTAAGATTTGCTTTGACAGAGTTGAGTAAATTTAATTTTGCTGTGACTGCACTGCTTTGAACTTCGTGTCTCAAAAGCTTTGCTTTCATTTAAAATGAAAATCCTATACAATGCAAGCAAATTTTAGTTTCTATTTGAAATTAATTCTTCCAGTTGTCAAGTACCAGGCTCAAAAACAAGTCACAGTATTTGGTGAACTAAATAATTAAATAGGATATCTGTCTAAATGTGAGAACACCTTGGCCAGTTGTAGTCTTTAGTGCAATCTGAGTGCTTATCGCATGATGTTTCAGTATCTCTAAAGCCTCAAAAACCTGAGTAAGGCTGACCTGAGGCCCCTCTCATTTATTTCATTTAGAAAAGGAGTTCTTAAACCATTAGATGGAGCCCCTCTTCTTCTCTCTGTGTGGATGAGCCCCTCAGTGATGTACAGACACCTTCAGTGTGGTCCCTGCTGCATCCCACCAAGGGACTAAGAGAAGCTGGGAGACTTTGAATGAAAAATACAACTTCTCTCATGTAAAAATAAGTGCTGATCTTCTGTTTATTATCACTTTGATTCAGAAAGTTGTTTGGACTGCAAAGCCACCAAAGAGTGACAACTGAGCTACATGTGCCCTTGCTGCACTATCACAGCTGCCTCACTCAGTGAGGTGAAGAAGGAAGCACATGGTGTGACAGGATACACTTATGCTGGCATTAGCTAGGCTAAGCCTGCCTGGTAGATAGAGGAATTCTGTCTTCAGAACAGATTTTAGGCACATTGAATCAGCCCAAGTTTAATCTCTCCTGACAGAATGCCTACTTTAATGCCATTTTTCTTTGCAGAAAATTTCACCCACCTTTCCTCAGCAGCTTTTACCACAGCATTCCTAGGTAAGTAGACCTAGGGGTATGAAGGCTGATGAATTGTTAGCAAGAGCCCATGTTCCTTTATGCAACAGATTTGATGCAAGTCCTAGACTAAAGGTTAAATTCTAAAGGTTAAATTAATCAGCGTCACAACTGTTCTTTATGCTTAACCAGACTCTTGAGGCCAAAAGTAACTCCTAGTAATTGTTACAGGTGATTTGTCTTCTGAGAACATCCATCCACTACCAAACTTTTTCCAGTTGTAAGGGAGACACCGAGTGAGGACTCTTCCTATTAGCATTAACAGGCCATATAGATAACAGCTTAGAGTTGTGGGATTTTGTTTGTTTGTTTTTAATTCTTTTGTTTTTGTTTGCTTGGGGCTTTTCTGATTTTTTTTAATGGCTGATATAATAGCTCCAGCAATTTCAGTAAGCTCCAGCATCTTGCTCCCTTCTCTCTCAATGTCCAAATAAGCATCACTGCCGCCCACTGCTGGTATTCCACACCTCTCCTTTTCCATCCCTGCAGCAGCTCTGGATTTGTTCATCTTTGCTCTCTGCAGGGAAGGTACCTTAGCTGCCTTGCATTCATTCTTTATTCATCAAAATGTGGATCAAATGTTCAGTGACAGCCTGTTGCACACCAGTTTAATAGTGCATGAAACAGAAAAGCTACTGCTAGCAGCTTTTGGAAATTCAGCACTTTGTATTTAAAGCTATTCAGCTTTGTAGTAATGTGATGACTATTCTGCAGTTAGATTTCCAGAGATGTGTCTTTATGTAAAGCACTATTACTGCATTTTTAAGACACTTCTGGAGTTCCAGTAGAATCTTTTGTAAACTACAGATACTGTGAAAGGAGGAGTTAATAATGCAAATATCCCACTAACCTCAATAGGGTACTTCATGCTTCATTCTCTCCAAGAAGTCAGTAAGAAATTTGTGAAGATAAAAAAAAGAAAACAAACAAAAAAAACCCCAAACCACAAAACACCACAGCAAATTCAAGAAATAATTATCTATTTCTCTGTTTAATACAGATATTGCAGGAGAACTGACTGGGTCTTTCTAGTTGTTCTTCTTCCTGTTGCGCTAATATTCCCATTGGCAGCCAGCTTTTCTGAGCCCAGCCAGGAGATATGTTGTAAGCAGAACAAAAGGTAAAGAGCTACAGAAGCCAAGAGTGTACTTCCACATACAGTACTTAATTTTTTAAGAGTATTTGGTGGTCAGGCCTGTATTCAATCCCTGTAAAAGTTTTTAAGGATCTTTGAAGAGAGCTCTTAGCAGAGCGTTCTTTTTCAAGTTGTACATTAAACATAAGAAATGACATTTGAAGAAACACTTTTGTATATGATTAGTCTCTGAGACTAATCTTCTAAGAATAAGCCAATCAAATGCAAATCTATTTCCCAACAGCTTATAATATGTCATCTTAATATAGATATCTTTCCAGGCAGTGTGGTTTCCCCAACAGCAAAAAATAGAAAGCTGTCCTCATGGAGGGGGGTGGAAATAATACAACACTGATGAAGTAATCCTATTGCAACATAGTCAAGAAGCCTTCAGAATGTAACTTACCACTGAATCTTGATTGCTGCCTGCAGCTGGTAGCAAAGCTAATAGTGCATCTCTGAAAAGCATCCTGCTTCAGTGGTTTACCTCTATTTACCTCTGCAGACCAGCAATACTGTTAAGTGTGATGCAAGTTGCGACATCACCAGTCCATTGTGAACACAGAACAAAAAGCAGTCTCAGCTCGACTTTCATCCATGCCCAGAGATTTAAGTGAAGCAAGAGAAAGGTGACAGATCATCAAAGAGCCATCACCTGCTAAAGAAAACCAGAAAACCCAAGTGATCCTTAGCTGAATGTTCTTACCTTCCATCAGTGCTGGAACTGGGAGGTGAGCAAGATGAAAGGGAAATGTTTTCTATGTGTGAGCTTTCTTACAGCAGTAACTGAGAGCTGCAGCTTTGTTTCAAGTATAAAACATTGTTGTTACTATGAAATTGAACCTGTTCTCAGTTTTCCCTTCTAAGACTATTCCTCAGCAAGAAAGTTGTAGTAGAAACTCTAATTTTTGTGTATAAAAATAATAGGAAAACTCAATTTTCAGCTGTGTAACATCTTTGACTTGATTTGTGCAGTGAAAATACATTTAACATCTCAGGAAAACAAAACCCAGTAGCTCAACACAAAATAACTGATGGATCACTGTGGTTTATTTTCTTCAGAAGTACTGAAGTGCTGAACAACAGAATGAGAATTCAAACAGCAGTAATGTGCCAAAAAGATGATTTCATTCACAGTTTCACTTATGCAAAATGCAGCAACAAATTGCCCCCATCAAGACAAAACTGCTGCAGAGAATGCACCAAGGAGTCCATATTTCTACCTTCATTCATCCAAGAACAATGGAAGATTTGCAAAGTGCATTCTATTCTGTCAAGAGCACTCAGTGTTTGAGTTGCCACAATGCCTGTGACCTGGAATGGCTACCACTTTTTTTTTTAGTGTTGATTAAACTTCATCAGAGGTGACAAAGCTGCGTGCTGTTGGAGGAGAGGGGAGGAGGCAGCACTAACAGGCCACTTTCCAAACAGATTTCCCAGAAACAGAGCAATTAATAAAAGGTCCTAGAAATGCTTTTTGTGCACTTCTATTTACTGTGTCATGAAGTGCCAACTGAAAGCTTAATGAATCATAAAATGCAGCACTTTTATGATTATTTCTTCATGTCTACTCCAGATCTGTCTAAATAAACAAGGTTAGGAAGGTACAGGCAGCATTTGGATCTAACTTACCCTTGACCAAGGTCACATACACAAAACAAATGGTTCTGTGAGGAGAGGAGCTCACAGAGCCTAGTTTGCTATGGATTTTAGATGGAAGCTGAGTTCACTGGTAGCAAACTGGGTGTGAATTTTAAATGAAGCTTTATCTGGATTTAGGATACTCAAAACATAGTTCTTCTTGTAGAATCCTTTGTGTGTTGTAGGAATAGAGTCCTTGGTAGCGGACACTCTTAAAGCCTCTCTCTCTCCCCTTTGTAGTGCACTTTTGATTTTCATGAATATATAAGAATATAAATTGCTTGGAGACTGCTGCTGCTCTCCAATTTGGCTAAAATTTACTATGAGATAAAAAGCTGCCACAGCAGGACAGAGAGATGCTAGACCACATCCAAATCACATGACTGCATAAGCCTTGTTTCCTTAGAAAACCAGAGCAAGAATTCCTAGCCCCACAAAAAGGAAGTTACAAAGAAGAAAAAGAGCAATTTAAACAACATGTTGACAATACCTAAAAAGCACTTCCTACTTGTATCCACAGCAAATCTACACACAGAAAAGGAAATTGAGGCCAAAATTGTTCACAGATTGAGAACAAATTAATGGCTCTGATTTACCTCAATAGTTTCACTTTTTTTACAACAAACACAACTGAGCTTCACTGATTTACTACCAAATGACATGATTCATCATCCTCATATCAATAAAGCAGTATAGTGCATTAAAGAACATTTTAAAATGTTACCTAGTGAATGACATTTCTTACTGTAGAAGCAAAAAGACATCATCACATGTCCATCTTAATTTCTAAATTTTTTTCATAGACAAGTCAGGTAAAAGTCTCTGTTGAGATAAATAGGAGAAGGAGGATTTAATCCCTGTAAAGATTTTGGGGATTTTTTGTATCCTATACACCATACAGTTTTCCTTTACACAGTATTTTTCCACAAGAAACAGGATCAAAGCAACCTTGCAGAAAACTCCTCCTTGGTTCTGCAGAAGGTCTGCTTTGGAAAATTGTCTCCTTTGATTCCCTTCATTTTCCCTCCCCATGAGCTAATTCCAGTGTTTCCAACAAGTTGGTGGGCATAACAAGTTACTGAACCTGGAGGATGTTAGCTCTGCAATGAAGCAGAAACAAGTCATGGATGGGGTTCTCTCCTAATATCTTTATCATATGAATGACAAAGAAATTGTAACACCCTGGGCATACTGTTGCAACTTACTTTGAACCAACAATTTGATCATATTTTAAAAGAAATATATTTCTGATGAATAGTCTAAATGGGCATCTCTTATACAAGACAATTTTATATTGTTCTAGAAAGATTTACACAGGGGATAGGGGACAGGGTTGTATGGCAACAGGAAGTAACATTTGCCCTAAATTAAGATCTTGGAGTCTCGTTTTTTCCTGGTGTGGGTTAATGGCACAATTTTTCTTACTAACTGTCCAGGTACACAGATAGTTGGTTGGGAAGTTTGTGTACAGAGAACTATTAGCAAAGTGCCAAGTTCCAGGAGTAATGTAAGTGCTCATTATAGAGGTAGCATTTCTCACAACAATCATGCTTTGCCTGTTTAGCAGAGAAGCTGTACTAGTTGCCGGGGGTTTGTTTTTCTGATGGCCTCTCCTCCCAGGGAAACAAATCCCCAGCAAGCAGCAGCAACAGCTACAATTGTTGAGAGTAGAAATAAATGCACATTCAGGACTGATCTACTAATAGCCTTTTCTCTCCTTGCCCCAGCCCATTATGTCTGTTTTGCATCAGTTACACAGCAGCCCAGAAATAACCAAACAATTCTGAACCCTGAGCAGCTGAAATTGTTTCGGTCCCTCCCTGCCACCACAGAGCTCCATCCACCTCTGACAATTATGCTATGGTTTGAAATCCAAGCTTTTTCATTCAACTGAACATGTATATTTTTCAACCTACCCACACACTGGACTTGGAGTAACCCAGAAATAACAAGGTATTAATGCATACAAGAACTTTACTGCTCTCATATACAGAGAATTTGTAAATTTGTTATCACTTTTGAATTGTTTTCTCATTTCTAAATGGCAGTCTGCCATTTGCCTCTCTCTCCTGAACTGCTCCTTTTTGTATGCTGGATCCAGTACAAGCATCAGCATGTGTTAATATGTCTATTTTTGCATGAGCACCAGTTTGTAAAATGACAAATATGGTAACACAAACCCAGAATTTATTAGAGGCTGATGATCAGAATCACATCTTTGCTGGAGAGAAGTGGAAAGGTTTTGCTGAGATCTACATGAAGCAAAGTTCTTTGTCATTGGCAGCTTTGGGGAATCAGATGAGCACTGATTTGAGATTGCCCTTTTTTTCTCTTAAGATGAGATATGAAATATATCTGCTCAGAGCTCATTTTGTTTTCTTGCTAAAAGCCTGTATGCTTGAGAGAGACGTACTACAATTCCCACCTCCTCCCTTGTGGCTTTATCTCAAGTTCACATACAAATACTTGTCTACCATTATCCTAGAATGAAACATTCAAATTTGGCACTTGGGTCTCCTTCAAGAAGGCAAGATACAAATCCACACACCTTTTAAAAGTAAAAAAAGGCTTCTTGATTTGTAATTTATAGTTTGAACACTTCCTAGTACAAAGGCCTCATTTCTAGATCAAGTTCCCACTGTGGACAGTTTCCCCCCACCCCAGTTTTCTGTTTCCATTCAGTCATAAGAAGGCAGAATTCAAATAATTCCTTTACCAGTTTTTCATTGTACAGCAGCAGAGATCACAGTATGATCTGCATCAAGTGCTCCTCTTGATTCTGCCTTCACAAGAGACATTTTAAGAAACATGCAGAAGAAGGTATAGTTTTTACTGCTTACAGTAATGGAGCTAAGAGGATGGTGGGCAAGAGAGATAATAACCATAAAAAGCAAGATTTCTGCAGGAATAAATCTTATAATAAGCATTTTAGCCTTGTATACTCTATTTCATCCTAATGTGACTACTAGCAGGGGTTTATCATCAAAACTTGTCCAATATGAAACTGGAATTTGGGACATCAGAACCTAGGTCTTAATAATAAATCAATGTTTCAGTCAGCTATTTATTGTATTTTAAACCAGAGTCAGAGCAGGTAAGATGACAATATTAATTCCTGCTGCTTTCACCAAAAGCTGAGATTTTCAGACAGGACTAATGGGCTCTTTAACTACAGCGTGGTTTGCTCACTTTGGAAAGATCCATCCAGTGAACAAACTCAAATCTAAATAAGCATGTCCAATTTAAAGTCCAAATATAGCCCCAAAAGTTGTACATACACAATTACATACAAAAAACTAAAATAAACACATATATACAAACATATACCAATAAAAAGGTAGTTAAAACAGCCTTGCACTTCCTCCTGCTCTTACTTAGCTGTCCTTATCAAAAATACCACAGGAGAAGAGCTGGTCATCAGCATTTTGAGCAGCACAACTTTGGGCAGCCTGCATTTGTCTTTACTTTGTCAATTGTGAAAGAAATTAGACAGAAAGAGGCTCTTGCTTGGGTGACTTCCCCCACTATTCACAGCTAGATAACCCTTAATAACAACACAGCAAGCAGACTGGATTTTACTGTCCCAGTCTTCTTGCTTAGGCTTGGTTCTCTCTCCTCCTCACCTTTCAGGCAGCCCTTGCCCACATCAGGGTTCCTACTTTTCCCTTTGGAGGAGACTTCAGGAAGGGACTGTTTTGGCTGATGTTAGGCAGACTGTCATACAATCCACAGCAAGTCCTAAAGCAGAACTGAAAGAAAGAAAACATTTCTTACCACAGCAAGAGCTGTAACTTCACCATTTTTTTAGGAGAACAGCAGAACTTTTGGATATTTCCCATCCCCAGAACACATTCCACTGCCATCTGCAGGAGTATCAAAATGTTACCCAGCTACCGTGCCAGAATCTGTCTGTGAGCTCACAGACACAGTCACACTGTTGCTCCTTCCTAAGATTTCAAGTCTCGCAGTTGTGATTTCAAGGTAATGCCAGAAAATGTTACCACTCCAGAGACCTGCAGTCACAGTTGCACTGGAGAGAAGGGTGGCCTCAGCCAGTAATAAGAGTTGTCACTGCTAAAGTTATTTATTTGCCAGGTATCTTAGATAATTTCCTGTAAATTATGTGTAAGGAAATATCCTCTCTATGGAGCAAGGGTAACTGAAGTGCTGGAGGCATTGAGTTCACACTACAAGTCTGCTACCAAACTTTTCTAAGTCCCAGTGTCTCACTTTATTCTTCAGTATGACCATTTTCCTTTCTTTTCCATCACAATTGATCACTCTGGTGAGCTTGGTTTATGCTTATTTCATGACTTGAAGCTTCAGGTGACTTCAATAGGAGCTAGGCCAATATCAGATGTTTTTAAGAACTAATGTCTGAAATGCACCTCAAAATTAAAAAGAAAGCTTTCAAAATAAGGCAAATAAGAACAAAACCTTAGCAGTGTCTCTACTGAATGCAGATAGACGGCTCACAGAGAGCCTTGAACCCTACTTCAGTTGTGATCCCGCTTGGTTTTGTAGTCTTAACTTGGAAGATGTGTCCCCTTTTCATGCAATGAGGCTGAATCCAAGTTCTGTGCAGAATTTTCTGCTAGCTTCAGGATTTTAGTTGCATTCTTAGAATCTGAAAACATGGGGGGAAAACCCCAAACTCTCACCTTGGAATTTCTTTTCGGGGAAGCTGGAAGTGCTGAACATGCTGATAAATATTGTTTAAGAAGTTTTTCACTGTTGTCATGATGAGTAGGAAACAAAACTTTTACTGAAACTAAAAGTAGTGGAACTAAAGCTTTAATTAATTTCAGGAGAGCACAGACAGTCAAGTCAGATAATTCTTCTACAGGTTCAAAAGAGAAGAGACTAAAAAAGGCTTTGACTCATCTGTCATCTATGCTGCCCTAATATACATAGGCTACAGAACTGCTTCTGAGAGCAAACTCAGACTAAAGAGGAATTCTCAAAGCTCATTATACGGTACTTGCAAATGAGGTGAAGTGCTGTCTTTGATTTCTGGAGTTGCCAAACACTGGCTCAAATCCTGACCCCCCAGCACACAGCCTCCATAACTAGGGCATACACTGAGGAAATCAACAGCAATGAGTTCTTTTCCTCCTTTAGATTTTGGGACAACAACAATGGCACTTAACCACTGAGTAATTGCATCTTAAACAACTCTCAGACACATCTCTTCTCCACTACAATGGCAAACATAGTAATATATTTCAGCATCCTACACTTTTCTCTCCCTGGCCCTGAGAAGGCTTTAATAGTTGCCCTCTAGGATGCAGAGTGGGAGTCTCCCAGTGCAGTGGACTCAGTGCCTGCATGGGTCTGCCTGGGTGTTCAGAGAATCAGTCACACTGGGAAGCTGTACAGCATATTGCATTTATCTGAAAAGATTAACATTTCATTGTCTTATTTTTGTCTACAACATAAAGAGTTCCCAAACTCTGAGCACTCTGCTGCAATGCTCTGTATCAGCAATAAGCACTTGTTACAACACTGGCCAGGAGGGCAGGAGCATTTCAGTGGGAACACATTCTCTAGACAGGCTATGGAATGGGCAAGTACCAGAGCTGTGTATCACAGGATTAGTTTAGAGGCAGTTCTTATGCCCCTTGAATTCTGAGGTGGGAGGGTGTGGTGTGGGGCAAGCCAGCTAACATTGCTATTTCATTCTTATTACTATATAAAGGTGAGTGAGAAGGAGAGGGCAAAAAGAAACACTTTCTTACAAGTGCTTTTCCATGGAGGATTAAATCCTCTGCTAACACAGACTGACATAAACCAATTGCCTTAAAGCACTGTAGCTCCATTAGATCTGGCCCAGAGCTTCTTCAGTCTTCTTTTGGTCATCAGAAAACATATTATTAGTTACTTTTGGCATCCCTAGGACTCCTTCATTTCATTCACAGGATGCAAAAACTGATATGTAAAGTAAACAATATACTGCAGAGAGAAAGGACTTCGCACAACAAACCTATGAGATTCATAGTGAAGACATTTTATTACACATACCACACGGTTTATATAGGGTTAGAACTACAGCTTATTGGCTAAAAAGAGTTACATACCACCATGCTAGAAACATCAATTGGTTAGAACCCATATCTCACAAGTCTAATGTTTTGGAGAACTTATCCTAGATGTTTTCAAGAACCTCTCTGGTGTGCTGTGAGAAACCTCAGGAGCTCCCATGACAAACCTCTCAGGAATAGCTAACTCCTCCAAGCAGCTGTGACTTGTTTATTCTTAGCTGCCTTCAGTCTCACAGGGTCTTCTACAGATCTGAATTGCTCATTTGTGCTTTTACTGTACCAACAGATATGGAGTTACACAACCAAATAAGCATCCTCCATTTGATTTACTTCTCTGGGATCACTGGAAACTCAATGTATGAGCTCTGTCTTTTTGTTAGCTTTGTCAGATTGAGCTGACATAAAACTCAATAGCTGAGTCAAATTTTATAATTATGCAATTAAAATCACAAGGGAAACCTTCCACAGTCTCATCAGGAAAGAGTCCAGAGTAATGGCTTTGGTGTTTTTGTTAAGATGTACCTCAATTACAGGGTTCTGCTATTTGGGTTTGATTAGGTTTTTTTCCAGCTAAATAGACCCATACTGTGTGGGCTGTTCTACAGAGTGCTGGTAACATCATCAAGGCTATGTCTGATCAATATGCTGGGAGCATACAAGATGGAAAAGGATTTACGCATCTTGGAATGCTCCAGATGAACAGGCAGCTTACAGCCCAAAGGGGCAGAAATCATCCTTTTAGTAAATTTCTGCAGTAGGTTTTGGAGATACCACATAGGCTATCCATCACCAGGGGTTTCCAAGAGGAAAGGAAGAAAGAGGGAGAGTGTGAGCAGTAGCAAATATATCATCACTAGGACTTAAGAATGTAGTCTCTCCCACTTTTTGGAGGATGAATGGTCTAGATTGCCTGTGATCCTTTTGGTCTCAGATGGTTGCTTTTTTGGGTAGTTTGTTTGTTTTTTTGTTTTAAACTCTTAAGGCCCAATTTATTTCTTTAATCCATAGCTGAAAAGCTACAGGCTCCTCAAAGGTAAATCACAATTCATTTTGTGGTGGTTTTCTGGATTAGTAATTACACATGGAAATAAAACAAGTCTCATGAATTATACATAGTTATTGGTTTGATTTCAAAAGCTCTTAACATTGAGAGTATAAGTAATCTAATTAGTCTTTTGTACAACAAACCTTTCCTTTCTTCTAATGAGGATAGTACATTTTAATTATTGTTATGTTACAAGGTCAGGCCACAAATTAAGTAAAACCTGATGCAGTTGGTTGGCAATAACATGATATTTCCATTTAACTTAAGCATGTTAATTGCTAAGTTTGGGGAACATGTTTTGCATGTTCCTTCACTGATTTTAACTCCTCTCTCACAGCTGGAACCATGAAACAAAGTGCCTTTCTATTGAGCAAAGCAGCAAGTGTCCAGATGACTTTGTTAAGGGATGTTGTTACAAACTGGTCTCCAAAGAACCTTTCTTCTCTAGCTCCCTAGAGGGAAAATGGTGGTGATTTATCAGGCTGATCTCCATGATACTAGTCATCTGTCTTTCCTGCGTGGCAAGAAGGATGTATACCACCAGACACTACTGTGGTCACAAAGAGACGCTGATAACATCTCACTGAACTTGGACTATAGTTCTTGCATCCTTTTCTGAAATAAGTATTCTTGTTAGTAATGCGTTGCCAGGTTTTGTTCTCTTAAATACACAGCAGAAGAAAAAAAACACCCTCCCGTTGTCCTCACAGTCAATAATTTCAGGGCTTCTCTTATTTTTCTTTCAGGTCATACAACTTATTAATAATCTAAAAAGACACCTTTTTGTTTGTTTGTTTGTTTGTTTGTTTTCCCTGCTGCCTACAGCAGAGAATGCATCCTGTGTCATCCTCAGCCTTGGAACTCCCTTGTGTCACACCAGGGGAAAAGAAACTTCAATTATGTTTCCTATTGCTGAGTAGAAAGGAAAATAGGTTGATTGGCAATCATTTGTAACACAACTCTTGAATAAGAGGAGCCCAAGGACTATTATTTCATAAAACTAGGGAGCTATGAAGTTAAGGGCTGGTCTAGCAAGAGATAAATCTTTTACTAGGGGATAGAATTCTAAGCCATGAGTTTCAAAGCTTCTTGCTCAAGAGTCCTAGTTTTAAAAGACCTCATGCAGTTTGGCATAGTCCAGAGAGCTTGAGCAAACTTGCATTTCAAGTGCTTTCAATCTAAATAAGAAAAAGAGCTATCTAAATCTTTAAGCAAACAGGACTCACTAGAGATGGTTGCATCCATAATCCTTTGGACAAAGACTTCAATGCCCAGCCTATTCAAAGGCTACAAGACCTACTTCTGACTGGAGTTCTGCAACTAAAGTTGAAGTTAAAAGTACACTTCAGTAAATATTTTGCTGAAAAATTCCATGGGAAGAGGAAATAGGTAGCGAAAACATTCATTAATTAATTGCAGATTTAGAACGTAATGGTGACCAAAGAGGAAAAATTAGGAAACTCAAAATACTTTGACATTTAGCTGACATTTGTTTTTAAATCTGCCAAGCAGATGCTAAACCAAAGCAAGCTCTCTGCTTTTGAGTCAAGTGAAGCAGTTGCAGGTAAGATCTTTTCCTTGACTTCCTTAGAAAACAATCCAAGAGAATTTCACTTAGTCTCAACCCAATGTTTTTCTTAACATTCCAGCTTAGCCACTAACCAAAAAGCACCTGCTAATTTAGGTAGATCCAATTGCAGCTTATTTCTAGAAGCACAGCTTTGAGGAGGATTTTACTGATGCTCGAAGGGAAATGCTTCATAGGCTCCATTATAGAAAAAACTGCATCAGAGAAAAAACACACATCTATGTGCAATTTATGAATATAACTTTGACTTATCCTTTAAGTGATCCTAGTTGAAGAACCTATTTCAGCCTCATGGGTCTTCAGGAGACTGGTTATTCCTCCACTGCCAATGACATTTGTAGAGTTAAATGAAGATTAAATTTTTGGATAATCAACAGAAGAGAAGTTCAAATCCCATTGGACACCTTTCCCACACAAAGATTATTTTTTAATAATTGGTGAAAAGGGAGGTAAATAATTGTATTCACAACTCAAATTTTGTTGCTAGAAACCTTATTTATCAAGGATTGCACAAAATCCCTTATCCTCGAAAGTTGTCCTTTCAGAATAAAGATGCTGATTTAATTAAACTCCAAAATTTATTGGTTTGCCTAAAACCTACCCTGCTACTTTAATGAAGTCTATTTTTATAAACCATGCATTTGTCCAAACGTAAGGCTGCAAGGAAATTTTGGAAAAGTAAAAGCTGCCTAAAATTAAAAAAGAATCTTGAAATCCAAGAGAATTTATCAGTCACTGTGAAAAGAAATGGTGTTGGTGCTGTCATGCATTACTAAGGCTTTTTTTATTGCAAATTAAATTGGGATGAATGGTAATTATTCTGACTTCGGAAAAAAAAAGAATATGCTTTTAGCAGCTGATTCAGATCCTATTCTCCCTCCAACCTGTAGAACTAGCAGGGGTTTGACCATAACTCAATAATCCTACAGAGATGATAGACCTGTTGAATTATGTGTTGGTAATTTTATTGCAGCCACTGTGTCTTCTGACCCAAATCCTGTTTCATGTTTTTGTTGCCAGCAATAAACAGATACACTAATGAGCACCAATAAACCACCACAGGTAAAAGGCAGAGTAAACTCTGAATAACTGGAATTCAGGGGGTATAATAATAACCCAATCCTGTTGTTTGCTTGAAGGCCAGTGTTGCCTGAAGGTAGCAGCATTATTATTATTTTGAGACTGTTGCAATGACTGTTCTGTGCACACTGGAAGTCAATTACTCCCCTTACTGAAGGACAAGCCCTTTCCTCTCATCCTTTTGCACGTGGTGAAACAACTACATAAGCAACAGAGACCATCAGCACAAATCCATTAGAACAAGTATACATCTATAATTTTATGCTTCACTTGTTGACTTACTGAAAAGGCTGACCTCTAAAGCGACACACAGATCACCATATAACACGTAGTTATTAATTTTCTTTACTCCTGTACCTAAGCCAAGAGTTCATGTTCCAGTGCCCAAGGCCTTATCTGAGGGACTTACCCAGCTGTCAGTGGAGTGTTACTCCTTAATGAAGGAGGTATGGTTGTTGTGTGCACCAGGTTCAAATGAGAGTAAATTCAACAGTCTGGGACTATATGTGGCTGCAGAAGCAGTAATGGACTGGCACAGCAGAGGGTTGTGAGATCACACAGGGGAAAAAAAATTGTTTACAGTGAAGCAAAAGGCAGAGTCCAGGGAATCATCGCAGCAGTGAAATGCAAATTAATTACTTTGGCAACGCATGCATTTAGACTGTTTCAGTTCAGTCTCCCTCTTCTCCATAACACATGTAATAAGGAGTGAGGTAGACATATGGTACAGTCACAGCAAGGGAAGATGTAGAAAAATATTTCGTTTTCAGGACTAGGCCAAACTTAATTTTTAGTGTCCATTTTCATTTCATTTTTCTGCTATGATAATTTTCATTCTTGCCTGCTCAGCTCTGCAACTTTGTGCAGTATCCTAAGGGGAACATTTGCTTATGTCTCATTGTTTTTCTTCTCATTTATTCAAGGTTAAAAACAGGAAAAAAACCCCCAAAACATTATGGAAGCAATACCCTCACCTAGGAACATTTCAGTTTCCTAAGAATGGACCACTTTGGAATATACCACCTCAGCAGACAGCCAAGCATGCACCAGTAGAATAAACTCCTTATAGTTATCTGTTCTTGCTGGGATCTTGTATGAACACTTAAAGAATGAATGCCAAATATCACAAGTAAATATTATTAAATGCTTTACATTTCTTACCTCTTCAGAAGTATTTTTGATTGATAGTTCTTCCAATTATTCATATGGGTTTTTTTAATTTTATGTTTATTGCAATACTTTTCCCTGGCAGGAAAACAACTGTTATTTGCACCTAGAGAAAAAGCTATTAGAAGCAATTTATCCACAGGAGCACTTATCTAGGTATTTGTCTGGCCCCTGGCTACACAAATGTCCTCTTATGCAATAGGATTTAGTAATCCACAAACGCATTTAACAAGTGTCAGCCAAGACCTCCCTAAGCAAACCTTCACATACGACTAATCAAATATACAGTTCAAAAATAGAAATTCAGCATAAGGTTAATAGAGTTTTATGGAAAAACGATTCCACTGTTTTGTTATATAAATCTCCGAAGAATGAAAAAACAGAGGAAACTGCTTGGTAAACAGGCATAAAATTTCTATCCTGGAATAATTCAGTGGCTCAGGAACTTACCTGAGACCATATACTTATGTTCACCACATCCTATTCTGACAACAGCTTTGAACCTGTTTCTCATTGTCCAGGGAAAAAGCCAAATCATTACCCATTTGCTGCTCTGCCTTTGTATTCTGATAGTGACAAGAATTTGGGAAAAAGCAAGTTGCTATCAAAAGATGAGTCCTTCCTAATGAATCGAAGCTTTTTGTGTTTGTAAAGACAATATATCAAAAAACCCTTAACAGTTCTACTCCCAGAAACACTGAGGGACTTGGAGCCATGGTGTGCAGAGGGAAGCTCTGCTTCCCAAGGCACCCTGCAGCAGCACAGAGCCAGCAGTGCAGCCCTGCAGGGGGAGGTCCCCACTGTACAGAAAGCCCCTGCGTGAGGCTGGCCAAGGAGGTTTTGGGGTCCAGCTTAGAAATGGTGGCAGGAACAAGCCAAAAGGAAACTTCTCAGTAAGATCCCAACAGCAAAACATCATGAACTCAAGACAACTAATAAGAATCCATCCTAGTGGCTATTTAAGATCAGAGGGACTGCAGGAGAGAAATAGTACATACTTGTATATTTAGAGGTAATAGACCAAGGCTACTTGATATTCTGTGATTTGGATTTAGGTTTGAGAGAGACGGGTGGAGAGAAGGTAACATTAAGTCTCCAAATTGTAACAGAGCAAGGATCAAAAAGGGATGAATAGCTGGGTAGTTATTATATGAAATTTACTGTAGGCAGAGGAGAAAATGGAAAGCAATCAAAGTGAAACTGCCACATGTACAGTAGCACAACCTAAAGCATGAGAAATAGAAGCATAAGGAAGAGTATAAGCTTAAGTTGGGTGAACTTGGAATTATTAAAAATTGGAAAACCAGAGTCTTCAGGAGAGGTTTGTCCCCAGGATTTTAAAATGAGAGCAGAAGAAAGTGAGAAATTATTTGAAATAGGAGAGAAATTGCAGTACCTTGTCTGCTATATTTAAGAAATAAACAAGAAAGCGAGACGGAAAAGTCAAGAAGCATTTGCTTACAGGTTTCCATGAATGATAAAAGTTGCCATAAATTAAAAAGATCATCAAAACCTGATAAGTTCACCCTGCAGATCATATTCTGTGATTATCTTAAACCCTTATTGACTTCTCACTCTGCTTTAGCCTAAAGGTGGTTCCCAAGCTCTTGACTGCCATGAACTGTCCACTGACGGCATGAACTTCTGCCAGCCTGCACAAGGAACAATCCCCTAGCAGCACATGTTGTCATTCTCTGCAGATAAAGCAAACTCCTGCACAGTTTTCTTACGTCTCAGTATCCACAAGGATCCCTGACCAAGCTACACTATGACTTTTGCAGCTTGTCAGATTCCTTTCTCCCATCCCATTCTTCTACTTGCACTGTCCTGCAGAGGAGATTCACCATCATGGAAGCACTGGACTTGCTTGCCTATCTCGTAACTGCTTCCAGTTCAACCCCCTGCTTATGTTGCTCCATCTACTCCAGCGCCTTGTAAATGGCTTTCTGCCTCTATGCTCTAGGGAAGCAGATTACCAGATCATTCTCATGGAAGCTCCTATGGATATGACATGTTTGGAGAAGATAATAGAGAAGCAGCTAAATGAAAACAGGAGGAGGGTTCTCTTTTTCCTGATGTCTCGTATGTAAGAAAGTTCAATATCCCACTCAGCTACAGAGCTTTCCGTTGCAAGACCTCAAAGCACTGATTTTGACTTACAAATAACTATGAGAGGTGAGAACTCAGTTAAGGTAACAGCTTCATCTTCCCCTTTCTGCCACAGCCTCACCCTGCAGCCTCCGGCAAGACTCTGCATTTCTGTGTTTGGTTGTTCAGCCCCTCTACCTGTGCCTCCTCAGAATGATGGCAGAGAGGGGCAGTGTTAGCAGCAGAAGATGCTTTCTCTTCAAGGCATATGCTTAGCATAAGCCTTAGAGCAGCAAAGTGTGTGTGTGTGTGATGCTCTTCATCACATTTATTTCAGGAGCCAATACCTGATCAATTTAATGTGTTTTTCCTCTAACCAAAGAACTCTAAAGCCATCTACTCCTTTTTAACAATGCTGCCAAGCTAAGTCACTTTATTAAAGAACAGGTGGAAGGTCATGGGAACCTTTACTGCTTCAATAAAAGGAATTTTATTACAAGCTACTCTTGCCTTTTTGTTCTCCACACAGCATATGTGGCAATGCTATCTGATGTATTCACAATTAATTTATTCATTTCTGGAAAAGAGGTATGTTATTTTATAGCTTTGACACAGACACATTGCATTGCCATGAAGAAAATGGATGCATGGGATAAAACAAAACAGCTTCCAGCACTGGTCTTCTACAGTCATTTATTTTAATTGGAACTTGCTTCCACAGAGCTGCCTTCAAAGACACCAGCAAGAGGAGATCCCATCCTCAGAGTGCACATGCTGTTCCTCCACAATGTTTGCTGGGTAGGCATTGAAATGTGGGTCCACAGCTCCCATATTTCAGACTCGCCAGGAGAGCTGGCATTGAACAGAGCAGATATAGCTGGCAGGAAAACAGAGTAAATACAAATAGATTGTACTTTCTTTGCAGAGAAGAAAGAGTAAGGAGAAGGCAGTCATATGTCCCTTCACAAGACCCCCCTGCTCCCAGAGTGAAACTCGCTGCTTACACCAAGTGTATGCAACATGTGGCTGTTATCGCATGCTGCTTTCAACTCTCAACATCCTTTGCAACACCTTAGCCTGGAATAAGGAAACCTATGAACAAGAATACTCTCACATGGTCACACTGTGTTAGACGTTACATGTCTCTATATAACCAAGTCATATACAGAAGGGAAAAAAGAAAAAAGAGTGAGGAGGGAAAGATTCCTGCAGAGGCAGTTGGCCTTGAACTGCCTTGAAAGGCTCCTGCCCAATGCTCTTCAGAGCTAAATGCATCCTTCAGGACAATGTTTTCACCAGTGCAAGCAGTATTCCAGTTCATCTTTTGCCTTTTAAAATTCAACTTAGCAGGTAAATACATGTATACAGAGCAATAACCTGATGCCAGATTAAGGAAGGGTGTGTTAGGACTGGATTCAGCCACACCACACCTGCCAGGGTGTCCACAGAGCCATGCTCCTCACATGCCAGCAACAAGGGGGTGAGGATGCCTGGGGCAGACAAGGAGTCTAGACTTTTCTGCCCTAGCGTATGTGCAATCCTGCCAAGGCTGTGCTGAGACTGTTTAATCCTATTAAAGCATAAGCTGGAAGTACATGATACTCATTAAAAGAAAATAGCTCACTTTGTTCCCAAGATCTGAACCCCACAGCCGCAGCCACTGTGGGATAACCCACCATTATTGATCTCTGCAGGTAGGGCTTGCTATTGGTTTGCCATTCCCAGCTTCGCTACATAAAGACATTCCACAGTCTGCACTTTGCTCCCATATGAAGACACAGGCTTAGGATCCCGAGGACAAGTGCCAGAGCTAGAGCATGTGTATTTCCAGAGGGAATTTGCAAATATGAGGGCCTAGCTAGTCCTTCAGCTGCTGCTTTAGAGGCACACAAAGTCTATACAGAGCTACTGTCCTCACATCGGCCTTCTCACTATTAAAGTGCCAAACAGACAAACACAGACATGTTCTTCTACCTTCCATGCTGGGTGTGTTTCTAAGTCTCTCACTGTTGCTGCTGACTTTGCCTGTAGTTACAGAACACCAGAAACAGAGTGCACAGAAACCTCCAGGGTATGGATGAAGGAAAGAAAAAAAGCATATTGGCTGGTTGTGTAAGTCAATAAGTAAATCTGTACAGGAATAGTAATCATTTTTCAAAAGGTGAAGAAAAAGATCCAGTAAGATGGGCTGTGCAAACTTCTCCATGTCTCTTAATGTGTGGAAGGGTCAAGAATTCCATGGCACATGGAGCTCTTTTGCGGCATCCAGCTTAAGTAAGAGATTCAAGATTTCCAATGGTTTTAGCTCTACCTAACATTTGATTTAATCTGTTAAATGTAGTAATATCCAAGAAATGAAGACATTTTCCCCTTTCAAAACTCTTTATTTTTAAGATACTTGTGCTGCAGTGCAGCACACATTGTTGATGAGATATCACCTTACTAAGGAAATCACCACTGTTACTTTTATTCATTCCACCTATAATGAGTTGAAGCAATTCCTTCCAGTCTCATGCCATTCAGAAAGACAGAGCTGTTTGTATCCAAGTAACCACTGCTGGCCCACAGAGCTTGATGCAGGTATGTGCCCAGGGACACATCTCCCTGTAACTGGTGAAAGGACCAAGAAGGAAGGGGCCAACCCTCCTGAAGGGGTAACACAGCTGAACCTATAGAAGTCCATAATCCCCAGAGAAGCCTGGTGGGGGTGTTCAGATACTTGCTTGCTTTGTGGATACATGGAGTATGCAACAACTCTACCACCACCAAAAAAAAACAACCTCAAAACCCCCCAAAAAACAGAAAGAGAAGCAGGAAGACAACAGCAGCAAGGGGAAGACAGGCATAAGCATGTGACCAACAATTAAATAGTTTTGATTCCTTCATGCATATTTCCTATCTTGTTGCTCTGCAACCCCAAGTACTAGATCATCACCTCCCTGTCTTCTGATAACAGAAAGTCTGCCCCTCAGTAGTAACCATAAAACCTGTTATTTAAAGGCACAAGGACCTGATCCTGCTTCCCCCCCCCTCAATCAACTAAGCTGTCATTCTTCCCTCCCCCTTGATGTTTGCCTCAGGTAACTTCCCTTCAGATCTTCACTAAGAGCATTAATTCACTGTGCTGCTGAAAAATCACCATCAATCTTTCCATGGTCTCTGCACCCACTAACAGTTTACACAAAGCACAGGTCCCCTATTCTCTATACAGAGGAATGACTTTTGAGAAAAGGGACATCTAAAACAAAACATGAATATAATTTTTTTTTACCACAACAAAAAAAATAAGTTATACAACACTGCCTCCACATAGCCAACTGTGAGAGTTTTTTTCAGAGTGCATGCAGTCAGTTATTTCTTAAGAAGGGGCTTTATAAGCTCTCCAAGGCAGTATTCATACTATCCCACATATCCTTGCTGTTGCTATGGAAATCATTCCTCCATAAGCTGATGTGCAAATGCAGGTCTCATTGCTGAGCAGAGAGGCTAAAGGTGTGCATGAGTCAAACTATTTGCTGTGCATTATTTCTCTGCAGCCTCACTGCTGCTGGGGAACAGGGAAAATGTCTGCACTGAGAGCACCTGTAACAAGGAGTTGTGGAGAGAGTTAGCAGGGTGTTAGCAATGCTAGAAAGTCACAGGAAGCCTCTAGCTATTACCTGCAGCCAAACATAATTTAGTCATTAACCTCAACTGCTCTGGATTCTATGTAAGGGACAATATTCAGGCATTGAAAGTACAAAAAATCATTCATGGTGTTTTTAAACATTTCAGGGGGAAAGTAAGTCATGATGCACCATCATGGATACAAGGCTGAGAGTATCCTGCCCTGTCTGTAGGTCTGTAATCACTCAGAAATGTCTGTGATAAAATTAGGCTTTTGACAAGGACCTGCTGGTGGCTACAGAGGCAGAGACTGAAGAGCTGCTGGAGATCCCTCCGACTCTGATGAAGCAGCAAGACCAAAAGGGAAAAACACCTACAAAAATCAAGCTTCTCCACATATGCTGTTTGGCAACTCGACTAAACATGGTTTTCACACTCCCTATTACCTATGAATAAGCATTAAGGCGAATATTGGAGTACTCCCAGTCAAAACACAGCTTGATGCCAGCAGGCACTTTTCAGTAACAACTGCTGCCCTTTCACAATGTACCAGAAACAGAGGAACCTGCTGCCTCCAGGACTCAGCAACCCTCTACCATGAATGGAGATGAACCCCTTGGAGCAGAGGCCATGTGTGGCAGCTGCTGAGCTCCTCTGTGCTCCAATCTAGACAAACAAGCATTTCTCTGCATATAGGAGGTTGTGTGAACATTTCAACACAAATGTCCCCCGCTCATTTCTTTCTCCCTACCCTAGAATACTTCGCAGTAATTTTCAGAAATGTATTGCAATAAGTAGTATGTCTCAGGGCAGACTGTATACCTTGGTGGTTTCTTAGTTCATCCCTCCTGCAGCCTGAGGTGGGGAACCAAGATTAAGGAGGGAACAAGGGATGTAATGAACTTTTCAAGGTTTTGAAAAGGGAGTAGGTTTTGGGTTTTTTTTACAAATGTTAAAGTGGCCACATGAACTCAAGATTTTTTTTTTCTTCAAATGAGGAACTAGAAGGCTGTAGCAGAGAAAAGCAGATTCATGAAAAAAAAACCATAGGCTTTTTTTTCCTTCAATACCCCTGAAAAAACTGCTCCTGCAGAAGATCGACAAGTCGTCCATCAAACAAAGTGAAGATTTCCATTCACATCTTATCTCCTTACTCACTGCTCTACAAGAAACAGGTGTCATCCTCTCATCTGAATTATCTTCTGTCCTAGACATTAGGGAACTCTTAGAAGCCAAGCAAGCAGCTTAGAGTCAGAGTCACAGAAGTTTGTGAAGATTTTACACTACTTTTTTCTTTTTTTTTTTTTTTGGTCAGTTACCCAGGGGAAAGGCAGCTACTTAAAGAACAGATTCCAAACACCCAAACAGAAGTCTGAACTTCTACACATCATCTCAGATCACAAAGGTAATACTCTCAAAGCACAATTCCTTTGAGGCACTATTACATATGATAATTAATCACAGTAAACAGGCTACAGCATATTACTGTATAGAAAGAAAACAGATCTCCCTCGACTCTAGTCCAAAATAGGCAGCACTTACTTGAGTTCAGGGCTAGACAGGAATCTATTTCTCCACTCCTGCTTGCTTTCCCACATGGAGGTGGCCTGGTTCCCTCTCCTGCCTTCTGAGCTGCCTGTCAGAAGGTCAGGTGGTCATGGTCCTTAGTAGAGACACCTGCTAGTTCAGCACAGCTTGCTAGCAGAGTGCAAGTGTGGTTGGGATTTAACATGAAAGATCACAGTTAATGATTCTTTATAAAGATTGTTGTAGTTTTAACTATCCGTGAGCTATAATGGGTATTTTTCTGCTTAAAACCAGATTACTTGATCAATATCTCCTAGTATTCTAGTCAACAGTTACAGCCTTGACTGAAAATACAATGATAAGCAAATAGAAGTGTTTTCAGTTGCTTGAAGAAGCTATGGTATGAGTGTGAATAAATTACATTAAATTATACTGTCATAGAGAAGTATTTTGTGATTTGTAAGATCCTACCTTACGTAAATTAATGCCCCACAATTCTGCAGCCCTGTGGATAGCTGTATTTTGTGTTGTGGTATGGACACACATATTATGCCTCAAAAGCTTCCAAATACGTGAGTGGGAGATGGAGAATACAGATGATATAAGAAACTAGAGGGGTTTATTTCAGGAACAGTTTGGTATGCTAGAACATAGTATCAGAGATTAGAGGTTGTGGATTAGAGATTCACTTTCATTGTCTTGTTAGAAATGTGGTAAAAGAAACACTGAAGGAATAGTAGAGATATAGCAAAGAGCAATGTATACATTGGCACTTAATATAATTATTAATAATTAATTATATAATTAATAATTCCTTTTATTTTTAGCATAATGGCATTCACAATGAACCATATTGTGAGTATAAATTTAAGAAATGTGATTGTGAATGGATTTAGTACAATCTGTTTATGACATTCATAAGTGCAGACATGATGCCGCCATCAGAGGGACTAGGGAGGATTCTTCTCATGTACCTGACAGCCAAAACCAATAAATTTAAATTCTGAACAAGTTCTTACATTTGTTAATCATTAGGGTTATTTCTTCCTTCTCAGGTGCATTGTTTCATGTATACTGATTGTTTCTTGGCATCCAGTTCAGAGGGTGAGTTTGAGCTGGAACGCTTCTTAAAATATTTGATACTCTTCTGCAATAGATATAAGTGGATTTAGAAATCCAGATCAATTAAATGATAGATTGCATTCGGTAGTTTTCTAAGATCATTTTCTTCAACAAAACTAAAACCTGAGTCAAACTCAGAGGTAAGATTCTTGCAAATGTTAAGAAACCTTATGTTTTCCGTGACTGCTTCATTATAAAATGAAAGATTAAATTACTACATGTCAAGAGAGGATGCACATCAGAGAAAGGGGAAGAGGCATTACTGACTCAAAGTTCTGCTAATACTCAGTTGTCCCTCGGGACAGACACTATTTTTCTGCTTTGCATGAGAAAAAGTTCTTTTAGCTGTGGCAAAATTACTCAAAAAGGACTGTTACCTCTCATCACTCCATAAAAGCAGCACCTTAATTTATCTGTGTGAAGACAATAGGGGACACAATGTACACATTTCACTGCCAAGTCCTAGAATTAAACTGCAGGGAAGAAGGAGGGCTTGTCAGCATTTGAGAAACAGGATCCTTTACATCACACTCCATATGAGGTACACCCCAAGATGTCAAAATCTCTCAGCTCTGATTAACTCTCACAGGGGTCTAGTGACTCAGCACCAGGGAAGTGATCTCAGCTCATTTCAGGATGAGGCCATTTCCCTACTTGATAGCAAACATTGCAGTGCTTCTTTAACCTGATTCTATACACATAAATATTGCTCTAGCACATCAATCCAAAATTGGCTCTCTCTTGGCTGAACATTATGCAACTTGGCTTCACTTGACCAGCCACACACCCTGAAGGTCAGATATAGGGGGGATATTTTCATCTGACTAGACTGTTAGTGAAACCAAATGCTATCCATTTATCCCTGCCACTCCCCTTTGTTGCTGGATTTATTTTGTGAGAATATTTGTCCTGTAAACAAGAAAGAACTCATGTTCTTATTTTTGTAATTTTAAAATAACCCTAGGACCTGTCAAATGTTGATAGTGTCTAATGCAATGTGTCCTATCCTTCCACAGAAGAGGAACTGGGCTCTAGTGTTTTTTTTCTCTTACAAAGCAAAGGAAGCAAGTGATGTTTCCTTCTCTTCTGGCTGAGCCTTTTGCCTTGATTTCAAATCTCTGTCCAGACAATCACACATGAAGGCATCCTGGCCTGTATCAGGAACAGTGTGGCCAACAGGTCCAGGGCAGTGATCCTTCCCCAAACTCAGCGCTGGTGAGACCTCACCTTGAGTACTGTGTCCAGTTTTGGGCCCCTCAGTTCAGGAAGGCTGTCAAGGTGTTGGAGCAAGTCCAGAGAAGAGCAACAAGGCTGGTGAAGGGACGTGAACACAAGCCCTATGAGGAGAGGCTGAGTGAGCTGGGGTTGTTCAGCCTGGAAAAGAGGAGGCTCAGGGGAGACCTCATCACCCTCTGTAACTACCTGAAAGAAGGTGGGGGTTGGTCTCTCCTCCCAGGCAACTATCAGAATGACACAAGGGCATGGTCTTAAGCTCTGCCAGGGGACGTTTAGGTTTGATATTAGGAAAAAATTCTTTAAAGAGAGGGTGAACAGGCATTGGAATGTGCTGCCCAGGGAAATAGTGGATTGACCATCCCTGGAGGTTTTTAAGATGAGACTGGATGTGGCACTTACTGCCATGGTCTAGTAACCACAGTAGTGGTTCAAGGGTTGGACTTGATGATCTCAGAGGTCTTTTCCAACCCAGCTGATTCTATGATTATCAGATGCCAGTTCTACTGAATTGGAATGGAATGCAACCTGCCACTTAAAGAGGAAACCTCCAATTGTTTTGCTGTTGAACACAGCCAAGTTATTTTTGTGCACACAACAGAATTGTTCCAAATATTTTTACTAACTCCAGCATATCCAGGATGTGTCTGGACATGACACATGATCAGATCAACTGTGCCACCCCCTGGTGTCTGGACTGAAGTGCCCCAAAGGCACCGGAGCCCACAGAGAGCTGGTGCACTGTGTGTCCCTAACAGCTCCGATGTGTGGGATGCATTGCACTGTTGGTCACTGGCCTGCACTGCACCCCTATATAGTATAGTAGTTTCTCTTTGTGCTTTACAGCTCCTCTGACTGCTTGTGATGTTTCATTGTGTGATAACAAAAAGCAGATTTTTGTAAGATTCCAAAATTCTATGAGTTGGAAAATGGACTGATTCATTGAAATATTATTTCAGGTTAGTTCTACAGTGTAAATCAGTAGAAAGACATGTTCTTCCAATAAGACTGACTCAAGATTACTTGCAGAAAGGAATTTCAGAGTAATCCAGCGCAAACCTCACGGCTGGTTGGCAGCAGCTCAGCTCCCTCCATTCATGAACAGAATAAATCCTCCATGTGGTTTCCCCTGATGATACCAAACATCAGCACAAAAGGCACAGTGCCTTTGGAAACAAACTCAGAAGCACTCTGGAATGGGATGCGCATGTCCCTTGTCCTGCTGTAACCTGGAATTGAACCTGATTTATATGCAATTCATAGGCAGGGCTACTACAGTTACACTTTCTCTCTTGCAGTGAGACACAGTGGCAGCTACTCAGTTTCTGGTACATGTAAAAGGTTGGAAAACAGTAACTTGATACAAAGAAGGCAGCAGCAGCAGTCATAACTTACTGCTCAGTAACAGTGGTTTGTGGTCTAGGGGTACAGCTCCTGGTGATGTTAGGATGACAGCTCAGTGTCCCAGCCACCGTGGAGAATACACAATTGTCCCCGTATGACATGAAAAGTGACACTGTCCACAGCTCACAGTTTTAGCCATTAGACATTTGTTATGAATATCTACCAGCTGCAGCTGGGAAATAGTTGCTGGTGCGAAGGTCTTGTGTTCCCTGAACAGAGTAGAAGGGGGAGTCCGCAGCTGCTGTGGTTACTAGTTCTCAGCCAAAACTCTGCAAGCTTCTGACCCCACATGTTTTTCCTAGACTTAGTGGCTCCATGAACCTGCAGCTGCAGAGGTTGTGGAGGTGGTGTTGCACTTGCTCTGATCAAGGAGTGTGTTTGCATCTCCATGTTCAGCTCCTCAGAGTTGCTGAATTTATCTTCTTCTGACTGATGCCTCTAACAGTTACTTTGCTCCTCTTTCTCATGACTATTTTGAGTAATAAATACCTCCTGCCATTTTTAAAAAAGATACTATTAGCAGTTATTCCCTTTCATCCCTCATGCTCAAGCCATCCTAATGAGGTAGGAAGTATGCTAAGCTCAAAAGAGTCCACTGCACTAGTGCAGGTTAGTAAAAATCTCACAGATAAATCTTTGCAAGCTGGGAAGAGATTATTGTGGAAACTATTCTATGTTTAGAACAATCAGCACTTGGTGAATTTTTCAGAGAAGTTTCCTTTTCTCTCTGTGAACAGAACTGGTATTAATAACTTGTTCCAGTCAGCTGGGAAGTCTTGTGGTTGTGTTTTTGTGTTTAGTTGACTTAGGACAATACTGTCCTTCTAGAGAGGTGAAAAGCCTTGACACGGAGACAAGGTGTGCACTTCAGCATGGTGATGTCTGTGGCCTTTTGGTTGCATCTACAGGTGATCTCCGTATGGATGTTCTGCTTCATGTGACAGTGTTTTATGAACTCTCTCACTGGCTGACAGCACACAGCCCACAGGACAAAAGTGAGATAAATTTGCTGTGTGCTGGTCAAAGAGAGGGTGCAATGGTTGGTTTTCATCTTAAGTGAACTGAGGCAACCAGGATCAAGTCCATAAGGGCACAATCTTCTGTGAAGATGCTGAAAGCAGCACCTGTGTCATGGTTACTGGGTTTTCAAAAGGCACTGCACACTAATTTATGATTTTGAGATTTCTTTTTTTAACTGATGGTGCTCTTACATAGCAATAGAACAGCTCAAGGGTTTCTTCCATTAGTGTTATCTCTGTTTTGTACATATTAGCTTCGGCCAGCTGGGTTTTAGCCAGTTCAAGGTAAAAACTGATTGTTGAGGAAGCTTCATAATCATCTGAGGCATCTCAGGAGACTAGGGATTTTAGGCAATAGACTTCAACTCATTTAAGTTATGAACTGAAAAAATAGATAAAATATCCTGAAATGCAAAGGGAAAATTTATCATTTCATCCCAAAACTTTTGAATTATTTGCTTCAATGAAATGTTGGAACTGCAAAAATTTTAAATATTCAGCTGTTCAGTTTTGTGTTTGCAGGCTTATACTTTAAAAAAAATCTATAGGCAACACATGGACTGACTTCATCCAGCTGTAACTTTGTGATGAATATGGAGATACTCTCAGACCAAGAGCCTGCAAATTACCTGATTCTGTTTCTGAGTTAGTATCTAATTCCCTTGTGATTTCTGATGGCTAGGCAGTTACTACAGTCCACTGTACTTGGTTTTGTTTTCAGTAAGAAATGGGTACTGTAGTCTCAGAGTATTAGATACCATTTTCAGAAGCGTACACTTCACTGGAATACTTCTGTGCCAAGTCAGTGATTTTTGGACAGTTCATCAATGCAAAATGCTTTGTGTGTTTAAGAAAGACCAGCACTTCAATGCATGTGCAAAACAACCATGGGATTGATTCAAAACTTTCCATTTTAGTCTTTAAATAAAAATGCCAATGAAACTCTACCACTCTCTGAAAGCTGTTACATGTCCCTGTCATTATTCTTAGACAATAACAACCATGAAAATGTTATCTTTTTTCTTTTTCCTACTTTCTAAAGGCTCCATTAATACAGATAACTGAGATCTTCCTGAGTAGCAAATTATTAATTAATGATCATGTGAAACAAAATACAAAGAAAACATACACTTTAAAGGACTATTCTTGTGTGAGTGCCTGTAACTCCAATGGAGACAAATGGGAGATGCACATACAACAAAAGAGAGAATATGTTCACCATGATAGATGAAAAAGGATAGCCCGGAAGAGAGTGGAATGAAAAGAGGGATTTTAAGCAGGATTACACATGCCTGTGGCAACTGTTGTCAATAAATTACAGTAAGATCAAAGAAAAATAGAATGCTTTGATAAGAGATTAAGAAGTGCCCTTCTCAAATGTACAGTTGCAATTAAAAGCAAATAACATTACATTTTAATCCCATACCCAAGACACTACATTTTATTTATGAATGACTTCTGGTACCTGGGGATAAAGACAGCTTCTTCAATGTCTTCATTCTGTTAGAGCCAGCAACCAAACAAACATGCACTCATTATTTTCATGCAGGAGTTCTGATACAGGACTTTGGGTGAGGTGGTATAAATTTTGGAAAGATTAGGTGACATGCTGCAGCTAAAAGGTGAAGACAATCCAGACACCAAGGCTGCTGCTTTTCTTGAGTTGATAGGTAAGTATTTACCAAGTTGTAATAAAGATAAAAGCAAAATTGGATTTGCTTTCATCTATTTTCTAGAATAATTTCTTGCCCTAGAACATAATGAACATGTGTACTATTGCTTATGGAACTCAGTAAAACACAGCTCTTTGAAAAGTCAATGAAAAATTAAGCAGCAAAGTTACTAAGTTATTACAAATATGATTATACTTTCATCATCTTATACAAATAGTAAAAGTTGACTTTTTGTTTGGTTTGTGTCGTTAATCCACAGCAAACATGGGAAGATGCATTATGACTGTTTCCCTTCACCATCAGAAGAGCAGACACTCCAGCATGCATATTGCAGCGACTCTGGGACTGCAGAAGTATTTGCAGGTGCTTGAAAAAATTGTTCAGACAGTAAAAGTCAAATCTGGCCTTATGGCCTTATGTTTTCATATCTGGCAACTGCTTCATCTACACATTTTTCATCTGAAGGCTAAAATCTACCCTTTTCCCCCACTGGTTTCTGGTTGTACAGATCATAAGCAGAAAGCCCTCTGCACTTGCAAAGCACATTTTGTAGTTGACTTGGCTTTCTCAATCAGCTGGCACTAAGAAGTTTAATGTTTTACTTGCAATTAATTCATTTGTTCAACAGGCTGGAGCTCTACTTCACCACTGTATGTGTTACTGTGAATGACACTGTAATGCCTTGAGAGCTCATTCTACAAAACACTTACTGCTGATGAGAAGATGCTTCTGCCCTCTCGTCAGTAATTCATGGTTGATATAAAAGGTGGTGCTCTTCCACCCTTAAAAAGCCTGAGTGAAAACAGCATAATTTCCAATCTCATCAGCACTAAGCTATACAATATTCCATGAAATCTGAGTCATTAAGCTGAGGGAAGCATGGATGCATACTGCTGGGATTAATTTCTTCAGGTTTTACTAAAGGTGGTATTACAAATTCCATGTATGAAGTCTCTGTGCTTGTGCTTCTGGAATAGAGGCTGTACATGGCAGAAGGCCAAATTTCTCCTGATTTCTGTGATCAAACACTAAAAGAAGAAAGCCCAATCGGAAATTGCAAGGATTCACCTGTACCTGGCTATAAACTCAGTAGTCCAGCATTCCAAGCCAGCACATGCAAACCCAAGAGTTTGACTGTGACTGTGTGTTTGGTATCTGACAAGTAAGGCTTGAGACTATTGAAAAGAAAAGGAAAAAGGTTTTCTACATCTATTTGAGCTGGAATTCAAAGTTGTAGTCAGTCAGAGATGCCCTATACTTCCTTGCTTCAGGAAACCCAGAAGCCTAGTAGAATTTAGATAGACATACAGTGTTTCAGTATTTCTTTTCCACTTTCTGCCAAAACTAAGAATTGCAGAGACACTTTATGAAGAAATCAAAACTAGCCAAAACTGTGCTGGTTTTCACAAGCTGCAGTTTCTTGGCAAAGACACTGGTGATTTCTTATTTCCTCCAAAGTATTGCTCTGACTCATGCTACTAAATGAGAAAGCAATGCCTTTTCCCCTCCTCATCATGCAATACTGTATGAAAACATGAGGTTACTCAACAGAACTGAATGGCCACTCACTTGAAGTAAAGACAGCACAGTGGTCTGAATCTGAGTGTCAGAAAAGGCGTCTTCATGCCATTCAGAGAGGAACCTCACTGAAGGTATTCACTGCTGCGGCCACCAAGCCAGAGCCCTCAGCCATCTGAAAAGATGGGCATTGACAATTGAAAATGCCCTTCAGTACTCTCAGTTTCTAAATTTTTTTCTTGTATCTGTCAGAAAAAGGAAAATATGTGTTTGTTTTTATGGCTCTTCACAATGAAATTTAGTGTTTCATTTGGATTAATGCTGTCCTGTATCCTTGCCCTTGATACCCTGCGGTGGGGAGGAAAAAGAAGGATTGTCCCGATCTTTCTATCATGTTACAGTGGGAACAGCCTGCCCCTAGACTGGCTTTGCAACACAGATGGTCTAAACAGACATGAAAAAAGAAGCAGAGCTCATAGAAAATTCTTACAGGATATGTGAGTTAGAAATGGGCAGAGGCTCAGGAAGAACTGGCTGATCCTAGGAACCTTCCTAGCTCCTTAATTTGGGTAACAACAGATTTTGGGGGAAATGGCATACCCCATGGTCTCCTTGGCTGCCTGGGGTGTGAAGATGCCTTTGCTGAGACAAAATAGGGAAATTTTTGGTATTTTCCCCTGTGAAATATCAATTTACTAAAAATAGTGCCCGTAGATGAATACAGTGCAGTTTTCAGACCTGCAGAAACCAACTGAGATATTTCACTCTTCTTTCCTCCTTTTTCATGCATTCCCTACACTTTCTCCTGAAACAGAATACAGAAATCCCAAGCCAAAGTGTTGCAATAGACTCTTGTAAAACTTCTGTGTTACGGAAGGGCAAAAGTTTATCTCCAAGTTCATCATCTGAAATAAATTTGCCTGATTATGAAACTTTGGAACAAAGGTGCATCTGGGCTTTTTCCTTGCCGGGTTTTTTTTTCCTTGGTTGGTTTTTAATTACTCTCTTCTCTCAAATTAAACTTGAATTGTATTTTTGGTATATGCCATGTACCTGTAACAAATTGATTAAAAAAGAGCAAATTGATTTTTCTAGCTGTGTTTACAGTCAAAGAAATACCCTCTAGCCTCAAGAGAATGACCAACATAATATGATGTAATGTAATTCCAAAGTTGCATCAATGCTTTTCCACCCTCACTGACATTATTGCAATCAAAGGAGATATTTATTAAAAATAGCTTGGATACAAATCCAATAATACCTCAATGACAGTGAAACCTCATTTCATGAAAGGGAGGAAAAAGCTTTTCAGCAAATTTAATGTGAAGCAGATTTACACATTTACATTTTAATTGCAATATGTTAAAATCAAAGGAAAAACCCAAACCAATAAACATCTCCCCACCCCCCAAACACAAAAGGGTTGTTTTTTCCAGGTAACAGTGATTTTCAAAATCTCCTCAAGCTGTTTCTAATGTTATAGTGGATATGATTTCAATAAATGAGAAAGGCTGCCATGCCTGAGTGCATGTATTGTAAGTGTTGTGACATACTATTGTTTTGCTAAAAGATTACAAAATCAATGCTTTATGAAAACATTATCATATTTTAAAGCAAAATCCATCCAATTATTTCTTACTTTCATTCCCTGAGCTCCCTTTTATTCACAAGATGCAGGAACGTCCCTAAGGTAGAACATCCACTTGGGTTGTAACCAAAGATCTCACAGGACAGCTTCAGTGCCAATAGAGCAGAGAAGCGCCTTTCTGTTTTTCCTTAGCTCCCAAGATATTTCAACTGGCTGAAAATGATGAGAGAATAAACGACAGGCAGGCTGACCTGACTGGGTTCTGGGAAAACAAGGAGAAGAGTTAACCAAAGGTTTACAAAGAAAGAATCAGGCATGTTACAAGCAGTGGATGCCAGTCTGTACGGCTGGATGCAAAGCAGATATTTTAAAAAAGTCTTTTTTCTCAGGATGAAAGGTCTGGTAGAGAATGGCATACATGTTAATGCAGTTTACTTGGGTCTTGCCAAAGCATTTCATTTCAGGGGATATGTTGGTATGATTAAAAAGCATGCATTGTATGGAATTAAAAGGATGCACTGTGGAAGAACTTAAAGCTGGCTCAGTGACAGATTGCAAAGTGGTGAGAGTAACGAGCGGAACTATTTCCAGCAGATTCCCACAAGGATCAGTTCCTGGTACAACATCGTTTAGTATTTTCATCACGTGTCCAAACAATGATGTAAAATTGGTCCCAAGATGGCTGGGGGCTGGAGCACTTACCGTGTAGGAAATGGTTGGTGAGCTGGACTTGTTCAGCAAGGAGAAGACAAGGTTTCAAGGAAAGTAAACAGCCTATGAAGAGGTTACAAAGAAAGCAGAGCCAGGCTCTTTATAGAGGTTTGTGGGAAGAGAATAAGAAACCATGACACAAATTGAAAGAGGGAAAGTTTCAACTGTATATAAGAAAAAAGAAATTGCTGTGAGGATACTCAGGCATTGGATCAGGATGGCTAGGGGGTTATGAAATCTCTTTCCTTGGAGGTATTTCAGATCTGACTGGGTGAAGCCTGGAACCTCCTTACCTGAATTCAATTTTGACCTTGTTTTGAGCAGAAACTCGACTAGACAACTTCCCAAGGTCTGTCTGGTGTTGGAAGGAACGTAATTTGGTTGATTCTGCCTGGAGAGTGATTTGGGAATCCTGTTGGATAATTACTTCAACATATGCTGTAATATAAGGCTACAGGGAAAAGCAATGGCTGGAGGCTATTTGGTTACTGCTGTTAAGCAGCCCCACACAAAACCTGCCACCTTTGCAGAGTGGAATTCCTAAAACAGAAGTAGCCAGAAGCAAGTGACCATCACTCCCTCAGGTACAGCCTGTGAAGTCTTGCACTGCTGCCCAATGGAGCTCTCCTGCATCTCCTGAGCTGCTGCTTTAGCTGTGTAAGTGGAGAGAAGGACAGCTAGGACTTGGATTTTTTCCTGCCCATGCTACGCAGCATTTCAGAGGGATGTTTGTATCGCTCAGTGTTATAGCAGAGCAAAAAGGCATTCAGTACTGGGATGAGACGGAGTACTCAGGAGCTTTCAGGCAAAGGTATAGCAAGATTCAAAAACTAGAAGACTTAAGTTAGACAATTTGAAATTCTAAATAAAAATAAAGTTTAAAATTGCCAAAGCTTCTCTGGAGTGAAGTGTAATTCTCCTTTGTTGCCAGTCAAAAGTACTGCTCATACTTTATTTCAGAGTAGGTGGCCAGCATAGATGTGTGTTGGATCATGACTCAAGTGACCAGGATTTGCAGGCAGGCTCTCACTGTTCTCTTCTTTAAGCACTTTTCTTTTACTGCCCAACTTGGAGTTGTTCTTCAGTATTTATGAATGGCAGAAACCTTTTAGACAACTCTACATCAATACAGAAAGTCTTCTTGCAGCAGCTGAGGGAGTAGTGTACATTGCTGACCACACACAAATGTAGTCAGAGGTTACATGAACAGCATCAGCACAGCTGTGCTGGAGCAGCAGGACCCTGACCTGTATTGCTGACTAACAGTCAGTAGATAAACTCATCTGACCATGGATAACAACCATCCTGGTGTGTTTTGCTGCACTTGCTTGTTAGCCGAGATCCATTAAGATGAATTATCCAGAGCTGTGTGTTGTAGAAATGCCATTATGATAAAGTTCACAGCCTCAGATAAATTCAAATCCCTTGTTTTTAAATAGAAATCATAGTTGTACTTTTTTTCTATTATGTGAAATCCCCAACCCTGATGTCATTTGAGGAGAGTTTTTTTTAAGCTATACCCTAAGAGATGCAACTATTGATTCATTGCTGGTTTGGGTTTTGACACCAGAGGACTTTGATGACCTGCTAGATTCTGACTCCTTTGTTTCTCCAATAATGACAGATCTGAAAAAATAGATTTGTAATATAATTTTTGACTTTAGTAATTTCTTACATTCTAAATTTGTACTGAGGACTAACTTTATATTCATAGGCGACATAATTTTGTGGGGTTTTTTTCCCCAAGGAGGAAATGTGCTTTGTTTTAGCAGTTTCATACACAAAAATACACATTGATAAGAAGTCTCTAAACAGATGATGTAGCGATTCCCTGATCACTTTAGAAAAGGCCGACAGAAATACATATCACTATGTTGAAAGATTTGGAAGGAGTGGTATAATTTTCATAATACAGTTAACTCATTTCCAAACTGCTTTTGACAAAAGTATCAAAGAGTATACGTTATATATAATAAAATAAATAAATAAAATTTAAAAAATTAAATAAAAGAAATTAAAGTGTTTCTTTCCTTTTATGGAAAACCAACAGCTAAAAAAGAAAAAGGAGGAACAAATGCCGTTCTTGCAAAATGTAATTCTATACTGCTCTGTTGTATGTGGATGTATGTAAAGTGTGCTGGATTTTCACACATACTGCAAAATAAACAAGCCATTACACACCAACATATTATTAATCCAGGAAGAGTAAGATAAAGGTTACTTCATTTTCTGTGTACCCTGGCTGCACACACGTGGAACACAGTCTGCTGGATCAATTACCTCTTGGGTGCATAACCCCTCCCCAACAACTGATTTTTTCATACCTTTACTTATTTAGCAGCAGGAAAAGGACAAGGACAGCCAGGCACAACGGCATCCAAAGGGCAGCATCTTCAGATGCACGGACAGAGCCAAGGACAGAGTGCTGGAAAATGCAAGGTAGATGAGGACAGCAGTGATGGCATTGAAAACATGATCGTCATACACTTGACAGGAGGTGGCAATATCATCTGTATCACACATGATGCTTTCACTCTACCATTAATCTCTTTAAAAAAATTAATTACAAACGTTCTTTACATAAGTCAGACAGTTTCTGTTTCAATAGCAGGGAACAGTGTGCCTTAGTTTTCCCTCTGTCATGCCGAGCCTACCGTCCTTTTGTGTTTTCTCTGTGGAGGATTTTTGTGACAATATCCAGTTGCCTTAACACCTTTTGCTCTGCCCTTATCCTTCAGTGGAGTGGCAAAAGTTTTTCAGATTCCCGTTACACATAGCCCACTGACCATCTCCTATTACCACCTTAATGAGAAATCACTTGGTGAAAGGTGATTAAGTTGTTGCAATCCAGCACAAGGTTAGAAGCTCATTATGCTACTTCTCGCTCCAATATTAAGCAAAAGTGATAAGCCACGAGTCTTAGCTGATATGAATCAATGCATTTCTGCTATTTCAATAGTGTTGCCTTGGTTTACATGACATTGCAGCTTAAAAGCATTTACCATCAGGTTAATTTAGATCCCAGCCTTTGGTTAAAGTGGGTTTCTGTGTGCCACCAATTTAAAACAGAAACTTGGGATAATAAATGAATTTTTTTTTCTATTCTATGTTATTGTTTTAGTCATCATGGATGGGATGCCTTAAAGATAAATAAGCTGTGGGGTTTGGGTAGCACTCATGATGCAAGATTTTGGTTTCTGTTTCCCCTCAGAGCACTGAGGTTTCCTGTAAAGCTACTCTGACTCTGGATTTATGTACCATTTGCAGAGGAGGATCTATCCACTTAAAGCTTCCAGTTTAGGCTTTGCCGAGTCAGTTTTATACATCAGGCTGTTTAAAAAAAAAAGAAAGAAAAAAGGGAAAAAAGGAAAGCAAAAAAGGCAAAAGTTAGCTTCAAATACGAGTCCAGAGGAAGCTCACTGCTTCTTAAACAGTTTTTGTTCTCTTACCACATCAGGTCTCTGCTGTGATTTGTTTCCACTAAACCACAAGCACTCTGTGCAGCCATCCTGTTAGGGTTGTGGATTTCAAGGCAATCACCCAAAGAAGAGTCATAGAACAGAGCAGACTCAAGTAAGCTCTTGCAGCACCTTCGTAAACAGAAAAAAGCCAAAAGGAACTGCAAAACTGGTGTGAAAAAAAGGCCAGCAGTGTGATTCAGGACATACCACTTGGGGCAAATGATACCATTGCTGTACTTAGGTTTGGAAAAAAATGTCCTGAAAAGTTCTCTTGCTAACACATACTCTATTTTAGTTCCGGGACTCATCCTCTAATGTCATATATATTCTAAGTAGTAAAAGAACCACCTGATGTCCAGCTTCATTTCAGGGAAAGGGAGGGCATAGGTATGATGGGCACTGGAAGACAAGTTTGGATGTACTCAGATTACTGGGGGATAGTTCAGAGGAGAGACACCTTGAAAGGTCAGTGTCAGGAATGCAGCATGCTAATGATGCTAATGATATAAAAAACATGCAGGATAGTTAGGTCTTGATTTGGTGAAGAACTTATGTACATGTTGTACTTGAACCACCTGAGCAGCTGTATTCATTTCAGACAGGTGACCCACATGCCTACAGCCAAACTTACACCTCATCAGACAGGAGCTCCAAGCATTGCACAACTATACAAAACTGATTTTTCTTGGCCTTTATCCACATTCTTTGAATACAAAGATTAGTGCATCTTCCTCTTACAAAACTGCCTTCTGCTGGTGGTCATTCTGATTCATGGAAAACGTTTCCCAAAGGATTTAATAGCTCCTTTTCCCCAAAACACACACATAATATTTGTCTGTATCTCATCCTCAAAAAATGAACTAAAATTCTGTGCCCCTATTCTCTCATATCCAAAAGGAAAATATTGCCTGAGAAAACAAAAACAGTAAAGTTTTACTTTTTTTCCTTCTTTTTTTTTTTTAACAGGACAGAATTTATTTTTCAGCTTATGACAATTGACAATGTTCCAGAAAAACTCAAATCTTGCTGTTTTGAGATCTTACACTGATTGTAACTTATGTCATAGGCCCTTTTAGCACCAGAGACATCATTGTGGCTTAGTAATCCCTCAGAGAATTCCTTCCAACAAATATAGATTGTCATCCTGATGAGAAAAAGCCTTTCCCCTAAAACTGTTTATCATCTGAGAATAAATAGCAATGAAAAGAATGGCTTTTCGAGACTTTAGAGGAAAATATTGCTACAAGCACTGTATATAAGACACTTACCCTTTCCAGTGTCTTACAGTCATCTGAATGTCAATTAAAAAAAAAGAAGATAAAGTTGTAATGCTGTATCAACAGGCAGCTGTCCTAGTGGGCACTGGGAACACAGAATGACTCGCATTGCTGAGCAGTGCAGTCATTGCCAAAGAATGATGAGCTCACATTTCATTCCGATTCACAGGGCTGGTGCAGTCAGACTGTGAGGCTCACCGCTGACGCCCCTCCCTCCCTGCCCCGACACCAGATCTGGCTCGTTAACATGTCTGGAATGAGTGCCAGCCCACCTCTCCGCTGGCAAGCACAAGGGGCATACTTGGATTCCCAGGTTGGAAGATTATCTCATTCAAGCACAGTTCTCCCAAAGATATATAAGCAAAGTGAGTGTGGTGGTCCCTGCAGAGCTGGTCTGAGCCCTTGGGAGTTTCAGCCACACAGGCTGTCCAGGAGCACAACCTTTAAACACCAGCAAATATGACAATGATGATGAAAGTAGAAGAGCTGGTAGGTACAACCTTCTTTTATTTACTCACAATTACTTTTCTTTCTAGACTGCCATAACACTAAGGTAGAGAAAGACTACCTTTCTGGATCACTGATTTAGCAGGTTACCAGCACTGCTGTGCTGTAGGTGGAAACCCTTATATACTGTTACTTATGCTCTTATATTTTCATTTTAACCTTTCTTTGGGAAATGGGCTCACCATGGATACAGCTACAGAGGTTTTGGGATTCTCCATCAGAGCGCAGTTCACTAGGAAGAAGAGACTGACCACTGATTTAGCTGTTTAATTGCCTTCATCCTTGACTTTAATTTTTTTTTTTTAGGAGCTGATTTTATGATCACACTAAGTAGTTCCAGTCTACTAGGGAATGAGAGAAAGTATTAATGCAGGGAAACTGAAGTATTTTATAATATTAAACAAACAATTTAGTAATAGTTTTGTTTTCTAATAATAAACTAACTGTTCCTATAACCACTGCTGTTCATGATGTAAATGAGCCTTTGAAAAATAATGTTTAAACCACACCACAACTAATGGGACATTCCACTGCAGGGTTTAGATTGTCTGATCTTATTGAGAAACTGGGAAAACAAGAATGATCCAGTAAAACACAACTTCTAGATGGCTATGTTGAGATACAACTGCCATAAAGCTTAACTAGTTATGCTGTCTTAAGTTCTTTGGCAAACGTTATCTCTTTGTGCAACTTAATTTGGCATCAGAAATATTTCTGAAAGCTATGGAAAGCTGTGCTGCTGCACAGTGCCACAAAGCTTCTGCATAGAAAAAACCTTCTGCTATTCTGCTGTAAATGGGACTTTGGTACTGACAGTGATGGGTAAAACCAGCCTTGAAATGACACAGCAAGCTGATTAAACTGCATGTTTCAACAAAGCTGGAAGGTCCTAATGGACACTACCTGCTCAGTTCCAGTACTCAACACTCGCATGGTGAGGGTGGCTGGTTGGGGTGGATCTTTCCACAACTGCCTTTCACAGCCTTCTGATGAGTCTGACGCAGGCGGCAAGTGAACAAATAAGAAAACCCTGAACCAAAAGGATGCTCTTCCCAACCCCCTGGCTCTTGTTGATACAGCAGCACCTCAGCTGCAGCCAGGCAGGTAGTCAGACCGTGAGTTGGCTTCATGCACCTTGATCCAAGACCTGAAGATGGCAAGTGTGGGTTGGTGTGAGGTTTTGGGAGATCTGCCATGAAGCAAGATTGCTCTAGCCATTTGCACACACAGCTGACCCAAGCACAGGAGGAATGATGTCTGCACCCACTGTGTCACACATCCCAAGAGCAGGATAGGAATGAGGTGCACCCTGGGAATCCATGTTCCCAGGTGATGGTAACCACAGTCATGAAACTGCTGATTATATTAAATCATGTTTGCATTTACAGGTGACTGGGAAGAAAGCTGATGATAAAGAGACTGGCAGCTTTCTCCCTGAGGACTTCAAAAATGGAGAGTATGAAGCTGCTGTGAGATTAGAGAAGCAGGATGACCTAAAGACAGTCTCTGAGCACTCACTGACACGAGGTGATCTGACTTACGAGAAGGAGAAAACCTTAGAAGCAGAGGTAGGCTCTTGGGTTTTCTGCTCAGATGTTTTATCATCTTGTGTGCGTTTCCTGCTGCAGTCCTTGAAGTTTTGCCTCTTTCTAAGTTGGAAATACATGCATGGTGAACTAGATAAACTCCTTTGGGAGATCACTACCAAAGGAGGTTGGTCTAAAGTCCCCTGAAGACCATGGAGATCTGCTGACTTCTGTAGCCAATGGGTGCAGGCAGTAACACTTTGAGGCAGAACCCAAAACACCCCCTATAATGTCTGACTGAAACCGCAGGGGTTCCCTCCTGCCCAGTCATCTCTGCCAGCTAATTCTTTGTTATCTATGGGTTTTTGCTGTACAAAAAACCATAGATAACAAAGAATTTCTCATACACTTAGTAACTTATTCTAACGGTCAATTAGCCCTACCTGCAAATAATAATAATAATGATGGTGAAGACAGCTTATTTCAAAGTTCATCCAGTCTTAACTGAATTCAGCTGAATAGTAATACATGCTGTCCTGCACTGAAAAGGAAGAGGTGGTCACACTCAGTTCAACTTGTTTGCTTCCCTGATTTTTTTCAGCTGAAGAAGAAGAAACTAGAGGGGAGGACAAAACTTGAAAACTTGGAGGATCTTGAAAAAATTATTCAGTTGAAGAAGAAGAAAAAATGCAAGAAAGTGAAAGTGCCCATTTTAAAGGAACCGGAACCAGAAGCTATTGTAAGTTACTTAAAAGTACCTTGTTCTGGAGTGATGGGGGTTTGTGCCAAACACATTTATGCCCTCTGTTTTCTTTCCATCAGACAGGACCGGTTGATATCCCCACATTCTTTAAAGCTGCACTGGAGAATAAGTTGCCAGTAATTGAAAAATACCTGTCGGACAAAGGGGATCCAAATGTCTGTGATGAGGTACAATCTTCCTTCCTAATGCAAAGCCTGCTACAGAAGAGGGGTTATTACAAAATAGAAATAACTTTTACCTCAAGGTTTTGTAGCTTCTATCCTTATGAGGAGAAAAAAGGGGCAGTGGGGTAGAAGTAAATACAAGCTAAAGGTTTTGTACACCAAGTTTTCTAGTGATAACCAGGCCACTGAGAACCTTCAAAGTCCTATTACCTCTAAAGAATCTTTAAAAGAAAGCTGTTGGTGCCCAGGAAACCCTGATTTTCAATAATAGGTGATCTTCCAAAGCTACAGATGAGGAGAAACTTGTCTGCAGACAGACAGACATAACTGATGCTGCCTGCCCTCATATTCCATAATGCATAAGCTGCATTTGCGAAATGCATCATAGCATGGTGGATGTGCAACTCAACAGGCACCATACTGAATTTGAATGCCATACTGCAGATACTTCTCACATCCTTTAAAATTCTGGGTAGGAAGCTCTCGGCTATCAGGTTGCTATAAACATTTAGCAGATTTCAGGTGTCAAAAGTATTAGCTCTTAAAAATGAATCAGCATAGAGTATGTATTTGCCGTCCACCTGGGGAGGAGGGGAGAAAACATTTAAAGATATCCTTGTGTAAGGTGTAATGTCTGACCTGGTACTGTTTTAATTGCCAGTACAAACGCACTGCACTGCACAGGGCATGCTCTGAAGGACATCTAGAGGTGGTGAAGAAGTTGGTGGAAGCTGGAGCCCGGCTTGAACAGAAAGACATGGTACGCACATCCACTCACACCTCTTTCCAAAAACTGCTCATTATTTTGTAAGTGACAAGAGAAGCTCTTACAGAAGTGCTTTTTAGAGACAAGGAGTATTAAAAGACCTTACAAGGTCTTGTAAGTTTATCCTTATAATAGCGCTGTTCACAAGAGGTTTCAGGTGGAGTTGTCTGCCTCGCTTTGCCCAAATGGTTGCTGGAAAACACAGGAAGTGGAGGAACATGCTGGCCAGTAGTGCCACAAACAACAAAGCCTAACTTAGGGTAGGAGAGCTGAGGCCAGGCTGCCACTTCAGCCTGAGAGCAGGTGCTGGAGATACCACTGTCCCACACATGTATCCAGGGCTCACTGCAATGCGCACATTCTACACCAGGATTTCAAGGCTAGATCGGGAGAGCCTCCTGCTCCTCTGGAATGCCATCCACAGGGCTTGCTGACTATCAACAGCTTCTGCAGCTGTTTTTTTACTTCTCTGCTCCTACCTCTTTGTCCCTCAGTTGGCACTGGCCAGCCTTGCTCTCCCCACACTTAACCCAGCAGTGCTCATGGAGGGTGTGAGAAGCAGGATAAACAACAGGCAGAGTAGGACAATTCCACTCCTTCCAGCAGAGCTCAGGGCAGAGAAATTGAATCTTGTAGAAGAAAAGGGTTCTAATTCACTTTGCAGACCTGCATAAGTTGTGTGTTTGTTTTTTAAAAAGAACCATTCTTTCTCTTGAGCTTCATTTTCTATGCATTTTAGAACCCAAAAGGCATTGCATTAAAAATATTAACTAACATATACCAGCCACATACCTGCCAAAGGCAGCTTCTAAGGTCACAAAATAGACAAAACACATCCTTTTTCACAGCAGTGTTGCCAAGATCTCTGTGTTTAGGAGCAATACATAGCAAGCATAAACAGTGAAAGTCACAGTACTGCAGAAATTAGTGCAAAATAAGGAAAGCTGTTACTTAGAAACAATTCAGTCATCACAGTGTAGTCCTTTAGGTTACATTGCATAAAAATTATTTTGGATTAATTTAGAAATTTGATCAAAATAATTTAATTTTTTACATATAATGATGTATTAATTTACTTTTTCCTACTGAAGCTTCATTCTACAGCTCTGCACTGGGCATGCCGGGGAGGTAGCCTGGACGTTCTGAAATTCTTACTGGACAAAGGGATAAACATAAATGCAAGAGACAAGGTATGCACTTCTGGGACTCTGCAGCTTTTTTAATTGGAGATGAAAAGTTTACCCTTACTCCCAGCAGATAATTTTGAGCAGCTGTTTTTGAAGCAGTTTGTATCTGTTCCATGCCACTGACAGTTTCCTCTCCTCATCCCTCAGCTGCTCAGCACCCCTTTGCACGTGGCTGTGAGAACAGGTCGGTATGACTGTGGGGAACACCTCATTGCCTGTGAAGCAGATCTCAACGCCAGAGACAGAGTAAGTACCAACAACCTCTTACCTGTCAGCTACCAGGTAGCATCAAGCTGCTGTCTGCCTTGGTAGTTCCACTGGCCTGTAAAAACCCCTGACTGTGCAGCTGGGGCTGGACTGTGGTGCTGGACTGCTGGGACTGATGCTGTGGTCCATGTCCTGTGCCTCCAGGAGGGAGACACTCCGATGCACGACGCCGTGAGGCTGAACCGCTACAAAATGATCAGGCTTCTGATTCTGCATGGAGCAGATCTAACTCTGAAGAACTGTGTAAGTAATAGCACAAAAATGAAGTAATTAAAAATGCTTTAAAATAAGTTTCCCATCATAGCAGTTCCATAGGTTTCAAGGCTGAGAGAGACTATTGTGAAGAGACTTAATTAGATCACTTCAGAGCTAACTAAAGCAGAGCTGAGACAGGGGAAGTGTAACTTGGGGGAGGTCAGGGAAAAAGAGAAAAATCCAGTACCTCTTTCAAAACCAGAAAGCATCAGTTGCCACTTAAACAACATCACATCTTTCTATGATTTATCTTAATTACTTTTATATATTGAGAAGATATGATAGACATTTGCTTTGCACTACTCCTGGGCTTCAACCACCACTGAGACAACAATGATAGCACCTTGTCAGAGAAATCTACTTTCTGTTAAGCCCATAGTTGATGGCCAGCCCCAGCACTACATCTGGATGATTGGCTGTTAACTTTATCATTGGGCAACAAATCCCTGGGGCTCAGCAGAACTCAAATTCAAGAAGCCCCACACCTGACTGCTTACAGCTGCTGCAGCTGCAGCAGCAGCATCCTTGGAGCTCTGTGACCACTTATTAAAATATAGCACATGATACACTCTTTCCCAAATCGAAACCAAGAAGCATGGGGTTTACCATTGCCAGTCAATGTTTTTGATTAGCAATCAATCAAAACTTCAGGGGACAAGAAAACAGTCACTGAAGCACTCTGCACTCCCTACTCTCTGCCCACCTCCCTGAACTGGGGCCAGTCCTGTCATTATCCCTCAGCAGGGTATGACAGTGATGGAAGGTACAGCCCCAAAGGCCAGACTTGCTCTCTCAGACTTTGTCTGCACACAAAAGTTGGTCTTATTTAAGTCCTGTGGTTCATGCCCAAATTAAACCAGTACAAACTCTCACCTGAATTCTGAAATAAACAGAAGAGCATTGTACTGAGGGTTCACTTAAATATATTTCTAATCAGTTGAAATGAGAACAAAATAAACATCTGCATGCTCTGCTAGTCACAGTATTTACCATTATGATTAGACTCACTGAAACCCAATGAGATTTCATCACAAGTATGAACAGGACTCCATAGAGCAAAAGTACTCTGATCTTAGGGAGTGAGACAGTCTTGAGCCTGTGTGTGCAGAAGGGTCTCAGAACAGGCAGATGCACCAAACAAGTACCTAGGAAAGAACAAGGGCTTGGTCATCACTGGATGAAATTAAATTATGCTTCCTCTGCTTTTTTAACCAGCAAGGGAAAACCCCTATGGATCTGGTCCTTCAGTGGCAGAATGGCACCAAAGAGATATTCAACAGCCTGAAAGACAATTCCAAAAAGAGGGTCCACCTAGGCAAATTCTGAAGAGAGAAACCGGACTGCTCTCTTTTCACTGCTTTGAAATGCTTCACATGAACCTGGATGAAAATGGCCTTCAACATGGTATTTTTCTTGAAAATATTTATGGCACTGCGTTAGTCGAGATAACTTCACTGAAAACTGCAAAAAAACTCAAACAAACTGTGAAGAAATTTTAAAAGACAGGTTATGTTAAAATTCCACTGGTTCTAAAATGGCTTTATTTATTTCTATTTATTATTTATTTATTTAAAAGTAATTTTTAATGATTCTCAGTATTATTTAAGCGCCTTTTTTATAGAGCTTTATATCTTAATGCAATCTTTGCCAGCAAGATAAATCCTTTTGTCTTAAATGGCAGTATTTCTGACTAATTAGCAACTTTCATCAAGCCTTCCATTAGCTTTAAATAGCAAATACTTGCAATGTTGCCTTGTCTCTGCTGAATTCTCACTATTAAAATAATCTGTGAAATGAACGGTGATATGTGGAAGAGCAATGGAAGAAGGTATACTGAGGTGTCAAGTGGATTTAAAGAAGTAGTTGAGTAATGGTGTTTACACAGGGTTTGGCAATCATGGTTGATAAACAGCTCGAGGACAGAGCTCCAACCATCACGTAACCACTTGGACTGGAGGATTTAGATGTAATGTTGTGAAGGTGAGAGGAGACAGTACCAGAAATGTGAATTTTTTCAAAGCTAGACTACTATGATGTAAGATGATTGAAGAATACAAAATCAGATTATGTATATTTGTAAATTTGTACTGCTTTTTCTGTACATTTTGAACTGATTCATTTCAGATTAAATAAATAGAGTGATTCTTTTTATTTGCTGGAGTTCATGATGGAGCAGTGAGTGTGCATGGGGTAATTTTGTCTCTCTTTACAGGAAGTTCCCGTCCTGGCCTCTAAAATTCTTAAAAATTTGAAAAACAAGTCTCAGTTGCCTAGAGCAGCCAGTCCTTGAGCCACCTCCTTGCCATTGTTAGATAAATTCCATCTCTTACTTATTTTAATGAAGGCAAATATGAAAGTAGAAAGGCAGTACTTAAGTTAATAGTAAAACAAAGTTACAGTTTTATTACTAAGTTCATTTTAAAAAAATCTCATTTCTAAACAAGTCAGTACTTACTACATGTGGGGCAGCTCCAGTTACTCAAGCCAAGGGAGATGCCAAGTCCTGTTGGGAAAAGCAGACGCTTCTCCCTTTGCTTTAGCAGAAGCAGGACAACCGTCACACTTGCTGCCAGCCAGGGCACCACATCCCATTTCATAGAATCGTGGAACAATTTGGGCTGGAAGGGATTAAAGGTCATCTAGTCCAACCCTCTGCAATGAGCAGGGATATCTTCAACTAAGACCAGGCTGCTCAGAGTTCCATCCAGCCTGACCTTGAATTTTTCCAGGGATGGGGCATTTACCACCTCTGCAGGCAACTTGTGCCCATGTTTCACCACTTCATTGTAAAACACTTCTTCCCTATATTCAATCTAAATCAACCCTCTATTAGTTTAAACCCATTATCCCCTGTCCTATCACACTAGGCCTTGATAAAAATTCTGGTGACACCTCTCTGAAAGGCCCCAGTAAGGTGTCGCCACAACCTTTTCTTCAGGCTGAACCGCAGCTCTCTCAGCATCTCCTTATCAAAGTGCTCCAGTCCCCTGATACCTTTGTAGCCCTCTCTGAACCCACTCCAACAGGTCCATGTTCTTCCTGTGCTGAGGACCCCCCAGCAGGATATAGCGCTGCAGGTGGGAGAGAGCAGAGCAGAGGAGCATTACATGCTGCATTCAGCTAAAATCCTAATGCTCTGCAGCATGGCCTGCCAGACAAATATGCCAGAGGCTCTCACACACCTTCACCAACAGGTGTCAGCTGGCTGTACAGTCAAGCCAAAGCAATGTACTGGGCAACATCCTGAGATGGGCTCAGGAGTGGACAGCAATTAATAGTTGTTACTGGTGTGCCAATTTTGGAGTCAATGTACAGAAACTCCACAAAGGAGCAAGCAAAAGAACCACCTATTCTGTCTGCAGCCAGCTACACTATACTGAAGCCAACAGCTTTAGGCAGATTAGACTTTTCTCCCACAAGCACTATAACTCACCCATGTCACCTTGCTAACCATAAGCTTTATTTGTGAACACATCCTTCTCCATAAAAATTACGGCACACCTCTGCTAGCTGCCCTTCTCTGCAAGCCACTACTTCACTACTTGCTCTTGCACAATTACCCAGATCCTGGGAGCATGCCTTGCAGGAAACAGAAATGACATCACTGCTGGCTAACTCAGTCTATCATCTAACCAAGAAGCAGTTCCACCGATGATTCAGGTACCAAAGTGTTCAAAGCAATGTGCTTCAGGAAATGGGGGGAGAAAAAACTTTTCAATAGGCTCCTGAAACACTGTATCTACTTAAAGGGCAAAGAGGCAGACACTAATTTTTTTAAATCAAATCAAATGGCAAGTAGTATCTCAAGTACTCAAAAGCCTCTTTCTATATGCTACTTGCCAAACAACTTCTGTCATGCTCAAAGTAGGTGATTCTCTGGCCAAGGCAAGACAGAAAAATTGCACCAAACACATTTTGCTTCTTCTCTAGTTGGAGCATTATTTTGGAGGTAAGTACATAAATGACAAACTACAGTATGCATATATATAGATTACTTCTCAATACCTATAATAAAATGAACTCATGAAGTCAGCAAACAAAATAATCACATAAAGAAAAAATATTTAATTATTTGTTGGATGAAGCAAAGCTGTTGTGACTTACACTAGAATTATATAGAACTTGTTAAGTCTATTGAGAATTTCAACTGATCTGCTCAGCCCAATATTTTATGTGTTATGACTTCCTCTTGATGTGAGACGCAAATAGAGAACTGGAATATTTGCACTAAAGCTGGCTCAGGTATGTTGAGTAGAGTAGCTTACATAATTTTTATGTTAGTTTAATCAAAAGAAAAACTTCAGTCAACATTTGGAAGAGCTCTGAAAATGCTCTGCTGATTATCTGTTATGATTGTTTTTTTGACAGCCAGATTAGGTACTGAGTCATTAGAAGAAGGAAGGGGAAGAGGCAGCAAAATGAACACGTGCAAAGACAAGTCCAGAACAAGATATAAAAAATAGGAAATGATGCAGTAAAGATGATGTGACATGGAGACTGCTTAGGCCTAGGTGAGACAGCTGCTACACTGCAACCAAAACACTGCAAAAGCTGCTACACTGCAACCATAAGCACACATTCAGGGTAACCTTGAGCTCTTCCCTTCCATCTCTGGTTAACCATCTAATGTTACTGTTTGGCTTTAAATGCTGCAGGACATAGATTGCCTTTGGGATCTATATCTGGCAAGTCAGGTCAGTCATTCCTACTGTAACACAAATCCACGATACTTGCTATCACTACAGTCACTGATTGCAAAACGGAATGGGAAAGAGATTTTTTTTTTCACTGCACTATTATTTCTTCACAGGCCTCTTAAGGTGAATTTCATCTACTGGCTTTCAGTTGTACAAATACACACTTAAAACTTAAGAAACCCCTACAGCTAGGCTATGTAGACATGCATTCTTCAAAACATTTTTAATAAAAAAGGAATGTGCATATACAAGTGAAAATTTCCACGTTAGAAATTTTGAGTTTGCACTAATTCCAGGAGACCTAAGGCAGGGTGAAGAGTCAGTCTCTTGACCTAGGCCAGAAGCCCAGCATGACCTTTCAGATGTGGTAAACTACCATTCAGCAGCTTTCCTTCACACAGCTTTCCTCACTTGAACACGGCAAGAATAATTCTTCTCCAGGCTAAACAAAGTAGTAAGGGAGGAATTAGGTTGGCTGGAAGGTGGAGGAAGACTCAACACTGGGTAAACAAGAGGCTCCTGTTGATAGTTGTTTCAGTCCTCATGCTTGAGTCTTAGCTTTTTTGCAGGCAGGCACTGTTGTTTCTTCCTCCTCAACCTTGCGAGGTTTCTTCACTGTGTACACCACCCCACAGGCAGTCTTCCGAGTTTCTGAAATACACAGGCAGAAACTGCAGTACCTCAAATAAAATGGCACTAATGCACTTAAAGCATACTCTGTTCAGGTGTCCATGCCCCAAAGCACAGCTCAACATGTTGAACAGCCACGCAGTCAGCACACACAGCAGGGAAGCAACCTGGACAGGCAGGAGCTGGGGATTCACTGCATTATGGAGTAGGGAAACTATCCAGGGAAGTGCAGTGGTGGATGCAGAATTACAGCAAGAAGGAAAACTGATGTCTACATAAGCTGAGGGGCTGTAGAGACACAAAACCATAGGAAATCAGGCTTAATTAGTTCAATCATCACAGAAGGACACATTCTTGAAGCACTTAGCAAAAAATACTGTTCTTAAAAAGTATGAAAAAATGCATTCACATACTCCAGGACTCTTGGACTGTGCTGGCACAGCTATATCGGCAGAGGATCCCCTACAAACCCAATAAGTGGCTTTATGGTATTCAAGAATTTTATTTACGGAACCCTCAAAATTACCACAAAACACTAGTGTGTTATGTTACCAAAATCCTTACATTTGCCAAACAACCTAGTAAGCCCAATCCAATTTCATGACCACTGATGGGAAGATTCTCTGCAAAACCTGAAGGTAGAAGAAATTTCCTACAAATAGTCTGTTAGCAAAGAGACTCTGAAAGAACCTTGCCAAAATATATTGACTTATTCTGGGATAGAATTCTTTATGGGATAGGGAAATGGCATCTGCTATTCAATTTCACAGATAAGATAGATAGGTAAGATAGACAACAGTCTTGAGAAATTCCACATAAGCTTGACAAAAATTCTTTCAACACAGACTATGTCTCTGTGTAGATGAGTAGCTGGCTGGAGGAGGACCCTGCTCACAGGAACACCCTCACCAAGAGACCAAAGCTACCTGTTGTGAATTACAGCAGGTTCAGGGTCCAACTCTTCTGAAACAAGAGACGCAACCCAAATCCTACTGAGCATTTGCAACTTAAAGCAACTTGAGTTTCTGGGAAAGTGACTAGAAATCGTACCTACCCAACAAACCTTGGCAGAGGTTGAAATTAAGAGCTAGATATGACTACTCAGTCACAAAGTTAAACTGCCATCAGAATAAACAACAAAAATCAAGAAACACTAAGGACCTGTTCTGAAACGGGATAGTTTCACTATGAAGCAGAGCAGGCAGGTCCCTATTTTGGCTAAACATTTATGACTTGTTAACGTGGTTAAGTGAGTACTCCAGCACAGATAACACCACCAGTTCAGCCATTGATTTACTAAGGTGGCAACATGGGAAAATAAAACACCCTTGCCCCACAAGCTCCTCTTCATTTATTGAACAAGGGAGCTAAAACTCCATCTGACTTGCTCTGTAAGGTCCCAGACCTTGTGGAAAATATGCATTGAGAGGAACTCAGTTTAACAAATGCTCATGTTACTTAGAAGAGTTTGCAAGTGCTCACCTCCATGAAGCATGGTGGCTCTGCAGTTGGTGGACACGGCTGCCTTTGCTTCACTTTCCGACAGGCCAAACAGCAAACCTCTGTCACCATTACTCAGGATCAAAATGCACAGAAAGGAACAAACAGAATAGAGAAGTCTCTCTGCACGTAGGTTTGCTTACTCTACAAATAACTTGGAATTAGCAAAGCTGTAACTCAAAGTGACATTTTGCATAAGGTTACCCAGAGGCAGGGAACTGAGGCACCCAGTTCTCCTGGCCGCAGCTCCCCAGCAGCCCTCCTGGAAAGCTCCTGGCAATGTTGCTTTTTACCAGACAAGAAGCAGTACTCTTGAAAATAAAAGTCTGTCAGTGCAGGAATATTTTAGATATACATAATCAAGTAAAAAAAAAAATCTCATGGAAAATTTCAGTTTTGGGGAAAGGGCACTGTCTGATACAAAAGCATTGTGCTGGAAAGTTTCCAGCCACCTTCTGCAGGAATGACACCAGATTAGGTATATTAATTTGAGTTGAGCCTGACTGCTCCTTTTAAGAGGGAAGAAAATGTTGTGCATAAAATCCTTCCAGGCTGCACACCCTCCCACACAGTTCTCACGACACAGAGCATGCTCCTTCCCTTTGAGGGACAGTCCAGAGATGTGCTTGTGGGGTGGGGAAGGGAGAGTAATAAAAATGTATATGAAGGGAAGAAAAGACGTTCTCCTTGGTTTCTAGAATACAACCACTTATTTAACATTACATATGTAACTAAGAACTACAAAATTCAGAACAGAAGTAATCAGCACTCAATAGGAACTTCTAATTTTACATAAATATAATTTAATAGCTTCTACTACCAAAGATGTGGCAGTTTGGAGATCTTAAGTAATGATTTCTTGTTTGGTTCACAGTGTACATAAATTTGTATGGTTTTTATTAATTTCTTCATTCACACCCACACAATATCAATGCATATCACAACAAAACATACCCCTAAGCTGAACACAGACATTAGTATTTACAGTGACTGCTCATGACCAAGACGTGTTGCTCCTTCCACACACACTCAGAGCCCTGATTCATTGAAGTGGTCACCAACCAGTATCCCTGTATAAAGTCCAAGGACTGTAAAGGATGACAGAATTTCAAAACCACTCTGGACTTTCAAATGTTACTACTAAATGCTGTCTTTGACTTAGGAAAAGGATACAGGTTAGCCACGTCATAAGGACCTCGTAGTTCTAGAGGCTAAAACAAAAAAAAAGAAGTTTTGATATGTGCATGCCCTCACTTGCAGGCTGACAGCATGAGCAAGAAGGACAAGTTGCCTTTAGGGAGGCAAGATTAAATGCTACATTATAGCAAGCTGCTGAAGATACTCTAGGAAATATAGCAAATATCACTGTTTTGGCAAACAGAGTCTCCATCTGGGAGAAAACTGTCATGGAAAATACCACAGCAGCAAAAAAACCTCAAGAAGCCTCAACAAAACAACAAAAAATTTCCCAAACCCGTAACAGAATTCTTTGGTAAAACAAATTGATTAAAACAGTCCTGGATATGGCAATCGTATTTAAACTCACATTTTTTATATATTTAGTTTTTAATTAAAGCTGTATTTTAAGTCACAGATAAATCTTCCAATTGTTCTGACTTAAAAAAAAAAATCTGGGACTTACCCTTTCAGCTGCACTAGATATAACTATGTTCTGGAAAACAAAAGAGAACAAACAATCATCTGTTAGAGAGCATCAAGAAATGGGAAAAAAAAAAAAAAGATCAGCAAGTAGCACAGCCTTTATGAGCATTAGCTAAGTTCAGGCTCAGAGCCCAGTTAAACATCAGAGTATCTGAGGCCCTCAGACGAAGTGAACTCTAGCAGGGTAGGGATCTTAATTTGGGGACATGATTAAAATCAGTTATTGCCCTGTCCCCTATGCAGAGAGGGGCACTGGCACAAGCTCTCCCTTGCAGTTATAAACCTCTCACAGAGAGGCAGAAGTTGAATAAGTATGGCACCTTTAAGAGGGACAGGTGAAGCAGTGTAAATGCCAAGAGTGGTGGCATTAAGCAGGTCCTATCAGCCTGTATCTCTCATGGTGGACTTCAAAGGGACGTTAAGGGTAAAAAAAAAACAAGCAGAGCTGCAGACACTGTGTTAAGAAGTGCTCCCTTTATTTACACCAGCTGAAAGAGGCCCCATACATACAACAACTCACCCTGAGCTGTAACAGAAATGGATTTAGAAGTCCAGGATCCCCCAAAAGCAGTTTACGGATAGTGCCTTTGGACAGTCTGGTGCTCTGAATTTTCTGTTGCAGTACAACTTGATGCTAAGCTCAGCATTTGTGTTGCCCTTAATCAAACTCACACTGCTTCAGGAAACCTACCTACAGCTAGGCAGTGGCTGCCAATTCATGCCATACACTCATTTCCCTCAACACTGGCATCCCTATGAAAATTGCCAGGCAGAAATAAATCCTTCTCCCTCCTCTCCCAAGTGGTTTCTGCAGAGCAGGTATGAGAGTGTGCAGGAGCTGACAGATATCACAGCTCAGCTGCCAGAGCTTTTCTCAAGTTAAACTTCCAAGGATGCTTACCCAAGGGGAGACTGTTTTGCACAGGTGGAAACTCTGCAGCAGTAAAACGTCATTGCACCTTTTATTATATTGAATAAAACGCTTTGGGAATTCTTGCTTGAGGGGGTGGAAATGAGAACTGTACTGAGGCAGCAAAAGGCTTTCCCTCTCTGACGTCAGTACCACCAACACATCACGCCACCTCCAGTTTCAAGGTGGGGCTTTATATCCCTTCCCCACACTGCTTTGCTCATCCTGCCACCTCCCCAGCACAAAGAGCAGGGCAGACACTGGAAAAAAATGCCGTGTGCAACTGAAACTCAGTATGTGAAGGCTACATGAAAATGACTGCATGTTCACACTGTGCCCAAGGTTTCCTTGTGTGCTGAGGAGAAGATGGGACAGACAACTCTACCTTACCATAAGGGAAGCCAGAAGCAGAAGCAATACATACATCAAAGTGACTTAACAGCACCCGTCCTGATGGTGCCTAGGACATTTCTTTCTGCATAGTTCACCTTTAAAATGACTGCACCATGGATCCCAAGGGTGTTTTTGAGCTTCAGTGGTGCTGACTGCAAGAGTTTGCTGGGAAAATTTAAGTCTCCTGCTCTGAGTTGTAGCAACTAATGCCTGTGTCCAGGCTCAGAGAAGCTCCCAGAGCAGCTATGTGAGACATCTTGAACCAGCACAGGATTGTGGTTCCCCACTGTGCATTGGAGATATGCTCTACCTGCTTCAAAGGCAACTGGCTTCCATTAGGGGATGGGTAAGACAGAAGAAGGAGACAAGAGCAGACAAGAAAAGCATTACTAGCAAATAAAAAGAGATGCAGGCAAAGGCAAATCTAAAAGGGAAAAACTCAAAGGCAAAACACTAACTCCCCAGGAAAAGGAGACAGCAGCTACTCAGTACACTGCTCCAGGCAGCACTCCACCTCCATTACCAAAACACAGGAGGTGAGGGATTGTGGCTATGCACACCTTCTGTCTGGTAAGGCAGCCAAGTCCCTTCTTCATTCCCTGCACACTTTAACATGTTTTAAGGACTCTGCTCATTGCAAGATCTGAGGACACCAGTAAACTTCGGCAAGTTTCTCTGCCCTGCTGTAACAGAGGATGAACAAAAGGATCCGAAAGTTTCTAACAGCTCAGCAACTATTCATTACACAAGGCAAGACCTGTGTGCCATGTGCTAATGCAAGCAGCCTATGGACCAACCATCCCACATCTCATTAAAAAACATTTAAAAAAGAACCTTTACATAACTGATGGAGGCAAATTGTCAGTGTGGGCTAACAACCATCTCTGCTGGCCCACTAGGTACTGAGCTTGGAGGCAAAAAGTAAAGACAAGCTAGTGGTCCTCTTTCAGCTCTTCCTAAAAATAATTTGTCATGTCCAGTCAATTTACCATCCAGGCACAGATGATACACTAGACTGAAAGATGCAGAATGAAAAGGCACCGTGCAAGCCTGAGCATCTGAACACCTCACTTGCTCAGTTTGTGACATCCACTCAGCTGGTGCTCTCCAAATCAGCAACCATGTGAGAAGCACATCTTGAACTGCACAGAGGAAAGAGGAGTACTGGCAAAAAAGGAATCCCAAAGGAAATGAGTCTGCTGTGTATATAATTCATGTCCAAGTCAGTTTTGTGTGAAATTAGCTCCCAGAGCTGGGCTTCTAAGGAAAGGCTGTGCAAATACTTAATTCTGTAGCACCAAGGAAATTAACCTGTTTGACTCACGCTGCTGTCCTATAGAAGTTGCCATGCCTGAGGGGAACTGAGGTAATTTTTAATTTGCCTTCCAAGCTCTATATCCCACTTCAGACTAGATTTGCAGGGTAAGGTCAATTTCAGCTTCTCTGGACTAGCTGTGGCAAAGGCCATTTCTAATAAAGTTGGCAGGAGCAACAATTTTTTTAAACTTGGATATGTATTACGATACGCTTCCCTATTAAAAAATCATGGCCTGAGAGGACCTAGCATGACAGACAGCTTAACTTGGTAGCCTGGGAGGAGGGAAGTTATGAAAGCGATGGATTACAGGCATCTCAGCATTACTTCTTCCTTGGGTTTCAGTAGCATGGAAGAAAGCAGTTGGTCTGACTGCAGCAAAACTTTGGCTGACAGCCAGCTAGCTAGCTGTTGGGTCTGTTTTGTAAACATGGAATTTATTATCCATTTAACAAAACAAGATTTTTACTTTTTGTCTTATTGTTTTCTACTCCCTGTAGTCAATCTATACTATCAAAAAAGAGCTTTTGGTAGAGCAAAAATATGAAGTGGGGGATTTTAGAGAAATGCATGGATTTCAGTTCTAGTGTAAACCTCAGATCTTTAGAACTTTATTCTCCCCCACCCCCTCCTACCTTTGTTTTGGGAATTGCATACCATCAAAACACAAAAGTTATTTTGAAAAAAGAATTCAACAGCTTGACAACTTAAGAAGAAAGGATGCAGTGGTGCACGGCTGGAAGCAGCTTGAACTAGAATAATTGTGTCCTTGTGTTAGCAGGCAAAGATTCAGTCACACCCACAGATACCCTGGCATCATCCTCATTTAAAATGGCTCAGTCTGTATAACTCCAGAAGAATTTGAACTGAATTAATTACACTGTTTTCACTTTGAGAGCTTACCTTTCCTTTGCAGATCTGCATCAGGCTGATCCCATTTGAAATTGTGTATCTTCTCATTGTGGAGTCTTTGATGGCAGGTGTGTAAAGAAGTTCAAAGTAAATGCCTCGATCTATTGCCTTCACATGAAAGACAGTGATCAAAAATCAAAAGGAGAGAAGCCTAACGATCTAACAACTGCTGTCTGTTACTGATGTAGCTTATTTTCAGTTTAACTGTGTTGTATATGAAAAAATTAAGGCGGAATTGTTCCAGTAAGAGCCCAGCAAAGCATGAAAGCAGCATGGGGGAAAGCTTCACTGTACATCAGATATGTGCACTTCAATCTTGGGATGACAGATAAATGAGGTTTAACAAACAAGGAAATACCTGCCAATTATTTATTGTAATTGGCTTTCCACTATCACAGAGCTGAGGAAACAGGTAACCCCTGCTGGTCAGAAACAAGTCTTGAAACTTTGAGGATCCTACTCCTCTAGTCCCACATCCTGCTGTAGAAACATCACCACTTCCCACATTTTTAAATTTTATTCTAGGTCAAACTCAGAGAAGAGGAAGTAGGATTAGTAGCCAATTCCAAATTTAAATTTTTAAGCACTAAGGACTACATCAGCCAAAAATCCCCATGTGGAATGAATCCTGACATATATTCAGAGAAGAAAACTAGTTCACCTAAGAGGATGTTCAGATTAAGCTTTCTGGCAAACCACCAAATTTAATTCAGGCAGAACTGAATTAAAAAAACCAGTTGATTCAGGCTGGTGGACATCTTGTGAGCCATAGCAGATATCTAGCAATTCCACATTTGGTTCATTCACCAAGACATTCCTTTGTCTAAGTATGGATTTAATACAGTTGTCTTCCAAGTAACCAGCACAACATCCTTCTCTTAAATTAAGTGTCATTCACATTTTTTGTCTTTTAAACCACAGGGCTGTATATCTATTCTGACACAGCTGTACCACTTCTGGTTTGGGAAGCAGCTTAGTCAGCAATCACACCACATCTCCTTGCTTGGCAGAGTACTGGCCTTAAGGCTCTGTTTCCATTCCTTGGAAACACCACTTCTGTCTTCTTAAGTGGGGGACAGGAGCAGAAAAAGAAAACAACTACATCACTGTGTATTAATTGCTGCAGTGGAGGCCCTGAAGTGAAGGACATCTGAAACAACACTATACATTATGCAAGAAAATTAAAGAACCACTTGGATGGGAATGGTGGGAGGAAAGGCGTAGGGAATTCAACTCAAATTCTGGATTTAATGTCAGTGTAACAGCAAGAAAACAATTTAGATGTAAATTTACCATATTCACAGGGGGCCTTCGGAAGTAGAATGGCAGCTTTTCTGTTACATTTATGCATACCAGATCCACATCTAGAGTTGTGCAAGCGATCTACAGCAAAGAAAAATGAATGGATTATTGTACATGCCAAAAAACCCCATAACCAATTTTAGGTGCACTAATGCTCTATTTCATTTCTTAATGCAACAAATGTCTCTCCAGGGTCAGTTCATTTTCAAAATTAAGAGGTACTATGCCTTGCAGGTATGTCACCAGAACAGCAGGGCTACAGAAACACAGCCTGAGCAGCTGAGGCTTAAACCCCAAGTCTTCTCTCACTAAGAGAACTACTTTTCCAATAAAATAATGACCATCCCCAAAGCAAGACTTACTAGTTTTCTTTTACCTGACAGAGGACATGCAGATGCAATGCTTGCTTTTGACAAAAGAACTCACAGGTTCAACCTGTGACAGGGACAACTCCAGTGTGCAAAGGGATCAACCCAGAATCTGTCCCCCTATCCCATCATGCTCTGCTTCCAGTGCAGTATCTGTTTGTTTTCAGGATTAATTATTTTTACTAAAAGCAACAAAGACTAAAAGATAAGCACAATATTAGTTACTGACAGTGCCTTGTGTCCAATACTGGAGATCGATCCACAGAGCCTCACTCTCCTGGCTGGGTGGAGAATGTGCAGCCCCTCCTGACAGCCACCCCTCTGGCAGAGTCTGAAGATGGCTCAGAAAGCTAAAGTTTAAAAGTTTAGCTTTGAATTCATACCACAATTTACAGGTTGTATTAAGATATGGGGGGAATGAACAAAGGGTGGAGACTCCTCACACCAAGATACAGGGAAAATTGATTGCATATAAAAGGGAGCTCTTGATTTACACTAACCTCATGCACACAAGGTATGTATTATATGTGACTACCTGGTAAAGATTACAGAGGGACAGACTAATGTCTGCAAGCAGTGGTGTAATAAAGATAAAATAGGCTGAAGAAGTTGAAAGGAATTTTCTGTGTGTAGGGGAATTCTATGCATTCAGAAACCTGCCAGCAACTGCTCTACATACACATGGGCCAGGTGCCAACCATTCATTTCTCCTCCCACTGGCATGAAAGCAGTGGGGGTTGCAGGCAGTCCCAGGGGTGGGCTGCTCTAATGCAAGGCAGACTATTGCTTTGCAAACCACTCTTCTACCAGTTTGTTCACATGGAATTTGGATGAAGATGAGAGCAGAGGCCCTGCTTTAGGAAAGTTCCTTTGCTATTGATAGCAGTCTCTCCTAAACAAGAGAGCCACAGCATGCATGTGGGCAAATCAAAAGGTTTTTGCAGTTAAATCGTCTCTACCAGGCCATTCAGACTAAACTTTACCTTCATGTGCTACCTTTATCAACTCTGTTAGGCAGGACACAGTTGGAATCTATTCCATAGAATTGAACTTGCATGTGGAAGTTCAGCCCTACTACAGCCAGTTTTCCTTCTTTTCTTACATAAAATACAAACTACAAGACAGATGATTTATGGGAACATGAACAGAAGAAATAGCTCTGAATCACATCCTCGAAAAGATGTCAGTGAGGCCCTAGAAAATTCAGCAAGAAATAATGTTAAAAATGAAGAAAAGCAAGAATAGACATCAGAAGCATGTGAGCTGCCCTATGTCATGGGAAATCAACCCTTCCTAATCAGCACCAGAAACACTGAAAAGCTCTTTTCCATTTTGCAAAATAAGCAGTGGGAGGAGGAGTGACTCAAACACCAGGATATCTGCAGGATTCCAGTGACAAGAATGTTTCAGAAAATACCACCAAGGAAAAACAAAATTAAGAGTTATACTTCCTCATGAGGAATTCCTGCACTGCATGGAAAACTCCAAGCACTGTAACGTTCAGTCTTGCTCTGGCTCCCAGACAAGCCACACATGCAGGCAAGTTAAGGTTACCCTGCCGGCTGAAAGGACCTGAAGTGCAACAACTTCATCCAGAAAAATGACATGCAGTGGTTGCATAGCCCAGCGCCTGCCTGGACATGGTGTGGGCAAGAGCCCCATCTGCTGGGAAACTCCAGGCAGCCATAAATAAATAAATACACCACTGTTTGGATGCTCTGAAGCAAGCTTTGGCAAACATTTTAGGAATAAACATTGAAATTTGGCTTTGCACAACACCCTCAGTTACGTGAGCAAGTTTTTTGAGATACTGGTGGTCTGCTAATTGCTAACAAACAGCAGACAGAGCTAATTAATACAATTAAAACAGTCTATAATTTTAAAAGGCAAAAGTTTTGAAAAGCAACAGGCACAGACCTTATCACTGGCACAGACTGAGCATTCCTGTTGCAGCCCAAAACAATCCTTTTGGGAGACAAAGAAGGAGCCTGTTCTAAAATTGGCAAACACAGCTTCCTCGTACCCTTGAGGATATAAATTATTTGGAGACTTTGAGCACATCTTTCAGTACGTATCACTGCCACACTCAGTCACAAAGAAGCTTTCCTGGTGTGCGACAAAACGGGACACACCGGTTTGGGGACATGCTAAAATAAGAGCACATCTCCAATGGTCACACATTTTTTTCCAACACCATGAAAAAACCTGTTCTATGGAGAATATAATTGCCAAATTGTTGGTGAGAAAAATTATGCTCTTGAGAAAATGCTGAGTTACCAAAAGCCAGTTTTAAAACACAAGGTTAACTTGTGGTGTATGACCCACTCTAGAAGGCTCTACTGTTAACAGAGAAACATCGATGAGTCTTTAGAGCCAAATGTCAGTGCTGAAACCCCATGTGTAATGTCACTTGTGTCAGACCTCTATGGAATTGACACAGAGCCTAGACAATCAAAAATCTTTAAACAAAAGGCAAACAAACCAACCTGCCCTGAATGTGAGGATGAAGCCTTTCACCTCATGCAGTTTAAACAAAACATGCTGGGGTTCCATCTCCAGCTCAAAGTGCTGCCAGTATGGAAGCAATGATGATGGTCTCACTGACAATCCTGCTTCTGTCCTAACACACTGTACATCACTTGTCAGGGTCACCTGGTCAGTCTCTATCTGCACTGGCCTGCCCAGAGCACAGCCATCCACTTTGCACGAGCACAACTATCCACATTGCTCAATCAGAGCAGGAAAGTCAACCTGCCTGAAAAATAACTTGGCAAAAACTCTGGTTACTGTCTGGCCAAAAGCATGTTCCTCAAAGCAAACTGCCAGGCAGCTACGCACACAAGCAGCCTCATCAGCAGAAATGAGTGTTTCCCATGGAGAAATATTTACAACAGCTTAGGCACTGCTGCAGCTGGATGACCAACTGCAGCAGGACTCATGATACAGCTGAAAAAACCCAATAATCCACCTTTAAATGATACCCCATTTTTTCTCCATAAAACAACACAGCATTCTCCTGCTGATTACCAGCTTCGGGTGCCTTTTTAAACACATGACAACTGATTGAGTTCACTTGAGAAGTGAGATTTTATACTGTTGCCAGAGATTGAAAGTTAAGAGTGAAGAGTGGGGCTCAAACATATTTTACGACCATTTGTTTCTGTCATGCTCCCAGGAGTCCTGAAAGCTTGCAAGGAAAATAAAATTCAGAAACTAGTTTCATTAAGCTGTAACAGTTATAATTAATTTTTGAACTCTTCTACTGAAAGATTCTTTTAAGCCCACCTTCTACAGCCTCTTTCTTTGTACTTTACTTGGACAAGTCTTTAAAAAGAAGGGGAAATAATTTAGAAAAACAAAACAGAAGAATATAATTGTAATGTGTCACACAGGTACTCAGCAGTACTAGAAAGTGACTTTAACTTATGTAAAAAAGACCCACCAGACCCAGTTTTAAACTGGTAAGTTTCCTTTGAAAGTGAATTCTCCAGAGACTCTCAATCTGGTTTTGGTGTCCCTGTGTCTCCTTGACACTGCTTCACACAGCAAGCATGCCTGCTTCCTGACTGCCAAAGGCTAACAGAGATGGGACGCTTCCACCTACTCTCACAGTTCAGATTTAATGTTATTATTTATGAGTTTACAACAGGTCAAACATCACAATTTTGGGGTTTGCAAGAAAAATTCTGATAAAAGCATAACTTGCTTCAAAGTGTTCCACCTGATCAGAACATTGACATCAGCTGTTAACAAGTATTTGAGAACAATTTGAATAAAATTCAAAAGGGAAATGTAGGTGAACATCTATCACCCAACAAACCAAGCTGAGATCCTTCTGCCTCAGTGTTTCAAAACTAGAATTTTTTCTGGTAGGAAAGTTCTATTCAAGAAATACCAGCTATGAATAAAGGTTGGAAGACAATATGATGCTTGGTGCTTTTTGTAATGGCTGAAGAATTACTGCACATCACTGTATTCACAAGTATCAACTTTTGCTAATGTCCAGTCAAACATGAGAAATTAAACAAACCAGTTCATGGTCAAACACACTGGCAACACCTTGTTTTTCTAACATCATAAAAGTGGCATAGTACTGGGGTGCTTGTTCAAAACATTGGCATTTCTATTAACATAAACCAGTAGAGAAGCAATGTTGTTGAGCTAAGGTCACAAATTAGTCCTAAGGTTTGAAAACTACTCACACCTACTGTTTTCTGTCATTAGTGCTACCACTGCTGCAAACATCAGCACCTGCTCAGTAACACCTTCAAAGACTCATCAATTTTGTGGAGGCAGTTTTTAGTTGCAAGTTTACTCTGAACAGTCAAGATGAAATCTGAGTGAGAAAATGACCATCTGCCCTCAAGTATTTCCCCTGAGGCTGTTCTACTTTTGTACAGCCTCAATGGTTTCCTCAGCAGGCAAAGTAACAAATCTATCATTCAACTTGAGCGTTCAAAACAAAACCAGAAATCTCAGTCTGGCAATGGAACAATGGCTATTGAGTTTAGTCAGGCTTATTTCCTTTCGTAAATTTTAGTTCATCTGTTCATAAGATGCTGTGACAACCAAAACTGTCTCTGTCTCATAAGCTCCTGCTCATCTTTTGATTTAAAATAAAAAAATTTAAAAAAAAAGAGATCAGTTATTCATTTTGACAAACTTTCAAGAGAAGATGTAGGACTAAAAGGAAGAAAGGTAATGCTCAGGACCACATTAGTTCCACTTCAAAATCCTCCCTGCCATTTCAGAGATCAGGAATAATTTGTGCTACCAGAAGATCACAAGTGTGTTTTAGGGAAGTTAAAAGTTTGAGAAATTAAAGTTCAAGACAGAATTTTTCTACATGATGATAGTACACATACATCAGGGGAAAAAGGATGTTCTCTCTCCTCACTAGAGTGCAAGACACACAAAGGGAACCACAGCACAGGGGCATACAAGTCTGTTCATCAGGTAGATCAGCTAAAAGTTTCAGACTAATCTATCACCTCGAGGCCTTGCAGCCTCCTGCAACCCTCCCAGCCCTCTCAGTCTATTAACTGACCAGGCAGCCTGTAAGGCTTAATCAGCCCCAGGAAGTCTTTATAGAATGATAAATAACATCAAAACAAAGCAAGTACTTAAACCAGCTCAAGGCACTAAAAGCTGTTGAATGGGCATTACAGATCAAATGATTGTACTTACATGGAACAGTTTCTCAGTCTTTGGAAATACTGCTATGATGTCATATAACCTTATATTTGCAGATGTCGATCTCTACAAAAGGAGCAAACAATTACTACCTTGAATTCTGGCAGATACCAAAGCCACAATGATCATAACCAAAACAAGAAAATTTCTTTTTCCCTGTCAAGTACTAAACCAAAGCCAATAATCATCCAATTACATAGTAGGTCTCTACTGTGAAGTCATTCATTCTCAGCTTGAGGCTTATGCCACCCACCTAGTAAGGCAGTGACACCTTTTGCATCAATCAATCACGTAGCACTAAAACACAAGCACAAGGAGAAGGCTTAACGAAAAGAACCGAGGAACAGAACTCTTTTTCCATATCCACAGATGATCAGCAGAAGTCATATCCAGTCTCATAAGTCTGCAGCTCTTTATTTATTAAAGATGCAAGCTGAGAAATCACTGCTGTGTGCCCTATAAATCTAGGAAGTTGTCCTTGTACAATTTCCAAAATGTTATTCATTCATGGAGAAAAGAAAAAAAAATTGAAAAATTGATTGCTAAATATACTTACCAAGAGATTACAGTGGGAAGGATCAGAAACAACAAGTGTTAGCCGGGTTAAGACTTTAATTCTTTTAGATGTCCCCTAGAGAAACAGAAATAATATAAAAGACTTAAAAAATACCAAGGTGATTTCCACTCAGTCCACTACAAAAAAAAAATAGTGCCTTGCTTATAGTCTGTATATTCTCTAAAGTCTGTATTTACACTTCCCTAATTCATATTATCTCTTTGATATTATTCCTGTCCTTATAAATAATGACACAGTGTTTCTCCGAGGAAGGGTCAATAAAAAGGAAAGAAATAAAACAAAAAAAAAGAAGAAAAACTGAGTATTTTCTATTACTGCTCTGATTCCCCCGCCAGGCCACTGCAAGCAAAATCAGTTCCTGAATTCACCAGTGACCTGAAATAAAGTCTTGTATTTCATTATATCCAAATTTTGCTCCATCAAAACCAGGAAGTTATTTCCAAAACTCAAATTTCAAGATTTGTACTGTAATTATTTAACTACAAGCAGATTCAGAATTCACACAAATCGGTTACTTTAAAAATTCCTAAAATAATGAATAGAGCCTACTGTAATGTGAGTGCACGATTCTTCCAATGCTTGGTGCTTTAATTGTCAAACAACGGACAAATTCCTCTTTTTTGATTAACACCTAATACACAAAATCACATATACAAACACACCAAGGTAAAAAACATAACTCAGAATAATAACAAAGAGCTAGAATGTGACCAGACATACTTGTACAATAGGCAAAGATGGAAACAACTCTGAAGGAGATACTGGCTTGATGATTTCCTTAAAAGAAAACAGAACAAAGTTATTACAATTGTGATGAGTTAGGGTTACAAGTAAACAAAAGTTGTGTTCCAAACACAAGAAGAAATTTACCATGCTAACAAAACTATTTCCATAGGACATTATATGAACCATATTAAAAATTAACCCCTGGGCTATTTTACTAAATCATAAAAAGTAAGGCCTTTTTACAAATACAGGGCTTTGTACTTGTGTCTAGATGTGCATTCTGCAGATAAAGCCATCTAGGAACACACAATAAAGCAGTAGGTTTACTAGAGAAAATACAGTAAAAAAATAGCCCCAAGAAAAATTACCTGTTTCTTTTCTTTAAAATCAATGACATGATTAAGAGCAACTGCAGAATAGCCCACTGAAAAACACACAAATTAGAAAAAAACAATCAGAAAACTGATAAACACTCATTACTTAAAGGTCTTAAAATCAATATCGCATGCATATTTCCCTTTCACTTTTTTATAAAAGATTAGTTCAGCCAAAATATACTTAAAAATAATAAACAACAATAATAATAAATAATAAATAATAATAATAATAATAATAATAATAATAATAATAATAATAATAATAAATCTGTTGGGCTTTTAACATATCCCAGGCCTGACAACTCTTATTCAATAGCAGAGCTTTAAGAACACGAATACCTGGGGTTGGGGTCTTCAAAGATTTGGTCGAGTTTGGCCCCGTTCTTGACTTTCTTTACAGAAAGTTGTTAAGTACATTCAGGACAGTTGTTAAAACTGCAGACGACGCGGAACTGGGAGAGACACAGCGAGAGATACCGCTGTGGGAGGAGGCGAAGTGAGCGCTCCAAACCTGCCTGCCCAGAGCGAGCACCAGATGCCGTTCGCGAGGGCTCTGGAGATGGTGCACTTGCCAGGGGCACTTAAATCACCGTCAAACACCGGGCGGGCAGCACCGGCTGCACGGCAGCAGGAAAACGGCCGGGCCACAGGAAAATGCAGGCGGACAAACTTGTCCACGTTGGGAACACCCAACTGTTACGCCGGGATAAGCAGAGGCAGAGCCTGCAAGGCACACCACGAGCTTCCCCTGCTCAGTCCTACTCAGACCCAGCCCGGGACACCTCACCTGCAGGAGCTGCGGGCGGAGCGGGAAGGGCGCAGGGGAACCGCGTGCGGCGGCCGGCAAGGGGGGACGGCGAGGCTTCCCCCGGGAGCGCCCACCGCAGCCCGCAGGCTCCGGCTGCTCCCCGAGCCGGGCGCTCCCGTCCCGCTGCCCCTCCCAGCACCGCCCCGCCGAGCCCCGGGCCGCCCCGCCGCCCTCCCGCTCGACCCTGTGCAGGGCTGGACTTACAGTGCGCCGCGGCCTCCAGCAGACTCTGCAAGGACTTCTTGTCCGACCCCTGCGGCAGGTTCAGGTCGGCGAACGCGGCCATGCTGCCCCGGCGCGGGGGGCCCCGCCCAGCACGGCAGCGGCCCCGCCCCGGCCGCGCGCGGCACCCTGGGCTGGGCAGGGGCGGCCCCGCTCGCAGCGCCGCCGCAGCCGCGGAGCGGGACACGTACACCGATGCGGCCGGAGCCCGCGGGGTGGATCTATGGGGTGTCAGGCGGGAACTCACCCCGGGATCTGAGGGGATCACCCCGGGATCTGAAGGGCTATCATCCCGGGATCTGAGGGGATCACCCCGGGATCTGAAGGGCTATCATCCCGGGACCTGAAGGAGATCGCCCCGGAGTCAGCAGGGATCGTCCCGGGATCAGACGGGATATCACCCCGGGATCTGAAGGAGATCGCCCCGGAGTCAGCAGGGATCGTCCCGGGATCAGACGGGATATCACCCCGGGATCAGATGAGATCCCCCAGCTCGCCGCAGCCGCAGCGCCCCGGCCGAGGCTCCCGCGCTGTCGCAGCCGCCGCGTCCCCACCAGGGGGAGCGGTAACGCTGCTGCGCTGAAGTGCTTAACGCCTGTTAAGCTGGTTGAGCTCCATCTGAGCATTGTCAATTAAAAGCAATCCTTTCTAATTATTGAAAAGTCTTCGCTTTCCCACGTTATTTAAAACACGTGAAACAAAGCCCTGAGCTTCTAAGAGAGATCCCCTGACATGCAGAAGGACTGAGGAATTGTCCAGACCAGTAATCAGATACAGGTTCACTAACGCTGCTACAAAAAGCACAAATACTGTTCTACCGCTGATAAATAACACAGAATATGTAAAATAAAAATGGCAATTCCCACTAGGGTCTTTTGTTTGTTTGTTTATTTAGTGACTTAGAGCAGCAGCTTAAGACAGCAGGTCTGTGATTTATATTGGCCTTCAGGTGGCCAGGCTAAGGGGTTACTTGGATTTTCCTTTCTTCAAACTGAGCCAAATGCATACCAGGGAAAGTCTGCGGAGTATCTGGATCCCTGAATTCTTAATGAGGCAAAAATGCTTCTTTCCAAGGCCAAGGCACCAATGACAGATTAAAACCACGTGACTCTGAAAGAGGAAAAAACCCAAGTCAGCTGGTAAAACACCTTTGCTTTTGCCACATCTATGGCAGTATTTTGCTCTTGACAATATTGGGTGAAGATATGTCAGTAGAGGACTCTTTTGGCTTATCTGTGTCTGTAAAATGCTTTTCTGTTACATCAGATCAGCCACTACTGCTTCTCTGCCACTCACTTGAACAAAGCAAGACAGCCTGAGTGGTACTGCCAAAGTTTTTCTATGATGTGTGTAAAAATGGAAGACCTTAAAGTATGACTCCAGATTTTCTTTGACTCAATGTACGATGGAACTTGATTTAATTTGTCTTAATGAATGTAAAAAAGCAATCTATAAACATGTGTCAGTTATTTTTGGATGGCCCTACTATAGCAGTGTTCAGAGATACCAAAACAGCAGGACTAAGCAGCTTTTGTTTCTGGCAATATACAAGCAAGACAAAGTTTTCCTCAAGGCACTTAAAATTGAGAACATTTGAACAGATCTTCATAGGGAAGATCTGCAGAACCCTGTTTGCTGTAATGGTGTAAGAATCTGAGTATGAAACATTTTCAGCATCATGAATCATAGACCAGTGCACAACCTTATCTCCTATGTTATTATTTAGATATTCCTGCTTTTATTTATGCCAGCCACAGTGATCTACTTAGAACCCTGTCTTATGATCCTTGCTGTTAAGCCACAAGCTTCTAACATGTTTTTTTCATCTGTGTCCTGAAGTCCTCCTTGGTGAAGATAGATCTCCTCACTCCAGGTGTTTTTTTTTCTCAATACATCTAGATCTCAAGACAGTCCTTTCAGTAAATTTTGATGCAGAAACCCTAACGATTCTTCTAATATATTTTGAATGGGCAGCCCATTCAAACTGTTAGGAGTTTTTTATTTTGGTTCTGCATTTAGCACTTTCAGGGAGCTAAGATGTTATTTCATACTATCTGTCTCAGCAACTCAGTAACATGAATGTCACAGTCACTTTTATCATAACCTCAATAAGCTCCTTTGTAAAGATGCAGACGGAATCTTCAGGATTGGAAGCTCTAGTTTTCTGAGTGATACAGAATGTTTACCATAAATGTCATCTTAATTGTTTGTTTTCTTTTCAGATGCCAGCTTCTTGTTGTCAGTAATTGCTGGTTCCAAAAAAAAGGAAGACATCATTTCATATTTAAGTTGCACAGATGCAAGAATTTGACAATGATAAGAAATGCCAAAGATGAGAAAGTTTACCTCGGTTTTACTGTCACAGACTGATAATGATTTATCTTCACAAAGACAAGAAAAGGCAGAAAAGAAAACTGCAGCTGCAACATCTTTGCTAGAACTTAGACAAGACTGTTATTTGCTAAACAGTACATGCTGGGAATAAAAATTTAGGTTTCAGTAATATTTGTCCCTGGAATTCTAACCAGTCTCTAATAAAATATTCTAAATGTTTTGACAACATATTTCCCCAAGGCAGAAGAAATGTATACCTATACTTTATTTATTGTTCCCAACAGCAGGTAATCAGCAGTCTTGTATCGGTTTCTAAGAAAAAAAGATGAAAACCAAAGGAAATAAAAAAAATTACAACAGACAGACAAATGAAAACGGCAGTTTAGGGAGATAAACTGGCTCAGGCAAGGAAGGACAAAAAAAGGTGATGATAAGAAAGGCAAAAGAACAAGAAAAATGTCTGTTTATTTATTGCATTGCACACCTGTGTTAGCTTCCTGCCATATATCCAAAATGGAATGGTTTAAGAAGGGGAATGTATCAGTGCCTTCAAGCTTTTATGCCAAGATGAGCTGGTCTGTTTTCTAGAGGCAGCTGTGTGAGCGAAATTGTTACTGTGCCAGGCTGTCAGTGTTTCCTCCTCCTCTGCTGGAGCTCTTGCACTGCATTCCTTGACCCATTTCAGTCAGGATCCTCCAAGCTAATATAGACCTGCTCTCTCAACAGACTCTGGAAGCATTAAGTCCTCCAGGGAGGATGAAGTATCCAGGATTAAGTGCAAGATTTCAACAGAAACACTTTGATACAGTCTGGCCTCACTAAATCTACATGTGCTTGGGAAATCGTATTTCCTTAGCTAGCTCTGATGACCTGTCTTACCTTATCTCACTAACATGGGAACAAAGAATTGTTACCAATATCCACTGTTATATTATACAGTTAGTAAGAATGACAAATGTTGTAGATGTTATGTTATTAGAACTGTTTCTGGCAGAGGAGAAAAAATAAATGAGTTAATTGTTTTGGGAGAGGAAAAAATCAAAAGTTCTCTTGCTTTTTTTTTTTTAATCTGAAACATTTCAATATAACAACTATGAAATATCAAAGGTGATATTTGAAAATAAAGTATATGATCACATGTGAACAAATTAGTTTACCTTCAGTAAGTGAAGAAAGAATGAGCAACAAGGGCTTTAGCACAGAGTTGGAGGTATACAGAAATATTAAGAAACCTCTATGCATAGAGAACCTAAATTACTCAAAGGACAGGATTTTACTGACCTCAGCCAGAAAAAATCATTTGATAATATTTATTGAAGCCTAATGGAAGGTGAAAAAGTAATTTCTTGTGAAGAGAACAAATGTCAACTTGTTATTCTTGACATCTAATTGGACATTTGTTTCCCATCTGTATGCTGTCTGGCACAACATGTTAGAATTTGTAAATAGGATCACTGAAGACAAAAACAGGATGTACCCTTGGAAACATCAAGCCCTACGTTCATGTATCATTGTTTTAACTACCTAGAATAGCTGTTGTCTCATGGAATGATGGATGCTCTCTACTTTCCCAAACACTGGGGATGTCAAACCTCTAAAGCCCTCCAGGAAAGCATCTCTCCAGATTCAACCCAGCCCTGGAAATTGAAATGTTGTTCTACGTGTTCTAGTGAAAAGCTTTCAAGGAACATATTCTAGAGAAGTGTCAGGTGCTTCATCTTGACAAGGTTTCACATTTTCTCTGCAATAGTACATAAATCCCTTACTATAATGGGACATAAGTTGACTTAAATTGATTTGTTTCTTCTAAGTCTAGTTTTTGAGAGTAAATACAAAGAACGGTAACACATGGCTCTTGAGAAGGAAGGAAATCAGGTGATTAACTTCTAATGAACTGCATGGGAATTTAAGGTACAGAACAAAAGATGAGGCTAAATCATTCTTTCAGATTGGAATGGGTAGGAGTACACACAAATGATCCTGCTTATCATCCACTGAGAACAGTTAGAGAATCATGTTCCAGAAATGTATTGAAAAGCTGTCAAGAAGAATGACTAATTTAATGAACCATGTCAACACATTTGCAGGAAGCACCAGATTATAATTTGCTCTGCCTTAGTGACATTTTAAGCAACTGAAAAATTGCTTTTACTGGGAGTATTAAATTGTATAATATTATTAGTTTTCATGGTATGAATCTATTTTGAACAAAATTTACTCAGTTCCTAACTCCTTAGCTATACTTCAGACACTATTTTAAAAAAATATATTCAGTCAATGAGGAAACATGCTCCTTTCTCCAACTTTTGTTTTAATGCTTCTACTTATTTTGATGTACCCTTGCCATTTCTAAAGACCTTTTTCTTCCTAATATTTGCTTAACTGAGGAAGACAGACAAGAGACTTGCTTTATCATCTGGAGGGGTAACTCACCTGAAGCTCAAAGTTCATTAACACATTCTATGTGGTTAAACTGGGATTTTATTGTGCTTGGATGCAATGAAGCAACTAACAAAGTGTAGGAAATATATGGCTGAATAGGAAAATACTTTCAACTTTCTAATGGTCAAAGAGCTGCCCAAGTAGATTTCATCCTTAACATGTGAAACTTGCTTATTTTATTATCTCAGTCAAATCAAGATGTGGGCATGGGAGGGAGAGCCAGCAACTGAACTACCAAACCCTGCTCACTGCTTGCTGTGTTTCTGACCACAAAAGGCTCTCTGCCTGTGCTCAGCTTGTGCCAGGCACAGGTGACCCCAAACCCTCAGTCCCAGGAATATTCGCGTATGGGCCAACGCATGCTGGAAAGACCCAAGGCATTCTGTGAGCCAAGTATAGAAGCCTCAGTTGCTATGGATTTATGTTCAGTAGTGCCTATGACTGTCAGTTAAGGGTTTTTTTTCCAATAGTTGGATACTTATTAGGCCTGTCTTAAAAGCAGAATTTTAAGTCTGTATGATGTGAGATTTTGCTGTAGACTCTCTTGCAATTGGGCTTCACACACAGTTCTGCCTTGTGTCTGGTGCAATCTTAAATAAAACGTGCTATATTGTTGCTACCTGCAAGAGCCCCCCTCACTCAAAGCATAACTGACATTGGTCAATGGTTACTCATCCATCTGCAATCAATGGTCCTCCTTTAATTTCTTCTTCTTTTCTAGTTCATCTGGCTTCTGTCTTTTGTTGAAAATACAAGAGAGTGTTCAGGAGCAGATGTTCCCTTTTTTTAATCCTTACTGACTAGCATGTTACCATACCAAGACGTGTAATCTTCTGCTGACATGCCATGGGTAACTGACAATTCCAACAGTTTTCACCTCACTTGAAGGCAAGAATAGGACTTAAGGAATTGAGAAAGGTAGGGAGTCCCAGAGAGTTCAGGGAACCTGCAAGAAAAACAGGGCATGGGAGTTTGCTGTTTTAACCTTTACTGAAGTGATTACACATGGAACAGTGAACAAATTGAAAATAACGGCACGTAAATATTAAAAAAGAGAAAATACAGGTGATGCGATTCACATCAACTTACTACGAAGGATAATCTGCAAGCTTGAAGATAAAAAGTACCCGAGCGCCGACTGTGTGTAGATCTTAGAAGAACGGCCACTATTAACTCTCCAAGCCGCAGCCAGGGCTCCGCCGGTCCGAATCTTTCTGCACGAACCTGCTGGTAGACATGAGGCGCTTCCGAAGCAGCGGATCCCGCCGCAGGGCTGCGCCGGAGCCGGCACTCCGGGAGGCTCGCAGCACTCTCCGCCGGGGCAGCTCAGCCTGCGGCCACCTCTGCTCCGGCCGCGGCCACCCGCCCGCAGCTTCTCGGGTGCGACCTGTATACAAATATGCATACATAAATATATACATGTATATAAGGAGTTGCCAGGGCATCTCGTTTGGGGCGGCCGCGGAGAAGCGGGAGGAGGGACCGGCGCCCAGGACTACGGTGAAGGGGCGCTCCCCTACGTGCCCCTCGGAGGGCAGGAGGAAGAGGGGGGCGGAGCGGCTCCCATCCCGTCGCCCGCCGCCTCCGGGAAGCAGCCGCGGGCGGGAGCGGGCGATGGGCGCCGGTGGGCAGGGAGCGGCCGCCTCCCCCGCCCTCCACCCTGCCCGCGGACTGAGGGCGATGGCGCTTTGCCCATCCCGCGGCCACCCAGGATGTGCCGTGGGCGAGCCCGGCTTCTCCGGGGGAAGTTGAAGTCTGGGCCCCCAGCGGGCCGCTCGGCCGCCTGCGAGGGGGCGGGCGGCGCCGGGCGCCCGAGGAGGAGCCCGAGCATCCCGGTGGCGGGCACAGCCGGCGAGCGGCGGCGGGGCTTCATGGGCTGCTCACGCCAACATGGTGCTCGCCCTCAACGGCAGCCACCTCTACGGTAACCTCCGGCCCTTGGTCCTGGAGGACCCGCGGGCGCTGGGCGGCAGCAGGATGATCGCCGGCTCCTGGCCCCCGCGCATCCTGGTGAAGCTCGGTCCGTCTCCCGCCCCGTCGGCGCTGCCCGCGGCGAGCCCCCTCCCCGCCAATGACTCCCAGTGTGGAGAACAGATCCTCAGCTACGGCAACGTGGAGAAAGTTCTCATCGGGGCCGTGCTCTGCCTCATCACCCTGCTGACCATCGCCGGCAACTGCCTGGTGGTGATCTCCGTTTGCTTCGTTAAGAAGCTGCGGCAGCCCTCCAACTATCTCATCGTCTCGCTGGCCCTGGCCGATCTCTCGGTGGCCCTGGCCGTCATGCCCTTCGTCAGCGTCACCGACCTTATCGGCGGTGAGTGGGTCTTCGGGCGCCTCTTCTGCAACGTCTTCATCGCCATGGATGTCATGTGCTGCACGGCTTCCATCATGACCCTCTGCGTGATAAGTATCGACAGGTGAGAGAGCCCCGGAGTCCCCCGGACCGCCCTGCCCTCCCTCTGCCCCGGGGGGACCGGCACCGGGGACGGCCGAGGGCCCCGGCGCGGGGGACCTGCTGTGAGCGGTTCCACCAACGGTCTCTTGCCTTCTCCTCCGGGGCTTCTGGAAATGAGCCGCAGACGTGCTCAGAGCAGGGACTGAGGCGAGTGCCAGCCCTCAGCCTCTCTGTTCGAAGGAGCCCGCCAGCGCAGGGTGTGCTGCCACCCATATCCCAGCCCAGGTGCCTGGTTATCCCTCTGGGTAGCCTCCCTGCTGTCACTGCAGAGCCCTGGTATTGGAGCAGAACTGGACTTAGACTGGTAACGTTTACTGTGGCCCCATACAAGTAATGGAGCATTTGCAGCCGCGTTAAAATTTGGAACATATGTCTTTAAACTGCTTTATACCATAGCTAGATTTGAGCTGATTATTCTGAAGCTGGTGGCAGTGTAGCCTCCCTGGGTTCAGTGGAGTTTTACCAGACCAGAGAAAGTGCAGGAATTATAGCTTATTATGGTTTTATCTTTACTCTAGGGCAACCCCAAAATAGCTCAATTTCAACTAACAGAACCCGTTTTGACAACTAATGTTTTGTTTAAAGGACAAATTGCTTTCAGGTGTTTGTTTTTTAAAAATTTTCACCTACTCTCTTAAAAATCAAGTTATGCTCATTGATGTATAGCTACTTCCAAAAGATACAGACACTAGGGCAACAAGGTGGTATATACAGACTGCAGAAGAGGATCTTAGGTGTTCAGTTCTGATGTCAGGGCCAAACTTAAGATCTCATATTTGCCTGTCGGAGCTCTCTTCTGCAGAGGAAGGCTAACATATTCCTTTATTCCATGCAGGTCCTATTCCAAAGTAAATTGCAGCCTGTAGCTTCCCTCTTCCACAGCCTAAATTCCACGCCACAAATTTTGGCATCTAGAGGGTAACTTTTCATTACAATTCCACACAATTGACAGAAATTGAAGAACTTCATAATTCTATTGTAGAAGTAGTTTACCAAGTCCAATATCCAACAGCAGCATGACTCTTCAGAAAGTTTTTGGAAAGAACTCTGCACTAGGTTTCTGGAAATAAACAGTCTTTTAAAAAGTTTCCCTCAATAAACAGATGTTGTTTCATTCCAAGGAGGGTCACAATTTGTATTAATTTCAAAACTTTATGTATAGGCATCCCGTACTCCAATGGTCTTTATTTTGTAAATTTATATTGGGCAGCATGTGAATGCAGCAAAGCATCTTACAGCAATGAAATCCACATAGAGAGTTTGACAGAGTATCAAAAGCCATTTTTTTAGTTGCTTTTTTTGTTGTTGTTTGTTTTTTGTTTTTAATTGCTGTTGCCTTGAAATTTGCTATCTTTTAACTTTAACTGCAGTACTGTAGGAAAATATGAATAGTCTTATCTGCCTTCCCAATATTATTCTACATTTTTCTATACTACCTGTTTCTAAGACTGATGATTTCATTTTTCTACTCTCTCCCCATAAAGTATTCCCATTCTTTGATTGTTGTTGATGTGCATCTCTGAGCTCTCCACCTCTCTTCCTACTAACTTTTTGAAGGCCGGTTAACATAATTAAGCTTTATTATGCAACTAAGGATGTTTGACTGATCGACACTGTAGGACTGTGTTTTCTTAGTTTAACGTTTGAGGTCACTGCTGTATGGTGAACAGAGGCTTTGACTGAACTGGTCACAGTCGTGATTGCATCTCTTGCTGTCTTCTTCCATTCTCCCTCCACTCCCCTCTTCCCCCAAAATGCTAACAAGAGATATATGTCTTTAGTATAGAACCTGTTGTGAATGACTGACATTTCAACACCAAATGCTGATTTAAACTAGAATTTTTTTCCTCTTGTCTTTGTATTCCCACTTCTATCTCTGTTTATTGAATATGATCTCTTTATAATTCATTGTACTGTTGTGTGCTCCCTACTTGAAATTAAAATTCTGTGAATTATGCTTTAACCTCTGTCACCTAAATCTATTATATAGTTAAGATAGGTGATATCATAAATAAAAGGAGACAGTCCAGCAATTCATTAGCAAACTGTCTCCACTACTCAACAATAAAAAGTCTCCATGATTTCTAATCCTATTTAAAAATAAATAGGTGTAGAACTGCTCAGTCAGGCCTAAGATTATTTTGGGATGTTAACTAATCTTTGAATAGTGAATATATACAAAATATGCAAACCAGGTAGAAATTATGAAAATTAAATATGAATTATGAAATGTTGCCAGTGTAGCATTAATTTTAATGGTGCTTTCTTACCAGGAGTTGTTTTACACATAGGTACATAGGACATCCTTGAATGATCAGTGAGGGAGATTTATCTCTGAAAACCCACGTACCTCCAGATCAGGCATTCCGTGTGGTACAGGAGCTGCAAACAACAATGTATGTAGTGTGTTAGAGGGTCAGATTTTCACAAGGTCCATTTTTCCATGGGTGTTCATGTTTTCTGTTATGTAGGAGAAGATCACCAGTGATACAACTCTCTTAGTAGCTTTACTGTCTCAGTACAAAGAATACAACCAGGAAATCTATGACTGGGAAAGGGTGAATTAAAAGCATTGTCCTTCAAACTGACACTGTCCTCAGAGCCATTTAGATGTATTTAAACTTTTAGCACAATTAAGTATCCTGGGATCACATGGGAGACATTTATTTAGGGACAAGGGTTAAGACAGGACAGAAAGGAACATTTTTGAAGAATAATTATGAATGACACTGTCACCTAGCTCTTTAGGTCACTTCAGGAAAACTTTGCTGTGATCTGCTGTGATCCACCTTTCTGAAGGGAAAGATGAGGCTATTGCACGTAGTGCAGAGATAGCAAATAAGTTAACTATTTTAAAATTAAATTGTTGAATCTCTAGGTTCTTCCTGAAGCAGATATGGCAATCAGATAAATAGCTGAAAGAATATTACTATTGACTTAATCTTAAAAAAAGTTTGTTACAATCTGCTAAGCAAAGTTTATAAGGAGAGGTAACACCTTTTATGAAACAAACAATTGACTTTTTAAAAGAGAGGCATTGAGGAGCTTCCAAACAGGATAAATGAATTAATTTAAAAGGCTTTTTGATTTGTTTCCCTTGCACAAATATGTGCTACTCAGCTTCTGCCACTGAGAGCCCTGAAATGCCAGCAGCTGGCAGGCCTATTGCTCACAGAGATACTTTGCTGCACAGCCCTCAGTGGCAGATGCGTTTTTCAGATGAATCTATCAGCTGGAAAGTTCTGAAGGATGTAGATTAGGCTGGAGTCTACCAATGGGCTGGTTTCATTCTGTTGGAAAACCTTGTGCTTTTTTCCTAATTAGACACATGAAGCACTTCTCATACTTTTCAAATTGTTTCTGCTCCAAGTTGTGTAAATGTTAAGGGTGCAAAGTAGATTGTTAGTGTGCTGTTATGGGGATCTATAACTTTGTACAGGGTGCAAAAGGAATAAGCTAGGTTGAAAAGCTTTTTTTATTATCCACAGAGATCTAAATTTGTGGAGATCATGAGTTAATGTCTGCAAGGATACCAACATTTGGACTGTTACACATTTCTTCAGATCTATCTTCCCTTTTGTTTCACAACATGAAAACCTTCACAGATCTTTATCAGGGTGACCTGATGAACATGTTACTTTTTAGGCATCTTTATCTTGTTTAGGCCCCCACTTTGAAAGAAGGCTATCTGCTTACAAGCAGGTCTGTCAGAACTAAAACAGATATGATGGAGAGACAAGAGTTATTTCAGATTTCACAAGAATTAAACAGGCAAGACAGCTTGATACTCAGACAGTCAGTATTACCACTGTTCTTGCCATCCATGATTTGAGGAGTAGCTCTGTAGAAAGGTAGGAGCTATATAGATTTTGGCAGGGTAATTGGCCCTCAGTGAATAGTAGTCTCAAATTTCTTGCTTGTATGCAGTTTTTTCTTTTTCCCTTTTTTTTTTTTTAATTTCCCCTCTTAAGGTTTCACTTTTCTGGTTCTGAATTACATAAATTATATCACGTTTAGATTCCTTTACATTTAAGAGTGAGCAAACATTATGAGTGAATTATGGGGAATGGATACAAACCACATCTTAGTGGGGCAGTGAACAAATAAAGGGAATTAATTGTATTTGAACTGGTGGTGTTAGCATGCTGATTCATCGTGTTGTTCTGACCCAAGATGGCTACAGGAATGCTGTTTTGGAGAGTATCCACTGGATAACTGCATAAGTAGCAATTTTTAATTCAATTTAAAAATAGTTTTTTGGCTAAGAAAGTGATAAAGTAACATAACTACTCAGATACAGTTGATGAATTCCTCACACCCACACAAGTAATGAAACACTTTTTGGGGAACTTTTCCAGTCTGTATCTTAGCCAACAATTCACGAGTATTCCAGCCTCCCATTAAATGGATGAGAATTTGGAATTTGTATGCAAATAAGTGGGCCTTTTTGTTGATGCTGACATTTTTATACACAAGGATCAACTCTGTCTTCCTTCTTGTTTTGCCACACTCCAAGTATGAGTACTTACGCTTCTCCTTAAAGAATATGTCAGTCCTTTAGAGCTTACTCACATCTTGAGTACTTGTTCCATGCCTGAGAACTGAGTAGATCTCAAACTGCCTCAAAGGACAAATTCGGGACAAAATTTAAATAGACACTTAAGCATTTTCAGTGGAATCCAGGTATCTAAATTCTACCTACATCCAAAACTGATAATATGACCTGAAAGCTCTGTCAGCAATTTGCTAGACCTAATGGCACCAAATAGTCCTATGTGGCTTCCTGCTCAGTATGAAACTCTTTTTCTGCTTTCGTGCCATGGGAGGAAAAGGCTGAGGTCTGTTCTTCCAACAGTCCTCAGATAATTCACAGAGGACATGTAGAATATACAAGGAGAGCTAGAAATGGACAAAATATCAATGTAATATGTTTTGCATCTAGAATAAACATAGGCACCCACCAGCAGTGCCACTCATGAAATTTTTTTTAGTAAATATATTTAGACAGAAATAACTGAGAAATGAGGAAAAACTGAAAAGAAACTATAGGAAAAGTATGTGATGGAGTTACTGCAGTTAAGGTCTATATTGCAGAAGAAGGTTTTGAGATCAATATGACAGCTAATTCCTGACAACAGCTGCCATCACAAGAACCATTCTTTCCATTGTTTAGCCCAATAAACAACAGAACTCTTTCGAGTCTGTAAATAACTTGGCTATCTTATGAAAGATATAGACAGTATTGATAAACTAAAGTGAAAAAGAATAGATTTAGTTTTATTCCTTTCCCTGTAGTGTTTCTAATGTGGTCTACTTGAAGAATGTTCTTCAGTTAACATAGTTTCTTTTTGCAAATAATTTATTGCTGAATAGTTTTGCAGTCTCCATTTTATTATTTGCATTGAAAAGTGGAACAATGCACATTTTTTCTTCCAAATTTGGAGATGAACAAGTTGAATTGGAAGTTGGATGCGTTAAGTAGCATAAGGCACTGTGATGTGTATCTGTCACCCAGAACCTGCTCCAAAAGGGTAAATGAAGCTGGGACATTTTGCTGTATTAACATGATCCCTCTTCTTTAAGTACCTTTTTAAGTACCTTTCTGTCACAAAGGCAGCCTGAAAGAAACAGTTATTTTCAGACTAACCTGATATCAGCCACAAGGATTGTTTCATTATGTCTTTGCAGAGATGTTATGCTTCATGACCACGCTGCCAGATGCACAATAAGTAAGGGAGGCAGTAGCAAATAAAAGCTATTTTATCAAAAAGATAGACTATTTTGTGAAGACTTAACTCAGGAGTTTTAACACCATAGTTGTTTTGTTCTTTTGCAGTGGGAACAGGCGTAAGATCTGAAGTTTGGTGGGTGTGTCTTGTGGTGGCACAGTAGAAGCTGACAAAGTTCAAGAAGCTAGAAGGTGTTATAGAACAAAAAAAATCTGTAGATTGGTTATTCTACTGCTGTTTTTTACTGGATGCATTTAAGTAGTGTTACTGTAGGGGAGTCACAAAGTGTGGAGATGCAAGATAATCTAGAGATGGTAGTGAAAAGGGGACTGCAATTGCTAGTATTTCAAGATATGCATGCATAGGGAATTATAGTTCAGTCACTAGCAGGAAATTTTAAATTAAGCCACATTTACCTGAATGCCTTTTCTTGAAATTGAATATTTGATCCGCCCCCCCCCCCCCTCCCCCATTTGAAACTATCTTCCCTTTGCTCCTACCAGGGTTTAACACTGGATGAGTTTTCAGAAGTGATTTTGGGTTCTCTAATTCTTGGGGGTTCATCCAGACATTTCAAAGGAGCCTGATAAGTCAGAGGTAAGGGAACACTAATTCACATTTTTATCAAGCAGGGCATACCGGAGACATTGAAAAAGTGATTTTTTTTCCTACCAAGGTCACAAAAGTAGTTTCCGTAAGGAAGGTTGGATTTTCTTCCAGATTCACAGAAAAAGTATAATTCTTAAAATACTCCACTTAGTTTTTGAAAGTAGTATCTCCTAATATAAATCACCAAAATGCAAATACATACCATACTAGCACAATGGTGTAGTGTAACCTCTGTACACTGGTATCAAAATAAATTTTCCTACAGTGTTTTTCTTGAAATGAATGAGTATCATAGAATGGCACATCAAAGCCTTTGTAGTTATTATACACTGTTTGAAGCAAGATTACTATATCAGTAGTAGCATGGTCTCACAAGCTTTGGATGAACAGAAATTAATCAGGTAATGTTTTCACTTTCTTGGAATAATTTTCTCTGAAAATTATTTCTAAAACTCTCTGAAAATTATATAAACAAAATATTCCTTTAAAAGAAGCACAGTATTATTTTTAATGTTGAGTTTGAAATATTTTATCAGAAATATTTGTGGCAACGTTTGCAACAGAACATCATATTTCATCTGCAGTTGATATGTACATATGGCACTGTCTGTCAGCTACGAACACCTCTTTTTTTCCTTCTCTCAGTATTTAACACAGACCTGGTCCTTCCTCTGTGGACTGGAAAGCCTGAAGAAAGGGTTGGTCATTATAGGTCTTGCATGAACATAAAGAGCTTGAGAAATAGTTGAGTCTGCCGAGGTGCAGCCGTCATACAAGAAAGAATGGGGAGCAAAATTACAAAATCTGGTATCTGCAGGAGTATCATAAGCAGTGATCACTGCAGTTTTGTTCTAATGGTCACTACTGTTTGTAAGGTGACGAAAACTTCTTTCACCTGGAAAGCTTATGAGTTTTAGTTTTTCTTGTTGTACTGGATAGCCAGCCATTTCTAAAGGATTGAATCATAGTGTATCTCTTCCTGTGTATACTGAAAAGAGAAAAAAGGCAGCTGAATTTTTTTGAGCAAACTCTTACTGCAAAGTTGAAGTTTTCCTTTTCAAAAGACTCCAGTAAATAAATGTCATAGGGAAAATTCGTTTTTATTCTGTTGAACTGACAGAACAGTATTAAAGATTGTACCAGCTATGATTTTCTTCTTGTACCTTGCTGTTTTTTAAGGCTTTATCTAGAAATCTTGATTAACTGATACATGTGGGAGGTTCCTTACATATTAGCATGTATGCAGATCTGATAGTGATTCACCTCTATCAGTAAACAAGAGTTTGGGTAAGGTACAGACAAGAATGAATTCTCCAATAGTGAGAACAGAGTACAGAAAAATAGTGCAGAACAGAGATGTGCAAGGAAATCAAGTCAGTACTGAGTATAGTCTTGTCTATTGTGGTCTCTGCTATCAAAATGAAGCTGTCAAAAGAGATCACTGAAGGAGGTTAACTTCATCATGGATAGCCATTTCACTGCAAAATAGTATGATTTTTAAAAAATCCCAACCACTCAGCCAAAAAAGCAAACAAAAAAACCCCCACAAAACCAAGAAGGGATATTACAAAAATAACTTTTTTTTTTTAAAAGTAAGGAAAACCAGGACAAAATCTATTCTTAGAGGTATATTGTGTCATGATGAAAAAACTGGCAGCAAAGATTTTTCCTGAGATATATCAAGGAAATAGGTGGGGTTTGGGGACTGTTAAACACTTGAAACCAGCTTTTTAGCTTGTGGAAGTCTAAGATATAACCACAAGGATAGATGGTAATCGATTTTTGTGTGGTTTTTGTTTCTTTGAGGAGATTGTGGGAAGTGGAGGCAGAGCTATATGAAAGGTAACACTTTTCTCACGCTGGGAGCTATTTGTCCTGGAGGGTGTAGCAGGTTGAGGAGCAAGCAGCAGCTTGTCACATATTAGTAGTGGTGGAAAAACTGCTCAGGGACCAAGGGAGACTGGACAGAGCTTGTTGTATTTCAGACATTGACCAAGGTGGAAAAAGTCAGCACTGGCAACAAAGGCTTTTTTGTGGCAGAATTATGTACAAACCTTTTAACATCTAACCGTGTGATAAGTTTTCTGTATTTAAACATGTCAGATTTCCAGTTTTCATTTAAATAAGCCTTCTGGTTTTTTTCCAGTTGAAAACCCTCCAGTCTTCTGGGGAGAAGTTGTAATTGAAAATCTAGGTGAACACATCATGAGTTCTCCTCCCAGTAACCTGGCATGCAGTTGTGCCACCTTTGTTCCCACTGAAGAATACTGATCAGTAACCTCAATGGCATTGAAATAATAGTTTCTTGTCAACCATACAAGTACCTGCAATCAGAAATGTGGGCTATTGCTGCTGCAAATGAAATTGAGCTACTGATAAAGAGCTTTCATTAAGTACCTTATTCATAGACTGTTTGATTTTCATGGGAGATGTGTTGGAGTCTGGGGATAATATATTTCAACATATGGCTTGCAGTTTCTAGAGAGGGACACTAAAGGTAACTGCAAAAAACCCGAGGCTCTGGCAGTAGTGTCTATTTACTAGTTAGAGGACTGTTCCCATGCTAGAAAACATAGCAATTTTTTAATCATAGAATAGTGCCCTAGAAGATTTACTCTGGTACCAGGTGCTCAGGAATTGGCAGTAGGTATAAGTATTAGAAAGTAAAAATAGAAGGCGTTAGTACAGATAACAGAAATAACATGCTATTATTTAAACTTACTGTAGCATTTACAATGTAACTGTCATCATGAATATAAACAATGAAAACATTGTGATTGCCATGAAATATTTCAGATATATGTTTCCATTTGCCAGAATAATTTTCTGTAAGCAGTTCTCCATGTGGCTTGTTAAGTTTTGTTTATTTGCTGTAGAAGTTGACATTTAGCAAATAGTTGAAATATTAAATCCCTGAACAAAGAGTGTGTTGTCTGGCCACAAATTACTTGGTAGCATTTATATGCATGACCCAAAACAGCTGCTGACAAGATGCAAAGCTCTTCTTTAATAGTCTAATAAGACATTTTGATGCTAAAAATAGTACGGCTTTGGCTCAAAAGACTTAATTTTTGCATTGTTGTGTACTGCAGTTTCACTTTTAGCTTAAGTATCTGCATTTGAAAACCCACTTCTTATCACAAGCAGTTTTAGCAACCACACTGATTGTAGTGTCTCAAGAGTGCATTGTCCTATATTGCTATTTTTGCAAAAATGAGCATGGTCATTGGCAGAACACAGTCTTCGTTTTTTAAAAATAACTGAAATTAAAATAGCACAGGTGACTGTTTGCCTTTGAATTAAGCAACACAAGAAGGAGCTTAACGTTTCCAAAGCCTGTTACTTAATGTGAAGCTTATGCACTGCTGCAAGTGTTGAAATGAAGGAAGATTCTTATCAAATATCCCAAACACCTGCAGGTCTCAGCGAACTACTTGAGATGTCCATAGGCCAGTTGTGGTGATTCATCCCACACTGATGCCAAAGTTCTGCTCCTAAATTGAAATGAATGTTAGAAGTTTTCAGTCTGACAATGAGAACTGATGTTATTGGTAGTCATAGGCACAGCAGTAAACCTTAGGTGCTTTACTCCTTGTCCACACAAAGCTGATGCCATCATGTCTCAGAAGAAGCTTAGAGTTGCCAACTTGCTACTGAGAAAAAAAACAGACAAGGAAAGACATACTCACTGAGAGGTGAGAAGAAGAGCTTGTTTCTGCTGATCTCAATTATTTCCCTGCTTTCATGTGTGATGTAGCATTTGTAAAATGAATGCAGAAAAGAGTTCTGGGATCCTTGGCCAGTCTCTGAACCCTGCTATCTTTAAAGTCTTTGAAGGAGGAGATCATCTATTGTCAGCTGTATTTCTGTTCTAGCATAAAAGTATAACTAAATTCTGGGGAACACAGAAAGGCATTGTGAAAGAATTGTGCTCACACACACGCGTTGAGCCGGACAAATGGTTATTTGTGGATAACCAAGTGTTGAATTTTTCCTCAAGTTTTCTCATTCTATACAGAAAGCCCAGAGTAAGAGGGCTAGAAACTCCTTTCTTGACAAGAGAAAAGCAAGAGGTTCATTTTGTAGATGTACTATGTTTTCATGCCTGTGAAGCTGATGGTAGCAGTTTGTGTTGAACCGTGTTCTATATTTGAAAAATATTTAGTGTTGCAGATTTTGCATGATTTTGACAAGAAGGAAAAATAGGAAGGATGTTGCTGAAAAAAAAGAATATACTGTAGTGGAAACTTGTGGGCAAGCTCATTTTCAACTAGACAAAAAGGACACTATCCTGGATAATGTCCTTTTTTCAGGTTTCTCTAAGTTTACTTGCAACTGCCTCTACAAAAGTAGACCTGGTGATATCTTCAATGGGGAGTTTGGTTCTTCTGGATTTGGATTAAATATGTGTTACTGAAGCAGCAAGCTAGAAAAAGCCAGCTACGTGGAACCACAGCCTGGCAGGTCTGTGCAAGATCCAGGAGGTTCAAAGTTCCTTTGAATGGAGGATTGGATAGCTAGAAAGAAATAGTGTCCATTTGCCCATTACTTTCTTCACTCCCAAGCCAGCTGGCAAAAATGAATAAATATTGTGAAAAATGAACTATTAAATACTGAGGCTGGGAAAGGCTGGACATACAGATTCACCCACTGCAATTTGGGGTTTGCTGCAGTTAGTTTTCTTCACTAGATCTTTCTCCCCTTCTGTTAAAGGGGACCTAGGCCTGTGTATTTAAGGATTCTGAGTGACTGCAAGGGGAAGAAATAGTTATAAAGTAATATTAAATTTCTGCAAATTTTCTATTTCAAATTTGTAGAGGAAAGCTTGATCTGATCCATTTTCTTGACCCTGAGATGAACTCGGGTAGTGTGTGGTGCTAATAACACCAGGGTTGTGGGTTGGATCCCTGTATGGGCTATTCACTTAAGAGTTGGAGTTGATGACCCTTGGTGGTCCCTTCCAACTTAGAATGTTCTGTGATTCTGACTCCATGATTCTGTGATTTATTGATATTAAATTGCAAAATATCACTGAATGAGACATTTTGTGAGGAAAATGACAGCAGGCAGGAGGATCGCATGTGAGGAGGGAGCTTGGGATGGGGTGTAGAAGCATGCTGTAAATAAATATGTTAGTTAAAATGAGTGCTAAGAAAATAAATGGCATATGGTTGAGAAATGTGGCAGCTACAGTAAATCTTGCATTCATTGACATGAAAGATGATGAAACACGATAACCTCATTCTGTGACACATACTGAGCAGAAAATATACTGTTAAAATATAAAGGAATAGCAAATAAATAGCTGTTTATGTAAGTTACAGGGAAGGAATCACCTTATTATCTGATAACAAGTCCCTATACCTGAAGTTTTTGTTGGAAATAACTGTGAATAGCAGTTTTCTAAAATGTTCTTGAACTGTAGATACACAATTTGATCTAACCTCCTGCCTTCCTTCCTTGATAGCTTCCCCTCATGCTGTGTTTTGTAAAGCCCACTGCCTGCCCTTCCAAAACAGATCATGTTTTTTTCCTATGTTAAGACTTATTCATATTAGAAAGAGAGAAATTATTTTACTGCTGTAGGAGACAAGCAACTCCAGTCTACACCTTTAAAAAACAACGGGTATTGAGGGGATCAGAATGGGATGTTCTGTTATCAAAATATTTAATGAAATTAAATATTGAGATGATTTTGCTAGAATGTACTCTTTTTTAATTAAAAGAATTAGTGTTATCTCCTGGTGATGTCCTCTTTTGATACTTCACAACAAGCTGGTTCAGTTCATTTGCTTGTATGTGAAAAGCAGGGTTCAGTGCACCATTGTGTTTCTAACCAGTCAGTCCAGGATAAAAAAACCAAAGCAACCCTTTAGATTTTTCCTTCATGATATTCAGAATGAAGGCCAATTTTAAAGCTTTCCAGAAACACAGCATGGCTCTTTTCATTGTTTACACAGCACTGCTAGATATCCATCAGTAAGTGACTTTAGGCAGAAGCAGATTATTCTTTTCATGCTCTGATTAGAGTTGTACATAGTTGCTCACACTCTGAAAATTTATCACCAACTCCCTACCTCATCTTTGGAGTTCAGGTTTTTTTGTTTATTATTGACTCATGCTATGATAATTCTTTGCTTGATTGCTGCTATTCTCAAGTAAAGCATCACTGACCTAAATTGGTTAGAATATATTTGCGTTTGAGGAGATATAGTGTCCTTTCTAATCTTGGACTTTTTTATGAAACAGGATTACTCAGATGCTTTGGCTGTTTCTGTGCTTCAGTTACAATTGCAAGGTTGCCATTTCTCAATTTTATTCTGTTAGTAGGTTTTCTTCCTGCTATCAGACCTATTTGCATTGAGAGTTTCATTTGTGAGAGGATTACATCAGTGAAAACTGTATTTTACTCTGAACTACAATGACTATATATAAAAAATACTTTTCAGGAAAGGAGTGAAATTAAAACACATGGTGCCCACTTCCTGTGAACAATAGGTACCTCTGGTTGACATTTCCACAGGTAATATTGTAGAGAAACCTGCACTCTAGAGAAGCTCTATACAAGATGCTTTGCACATCCCACAGTTTTTGAAAGGAGACTCCTAATTAAACCTGCTTTAAACTTAGATTTTCCTGTGTGTCTATTGATATACTTTGGGTTATTGATATACTTTGGGTTTTGTTTGGCTGAGCTTGGGCAAACAAGTAAAGCTTGAGGTCTGTGATCATAGTTTTCACATACTTGATCCAGTGGAACATAGCAAAATCTTTGTGTGATTTTTGACAGATCTGCCTTCAGGCCAATACAGCTGTGAACCAAAGGCAAAAATGGCCAAGTAGTTTAATTCTGTGTTGAGATTCACCCATAATGACTATATAGGTATGTCTTAGGGCTCTTGCAAAGTTACTGTCATGGAGAAGCAGAGGAGAATTTGGACCATGTCTTTCCAGTACTTTTCCTGTCTCTTCAGAGAGAGGAAGAGGAAGAAGGAGGAGGGAAAAAGTATTCTAGAGGGGGTTTTCCTTAAATTCTTTGTCTGGAGATATTATGTTTAAACTGTTTGTATTCAAGGAAGGAAGAGAAGGACATAAATATTAGTACATTTAAAAAACTAATCCCTAAAGATACTTTGTTTTAATATAGTGGTATTATCAGTTCAGTGGGCTGTGATTTTTCATTTCATTCATCGCTTATACTATGGAAGTTTCTGAAATGGTTTGCTTTATTGTACTGTAGACATCAGTCATGATTTTCTAGTTAAAGTTGTGGGAGGCTTTCATTTTTAAACACCATTATAACTTTCAAAATAATTCCTTTTAAGATAATGTTTAGTGTCAATCCAAGCATGACTCATCTAATGAAGCTGGAGAAAATCACCTTAGCCATTTCTACTTTATGGGAGTCTGATGAGGGTTTTCTTTTTTAAAAAGAAAAGACAGGTTTTTGTAGCTCTGAAGTTGAACCCCTATACATTTTAGTTGCAGGTATTGTTAGTGGGCCCCAAGAAACACACACACAAAAAAAAGGTTATGTAACATTTGCAACAACCTTGGCTTGTGATGAGGGTCTGTGGGCTTTATTTTGTGGTTCTGGGCAGGCCACTTAAGCTGCACCTAAAGTGACAGCCTGATATGCCCAGGGCAAATCCTGATATTTGGGTTCTCTGATCACCCAGAGCAGAGCTCTGTGCAGCTCCATGTCTGTTTAGGCTTCTTCCTTCAAAAAGCAAGTGGCTTAGGAGACCTGTTCTTATGCCAAGGAACAGCCAGAGCCTTCAGCTGGACACAGGGACTTGGGAGTTCTGTGTTCTAAACTGGGCAACCCAACACTGTTTTGGCAACCTCCTCCTCCTCCTGAGAACCGTCTAAAGGCATGACTTCATCACCCATCCTGAGACAGTCTCCAGGCTGCCTCAGCTTCATCCAGACAGGCTCCTTCCTGTGTCTGTCAGCGAGTACTTCTGTACCCTCTCTGAAGGTCCTTCTAGGGCTTGGTCTGGATTCAGCTTTTTTTTTTTAGCAAGCACATGCAGTGATCCACAGTGCTGACAATACAAAGGGGTCATCTGGGCTGTGCGTCTGCATGACTGCGCAGACGTGGAAGGACAAGATGGTAGACTGATACATTGGTCAAAATATATGCACCGAATCTTGTGGGCTTCCAACCAACCTCATTGCTCACCTAAGGGATGTTTGTGCTGGTGTCTAACAGGACTGAGAGGAATCACATTGCAATTTTTATTACAGCCTATTTGAATGCATGCAAAAACCAGGGTGGTTCCAAGACTGAGACATGTCTGGTTGTTGTCTTCTGGCATGTCTCCTCTGGCCTGGCTGCAGCCAGCACAGTGGACTGGAATCACAACTGCTTGTCTTTGCCATGGGACACCACCTGTCAGGATATGGGAGGGTGAGAGATCTGACCTCTGTTAATAAGTTGTGATTCTGAGAACTAAAACCCTTTCTGAAGACAGTAGAGGGGAGAAAGTTATGTTAGAAGTGCTTCAGACTGACAAAAATCTGAACTCTTCATTGTCTTTGACTATACTACTGGGTGTGAGGGACAAGAGGGTTAAGATGGAGGGAACATAACAGAAAATGAAGATTTTCCAGTTCCTATCTGCAAAACATATGCTTTTCCATTTCTCTGTTTTCTTTTCCTTAGAGACTATTGGGGTCACCCTTTGTAGGGTCAAGGGGATTGTGTTGATGATGGTCAGAAGAGCTCAGGCACAGAAGGCATCAGAAGGCTTGATCAGAAGGCTTACAACTAGGAGAGTTTTTTTAGTAACATCAACACTTTTTATACTCTCTTATATCTAACATGTCATGACATTATTGGTTAATTAATTCACTTCACATACATAGAAGCATCTAATTGATTACAAGACACTACATACTCTGCTCTTTAAGGGTGCACTCCAGACAGCTTTCCTTCAAGGATACACACACTGTCACCCCTACAAGAGAATGCCTCTGTTTAATGGAGTGGGGATTTCATCTGAGCTGGTGCTCCAAGAAGTCACACCTTTGCTTATTCTCCCCTGCAGGGGAGAGTACGTCCCATGTAACACTATTGAGCAATATTTCACATGAAGCCTTATCCTTACTCAGTAGTTTTGAACTATATGCATTCATGCTCAAGGTTTCTGCTGCTCCTCAAGCACACTCCACAGCTCCACTTCCAGTCATGCCAAACCCTTTACTCAGATTCATTTTCCTTTTTCAGATATAACTAGTTCTCCTCTAAAATAAAAAAGGCCATATGAGATAAAACCTCTTTCAGAGCTTTTTTCCAACCTGAACTTTTTTCCTGCATACTGTCTCTAGTGAACATTGCAACACAACTACACAGAAATAAGAATATGATTTCTCTTTAATTCTTTTCCTAGAACAGAGCTTTTCCTGTCTCAGTGTCCCAGATAGTATCAGAAGATTAAGACATCTCTGCCCCTCAAAAAGGGGTCAGACATCTTGTAATAACTTAATAAAATGAAATACTACATAATACATATAAAGATGAAAAAATAGTCACGTAAGACATCAGTCTACAAAGTAATTAGATACTTAGTTACCTGTAAGAGTTGACATGATGCAAATGCACTACATTTGTTTATATGACTCTAAAATATTTTGGGATAATAAGAAGCGACTTAATGTGGAATAAATTGAAATGTGAATTTTAATCAAAATAGTGTTTTCTGATATAAATCACTTTATTGAATAGACAACAAACTGCCATCTTTGAAGATGTTTTGCTTTTCTTTTTTCTCCTTCATTGATAAAATGACCTAACAACTATTGTAAATCATACCACAGGGTATGGTACAAGGCCCTGACTTTGTGCACTTGTGAACTAGTTTGTGTGTAGATTATGATGAATTCCATTAAGATTTTTTCAGTGAGCTGAGGTATTTCTTAAAAAGCCTGAGAAGTATTTCTCTAGGGAATATTCCTAAAATGTTCCTATTATGTATTGCAAATTATACTCGATCTTGTATTTTGATTATTATGATTTTTCTACTTTTGAAAAGAAAGAAAATATTAAGAAGAGCATTTTGACTCTCTTCTTACTTCTTCCACAAAAAAATAGATCTATGTTAAATAAAAGGAATTTTCAAATCTGGGAAGAGTAGAGGAGGTGGTGGTGGTGGTAGTGAAAGAGCAGCAGTGGGCAGGTGCTCCCAAAACAGTTATATATTTTCTTTTAAAAAACCAGGCAATTATTTTTTATTTTCCCTCAACCTTTCACAATGTTGAACAGTGTAAAGAAAAATAGGTTCTTCTTATGTGTGACTTGCCCAGATTTAGAGAGCTTTTGAAGTGTTACAGATTATCAAGAAGTGGGGTGAGAAGCACTTTAGAGCTCTGTATATAATTAATCCTATTGCACTCAGTAAGCAAACCACAGTTGTATACAGGAAATGAGCGATGATGAAACTCACAAAGTCGGAGTTCAGACAATTTGGAAAAATTTAAAAATAGTAAGTCTTTCATTGCAGAGTGCAACTTAATTCTAAATAATTTGTGCCCAAAACCTTTTTGGTTTTCAAATGCATCTAGTTTCTAGGAGGATGGTGAAGGATTAAATGGGCTGAAATCTACTTCTTATTTCTCCTACCTTTATGTCTTTGGTGAAAATAGATAAAAACAAAATATACGTGTACTGTCTTCTTCAAAGATTTAATAAGAGCACTTAGTCGATAATGTAGAGTATTTGTATGGGTCATTGCAAAATATTGGGTAGGAAATACATACTATTTATTACTCAGGTAATGTTGCAAGGTAAACATCAGCAACTACATATTGGGACCTTTTCTTCAAAACAGGGTATAATCTGTAGTGGAAAACAAAAGATTACCAAACTGGTTTGTCAAGGACCTGAGAACAAGGCTGTGACAGATGAAAAATGCTTTGACCTGTCAGTCATGCACAGGGGAAATGAACAGCAAAGGGTGAGGGCAGGTGAAAGAAATTTGCCAAAGCCTAAAAGAATAGAGCAATATGGTTTCAGAAATTTCAAGTAAGATAATAGAAGCTGAGTGGAAAGGCATTGCACATCTCTTTCTGGCAATATGGTTGTTAGGTATTTCTTAGAACAAGAGCAGAAAACATCTTCCTATGCATGCAAAAATGAAGAAGGACAAATACAGAGGTAACAGAGAAATAGAAATAAGATGGCAAGAAAATGAAATAAAAATGAGTGAAATAAAAGAATAAAAATAAATAAATAAGAAAAATATGAATATGTAAAGTTATGCAATATGAGATGAAGAAAGTCCATACAAGTACAAAGAAACTAAAGGAACTGCAAGGGAGGAGCATCTTCTAATATGCAAATTACATTCCTTTATAATGAACAGATATTTAATTTTGATTGGCTTAATCTTTCCCCACTGCCAGGAAAGCCTACACTTCTTGAGTTCCACCAAAAATAAATCCCTACAATGATTTTTGATAGAAAGAAAAATAAAGTCAGAACATTTCCTATGTAGAATAAACTCAGTAGGTACTCAATATTAGCATCGAGAATGATTGTCATCCTACTTAAAAGAGAATTTAATAAAATACATTTAATTTAAAACAAGAAGGGGAATAATGAAAGGTGTTAACCTTACTGAAAGCAAAACAAATATTTCATTCTCATTTTTCCAAATATCAAAACTAAAGTATCACTGTTTCAATGGCAAGAAGATTGTTGAAACTGTATGAAAAGCATAAGCATCTAGAAGAAGAGATATCAAACATAAATTTAAGATCTTTCACATTAGTGCATTCACCATCAACTGAGAAGGATGAAGTAGAGCTTTCCAGTGTTTCTAGCAAATGTGATTAAGATGTGGAAGCTGGACACAGTGCTAATACTTTTTATAAACTGTGTACTAATTCACAGCATAGAAAAGATGCAACATTTAACTAGATGAAGAACAGAATTAGTTAAAGAAAGTATTTTTCTCTCCACTGAGTAATGCTTTGATTTTGTTAGTTCTGCTGTCTCTAACATTTCCCAATATTTTGGGTATAGGTTTTAAAGTGACCCAATTCATATTTTAAATGTTTCATATATGCAATGAAATCAGTAACTTCATTCATTTCTGGTAAGGAGAAAAGTCTTTTACTGCTTCTGAAACATCCTCTTTCAAGACAATAAACTGGAAGTCATCATGATGTGATTGCAAGGCCAGTCTATATTGCAGCAAGGCATGGATTGATACTGTTGTACAATAATTAACAAGGTAATTGTCACATTATAGTGCCATAGCTGTGCACATATTCATGACTCAGGACTTAGGTCTTTTCTTGTTTCTATTGCTTTATTTCTGTCTCAGTTACTTAAGTATGTGATGGGAAAAGCATTTCCTTGATCAGTTTCTATGTTTGTATACCTTACTCTGTTTGAAAGCAAGATGAAGAACACAGCCCCTCTTGTATTGTGTAAACACATCATCTTTGAAAAGAAGAAAACAATTTCTGTTACGTGTTTTGACAAAGCCATAACAGAAAGAATAGATTGTTTCACCTTGTTACATTTGACTTACTGTTTAATGTATCAAAGTATAAGGAAAAAAATTATCTAGATCCATGACTATACTAGGGAGAATATTTCTAAATGCTGGATAGCTTTCAGGAATGGCATTGTGCTCCTATCCTTGTGAAGTGTCTCGCAATCACAACATGATTAATGTTGAACTGAATCAAACAGAAAAAAATTATGAAAGATAATGAGAGAATCATAGCCACTCTAGAAAAATCAGTAGATCATCACTGTTCTTCAGAATAAGTTATTGTTGCAGGTGTATCAGTAGACAGGATTCTATAGCTGTGGGTTGGCAGAGAAACCAATACACGAAGATATGTATTGAAGATGGAATGCTTCTGTACTAGAGAAAGAGGGGAAAAGCAAAGGAGTAAGCATTGTTGTGTCTCTGAAATAAAACAGTTTTATGACTTTAAAGTACAAAAGTAGGAAGAATGGAATGACCCTTAGCTTAAGCCCAACTCCAAGGCAAATGATAAGTGATAACAAAACAATATGTCGTGATTCCTGGTAAAAATAGCTGTAATACACATCGGTATCATTTCCAGTACAATATTTCTAGTTCTATTTCACAGTAATCCAATCTGCTTCATAAAAGCAAAGTCAGACAGCAAAATATGCTAATCTGATTCTGGAATCTGTTAGTGCAAGTCAGTGAATTCTGAGAAATAAATGTGTACTAATTAGAATGAAATACTATCTGCCTATAAAGTATATGGAGACCAGAAACAAAGAAACTGCACACATGTGACACAAAATTCACATAAGCGATGCTGATGCCATGGTGCATTCAATTTATTATTGAATTGGGAAGGATGCTTCAAAACACTTTAAGTGCTTTTAACTGTTAGGTTTTCTATTGCTCTGTGACTCTGCTCACAGTGAGAGACTGGTCCTTTTACTTCTTTATGTTTTAGCCAGATAATGGAAGGTAAGAAAGGAAGATTTTGGACGCATGATCACAAATTGGACCATCCTATTACTCTTTTCTTTCTATTATTAAAATTAATATAGCTGTTAAGTCTCAGTGTGCTTTCTGGATATTTCAAAAGGTATGACAACTAGACCCATCTCAAAGTTTTCAATATATTCATGAAGAATTCACCATTTTTACAACTTTCTGTTATGGCTATATCAAGACACCTAACAGAAATTGTTCTTTTCTTTTCAAAGATGATGTGTTTACACAATACAAGTTCCTCAAACTTTTAAAAAATAGAATAAGGTATACAAACATGCAAACTTATCAGGGAAATGGCATCAGGCTCAATATATAAAGTTGGGGGAAGAAAGAGGAAAGGAGGGTTCATTTGCAGTCATGATGTTTGTCTTCCCAAGTAATTGTTACATGTGATGTGGCCCTGCTCTCCTGGAGATGGCTGAACACCTGCCTGACCTTGGGAAGCAATGAATTAATTCCTCGTCTTGCTTTACTTGCGTGTGCAGCTTTTGCTTTCTCTATTAAAATGTCTTCATCTGAAACTGTAAGTTTCCAGCTTTTACCCTTCCAACTCTCTCCTTGATTCCAGTGGTAGGGGAGTGAGCAGGGGGCTGCATGGGGCTTGGCTGCTGGATGGGGTTAAACCACTACAGCCATGAAGAAAAGGAAATTAACTTTTCTACCACTGAAAAAAAGTCATGCCTGGTTTACTTGAAATGCTGCCATGCCTGGAACTGCTGATTTTTCCTTCCTGGAGGAAAAATTGGTATTTTCTTCTACATCTAAAGAATTACTAATTAATTCAGCAACATAGAGAGAGTTATTGATATGAAGCTGTTGAGAAAGATAATTCTGAAAGTTCTGCTAGTAGACAGTAAGTAGATGGCTATGTGAACTCACTCCATTGTAGTGCAGATAAGGCAAACTACTTTTCACAATTTCCTAGATTAGAGAAGAAAATTGATGTATTCCCAAGAAAAGAAACTGTATTGAACCTTTCATGGTGAGACAGGGTGACAGTCCAGTTTCCAGTCTGATAGTCACTGTGAGCAAATAGCTAAGACAAATGAAAACAGAAGAGGGAATACAAAGTATCACAGAGAGAGAAAATTATGTGCCAGAAAATAACTTAGGGTTTGTGGATGCCTGTTCCCTCTGCCACATAGCAATCTACTTTCTAGACAGATACATCTTAATGCATATTGTAACATTTAATATATAGAGCACACTGTAAAAAGAACTTCCTGTGCCATCTACAGTTCAAGTGACAAAGGAGACTTTTTTTAGCCCTGCAGAATAAAAACTATTCTGTGTGGTCATTGTAAAGCATCAGTATCAGAACAGCCAGAATGAAAAACTCTCAAGCAAAATGATCTCAGGAGCAGTCCTATACAGTTATAATGGTTTTACATTGTCTATAACAATGGCCTATCATTAAATGGTAACAGTTCAGAGATACTGGGAAAGAACTTTGGAATACAGGGAGCCAGAATTTTATAAACCAAGAGGAAAGGTCTTGCTCATTTAGCTTTCCCATTGCTGGTGTTTGTTGTGTGAATGTGGCAAATGGCAATTGTATACAATAGCTGACAACAGCATCCCAAAAAAGGAGGGAGTTCTTTACCCTCCCCTCCCAGGTTCAAACAGATCTCCACAGAGAATAGCACAGGGTAATTTTTCCTCTCTGCAGCTGAATGGGACTGCAGGAAAGGAACCAGTTTTTAATCCTCCTATGGGGAAGAAGAGACTGAAGAAATAATAAGAAAGCAACCTAGAGTGGGAATGTGCTCATGTGTTTACATACATTAATTGAAAAAGAAGTTTACTCTGTCCTTCACCATTTGCCATCTTTTTAGTCTATGCTGTCTGGTCTTTTAAGTCTTTGAGCAAGAGACTATTTTCCAGATTTCAGTGATGTAGCAGAAAATATATTTGCATCATCCTTTTTTGTTATACCCATTAGACACTGGTCTAATAGCCAGATTCTCCTTCCTCACTGACAGCAGGACCTGACTGCTGTATGTCTTGTGCCTCTGATAGGGTTGCCCAGCTGGTACAGAATCCTGTACTTCAGTGTTCTGTATGCAGGTTCAGGCAGTGCTGAATGAGAAATGCCATGACCAGTTTATAAGAAATAAAGGCTATTCATCTGTAATGCTGTGCTTTTGGGGACTTACCTAGACATAGACCTCACTGTGCTGAGTGTAATATGGATAGATGCCCTGTCTGGCAGAACCATACAGGCAAGAAATTCAGAGGAGAAAGAATACAAAATAGCATTGCCCTTCTTATATAAGTGAGAACTGAGGCAGTTTCTTCTCTACCAAGATCAAAATGAACATCTGTGGCATGTAAAAGAAACAAATTGCAGAATAACAAGTCTGAGACACTTCTTTCATGTGGGGAATAGCTGAGATATATGAAATCAGCTTTTTAGGGATTCTGACTTCATTCTTTCCCAGCAATAAGACTTCAGGGTGTTACATATTCTTGAATATGTTAAGTTCAGCTGATTTACCTTTAGGGGTTTTTTTTCAAGGTAGTAATTACAAATTAAGCCTTACAAAGCATATTTTTGCACTGATTTTGACACAGTGTTTTTGAAGTTCATAAATCTATGAAGTCCTGAACACTCTCTAGTGTAATAGACAACAGCAGTTTTTTACATTATTTTGAAGTTGCAAGTAAATTTTGAAGGGTAATGGATTTCATACAGAGAGATTAAAAGATAACATTTCTTCATTTTTGCCTCTGACTACTTTCCCCCTATCATACTACATTTAGCAAAATGAATAAGGCAGAAAGGATGCTGGTGTATTTTTATGTTAATTAACGTATTTTAATTTCAAATAGCATTTCTAAAGCTCAGATAGACTCCCAAAAAAGTTGTGCCAGGGCAAAACTAATGAATATTAATTCTTTTCAGTATACTTACGCTTTCATGAATTCTTTTTGTTATATTCTGGTGCATGAGGATGCATCAGTAGGCACTCAGAGCACACAGCCCACAGATCTGATTTTTACAGAAATTCAGCATAACTTTTTTAGCTACATAATAAAGCTCACCTCAGAAGTGTGTTATTTTTAGTGACCAATTGGGTAATAGCTAGAAAAATACATACTTCAACTTTTAAAAGATTATTTTAAAGCAACACTTTGTAAATGATAAGTAGGCTTTCTGCACAAAGGATACCTTTGACTGTTTTGTAGCTAAACTGTGTTATTCTCCGAAAAATTTTAAGGGTGTGCCACTCTTGTCCCAGAAAGGCTGCAGCTAATAACTCACCCTTGCTGCAGTTACATTGCTTAAAGCAGCGTGATGTATCCCTTAGTTAAACTGAAACTTTACTGCACTAACTCCACTCTTGAAGCATCTTGGAAAACTCTTGGCTCCTTGGGAGTGCAAGTGGTTTTGGCCATACTGCTGTAAAACAGCAATGTCCATGGTCTCTGCAGTTTGCCTATGGCTGCCGGAGCTGAGCCAGCGACTATATCCTAATGCTGGTGGTGAGGGGACAAAAAGCAGCCTTTTTAACATCACAGTCCATGGATTGCACTGCTCTAGTCCCAGACAATTTTAATAACAGTTCTTAGCTCCAGGCACACACTCACTGGCAAAACACTGGGCTGCTGTAATTTACTTGTACATTCTGTTGAGAATAGGGCATAGTAAACCAGTCTGTCCTTTGTGTAACACTCATCAGAACAGCAATATAAAATCAATGACATTGTTGAGAATTGTTGTTACTCATTGGAACAGATCATTAAATGCTGCTTCTTTTTACTTCCATAACTGTAGCATGTCTGGGTGCTTGTACAAAGCAAGAGCACCAGCCATAATTTACTGCATTGCAGTAAAATCAACAATGCAGCGTTCCACAGAATCAGACAAATCTCATATTTGATTTGCTAAGTAATCAAGAGAGAAAACATGCTCCCCCAAAATACTTTTAATCTTGTTTGTAACTCCAGAAACTTCTCTGTGTAAGTAAACACTTGTAACTCTTGAAACCAAAACATTATTATGAAACCTGTTTTGAAACCAGGCAAATCATGCTGATTTTCTCAAAATTCTCTCTTTTGGAGAAATAAAAAAGAATAATTTGAGAAGTTAATGGCAACCCATAGGTAAGTTCCAATTGAGCAGAAATCAAATTTGAAACTAAAAATATTAGATGTAAAAAAAAGTGTCTGATTACACCTAAAGAGAAAATTCCCATATCTATAGAGGAAACAAAGAAATTTCTGTAGTTGAGAGTAAATTCAAACAGGATATTGTTTGTATGACTAAAGCCATAGTCATGGGTTTTTTTAATTAAAAAATTATACATAGTTTAAGATACCACAGAATAGGAAATACAGAAACTGTCAACAGACTTAATTTTTTTCCTATGAAAAATTGACACATTACAAACATTTCTCTTGTCTGTAAAATTGTGTTTTCTTCACCAAGTCTTCTTGAACTGTGATGGATTTTTATTTTGTTTGGTAGAAGTCTGGCTATTGAATTAATATAATTTCTTTCTAATTGAATGATCATTGAGAGAATCTACTCTTATAAGTTTGCTGTTTGTTGTTCCTGTCTGAAGCATGAAGGTAAGAAAGACAACTCATTGTCTCATCTTATTTGCAGGGATCTTCCTAACTGTTGAATATGTAAGAAGAATGAATGTGAATGCTTGCTTGTGATAACTTAACAATTCACTCAATGCAAAAAGTTGTAGGGTTTGTGGACTGAGCATTCATCTATACTCTTAAGATTTCATAAGTTAACAAAATTAAATTTAGGTTTCAGAATTCCCTTAAAAGCAAAAAAAGAGTTATCTTCATGAAGATTGTACAAATTGGTTAAAATCACAGCCTGTTATGGCCAGAGGGAGATTTCTTTCTGGAATAAAAGACCTTTTATATAGAATATCAACACTATAAATGTTAATGTGAAAGACACATGAATTCAAAAGTTGTAAATACGTGCAAAGAGGTGCTTGAAAAATATAAAATAGAAAACTTAGCCAAAGATTGTGGTTTAGAGCGGACTATGCGAAATAACTTTTGACAGTTAACCCCTGCACTACATAGTAACTGTGCATTATTGTTTTAGGTACCTGGGAATAACAAGACCTCTTACGTACCCTGTAAGGCAGAATGGGAAGTGTATGGCCAAGATGATCCTGTGTGTATGGCTTTTATCTGCCTCTATCACCATACCCCCACTCTTCGGTTGGGCCCAAAATGTAAATGACGAAAAGGTTTGTCTGATCAGTCAAGACTTTGGCTACACCATTTACTCCACAGCAGTTGCATTTTATATTCCAATGTCAGTGATGCTTTTCATGTACTATCAGATTTACAAAGCTGCCAAGAGGAGTGCTGCTAAACACAAGTTTACTGGCTTTCCCCGTCTGGAAGAATCTGAAGGGATTTCTATGAATGGAGTTGTAAAACTGCACAAGGAATCTGAAGAATGTACTAATTTTTCACGACTCCTAAAGCATGACAAGAAAAACATTTCCATCTTTAAAAGAGAACAGAAAGCTGCCACTACCCTTGGGATTATTGTTGGGGCTTTCACTGTCTGCTGGCTGCCCTTTTTCCTCCTCTCAACTGCAAGACCCTTCATCTGCGGTACAGCATGCAGCTGTATCCCCCTCTGGGTTGAGAGAACATTTCTATGGCTGGGCTATGCAAACTCTCTCATTAACCCTTTTATATATGCCTTCTTCAATCGGGACCTGAGGACAACTTATCGCAACCTCCTGCAATGCAGATATAGGAATATCAACCGGAAACTGTCAGCTGCAGGGATGCATGAGGCTCTGAAGCTTGCAGAAAAGCCAGAATTTGTTCTGTAAGGTCACTCATCCTTGTTTTATCACATTAGCTTTTTCCTCACAGATTTTAGTGAGGAGTTACAGGAAGAGCCAGGCTTCTTGAGCACTGTTAATGCAGGCATCAAGAAACTGGAAAGTAGAGCCCACCAGTCCTAGTGAGCCTGGAAAAACAAGACCGCCATCTGAAGAATTTGGGTATAAAATGAATACGAGAAAGGAGAAGAGTAAAATGTGGTGCAGGATGTATGAGTTGCTAGTGAGGAAAGAGCAAAGTTAGCCTAACCCATCTGTTTGGCCAAATAAGTAGGTCTGAATGTTGGATGCATCTTGTATCCTAGAGATTATTTGCTGTAATAAAGACCTGAGAGTGGTGAACAGTTCACTGTAATCCATTACTTTCCACTTTGTTATTATAAAAATAAACCGTTTAAGAAGAAGCTGGATCAAAGAATTTCTATTACTTACAAATATTCTTTATTATAAACACCCCTATGTTCATTAAACATTAATTTACTTGATTGCCTGGAAATGAACCACTTTGTGAAATTTAGTATTGCATTTGCACAGCAACTCCGGCACTGAAAGAATATGCTACGCTTCCAGTGTGAGTATAAAAGTTTGAGTAAAGTCACTTGGACCAACTCCTACTGCTGCAGACGGTCATGCAGCATGGTTAGTGCAGTGCTGCTATGCTAACTCCACCAGGTAAAGATCTTGTCCTATATTTCTAACATAACAAATATATCTGATTACATTTTATTTCAGTATCTGTCTGGTCTTTGTCCATTTCTTCATTCTTTAGTTCTCTTGGCTTTCTCAGCTGAGCCCTTCTCAAATCTAGATGGAAACTGTGCTCACGTCATTTCTGTTGATACACTTATTCCAGTTCAGTAGCTAATTTACTGTCTACTTGAAAGGTCCTCTGCTTGGGATTTCTTTCTTTTCTGAAGTCAGTAAGGAAAAATTAAACATAAGACTTTATGACTTTAGAGACACCTGGACTTTATCCTTACAAACTGATTTTAATCATCACTTGTGCTTAAAATGATTTAAAGCCTTGACCTTTGTAAGAATCAAGATAATTTACTGTTTCTAGTTCTGGCTTTTTCTACCACCACTGCAGCTTATCCAAGTATGTGACCCTACTTCTCCTGACTTTGGTAACAAAGTTCTTCCCTCAGTGGTGCAGGACCAAATATTATAACAGTGTTTTTATTTAAAAAATATTATGAAGGCTTTGATTATATTATTACTAGTAATGTTAATATAATATGCAGTGTGTCAGATATTACTGTAAGAACCAAAAATAACATAAAATAACTTATAAGATCAAGATGCTTTCTCTGGACAGAGTTTGTGCTGCACACCATGTCCCAGATGAAGCACAGGGTGCATCAGTGAACAAAGACTGCTTTAGAGCTTGATCTACTTTTTCAGATGTCAGGACATCAGTGAGGAGACATGTTCATTATCAAATTGCCTCAGCATCAAATCACACTTTAGCCTAACTTCTGTCCCTGCTTTTTCAAGTACGAAGCCAAAATGACCTAAATGGTTTCAGTGACGTTAATTTGGGCTTAGTAGTGAGAGTTTTGTGCCAGGTCCCTTGTTCAAAGCCTACAGACATAACTGCAAACACTTGAGGTTCTGAGTGGCAGATACGCAAGCCCTGGATTGATGTGCTGAGCTGTGTGTCCTGAAACATGCTGAAGTCATTTTAGATGCATTTAGACACTAACAGTAGGAAGTGTGTTTTGGTCTAATTTTTAGAGAAGGATTATAGTTTTCTAATAGTAAGAGACTATATCCCAGCTTCAAAATAGTTTTTTAAAGAGTGGTTTGGAACAGTCCTATTTCTTTTAAATATTCCAATATTATGAACAGAAGGACAAAAAGAGTTTTAGGCTCAGAATATCCACAAGCTATGGAGTATGGAGAAGAGCTCATGTTAATTCAAGCATTTTTTCCATATTCAACATGAAATTACTGTTGTTTCTTTGTTACCTATCAGAGTAGCATTTTTTTGGTTACCAGAATAAGTGAGGTGTTTTCAAGGCCTTCTGTAAATTCTTTTCTCTGTGTAAGGATATCCAACAGAATTTACAAATAAATGTATCTGTGAAGACTCCAAGTGGGACTATAAAATTTCTGAAGGTGATTTTAGAATTCTGGGCAGAAGTCTCAGCATTTTTATTCTGCCAGAGAGCCTGAGAAGTTGTGTTTCCTCCAAATATTTTTTTTTAATGAAATATGTGTCTTATGAGTCAGAAATTGACATTTGCCCGGCTGTCACTAAAGGCAATTGCTTTCCTCAGGGAAAACATCCTGCAGACTCAAACTTTCCTCCACTGTCTGTTTGAGGTAATGAGAGCTCAGGAAAGAGTGAGTTGTTACGGACTGCGTACCAACCCTTCAAGTTTTTGGTGATAAACAGTGACCTTTTATCTCTGGACATATTTGGAGAGAAAAGAAAAACAAACTAAACCAAAACGACCAACCCTCGCGCCCCCCCCCCCAGGTTTCTTCATGTAGCCAAACCAAAACATGGACAAATTGAAGCTGTTGTTAGATGGTGCTGTATTTGAAGGGAAAAGTAGAGATGTCAAAAAGATTAGAAGACTGTCCCATTGCCCAGGCACACAGATAAGAAGGAGCAGAACAAGGAAATAATTGCTTGGGTTCATGAACAGGACATTTTACTTTTTTAAAAGACAAGTAAATAGATAACTCAAAACACATCTGACAAAGGGGTAGCACATGAATGGGTGAGTGAGAAATCTGCATCAACATGTGTGCAGCCTGGTATGTGCTTTTACCAAACCCAAGAAGAGGCTGCATTCTTGAGGCTGTGTGTTCTTACACATGTTTCTAGAAGAAAACAAGAGAGGTGAACCAGGGAGATGGTTTTGTGAAAAAAATAGTACTAAAAACTCCCAAGAACCAGTCAGAGCACAGGGAGGCCAGCATAACACTGACTAAATGAGGAGACAGAAAGCAAAAGGTGAGATATTGGAAGCAAGACATGGAAGCTGCTTTAAGTTTCAGACTTGTGATAGTTACTTTTGGGAAAACATGCAAAAACTTAGAAGCAACAAAGGTACATATTCAAAATATTGAGAATAAAGACACAAATCTTTCTAAAATATACCTGTAAAATCCCAGTGAAGAGACTGTTGCTGCTTCACTGTCTAAAGGGAAGCTTGGCTCTACAGGTTACCACTGCTCTGGATTGAACAAAAATCTATTTAAAATAAAAAATTAGTAGCAGCATGAAGAGAATCTTGACTTTAGGTAAGATCTGCTGACATGAAATCTAAGACAATCCTTCTCTTTTCAAAAACCAGTTTATGTTGTCTAAATTCACAAATTGTAGTCACAAAAGGATGTGGACACTGGTGACGGCTCACTCGGCAACGCCACTCATGGGAGGTTTGGAGGATTTCAGTTGTCTCATCTTTAAGCCACAGTCTGGGATATGAGAAGTCCCAAATTAACTACAGAGTGTGAAATGCTTGAAGTATTGGACAATGTCAGTTTTTCTATGAAGGTAGATGTCACTTTGTGTAAATTCGTGTGTTTTGATGTCACTTTGTGTAAATTTGTGTGTTTTGATTATTTCTGCCATTTGTGATCTTTTGCATAGAGTTAGTCACGTTACTTCAGAAAAAAAAAGCATACAAATGTATCAAAGTTTCCAGAAGAGACCATGGAGTTCTATAAACCAACATACCAGACTGAATAAATACTTCCCTTTTAGTTTTCTACCTACCCAGTCAAAACCAACAATATTTCATTAATTCAGTAGTTGTGTGGTCTTGTTAGTTCCAAAAAGTTGTGTTTACAGTGTACTTATTTTTACCTTCTGCAAGAGAAGAGACAGCAAGGCACTGCAGTATACTTAATTCAGCCCTTCTGGAGAAACTGTATATCAAAGCATGGAAGAATATAGAAGAATGCATCTGGATAGGCTCACTATTGTCTCAGAAAACTTTGCATCTTTTGCTAAACTAACCAGGATTTCAGCAGGTTTGTATTAAAACAGCAGAGATTCTTTAGTCAAATCTACCATCCTGAAGATGGTTGCAAGGAAAAGGTAAAATTAGACAAATTAAATGAATATCTACTTCCCAACAATAGTTGTAAAAGCAAAGTAGTTCCACCCAGTAAGTAAAACCAATGTTGATACTGTTGTAATCTGAAGACTGAAACAGCACAAGGACAAAATATTACAGGAGCTTCATAGAAATACAGGAAATACCTTAATAGTGTGTTTTCAGACTGAGTAAGAGCTACTTGCCAACACTTTTAGGAACTGTTTTCCTTTCATATTTAATTAATGGTGAGTTTCTCTAGGGAATGCTGGAGCAAGATTCTGTGGTTTCACAGTCTGTTAAACTCAGCATGTATTTGCTGTAAGGAGGATGTACACCTTCTGTGTACTGATACACTCTGCAGGACCTACGCAAGGTTATCTATTGCCTCCTCAAGCTAAGGGCATTAAAGAAGCCCAAACATTTATCCTAATACTGAAAAAAACCAGGACTAAATGAAAGTAACATGGGGAACATACAGAGAACTTGAAACCTTTTGGATATTTTGCTGCAAATGTTCAAAGAGCCTCATCCTTACAGAATACTTATTTTTAATTGGCTTCTATACAGTAAGTACTCTTCACAAATCCATACATTTTCTTTCTGTCTTCAAAAAAGGAAGTAAACACAGCAAGTGAAAATCATGCTAAGGACCTTGTACTTGTCTTTACAAGAAAAAAAATTCAGATGTTCGATTAGACATATAAAGTTAATGTTTTTTTTTTCCGAGATGAGTATTCTCTTTCCAAAATAATCTTCTGTCAGCCTAGAAAATGGCAAAAATCATCAGCACCAAAATGGTATGGAATTACAAACCAATTGCTAAAAGCAAACTTTTAGCCATAATACTGAAATAACACTTTGGCTTTCTTCCTTGTATTTTCTTTAAACTTGTTCCTCCAATTAATGTGATACCTAACAGACAATGACATTTCTTAGGGCAAATTACCTGAAGTCCAGAGTTTTATCTGGCTTTAAAAGAAATCTGTGATTAGCTAAAAGATAGCATTTAAACATACCTTTATCTTTCCATTATATCTAATTTTTAACTTGGGCCAAATGTGGAGCTCTCAGTTAAACCACCTATATTTTCTGAAGTAATGTTGGGCTTTTGACCCTGAATTGCATAAAATGGCCAGGGAGCTTTCTCAGTTCTCACAAGAACCCAAAATATGATGAGTACAAAGGACTGAAAGCCCCCAGAAAGCTCCACTGTCCCCTGGCTTCTTCCTTTGTATGTAACCTCTGAGAATTGTCTCTGTAGACATGATCTAATTGCCTCTTAAGAAATGTTTCCATTTATTTCAGTGGTGTATGTATCAGAACTTTTAGTTGCTCAAGGATATTTCTCATCTAATTCAGCCCCTTTTTTAAATACAGGAGAAGTTCTGATTTCTTCAGGGAAAAAGAGTCATGACCAAATGTGCTTTAAAGCAGCCAGAAAAAAGCCAAGCCAGAACAGGAAGAGGAAAAATGAAGAGCTGGCTTCTGAAGAACTGGATAGATTTATGGAACATACTTCATCCTCTTTTGATGGAAATGTGCTAAAAATACTTCATGAGCTCGATACATTACATTAATACATTTCTGTTGGAAGTAGTCACATCTTGTTTGTTATGAAGGGAAGTGCTGCTATACACAAATGAAAATAGTTTTCTGCCTAAGAATGCCAAATCATTTCAGCAATAAGAGTTTGGCGCACAGGGTAGGGGAAAAAACATGCAACTAAAACTCAAAGACAGAGCATTGTACAGACTTCCACCACATTAAACAATGCTGAAGAGTATTCATATGTTTACTATGCTTGTGAGTCTGTGAGTCACAACATTAGTATTAATATTCAGGGTTGTCAGTGATACTGAATGTATTTTTTTGTACTACAAAAAGAGCTTTTCAGGCAACTGCTGGGTCTGAGGATGCTTCCGGGGCTTATGTAAAAGAGACTTTATGCACCTGGAATAGGTTTGAGAATAACAACAAGACCAATTTTTGTAAAAGCATTCTATTGTATTAAATAAATATCTGTTACTTTTTAACATATATGTATAGTTTGTTCTCCTAAACCTTTTTAAAAGCTGCTTTCAGTTATGCTATAACAAAAGTTAAGGGACAGAATTAGAATGCACATGTATTACACCATAGCTAATTTACAAATACGATTGCTTTGCTTTAATGTCATTTTCATGACCTGCCAATTTATAAATTTTTATCATTTCAATTCAAATACATATAAAAGGCTAGAGAATTTCCATAGTACTTTGATTTTTTTCCTTAGTGGCTATCTAGAGAGAGAATTATAACTTTTATTATTTTAAAAAATATGTTTACAAAGTGTTATTTCTGCCAATGATTTGTTATAATTAAAATAGATCCCTTTGGCTTGACAAAAATTAAATAGGCAAGTATTAATGAACATTTGTCCCAGAGAAAATTTATTCAAGGGATTGTTCCTTAAATATGCCTTTGAACCTTTTTGTTTATTGAGCTTCTCATATTCATTTCCCCTCGAAGTTTTTAAACTATGCATAGTTATACAACCCACAAGGCAGTGGCATATCCCATTCCTAAAGGCATATCCCTTCCTCAAAGGCACATCTCGATGAGCACTTGCCCTATTTCCACAGCTGTGGGATTTGTGATAACATAGTCTCCTACTTGGAGTTTAACCAAAATGCTCCTGGTAAATCTCCCACTGACTACCATGACATTATGGCTTTGTGTAAGTTAATACACAAGTTCACAACAGTTATCTAGATAAGGCACCAGGCGTACTAGCACAGGTCAATTTGTTTCTTTTTGGCAAGAGGCAAGTATGGGAAGCAAATTAATACGTGTTAAGCCTGTGTGGAACCTAGCACAGAGAGCCTAACCCATCTTCTACACGCTATCCTGACATCCTATCCTATGGTTACACAAAAGAGCACTGGAGCAGCAGATTTTCATTGTACTAGATCAGCAAGGTTCTTATCATCATCTCACTGATAAAACTAATCACTGTGAACTCTGCATTTGAAACGAAAGGAGTCCTATAATTTGCTTTATTTCTCAAATGGAATTACTCAGAAATGCTTTTTACTTGGTTACCTTTAAGTATTTAATAGGAAATGGGACAGTTATGGACAAGTTCTGGTTGCATTACATGAGAACATATTCAGAGAAATAGCTGAAGGCAAAACTACCCTGGCAGATGTTATAACTGAACCTAGTGAGAAAGGGAGAGGATAGATCCATAAATGTAATAGTAAAAAAACCTAATGAACAACAAACCAACAACAAAAAAACCCCAACAAAAACCAAAACCAAAAAAATGTTTTTCTTTTAAAAACCCCAAACCTTAAAACTTATTTTCAAGCTTTACAGTCTCACTTGCATGTCCACTTCATGAAGGCAATTAATCAGTTTTACTGTGATGAATTAGACTGTCATTTTTCTTGTTCGTGATACTGTGTCAAAATCTGAACTTGAAGTGAAATGGAAAAATTATATGTCATGAATATTTTTAAGGATTAAAACTCCCACACAAATAACAAAATGCTACCAGTGACATTTTTCTGTGAAAAATTATGGGATTTTTAGCCATTATTTTAAGCTTAAGTAAAAATGTATGTTTTAGAAGAAACTTAATGGAGGGCAAAAGAATCAGAGCTTTTAGCTGTTAGGGAGCTACAATTCTAGTTAGATATATCTATACATGTATTTAACACAGACATCCATCCCTCATATTTTGGAATAGTATTGCCTCATGAAAAGAAGGCAATAAAACTGATATTACCTGATAAAACATTTACTTCTTCCAATACCTGTTACATTCCCAGAATTGTGCAGAAATTATGAGGATATTTTAGGATTGCTTGTGGCATCAAGGACCTATAAAGTTGCAGTTCTATCTGGAGTTTTTTCCATAAAGAGTTTTTCATCCAGGAATTTTCAGACACATAACACAGAGAACACTGGGAACTACAGAATTCAGATGCTTCGTCATATGAGACGAAGCTCATTTATTTTCCTGCTGTAACTGCCAGGTCTCTTCCCTCTCAAACCAACACACAAATGTGCACAGTAACTGGAAGAGTCACTCAAGGCTAAATACACATTCAATGCTAGGGAATAATGCATACAATATTTTAGAAGATTAGAGAAAAAAGAGGACTGATCAAAAGAAGTCAAGGGATTGGATGGCCTATTGGGCTCCATAAGGAGTTGAGCTTTCAGTAGTTCCTATAGCCAGTAGTACAAGGGCAGCACATGGACCTGCCTCACAGTGAGATAATCCAAGTCCCCAGGCTTGTACATTCTTGGGGTCAACAGACCACTGAGATATTTGGTGGACCAATCTACTACATCTTTATTATATCTCCTCTGTCCTTCACTCATCACCTCTTCTTTATCCTGGTTGTTCTCTTTTTTAAAAAGCTAAAAGCCTTTTCCTAGTTGTTCCCTGGATTTTGCTGTGAAGTTATTGCTAAATTGCCTAGTTTTATCCATATGAGAAAGTGATTAATTTGCTTCAGACCTGAGCAAAAAAATAAATACAATGATAAAATAAGAAAGTTCTTATAACCACAAGATACACTTACAAAAAAAATTTATGTGAAAGTACAAAAACCATATCTATGTACAATAAAAAAAACATCAGATGCTCTTGATAATTTTAATAGATAAAAGTGAATTTTAAATATTATTTCAGTCAGCTAGGACTTTTAATAAGCAAAAGTCACCAGTGGATTGAGTTGCAACTCTATTTTAGGTCACGTATTTCACCTTGATAAGGTCTAGTAAAACAAAAAGACATTTAACATAAAAATGGTGTCCCATAAATACCTTACTAAGAAATACAGATACAAGGAAATTAAGCTCTTCAAATTCTAAGTGGCCTGTACTGAAAACACTGAGTGTCTTTTGTTGTAATATGAATCTTCTTTAAAAAAAAAAAAAAAGAATTTCTGACACTTGCATTGCAAATTATTCAAATTTATACAGAAGGCTAATTTTGCAGAAAAGGAAATAAGGTTCTTCTGTATTAGGTACTGAGTTATATTATACTTTTAAAATGTATAAGCCTAGAGGAACATTATAATGTTAATTTGGATAGTATTTAAAAGGTAATTACTTTTATACAATAAAATAAGAAGTCTACTGAATACTAATCCCTGTATCATGTGCTTTCTTTGAACTAAGGCTATAGAAAATAGAGAATCCATTTGTTTAAGTGATTTTAATTTAGATTCATGGAAAACATTCTCATCTACAAAAATGTCTGCTTTTTTCCAGCTCAAGTAATTTAAAATCCTTACTGTACTAAAATCAATGTTAAAGAAAGGTATCTACACTTGTTGGATAGCCTTGAACTGAAAGAATGAGAGACAGGAAGTTTTAATGACTGTCCTGAAGAAAGGGTTGTTGGGTTTGCTGAGCACAGGCACTGATATAAGGAGCACTGGCACAGGCCATACTGAGCAGGTCAAGACTGATTGTCCCTAAACAAAAGCTGATTTCATCTATTCAAGCCTTTTCAGAGAAGAAGGAATGCCCAAAAATTTTATTTGCATTTCAGTTCAGAAAAGACTGAAAGGTATCGAAAGATAGAAAGCATATTTTGTCCAATTACTTGAAGCACACAAGCCATCTAATCTCTTGTCTCTGATGATCTCTTCAATGCACAGAGGGCATCAATCTTGGCACATCCTCAGAAAGCACTATTCAGATGTTTTATAATATATTTCAATTATGTAATTGTTTTCTTCTTCTTTCCTTTGTTGAATCAATGCTTATTTCTTTAGCCAACATCTCCTATAGTCGACTACCTTTCTGAATAATTTTGTTAAAAATACCAGGTATCCAAGTTGGATACTTAGTCATATAAGCAGAGATAATTTTCATCCGAATCAAAATAAACCAGTAGATGAGACAGTCACAGATGACAATTTATTTTTTTCAACATATCACAAAAGAGATTTTTAGAAGAGAAAGTATTTTGAAACTGCTCTCAAAAAATCAATTTTGCATGTAGCCATTTGAGTTGTTCTGAGCAAACCTCATTTCTCATGGTTTTAATTACCAGATTCAGGAAAGATTAAAGATGTAAACAGCAGCACAAACGATGATGGGCAATCACATCAGAGAAAAGCCAGTGAAGGACATATTTGAGCCAGACAGTGTCTATAGGCAGTTCTCCAGAAAAATGGAAACCAAACAAACAGGTTATACCCCTGTCCTCAGTCTGGGGCTCCTTCCCATTGCCAGAATCCAGAGGTACATCTGGGGAGCATACCACAAGGCATGTTTCTTCCCTAACAGCATTCCCTGTGCTGTATCCATGAGGAAGGGAGCAGAGTCCATGGGCACTGAGCAAGATGGAGCACACACCATGTCTCCTGCTCTGGTCAGCTCTGGGGCACATCTGCCCCTACAAGCACAAATTGCTAAGGCGTAAGAGTTCAGTGAGCCCTAAAGACCCACTCCCAAGGCCAGGTCAGCAAGCCTTTTCCCAGAGCTCAACAGGTCACAATTAACTCTCTTGTCCTGAAGAAGTATCCTGTGTGAAAGGTCACATCTAGCTCCTTTTGAGGCAGGTGGTTGGAATGGAGCAGAGCCAAAAAGCGTCACCACTTCAATTCCCATGTTTCTGACTGTAGCTGTCATTTCCCTGAACAGAAAGGAATCTTTGTGCTATCCCAGTTCTTAATTTGTTCTTGTCAAGCTGGACATTTGTTAACTGTTAGTTAGCTTTTAGCAAGAATAGGAAACCCTTTTAAAAACAAATCTGATGAAGTTATAACCAGTGCAGATGAACCATGTAAGAGCCTTTCACATGGTGAAACTCAGATTGATCTATGCCTAAAATGATAAGTGTTAAGAACCTTTCTGCTCTCCTAGGCCATTTACATATGCCCACTCTATATTCATTAGTTTGACATTCACTACTCTTATTCTGTCAGCAGAAAGTTGATTTGATTTTCACTCTTGCTATTACAATGTCACAGGTATAATAGCACTATGAACAGCACAGTAGATGTACAGATAGAATAAAATATTTCTGAGGAGTAATTATTGGTAAGAAACTAAATTTTAACAACAACTTACAAGTGGATGGCAATTAACTAAATATAATTATTTTATTCATTATCATGATTTATAAATGAATCATGGGACAAAAATGCCCTACTACAAACTTATGTCTCATCAAAAACATTATGCTAATAAAGATATGGTGAGTGATTGGTTTCCTGAAAAAGACAGAAAGGCTAAGAAGCAAAGAGAAAAACAATAGAAAAGCTGCTGCCTATTTCAAATCACTAAGAGCTGCCACACTGGAAAAGCTTGTTTTCAAATTTGAATGTGATAACAAAGTGAAACCAAGCTCTAGTTTTGACATACATATGACCAAGAAATATTAATTTTTTATCAGAAATATGACACAGGTAATAAAAAATTACCCTGAGAAGAATGATTTTGTGGGATTGAATGAAATATTTCTAGAACTGTGATCTAGTGAAACCCGACCTAGCACGGGCACCCCTGAACAGCCAATTCTCTGACTGATTGTAAGCTCCTGCAAGACAAAAAGGGCTGCAGAGCCAGAGCCAGCCAACACATAGAGGTGATCGTCTGTCCAAGCTGCCAATCCGGTGCAGACTGAGAACAAGGACTCTGCACCCACCAGACCCACAGCCTCACATGCTACAAATCCGGTCACCTCGTTTTAAAGATGTTTGTGACAGCAGTGGTATCTATATTTCTTATAAAGTGGTCAGACCACTCACTCAGCACACAGAAAACCTGTCATCAGAGCTCCCATCAAATCCATAACCTCCTTACTCCCAGAGCACTTCAGCTATTCTGAGTGACAGAAGCATTGTCTGTTTCTTCTGAGGAAAACCCTTTGCAGAAAGCAATTCAGTACTAATCAGATCAAACTGGAGCTGAAGAGGTATATGACTTCATAGCCTAGTAGTTCAGATATTAATTTAAATTTAAGGAATTTTATAGCCAGTGAATGTATTATAAAAGTCAAAGTTGTTGATGAAATTCTGAAAGCAGAAACCAGGACTTAAGTTTGCTGTTTGACAGATGAGCTTCATCATCCCATCGTATGGAATACCAAGCCTCTAGAAATCCTGTTTGTTCCACAGATCTCCAATCTTTCCTCATAAAGGAACATTACTTCAATAGCAGAATGGGAAATCATTCCACTACCAAGTCAGAAGACCTCGGTAATTCAGTGCTTTATCAAGTGACATCTGTGGATCAGATTTCTTAGGGTAAGAATCACAGTTTGTAGAGAGTGCCATAAACAGTCTTTTTTCTATGCCCATAATATAACTGCCCTTTCAAAGAAAATACAAAGGTTCCCTGAAATCTTTGAAAGGAAAGAGCATAAATGCTCTAGGAATGAACCCAAGTAGTATATCCTAACTCCAGAAAGTTGTTTCAAGTATAACACTGAGTATTACAATGGCTAGTTGAAGGAAGTTTTACTGCTCTCAGCTCCTACCCTGAGGCTCCCAGCCCTTCCTCAGAAACTGCACAAGAAGCCTACAGACCTAACATCAGCATTTTCATTTTATTTTGGGAAACAGGCAGCTAAAATTTAAGCCCTATATTAGATTTGATGCAATTATTATTTAGTGCTGGAACACACATACAGATGAAGTTATTATATTACTGACTATAATTAACTAAAATAAAGCATATACTGTTCTCTCTGAGGATCAATTAAGATGTAATGAAAATTAGTAAGTTCATAGAACCACTGTACAGCTAGCACAGGGATAGAAATTATTTTACAGTGAATGAGTATTCATTAATATAGTTTACCAGAGGCAACTCAAAATTTCAGTTGCAAGTTGTCACTTTTACGTATATGAAGACATGTTTCTATTAGCAAAAGTAGTAATGCCTTTCTTATGATACATATTGGAGTTACAGTAAATGAGAAAAATCCTCAGTCTCACTGGTAATTTTCAAATAGACACACAATTTTTTTAAGGTGTATATTTAAGTCATTCATCTAAAGCCTTCAATTCTATGTTTATCTTGCTGTTTGAATTACCAGTTCATATTTACCTCTCAAAGGCTGTATGTCCACTAGCTGTTCATATGAAGTTCTCACTGTGTACCAGAGTTTTGTTATATATTATGGATATTTTAATCCATTATTAATTACTCATTTAAAACTCATGCTGAAATAATCAGCAGCTATTTGTTGCTACACACATTACTATGAATATCTGAGCATGCCAATACGTGATAATCAATGCCTTTCCTCACATAATTTCATCCTACATAGTGCATATGTTTCACTCAGAAAACTTTCTGTCTCAACAGGTCAGTTCTCCACAATGTTTCTCAATGTGTTTCTGCAAGGTGGTTTTCTAACTCTATAAAATATTGATGTTTCTTATCAAAGCCTCCTTTCTTTTAGAACTGTCCTGGAAAACTTTTATCTGAATTTATTGTTGTGCTGTACTTCCAAGTTTTCCTTGCACCCTTAAGGCCCTCTTTTCCAGACAGATCTAAATACCCTGCCTTAGCTCACCACTATAAAGCCAGAGTCTGTAGGCAGATACATCTTCCCTTACACTGCAGTTCCATCACTGTGTCTTTGACCTTGATCAGCAGTTGACATTTGCCATGCAAAAGTAACCATAATTTGATTTTGAAGATGGTCTTACTTAGGTTCATTTATTAATTAACTTTTACCTCAGGAAGACTAGAATCTCTTCATTCTACATGCTTTATGAAAATGTAGAATAGCTGATTTCCCATTAAGGAAAAGGCAGAACGAGAAGTAGTAAGGTGTGCCAGGAGGAAGGCAGGCCAGATAAACCCAGAGAATATGCAATATTGTGACTATGCTCTGGTTGTTTAGTACAGCATAAGTCCATGCTCTGATTTACAAATATACTCTCAAAATGCAAAAATGAAGTTTCCTCCTATCTAAATGATGACTGAAGGTTTGCAAGTCTGTAATAAGACAGCACCGATATTTTGTCTATTAATAAAAAGCTGAGCAGGTGCTATGAATACACATTAAGCACAACGAGAAAAACATAACTTACAAGGAGGGCTTCAGACCAGAGGCACTTCTTCAGCCATAACACTAACACTGATGTGATATTAACTGCTTCAGTGAGGCCTTACGAATAACATTTGGCATCCTTGCACTCAGTAGTTGGAATTCATAACAGAAAATGAGAAAGCTCCATTGTTTGGATTTGTCCTAGTCAATTTATCCCTGATTCCTGGCTATCCACAGAAGTTTAAATGGCAGAAATACTTTCAGGGAGCATAACTAAAGCTAAAAAAGTACCTGCGCATATAATACACTAATATTTGACACAGTGTTAGCTTGGATTTGCCAGGGGAAGCGTAGGCAACATCTCAAAAAATATCAAAATACAATGTTGAAAACCCAAGAATTTAAGATAACTTTTATCATATGGTGTCTCTCATCCTTCTGCTCAATATAACTTTTCTGAGTGCAGATCTTCAGACTAAGCAAAAAAGATTTTATACCAAAGCAAATTTTAAATTGTTGTTCAAGATTATTCTGTTGTCACAAAGGAACACTATAGTCCTTAAAATGCTCCCTTTAGAACTGCCTCAGATAATTGACAGAATGAAAATACATCGTTAGTTAAATTATCACCTAGCAGAGGCTGTAAATAAATTGAATTTTCTCCATTTCCTTAAATTGGCCTTCCTAATTATCTGGTTAAGTGGCACAGCAGATTATAAAACACATACCTAGAGGAAAAATAACCTGGATGAGCTCCAGAAATATATTTCTCTTTATCTGCTATAGTTCCATAAACTGCAGCTCACATAGATAAACCTTTTTCCATTTAGACTTCAAACTCTTATCTTCCTGTTACAGCCTGTAGAGCCTAAATTGTGATTTAGGGAACAAAGTGGTAGAAAAGACTGACTAGTTCTGATAAAACACAGAGAAAGATGAAGCCTTTATTTGAGAAAATGGTCCTGAGATTACTTGGGGTACAAACTAGTATGGGTATCTCTGTCCTCCAACTGACATTTGATAGATATATTTCAACCTTTGTAATTTGTAGTACAGAATTTTCCTTCCTAGTTGGTAAGGGCTTTGGAGGAAACTGGGAGACATCAACCCTTTGTGGATTACAGTGGAAACAAGCAGCTCTGCCTTTTGCTGGTGCCACACAAGTGTGTCTGCTGGCTGGTTAATTTGAGTCCTTGAGGACCCACGGAGCAAACTCCAGATGCTGTTTATCAGAAGAAAGAGGATTACTGTTTTCCTTATAGGAAGAGTCAATCAGAGCACACTTTTTTTTTAATTATGGACTTTTGTCAAGGACATAACTACCTCAAGATGATGGACCTGTAATTGATGAAACATACTGTGTATCTCTCTGCATCCCTGTATCCTGTTCACCATGTTAGCAGCCATTAATAAATTTTAGTTTACGCTTACTGAAAAGTCACAGAGGCCAGAAAAGTTTATCTTCCTTCACTTATTTTAGTTTTATGTGATGATAATTTAGCACCAAAAATTTATGCTTTCAGAAGTTTTCTTTCTCTTTAAAATTATTCTAAAAATCAGCAGTTAGACCAATTTTTAGTGGTTGTGCAATACTGGGAAACTGAAATTCTTAAATCACCATTTTACTTAAGATTTTGGGGCCAGTTCTGTGCACGCTGAGCCTCACCTAAAATCCACTGCGCAGGCTGGAAGGACACACCCACGTGTGGACGGCCCTTCCCAAATCTTCGTTCGTGAAGCCGAGCCACACACACTTAAGATTTAAATCAGCAAGCAAAAAATCTTGAGTTAAAAAAACCAGTTGTAGTCTTTAAATTTGTACTTTCTGTTGTCTTTCAATAGAAGTAATTTTCAGTATTTAGAAATTACTAACATGTACAGATTTGCAGGTACAGCCTTTACTTTAAACTGGATACTTGCCTTTGCTGACAAAAAGAATATGATGCGAATGTTCAACCAGTTATATAGTTTAATGCACAGGTGTTCAGAATCTTAAAATTTAAGTTTTGTAGCAGGTAAAATGCATTTCTTATTGAATATTAACAGATCTGGGCTACAGATTAAAACTGCTTTAACAGGTGTTATACATTAAACTGTTTTTAGAATGGAAATTGAAGTTTAATGAATTTGAAGAGAAACACCAGTTTATAATTGATTTGCTATGTAACCCAAAGGAGAAAGGATTATAGGTGTTTTGCACTTCTAAAACTAAGTGATTTGTTAACCTCTGGTGACAGGACCTGTATGTTAATGAGCTGAATGAATAGTTTACTGGTGCCTCTGCTCCTCAGTGTTTCAGAAGTGACTGGTATCAAATAATTGCATACTTTATGGATTCAAAGAAGAAAAGCAGCTTTCCTGGTTTTACAGTGAATTAAACTGAGAAAACCCAAAACAGGGCATCTTATCTGAGATCATATTTACCAATAGCTGACCAGACAGTTAAAAACATTGTGATATCAGATTTGTAATTTGATACTTCAACTAAATAGTATGATCCTTGCTAAGGCAAAGTGGTGGTAAACTTATACCACAGGTTGTCACTGATAAAATTATAATTTCTTGAACTTTAAAGGAATGTTCCTACCTTGCACATGTTCTTACCTAACAGGGAAGGTCTTAGATAAAGGATTCACTCCAACATAATTTTTTTTATTTAAATCCTTGTCCTGATACTCTTATATACTAAACTAGTTTTCCATGGACCATTGAGGCTGACACTGCAATTACCTTACATTTTTTTTGCATTATAACCTTCTTAAATGAATGCCCATTCATGTTACCTATTTAACAGTCTTGTTATATATTGAAGTTTGTGAATGAGGGCTGTGTTAAATCTAAAATCAGTCTACACAAATCATCCCCTGGGGGCAAACCCCACATTTATAATAGAAGGGGAAATACGGAATTTATGCATTTATGAGTAGAACTCTAAAAATTCAGAGATAAATCAAAGCCTGTCTCAGTTTTCTCCACTGTTATTGAAAGTAAAACAGAGGGCCATATAGGTTGGTAAGGCTATGGTCCAGAGGTTCCTGCACTGCTGGAACTAAAGAAGAGCCCTGTGGCCTTATGCTTCAGCTTTCTAACTTACATCAGCAATAAAGCAGAATGTTCAATGTAGGTGTGTAATAACAGCATAAGTTACTTTGAAGGATGACACAAAATTGAATTTGCTACAAACTACTTAATTGTTCCCTTTGGGGATGAGTGGCTTTCTGAAATAACAACTTTTGAAAGGGCTAGTTTGCTAACACATGCATTTGCTGTTTTCCTAACTCCACTGTGCTTAATATCACATTATGAAACTATTTTCCAATAAAGGGTAATTATTTGTTACTGAAGGTGTAGGAAGTAATATTAATAACTGGTACTTCAATTTTGAGTCAGCACAAAAGATTTAGCCTCTATAGGTTAATTATCAACCTCCTTGCATCTCCAAGCGTAATTAGTAAGAATTTTTTTCATTCTTCAGTCATAAAGAGCTCTCTTGCATCAAAACTTACTACATTTAATGTTCTTCTAACCCAGTATCACAAACCAAAACCCTCATTCACCTTCACTTTCATTGAACTTGCTGTGTCTTTGGCTGTTGGTGCTTCAGTTTGGTGCATTCTTGATCTTTTTGTGCTGATAATTCCAGATTCAAATTCTACCATCGGCCCAAGTCCGATGCCTACTGACTGGCCATACATGCAGAATGGGTCAGACCAAGAAAAGCAGGTAAAGACAGAGGTTTCAAACTATAAATTCACCAAGCAATTTGTTAAAAAGCTTTTCTTTAAAAGAGTCTGACTGAAACTAAGTGAGTCCATTGTGAAGATGCTCACAGTGCACAATACAGAGCTACTAAAACTCAAACATAACATTCCTACAGAACAAGGCATATAATAGTTAGCAGGATAAATCAACACCAGTGTGCTTACCCACCACAGCAGCACAACCCAGTGCTCCTCCTGGATAGCTTCAGTCTCCTTCTCAGAGAGGCTGAGCAGAGTTTTCATCTTCTACTAAGTTATTGTGTGTACATGCTTGGGGATATATACACATGGAGCTGTCTTCACACAGACATAATCTGATTTCTTAACTCTGAAGGATGGTTGAAAAATAAGAAACATCTGGAGTGAAATGGAACAAGAGAATGTGGCATAAGCTGAATATCAAATTCACCTCCTTCATTCAGATAACAGCATGGACTACAAGGTATTATAAATTCTTGAGTGTGAATGCTACAGGGCCTTACAGAAGGCTGTATGTGTGCTCCAGCTTGTACTCTAAGTACTGTATGTAATCGATCAATGGGATAAAGTAAGTGAGGCTTGAAATTAAGAGTGTGCACAGAAAGGTATAACTCATGGTGGAAGCAAAGAAACAAATGCAGGCTGAACTGAAAAGAGACCACACAGTCTAAGATTAACATGGCTGAAAAGCAGGAGCATACAGTAAAAACAGAAAAGCAAAATTCATGATGTAAAAGGCATGAGAATAGCAGGAACATGGAGATTTAGAGGCAAGAAAAGAACTAAAGCACAGCTGCAGCCCTTCCCAAAATGGAAACAGCAAACTTGTCAGAGAACTCTCCTACATTTTCTCAGGTCTATTGAATACCTTTAACTATAAGGCACCAAATAAACCTATCAGAAGATGAGGTGATAGTTGATTACCTCGTCATACATGATAAAGTTTGACAACATTATTGTAGTCCCTTCTGTCTGACAAAATCTAGTCAACAACAGAATTTACTGTACTTTGAATTTTTATGCAATATGGCTGTTAGGCTTGACTGAGGGAGGAAGACATATGAAATTGTCCTCTCTTCCTCTCTAGAGGATCTGGTGTGGAACACTTTTTAATATAGAAAGGGTCCATGTGGCAAAGATCTGGTGAGAGACAACTCCGGTCCTGAGACAGCTTGGCTCTGGGAAACCTTTGAATGCATTTATTGCTCTTCAGGCCAGGCACCTGAGCAAGAGTGTGCATGAGCGTGTATATATATATACATGCATCTATATCTATAGAGATTACAATTTTTACACACTTCCATACTTAAAAGGCAAACAAAGAACATTGGTCTGCTTCAGGAAACCATTTAAGCATATACCTAACTGCCTTACTACGCAGCAAAGCACATAAGCATGCATTTAATCATGTGTCAGTCTCATTAAAATCAGTAAGAATAAGTGGAGCTAAAATGGTCTGATGAAACAGAGCCCCAACTTCTGTTTGTTTGGTATGGTCTTTGAGGATCCTGTTTCAAAGCCTTAAATAAAACAATCTGTAAGAGACTGTAACTGTGGAGTTCTCTCTGCCTTAACACAGAAAAAACATTTCTTAGTCCATAAGCACTTCTCTTATCATGAGTGTCCATACAGAGGTATCAATGGGAGATGGGGACAGAGGATGACCTCAACTTTAGTGATAATCTTTGACTTTTGATCCTAGACCCATGGATTTTCAGGAAGCAACTTTGAAAAAAAAAAAAGCTGTTTTTTTGTTTACTTGTTTAATTTCTGTATTTTTTCATAATTTTGTTTGATTTCTATATTTTTTCATAAGTTTTTTCTCCTCTGTTATGTTTTTGCAACTATCAGCTCACTTTAGAAAATCTTTAAAATGTTAAGTTATTCAGGTTTTTCATTTAACTTGCAGTGTAATATTCTTCTGTATTACTTATCTACCAGGGTTTTTTAATTAAAGTAAACCCCAATATTAAAAAAATGAACATATTCATATACATAAATCCTAATAGCACAATTGTAATAAAGGTGATACTCATATATTTTGTGAATATTTGAGAATGGAACTAGAAACAGGAAGATGTAAAGAAAATAAAAACAAAGAAGTCTATTTATCATTTAGCTATTTAGGCAGGAATGACATGGCAACTTAGTTGGCAGTGACAGTGCATGCTGTCAGGATGAGATAACCATGACTGGGAATCTGATCTTTGCATTTCTTCTAGGAATATTTTCTGTAGAGAAATGTTTCTAACCAAGATGACAAGCTGGTGTATTACTATCAGCATATTCCTAAAACCATTTCACAATTAGATATATTTGAAGGCAGATTGTATGCACTGACATTATCTGAAATACTTGGTCTTAGGCTATTTAAACTGATTTTTGTTTGTTTGATTTTGTAAACTACAGGTACAGCCTACTTTTCTCACAGAAGTCTTAGGGATATTTCACTGATGGGTGATCAGATAAATGGACTTTTAAAACTTTGAAATAAATTCATATATGTCAAGAGTGCTGATCTAGACTAAAAAATTTTCTGGCCATTTTGTGACCCAACATCCCCAGTTCAGATGAAGAAAATTCTCATTATTTTCACAAATACTTTATAATAGTCATGGAGTTTTAAAATTACTCTCCCTTTAATTAATAACTTCAACAATCCCTCTGGATCTGCCTTTTTAGGCTTTTTTTCCAGTTTTGGTTAGTTTTCTTTACCTAGTGTTCTGAAAGACTGCATCATCATTTCTGTCATTCCATATGCACTTCCAATATATTATGTTTAAACTCACCCTTTTTAGACGTCAAATCTAGAAACTTTTTTGTCTCTGTTTAATACAATGAAATGTGTGTAGATCATCTGTGCTCCACCATTTAATCCTGTGCTGGTTGCTCTTTTGTCCCTGCAAGCCTTCTCATTGCCCATTATGTCCTTGTATAATTTAGTCCTTCCAAGTCACACCGGAGTATCCAGTTGTGCTAGTCATCTCCGGCATCACCACGCCAGCATCCTGAGTCTTTATTGGCCACCCCTGATCTTCTCTCATAAGGGAAACTTTATAATTTTTCTCATGATGTTTTTTTTCTGCCTGAGAAGAGTTCCCTCAAAAATCCTTGACAGTTTCTTATACTTAACTCACCTACACACATTGTAGAGATTTACTATTTAACAAGAAAATGGGGTTGTTACATTGGTATTCTGTGGGAACACAAAGAACATCTTAGAGCACAACTATGGAAAATACTAGGAGAAAACTAACTCATTTCCTTCCTCCAGGGACTATGTGTCCATTTATGAAGAAATAGCTCTGATGCTCCTTTAAAAATCAAAAATATAGAGCAAAACCACTCACTTGGATGCCCCAAAGCAGTGGGTGAGGTGGTGGCCTTTAAACTGGAGCAAGAATATCACAAAACAGCCCAGGTTTCATCCTAAGGAGGAGAGCAGGACACCAGCAAGGGAGCAGGAAAACAACTTTATTATGACAGAACGAAATAACTGGAGGAAATACAAAGCTATTAATCAGATCAGTTTTCATCAATTTATGCTTCTGGTTTTCTACCTGAATTAGTCTAGGTATATAAGATAGCAGTTTCTGTTTTTCGTATGTCAGACTTCACTACTAAGTAGACAGCTGAGGGCACGCTCTCCCACATAATCAACACACTTTCTCAATCTGTCCTTCTGGGTATTAATGTTTTACCCATTCTTATTTAACCCTATTGATAAAATCTGACATATCCAGGAAAGTGTGGGTGTTTCTCAACATACACTGATATTTCTTATATAGTGAATTGGTAATCATTATTTGTAGGGATATAAGCTATGACATATGTCATGCAGAACACAGTCCACAAAATAACAGCATTTGTGGTATAGTACAGCAGGTATATTCAGTATTATACTATAAACACCGACTTAGCATTGCAAATATGAGTAATGAGGATTTCTAGCCACAATTTTATCTACTCCGGATACTTGTAGGAGTGGTACCATGTTGTTCATGCATTCATATCATTCTGCATCAGCTGAAATCTGTGGGGTCTAAATTTGCAACAGCCTTACACAAACAGCCCTCGCACTTAATGAAGCATCCAGGGAGCATGAGAGGAAAAAAGCTGCATTCTGTGTTGTATGCAATGAGCAGTGGAGGATTCATTATGTGGACACAAGCCTTAGTTTACAATTTGCATAACATAAAACTTCATTTCCTTTAAAAGAATTGTAAATATATATTACTATTCTGCCTGCCATTCAACATGTAACAATCACTGTAATTGTACTTTGCCCCCAGAAGGCATATAAATGCAACTGTAATACTACAGCGTCTGAAGAGACACATTAGCATTCATTAATAGGAAGCACTAAAGAAAGACTACTTTAATGTTTATCTTCTCTCATCGTTATTTAGCTCAATGTATAGTCATCCTGAAAAGCAGGCTTTAAGTTCTATCTACAGTTTAATTAGAATTTAGACTTGAAATTAAAAAAATAGATACAAAGTTGCACAGAATAAGCATTTTGCCTGTTGTACTAAAACTTAACTCTTTCTTGTGATTCTTCTGTGCTATACTGATCCATGCTGAAATGTCAATATTCCCTGGCAGCACCAGAACAGTGACAAGCCTAAGTAGAAAAATACAGTGTGCCTGCCATGGATGTGATGCTGAACAGACACAACAGTCCAGAAGAGGATCCAAAAATATATATAGCTTATTCAAAGGGGGAGAAATTAGAAAGATCTGTACGCACAGGTTACCAATAAAAATAAATACATTCTCTTAAAAGCCTGCATGTTTTCTTTCCATGTCTTCCCACAAGTAGGAATATTTGCATGGCTCAGTGCAAAAATTAAGCCAGCTGACAAATTCTCCTTCTTCATTTAGTCCTTCTATAGTGGATAGCAGCAGTACCCATTGAACCAACCACCCCTCAAACTCTACAGAAATTGCTTGTCTAAAAGCAATTTTAGCATTTCTCTATCTTAAGAGGCCCAGTGAACCTTAAAAAGAAGGTACAAGAGATATCTGAGCTGATCCAAGAGCTCATTCCTGCCTGAGTGGGAGCTTTTCTCCCTCCCTCCTGTCTCTTTTGGCTGGAGGTCATCCTGCACTGTAGCCCCTCTCCATCACTCTCTGGGCTTGCCAGTGGCAGCAATGGTTGTCTGAGACCTGCTCTGGCCTGAGGGAAGATCCTGCATATCTGTGTAGCTGTCCAAGGGAAGGTGATGTCTCATAACCGAGTCAGTCATGGAACTGTTTCAGTGTAGGATCCAGCAAGGCCTAGAGCCACCCTTCTGTCAAAAGGATGAGTGGTTAAATCAGCTCAGACCATCTCACACAACTCCAGAGCAAACATGGCATTCATTCTCATTGCTCACTCTCTCAACTTTATAAAGTGTTACTTATTGCTGATGAAATACCTCAAATACCCTTCCCCTAAAGTGCAGCTGATGCACCTCCATCACACCGTAGCCTGTCCCTGTGTTCAAAGTCAAACACCTACGTCCCTCTCCCACAAGGAGCCATCAGCGATAACTACATTTGTGGGTCTGTCCTCCATTCTAGTGGTTTGCCTGGAGTTCTGCTGTGACATAAACAGAAAACCCAATTTGGTATTTTGGAAAGTCATGCTGAAATAAGTCATCACTTTTTCCACCTTGGAGGGAAAAAGAGGGGGAAGAAACTTGACCATAAATCTATTCCCTGTGAGTTGCATCAGCTGGAGCAAACGATATCCTAATTTTCAAGGAGAAAGTCCATTATGGGTGCCTTATCTCTATTTTTGTGTTCCAAAACACAGGAATAGTACAAAACCCATAGTAGTGCCTAAGAGGACACACACAGCACACGGACAATGTTAGAAGAACCTCACCCTACAGCTTCAACTCAAAGAGATTTTTAATCCTAATGTTAGTCCACTAATAAACAACCATTTTAAACTATTTATTCTTGTTACATTCAAGAAGAGCTTACTTTAAAAATGTCCACATTTAAAAATTGTAATTATGTGCTATAAAAAAGGAGTATTTATTTTTGTACATATTCTACAAGAACAATGCAGTGCTAGAAGTGGTCCCAAGACTAAAGAAGTTATATTTTGTTCTTTGGCTTCATTTATATTATCTTGTGTGAACATTATGACCAAAAGGTTCTTTTCTTCCTAAAGCAGGATTTCAACTTCTTCTATTAAAAGAAAACAAAAGTCCAATTTCCCTGCATTAGCTGTATTTTCAGGAACTACTGACCAATATAAATGACAACAGAGCCAGCATTACCATTTAAACAACCAAAAGCTGTAATATAGAGGAAATCTGCATAGAAAAACAAGAAGACAGTTAACAGAGGATATATTTTTGTCACAAACCCACTAATTTCTTTTTTATAATGTCACTAGAAAATATCCAAGAGGTAAAATATAAAAAATTGAGGTAGATATGATAATTACATCTTAATTTATATGAATCCCATAGTGTGATAATTTAAAGAGCTTCCCAGCTGAATGAAAGGATGCCCAGCACATCACTAACAATGCCCAGCTCCAGACAAAGCACGTGGCTGGTGGAGTCTGTGCTGGTGGCTGTGCCTCTCCTGTTCCCTGCCACAGGTAGCTTTAAAATCACTAATATCTCTTTTCAATACACATATAACTGCTTTTCAGGTTTCAGTACATGTCTTTGTTTGCTGTTCCCCAAGCCAAGAGCCCTGTCAGGGCAGGCTTGTTTGCTGGGCCATGAAATCCCCAGAAGAGCTACTTACTGTGGAGCTAATTGCAGCAACAACAAAAACAGGAAAGCAACGCTTTATGCATAATCCATATGCAGCATATCTAAAATTAATCCAGCAACAAAAAGTACAGATGGAAAGAGCCCAACTGTTGCTATTATGATGCTGACAGCTTTCAGAAAAGGACCTAGTTTTTGTTTTTTTTTTTTTTTTTTAAAATCATTCCGGCTCTTAAGATGGGAAAACACTTCCAGGCACAATCTGAGTCTGCTGCAATGTGATTAAGGTGATAAACCATGATTTTTCAGTGCAGAACACATTGCTGGCTTCCACATAATGAAGGTACACCATTAAGACTGTAAGTATGTAACGTGCTACAGCTTTGATTTTGAAAGTAGAGGTAACCTTTGGTTTCCAACTCATCATTTTTCCCAGTATAGATTACAACACTGGGGAAATTTGAGACATACCAAATGCTAGTTCTGTCCTGCTCTGTTTGGCCAACCTTAGTAACACCTGCTTTGGGCAGTAAATATTATGAATATCTGGGAAAGCCCGTGACAAGGAATTACATGACTGTCCCTCAGTCTTAGATCCATGTAAGATGTAGAAAAATGTTGGCTATTTGTCACAGACTCACATCAACCTGACACAATGCTTAGAGCATACATTTGTTTAATGTGTTAGGACTGCACAGCAAAGCCAGGACAGATCTTTCAAAAAAATACAACTGGAAAAATACAAATCCGTTACAAAATACTTATAATGCTGGAAATGATGGGCAAAAATAGAGAGAATGGCTCATGGGAGAAAGTTACAAAGGTAAGAGTAACTAACTTTGCACTTACTGCTTATTCCATGACGGAATAGTAAAAATGGACATAAATCACATATTAAAAGAAAAAAAATCACCAAATTTACAACAGTCCATATGTGCAAAGATTTCCCTTTTGCACCCTTTTCCTGGCAGCTCATTCTGGCACCCAGGCCAATCATTCCAATGCCCCAAGCCCCTCTCAGCCCAGCAGAGGACAGACCAAATCATACCTTCCTTCCTGCTAACACAGTTCCAGACGAGTCTACTGCAAACTAGCAGCCTCTCCATCACCTATCAATGACAGGAGCACAAACAAGCACTGCTCCAGGTATCCCTACAACTCCTTTCCATAATTTGAGTGCAATGTGCATACGTGCTAAGCCTGACAGGAAGGAACAAGAGCTCTTCTCCACGCTTCCTTAAGATTACTCCTGCTTGTTTGAACATTTGGATTCAGAAATGTTGCTGTGGTACGTCCTGAGTGATACAGCTGGGTACCCTCTGATCTTATCCTGGATGTGCCAAGTCTTTATGTGTGTTATGTTTCCATGCACATGGTGAAGGAAGCGAGACACATCTGGGAATGTCTGTCTAAGCACTTGTCAGTTACGTGGGCTGTAAAAATAATCCTGAGAGGTGAGAAAACTGAAATACAGCTCCTAGGAGGCATTACTCCAGCACACTTCACTTACAGAATCAGAGGAGCCTTTTGCATGAGTAAGTAGCAGCACTTGCTCTGAAAGAAAAATACCCAGAAAAATACAGTGTGACCAGCACTCCACAGAAATGGCTGTCTGCTACTGGAGGTCTCCTGCATTCGACATAGAAAACCACAGCCAGGGAGCTGCAACTGGATTCTCTTTTCTTTGATAGTGCAGAGGAGTGTGGTTCCAGTTTTTTTCAGGGAGGCTCTCACCCATTCTCGTGTTGTGGTGTTTGACCAGGAAATGCTGGACTATAGAGGAGATGAGTCATTTGGACCATACTTCATCTCCTTCATGCTTGGGAAATTCAGATGAAGTCTAATTCCTCAAGCAAGCATAGTTCTTCCTAGTCTGTGTACTTCTAAATCCCACCTCTATTTGCATACATATTGCTAGACTGAATAATTTGTTAACAGTAGCAATCAAAATTAATACAAAAAGGCTACAAATTAAAAAATTGTTTTCCTTTTATGCTTCTTTATTATGACTAGAACTCATGTATAAATTGTGAATCATTATATGGCCTACAGATGTCATACACACCTACAGGGAGCCATATGTATCTTGAACATATTTTTCACAGGCAACAGACTGCTTATCTTAGAGACCTCTGCTCTTTGCAGAAATTCTGACTTCAAATGTTGCCTATAAATCACTGAACTTTCAAAACAAAGCTCATTTACAGTGATCTACACTATTACGTTAGAGATACTCCAATCGTAAGCAGCTACATTAATATTTTTCTGCTCAGCAAAAGAAAATTATTCTAGCAAAATTACTCTTTTTACTATACTTTATCTGGGAGCTGTTCCAAGTGAATAAATGTTGAGGAGCTTCATTATTTTATCATCTTGCAATTAGTTTGATTTTGTAAAGATTTGTAAATCATCCCTTGAGGGGTTTGCCCAGGTGATAGTAATTCAGCTTTAGCTTTGGGACAAAACAGTATCAGGATAAAATATTAATGAACAAAGTGAGAATTAGAAGCTTCTAGAATGTCTGGACAAAAAGTAAAAGCTTATTTAAGAGACTCTCCTCCTACTTTTGCAGATCTGTTCATCATCTTTCAGCCTCCAAACAGACTACGGAACACATCCTACCAAATGATTCTGTTTTTAAATGTTTGCAAAAAAGTTTATCAAGCAACCTTCTTTGAGTGAAAATGCCTTCATTTAAGCAAATAACAATAACAAAAAGTAAATCAGATATTCTGTTCAAAATGTGTGACCACTTCTTAGCTTAACATAAAAAAAGCGGTGTTTCTTTAGTTGAAGTCTACAACTACAAGAAGGGAGAAGCTATTCCATACAATTTTGAGAGAAGCCTTGTTCTGTCACTGAACTTTAGGGCATTTTCTGAGAATGATGCATAGAGAGATTTGCGATACTAATACTGTCCATTTAAAACACTTGAAAAATCAAGCAAAATTGTTAACGACTTTGCAAGGCAGTTTGATTTGGGAAAGGAGAGTTCGACAAGATGTGGCTGGAATTCCTGTTATGAATCAAAACACCATGCTAGAAAAGTTTCACTTACACAGAAGCTTCAAAGCATTAAATTAACACTCAGAGGCTCTTGTTGACGTCCCTGGGTCAGCTTTCCATGAAATGCAATGTCCTTTGCAATATACTAAACTGCCAAATAAAAGTCAATGTATCAGTTTTCCCTAAGCTTCAGAAATTATCTTTCTAAAATATTAAGTAGATAATTGTGTTTAAACTCCATTTGAGAGACAGAACAGAGATAAGGGATGCTTTAACAAACAACCCCAGTAAATATGAGCTCTGCTAAGTGTAAAGGTTTACAGCTCAGAGCTCAAAGATGAATTATTCTTCTTCTCATTTCATCAGCTGTACTGAGTATCTCTGTCAATCCTGCAGTCCTCAGGAGGGACTGGTGGAACTAGCCCTGACATTTTTCTAATTTCTTTTGTATGGTTTTATTGTTAAAAGCTCATTTGCAATCAGGCGTCAAAGACAGCAATCAAGGGAATGAGCTCAGTCAGGGCACAATACTAGCTGCGATTTTATTCCCACAGAGATTGCAGAGAACACTGGTAATCAGCTGTTCTTTACATTTATGTAAGAAAGGGCAAAAAATGTTATTTTAAGCTGAACTTAAAGAACTATTTGCAAGAATAGGCTCAAGCAATCAACCTACATGAAGACACCAGCAGAAATGCTAATCTGTAACAATATTGTACATCATTAACATGCAAGTCCTTCAAAACAATCCTAAATGACACAATTCCCTCTGTTTTGTATGATTTTTGTCTGTGCTGAAAATTCACCCAAACTCTTAGAAGTTCTATCAGTTTTCCTATGCTCCCTTTTGTTGCCAGGCAGCCTCTGGCCAATACAGGCTAATGTGTGACCCTCACTATTGTACCTACAGTCTACATGGTCTAGCCCCCATCAGATCAGAAAACAGGAATACCTTTATGCCAAAGAAACTTAAGAAAATTAACAGAGATGTTCCAGAAGCAGGCAGTTTAATCTGTTTGAATGCTGTACTGTTCTATAACTGTAACTCATGAGACCACATCAACTCAGAAAAAGGTTTGAAGCTTGTTTTCATGTCATGACTGGCTATATTTTTGGAGGCATAAAGCAAGTTTAGAAGCCTTCAGTCTCACAAAATGCAAAATGTTCTATTATCTTCATTTCTGTGGTTGGGATGTGTGTGGGGGTATCAAAAATAATTTACATATTCAAGTTTTTCTTCCTGCAAATTATAGAAATATTGCAATTAAATTATTTGTATTTCTTCCAAAACCACAAGTTTTGCCAATCCCAAGACAAAGGCTTATGCAGACAGCCTATAAGAAAAGGAGAAAAAAGAATATATGTTTCTTTCTTGGCCTGGTAAGACAGGACATTGAGTCCCTGGCTCATGGTTGAAATCACAGTGAATCTTCAGGCTCAAATCTTGCTCTTAGGTGAAAGACTTTCTCAAAGAACTCTCCCTTAACCTAATAGCTAATCATGCGTTCATGTGCTTCTGTATTTACAAACTAGTGCAGAAGCCTTTTCTGCACTTTTTGCAGAAGCTTTTTATGCACTGTGTCTAATACCTCCTCTGTTCCCTTTTCCATTCCTGTCTGGTTTGGGTATGAGGACTGAGCTTCACTCTTTACTAATCACTAATAGACCTGGACCCTTTAAACTCTCTTTACTATTAGTGATAGCCATTGCTCAGTTAGCCTGGAGATAAAAGAGAAGACATTTCAAAAATAACAGTAATTGTGGCAACATCTCCCCCACGGAGCCTAAAAAGTAAACAAATAGAATGGGATCAACACAAAACAAGAAAAAGGAAATTTAGACTAAGCATTCTTGCAGAGGTTTCAAAACATACTCCACAGATATTGCTGTAATAGAAAAGCCCATCTGCGCTGTACAAAACTAATGAGGTCACTTGGCATAATGTGTCTTTACTACCCTTCTCATTGCCCAAGAATTCCTTCTCAAATGATAAAGAGACACCTTTAATGTAATGTTGGCTTCCATTTTTAATAAATTACTTTAGTGGGTAATTTCTTTTAAGATCTTAAATATTTCATCAATTTACTTATTTTAAATATTAACAAAGAAGGGAAGTAGATACTGATTTATCATGAGATCCAGATCATTTTAAAATCAGATCCATTAAAAAGGATAATAGTTTCTTTTTTAGTCTAGATGAAGGCAATTTATGAGTGCTAGGAAATTTTGCAGATTGCCTGTGGGTAGAGCTTGGCATCTATATAATTATGTGGGATCTCTGAAGGCATTTAAAGGCCAATTGACTGCTTTTAAATCATTCCTTTAAACTGGTGACAACTAGGATGTAATGGTTTTGTGGTCAAATGAAAGAACAGTATTTCAGTGTTGCCAATTCTGGCCCAGCAATTCATGAGCCTTGAAAGTTCATACCCAGAAATATTTTATAGCATATATATTTAAAATTAATCACAAAACTGATGTTGGGAAAGACTAATTAATTTTAAAAGAAATGAAAATATTCTGGAGCCATTGGAGAAAAATTTGAATCAGTGAATGCATTAATTATAGGAGGCAACTCACAAACCTTGCCTGGTTACAGCGATCAGATCCAGGAAAAGCATGTTTGCTTGGCCCATTCTTCATGTATTTCTTCGTGTATGCCTGCCACCGTTAGCATTCTGGCTATCTATCAGAAGGGAATTACTGTGTATACAACAGTCAATCTGCTCATAATTTCAGACTTCCCACACATGCACACTAACACATGCACCGAATCATCCCCAGCATCCAGTTCTACTGCCTACTGTATTTTAGGAGGCAGAAACAGCCATTTCCTTCCTTTCTGCAGTGTTCATAGTACATACAATAGAGAGATGTATATCTCCCTGCCACCTCTCTGAATTACAGTATGGTTCAGTACATGGGTTCAACTTTTCTCAATTTTTTTCATAGCAACTGAGTTGTGTATTTTCTTATGATTGCTAACAATACCTTTGGTTACATACATTAATTAAAGTATATTATATTATGACTCAGATTTTCAGTAAAAGCTATTCTGAATGAGTGGGTCAGTGTGCTAACAAGTAGAGTTGCTAATTTTCTCACAGAAGAAATACACTGACAAATAATTTCTGACTGCTTCTAGTTCACCTACTGGCTTCTGCATACCAGGATTCTCACCATTTAGCATCACAGAGCACAGAGGCACTGAAGGGCAGAGTTCAACTACTAGACAAGCACATTGCACTCAGACCTTCTGCATCCACTCATGAAATTCTACTGCTTTTGACCCATAGCCCCAGGCAGTGGGATGCAGTGGAGCAACCACCAAAAGACAGATCCTCCTGAGAGAGCTGCTCTGTGTAAAATGCACACCAATACAGACATGGAGAGGAGGAAAGAAAAAATTGAGGAGACATTCTCATAAATGATGGACTTAAGTGTGACACATGCTGCTCTTTCCTGAAGTTTCTGTCTTGTCTATTATGAACTGCATCAGTTCATGTCATTCATGCATTGCAAATCTGATGAAGCCAGAACAGTTTCCACCAAAATGTCAGCAGAACAAACTGCTATAGAAGAGATTTTTCTTCACAGCAATTTTACTTCTGATTAGAGCATAAAATCTAGGACTCAGAGTTTGAAGAAATAAAGAACTACAGTACTCTTTGTTGGAAAAAGAAAAAAACCCAACCTTGTTACTAATATTGCTAGGAAAGCATAGTTTATTTCACTGTAATTTATAGGAGAAATTAATATATCCTTGTCTTTTTGCAAAGCAAAGACTGCTTTACTTGTATTGATGAACCAAGTTTTTAACTCCTCCTAATGATCTATTGGTAATTTCATGATAGAATTACAGAACTGAAGGCAGCACTTGAAAATCATTGCATAGATTCTACTTGCCTTGTTCCTTACAGATTTTTGTTTATCTTGTTCTTCAAAGTCCCTCCTTATGATAATTCTCTATTCTTAGGCAAGCTATCTCATCTCTATGCCTAATTTCCTCCAGAGCCATAGAAACAAGTTATATTTATATTGTAATTTCTGTCTGGTTCCTTTGATCACTTGTTTGACAATGAAGATCACTACAAAGAATCTGATCTCAAAAATTCAGTTAGTTCATTTCTCTCCTAAGAAACCAGAAACTCCTATCTCCAAACTGCTAAGATTTACTGTTACACACCACAATTTGCAAAAACAAACTAACGGCACACAAGCTGTGTTTTACATACATGTGCAAGTTGCTAAATAGCAGTGTACTTATCTACCAGGTATTTACAGAGTTCAAGAGCATAAATCAAGGAAATGCATAATTAGATGGAACGCCAAAGTTAAAGAACTCATTTGAGCTCAAAAGTACACATTAATTTAAAGTATCACAGTAGCTCACTCAGATTATTCCTTCAGCAATGATATTAAAACTATAAATCTTTTCAAAGAATACAGTAGGAGATTATATTTTCCCACTGTTGCAGATACAGTTGTATGCACTATTGTACCATTCTTTTCTAATCAACCTCTTCATATGTTCTCCATTAGGAAATACTTGGCCAAGAAATTCATCAGTTGAAAAACTACATTTAATTCTTCATAAAAAAAGTTAAGAAAATATGTATAGATTCCAAAGTGAAGATTTGTCTCCCTAACAATGAAAAAGCTTTTCTGAAACATTGCTTTTCATGAAGCAGATATTCAACAGTGACAGTACTCACTTACTTGGAAAACCATGCAAATTTTCAAGTAAGCAAGTATTTCTCCTTCTCCAGTTCAGTTTCAGTAGCTGTGATAAGTTCTTCAGCAGTACTGGTTTTACAGGTGAGACCAAAGTCCTGAACTCATCATATTGTCTATAGAAATAATCTTAAGGTGGCACTGAGACCATAAAGAAAAAGGACAAGAGAAGAGAAAGGAGGATGTAAGAAAATAATTTGGACAAGTAAATCATAATTACTTTTGGTTTGCTTGAAACTGAAGCAGAGTATTTAATTTTTTGAAATTCCCCAAAACACTGTACTTTGAATTATTTAGAAAAGAAAATAAAATCAGCAATTTATTGGCACAGTATTTTATGTCAGTTGCTAACAGTCGCCGATTGTGAGGGAACGGCTCCCCAGCAAACGCTCCACACTCAGACATTGGACAAATTAAATGGAAGTGCTTCTTTGATACTGAATTAGTCAAAGCTATGACTTCTTAAAAAAAAGAAAATGGGAACTTAAACTTTATTGCTCCCCCTCCCCCCCCCAATAGTTAGAAATTATACCCGAGATTTTTTAAATTGTCTTTACCAGATGAAGGATGAAAATAATTATTCGGTGATATTTCTTGGGTTTGGTGAATACCTTCTAAGAAATTGTGCTGAATACTAATATTATCACTAACACATTTCCTTCAGAAAAGTTTTTGGATTTTTCTCAGCTATTCTGCAGAAAATAATCAAACCTCAGAAATCCTCTTAAAACAGAAGCAAACAGATTTTCTGTCCCTAGAAAATATTGTTACTTGTCTGATATTAAGTAAGCAAAGTTAAAAAACTTGTTTTTTTTCATGGTATACTGAGAAACATTCGTATTTCAATTGGTGAGGTTATTTGTGTGTAAATTTTTGAGGCATGCTAAAACCAGGGAGTTTTAACCTAACAAAATCAAACAATATGCTAAATTTAATTTCTAATTTTTGTGGATTAAGACATTTATATAAGACTTTCTCAGTGGCTGATTTTGAGGGTCTTTTCCATTACTCATTCAGGTTAGAAAACTAACTGCTGTAGTCATTCCTATGCATTGACCCAAGGTACCTAACCAGGCTGAAATGCAAACAGTGTTTGCATTGCTTACATACTTAAATCACTGGATTTAAACCCCACTGCCAAATGAACAGACATGCTACACTACTGGGCCTTAGTTCTGTCTAGTCTGAGACACAGCAATAAAGAGATTGATCTCTAAATATTCATAGTTCTCAGACACCCAGCTCTTCTGCATGGTCCAAATACTCTGCATGGTGAGGAGCAGCATCCAAAATTCCTTCTCCTGAGCAGAAACATCTACACACTGAGCACATCAAATTCCCTGTGATTGGATCCATACATCTGTAACAAAGCCAGTGTTTCTACTCCCAAGTACTAGAGTATCTTCTGAAAGGAAACTTGCAATAAGGGTCAGGCTCAGGTGGGACTATGGCCATTGCATGGCACTAGATTTGCACAGGGAAGAATCCTGCAGATCTGAGAGACAATAGCCCAGGTCACAAAAGTGAAGTGCAAATAAATATCACACATGAACTACCACTTGGTTTCCTCTCAAGTATTACATGTACACATTTTAGCTGCACATGGCCATCTCTTGCATGACCAAAAATAAACATCACAGTAAATAACTCAGAAAATGAACTAAACATGTTTCATGGTATACATACAATTTTATTTCATTGCTTTTATGTGCACTGAGTTTACAAACCACCAGGCTAACTGGAAGCTGCAAAGATTGTGTGGTAATTAGTAAATGAAGCCACTGTTTTCCCAATCTGCATTCAGTTTCTAATAAAATACTACTTAGAAATCAGTATTCCACTTAATTGAATTGTCAAACACTTTTGTTCAGTGACTCTTAATATATTTTAAAATATTCATAGTTGGAATAGTATTCCTAGAAAATATAGTATTAGCATGAGCATATTGTTCTCCTAAGGATGTTTTATTTGCTGGCTTAAAGTACTTTAGAATCCATTTTTCCCAAGTCACCTTAGGACAGCATCCAACATTGAAAATATCAAGAATGTACTAGCCACTTGCTATATGACTGCTAATTCTTCACATGAAGAATGAGTATTTTTGGGTGCAGAAAACATTGCTTCCATATTATGAAGTAAATACACCAATACTTAAACCAAAGCTGTGAGAAATCAGCAGAGGTGGCAGCAATGCAGCAAAAATCAGAACTTAACTTTTTGGTCTGAAATTTGACAGCAGAAATTAATTCTCTCACCTTTCTAAAATAGGACCTTTCTAAAATACTTCTACTTTCTATCTTGGTAATACTAAGTCTGCTCATATTCAAACCCAGTATTTAGTTTTCTTCATGGTTTCCATTCTACTTTACCTCTTAAATTATCTACTTAAATTAAATATTACGTGGATTTAGATCCATGTAACTATCACAGGACCTAAGATAAGATAAAGAATCATTGTACTAGCTACCTCTTATGTTTTATCTCACTGAAGTGTCTCAGTGAAATGCAGATGTGGATCACATGTTATATTGTTCTGAAATACTGTTTAAACATAACCAGAGAGATGCCATTTTTTCCTGGTATTACCTGGCAGATAATGACTCCTTTTTGCTGGGCATCAGTACAACAAAGCATTCACATCAACAAGCCTGAGGGGCATGAACTATTCCGGTGAACAAAACCTGATTATGCTCACTGTTATTATATACTGCAACATCAGTAAATAAGCTCACTCAACGGTTTGGTGTATGACACCCGTAACAGAGTTAAATTGCAGTTTTAAGTATTATTTCAGTTGTAACACACATTTAAATACATCCTAAAGCTCTGAAGACTTTAAAGGCAGAAGAATGATCATACAGCTCTTGCTCGATCTCTCATATAATATAGGCTACACTTTTCCCTGTTCAAAATACACTGCTGAATTGATCAGATTGCTCAAGGCCTTATCCAACTTGGCTTTGAAAACTGTCAGGTTGGGGGCATCCCCAACTTCCCTGGGCAGCCTGTTCGAGTGTATCACCATCCTCACAGTAGAAAATTTCTTCCTAATATCTAATCTAAGTTTTCCCTCTGTCAATTTGTACTCATTACTCTTTGTCCTATCACTACAGCTCCAGATGAAATCCCTCTCTGGTTTTCTCGTAGGCTCCCTTCATATACTGAAAGATTTCTATGGGATCTCCTCACAACCTTTGGTTCTCCAGGCTGAACAGCCCCAGCTTTCTCAGCCTGTCTTCATAGGGGAGGCTCTCTAGTCCTCTTATCATCTTCATGGCCCTTCCTCTGGGCTTGCTCCAACAGTTGCCTGTCCTTAGAATCATTTAGATTTGAAAACACCTTTGAGATCATAGTGTCCAACCATTAAACCATGTCCCTTAGTGCACATCTACAAAGCTTTTAAATATCTACAGGGATGATGAATCAACCACTTCCCTGGACAGCTGCCAGTGCTTGATAACCCCTTTGGTGAAGAAGTGTTTCATAATATCCAATCTAAACCTCACTGGTGCAACTTGATGCAATTTTCTCTTGTCCTGTTGCTTGTTATTTGGGAGAAGAGGCTGACTCCCACCTGACTACAACCTCATTTCAGGTAGTTGTAGAGAGCAATAAAGCCTCCCCTGAGCCTTAATTTCATCAAGCTAAGCACCCCCAGCTCCCACAGCCACTCCTCACAAGACTTACGGCTCTAGATCCTTCACCAGATTAGTTGCCCTTCTCTGGACATGCTCTAGCTTCTCAATGCCTTTGGTGTATTGAGGGGCCCAAAACTGGACATAGGATTTGAGGTGTGACCTCACCAGCACCAAACACAGGGGGACCATCCCTGCCCTGGTCCTGCTGCCCACATTTTTTCTGATACAGCCAGGGAACCATTGGCCTCCCTGAACACCCAGACATACACATTGGCTTATGTTCAGTCAATGGCTGACCAGCACTGCCAGCTCCTTTTCCAACAGGCATCTTTTCCAGCTGCTCTTCCCCAGCGTGGAACAGTTTAGCTAAAGATCTTCTGATGACTCTTGTTCCTCTAAGAGAAGACAAAGTAAGTGCTCTTTAAAATGGCTTTATTAGATCAGGAAGGAGAATATTGACCATCATAGAAAGAAACTTCCTCTCACTGTAAAGTTTGATTCATGTGCTCTCTGATACGGGAGTGTTATTTTTAGATATGAAACAAACCAGCTGTTCTCCTGCTATTAACACACATAAAGAATGATGTCGGATGTCATCAGCAACTCCGCTAAGATAAAATAGGGGGCAGGGGGATGGTTTCTTTTCAGTTTTACTAAGTGCCCTTTTATCTGTGATCTGATAAGAAAGAAGTAAATATGAAAACAAGTAGTTCTCCAATATGAAAACATTGGGAGTTTTCTCACTATAATGTATATTACTGCTAAAAAAAAAGATAGAATACTAAGACTATATTTATCGACACAGATATTTGAAGTATCTTGCATGAATTGGGGATGACTCAAAAAAATCTGAAACTTATAATTTGGGTGTGCATTAAATTTGCATCCGGAAAGTTTTACTTGAATATTAACAAGAAAATATATTACGCACTGGAATAAGCCTACTATCAGTGAAGCACATAAAACCTCAGGGTACAATCCAGTACTTACAGATATCTGACCTGAATGATAAAGTTCACTTAATTAAAATCTTCTTTTAATAACTCCTAATCATATGCATGAACTTTAAGCATTCCTTAAAACAATATAGTTTGCTTGCTTATCTGGGAAAAAGGAAATATCTGAAGTCACAAATCCACCAGAATTGACATTTACAAAGCAGATTATAGCAGGAAATGTTTCTACAATCTAGGATTCCAGTTGTCACAGATGCAACCACTGAGCGTGTTATTTGATCCCTGGAGGCTGCAAGTTAAAAGTCAGGTTATTGCCTTAAATTCAAAGAGATGAAACTTGCAATTTACAAAAGTAGTTGTCTCCCAGCTCTCCATAGGAAAAAAAATCTTGGTATCTCTCTATAAGACTGAAGTATTTAAGTGAATACATAGATGTGGAGAGGAATTAGTTCAACTGGAAATTTAAAAACCAGCACAGGAGACTGAAGACTGCAGTCAAAAAATTAACATCCCCTTGTGTGTAGAAAGGGAAATAGCCATGGTTTTATGAAGTGAAGAGAAATTCTGAAAATAAGATAATTTAAACAGGAATATCAGCTGCACTGGATGTTGGAAGGAACCTAAAACTACAAAAAGGCACAAGAATGGCTATGTTGATTAAATCTGAAATTCCATCTTTTCAAGTAGAAACTAGAATATAAAGCCATAAATAATGTTACTGTCCGCAAGGTGGACTTAAGTCATGCCACTTCAACATTGCAAACCTGGAAATGCCAATTTTATTTCCATCAAAATCAGGAGAGGCTTTTAAACTTTCAGCATTCTCATTTGCACTTAAGTAAATCTTTATCCCTGAGCATGTCTAGAAATACATCAGCCTTGACAGAGGTGGACAGATGGACTCCTCTTCAGCAGTTCTATGAATAAAGTTTTATTTCTTATGAAGCAATAAGTGCAAAGCCCTTGTGCCATAATATGAACACAAGTGTGGATTTGATAAAATAAGTATTAAAGAAAGTTGGGTTTGGTTGTTTTGTGGGGGTTTTGTTTGTTTGTTTTTCAAGAGGAATATTTTTAAAGGGACAAAACTAACTATAAAATATGACACAGAAGGAACACCTTTTAGATGAATGACAGAAAACTTAAGAAACCATAAAATAGTTCAAATCTTACCAACATTCTTCCAAAAAGAAAGGAACCAACAAAAACCCAGCAATATATGCAACTTCAAAAAGAAACACATCTTCAAAAAGGATGTGTGAAACAGGAAATTATGTAAGAAAGAGGGGAAATAACCGAGACTGTGGAGTGTATTAAATCTGATGGTGGTGTGGGGGAATTCTTTGAGAAGTGATAATAAAATCCTAGAGATTAAGAAGTTCAAGATGAGTTTAAAAAAAAAACAACAGGAAAAAAACCATGGAGAAAGTGTGTCTCTGAAGGTAAAGGATGAGAAGATCAAAATAACACATCAACATTACCAAATTATTAAATCTTTCAGTATAACATCTTAGAAGTATCACAAATAAAATATATAAAAAAGAAAATACAAGAATAACTATAAAAACAAGAGGGTGCTAAACAGTTCATGCAAACAGTCAAGAAGTTTAGCATTTCAAAGGAATTTACTTGCAAGACTAACGTTAGCACAATTTTTTTTTGTAAACCACAGTAAATCAGAAAGGATAAGAATAAGGTACCAGTAAATGAAATTCCAGTAAGATAGCAAATGAAATATTCTGAGAAACTGAAATATTCTGAAGATGATCATCAACTCAATCTTCTAAAAATGCATCCTTTCAATGACCCAATTTCTTACTTTTTTGACAACCAGGGAACACAGGGGAAAACAGAGATGAATAAAGTAAATCCATCTAAATTCCAGTCAAGCACTTGATACAGCAGGAACAATTCCCTACTGCATCCTATCCTTTTTATACTACTCTGATGATTTGAAAACTGCAGAAGAGGCAGAAATTACAGAGCATCCACCAGGCATGAAAATGCAGAACTAATGAAATATTATTTGTTGCCCTGGCCTACGGGATGAGAATGCTGTTACAATTACTTTTTTCCTCAAGTTAGAGACAGGGCAGTTCCCCAGCACTACTGACGGCGTGGGCAGCACAAGTGTGGTTTAACATGCTAGTTTGCATCTCTTTTTCTAATATCATGCTAACAGTATCCAGATGATATATATGTTTTTCCTAGTATATAATGAAATCTTAAACTTTTTTTGCTTTTGAAATTAATACTACTGGATCAAAAATAAAAATTACTAGACAATTTGTAGTTAAAAATATAAGCTGGATACTCTGATGTTCACAGTATCCAAGAAACAGTTCTAGTGAGGTTTTACTTTAACAGATAGGGAAATATTGGGTAAATATGAGAAAAACTCAAGTTAATAAAATCTGGTAGTGAGGTTATCACTGAAAAAAGTAATTTGACCTAGAAAGACTGGAAATAAAAGCAGAAAATAAACTGATTTGGAGCATGACAAGCAGGGAGTGTTATCTGGACAGCAACTACACCAAAGAAGGAGGAAAGTGATAAAAGAAGTCTTATCAAAACTGCAGTTTAAAGTGTAACATTGAAGCAAAAAAATCAGACTGGTGCTCTTGCAAATGTCAGGAAGAAACGAATGCCATGTAATCTTTTGAAAATGGCTCTAATGTAGCATATTTTAAATACTTCTCTTTATTTATGATTTCTTAGTGACTTCAAAACAAAATAAATAAATCCAAATTAAAGGAATAACCTCTGTCTGAAAATCTCATTTACTTGAAGTCTTCAGCTATGTTTTTGTAGTTGAACAACAAATAGAGGTGGGAGAACAAAATAACTATGCATATAGAAGAGAGGAGAACTATAAGCCAAGAGAAAAAAAATACTTGAAAGAAAGATTTTAGTGCAACTTGAGGAAGGACAAATTCTTGTATTGAACAGTTTATAGGGTTTTTTCTGCATTTTATAGACAGAGCAACATTGACAATATCCAGTGGTTACGTTTTCTTTCTCAAAAGGACCCCTACAGTTTTCCATGTACCACCCTGATTCTAATCCTACTTGAAGAATAAGATTATTCAGCAAAATCTGTGATCAAATTGCTATAGACCTTCACAATGCACAACAACATCACTTGGAAATTGATGAAAACAGAGAGAACCAACAGGGTGCTGAAGTCTCACACATGTCAAATGAAAGCCACCATTTCAGTGCTAAAGACTGCAGAGAGAATTGCAGTGCACTCCAATGTTTGGGGCAAAAGGTTCAGAAATTGGGATGCAATCAGCAAAATAAGATAAATTGCAAATGTGCTAAATTCTGTATTACTAAACAAAAACAAACATGGCATACACACAAAAAAAGGAGTTCTTGATTTTTTAAGACACATGGAGAAGAATCTTTCTATCTTATTTTCTACTGCTTTCCCTTTCTACAAAGACAGCACATGCAATTGCTCATTTTCTTAAGCATTACTTTAAATACACACACTGGAAATTTGGACAAAGGCAAAAACTGAAAGAATAACCAAATATGTATCTGGCAAAATAAAAAAATACTCTGTTCCTGACCATACAGGCAGAACTGTAGGAAAAGCATAAGACAGAACTAGTAATGAAATGGGCAGAGGATGTTTTATAGAACTTTGCTCTTCTTACTCAGATAAATCTTCCTGTGAGTGCCAGAATTACTAATACCATGTTACCTGGTATAACTGACCTTGTGATTACATCAAGTTACAGGCTCTTGAAATTCATCTCTTCCACACCAAACATGGTTTATATAGGGTGAATATTGCAGCTGGTTTTGGAAAGCTACTGAAAATTTTCAAGTAAAAGCACATATTATAGACAAAACGAACAGAAGAAAAATTATATTTCTAAACAGAGTAAGAAAGAATTGTGCCTGTTAGTTAGAAACAACAAATGCAATTATTATTGTTCAACAGATGCTCACAAGTGCAAAACCAAACTGTGACTTTGAAGAAGGCCCAGGGGGCACCCACCACCCTGTCCACTATGATGGTGGGCTCTTTGCTTTCCAGTCACAGGGAATATTGAGCTGTGATAGAGAAGGAGATCAAATGTAATGAGACAATCGGCTGTTTTTACTGAATTAAGGAATCTGGCAAGCAGCGCAAACAAGACTTCCTTATTGGAAAGGAAACATTAACAGGATGAAACAGTTTCCCTTATTGCCATGAAATGTCAGTTCTGAGAAAACCTTTTACAGCTTACTTTTTTAGTAGGTTTGAGAAAGGATGTTCTTGAAATCCAAACAAGTTTTGCAGATCATGACAAAAGCATATGCTATTCACTTGGACTAGCAGATGCCAGGATTCAGAGACAGGTCAAAACTTCTCAAAATGTACCTTGTGTCTTTTGCCATGTCAAGGATTTTGTTGTCACCTCCCTAGCAATAAGCACCCTTGGGGTATTGCAGTAGTGACAGAGCAGGCACCAGGAGAACAAGGCTTTGCAGATCTCCAAGGTCTAATTGGAATAGTAAACAAAATTTTGCTGCTACTACTCTCATATTCAGTAAAGAGAAAAGTGTGAAGAATACGCATCATCTGCTGAGGAGCTTGAACAAATGGCCTTGGTGCATTTCAATCACTGCATTTGGAAAAATGAGAAATGGTAATAACACATTCAAAGCAACTACCTTTCAAGCATTTTCCCACTTGATTTATTAATATAACTTTTCAGAATGTCACTTGAATGCTGAGAATCTGCTGCTGTGACGGCTCTTAGATACACATTTTCTACCTCACACTTCAGGAGCTGTGCACTCTGGCGTTGAGGGTGTTACCTCTGCTCCAAAGTTAATCACCATAGTTCCAAATAAGAAAGCCTTTACAAGTATCACTAAAGAAAGGTCTAAATTAAGCTGTCACTGCCTTACTAACTGCATTGCAATTATGGACAGATACTTGAGGACCCTCATTTAAAGAAAGATAGATCATGGCAGTTTATCTGAGTTTCTTTTTTTTTCTTTTAGAAATTATGTTTTGAACTTTCTTCACAAAACAATGAACATTACAAAGATGAGCTACATCTTCCCTGGTCATAGTCTGAATAAGAACTACATACCTTAAAATCAGGTGTCCAGTAGACTCCTTAATACATTCTGATATTTCACTGTCAAAATTATAGTGAAAGGAGCAGAAACAAAGCACCATCAATCTTTTTTTGTCAGAAAATTGCATGAGAAAGATTAAAATTAATTGTGTTTTGAAGAGTATCAAATCAGAGTGCTCTCTGAATGCATAATTTGAGATATGCAGCTGTTTTCATTTAGCTTGAAATAAAGCAGAAACAGCTTCGTGAAAAGAAAAGAAATGGTCTTACATTCTACAGCCTCAGATCTCCAGCAAGATTAATGGAGTTTTAAACTGAGGTGGTAATCCACTGACTCTCTGCTGCCATAAGTGGAATGAGATACCAGTGCTGAAGTGCTCAGTTATTTTTCTACTGAAAAATATTCTATCTTCTACTGAAGTATGAAAAGTCACTGTTTGTGGTAGATGCAGAACTACTTGTAAAAATTCAAGTTCAGAGTGTCTATTTAACAGTTCTTTTGATCTATTTCCCTTAAGAAACAGAAACATTAATGTACATTATGAAAATGCAAAATAACACATAACAAGGGAGAAAGTAATTATAAGGAAGGAAAAGTGAGTAAAAGAATTTTTTTGTTATTAGAGACTCATTTGGATGCTATTTGGGAATCTGCAGTTTATCTTACATTGAGGTCAAGTCTCCAACTCCATTGTATGCATAACAACACAAAGATGTTATCCCTGACTTGGACAGAACTGGTCCTACATATCCCTATTAATTAATAATATAAAGAATTACACTGGAAGTTGGAAGAAGATGGAAAAGTCTTAGTATAAAAAAATAAAAATTACTTTACAAAATAAAACTGCACCATCAGTTTTTAGTTACTTCTGTCAGGTCACTCACCCTTACTTGCACTTAGTACATCGGTTCAAAGGCAAGTCCTAACTCATCTCTGGAAAGGTGCAAACCAGCAAAACCACACTTACATGCAAGATATCAATGAGAAAAGACTGTCCAAGAAGCAACAGGGGACAGTTGCTAGCACAGGCTCATTTCCCAGGAGCTGACATACATTGGTGGTACAACTTTCAAAGTCTGATGTCTCCTCAGTGTTATTACATGGAAAGAATCCAGATATTCAAAGCAGCTCCCTTCGCATGCCAGCATTTTCAAAAGTTATGTGGTGCATTGGAGGGGGTTATCAACAGCACCTCTACCTACTCATGGCGCTCTACAATCAGGTTTGGTCTCTGCACAGTACAGGACTTGTAGGTCAGCCCATCATTCGTCTCTCCCTTCTGCGAAAAACACACATGGAAAAAACTGAACAATAGATTATATCTACTACAGCTTGCAGCTCAGGAAACAACTTCTAGTGAGAACTCTGTCAGTGGAAGAGAAAAAAAAGAAAGCGCTCAGGTCAGGTTTTGTGACTAGCAAGTAGGATGTAGGCACCAGTGCAAAGACATATCCTGAAGCACTTCACATTTGCCATTTTGCATCCAAGCACAAGGAGAATCACAGTGCCAGAATAGATATGACATATGGAATAAAACCTTTGCAGTCACCAACATGCTAGGGCATATTTTGGAGACATTGCTTCTGAAGCATGGCTTGGAGTATTTTGGCAAAATTCAGCTTCTGACTAGCCTTGCCCTGAACAGAGTTTAAGCCTGCTCTGTGTAGCTAAGTGGATTAAAAAGAGCTTGAGGATCAGATGACAGCTGCAGTGTGTCAGTTGAAGTGCAAAGAATGAAATATAAACAGAAAGCAGAAGCAGTGCAAACAGGTGGAATTAGAGTGGCATGTTAGTAATGCTGAATACAGTCACAAAGGCAAGAAGGGAAATATTCGAGTTCTGGAACATGAAAAATGGTTATCCTGGGAGCATAGAAAATAAATGGACAAACTCCAGAAATATGTATGAGGAATACACAAATGTTCAACTCCTCAGAATCCAACAAGATGACCTTGTATGACGGTTGATATTGCACAAGAATTTTCAGACATTGTTTCTGAATGTCTTAAGCAACTTTAGAGTCTCTAGAGAGGCAGGGTTTTTAATCCTGCATGAGAAAGTGACAGTGAAGACCTTAATGTTGAACAGGAATAGTATGCAAGGGCTTAATCTAAGGATTTTTGGCTTTGTTGTTGTTTTTGGTTTTTTGTTTGTTGTTTTTGTCTGGGTTTGGTTTTTTTCCTGTTTAGTAGGCAATCTCTTCAACCTAATGAATTAACCTTTGGTCCTTGTGACAGGTCTTGTGACTCACTCTCCTGCTTAATCTTCCCTTTTAGAAGATATTTAGTTATCACCCCTACTATGAAGGCAGGTGTTCCTGCTGTTTGAACCCTTGCACTGCCAAGCACACAGAGAGCTGCCATTTCTGTTGCTAGTTTGCTGTGGGCTGACTGCAGATGAAGTTGAGGCAGTTTCCCAGGTAGAGAGTCAGGTTAGGGTGGTCCATGTTCTGTCACTGCCCACAGGACCGGATCCTTCTGTTCTTCACAAAACCTGGCAGGGAGCTGCTGCAGCCTCCATATCCACACTGAATATATCAAGTTTACAACTTGCAGAAGATTTTGAAGCCTGCACATGGACAGTTTTACAATATATAGAGGCCAAATGGAATAAGTAAATGAAGAGAAGAGAAGGAGGCCACAGGGAGACATTCACAGCAAGCACTGCATAACATGAAATTTGATTTTATGGAATAACATTACAATGAATTGGTGTAATTTGATGTTTGTGCTTACTTGTCCCCTACGAGTACTCTCATAATGTTTGCCATGCATAACAACTCATTGACTCAAACTCACAACTAGGTGGTTTACACAGAGAATTTTAAAATTACTTTTAGCTGGGTAGTAAGATACATTACACAACTGCTCACTGATCTCACACACAATTATACCATGCACTTGGTATGACTTCTGATAAAGAGTTTAGGAATGACTGTTTTCTTATCAATCAAGATTTCATCAATGCCTGTGTTATGACGACATAAGAGTAATGATTGCTTATCATGCACTAGAAATAATTTTTACACAATATTACTTGAATCAATGGAATAAATTCAATAAACTTTTAAAAGCCAAAACTAATTTGCATAAAAGTTTGTCATCGTGACTGTGTCATCAATACAAATAAAATTATATTGGCATACTGATGGGGTAAGGACACTGGCAAAAAATGTGAGTGTATATGTACACCTAAATAGAAAACACAAATACAATGTGCACAAGCACAGTTTTCATGTAGTGTATTACCTTTGTATGTGTGTGAATCTTCAATAGATTATTATCTCTATTTTTACATAGAAACTGAGTCAAATTAAAAGGGACGGATTTTGCTATTTTGCTTCCTATTATGGGCAATTTTAATTGACATTCCATTTAAAGGTTTTGTCATATCATTCTAATTCTAGAAGACTGTTCCTGAAAGCTGACAACATCAGCAAGTACCATTAGCAGATGAAAACCTACATTTTCTTAAGCAGCAATTAAAAATCTAAAAGGAAAAGGTAAATATTTTATCTTTTTACTAGGAGTTATCAACAGGCTTAAACCAAAGCAGTTTCTCAGCAAGTCTCCAAATCTGGAGGAGGTGACCACCATCACAATGACCGTGTTTTGAACACTGTTTTGAACAGTAACTTAGAGTTTACTTTGCCCAGGGTTAGTTACGGCATGGAGTTCCAAAGCTTTAGCTCCTTATTCATCTAGCTCTGGCACGTAGGGCAACAGCATGTTGGATTCCACTTCTCCTGAGCTGGCAGGTAGACACTTGGAGATATTCACTGTTTGGCACTGAATATTCAGTCCCCAAGGTATGCAACCTGTGTGACATTTTGCCCCAAGTAACAGTAATTCCTATATAATAAGTTCTAGCAAAATATGACTAATAGTGAGCACCTCTATTGATATTAAGGATGAAGTTTATAATACACTTTTAAATATTCTTTAAATTCAATAGCAGTCAGATAGATTTAACCAAAAATTAAAAATTTAATTTGTTTTTTTTTTTTTTTTTAACTAGAATGTGGGCACATCACATTTTGTTCGGAAAGTAAGAACTCAGAAAGCTTCATTTTGAAGAACCTGGATGACACTCTTGTGTGTGAGAACCACTAATACTAATGCTGACGTTAAACATGAGAATGTAATTTCAAGTGTGTCAGACTAAGGACAGTTTTCTATACATCTAATATGAAGAGTCAAAGTGAAATAATTTCTGATCTTTACATTCACATTCATTTTCCAGAAAAGGACAGAGATAGGAAACAAACTGTATCAACTCTGACCAACATAGTTTGACAAAACTAAAGAGAAATGCATCAGCAAAGTTTATAGCATATTTGTGGAAAAAAGAAGTATAAAAAAAATTAAGTTGGTATTTTAGGCTTTCTTAAAGGTTATATGCAAGTAGATTTTTAGTTAAAAACGTTTAAATCAAATTATTTTGCCAGCCTAGACCCTCTCATAGGTTTTACATTATTGTTCCCATTAGTGAATATAACCTCATACGCATGTGATAAAGCTCCAAGGTGGATACTGTGATTATCACTTAACCTCTTCCAACACAGTCATATTTGCCAAAATAAAAGTAGAGGTGTTCCCTCTACAGCAGAAAGAAATATTCAGGGCCATCCTGAGACTCAAACCTCCCCATCATAAGTGGAGGGCTCCAACAGACCCCACCACACACCTGTGTAGCCATGCAGAGTTTATGCCCTTGCCCTCAGTTCCCAACTGCAGAGCAGGATGTCTGTTCCACACAGCACTGCACCAAAAGGGAACGAGGCTCTCCTCTGCCTCTCCATTTGCAGCATGACTGGACCCAGTCCTACTAACAAAGAATCTATTAAGAAGAAAATAGGTAGCTGGATATATCAGTAATTGTCATATGTTCATTTCTTAGTGTTCCCCAGATGACATTTCATTACAGTTACACCTTTCCATCTGGAAGGTTACTGAGCAAGGAACAGTGGATTCCTGTTAGAGTGAATGCCTCCCACACTAGGTAAACAGGCACTGTATTCCTAGTATCCTAAAAGCTGGAAAAACTATTACCCTCCATACAAGGAAGAAAGTCTAACTGGCAAACATTGAAACTGTCTTATTACACAGATTCTTTACAGTGTGTAAACATGGCTAGCCAATGCTGCTAGAAACTTTGATCACCACGTAAAAATACTTATAGACAGACACATCATTGTGCTCAGATGAAAATACAGAACTTGGGACCAACACACACATAACAGATAATGATTTAATAAACAGTGTCCAAACACCCACGCCACCACTGCCAATTCATCCCCTGAGATAAAAGAGAAAGTGGGAGATTAGCTAAAGTGAAAAGAATTGGCCCAGCTGTTCTGGCCATTCAACTCTTAATGCCCATAAAGATACGTGAATTGTGCCAATGTATTATTGGTTATTGGAAGTAATTTGTAACCTTTTTTCAGATGAAATTGTGCATCAAGCCTTTCAAAAGCCAGTACATGGTTATTTTCTAAACAGGCATATTCTTTTCTTGGTTAAATTAATGTAATTCTTACCACTGGAATCACAACAAGAACTAGACCAATATATTGAAAACTATTATTAGAGAAGAATTCATACAAAATACTAGTATTTGTACAATGTATTACACCCACATGGAAGGCTACCAAGAAAATATCAAGAAATATCTAACAGAGTCTAAACCACAGCTACTAAAAAGCAATTGTAAAAGTGGAATAAACTTCAGCAAATGTTTTCTTGATTCTGCTATGCCACAGCTGCAAATGTTTAACTAAATTAAAAGCTTATACACAATATTCAATTTGTACTTTCATTCACTAAGCCTTGGAAACAGATATTAAGTAGTTATTAACTTAAACTTAAGTAAGTATTAATTTTATATTAAGCCAATACAGTCATAAATGCCATTGGCTCAGCAGACATAATTTTCCTCTCTAGCATTGCCAGGACTTCTTTTATCTGTATAGACAGGAAAAAAATATTTACATTAATTAATTAATATCCACCTGATGTTTGCTTCTTAGTTTTGTGGCTCACACCAAAGCAAACAAGCAAAATCCAAAGCTAAATCAACCATACTTTTCTGTTCTGTATGTAACTATTAATGTGTGCCTCTATCTCTTTTATTGGTCATCCAAAAAAGGCCAATGAACACTCTACATTCCTTAACAGGTAATTAAGGCAAGACTTGCATATCTGCAAGTCCAAGTACCACCATTAACTTACCGTGTTCCACTTATTAATTGAGTTTAATGAATTTGCTAACATCTATTTACCCACCTTCACTTTCCAGATGCAATTGTATCATTCTTGATTAAATGGAACATTAAACAACTTTTCGAAACTACTGCTTTGCAAAATAAACATACAAAAAATGTTCCCTATCAGTTGGAATGCTCCATTCTAGATCAATACTCATTTAATTGTAAGTTTATTGGTGTAAGTACACTGTTTTTCTGTGACCTTTGACTTTTATGCCAATGCTATGTACATTCACAGTATGTGAACATCCAATTCTGATAACATGTAGGACCCAGAAACAAGATGTAATTGAAAAAAACATCACTAGTGGTCACACTTTTCATTTACAGAGAAACTGATGTTGAAGAGATATTAATATACTGATGATCTGTGGGAGATTTAATCTGCTCATCCTGTTATTCTAATGGGAGCTTTAGCCATGATTTACTACTTCTTTTTTTTTTTAAACAAGCTTTATAAATATGCATAATAAAGCAAAGAAGAATTCAAAGTCCTTCTAGCAGGAGAAGTGCACGTAGAAATAGATTTATCATTCAGAGATTGAAAGAGACTTTTGAAAATATTTTTTAAAAATATTTTAAAATTTCAGAGCTTTCACAGCTGTGCAGAGAACAATTTTGCTTCAAAGCAGATTTCCAGAAATAGTAAAAGCTCTTAATAGATACTACTTAATTCAACTGAATAAATAAAAAATAGTCTGAAATCTTTTAGGAAAAACCCCCAAAGATATACTTCCTTCAGTATTTAGTAAGAATAAAAAAATCAATCCAAATAAAAAACCTGAAAAAACCCCAGAGAATTTCAAGATGCAAGGAAATATGCACTATTGTAGATCTAAGCTATTTTAAGCTTTGATCTCCAGAAGAAAGTAAATTATTTTGCTGAGTCACAAGGCATAAAAAATTCCCATCCTAGCATGTCAATAATGAAATCAGATCAATAAACTATCTGAAATAAGTATTAGAACTCATTACTTTAATAATGATAGAAGAAAACGTAAAAGATGCTGGTCTAATAATATGTCTTTAACATTAGTCAGACCAAAGTCTTTGAGTACACAGAACACCTCATTACACGAAGTTGCTTCTACATATTGAGAAAATCTGTAGAAAAAACTGAAGCAGGGAAAAAACCCCAAGCAACAAAACCAGTGTACTCAACCATCATAAAGCACAACTGCTTATTCCACCCATCCAAACTGCACTTGAAAATCTGCTATAATGACAGTGCAGAAAAGAATGTGGAAACACCTCTAAGATGTTTAAGAAAAGTAACACAACGCATGATAATGTTTCACAGTACAAAACAACATATGAGATCTCACACCCTGTAAATGCACGAGCTCATTGTTCTAAGTTGTTACCCTCTATTAATATGCAGCAAGAAAGGGGAAACGCCAATGGTGTGATTTAGGTAACCATGTTATGGCTGACAAACTACAACTAGCAAACACTTCAAGCAATAAAGAGTGATTGCTGAGCAACTCAGTGCTGGAAATATACTGTAGAGTGCTGCAGAACACAGAGTATGAAATCAAAGAAAGCAACCAGTGGCCTTGGGTGAAGGACCACTACTTTCTAGAAAAGGTTTAGATCAGTGATAGAAAAGCAGTAAATGTTCACAGGTGAAATCCCATGATCCATGAGAGAAAAAAGTGCCCAAATAATGAGTATGGAATGAGACAAAGACAAGAGTAGATGCAGGAATTAAGTTTTATCCTTCACAAAATATTGCCACAATGAAAATGGGAAGTAAATGTTTTATGAAGAAGTAATGTTTGTTGTAAATTAGAAGAAATGGTAATATATGGCAGCAAGCAAAGCTTACGTTAGGTCCAAGATGAAACTTTCTGCTTTAGCTATAGTTAAATCCAGAAAGAGGTTACCTAGAAGCTTTATTAAGTCTAGCTCAGATAAATGGTTTAGACTAAGCAGATCCCATCCTGAGTAAGTAGATGACTTAGCCAATTTGGACAGCCATGATTTATGATTTGTATGCTAATACTGCAAAAATATTTGAAACATTTAAAAGTCATTATTCAAGTCTATCTATTCACAGGAGTTTATAAACAAAATTCTATTTTAGTCCAATAAACAGATAACTACATTGCTGGGCTCCTTCAAGGTGAGCATTAGCACTGTATGCAAGGGTTGCCTGCACATCAGTATCAGCCTGCTCCAAACATGCCTGGCTTTTGGCAGTTGCATGTCAGTCAGAGGAATGCACAAGCTGTTATACCAACAATCCCTCAAAATCAGTTATGCAAACACTGTGGGTCTGACAGCAGCATGACATTGAATCAAGGCAGAATTTTAACTATGGCCAGATCACATACTTAGTTCTGCATCAGCAACACTGCTATGTGCAATTAAAACATTACATGTTGGTTGAAAAAACAAGACTGCTTCCTGTTGCTATGTCACCTCAGTCAACAAATTTTAAGACAAGTAAACCACATAATTACACTATTGCTCAGAAAGATACTGAAAAAATCCTGCTGCATGAACGCCTGTGAACCCAGACACTGCAGTTTCCAAGGACGATCAGTGACCGCTCAGGGAGAACTCCTGTAGTATTTAATTACATTACTATTTCTTGTATTTTTGAATCAGCCTGGAGGACATTTGCTTGCTCTTTATGAAAAACAGGCTACAGATGGCAGGGGTAAGGAGCATTGTTATAAATTCACTGTGATAGGTAAACATATAAAACAAATAAACCAAAAGAGTTTCTTGTATAAAATAATTTCACAGAGAACACTGAAGTGCAAATACCAGGGAAATGGAGTCACAGCTTCTTTATACAGCTGATTTCCAGCCTCAGATTATTGGATTCTTGCTCTCATGTGACCAATTAGATTGTTTATTCACACCAACTAATAAAATCAGAGGAAGATAACACCAGAACAAACAGATAAGCAGAAATATAAGGCAATCAATCCCCAGACAGAGACACATCAGTTCTAATTAAGTGCTAAAAATTTTCCTAAGCAGATTCTCTGTTGATACTTTATGCAAGGTTTAAACTCATATACCTGTCAATAATTAACACCTACTGCTAAGATATATGTTCTTTTGACCAAAGTGTTGTTTACTTCTAGGCCTAGTATTTACCAGTCTGTTATTTTTGACAGTTAAGGAAATCTTGATAAACGCATTCAAAAAGAAATTATCTAAGCATTAGAATGTGCTATTTCAACATAAGGAATGCTTAGCACTACTTTATTTCATTCAACATTACAAGAGACTTTAACCATTACCCAAACAATTTTGGTCCAGATTTTCAAAGATGTTAAGGCCTTTTTTCCCAGTCAAAATGTGGATCCATCAGGGGTTTTTGTTTGGTGGGGTTTTTTTGGCTAGATGACATGTTTTGAAATTCTTAACCAACTACATTTTTTATGCAAGTGCAAAAGATTAATTACTATTGTAAGGAGAACTTTCATTTATTATTTAATATTTATATTTTTAAATGCCTATCTCCCTGAATCATTATTTCTACTTGCTGCCTGTCTATGAGATTTGAGAAATCATTTGAGTTTTGGCCAGAATTTTCAGGGAGAGTTTTGAAGGGAGTTTCTAAATCACTCAAATACTACTTCAAAGTTTTGTTTTAGGAAATAACTTAACATAAAAGAATTATATTCAAATAGCATCAATTCTCTAAAGTTCTGTATCAGCATTTCAAAAGAATCTGGTAGAGGGCAAAAATTAAAGCAAACCAAATCCCCAACATCTAAGAAAGGGAGAGGCTTTTGGGAAAAAAGTAGCTAAAGAGTTAGCTAAGTTGCAGTTGTAGAGTTTTATATGTATTGCAGTATTTTGAAATTTATTAAAATAGCCAATGTACTCATCAACCTTGTCTTTTTTAAAACATGAAAGACAAATTAAGGTTTCTGGTTTATATCCTTAAAAACTAATGCAATAGGTCTATTTCTTTAAGTTATAGAGAAATACTTAGATATGTTCAGTTATTGATACATCTGCTTTTGCTTGGGAAAAGACAGACATCAGTAAAAGGCAAGGCTATCTATTTGGCCCAGAAAAAAACATAATCCTTAAGAATCAGGTAGCACAGCTCTTCTAAACTAAGTATTCCCTTCGACTGTCCAAGGGCTGCTTCTGATAACAAACCTCCAATTTCATGTGAAGAATGTGCCACAGTTTGGTCTGAAATCCTACTTTTAGCCTCATTTTGACATCAGCTTTCAAAATAAAAGGCAAGATAATAAAACTACTATAAAATGCAGATTACCAAAGGCCATCGTTAATTCTAACCTGCTCACTGATATCAGCAGGGCTAACCTTAAATCCATGTGTTTATGACTAAATAACTTTCCCTTAGGCATATATAAAGTCTGGCACACTTAATATTTTGATAACTGATGATAAATTTGGGGAATAAGAACTGCAAGTGTACCTGAACATTGCCCAGTGCAATGAAGGTCTCATCCTGCATGAACATTCATTTTTCATTCCGTAGTTTTCTAGTAAAATTGATTAACACAATAATGAACAGAAATTAATAATGAACACATAGAAATTGAAAAAAATTACCATTGTGTTTCATCAATACACAAAACACTATTTGCCAGGATGATAGAATACCTCTCATTAGCCTAAAATCATGACAACGTTATAGGAGAAATTAATGGCTTTCTAAAATATGAAGCAAATACTTGGAATCTGAATTGCTCACTCTCAGATCATTTCACAGGTCTTCAAAGAGACCTTTCACTGATTTTCTTAAAATAAGAGCTGAAAAGCAGGCAGGTTGGAAGTGAGGAGATTCAACTTTCCCTTAGACACTGAAGAATAAGCAGCAAAATAATTAAATAAAAAATAGAGGTTATTGTCTTAAAATAAAGCTGAGTCTTTTTTTTTCTCCCACCCCAATTCATAAGTATTGTTAGATGAAGCACAGCAATTATTTTACCTAAAGCAAGCCAAACAAGCCTTGTTGAGAAGACAACATTGTTCAAATGAGGGGAATTCAGTACCGTAACTAGTGCTACTTCAGAAAATGCTGCAGCTAAAGTCTCCAACAGCAGTACTACATAGAGAAGACACTGCTATAAAATCATGTGGTTCTCCTCACTGTCCAGTTTTTACATCTGAAAGACAATTATTTTCCACTTTCCCCCTTCCTTGTCCTCTATAAGTCTAGCATGCTGCAGTCAAATTCTGCATGATTAGCAGCTACACTGTCAGGAACACTGTCACCAACTTTGGGTATTATCCTTTTCTCTAGAAGGGATTCAGGATGGAAAGGAGCAGGTCACCATTATCACTGCTGTTCTCTGCCAGCAAACCCCAGCTCCCTAACTTGTAGGGTCATCAGTGAATCTTGCCACTGTCTGCTCTGTGGAGGAATGATAATCTGACATTCCTGTGTTTCTCACTCCGCTCCTCAGTGCTTCGGTTATTCCAAGAAGAAAGCAAATGCACCTCGCAGCCCACAACCAAGCCAATACAAGGACACCTATTTGGTAAAAGCTACAGTAATGTATAGCTGAATTCATTCCAAGACCTGTTTCAAAAGCAGGCAAAAGAGTTAAGTACATCTATTCATGAAGCACCTTTGGAGTCATTGGCAATATTTGTCTTTCGTGCTCCAGGATCAGGAGTGTGATGTTCAACCATGTGTTGCTCCAGAGTTTCTTGGGTTTGCTGCACATCTGCTGTAGCTTTTGGACCACTAGATAAGGTATTTTTTCACTTAATTTCTTTCCTCAATTAAGTTAATAGCAAGTTTTGCTTAGAACTGCTGGCACAAGGTATAATTACAATGACATAACAATTTTAGAAAGTTGCTGTAGCTGTATTGTATGTGGTTAGCAAATTAGTTATCTCACAAATCAAAGGGCCCATCAAGAACAAGCATTTCTGGATTGCCTGCAGTAATTACCATTTTGTTCTTGTAGCAATTTTTTCCAAATATAAAGATTTGTCACTGGTATTGCAATTATTAACATCAGGGGGTTACTTGTGCACATTTCCTCCTGATTTATCATAGGAAATTAGTGGTGAAAGTGTGAAAAGAAATAACTACCTATAATGGCAACTACAGAGCCACAGCACCTTTCACAATCTGACTTAAGTAACAACTGAAAGATTCTTTGGGACATTCTTCATTCAGTCTTATGAATGTTGTTTGTTTAGCTGGTCAATAAAACTTGCACAAAAGCACAATAATCCCAATGAACTGACTGTGTAGCACAAACCAAGTATGACCTAAAGAAAAGCAAAATCAGTAACAGCTTTCGAGTCTAATCTGTATGGTGTCCTTCTATTTGAAATTCTGTGGACTGTGCTGCTCAGTTCTCACCCAGTGGTCCAGATACAGCTCCAGTGCCAAGAAGGTTCACTGAGAAAGGCATTGTCCTTATTCAAAACTTAAAGCACCTACATTTGTTACAGACATCATGAAATCCTTGTCAGTGTTTAACCTGTTCAGCATTTGTGAGCATAAGGTTCAGAGAAAGAGCAATTTCAATATTGATCCTATATTATTATATAACCAGATTCTGTATTTGCCTCAAGATGCAGCCAATATATGGGGCTAAAGAGTTATACTATGGAAATCCCCTTCCAAGGGCATATTCAGGATTCAGTCAATGGGGAGAATACTAAAACCTGAGGCAATTTTAAGGTTCCTTTTTGTCAAAGGACTTGATCTTTTTCAAAAGAATTTAGCCATTGACAAGTGAGAAAAAAATGCTTTTTCAACAATGGTATAGTGAAATCCTGAGAATGGGAACTGGTCTCCTATTTTATTTAGAGATGACTTGCATACAGAGGCTGCTCTTACAAATATACAGAATAGTAACAGTTGCATACAAAAAAATCTGTGTTGGAATAATCTCATTATGAAAAACTTCATGTAAAAAAGGCATATCCTTGGTCCGAAAATTTCCCATTTGTTGTCAAAACAAACCCACTTCAACTTATGTTAGGCTGTTAATTTAATTTCTTCCAAAATGTTCCTGAAAAATCTCTTTCAAGAAAATTTGGGGTTTTTTCTTTGTTTTCTTGTTGCTTAGTTGTTCTAGATTTAAAAACAAAACAAACATACAAAAACCCCAACCAAAAAAAAAGGAGGCTGGATTCTGTTTCTATTTGAGAGATGCAAAACTCCTTTTCAGAGAAATATTTCCCTTTTCTGGTCAGTTCTAACAATCATACAATTACCTCCTTTTTAAAATTTTCTCAGGAAACAGATATACAGCATTTACTGTGATCAAAATATTCAAGAATGAACGAGTTGCAAGAATCACCTCAAGGACAAAAAACATTTGATGGTAACCTACCCATGTATCCTAATTTAACCATGAGAACAAAAACACAGTTTTCAAATGCAGTTCGAAATGACCAGAGAGGTTCTAACAGCTCAGTTCAGACAAGCAGAAAGAGCATTAGATTACTTTCAAAGTTCATTAATTTCAAAATATTTCTCAGTGAGTTCAAATACTCTAAATAGCTTTTCTTTATTCATATATCATCCTCTGCAAAGCACTAAAAGCTCTATTTAACTTTTAGTTCATAATTCGGAATACAGTTCTTAAACAAAAATGTGCCCTTCATTTGAAAAATTTATTGTAACTTTGAAAACAGTATATTGGACCAGAACTTATATGTAGGTTGCCTTTTACCACAAAAATCCATTAACCTCTTTAGAAATACTTGCTTGAAATGGCTGATATTGAGATAAACAAGCATAGTAAGCATTTTATTAGCAGAGGTTTAATTTCAAAATTGATCTTGAGTGCACATTTGTAAAGTGTGCACATATTTCACAATAGGCAGTTAAATGCCTCCCTGACACCCAATCCCATCAGATCTTGGAAGCCAAGCAGGATCAGACCCAGACAGTACTTGGATGGCAGACCTCCTGGGAATCCTGGGGGCTGTAGGTTCTAGTCTTGAGGACTTCACTGTCACCGTCCAAGCTCACTTGGCCATGGCAGATGAACCTGAGGAGTTAAAGGGTGGGGCCAGTTCTGTGCATGCTGTGTCTTACCTAAAGAGTCCACTGCACAGGCTGGAAGGGCACACCCACGTGGGGAGAGCCCTTTCCAAATCTTCATTCGTGAAGCCCAGCCATACATACATACATATTTCACAGTAACAGATATTTATATCCCTGTCATAGAATGACCATTTCACAAAATTAAGCATTTATGTGCATTATATGAGATTCAATTCTTCCTTAGATGTGCTTGTGACTTCAACAATCTGCTTCAAACTTTGTGCATCTCTTAACCTGCTAGAAGTTACCTACAATCTGTAACTGGGATCCATATCAGAAAAAAAATTACTGTTTATTGTTAATGTATTTTCTCTAAGAGGTTTTCAAGTTCACTGAATCTCTGCTTATGGACTGAGTTCTCCAAAAGAGAGGAGAAAATAGAGGTTTTAATCAGATAATTTATTGTCTTTGGGTTTTCTGTGGATGTCAAAGCATCTATTATAAGATTACTTTAAATGAACGGCCTATTTATTCTATGATAAGGTTATTCTATTGCTCTTCAGCATTACATGTATAAAAAACCCCAAACAACCATACAGAATTCCCAGAAAGATCTTTGTTGGTAAAAGAAGAAACCAATTTTTTAGTAACAAATACTTATTTCTGATTAAATAACAGTTAGGAACACCACAAGTTTCAACAGTGCCTCTAAATCTCTCTCTATTCAGTATCTTCAGCAAGAGAATATATGTATACATACATAATATGCTGGGAAGCTGATAAGAAGGTTTCTCACTGTATTGCAGTGTTACACAGCTAATAGTGTTAGAGTGTTGGAAAGTTCTAGAGACAAATTTAAGCTAGTTTGTCATAGGACTGTTCTGATTTAGTCCAGGACTGTCATTAGTGTCATTAATGCAAGTGTTACCCTCTTTTCCAAGCAACACTGTGAGGTCTGTAAAGCTTAGTTATTGCACTGTGTGTGCAATTACACACAAATTTACTTCTGTTCTGTAGTACATCTCACATAATAACACCCGGTTTTTAAGACTAACAATATTAGCTCTGTATTTAGTGTCATCATAATTATTCTCAGTTTTCCTAATCAAGCCCAACCACTTGTTTATGTGCTAGTGGGAATGGTAAGTGCCAGAGAACTGGCAAAGCAACATAATAAAGAATTTCTTCCTTTAATGTATCTGAGTGTTTCTAGGTGTTCTGTGCCTCAGCAGATGATATGATTAGCAAATGCAATAGAAAATTCTCTAACACTGTCAAACAGAAAAAAAACCCCTAATTACAACAACACAAGTGGTCATAATATACCTAATAGAAAAAGCAAGAATGTCCTTACTCCTTATCCAGGGAACCCCAAGACCTATCACTATCTGAAGGAACCAGATTTCAGGCTAAACAAATCACAGCCAGTTGGGTGTCAGGGTCAGTATCCCTCCCTCCTCATTACTGTTTCATTCTCCAAAGTTCTCTTCTTGGGGGAATGGACAGAGAAACTCAACTCCCAAAATAGTGTGTGTGACAAGGAGAATTGAGTACAATCTCAACATGGAAAACAGGTTTTGTGAACATTGTAGTAGGACTGTAAATCACATCTCAAAGTAATATGATCATTTATGACATCATACAGTAAATGTAATACAGTAATTGGCACAGCTCCCTTGGCAGTTTGAATTTGCAATCTTTTCCAGACATTGGCATTTTAGCCAGAAGCCTCCCCCAACATCCTGCAGCAGTCACTGACTGATACTCTGCTGTTTTCAGCCAACCCTTCCCTTACTGCTGCACCAGAGTTCATGTGTTTCAGCATTTTTTTCACAGCTCTGGTGCTAAGACACTCTCTAATTAATACAGTTCTGCATCAGACTATCAAACTGCTACCTTTTCAGCATTCCAGTTTTCAGGCATCTGATGGCACACTGCAGGGTTTTTTTCTATAATGCAAATCCAGGATGTACTGAGCACATCTGCAATATCTGGGGGGCTCTGACCTGGTTTCATTGTGCATGTTCATAGGAAGACTCTCTGTTCACTGCATTGTTACCTCAGTATCAGATCTGGTTCATGTTTTGCAAAGAACAAACTATAAAAGTGCTTACTGATTTAGAACACCACACATTTGCCCATTTCTTCATAACTGCTTTCTTCCACTTAGACCACACTGCAGCTATTTTCACTTTGAAATTTTAACCTGCCTAGTCCTTTTCCACCTCCAGAGTAGACAGAACATAATTGTCTCTCCTTCATAAAGCAGAAATCAATACACTGTGCCATCCCAGATGGATGCACGGTGTCAATCTTCAGAACATGTTAGACAGCAGTGATTTAACAGTCTCCTTTGGTAGGTTATTGCAGGGCTTTCCTTTTGCTCTTTAGAGCTTTTCTCAGTGCATAGTAACCTTTTTGTGTGTGTGTGTGTGTAATTTGTACACAGAAACAGAAAAGTTTAATCCCTTCTTACCTTCCACATACCCCAAAAATTGTAGCGCCATGGTCCAAAATGTGTTTTTTTGTCTCTGGACAAATTCAGCATAAATTCCTGCAACCTTTCCAGAATATTTTCCAGAAGTGATGGTTCAAAACACCAGTCCATTCTGGTTCATTCTATTTGTTTCTTATATTACCTACCCCTATGGGACACAGGCAATACTTAATGCCCTATAAAAACAGAGCAGGAGAAACAATTCAGATGTCTTCTAAACATTATTGCAGCTTCAATACAGTCTTTGCCTTTCCCAACAGCACATTGTAGACACCTCTTCAACTCATTATTCACTGTAAATTTCAGTCCCTCTGCACAAGTCTTGTCAACCAGCCACTTACTCCATTCTCTTCAAGTGTACAGGCAGTTATTCCTGTTGCCACTCAGGGAGATGAAACAAAAGAAGTTAAGCAGAACAGTTACTGAAATCAGTTCTCCATCAAATTTCAACTGCATGTATACAGATAGCTTATCAAAGCCATTCTGAAAATTTACTCAACAGAAATAAAAGTTTGCTAACTGCCTTAACCTACTGAATAACTTTTGCCTGATCATACCAGAAATTCCATCTGAGTGAACAGAAATTAAATTTTCACCCCAAAATGTTTGCTGAACCATGATAACATAGAAAGAGAGCATATCAGTAAAAGTCATTTTACACTTGCAGCATAGCAAATCACACCTGATCCCTCAAACCACTAATGAAAGAAACTTTAAGGTACTGGTCTTTATGAAAAATTATTATTTCAGGAGTCTGTGAAGACTAGAATTTCAGTGGCTGTATGGCACATTATGAAGTTCCAGACTGAAGTTAGCCATTCCTAAACAATGGACAACAGCACAGCACTTTCTCAGGCCTGTATCCCTACTATTCGTTCTCCTTTCCTATCGTACCAACTCTTCAGTAGTACTAATACATACATTTTTGTGGTTAAGGCTTGAATGGACAGAAGCTCAAGTAGGTTTCTACTATTATTAAACTCCCCAAGCAAGAACAGGATCTTTTCTACAGAGAAAATACAGAAGATCATTACATCTGTGATATTTTTAATGGCACTGTTCTAGTCAGCACAGGATCCAGCAGAAAGCTGGAGACTGACTGGATCTCTGAACTAGACCTCCAAATAGGTCTGTTAGCATGTTATTACATTTAAGAAGATATTCTGGTTCCTGCATGTGGTGGCTACCCTGGCTGTGTCTGCCTATCAGCTAGTAAGGCAATTATTGGTGTCACTGCTGTTCGCAGAACATAATTTTCCCTTGTCTCCTGGAGTGTCTATATAGGTTTATTTCAATAAGAGTCATTAAGGATTAAAATAAACAGCATTTTCTGTTTTATGTAGTGAAAACAGAGCAATTATGAGACTGTCATAAATCAAAGGGTTTAGCACCAATGCTGCTGTTGGGGAAAGTGCACACACACAAATATTCAATTCCAAATACAGAAAAAGTGGGTTTTTCACAAGTGAAGAAAATGCTGAGCTGTTTTGAACTGATCAGCAGTAGTTTATATTGAATTGATCTGAACAGGAGTTTTGTGCAAATTAGAGATACTGAAAATATTGAATTTAAAGTATTGGGGTGAGACTATAAAAGTATCTAAATATAATGAAGCAAAATGTAACAAATTTTTTTTTGCAGGTCTTAACACATGGAGTGCAAGGACACAAGGGAGAAACATTCTAAAGAAATTCTTTTTCTAGACAGGGAAAAGAACAATTTTACGGGCACATAATCAGGATAGATCTTGACAAAAAGTATCCCAAACAAATTTAGTCAAGTCTACTGGAGCAAAGGGAACACTGTGTGGTGCAAATGTATTGCATTGACCAGCGCAGGGATCCCTTTTTATTTCATTTTGCTGTCAACTGCTGAAACTATATGTACTGAAAATGCTACCCAAGTCTGTCAGATGTCACCCAGAGGACAAAAGAACACATGGAGAGAAAGTCGCTAATGCCTGTAGCCTTTTGTTTAGTCAAACAACTGAATTACTCTGAGATAAGTATCAGTGAGATAGGATTTGGCAATTTATCCTTTACATTCTCATATTGTACTAGAAACTGTGCTGAAAATTAGGTGGAAGCTACAAAACCCCTCTGCACAGGGTTTCAGCTCAGCACTGATTGTAGTTATTAACTCCTCAGGCTATGCAGCATTTGACAGAGTGATGCTCACCACTGCCTCACTGCCTTAAATATTCAATATGTGCTTCATAAGGCAACATCTGTTCTGCCCCATGGAAATGCCATAAATGCATTTATATTGAGGTTTTAAGATTTGTAGCCTGGCTTGAAAATGCAATTAATTTACTACTTAAAACACAAATATGTCTCAATATTTCAATCCACCTTCTAAATGCAGCCTTCTGTTTTAAGAGGACAGAAAAAAAATATTTTATGGCTCAACGCAAATTCATCTGTTCAATCAACCAAAAAGGATTATAAAATACTTTTAACCACATTGGTTATTAAATATTTCCATGACTGCTGATTTTTATCTCTGCAACATATACTAGCCCTGAAATCACTTGCTTTCATGCCAAAGCCTGTATATTTATAGGCACATGCTGAGATACTTCTATCCAAACCCCCTACTTTTTGATATTCATATTCTTCTGGATATATCTAAGGTTATGGTCTGTTTGAAAGCCCACTAGGAAAAAGAGGAGAGTAATGACAAACAGAGGAAATATTTTCACATATCAAACACATTCAAAGTTTAATTGGTGTTTCCCCAACAGTGGGGAAGTACCCAGGTCACACTCAATATTGTATTTCGAAGTAATAGTTTTCAAGAAGTATCTTCTTCATACACACATCATTACTGATTCCTGACTATACTCTGAGTTTGCTTTACAGCTCACTATTTTTTATTTCTCTGCAGCCAGCGGAGAATATGCAGAGGTATACCCCTGGCACTGAGGAGCTGCTGTTTAAAACAGGCCATAAAACCTCAAAAGATGTGTACAGGTTTAGAAGTAGCACTGTTTCATGTGTTTCTTATTCTGATAGTTCAACTTGAAAATGGTTTCCAAAAGCATTTCCAAAATCAACATGAAAAATTGAAGTGCTATAAAAAATGTCCAGTAAACTGAAGGTCAGTTGTGTTTATCACCTCTCACTCAACGTTTTATATCTGTCTACTCAGTTTACTCAGCACACTGGATAGCACAGTTTTGGAAGGTGCTGCAGTGAGGAAAAATTCAGACCGAAAATACAAACCAAGAAAGTTGAAGAGCTGTAGAAGAAATAGAATCTCACAGATATCTCAGAAAACAGGCAGCTTTCTCCTCTCCTGGGGCATAGTGACCATGAAATAATAGAATTTTCAGTCCTCAGGGATGTAAGGAGAGTCACCATTAAAACCTCTACCTTGGACTTCCAGAGAGCAGATTTTGGCCTATTCAAAAAACTGATTCAGAGCATACCCTGGGAAACAACCCTTAAAGGCAAGGGGGTCCAGGAGGGATGGACATGTTTTAAGAAGGAAATTTTGAGTGCACAGCAACAGGCTATACCAGTGTGCCAAAAGGCCAGCCAGGGGGGAAGACGGCCAGCCTGGTTAAATAGGGAGATTCTGAAAGAAATCAGGGATAAAAAGAAAGTTTACAGACTATGGGAAAAAGGGCTGGCTACTTATGAAGAATTTACACATAGAGCTAGGTCATGCAGGAAAAAAATTAAGGAAAGAAAAGCGGAATTTGAAGTAAATTTGGCTATTTCAGTTAGGGATAACTAAAAGTCCTTTTATAAATACATTAATAACAAAAGGAGGGGCAAGGAAAACCTCCATTCTCTGTTGGACTTGGAGGGAAATATAGTTAAGGAAGATGAGGAGAAGGCTGAGATACTTAACACCTACTTTGCCTCAGTTTTCGCCAGTAAAGACAGGTGGCCCTCAAGACAACTGGCCTCTGGAGCTGGTAGACAGGGAGAGGGAGCTGAATAGCCCTCCTCTGTTCCAGGAGGATATAGTTACTGACTTGCTGAGCCAGCTGGATCCTAACAAGTCTATGGGACCAGACAGGATCCATCCCAGGGTGATGAAGGAGCTGGCAGAAGAGCTTGTCAAACCGCTCTCCATCATCTTCCAACAGTCCTGGCTCTCTGGGGAGGTCCCAGACGATTGGAGGTTGGCCAATGTCACCCCAATCCACAAAAAGGGCTGCAAGCAGGACCCTGGCAACTACAGGCCTGTCAGCCTGACCTCCGTGCCTGGCAGGGTTATGGAGCAGTTCATCCTGAGTGCAATCACACAGCACCTTCAGGGTGGACAAGAGATTAGACCCAGCCAGCATGGGTTTAGGAGGGGCAGGTCCTGTCTGACCAACCTGATCTCTTTTTACGATCAGGTGACCCACCTGGTGGATGAGGGGAAGGCTGTGGTTGTGGTCTATCTGGACTTCAGCAAGGCCTTTGACACTGTCTCCCATAATATACTCCTGGAAAAGCTGGTAGCCCATGGCCTGGACAAGTGTACCCTCTCCTGGATTAAGAGCTGGCTGGAGGGTTGGGCCCAGAGAGTGCTGGTGAACGGAGCTGCATCCAGCTGGCGGCCAGTCACCAGTGGTGTTCCCCAGGGGTCTGTATTGGGTCCAGTCCTGTTAACATCTTTATTGATGATTTAGATGAGGGGATTGAGTCCATCATCAGCAAATTTGCTGATACACCAAGCTGGGAGGGAGTGTCGACCTGCTGGACGGCAGGAGGGCTCTGCAGAGGGATCTGGATAGACTTGAGAGATGGGCTGATTCCAATAGAATGAAGTTCAATAAGACCAAGTGCCGGGTCCTGCACTTTGGCCACAACAACCCCCTGCAGTGCTACAGGCTGGGCACAGAGTGGCTGGAGAGCAGCCAGGCAGAAAGGGACCTTGGAGTACTAATTGACAGGAAGCTCAACATGAGCCAACAGTGTGCCCAGGTGGCCAAGAAGGCCAATGGGATCCTGGCCTGTATCAAAAATAGCGTGGCCAGCAGGACGAGGGAAGTGATCCTTCACCTGTACTCTGCATTGGTGAGGCCACACCTTGAGTACTGTGTTCAGTTTTGGGCCCCTCAGTTCAGAAAGGATATTGAGATGCTGGAGCGAGTCCAGAGAAGAGCAACAAGGTTGGTGAAGGGACTGGAGCACAAGTCCTATGGGGAGAGGCTGAGAGAGCTGGGGTTGTTTAGCCTGGAGAAGAGGAAGCTCAGAGGTGACCTCATCACTGTCTATAACTACCTGAAGGGAAGTTCTAGCCAGGTGGGGGCTGATCTCTTCTCCCAGGCACTCAGCAATAGGACAAGGGGGCACGGGCTTAAGCTCTGCCAGGGGAAATTTAAGTTGGATATTAGAAAAAAATCTTTACAGAGAGAGTAATCAGGCATTGGAATGGGCTGCCCAGAGAGTGGTGGATTCACCATCCCTAGAGATTTTTAAACGCAGATTGGACGTGGCACTGAGTGCCATGATCTAGTAAATGGACTAGAGTTGGACCAAGGGTTGGACTCTATCTCGGAGGTCTTTTCCAACCCAATCGATTTTATGATTCTCTCCATTTTGCTACAAGCACACACAGCACACAACTAGATGAACACATCTGACCAAAAAGTTCTAGCTGAACACAAACACAGGGGCATAACCACAAAGACTGGATACGCACGAATCCAAAGAATATTTTAAGTTGACACAGAAAACATTTTTATCTGAATTTTACAAACCTTGTTCCAGCACTAAATTCTGAAATAACGCTGACTTCACTACAGGTTTGGATTTTGAGACTAGACAGTCTTCAAAATGGGTACATCAAATAAAACAATTAGAATACCTGGTAATTATTTCATCTTTAAGTTCACGATTGCCACCATTGCTAGTGCTGCTTCAGTCAAGTTCTCCTGAGACATACAAAGTCTCCACTCAAAATAGCTCTTTATGGGAACACATACACATAATGGTGCAGCATAACAATTTAAAACAATCTCAGCCAGAGCTGGGGCTCCCGTAAGAGCCCCAAAAGCTTGGACCAGAAGGACTTTTGGTGCCTAGTTCTTGAGAAGATGACTCTTAGGGCTGCAGTTTTCAGTTCCCAGTCAGCTTGCCAGACAAGCTGTTAAGAAACCAACCAACCCATGTGTTCCCTCCCTGGGGTAAAAGGCTGCCAAGTAGGGGAGGGAAGTGAGCAGACAGCAAACCAGGCTTACCATCACAATTTACACATTTCCATAAAAAAATGTACATTTTCAATATTTTTTTGCAAACAATTTTGCAATTAAAAATAATTGGTAGAAAATATTCAGCCTGGTCAAATTGAGTAGCAGACCTCAGCTTTATCTTTTATAAAGTGTAAATATCAGTTACAATCACATTAGGAAATGTAAGATCAACTCTACATTTATTTCATTTTATAAAGACTCAGATCTTTCCACTTCCCCTATTGGCTGGCCAGCAGTAAGCTCCCATGCAGAAAACTTCTGCAGTTGTTTGTATCATTAGAAAAAAAAAACCAAAACATAACAAACCCTACACCAAAACAATCCCCAATTGTCAGAACATTACAGTATAAAATGTACATATACAAAATTATGCAAAGCGTGATTGCATCCATCTTGAAGATCAAAATTGGAAAACCTGGATTTCTCAAGTTACCAATGTCTAGATAGTTTTTTAAATAACTAGAAAAATACACTATGGTCTTTAAAAAAGAAAAAAGTCACTAGCTATTAACATTTTTTTGTCCTCAATGAGAAGCTTCCAAAAAACCCCTGAAAATGAAACAACAGAATTTATTCTGATGTTGCATTTTAACCTGTTAATATCCATAGAATTAATTTAATACCTTTTTTCCCTAAGTAATTGTTACCATAGATGCATATGGAAACACTGTATAAATATATAATATTTCTAATATCCTTAAAAACAAAGTCTTCAACTAAAAATAACAGAACACAGGATGTCTACAGGAACACCCTCTTAGAATTCTTAAATATCAAGGGATGACATTTAAAAATGACATGTCCTAAATATTTTTCAATTGCTAACATAAATCTAGACCTCTGCACTGCTGAATAGTGTGCCTCAAGTCCAGCTCAAGAACTGCTCATATTTACATTTCTGTTTAAGTATGCAGTCATCATAATTCTTCATAACCAAAGAGGTGACATTTACTAGAAAAATCAACATTGCAGATAATTCCTAAGGTGTCCAATATCCAAATACCATATGTTTTTAAATAGTGCAGGAATAGAGGGAGAGACTAATGAGATCATGAAACTGAGATGATATCAACATTTGTTAAAGGGAGACTAACAGTTATTCCAAAAGAACAGATCTCCTTCATAGAGGGCATAGGCTTCTCCCTAATATTGTCTTATCAACTGCAAATCTTAACAATAGGGAAATCAAACCACAACTACTTCGATGGTTTGCAAGAGAGTTATCATAAAGATGCATTTTTCTGGTATGGAGACAGCAGAAAAAAACAGCATAAAATAAGACATTGAAATTCAATTGCTGCCTACAGCCTTCATTTTGCCACAAGAAGAATGGTTCCTGTAAGTCAGTGTGAGGAATTCATGTACTTGAAAATACATCAATGGCAAAGATTCATTACTTGGAGATTACATGAAATGGTATTACATTAAATAGAACCCTGCACTGAATATCAGCTGCCTGAAAACAACACAAAGAAATATCACTTTCACCCTAGTTATTCATTTGCTTCATTATGACAGTCACTTTTAAAATCTCACTGTGTCTTCTGGACTCTAGGACAGGTAGTCCAAGAGGGATCATGCTTTGAAGGAACAAGACCACAAAGTTCACAAATACACCACATTTGGGAGGCACAATGTCCTTTTTCAATATACTAGGTTGTTTTACTGAAAGGGACAATTTCATTGCCAATTCCTGTATTCTTACAGTAATTTTAAGTACATTTAACTTCAGTGATAATACAGTTTTGAACTGGCTTTTAGGCATTAGTCCTGTATACACCTGGAGGCACACAGCTGGTCCTGTTACTATCTGTATAGCCATGGTTCATGTCTATGAGCAGAAAAATAAGCAAATACAGATATGAAGATGTGAAGAGGGCTAACTGTTGACTACTGGAATCCATCTCTATGATTATGTTCACCATATTCATCATTAATCGAGAAAACATGCTACATTAACTTAGCATACATTTGCATGAGTTCAGAGCCTTCATTACCTAGATGGAAATTTAAATTACTGTCAGCCTTCTTTCTGCTTTAGTAAATTTGAAGACACTTGTCTGCCTTTTTCTGGAGAAGTGGAAGATAAAAATGCATTCAGCTTTTCTAATCCTACGCACTGTACAGTAGCAAGGTTTTACTTTAAAATAGGCAAAAACTGGTAGTAAATTTATAACTAAGAATAGCGTGACCTACACAGTTCCATTAGCACTGAAGAGATGTTGCCATCTGGGGTTTTGGCAAATATTCTCCATGTGAAGCTATTAGTCACAGTTTTATTTGACAGATAATTATTATTCTTAATAACTATCCCATTTAAGCCCTAAATATCAAAATAGGTAGTCATGATGTCATCTACCAAGAGGTTTTCCCAATGCTTTTTTCAACATACACATAATATGCACTGTAATTAAAGATATTTAGAATTTCAAAATCCAAGCAATCTTAAGATACTTCTCACCTGCAGCAACCTTACTAAACTTTACCAGTGATGAAACTTTTCTTAACATTAACACCTAATAATTTGCAAACTGTCTCAGAGGAAAATTACAGCTATAAATAAGTTAAACAGTTTAGATATTTATTATAAATAAATTACATTCTGTACATTACTATCTTAGTAATGCATTACTTCATAACAGTTAAAGACTTTAAAAAGAGCCAAAGATATTAGAAAAATATTTAAAAATTCCTTGGGTGACCTATGCTAGTTGTAGAGTCACAGGTCACATTTGCAGTCTTGGGTCATTTTGTCAGTACCTCAGAATTAATAGTCTTAAGGGGTTTTAGAGGTGTCTCAATTGAAACCAGGCTTCACATTCACCTGCCACCTTTACCCTTTCAGTGGTCACTCTGAGGTCTGTGTTCAAAACTTACACTGTTAATCAAGTCACAAAATGCTTGGAGAATGGATGAGAGTCTTTGCTTCAGTTCATAGCACATCATTTCTTATGCTGATGGGTAGGAAGTAAGATGAAAATATGCTTTTGAAAAGCACTTGAAAATTTTTAAGGACGCAAGTGAAGCAATTCTTCACGGATTAAAGCATTTGCCTTTTCCTGAGAGAGATTTTAGTGATGTATTATTCAACTTCCCTGGCTTTAGTACCAACAGTAAATCCAACACTATGCATTGTTAACACAGTAATTACACTTTCCACTTCATAAACCAGCATGTCGTCATCTCAAGCTCTGTGCCATCTGCAGGGCCAGCTGACAGCATGGTCACCTGGGATCCAGTGGCAAACCAGCTCCAACTGCATGTCCTGCTCACATCCCATTATACAAGCAAATAACAAATTTTGTCAAGCCATTCATAGTGCCTTGTATTGAAAACAAGTTTTGTCAATTAGAATATAACTATTCATCTAAAACAATAAATGAATTATTCATAGTTTGAACATTGCTTTCTCCAGACTTTTTGTCTCTTCTCATCTTGAATGATTAGAAGTAGCCTCAACTCCTGAATGAGAAAACCTTGTACTTAGTTATTCTTTTGGTATTCCTGATGGAAAAAAAGATTTTCAAAGGGACCTACATAATTAGGAACAAAAGCCACTTCTGAAATTGAAACAAACACACAGGCTGGATCCATTATATATTCTGGATTACTATGTTCCTTGTCAGACACAGTTCTGGGAAATAATAATATGTTAAAGAAGTTACACCCTGCCTTGAATGCCTCCCCAACTTTGCAATCTTCATGACAATAACCAAAGATTAACAAACATACTGACAAGTTTTGAATCCTACTGTAAGACAGTTTGACATTTCTGTATTTTTTAATAACCACATGAAAAATTATCATCATAGCTACTTCCCAGTAGGATAAATCAATTAGTAACTAAAAATACAAAATCAGATTCAGGATTTGTCAACTGATGCCTCTCTGGAACCCACACATGCTACAGCATCAACTGTTATTATGCATGTTTTGCTAAAGCAACTAGATTTCTCTGCATACGCTTCAGCTGACAATATAGGGGGTTTTTTTGTCCTCCTCCAAAAGTTTTGCTTAAGACTGAGAAAATTTCCAGTGTGAATAGCTTTCAACTGACAAGTTCTGTGATGTGTGAAGAAAACATTGTTTATTTGTACATTGAGACACTGTTAGGTTGCCCCTAGTTCACAATGAAATTTATACTGCACATTTTTTTAAATCACGTCATGACTGCATCTTGTCAGAGCAAGCCAGAGAAATCAGTTATGACACTCTTGGACAATCCCACTGAAAATTTATGCCTTTTCTAACAGCCATTACAACACAGGAAGAATCACTTTCCTAACCACTGAGGAAACTTGAACACACTAATAAATGATCTTGAAGTCTTCAAATGACTTAGTTTAAAACATAAGTGTTTGCTCCTGTATCTTAACAGTTGCTGACTGTACTGAGTAAGTACTGCCTAAACTCATAAAATAGTTGTGCACAATGAGTCTTTGCCACAGACTACTCTCAACTGGTTAATATCAGTAAAACTACTCTTACCTATTTTTCTGTTTTACTGCAGACCAACTAATTATTTCTGTCTTACCAATAAATTCTGATCTCCTCCAAAAACCTGCAAAACATCTCAACTCATACTATCACTACAAATTAAATACTTGTGAAAGCAAGATTTCAGAACCAAGAAAGTCAGAATTGCACTACAGAGGGAGCTCTTTGCTGGGACAGGAATAGTGCAATACTAAATCAGGATGAACAAACATGAAGTGGCAGAGGCTTACTTTGCACAAGTAAACTGCCCAGAGAAAACCAAGCCATGGTAATAATAGTTTTGTCTGCATACCTGCAGGTTCATTAGGAGTTTTGTGAACACAGCAATATTGTTCGTTATTTACTGTTTCCCCTGGGGAGCAGAAATGAAAGATTAGTGCATCATCGTTTTCCCAGTGTCATTCACATCATGTGCAAATAATTCTCCTGGCTGAAGAGATAACTTCTCCTGCAGAACTCACTGTAGCAGTTTCAGGTAAAGCAGTCTGCTGCCATCTCAGACTCCCCTATGGTTCTCAATGAGATGTCTTAAGTATGACTTCTTTTTCAACCCTGAAGTCTAAAAACACAAGGTAAAGACAGAGGTGTGACATTATTGATCCTCTTATACACAACTGCCCTGCAACACAGAGCTTGCACTGTTTTCAATGAAGAAGATTTCAACCTTTACAAAACTGTGTGAATAAAGCTCTTGCATAATTACTTAATTTCTTAGCATATAGATTTCTCTCCCCGGCATGCTACTGTAACTCAAATTCCTTAAAAAAAAATCCCAAAATCAAACACCAAACCAAAACAACCACCAAACAAAGCAACCCACACCACTGTGGTATTTTTCAGTCTGCCTTCTATCATATATATGTATCAACTTCTACAACCTGCTGGAATAAAGCTGATGACTTTATCACACTCTGACATACCCACTGCTGATGGATCTCAGAGACAGCCCTAAAGAACTGTAGGGTCCTCTGCTCTGAGGCCATAGTGTTATACCAAGAGCTTATTTTAAGAGCAAAAAGTTTTCAGATGAGCAGCTGTTATTCCCAGAAATAATTCTGTTCAATAACTCCCTTGAATACTAGAGGTGATAGCTGAATACTTTTACCCTGAAGGTTTTTCAATCTCTTACGTAGAGGGGAAAAACAAAACTAAACAAACAAACAAACAAACAAAAAAAACAAAAAAAAGAAAAACACTGTAGGGAACAAAGTGAATAGATGGTGATTATTCTTAAGGTTAATGACATTACCATATACCAACCTCTTGACTGCAGACTAGCACTGTCACAAAAAAGTCTCAAGTATAAGCTAAGTGTTCAGAAAGAATTCAGTTACAGGAGGGATATAAAATAAACAGAGAAAAATTTAGAGACCTCAGACTTCCCATATATTCACCCATATTGACATTTCCTATAACATTTGTTCCACCAGCTCAGGGCTTACTTTCCCAATAAATAGCTTTTGTGCTCCTTAACTTTCTTAAGTATCATTCAAGACAGGCAAGCATATTCAGATATTACAAATAGAGAGGACTGCAGTCTTTGTCAGAAAGTGATAATAAGATTAAATATTTGCTCAATATTCAAATCAAGAATAAGGTATATAAAAAGGCAAGTGTCAAAGAAACATGAAATACCATTGAAATTCTTAAAAAAATTCCTTAGAAGTTATTGATACCTGATTTCCTACTATATTACTGAAAAATCCAGTTTCTTTACTGACTTTGGATGATCTCGGTACAGATACATTAAGAATATCCACATAAATTAGGTTTGGTGAAATTTTATCAGTGAGAACTGTGGTGGAAAAAGATTACTATGGAGATTTAGGAAGAAGGGATGGAGAGATGCTCTGGTAAGACCAAGAAGCCTTTAGATCTTTTCATAGGTTACCTTGCAGATTGTAAATAAAATCTTTCCAATGCAGAGTACCACAGGAAAATCACATTACAGCCAGTGCCACAAATTTCATTAATTAAGGCAGTCACTGCTTTATGTTAATAGTCTCTTCTCAGGAAAATAACTGTTTGGATAATGGATGAAGACAGCCCTAGATTACACTGAAAGTTTATTTTATAGAGCTGTGATTTGGCATGGTAATTAAATTTCAGAAGAAAAATATGCTACAGTTTACAACAACTAGATGGCACTGTCCAAATAAACTGTTCTGTTCATGCTAATTTATCTGCTCATTAGACCAGGTTTGCTGTTTAAGCAATAAGTTATATTTAGGATAATAATTGCCAATCTTCATGAAAAGGATTTAAAATAAGATTTTTTGTTACACGAGATCCTTTGCTAAAATGAAGACTCAAACAAATTTCCTCTAATTTCAAGTATTGACAAAAATTCCAGCCTGACAGAACTCAATGGCAAAATTCCCAGGTGACTTGGGCAAATACAGGGTTTGATTTACAATGCCAGCATTCATTAGTGGGATTATATAAGTTTCTCCAAACTTTGACTTCTTTTAGTCTCTCTCCCCACCAAACTAACATACATAAATAGCTATAAGATTCAAAGCAAGGAAATGATTTATACTGTCCACAGTATAGTGAAGTTTCATCCCATACTCACTCCAGTAGAAGTAGGCACGTGTTCCAGGCACTTTACTGGCAGTGATGCTCAGCATTATGGGAATTGATTGTTAACAAGAAAGGAGACAACATAAAGAATGAACCACCAGAGAGTTAATTTTCAAAAGCTTTGAGCAGTAATCTGTATTATAGTATTGAATAACAAAAAGCTGGTGCTTCTGCAGTTAACTCATGCTGAAGTATTTTTTGAAGAACAAAGGTACTGTCTCTATTATTTTTTCATGCTTTGCTTCTATTTTATATACATATACACTTATGTATCATTTCAGTTATTAGCTAGTGAGTAATACAGCAGATATAAAGCAGAGCATTTGGTGCCTACGCACAGGACTTGGGAGAGCATTCAACAGTAGATAGCGCTCCTCAGAGGCAGGCTGGCTGGGTTGTTAAGTGTCCATCATGTTAAACAGGGAAGTTATATTCTTTATTAGCTTCCAACTCACGTGCACCAAACCACAAAATGTACATGAGGTAACTAGTCGTATGTGTTACAACCACTGACACACTAAAAAAAGTTAAACTTCAGTTTAAAAGAAAAAAAAGGCAACATAAAACCTATAAAAGTGAGTAACGGCCTCAGTCCAGTGTGTTCAGTTGATTAACCCAATGTTCTACGACAAGACTGCTGCAGAGATGCACAAACCAGGTTATGAGAACAAGAGACAAGTAAATTGACTTTGTTAACACCCCGGCTTTCAGGCACAGGGAGAAAATGCCACAATCACTCAAAAAACCCATTGCACACAACCACAACCCTTTTGAGGGGAACACAGGGACAAAGAGCACCTAATCCAGTGAGATAAAGCAAACAGAGAAAAAAATACAAGGGGTTACAGTGGTACTGCTACATTTGTATGAAAAAAAGATATTTTTTTCACAGACAAAGAAGTATTGGTCAACTTTGAGCAGAAAACCCTTAGCCACCATAATCTGCACTGATCACTCTCAGTGGAAAGTTTCCCAGAAACATGGAGTTGCTCTTTCTGAAAAGGACACTAGTATAGTGCTATCCCTAGGTACATGAAAGTCCCTCAAGTGAGGCAGTCATGTGTATTGAGAAAGGTACAAGCTCAGTTTCTTCCTCTTCTTGGCTGGATTTGGTCCCACATCCTCCTTATCCTGGAAACGCCCTGAAAGCAAGAATGCAATAAAATGTTCTGGCAAAATCTCCTTTCAGTATCAATGCTTTGCCTTTATGCTTGCTTACCTTCTCCAAACATACACAATATAGTCTATGAGAGATGTTTTTTTTCCTCTACATGCAAGCCAAGGTCTGTAGAGAAAAGAATTAAGTAAGTAATAAACTTAATGGAGCAGAGAGTAAAAACTTTGTGTCCTACCTCAACAATGCCTTTTGGCCATGCGGTTGAAAAGCTATTTTTCCCTTGTTCCATCTCACTGGCTATTTAATGTTTTTGCACACGATAGGACAGGTCTAACAGGAGGGTAGGGCATTCTCCCAGGCTGTGGGAAAAGGTCTCTCAATTGTCAGGTAGTAACCTTCACTACTGGATTATTATAAAACAGACCAGCCTGTTCCTTCAGCACAGCAAACAGATCTTAGTTGCCTTTTCCTGAAAATGCAACAATATAAATTTCCCCATGTTATGAAACCTGTTTTTTGCAGCAGCTCATAACACAAAGCTAGATCTATGAAAACCTGTTTTTGAGTGACTGCCTTTGATTTCTTTTTCTTCACCCCAACACAGTCATAAGGATGGTGAAAGGATAGGAAAATAAAGTAATTTATTCCCATAGACTCACTCACAAGACCTAAACAGATTTCCCAGTTGGGTCTGCTGAGGTCTCGCAGGAGAGCTGTGAGCCAAGGACTTTGAGCACAGTGAATACAATTTTATGCAAAAGAACAGGCACAGGCCTGAGCTAAAAAGTGTGTCCACATAGAGGCTACACAAAGGCTCAAAGAAACAACTTGCTCCCTACCAGACAAATCATGTCACACTGCTTTGGTTCACTAATCCTTTTACAAACAACATGTTTTCAAATGCAAATATGGTGAGTGTTTTAGGGGGACTTCACTAAAAGTATCCATAAATCAAATACTTAAAAATATTACTCAGATTCCAAATTACTTGCATTTTGATTGACTAATCAGCTTCCTGAAAAAGAGCTCTCTAAATACTACAATTACTGTCTTGATTGGAATTCAGCTTTGCCAACCTCCTCTATTTTAGTACATCCATACATTTATCTTGATTAATAAAGATTCTGGTGCCTCTTCTTTTGTCATGATTGCGGAGTTGGATTTTTTCCCTTAAGTTTTTAAAAAAATAAAGTGTTGTCCAAGATCAGTAAACCTTTTTTTTATGTGATTGTGTTTGAAATGAAACATGGTCACACTTAGGCTGGCGACTTCTGTGACATTCACAATTTGGAAAGCATCTGAAAGATTTTAAGAAGAGTGAATTTTCTCACCATACTTTCTTCTGCTCACAGCCTAATTCTGAGGTCCTTTGGCTCAGCTCTTCTCAGAAAGGAGAGTGTTCATCTAGAAGCACTGTTTTCAAATGACCTCTCCTTCTTGAAAAGAAATAGCGTTGAAGGAGTGACAGCCAGAGTGACAAGTGTTCAAAGTAAAATGGAAATAAAATGAGAAATCCCATTATCTCTAGGCATCACAAGATTCAGAAACAGCCTGCACTGAAGAGTTTAGCAGCTCTAGTAAACACGCTCTTGCTGATTTATCACAGTGCTCCCTGCTGTTTATGAGGATACTATTCATCTCCATGACAGAAGTCCCCATTATGCCAGTGCAAAGAGTATCTAAGTAGAGCACACAAAATCCCCTACACTGAGTCTGCTGGGGCTTCACTGGGGAAGTCAGTAGTACTGCATTAGCCACGAAGGGTAAGAACTCACTTTCCTAACAGAAGAGAGAGAGCATTTGTCATTTACAAAGCATCTGTGGTTTGCAAAGCATCAAGACTAGATAAATGTAGACACCTTTTTCCCTTCTGATCACCCAAATTACAAATAAATAAATGAACAAATTGGTAGCTCAATAGTACCACTTATCTGCTCTCATGGATATTCAAGCCACCACTGGGCTCACACTGAGCAGATTTGCACACCGGGGAGAACCAGTTACAGGCACAGAAGCAGGGACTGGCCATTTGATGAGCATCAACCTCAGTCTCTACAAAGTAACAGAGACAGATGTGACAAAGTGACTGCAGTGTTAACAAAGCACCAACCCAGCCCTGCAATCCTCAGAGAGTCAGAGGACAGGCTGAAAGGGTCTCAGCATTTTACGTTTTGCACAAAAGCATTTAAACCCAAAGATATTGTGTTTTTATTTTTGTAGTGAAAAACTTAAATAAACATAGCCTGTGTGGAGCTTGAAGGCAGGGTGAGAGAGCATATCTTACACCTAGAGATGAACAAAAATGCCACAAAGTAAAGCAGACAGCTTTTAGTCATAAAAAGCTTCTATGATAATAAAGGAGAAATTTCAGGGTTTTTTTCCCCTTGATTCCTGCTTTGTGGGACACACTGACAAACATGAGAAATAGATAAAAAACATGGATCATTACCCAAAAAATAAATATATACTCAAACCAAATCTCCCTGTGTCACCTGTTCAATGCCACATTATAAATGCTTCATTTCCTGCACCACAGCCTACAACCTCACAGCTCTTCTCTGCATGCCACAACCCTTCCAAGCACCAACTTTCAGATGACTTCCTGTGCCATCTCTCTCACTGGAAGTCTGAGTCTTATTCCTCTAGCATCCAAAAAAAGAAGAAACCCTAAAAACCCCTCAAAACTCCCCAATTTATTTCTGTTCCAGATTTGGTCATGCAGTTGTTCTGCAGCTGATATAGTTGAGCTAACTGTTCTTTCTCCTGTAAACCTAATGCTTGACGCTCATAAGCAAAGTAAATGGATCCTCTATTACAGTCTCTACTTTCCTAAGATAAAAAAAAAAAAAGGTGGGAGTGTGTGTGAAATAAAAAGCTCTTTCACCAAGTCATGGGAGTAGCATCTCCAGTACTTCCGTCTTGAGCAATGGAAACACTGAGCAACTTCTTAAAGTTGTTTTACTACATGAAAACTTAGTTGCCAGGTTTCACTATGAGTGAGGCTTTTGTCTACATATACTAAAAGAAGTCACAGGGAAAGACCGGTGTAAGAAAGGACAAAGCAGTGTAAAAAAGGAAGAACAGACCCTAACCAGTATGAAATTCTTATCCCAAAGGAGGACCTAAAGTATCTCACAAAGAGTTAGGAAGATGGAAAGAATAAAGACCAAAAAGGCAAGCTGAAGCGTGGGAAGCCAAAGAGAGCAGCTACACCACTGATCTGCATCAGAACAGGGTCAAGCACCTTAGTAACCACACACACATAAAGGGAATCCAGAACAGCAGGGAGAAAAAGTGAAAACCAAACTATTTTCACGAAAATAATAGCTTTCTCCCCCCGCTTCTGTCACTAGGCCATGTTTGATGGGGCTTTGAACAACCTGGTCTAGTGGAGGGTCCTCCTGCCCTTTACAGGGAGGTTGGAAGGTGGTGATCTTTAACATCCCCTCCAATCACAACCATTCTGTGGTTTTATGATCATACTGATGAGCTCATGTGGCTTTCTTCCTGGAGTGTTGCTTTTGGAACAGAAAGATGGCAGCTGGAAAGTGACATATTCTAGAACACAATTCTGAAACGGAAAATATACACTGCGTGTAAGGAAAACCAATTAAGTAAAAATTGGGTTAAATAGCAAAAGGCTCGATTCTCAGCAATTTGAAACAATACATGTGACACTGTACAAATTAGTCACAGAAGTAAAATATGGCCATTTTTGGTTTCAAGAGATTTAAAAAACCATCCCAACCATCTGTTGTTATTTTGTCACTGAAGCTGAAGAAAATCCTTCCAGAATAATTTTGCTACATGGAAGTTAAATTATAGAAGCTCTTTTAATTATTATAGAATACTTGGATTCTAACAGGAGTGAAGATGTCACTGAACTGATTTATGTTTGGGGGTTTTTAATTGTTTCCTTTGGTTTGAGTTTCATTATTAATACTTAAGTCTTTTTCCTTCCAAAAATTGATGAAAGGTCTCCTAATGTTTGCATGACAGGTCTCTTCAAGACCATGGCAAATTAAATAAGAAAAGCCTCTTTGGATGACACCAGTAATGACATAGAACAACGCAGCCAAGAAGGCAAACAGGACACTGATTGTGGAAGTGCAACTAGTTGTGAACAAAATGACAGACTTGTGTTTATTAACACTTGTCTACACTTGGAATTTTATCAGAATAGTTATCCCAAAATAACTGCTTCAGTTGAAACCAAAATAACGACCTGGGAATAATTCCCAAGAAGGTTTCTTTGGCATTAAAGTCAGTTTAGTATGATAAAAGAAATAATTTTTGGTTGCTGCTTTTTTTGTTGTTGGTTTTTATTCCATAAAGATGTTTGCACAACTCCCAGTACAAGATACACATTCTATCACAGCCTAACTCTAATTAATTCTGTCTTAAAAAAGCACTATAGTCAGTGGCATGGAGTCTGCTCAACACAGGATCAAAGCATTGCAGACAACAGGTAGGAACAACATACCTTCTGTAGCATAACCTCTTTATGTCATAATCTCAAGAGAAAAAACAAGGGATGGTCCAAGCAAGCAAATGCTCCACAGTGAATTAGCCCAGCTCTTCACAGGTAAAGAGTCAAGAGCAGGAAAAATTTGGATTCCAACTGTCTAGTCTGAAAATTTTGATTTATCGCATTGAGGAGTCAAAGATAGCATACTGGAGCAGGCCTTGAGGAATGGCACCTCCATGAGGAGTCTTTAGGTCTCTCACAACTTGTCTGGCCCTCACATGTCTATTCCCATGGAGGTGTCCAGATAGTGATTTGGGATTCCACGATTCATGGCAGAAACAAAAGGAGAAAGACAAAATTTTGTCAGCAAATTTCAGGATATCAATAGATAATTTAGAGTTTCAAAATCACTTGAGCAGAAATATAAGTTCACTTAATAGGTTTGCAGAGCCAGCAGAGCTTCTTTCTTTGGTCCTCAGTGTGGTGTTGACCTAATTTTGATATAAATATTCATGTTCCAGTCTAGTGGTAATAGGCAGGCAGGTTATTTCAGGACTCAAGGCCAGGCTGAATTTGTCTGGGGCACTGGTGAAAGCCAGCTGGCAGTTTTCCTTGTCTATTGTTGTGCTTCCCCTTGCAGTTCCCCTTTACAGAGGGGGACAAAAAGAAAAATTAAAAAAAGGCATATTCATTGTCTAATCAACTATCTTGCCTTTTCTTCTCTCCAAAGCAGTGAATTGTAAGAGAACTGAGATCAGTGCTGCTGGAACAGACCAACACTATCACTCAGCATGCGGTGTCCTGAGCAACTGAGGCCACTGCTGCTTAAAACAGAAAGTAAACAGGAAAAGCGTACATACACATGTGAGCATCTCCTCTTGCTTTGTGTGCCAATTTTTTTTTTGTTCACATCTGAGGCTGCTCTTCCTCTTGGCAAATATTTTTCCAGGTTTAACAGACACATTTTAGAGGTGCAGCCTTGAAGAACTGTGCAGCTCTGTGCAGTTGGGGTAGAAGAATAGAAAGAAAACTCCCACCCAAAAAAGTAGAAATAGTCTTCAGTTATATTAGGCCAAAGTTCACAATGGGAAAGCAGGAGACATTTTATTTTTGTAGTTTCAATTAAAATATTTTTACACTACCATAGAAAATATGTCCTCAAAAATAAAAAAATCCCACATTATTAGAATACTAAAAAGCTCATAAATGAACATTTGTCTGATAAAGCTTGACTATCAAGAGTAGCTTAAAAAATTCATAACTAAGAGACAAATGAAATTATTTTGGAAGAGTTCACTGTATTCTATTTAAGGGAAGAGGGCATGATTTGAGCCAGCGCAGTAAAGATATACATTTTAACATATTTTTCTCCTCTCACATCCCCTTAACTACATTATCACTGTAGTTATCCTTAAGGTAAACTTCTATTCAAATTAAACTACATTTTTTGCTGCCGCTTTACTGTTACTCTTCATTTCTATTCTAAGAATGGCTGGGCACTAACCACAAAGAGAACTATATTATGCTAGTCATCAGAAACAGAACACCAGACAATGTTTAAATGCTTCCAGTCCAAGCATATGGGAGGACTAAGATGTGAAGAACACAGAATAAAAAAATACAATGAAAAATGACACTTGGAAAACTAGAGTTTGCTGGTGGCTAGATATGCCTAAGAGGTATGATAGAGTCATGGGGAATGAAAACAGTGAGACAGGAAAACACAAAGTAAAGCTGAAGTGAAATATTTGACTCTTGGCAATTCTTCAGCTCATAAACATATGGGCTGTAAAGCTGCAAATACTGTCTATAAAACATGATTACATATAGAAGCTAAATCCCAGCTGATCCAGAGATGCTATAAATTTCACTTCATTCCATATCTATGGGAAGCTACGTTTTCTCAGTGACGCAGAGTCTACTAATAAGTCTATTCACAGCATCCTGATTGTTGGATAAGTTTATTCAAACTGGGAATCTTTAAAAACCAATTTAAAGACAAATCTAACAATTATTTCTGCTAGTTCACACAAGTTTTTTTTCTCATGAATACTATTTTTTTATCAGAAGTGAGCTGCCTGCCCTTCTACTGTTACAGCTGTAGAAGAGTAAACAGATTATAGCCCATAGTACTAAAAAGAGACAAAGAACGGTTTGCACCTAAATTCTGAAACCTACAAAGGTTGTTTAACCATCTCTGGAGACAAAATAAATTGAAATTAAAAAATTTAGAATCCATACACACACATGACAGCTAGAGAGTGGAAATAGTGATTATAGTATTTTCAATGTCAATTTTAAAGCTTGAATTAGAATGGTACAAAATTCTTCCTGCAGTCAACCTGCTATTCTACAGCTCCCTGTGAAGGGACTGCAAAAATTCAACTAGTTTCACATCCATGAGCAAGACCTGCTTGCCTGCATTAGCCTTTTCTCAGAAATAAAAGTTATCAGAGAAGTCAGGAAGAAGTCATCCGAGGACATAAGATTTCCTCTGCCTCTTGATACATAAATTATTCTTTATGTTTGATGCTTCCTATTTCAATGGATCACCATGTACATGGAATTACTGTACACCTTTTCAAGGGGGGAAGTTTTACAACCTCATCAGGATTAACTGCTCTCCACATGCCTGCATAAAAGTGAGTAAGAGGCAAAGGCCAGATTATTCTCACGCAGAACACACTAAAGTGGCAATATAGAGTAAGTAAAACAGGAAACATTGGTGTAAAAAGCTACTTTTTGAACAAAAAAAAAATTGACAGACAAGATTTGCAGCAGCTAACTATCGTTTTCCTCTTTTTAAAAAAACTAGTCTCCCAGGATTGCCTTACCAAGGTACACAAACTCTGAAACCTTCAGAGGTGTTATTTTGCTGTTTGCTTTGGTATTAGTTTCTTTGATTTGATCAGTTTGGCGTTTATTGCTGTTGTTGTTTTTGATATATGCATTTACGCACTCTTTAAATTCCAAAGATACACATCTATGTTGAAATACTCTGAGATTACAGCTACAAAAAGTCAATTTCTTCACAATCAAAAGTGTGAAGAACAAGTGGTGTTCCAAATGCTTCATCTGTTCCTGACTTGATAGGAAAAGTCACTCAGTAATAGTCCTGTGTAACAAAGTTTGTGGTTAGCAATTAATTTCACAGAGAGACTCAGCAGAAGTAGTACATTTGAACCAGAAAAAGAAGCATAATTTTCCAGTGAGCTGTGTGGAATGGTGCATGTCTGGACTAGACACATATCCACGCATAACAGCAAGTGATATTTGCTGATACTATAATCCAATCTCCTTAGAGACAATCCCAGTAGAGCAGAAAATCACTTATTCTAAGTTAATCTTATTTAGGCAAGGCAAGTTAACTTTAAGTACTAATTAATCCCCCAAGATCCTTCATTCTTCTGCTCCACGAATAGATAAGCCATCATCATTTATGATTTTTCACTTAAATAAATGAAAACCTTATTACAAAACAGGGTGAAATATTATGTCAAATTTTTTGTCCAGGACAGTGTGACTGAGAAGGTTGATTCTGAAGTTAAAACTGCTTGTTCTGTTTTTCTTTTATGTAAAATTTTTGAGTGATTTCTGATAATTTTATGTAAGCTTAAAATCAGCATTTTACATTTTGTCATACTCTTGCTTTGCCACAGGCCAATTACTTGAAAAGTGTTTATAACTTGGAAAGCATCTAAAATTATAAGTTAAAGTGTACAGTATTGTGGTAGATTAAACATAAAATAATTGCTTTGTTTGTTTTAAATAGTATTACTCTTGATTACTTTTAAATACTAAGATCTGACAGTGGTACAAATGAGATATGACCACAATCACAGTATGTTTCCAGTATTAGTAAATCGTGGCAGTAAGATATTAGAAAAGTAGTTTAATTTTAGTTCATTTCCACATTACTTCTCATACAACCTAGCCTAAACTGACATGTGTCATTAACACTAAAGGGATACTAGAAAATTATTTTCTGCTGTGATAATGTAGGTCTTCTCAGCAGTGACTTACATCACAAACATCAGCTTGGCAGCCAACTTCATTGCTCTCTGCAGCACAGCTACCTGACATCAATGACTTAGTCACAGATCATCCCAATGGGATCCAATGGATATTGAGCATTAAAAAAGGCACAACTAGTCAATTAAGACTATTCTAAAAACTGACAAAAGAATTTTCTTTTCTTCCAAGTAATTGCCCCAAACATGTCATGCCTCTACTGTTAAAAATTTAGAGGTGAAATAGCTACTTCCCCTCCCCTGTCAGTGCTGTTTCCAAATGGCAATTGTATGACCATTTCCACCTTACAGGAGTTATACAAATTTGCCGAAGGGAGACAGGTGAATATTAAAATCATCTGTTTTAAGGTGAAGTGGTGAGACATAAAATACTGCCTGTTATACATGGAGGCACATTGCCTGAATGTTTTCTTTTTCATGTTTAACTTTCCCAACCATCAAGTGATCTTTTTTTAATAGTCTCTGTAACTAGAAAACTTAATAAAAACCTAATATCTGTGTCATATGCTTGGAAAAACATGTCCATTTCCTCATACCAAGCAGCACCCTTAATTTCATGGGGGAATTAGAAAGTTAGAAGTCTGACCACCACACCAAAAAGATTTTTTTAAAAAAATTATTAACACTCTGGCTCATACCTATTTACATTACAATTTCACCAGACTGAGAGCCAGCTGGCTCTGGATTTGTCTAAAGTATAAAAATTTCTGTAACAGCTTCCTATTATCTAAGAGTTTTGGCACTAGTACTTTACTCGTCTTTGATAGTATTCTTCTACCTATTCATTTTGCACTCCTTTTTCAGTTTTCATGGCTATGGTATTTTTCCTTGAAGCAACAGAGCTGTATCAAAGAGTTAACTCTTATTGTAATGATTTAAGATTTAAAATAATGAGATGTGTAGGCAGGAGCTGAAAAGAAAGGGAGTTTGGAACAGCAATATGACAAATGCCTTAGAAGATCTCACTGAAATCAATACTTCCAAATTATTAAAAATAGGTAACAGATAACTTATTTTTATTGCTACCTTTTATAGATATGTACTATAATGGAAGTTTTTGAATTGTGATGTTTTTATGACTTATTTATTGAGTCACAGAGCCCCTTTAATAGGTACTTTAGAAAAAACGGAAAGAACAAAATAAATGAGTATTAACATATGATGGTAATTATGCAAGTTGGCTCTTCATGCTATTATCTCCTACGCAAAGATAAAGAAGAGGTGGTGAAAATTTCTGGTAAGGTTAATAATGGAAAATGTTGACAAAGTGGTAAAATGCTGAAATTTCTGCATGCTGAGTATCACTCTCTGGTGTCAACAACATCACATCACCAATCTCTTGAAAGGGCATTGGAGCAGCATGTCCCATTCAAGTGGGGCTTTGTGAAGGAGAGAATTACTCTGAGGTAAAGGAAATTTGATGAGGATATTTGGAGTGGGGTTTTTTGGTTGGTTGGTTGGATTTTTTTGTTATTCCCATTTCCTTCTCAGAGAAGTTGAAAACAAAGCTCAGCAAGAAACATACAAACATACCAACCAGCTTAAAGTGGACATAAAGGCAGAGGCTGCATCAGAACCACATTTGCAGTGTTTTTCAGCTTGTGGGTCTTGAAGAATAAAGTGAACACTGATAGATTTTAGCAGCATAACAAAGGCACAAGTCATTACAGGATATAAAAACTCCAAATTACAAGACCTCAGTGTTTCATCTTACAAGTCATACGAATTGTTTTATTTGCTATTTAAATAGCATCGAATTTACATACAGTAGTAATAACTCACCATTTACAGTCTCCTGCCTGGGACTAAAGTTCCCATCTCTTCCCCTGGCAATGGAGCAATGGATTTAAAGATTAGTTTCAGACTGATTAAACACAGGATGGTAAATAATGTACAATACAGCAAAGACTGGGTATAAATTGGAGAATACAGAATAGAAATTCCAGGCCAAAAGAAAATTACTTGGCTGAAGAAGATGCACTTACTCAACAGGGCAAAAATCCAGGGTTATGCTCGGTAGTTTCTTGACTTGACTTGGTGTCAAGTTAGTATGTTACACAGTTATACAGAGCACACTCCTCAGGAAGAGAGGATGTATATCTTGGTATGAGACGCCAAGAGCCCAAAGGATATTAAGAAAACACCTACTACTAGCAGGCAAAGCATCATTTTCTCATTCATACAGAAGTCCTATGTTTAAGAATGCCTAGAAATAGCAGAGTATAATACTGGGGAGAAAGACGTCCAAGAAAATGAGCTCTGGACACTGATAGGTAAAATGATGACCTCATGTCACTACACAGCCTCAGCCCTTCAGCTTCTTTGCTTTTTACCATCTCATTACTTTCTCCTGATATGCACAACATTTTAAACAGAAGCCCCTGAGCATATGGGGCAAAGCAATTTCTGGCATGAAAGAAAAAGGAAGGATCTGAATTCCTCGCTCATTTTAATAAGACCAAAATCCCACTTAGTTTACAATTAAAAGAAAGCTTAGCCAATAAGACCCAGTTGAAGTTCTGTGGTGATTACATTTAAGGCCAGAGTAGTCATTGCATGAGCTGGTCTTGTGCAAAATTGACAACTATTACAGCTATGCTCCCAGTTCTACTAGAAGTTTTTATTTTTCACTTGAGCAGTTTTCATGAAACACTCCAAATTATGATTTTTCTCATAATCAGTTAAATTGAGATAATACACATTGAGTACAAGGCGATAAGTTTAATATTATTTTATATCATGCTATATTAATATAAATGAAGTACAGTCTTGCTTACACTGCAATCATTAGGCACCATGATACTACTTAGAGTGAAGAGAACACAAGGAAAACCTGAAGGTTTTGCCTGACCTGTAGACCAGAAAAACACATTGATGATAAAACTCAAGACTTTTGAGAGTTTCATTTTAGGGGAGGGACAGATGTTTAATGAGACAACTTTCAGCAGCAATATAGAGCAGTGGCACCTCAAAAGATGGCAGCCCAAGTCTCTTAGCAGAAAGGCAGGATGTTGCTGCAGCAGGAGTAGGGGGAAGAGTCACACTGATAGATTCTCTATCACTGAAAACTATTGAAACCTCACCATATTTCCGAGACTCATGACTGCAATAGCTGATAGACCTTTCCTTCCTCTCCCTTCAGTATTATCTATGACACAAATGGGCATAACACAGGTGGTAAAGAAGCTCTTTGGATAGTGAAAAACCAGAACTGAGTGGTTCTAAATAGGCAATTTACTTACAGGATATAATCAAATGAATCACATAGAAAAATAAGCGTACTTCAATCAGTCACACCCACGTAACATGCTTTATAAAAAATATATTACCAACATTTCCAGCACAAGTATAACAGCTTCCACTGAGTCACTTTTATATTCATATTATAAAACTTGAGCATCTGATTGGTATTAAATATATATATATATCTACACATGCACACTCTATGCTAGCTGCTGCCCTACTCTCTGCATGGGAGCAGTTACGATGCTATAACACACAGTGACAGTTGTGCACTCTCACCTCAGTGGATCTCTGCCAAATGCACGTGCTTGCTCACTTTCAGTATGAGATTATTTTGCTGAATAAATAAAGTTCTGCTGAAATAGTACAAGTTAAAAAATCCTTAGCAGCAGCACCACCACCACCAGAGCTTCTCTCCACATCCCATACCCAGCTGCCTGTTGCACTGCACTCCACACTGAAGCACCAAGCTCTCCCTGAGGGCACTGATTCCCCTGCCTTGCACACCTAAAGGTTCTTCAACTGGCTAATAACATACATGTAGCGTCTTCTATGGTGTGGTAGAGGGTAAGGAAATTATGATAAGACAAGCAGGAGAAACAAGGTGATCCTCTGTTACTCAGTGACTGCATTCCGTGCTTTTCCTCATTGAGAAACTTTCAGATTTGCTCTATTTTAGATCTTTACTGCCTGGCTACTACCAGCTGCTTGGCCCTCTAGCTCCTTGTACCTCACACAGCTGATAAGCTTTATAGCCTTTTCTCCAGATTTATTGCAAATGATGCTGGTGCTTGAGATGAAAAATGAGTGCTCTTTTGCAGTGCTAATTTGCAGACAGAAAGAGTCAAGAAAAGAGTTACTAACATGCATCTGAGCAACTTCATCCCAAGAGGAAATGCAATCAATATAATTCCAATTCCTAAACTTAATTAGATTAATTTTGTGTTTAGTAAGAATATTTAAAAGACCACCTGCTTAATTCTCACTAACAACCCCCAACAAAACCATATGTACATTAAATGCATCCATTTGTATGTGATAACCAGAAGTTAAAATGATGTAATTTCCTCCATGCAACCAGCACACTTAAAGACACATTTCTTTAGCCCATCAGCTGTACTTGCACTCCTGCCCCACACAGTAAGATGAATATGGGCATCCAGATGAGAGGAGAGAACACAGGCAGAAAGGCTAGGTTAATTTTAATGTTTAAAAAAGCCCCAAACAAGCCAAACCATAAATGTTAACTTCAAGAGTTAATTAGAAGAATAAATAATATGTAGCAACAGTAAGGTGAGGTATCCTTTAGAATCAGAGCTGTGAGTATTGCAGTTACCTAGGCAACATCTGCCTCTTTTTCTATTTAGGATTTCATCCATGTACAGTGACAGAAAAAGTAAATGAAGATTTTCAGCAATTATTCATGTCTCTTTAATGGAAGTCATAATATAAATACGAGTACATATGTATGTGTAAAGTGTTGTCTTAAGGAGCAAATGTCAGATTTTATACTTAAAAATATGATTAAAAAACCTTTAAAATATTATTTCATTAATTAAGGATGACAAATCCTTTAAGGCACCTGCAGTTAATGTCTAGGCTAAAATAACCATCACAATTATTGCATTATGCGGAATAACATTTGAATGATTTATGCTTTGGATAACTAAAGCCAGTTTGTGAATGAGTTTTATTCACCCCAGCATTTTACATTTCTCTGAAAACAAAGAAAACCCAAAAACGAGACGTAATATTCCCACACCACAAAAAAAACATACAAGAGCTTGTCAGATTGACAAGGATTATTCATCTTCAAAATCCCATGGGGTATGCACTGAAATATTTCAGAATTAATGGAACAGTTAAATCAACCACCTCTTGTAACTTGTGTAATGAAATACTGTAGGCAGAGAAATATGATTGAATTTGTTTTCCTTCAACACTATTTACTACTGTTAAAATCTTTCAGCTTAGAAAGAAAGCACTCAAAGGCAAATTTGTATCCAGGAAGACAAATTACTGCATTAACTGAAAGTAACTAATTTGCTCTCACTGCAAAATGAAAATAACAGTTATCAGATTGGAGCAAAGAACAAAATGACATTTCTAAGACATTAATCTTTACAGGATGTTAAATTACTTGTAAAAATCTCAAGAAAAACTATGGAATTAGTCAGACTATCATTTTCTCAAGAAACGAGAGTGACTGAGTTAATTGGATCATGCAACATACTGAGGACATCATTCTTCAGTAAGTTTGGAGACTTAGTGAGGTTCAGTAAGACCAGCTGACTTGTCATGGACAAGCAATAAAAATGAAAATCAGAATTGTTTTTCTGTCACCTGTTCATTTTGTCTATTTAATTTCCAACATGGTCTTAATAGCACCTCATGAACCTGAAGAGAATATGAATTGGTCATTGTACAGCCTTCTGGAGCCAGGTGAGAGAAGGGATTTGACTACATAAACTTAATAAAATATCTCCCTAATTACATAGAAAATGGAAGCCGATAATTCCATACCAATATTAAAAATGGATAAAAACTTGGCTCATACCTATACTGGTGATATCAACCCATTTGGGTAATGACTGCACATAACCTAAATCCCAGACAATCATTTTCATTGTCTGGCTGCACGTCTACACCTTAATTATTCGGAGCATTCAAATTAAAGACTATTAAATCCTTCATCCAATCCTTTTGAACTGGTTTTGTTTTGTCATTATCTCTTTGAAAAGATACCTTGTTTGTTGCTATTCAAATGCACATTAGGGTTTTGAAATAGGCTTGTAGCCATTTTCCAGTACTCCTGTTCCTGTTTGCTGGTTGTTGGACAATGACTTTTCTTGATTTTATTTTGTGGTGGTTTTGTTTAGTTTGAGAGGGGTTTTTATGTGGTTTTCTTGTTTGTTTGGGGTTTGTTCATGTTTTTTTAAATGAGAGTTTAGGTAGCCTTTTCTACCACATCTGGTTTTTCCCTTGAGAGCTTTTGTTAAGAACATTCCCCTCATAACAGTGTCACTGCTACCCAGAACAGTAAGAGTTCTGTTTGAGAAGAAACTGGTGGCTTTAACGTGTTTTTATAGCACACCAAGAGGGGAGGTAAGGGAGGAGCAACTTTCCCAGGTGACTAAAAGTCCATACACGCAGAAACCTGAGCCAAGTGTTGAAGGTGTCTATCTGCCTAATCCCTCCACCCCGCTCTCCTGCAGCAGATGAATTGCAACAGCTGACAGCACATCAGCACCACCCCAGCACAGTAATGTCTGCAGACAAGACACTTAGTGTCTCTCAATCTTCCTTGCTTGCTACTTACTCTGCTCTGTCAGCAGCCTCGAAGAGTTCTGCCATGCCACCTGTCTCCACTGTGAGTTCCAAAGAAAACTCAGTGCTTCAACTTGTACAATTTGTTAGGACTTCAGAGACACAAATTATGTCTATACAGAACAAACATCCAGCTCTCAAATTGCAGTTGTATCTAAAATGTTTTGTGCTTACATAAAAAAATTCTCTGGCCTTCGAGAATAAGCAGGCACCACTCAGTCATAATTCAAATTACAGTTCAGTGCAGCCATCAAATAAGACCGTGTTATTGTCACAACAGAGGAGAGATGGTGCCACTAACTTCTGTTGGAGGTGGCAGTGTGGATGACCAAGATGAGATATTTAAGAATCACGTTAAAATCACAACATTTTCACAGCTGCATTTTAACCTCACACAAAACAGAGATTCGCTGGATCTATTTCCTTCGAAGTGTATAAGATCTTCCCTTCTAAAGTACTTTTTTATCCTCAGAAGTTTATCTAAACAGCTTTTAAACTAAAAATTAAGGCTGCCAAGTGATGTTTAGTACCGCACCAGGATGCCAAGTTAAGCAGTACACAAGTAGAAAAATCACATTTTCTTCTCTCAATTCTGGTCTCTTGAAGCAGTACCCAAAAGCATTTCTGTTGCCCACGTCCCTCTACCCACAGAGATAAGTCTCTGTACTATAACCTTCATAGTCATGTTGATTCGCATAATGCCATCAACCCACTTTATAGTAATGCTTCCCAATAACCTGTCATTACACCTGAAGTCCCACTGATCTCCACTTTAATCACTGAAGAGGAGCTACAGGAGGCTCACCTCCACATCTCAGCAGCATTTACTTGCAACTGATGCTTAAACAAAACCAATTGGTTCTCAGATGCAAAGCACACTACCACAAAACCATTAAGTTGAGATCCTGAAGCATCTTGTTTTCTCCAAGGCTCACAGCATTGCTGTACAACTCCAACTAATCCGATAGCACAGTTACACCCAAGGCAAACCTGCAGGCACACATCAGCATTTTCAGATGTTTGGTTCTTGCTGAAACTAGTATTGTTAATAAATATAAGCCTCAACCAAACAACCTCTACCACATTTAATGACAGAGTTAAGGCAGATACAAACAAACAACAAAGCCTTTTGCACCTATATATAGATAGAATCAACTTGCAGGAAAAAATATTCTTTTGTCAGAGTCAGTTCTGTCCCTCCACAGGGAGATTTCAGGAAACATACTACAGCTCTTGTCTGTATTTCTTTCTCTTTGTACCACTTAATATTTTAGACAGGTTTTCCTTTGGCCCTCTGCTGAAAGTAACATCCACAGATGTCATGACTGAAACACAACTAATGAAGTTCAGAGTCTAAATAGAAACAACACATGGTTTTCTATTGGCGGGGCTCATTCTGACAGAAACCAGACCTGAAGAAAGCAATCATGGCTTATTGAAAACATCTGACTCACAGGTAGAGCTGTCCTCCCTTTTCACCTGCCCAAAGTTTCAATTCCAGTTCTCAGCTGTTTGTGCTTTTGCAATTAAGTTCTTATGACACTTTATGAGGGAAGCAGCAGAGACATTATACCCTTTATGCAAACCTCGTATTTTTTGGCTAACAACTCTCTATTTAAGACTGTCACATTCCAAGAAAAACTGTTGTTACTCCCCTCTTGGGATGCTCGGAATGAGAGTCAAAGGAATCATAAAATTAAATAGGTTTGACAGATTCTTAAGAGGAAACCACACTCATAATCACCTATGGATCCTCCAGTCCCCCAAGTCATTTACACTTCATGCAATTGTTTCAAGCATGCTTCTACAGAGGCAAACCATTTGCTTCAAGTGTGTCCCTACATTTTGTTGTTCTAAGCCAGTCTGTATAAGCAAACTCAGCACAAGGGGCTTCAGCAAAACTCGGGGTCACACCTTTTCTGTAGGCAGCCCATCACCTGGCCACCTCTGGCCACTGGTGTGACATCAGCCAGCCTGGCAGCCCCTGCCCTCTCCTACTAGTGATGAAACCAAAGCCTGTGCAGTACAGTAAAAAAAATGAATAGGCATAATATCCATCACAGTCACCATGGAACAAAAAGATCTTGATTTTTTCCTTCATAGTCAAGACTTGGAGATTTTTAGTAAGACAGAGTTAATCTTTCTATTCTAAGTTACCTAGTGTTCTGAATAGAAATATTACAAAGTTACCTGGGAGGTGAGGGAGGGGTTAAGAAAAACTGTACAACTTGAGAATAAGGATGCAAAACATCACATTTTATACACTAAAAAACAACACACCTGAATTTCATGTGGAGTGACCACACAAGTGGTTTCTACTTACAGTTAAGTGAGAAAATGGAAACCAAAATATTCTGTTTAATATTTGGTTACATTCTAACATTTTATGCCTTAACAGCACCATAACATTTACCTACACATTTATTTAAAAATCTGCTTGCTAAAATACAGAAAAAAATCAACATATTGCACTTGTGAAAGCCCAAAGATTAACACATACTTAATGGAATTCTTAGTCAAGTATTCATTTCCTTGGCACTGAACATGAAGCCCAATATGCCAGAAAAAGCACCAGGTCTTTTCAACTGCTGCAGAAATAACTGTTCTTTGAAACATTCACTTCAGTTCTTATGTAAGCAGAGAACTCATTGAAGTAAAATAAAGTTTTACAAAATACAGGCTAAATAAAGATCAGAGAATATGAAAAATTTTTGGTATTTTTATCTTTTTATGCAACACGGGAGATAAAGCCTGTATCAGAAGTCTTCCTCAATAACCTCCCAGACAAGCAATAGGAACACTTTGCATTTGAGAGAAAGTATTAACCTCTTGAATTTTGATAAAAGATGGAAAGAAAAAAGTAAGCACCAAACTCTTACCTAGCAGAGAACTGAACTGCACAGATTCATTCAATGCCTTCAGCAGGCAGAGCCTTCAACTTGTGCTCAGGAGCACAGACCAGCACCTGCTCCTCAAAGTCTCTCTTATCCATGTTCCACAAGACTTCAGCTGTTGGCAATACCTCCGGGATCAGACATCATTACTAATGCCTAAACACCTCCTCAGGCATCAAATTACCCCTGCAGAGAATCCTGTGAGCTCTCACACCTGCATTCAATTTACCTCAGTAAATAATTCTGCTGAGAGTCCACAAGTAGTAGCAGAGTCTGGCATTTATATTTGCCTCTAGAAATTTGTGAAGGGAAAGGGACTTTTTCAACTTTAAATGATTTTCTGCTGTCAAACATGTAAACAGAAAGACTCCAATGTCACACCTTAATTTCTAAACAAGGTGCAGTTAAAGGCAGTGGAGCTGCTTTTTATATAAAAACTAAAGTGTTGTGTTTCTGTTTTGATGCAGCATTCTATTGAATAAATGAAACAAATGTATTTTTAAATTAAAAACAAACAAAACAGCCTAAACAAAAATGCCCACTCAAAGCATTTCCTACCCAAAGACCAATTGAACAAATCTCATCCACCATTCATTTTCTATCCCCTCAGCTGTTCTGAACATGAAGATCTGGAAGGGAAGCCAGTGCAGGTCCCTGAACTATACAGGTGATACCACTAGGTTTCGTTAAACATTTTAGTAAGATGTTTTCTCTCAAGAGCAAAATAAGGCCCATAGGTCTCAACTTGCAATACACTAGACAAAGCTACCAAGTTTCACTGTGGATTGCAAGTGCATAGACTGCATAGCAGAGAAGGTGCATTGAGAACAAGGAAATAAGATTTCTGATGAAATTTGTATCAGAAATTCATATTGTTTCTCTACCTGAACTTTATCAAAGTCCAGCTTTAGAACTGAGGTTTGAGATAGCTTCTATTAATAGTAACATACATTTGGTTACAATTAACCCTTAACAAGTACTGTGACACCTCTTGCCACTAGTGAATTGCCAGAAGAAATGGTAAAATATGTCAGCTTGTGGTGTTGGTTCTACTGAAAAAGCTAAAAGGGAAACTAAAACTAGAAAAACATTCAGTGTATATTACTGTGTCTTCTGAGGTATGGAACAGAGGAGGGAGAATCTGCCTTAATAGACATATAGCACTTGTTTAGTGTTTCAAACACATTTCACAGTTTCCCACTTCTCTGTGGGCAAAACCCCAATACTTATGTACTTCAAACACCTCTAACCAATCACTTATTATTAATAATTGTCAAAGTGCTGCATGCCACTATTTGGTCTAAGACATTTACTAAAATTCCTGGCATCATTATTGCAGAAGTTGGTAAATCCTCCTGTTCTCATGTGAGATTTAACAGTCTTATTTTATTTGTGACTTCTGCTTGCCTGAATACTGTAACGTGTCTTGCATATTCCATACTCTTACTTAGTCTATTGATCTGTTATGAAACACTTTTTCCTGAAACCATTTAATTTTCACTTACCAAATCTCATACATAGTCTGTGTCACTCTGGAAATATAGACAAACAGCTGACAAGTCACATGAAACTGCACCAGTCCTTCTTTCAAGCACTGCCCCATAAACTCAAGGTATGATAAAAGCAAGAGCTTTTCCAACTCTAGAGTTTGTAGTTTTCTGATAGATTTTAAAGAGACACAATACACTTAAAATTAAAGCGTAATGTTCACAGATCATCCCTCAGAAGAATTCTAATTCCCACTTCACAGCAAATCAAAGCCTGAAATGATGGATAGACATTGTAACATTCACAATTGTACCATAAACTTTGTGTGCGCATAAGAAGAAACTTTCAATGCCTGGGGTTCTCTTTAAATGCAAACTGTCAGTCAGCTATGAGTCTTGCCATCCAGACATTCAGCACTTGCTCCTAAACAAACTGGCCCACTGAATTTCTGTTGAACACTTTTAGTTCTAATATCCTTCACACTGGGGCACGTCAACTAGTTTTTATTCCTTAGTGCAAAAACCAGATTGTGTTTTTCTCGCATTTTTATTAAATCCAAGAAAAATCTTGTAAATTCTAAGTAGTTATTTTGAATAGAAGGTATTTCATTGTTAGTCTTCAGCAAAAGGCTGATACTTGAAAAAAAGTGGTTCATTTGTGTTTTATTACCATTAAAATGCTTCTTGCCCACATGAACTCCTCAGTGAGAACTGACAGATAACTACTCAGAAAAGCAAGATCCAAACACAGCACATCAGTTGGACTAAGAAGAAAAAACATTTAGCATGAGACTAGGGAAGGGAATTATACCTTCATCTGTGATTAAACGACGTCTTGGTTTCCTGAATTAAATCATCTTTAAATGTACGCATAGACTTGTGGAAGCATTTAACTCATGATGGCAAGATTATAGTATAGATACATATAGCAGGATTTTGTAGTTGCTTTTCATGTTATTATTTCTAATGTAAGTTATTATTTGAGCTAATATATAATCTAATGGGTTTAAAGCTCTTTTATTGCATAAAAAAACCTCAAACCCAATCCATATAGCCATTTTATTACCAAGATACTGTTTATTGAAGCCTTTTGAATTACAGTGATTAGATTCGATTTACTGGATGATGACTTTTATCAGTGTGGATTATCTGGCAAGGTTTGAGATCATTCTGCAGTCTTTCCCTGTCTCCTCTGGCTGCCTACTTTCATGAAACCTGCATAGATGTCATAATTTCGACATGTCTGCTATGGATTAAGCATTTGATATGTGAACACACTAACATAGTATGGGTGTATAAAGTCTTGTACCTTCAGGATACCAAGAGAAAAAGTCGCACCATCTCCTGTATCAGAAACCATAACATATCTACAGCTGAGCTTTGCTGGAACTGTATCCCAGAAAAACCGCAGATAACTCCTACAGGACCAGCCTTCTGCACCCTCAGTGCTGCTCAGAGTGACAGTGGAAGCAGACATGCCCCCTCCCTCCCTGGAAAGGTGTGAACAGCATGCAAGACAACAGACATTTTGTGAATTTCCTCATTGACAGGAGACATTGTGCAGACCTTCAGAGAAAGGTTGTTCCCTTCAGAGAAAAATACACAGCAATGGGCTAAAATTCTCAAGGGATCAGTGCAGAAAATACAGAATAAAATCAATAGAATATGTCTTCTGCAAATCCAAAACACTCAAGGGACTATTTGAAGAAGAAGCAACCAAATTTCACAATATGGAGAAAAATCATGCACTGCTTATGCCTTCAAACAGTTATTCATTTACATAAAAAGTCCATCTACTGCTCTTTGCATTTGTGTTTAGTTTGAATTGTACTTTGCCTGTTTAAATTGAACATAAGGGAAATTTCACTTACTTCTCTGAGACCTATTTCCAACTATACCAAGATCCTGTCAGAGGCAGAGATAATACAGTTTATAATAGGGCACCTTGGAGCAAATAAGTTTTATTTCTTTCCCTGCACACTTACGTGTATGAACATCACACTGACAAGGCATTCAAGACACCTTTGTAATTAGCTCTGTCCAATCGCTCCATGAGACAGTGTCCATAGTTCTAATGTGAAGGTCAGCAGAATTCTGCACTGGCAATATCATATCAACATTTAACTTCTCTCTCCCCTAGGGGCTCATTTCTTCTGTGACATGTTCAAATCTAATTATTTTCCAGAAGACAACCCCCCCAAATCTGTACCTGGAATTGTCGACTTAAGGTCAACCAACTCAGTTCCAGGATTCTCAAATTCAGTAGTAAACAATGAAACAGCATAAAATGGGAATTCTAGAAGCTTTCTATAAAACCCCAAAATCCAATCAATCAACCAACCAACCAACCAAAAAACCCCCCAAAAATACAACATAAAACATTTAGTTTGGAAAGAATCTGCAATTTTCATACTTTTAAAAGAAATTTTAGCACATAATTGCAGCCCCTTCCTAACCATTTACACCAGATTTTGAGGTCAGGCTGCTTTTTCCTATCCTCCATGACTTAGAGGGAAATTCTCCTGAAGATCCAATTATACCATATAGTCTAGCAGCTATAATTAAATGAGGGGGAACTTGATCTGTGCTCCATGACACTGGGTTGTTTAAAGGATTTGTGAGTAATTGGCTTAACTGAGAACAGCTGTAAAAGTATGCTAACAAATCAGACAGAGCAACGATTTGGCTACCATAATTGAATTTGGAGTCCAGAAGTCTTTTTCTTCTCCAATGCACGGGCACACACACTTGAGGGTTTTTTGTTGCTGTGGGATGGTTTTGTTTTTTTTTTTGTTTGTTTGGTGGGTTGGTTGGGGTTTTTTGTGCTGAAACATCCCGAAAGATAAAAAGGAATTCGATAAATTCTGAATTTAGAGAAAATTCCAATAAATCTTACCTATAAACTGCCTCAGATTAACTCTTTTGGACACAAACATTTTCCAAAAATCCTTTCTTTTCCTCAATAATGAAAATCAGGACACTGAACTCCACGAAAGAGAAAGTTTAGCTCCTAGATTTTTTTTTCTTTCTTCAGGACATTTTGATTCCACTCAATAATCCTTTCTCTAACATTTCCATGGAGATAATCCATGGAAACTTCGTGAAACAGACAATTAAAAAAAAAAAACCAAAAACCAAACAACAACCAAAACACACAACATGAAAGGCACTTGAAGTTGGCAAGATCAAAACAAATATGAGATGTTTATGCCCAGATGCTTTCTGAAGTTTGGGTTGTTTAAAAGGAAAAAATAAATCTCACAGAGATATGCAATGCAGGACATTTTCTGAGGATTGTTGCCCACAAACAGCTAGTGTTGAAGTTAAGAATTAGGTTTATCCTTTCCAGAGCTGTGCTGTCTTTTATGCTTTTGTCATACCTCTCTAAAAGAGCTGACACCTGACACCCTGCAGATACTTCTAATCTCTGTTACAGGAAAATTACATCACTGACTGCAGAAAGTCTTTTTGCTGATGGGCAACTTAGATCTCAGGTTTATAGCCACACATTCTTATCTTCCCTAGCTTCATGGATAAATTCACAGCTTCCAGGGAATGGTCTTGACAGAACACAGAGCAAACTGGGGAGAAGTCGGAATTCAGATTTCTGCCATGATGGTTTTGTTCTCTCTGGCTACTGACAGAGCTCTGGGAGGTTTCTCTGGTCCCGAAGGCACTGACACCATAACTGCAAGCAAGAGAAAGTTGATGCTAAATTGTGGAGACAGACTTGCAGAACAGCTTTGTATCAAAAGTTTGTTTTGCTCACTATGGGCAGGAGGCTAGAAATGTGACACTTTTGCTTAATTAATTTGGTTTTCATGCCTTTGTTTTTTGGAGTGCTACAAAGAAGCACTACAGAGACTAAGCACTCATCAATGACAACTATTTAAAATACGTGAGGTAGTCTAATCTTTGTGCTTCTGCTGGTTTTGAGGCTCTGGTCTTTAGAGCAGCTGCCAACAGCTTCTCCAGCTCCCCAGTAAAATCACCTTGTCAGCATTTGCCTGTCAATGAATCTCTGATAACACCAGCAAGTAATTCAGTACTTTATAAACTTCTGTTTGATCAGGGTCCATGAAATGGTAACGTTTTATTATTTTGGCACACTCCAAGACACACATTTCTTACTTTTCATAAAGAACTCACAGGTTGTATCTCTGAAAGTATTTCCTTCTTAATACAGTTCCTCACGAAACCACAGGGAAAAATTCTGCTTGCAGGAAAATTTCCATGGAAGCCAACATAATCACATACAATTGCACTAAAGGACATGTTTTGGCAGACTATAGTTAACAGAGCAGTTAGTCAGGGCAGCTGGAATAATAGAGCAGCTAAACCAGACATTTTATTTACCACACAGGCAATTTGTTCCAATTTGATTTACAGATTAAAGGACTTTCCAAGCTGGGATAGGATGCTCTAACAAAAACATAATAATGTGGCCTCCTCTTTCTGCTTTAGTCCTTAGTGTACATATATTAGAATGGCAACATTGGATACCAAAGCTGTGCAGTATGAAAAAATTAATCCCATTATCTAAAACGTTACCTTGCTACATTCTCCTGTCAGTACTCTCTGTCAATCCAGTGTGCTTGGCTGATATTCAAGTACCAGGGATATCCAAGTACATAGAACAAGAGGCAGTGGGTACAAACTGATGCACAGAAAGTTCCATCTGAATATGAGGGAGAACTTCTTTACTGTTCAGGTGAACAAGCACTGGAACAGATTGCCCAGAGAGGCTGTGGAGTCTCCCTCACTGGAGATATTAAAGAACTGGCTGGATACAATCCTGAGCAGTGTGCTTTAGGATGACCCTGTCTGACCAGGGAGGTTGGACCAGATGGTCCACTACGGTCCCTTCCAACCTGACCCATTTTGTGATTCTGTGATAACTGATGATCTGCAGAGTCTCAGTTCTGAATGTATTTTTAGGTGGTTGTCAAACACTGTATCTATCATGAGCTGTTCCAAATAATGTGTAATTAGTTTTAGTACTACATGGACTCATGTTTCAAGTGAATTTAGTTAATGCAAGAAAAAACTGACAGAAATCAAGAGAAAAATATGTCAAAAGAAAGTAAAAGGTAGTTTCAAAATTATCTGCCTAAGGTTTTAATTTAATTCACTGTTGTGCATGTGGTAAGAAATTAACTAACTTTCAGTCACTTTTGTGTTGACATTAAAAATACTATTTAGTGACTCATTGTATCTGGAACCCAGTTTTTGAATTAAACACCATGATAATTTTGTAAGCTATTAGATTTTACAAAATCTAAAAAATTATACGTTAAAAAGATGTGAGAAGTGTTATTGTGCTTTTCTCCAGCAATAAGATCTTCTCAGTAAAGTTAAAAACAACACTATGATTGATATTCTGATTCTACACGTAGGCTGGAAGAAAATGAGTGAAGCAAAAGAACATTTGATCAAAAGGGAACAGAGAATTCAACCCATTCCAACTTTTGTAAACTGGACCCTCAAGTACCGTTTTACTGTAGACAGTATTTTATTGAACTGAAAAACCAAAATACTGATAAAGAACATAAATCTTTATAAGATAACAGAATAAGCAGTGGAATAACACTGCCTCTATTTCAAAAGCTGTTGCATAATAGAAAACAAGCAAGAGGGGAAAAGAAGGGTAGAAAAGATACCTCTGAGACACTTGTTTGCACAACTTCAGCATTTTATGAGCATCTTGCCTTCACCCCACCTACAAAAGCAGAACAACCTCAACACCATGCACTAATTTAGCCTCTCTGCAGCAGTTTCAGGTGCTGGGTAAAAAAATTAGTCCAGGCTGAGAACTTTGTTTGGTGAGACACCTGCACCTTAAGCCACAGGACAGCTCCAGAGGGGAGGCTCAGCCATGTAATTAGATCGGTCAAGTTTTGGGGGTCAGAGGCACTGCTCCCACTCTCACAGGTACCCTCAGAGGCACAAGCTCCTCAGTGCAGCCATAGCCTATTTGAAAGTGGGCTGACCTGTCTGCTGCTCCAAAATCCGTCCCATGATCTCATGAACCAAACATTCAGCTGGCAAAAATTCAGGTACTTACCATGCCATAGTTGCTTTAATTTACAGTATGTTTTCCCTAGTGGCTATAACACTAAAGCAATGCAGATATGAGAAAGGTCACTTTATGCAGGCTTTTGAAAATTTTTTCCTAAGTAAAATGAAATTTCAACAACTTTGTGAATTTAATATTAATGTGATTGAATCAAGCAAAACATTTAATTCCTATAAATCACAAATGACAAGAAAATATGACTTGCATGAAGTAAAAAACAAAACAACAAACCAATTGAAAGAAAAAAGGTGAATTTTATCCATCAGTACAAAGTTCTATAAAGATAAATCTAGCAACTTTGAAAACAAAATCTTGTAACAAATCTGATCTCATACTTTTTCTAGTCTTGGAGGACCTCTAGTTCTGCCTACTAAAACATACCTCCATTGAAAAATCCATCTTCATTAAAAGAGAAAAGTATATAAACACCTATGGAATATTAGTGTGCAGCAATGAATGAACAGGTTAGAGTAGAAATCATTGCAAATAAACCAATACTTGCTTTCAGAACCCCGACCTGCGAAAGCAATCCCTCTCTGACAGGTCTATGTGCTGATCGCTGCGTGGGTGGGGCTGCAGCCGCAAAAAAAAACCGATCCGAGGGACCAGGTGTTTGCCAAGAGAATGTAGTCAGGCAAGTTCCAGTTTTGAACAATTATTTTAATGAATCTCGGCTACATGGCATCCAAAGTGGGCTAGTTTAAAACAAAGCAAAACATTCTTGCCCGCAGTAGCCCCCGCTGATTCCCAGTGTCGCGGCTGGAGATGTCCCGGCGCCACCTCCCGGCGATGCGGAGCTCGGCAAGGCTCGTGCGGTAACCAGCTGAAGCTGAGCAAGGAACAATGTTCTCAAGATTTGTCTTAATCATTGCAAAAGTTTGGGCAGCTTAACACAAGTAGCATCTGCTGGTTTTTGCTCACACAGAAGGAGCTCTGCAGCACTTAACATCCTGCTTTGCAGAGCCTGCTGAGCTTTTTTGGGCTGAAAGTCAGTTTGAAAAAGACAGTTCTCTACCAACCTGCACCTCAGGAAGTCTTCCATCACCCCCACATCACCACAGGTGCTTCAAAGCTTAAGTCAGTCCAGCAGTTCAGCTATCTGGGAAGCATCACTTCCTCGCATGGGAAGACTGACAAAGAGATAGAAAACAGGGTAGCAAAGGCATACAGGCCTTTCGGAAAGCTTCATAAAAGTCTGGTGCAATAAACACCTGAAGAGAAGTACGAAGATCAGTGTCTACAGAGCCATTGTACTGTCTACTCTTTTATATAGGTCTGAATCATGGGTCATCTACTGCCACCACCTGCGGCTCCTCGCGTGCTTCCATCAGCGCTGCCTCCAAACAATCCTAAACATCCACTGGTCTGATTACATGACTAATGAATATTCTTGAACAGGCAGGGGTCACCAGTATAGAGGCCATGCTGATAACACAGCTGTGCTGGGCAGGGCACATCTGCAGGATGGAGGATCACCACCTCCCGAAGATTGTGCTCTATGGTCAACTCGCCACCGGCTGCTGCCAAGAGAGGAGCCCCAAAGAAGATATACAAGGACTCCCTGAAACAACACCTCAGCCTTGGCCAAATTGATTGCCATCAATGGCCCACTCTGGTCTGCAATCGGGACTCATGGAGACACACCATGACGCTGCTGTTTCCTTTGAGAACGCACACAGAGTCAGTCTCGAGGAGAAAAGACAATGCAGAAAGAACCGTTCCTCACCAATATCACCTAAAGAGACGTGCCACTGTGCCTTTTGCGACCGGACCTGCCTGTCCCGCATCAGCCTTTTTAGCCACCAGCACGCTTGCAGCAAGCATGGGTAGAGCCCTTCCCAAATGTTCGTTTGCGAAGCCTAGCCATGATGATGATGATCGCTCACAGCATGGCATGATCAAAAGGAAGAATTCAAAAGCAACAGTGTTGCTGTACAAGGCATTTTAGAAGCTTTAGGTGTTAAACCAGAAATATACCAGTATATACTACAGAAGAGCTGCACTCATTTCTTAACACTCAAAGTTTTGGGGGTATACAGCAGTTTGAAGAAAGCAACATAAACCCTTCCACACAGGCAGAGCTCTTATAGCACAATGAGTAAGGTATGAACACTTCCAAAGACATCATTACTTATAACAAATGAACAAAAGTTTCACACACAACCTTTCATGAACATCTCAACTTTAATGGAGTCAGAACAAACCTATACAACTATATATACATTTTGAAGCAAGACTAAATATCTATTACTTTCTACATACAATTATCTGGAATAATACAATGGAAATATGTAGGAAATACCAACACACTTTTGTAAGATTATTTTGGTATTCTTGATCGTAGCCGTCGCTTGATGATTAGATGATCACTTTCCTTCTCCTTTTGTTCTACAAAAACCTGAAAAAGATGGTATTAAGAGATGGTTACTCAGCATTTCTTCAGAGACAAATGACATACACTTCTAGACCTGTTTCACCCAGAATCTGTTTTCAAAATGAAATTTGCTTATTCATTGAAAGGGTGGTCAGTCATTGGAATGGGATGCCCAGGGAAGTGGTGGAATCACCATCCCTGAAAGTGTTCAACACATGCGTGGATGTGGCACCTGGGGATATGGTTTAGGGTTGAACACAGTGGGTTAACAGTTGGACTCAATGATCTCAGAGGTCTTTTCCAATCTTAACAATTCTAGAATTCCACTCCATTTTAAGTCAGAGGTCTCCAGGATAGAAAGACCATTTTAGTACATCATAATAAGCAACAAATACCAGAAATATACAAAATTCTATTTTTTTTTTGCTGGAACAAACACCAAAGTTCAAAACAAAACATGATCTGAAAGCAGCTTTCACTTCTAATCTCTAATACTCCTTTTGCGATATAGGAAGTGTTCAGAAAACATATTTTTAGCTTAAATTTCTATAGCTTTCTTTAATTTTTGCAGGATTCAGTCTTCCACTTTTTTTTCTTCCACTTCCTGCCTCTTAGCTCCTTTTGCTCTGCATTTCTATCATTTTTTCCGGTCCTATGGACAGCACTTTGTTTTTTGTCATATTCATTCATAAAATCTACAGAAAGTTCAATAGTGTTTATTAGTATGGCCAATTGCTTACCATATGCATAGACATAAAAGGATTGACAGAGTGAAGGGATATACTTCAGAAGTAACAGAGCAAGAGAATGCTCAGGACTATAGTTACTGTCAAAATCATAAAGTTGGATTTCAGAAACAATACATCAAACTCTGGCCTGTAAGACTCTTTATAGACTGGCTTGGATATGGCAACACAATTTAACCACATCCAGAAGGCTATTTAAACTGTGCTTTGAAAAACATGGATGTATCCACATGCTATTATCCCCAGGTATCAGTTGGGCATAGATAGAATTCAAAAATACCGTAGATGCTCACTTGTCCTTAATTGTACAGGCAGATTTTTATCTTTAGTGTTTCAGTCATGTCATTCCAAATCTATGGATCCCTTAATGATCGCTATTTCTATTCTCCCTCTATGTTACACTCAAATTAACTGCTACTACTGGAAAAACAAATAAAGACTTAATTGCTGTAGCAGAGGAGAAAGTAATACTCCACATATCACAACTAAGACATCTATGAATCCAAAGGTAAGGATATCTCCATGATTGCTGGATCACTCATACAGCAAATCAACAGTCAAACAGAGAAGACAAGAAAATTAAGTAAAATATGAGAAAGAAAATACCAAAAAGAATAGTTAGGTAGAATCAAGAAATAAGTTGGTACTTTCAAACCTCTTTTGCAACTTTATTAGACCTTCAGATCTGTTCTGTTTGTCTATTAGCTTATTTTACACTAAAATTACAGTAAAACACTACAGTGGAAAAAACAGTAACATGTAATCACTTACTGAAGTAACAGGGATATCTAGAGGGGCAGAAATGTCAGTTGAATACAGCTTTCTCTTAGCTCGTTTTGGCTTGACGTCGTTTTCTCTGACCTTTTCTGGTTCTGCAGACCTGGGAGAGCTTATTGTCTCAATCAGCTTCTTTGCTAGAAGACAAAGTTTTTCATAAATACATGCCTTACTGGTTCTGTGATCCTCAAAATTCGTTGATAAAGCAAGCTTCACTATAACAGTTTAAAAATGAAACAAATGTAGTCTGAAGTTCAAATACAAGAACTCAGTAGTAGTATCTGACTACACAGTTTTCTATGGCTGTAAGCAGTTTCTGGTAGCTTCAGATGCAAAAGCTGAAAGGACACATTTAAATAGCACATTAAAAATCAATCTCACTGGAAGTTAGACTTCTGAACTGAACAGACTTAACTCCTTTGTGCTGACAGATGAAGGCTCAATTTTCTCTATATATTTTTGTAGTTTTATCAAATTAATGCTAGCTCTACAAAGAGAGGAGCATATGCACTAGAAACAAATAAATCCCAAACAATACTGTTAATATAAAGAGGAAAAAGATACAGGACATGGTAATAATGGTTACAAAGCAGAAATCATTTGCTCAAATCAAGTATTTTAAGGATGAAATTCTGAGTAGTCTGAATTTGGTTCCCATTGCTAATAAACGTTGTCCTCATGGAACCAATATAACAAACCTAGAAAATTTTTAATGTCACACACAGTGACCATCTAAACTGGTTTACATCAGGTAAGTTAAGATGTACTCTATAGCGAAACAAGTTTTCAAGTTGATACAGGAGCTTATTTCAACTGTCCACATTAAATAACAACTGACCTTGTTTTAACCAAACAAACAAGAGTGTGATTCCTTGTGCCTTTTGCTAATTCTACATTTTTTTTTAAACACAGTAACCCAGAGATCATGTCTTACTGTGCGAAAGAATAAAAATATATTCTTCAATGGGAAGTCCTAGCAGTTAATCTTACCAAGGCTATACTTAAAGTTAACAAAATCCATTAATTGCTTCATATTCAGTTTAATGAAGTCTTCCAAACACTTTCATGAGACACTGGCTTTCAGGTTCTGAAGAACCAATCTTTCCATCACATATTCAACAAAAAAAATCTAAAAAGGTTCCACAGACATAAGAGTTCGCTTATAGAACAAGGTAAGATTTGGAGTTTGGATTCATCTCTTGATTTTTTTAGAGTAGCGGGGCAAGTTTCTAAAATTGCCTATACCTGTAAGTAAGTACAAAATAACTCTGACATTTTGAACCAAGTAGTCATCACTGGTTTTATGATATATATGCATATATTCACACTGCAGTTTTAATTCCTCCTGGTTGACCTTTCACAATTAACGTGAACTTCAGAACCAAGTTATCCCTGCAATCAAGAAAATCTCTTCTATTCTGCAATACCCAGAGAACAGGGAATAAACCTTATTTATACTGTACAAACCTTTAGAATGAATAATAGTAGGAGAACTTTGGAAAAAATCACCAATCTTCTGGAGTGTCCCATCTTTCTTCTTAGCTGACTTTTTACTTAAAGAAGATTCTTGCTTTCTTAAAGGGAATTCTTTTCTAAGAGACTGTGTAGTAGATATCTGTACAGAAATACAAGTTTATTCTTTATGCTGAAAATTGACTTATCTTCAAATTCAATTTAATTTTATTTTACTTCAATGTTATTTACAAGTTGACATTTTGAGCTCTGCTACTGATGGTCAGTTCATTTTAGTAATGATACCACTCCAGCAAACTATGTAGACAACCTCACTTTATACCCAGAAGAAAAAAAATTGTCAAAGTTTCACAGAATACATTTGAGGACATGAGTCATATAGGAAACAAGTAGTTTGTTTTTTTAAAAAAAAAGGCAGATTCAAAGTTGTACAGTATTTCATTAGACAAGATGTGCTAATTAGAAATAAAATAAGAGTACTCTGATGAGGCAAATAAATGTGCTACTTATGCTCTGAACCTGCCCACGTTACTACTATGGCATAAAATTATCCTTTTATAATTGCCACAAATATAGATAACAGAAACCTTAGTTTTACTTCAAAGACATTGCCTAAAACATCACTTTCTAATAGTATGCTCAAACTAGCCTTGATAACTATTCAACCCAACATTCCTCCCTTTGAATCATTGCACACTGCAGCTAGGATACTACACATTCTTGGCAAATACAGACTCTGGTTGGCTTATAGAGTTAAGTAGAAAGACAACCTAAGTGTTTAAGAATTCTATTCAAGTACACAGTTAAAGGTAAGATAATGCCACATAAGAATATTTGCTCCTCTAACAAGACCACCTTTACAAAAAAGGCTAAACTTCAAAAATGGAACAAAATCAAACCATTTTTTTGTTGCTTGCAGGTGAATCAGCCATAGCAGATTTTGCATTTCTCTTGTTGTCACTTTTCACAAAATCCTAAGAAAATGAGGAAATTAGAAGAAATAATAACTGTTACTGATGATTGCATAAACCAGAAGAAGCAATTCTACAGAACTGATCTGTAGTCCCACAGATCAGAGTTGGAGACAGAACAATTGGCACCAGCAGGGAGAGAGAAATATAAAAGGTAAAGAGAAAGTGCAAATTGGGGACAAGAGGCCAGAGTCTGGATCAGTTGAAGTCTATAACCTTAGTCAAAAAAGACCCGAGATCCACCACTTGGGGAGGGATGCAAGGTTTAAATATACTCTCTGTATATCCTCAGGATCTCAGTGAGAAATTGGAAGTTAAGGATTGAGTTTTAATAAATGATCAGAGTAATACACTGAAAAGCTGCATAACAAATTTTATCAATTGGTCTAGTTCACACCTCATTCATCTCCACACTCTTCCTTTTCCTTCTTGGCTTAAGCATTTTAACTGTAACTGGTGAAGTGCTGCCCTGGTGCTTCACCTCCATCTTATTGGGTTGAAGAGGCGTGAACTGGATTTCCATCTCTGGTTTTGGAAACCGACTCGTCTTTCCATCTTCTGTGGACACTTCAGAAGAGTCAAGGACAATTTCTGAATGGTCCTACAAGTATATGGAAATTCTAAGAAAGCAATTTTTAAAGTAACTGTGAGTTAATTAGTATAATACATATCACTTTATTGTTTTGGTTTAAAACCTTGGCAAAATGCCAAGTATAAACCAAAGCAATAAAGCTTTCCCAGTTTGCAGAGAAAAAAAAAAACCTCTAAAATTTAAAACAAGTTTATGTATATATACAGAAAAAGAAAATTGAAAGAAAATTACAATATAACACACACTTACACAAGAGTTAAATATAACAAATAATTCTTTCACCTTTCTACCCAACAGAAAATTGAATACCTTCAGAAGACAAGTTGCTGCTTCATATAGAAATATGCTATTTTATCTGTTTTAAAATAAACTCCTTTTCGTTTCAGCAAGTCCTGCTCAACTCTTGTAGGACTTTTGGAAGGACAGTTCTGTCTTCTGTTTACCCCCAACCATGACTTTTTTAAACCTCAGCTCCATGATCTTAACCTCCTCTAATCAGTGGCCTTAACCTCTTCTAATGAGAGTGCTAGCCTATTAGCCTATCCTCACAAGACAGGAGATACATATTGCCTTGATTATTTTAGCTCTTTTTCTTTCTCTCCACTACAACTTTCCTAAGAATTATTTAGCTTTCCCCAGCCCCAAACTTTACCCCATTCTCTTCAACACTACCATAACAGTTTCTCACACAATAATCACAGTAGCCCCACTCCTTTTTCATAACATCAAGTATTGTTGCTATTGGCTTGAAATAAGTATTTCAGCACTAGATGTTCACAACAAATCTCTTCTGCAACTGATTTTATACCAAACCCTGATTTTATGGTGATCTCTTAGATGCTATTACAAAGCTACATAAAGCAGCAACCCTCTTGGGAGCTCATACCTCAAAAGCTTTATCTGTACAGCACAAGCTGAATTAATGAAAAAGCAAGAAACTAGCCAGTAGACAGTAAAGAGATGTAGAGATGTATTTTGGCATTCAGTTGAGTTCTGCAGTAAGAGAAGAATCACATCTCGTAGCAGCTGGGAGAGGGACTGCTAGGAAATCCATGTTCAGAGCTGTTCATGATCAATTACCAATGGAGCCACATAGCATTAATTCTATTTAGAAGGAGAATGACCCCATTAGTGTTCATGAGGACACGAGGGTTCAGTGAGAATCAGGAGTCTCAGTACAGCTACAAGGCTTTTAATTTTTATTCAGAAAATATGCAAAATTGATCTTTTCCTTATATACATGTCAAATATTATTTTGCTTTGGTTTTAAGCGGGATGCAAGACACTGTTTTGTTCTTGTGAACCCCCATATGGGCTGGTAGGTTTAATTACAGAATTTACATAATTAAAGTTGAGTTGAAGTCTCCTTAACGTTGACATAAACAAACTGAGACGACATTACAAATATATTTCCAAATCTCTAGAACCTGGATTAGTTAATAAGTTTTCCCCTCATGTACAGAAGTTCTATAATATATATAGAGGTAGCATCCTGTTAATGAAAGTATTTATTTTCTGAGAGCAAATGTGAAAGAGAGAGAAAGAATGAGCAAGAACTCTGAACTGAAGACACAGCTAAGGTGCAAAGAAATACAAAAAAGTTTTGGGAGACACCCAAAACTACATACAGAAATATATACTGCAAAAACAACAAAACAAAGTTATTAACATATCATTAGTACATACTTTCTGTAAATTAAACAAACATACCTCTTTGCTTGCAGACTGATCAATTTTATCTTGTCCTTCCTCAGGTAAAGGTACTTCTGCCAAAGATGGAAGGCTTTCATGGTTAATGTGTTGTTTCAATTCCTTTATAAAATCATCCTTCTCAGCCAACTGTTTTCTTAGTTCATCTATGTCAACTTCCTTATCCTAATAAACAGAAAAAATTGCCACAAATTGCAGGACTGACAAAACAAAGTAATATATATCATGAGCATCGTTATGATTGCTTGGTAGCATCAGTTTTATAACTGCAGACTAAAACAGTCAGGTATCCAATAAAAACCCAATAATTTAATGCCTCTACGTAAAGTGAAGAAAAGTCTTGTAACAGTCTGGGAAAATGTAATGCACAAGTTTTTATTTTACTATACTTATTTAGAATAGATTCACCTCCCCTTTGTTCATTAAGTTCTTGGTGTTGTGAAAAAGACAACAAATGTGATAGCTGCTTCAGATAGCCAGCCCAAACTCACAATCAGAGTGCTTATTTGAACTACTAAATATTTTGAAACTCTATTTAGTTGTTGTAGTTTTGGATGTTAATGAAATTCTCTCCCTCCCACTACAGAACTCAAAGCTAAATGCCCAATCCCTATGAACGAAGGAGTAGCCCAATCACTTCGAATACCGAGTTGATGGCTGTGAGTTAGGGCTGGGGACTGGGAGGAGGAGGAGAAAACGGTAACTTTTTCACCAGACTGGTGAAGGGGCTGGCGGTGGAGCTGGGTTGCCCTGGTTCTCTCTTATTTTTTTTTGGGCCATCCACGACCCTCGCTTAGCCTCTGCGATCCCAAAGAGGGGCAGCTCGCGCCTGTCCAGCTTCCTTCCTCGGGAGACAAGAGGGTCAGTGCAGGATTTCTCTGTGCCTGCTGCCTCTGGCTCGGCCCCAGGAGCCGGCAGAGCAGTGCCGAGGTTGGCTGTGTGGGCAGGCAGGCACGGCAAAGCTCTGTGTCCCTCTGTGGAGAGGGGAGGAGAGCTTTCCATCTGCAAGAGAGAGACTGCATCGCCTGCCAGCTTCTTTGGCCTTCGTCTTTCCACGTGAGTGATTTGGCGGGGGGTGGGGGGTGAGTGGCGGCTGACCAGAGAACTGAACCACCTCGCTGCCAGCTGAGGCGCAGCAGCGACCCCTGCTTTCTGCAAATATTGTTGCACCAGATAAGCAACAGAGACGCCAACTCAGTTTCACCTAAAGGGCTTTGTTTTGGTTTTTTTTTCTTCTCTTTGTGGATACCGGGTAGTTGTTTGTTTTTGTCTTGGTGTTATGTATATGTTATATATATATAGTAGGTAAGAACAGTTATCCTTCTCATATCCATTTTCTAATTAAAGTTCCTTTTCTTAAATTTAATAAAGAGTGACATAGTTATTGAGGAGGAATCCTCTCCTCTGGTTTTGGTAAACAGTTTGGTTTCCCTCAAACTAAGACATTAGTTTATTCTGTATAGTTGCTATTAAAAATTCAATTTCAAACAAACAAAACTTTTCTTTTTAAATTATCTGTAAATGGTTTCAATATTACAATGTTTAAGAGGAAAAAATAGAGCCAGAATGCAAAGTGCAACTATATAGTTTTGCAGAATTAATGGATAACAAAAGCAAACAAACAAAAAAATCAGACAGGGAGAAGAGAAAGAGAATTGACCTTTTCTAAAGCCTTTTGTGCAGCCTGTTTCAGCTCCTCTATTTCTTTATCTTTTTGTACAGTGCTAGAAGCCAAACTCTTGAGCTGTACTTCCAAAGCTTCTACTAGTTCATCTCTTTCTTCACGCCACTTTTGAAGATTGCTGTCCTTCTCTACCAGCTGTGCAGCAAGTCTTTCCTAAATAGGAAAAGGTAGGTTAGAACAGAACACCACTTCTACACAGTGTCTGAACTGTTCTGATAGTTTTGTTTTGCATAGTTAGTAATATTTTATGGTTTTAGTAAACTTTAGAGCCTATGTAGATCTTAAAAGCCTCCCATAAAACTAGTTTCACTACAAATATGCAAAAGCAAACCATGTTTCAGTCAGAAAATCTGTATTTGTGTGTATACTCTTCGTGAAGGGAATTTTTTAAAAGAACTGTCACTCCTGTTTACTTGCTGAAAGATTTTATTAGTAGCAAGTCTCAGACAAGAAAAGTCACAGATAAACCGAAGGTAGTTCTACACTCCTAACATCCTCTTGTAACGATTGTAGGTCTGTCCAGAAAGTCATTGCTAATTACTTCTAGATGCAAATAAAGTTTTAGATTGTAGAGGTTCATATAAAAATTTCATATGCTTAAGAAATTACAACCTTGATGCAGTCCAGAGACTGAGTAAGGTATCTCAATTATTAACTATCACTAACTCCAATGCTAGTCAAAACCACAGCATATAGACAAAGTATTTTTACTCTGTATCTGGAAAATGCTTTTTCTAACCAATTCTTGTTTTTTGTCTTCCTTTTAGAATCTCATTATTTGCTTGGGGGTTTTCTTGTTTATTTTTCTTAAGAAAATCCAAGCAACAGATCTTATTTTCCAAAGTGAGTTTTCTTAGCTCCAGTAAGGCACAATTCCTTTAAGCATAGGTTATTTACAGGTGTTTTACACACAATATGAAATCTGAAGACTTCATAATGAGATGATAGTGATAAGACAGAAAGGAACAGGCATGGTAACTTCCATTACGTACTAAGTTTTTTCATTTTATGATTCTCCTATTTTTCCCTTTTCCTACTGAGAAGATCTCATGTAGGCTTTGCCACATGAGAAAGTAAGGAACTCTGACAAAGGCCAGCTACTTCAAGTGCCCACACTGTTAACACATGGTGAGATTTGCTCTGTACTAAAGCCTAGAGGACTAAAGGTCTCTGAGACATCAAGTAACATACAATTTCTGCTTGTTGCTTTACATGACGTTCTCTATCCTCCACAAACTTTCTCATTTCTCTGTTGTGACGGCTCTCAGCTTCTTTTACTTGATTTATGAGTCCCATTTTTTCCTCAAGCCACTTCCTTCTATCAGTTTGATACTTTGCCTCATTTGCCTATTTTGATGAAATGAGAAATAAAACCATAAGTAGAGATTAAAAAAAAAAAAAGACTTAAAATTCAGAATATCATTGAATGGATTAATTTCAAAAACATAACAGATATACTAGCACAGTTTTATTCCAGCATATTCCCAGGTGCAAGTATTACATTCTCATCTGTTCTTCACTACTGAAAAAAATTTTCAATTTTCCGCATTTCTTACTCAGACTGGCAAATCTTCATAGAACAGAGGGGCTTTTCCTCAAAATGTTCTGGGTATGTCATAAACACTATAAACCACCAAAAGTAATGGTAAAGAGACCTTTTTAACTTTAAAATCCCCAATCTTTCATGGACAGGTTAGAAAACTAACCTCTACTTCATGACTGAAAGCCAAAGAATATAGTACAACTTAAATGGTAGGCAGAGATAGCACATACTCAAGAATGTCACTTCAATCCATGGCAACTTTGCCTCTTTTTCTATCACATTCAAAACTCTTGTCAGACATTCTACCACATAAAACAAAAGGTATCTGTAAAGTTGCTTAGAAAAGAAGTTTCTATTCTAATCCAGTAAGAATCAGAAATAAGTCCTCAGCCTCACAGGAAGGGCGTACAGGTCACACAGCAAGCACAAGATCTTGAGGGAGTTTGATTTAGCAACTGACAGGAAAGATATTTGGAATGGATGTAAGGAATTGGATCAAGACAACTAAGAGGAGACCAGCTATAGAAGCACCTTGCATGGTAGTAGTATAATGTAGGGGAGGGTGCACTTCATTTTGGGGCATCAGTGATGCCATATATTACAAAAACACTGCATCCAGACTTCACTGGTGCACTGCAGCTTCCAGAGCATGTTACCAGTGCAACAATCGGACATATCATGCCCTACCTTTTGAAGATAATGACACAAAAAAATTTTGGCTCCTAAATGGAAGTTATAGTTTTAAAACTGAGTACTGTGAATTATTCTGTTATATTTTACCTTCAGTTCTTCTTGCAGCTTTATTAGTTCCTCATTTTCATTTATGGTTTTCTCCTCATTTTTGCTCATCTTTTGCTGCCAGTCACTATTGCTCTGGCTATTCAGCTCTCTGTATTTCTCCTTATAGGCTTCCAGTTCTAGTCAGAACACAAAATGAGTTTACATTGAAATGACATAGTTTTGAACACATATTTGACCATGTTCACATCCTTCTACTAAAGTTACTTGGGTTTATCAGCTGTGATCACAAACAGACAACAGAAGCCTTTTAAAAAATTGCTATGTGTTACATGAAAGTAATGCCTAAATAACAACTAACAAGTAAAACCAGAAATCTAAAGCAGCTATCACAACACACATTCAAAATAATTTTGCCTCCCTGCTCCCTTTCCATGAAGAGATTACCCAAAACTAATCTGTTGATCTCTTCTAATTTGGCTTCAAGCACTTGATCTTGTTCAATCTGAGTCTCTTCTTGTTCTTTTAATGTCATCCGCATATCTTCAATTATTTTTTCCTTTGCACACAGATCTGAAAATTTGAAAATTAATTTACAGATAAGCCTCCTCCTGGATCCCACCATTGTCTCCCAAAGTGCCTTAATTGCAAGTTGTTTCCCCATTTCCCAAGATCAAAAGCTCAATTAAAAAGACATAAAGCATCTCTACTGAACTAGGCAAATCTAAAATTCTTAAGTGATTCTATTCTCATCAACTTGATTTAGATGTGTTTCAGTGTTAAATGTCAGACTATGGCTACTAGAAACTAACCATTGTTCAACTACTAAATGTTAATCAAATCTGCAGAAACTAATATTGTGCTAGTTTTCATGCTTTTGTTAAAATAGACAACTAAAATGGCAAATAAACCCCAACACTTCATAAGTTAACACTGATACTTTCTCCAAGGCTTATGTTTCTTATTCTGAGGTTGTTTCTTTGCTTACAAATATATAACTATTCAATAAAAAATGTTTCCTGACTGTAAGATTTTAATGTCTGTGTTGGAGTCTCTCAGTATTCTAAAATATAAATATACAAGACTCTCCAAATTTGTTAACATGACCACTCATTATGTTGAGACTCCACACACACAAAAAAAATGGAACAGTAACAGCTTTTTCTGACCTTTATGTGTTTTCTCATATTGTTTGGAGATTTCTTCCAGCTTTGACTCCTCCTAAATACCATATTGAAAGCAAATTAAAGAACACATTTTGAAAGAAACAAATACATATGCTAGAAATTAGTGGGTTTTCATTCTGAATTTAATAAATAAAAAGCTATTTAAGTGTATATATAATAAAAGTATTTAAGACAAACAGTCCAAATAAATAAGTTCTTCATATAATATAAAGCAGCATTCAAGCTGTTTAAAAATAAAGACATTATGAGTAACATATCTAAGTGTCACTAATCAGAAACTCTGCAGGTATTAAGTATGTATTTACTAGGCAGATTGTCAGACTGTTTTAAATAATGTCCTGTGTAAGAATTTCTTTAAACATTTTTCATTCACCCGTTAAAACTAATTTCAGCTGGCTGCTCTTTTACCCCAACTTATATAAGCTTTCTCCATCTGCTTAGGAAAGTCATTATTAGATTGGTTTAAAAAACTAACAACAAGTAAAATTTTAGAAAACACAATACCTTTTTAAGTTTCAGGATTGCACGCTGTTTCAACTCTAATTCTTCACTAAACTGGCTTTTAATTTTCTCCAGTTCATTAACTTTTTTCCTCAGGGTTTTCTCCTCAGATTGCATTGTACACACCTGCAAGAAGACAGCAAGCAAAACTAACATTTAGTTATAAGCCTTTACAATCTCTGTCAGTTGTCTAACTAACCAATTACTTTAATTAAGAGTCAAATTTTTGCAAGCATCTTAGCTGAATTCCAGAGGCTGGAATTCTTCCGAGGGAAGGACTTTCACCATAGAATATTACATTTGAGAGAGGGGGGAAAAAAACTCCCTCAAATCCAGCCAAACCAATCTAAAAAAAATTCCACTCCTTAGAAAAACACCACAAAACCCAGACAAAGAAAATAATCCACTCCCAAAACACAAGAAACTCCAAACAAACCAGAAACCAGGAAATTGCCTAATTAAGCTACAATCTGGTTGTCTATTTTTAAAAAAAAAGATTTCTGACATGGGACCTTATCCACTTCTTGCTATTTCTCTAGCAGAGGATTATACACTGAATGCTGAGTAGGAAAGGCTGCTGGTGAAGATATTAATACTTTTTAAACTTCCAAGCTCAAACTCTTGCAAGTCTTCTGGATTTTAAGTTTTTGCAGTATCCCATGAGGTTCTAAAAAAACTTACTGCTTGCTAACAGCAAGCTAACATTTTATCAATGTTAATTGTCAGTATTGAGTTATTCCATTTTATTCATTTCTTCTCCCCACTCTTACTAGATAACATAGCTCAGATTTTTCACAAGTCTGAAGTCTGAGATTTTGAAGTCAACACAAATAACAACGTAAGAATACTGTTGTTATAAATATTATAAAATTCTTCTCCATAATCAGATTAGCCATAGTTTTACCAACTCTTTTTTAGTGGGTATTGATATAATATCTATAACCCTTCAATATGTGCACTAATCTGTGTTCTAACATCTGGTCTTCTTTTTAAAACTTCAATGGCTATGTATCTTAGGATTCAATGTTACTCTAAATGTATCACTCAAAATACCCCTGTATTTTGCACTTTTAACATTTGTAGCTTGAGATTTGTGAAAAAAGGTTTTAATAACAGAACCCCAAACCCAAACTTGCAGAAGAAACATTTTCCCTATGGTTACCAACCTCTTTTCGTACTTGCTGAATTTGTTTCTTGGCATCAGAAAATTTCTCTTTCAAATCTGCATATTCTTCCTCTTTCCTCTGCAAATCTTTTTCCAAACTTAGTGTAAGGGCAGAGCTCTCAGAAAGATCTTTACGTAGCCTTGGGTTAGAAATAAATAACATTAGGCTTACACATCTGAAAAAAGAGCTTTTACACATTAACTCAGACTCTTTGCTGGTTTTATTCGGGAACAAAATCTCAGCTTTAGCAGAAAAGCTTAAGAATTGTATTTCTGGATTTCAATTTCTTATATGATCCTAAAGTAACAAACTGCTTCAGATTCATTTCTGGACACTGACATTTTTAAAATATTATCTTTTTAAGCACAGTAGTGCAACCTTTTTTATCATTAGGTGACCTTGAAAAAAAGGAACAAGGCTAATATGAAACAAGTTTGAGCTTGATACTGCCATTCCAGTCCTTGTAAGGATCAAAATAAATAAAAATTCAAATAGACAAAACCAATAACATTGCAACAAGTACTGTCATTTCTTTCAGAAATGCAACAAAACTATTAGAAATCCACAAATAATTAATTTCCTTGTATGATCCTATTTCCCCATTCAATAGTTAAATGATTCATATATAAAAGAATATACAAATATGTCGGGAAAACACAGCCAGCAGAATATGTAAATATAAAATTCAAATAGTGTATTGAAACTTCCCAAAGAAGCAGATGGTTAATCAAGTTTATAAACAGGCAAATATGTTACCTTAAAGCAAACTGATGTTGACATAAGGCAGTTTTAACTTAAGTCAATTCTCAAAGAGCTATGAGTAATCTTATTATTTACTTACAATTCTATAGATTGTATTTGCTCATCCTCATTTTTCTCCTTTTCCTGGAGAGCACGTTTCATGTTCTCCAAGCTGTTTGTCAACTGCACAACTTCATCCTTCAGAGTTGCTTCTTGATCATTCAGTTCTTTCAGTTTTTTTTCTGAACCAGTACATTTCTCTTGGAGAGCTAATGTATTGCTCTGTAGATTTAAAATAGTAGATTCTTTTTCTTTAAGTACTTCTTCTAACTTTTTTATGTTGTCATCCTTAGTCCTAAAAGCTTCCAACAGGCATTCAAGATCTCTTATTTTTTCCTCATACCCAGTAACTTTCTCCTGAAACTGTGCAATTACTCTCTGATCTTCTGCAGCCTGTTTTTCAAAATCCTGAGTTTCCTTCAGGATTTTCTCTTGTAACTGATTCATAGTATCTTTTTCCTTCATAGACTGATGATCTTGATTTGCAATCTCACTTAATTTAATTTTTAGTTGATTATTGTAATTCTCACTATCATGAAGCCTCTTCTTCAAGTCTTTAAGTTGTTCAAGTAGTTCTTGAATCTGATGACTTTTTTGTGAAGAAGCCTTAATCATAATTTTGCATTCTTCCCAAATTATTTCAATACTGCGGTGAAAGGAGCTCTTCTGTTCCAGATCTGCTGTAGAAGCAGTTTGGGACTGCTGAGATAGAGGACTCATTTGAGCTGTCCCTGGTTCATCTTTTTGAGGGTCTAAGGAATCCTGTAGATGAACTAAATCAGTATCCATAGCATAAGACTCTGAGTGACATTTATACAACTCATCTACTTGGGACTGCATTGTTTTAATTTGGGACACTTTATCAACTATATGTTCTTCAGCAGCTGTTACTTGATTGTTTAGCTGAATAATCTTTTCTTCCTGTTCCCTATTTATAGTTTTCTGTTCGTCCAATTTGGAAACAACCTCCTGATAGTCAGCTTGACATCGTTTAAGTTCTTCACTTAAGCCAGAAGCCCTTTCTTCAGAAGCAGAGAGCTTGAGATGCAAGTTGGTTATCTGCCAACATAACTCTTCCTTTTTACTTTTTTCTCTTTGGCATTGCTCTTCAAGTGCAGCTATCTGACCTTCCAAGGTTTCAGTTCTTTCCTTCAGTGCTAGTAATTCTGCATAGGTCTCAGAATTGCTAGTTCTTGTTAGATCTAGAGAGTTGTTTTCCCAACTCCCTTTCCTGTCTCCTAAAAACCAAACATGAACAATTAAAAAAATGTCCATAGAGCTCAGGTTGTTTAAAATCAATAGCGCAAGTCTCTAGCAACACCAAATGACAATTACTCTACAGAAAATAATCACCATCTGAAAGTCACACTCTCACAACATTTTGCAGTCTTGAAGTAGTTAAAGCCCTCCGAGCTCTTTTTACTTCTTGGTCTTCAAGGCATAATGTGCAGAAGACTTCAAGCTTCTTATTCCAGCCTTTAGTCTACTCCACTAGCATAAAAATCTATCTAGTTTTGCCAGTATTTACAATTCACATACACATTCACAGTTACATCTAGTTTCTGCCTTCACAGATTGAACAATCCCTTTAAATAGAGCCAGCAATTACCCATCCTAGATTTAGAGGATCAGTTTGTGCAGTGCTTTTCTGAGAACTTTTATTCACACTCAGTATCCTGTTACTTTAAAAATGAAGCTAAAAATCTAGCACAAGTTTTGGGGTTTTTTTGGTAAGTCTTTAGAACTTTCCCCTTTTCTTTGTTCAATAGGTTTTTAAACTAGACAATAACATGTAATATGTTGCATGTAAAGTTCTCCAAAAAAATTCAAACATGTTAACTCAACCCTGAATTTCCATGTTTTATTAGCTTAAGACTAGGGTTTTTTCCCCAAAATAATGAGCAATTCTAACTAAAAATCACATGTATTTCATCACCTTCTAAAGTGACTCTAGCTGTATTTCACACCAGTGTTTTAGAGTCCAATTGTGTCCTTTTAGTGACATGCACGCTATATTTGAATATTAAATCAAGCCTGACTATCTCTAAGGATTAGGTCATCATAACTACGTACCCCAGGGAGATAGTATGGATTCTTGTGACTACTGCAACTACAGTAAGGTGGAGTTCAGCAGTCATCTCACTTTGAGACCATTAAGCATATAGGTCCATGTGTACTTCATGGAAACACCCTCTGAACAGATCCAACAGGTGTTATAGTCACTAACTTTGAGTCTTTAACAAAATTAGCAGTAGTGTTTTGGTTTTCAGTCATCCAAGTGCCCAGGACACTTCTTTCCTCTTGCTTTTCTGTAGCTTTTGTTTTAACAAGACACATCAAGTGCTCCTGCTCGATCAGCCACAACAGAAGCTTTACTGTAGCACATAAAGGCATACTTTTAAATCCTAGAAGATTACAAATTTTGGATTTAGGAAATGGTTTTCTGTGGGGATTGATTTACAGTTTTCTCTGAAAGCCCAGTTATGTAGTCACAAGAAAGCATATCAGACAAAATAGTAGGAGTACATACTCCTCACACTGGACTGGAATTCTGCATACTTCGCTAAAAGGGAAAGGTGCTGAGAGGTCTTAAGACATGCTTTGTGAAAATCACTAGTCTTTGGCTTCACTTGTACAAGTTTTACATTGGAAATGCCCTATTGGATCATGTGCCCTCAGTTCACTTAGCCCAATATTTTTACCTCCTTTTCCTATTATTGGTAGGCCCAGGCACTTCTGATGGAACTTTCCTGACATTGAAGAATTGAGACAATGCAACCCAGCTTGACCCTTTCACTATCTCTACATGAACCTGTTGGCTACTGGCCTATCTAACCACGCCTGCAATTGGAGAATCATCTGCATCTACTCACTTCTAAGGCAGTCAATATTAGAAGTTAAATACCCAGTGCAAGAAGGGCTTTGTTCATAGAATCACAGACTATCTTTAGTTGAAAGGAGCCACAAGGATCATTGAGAGCTGCTCTCCAGCCTCTCATTCCCTAGGACTATGTAAATCCAGGGTTGCCCTGTTGTCCCAGCTGCAGAATCCAGCACTTGTCTTTGTTAAACTTGACACAGTTGGTGATTGCCCAACCCTTTAATTTATCTATCCCTCTGCAAGGCCTCTCTGTCTTCAAGGAAGTCGACAGCTACCAGTGGTAAACTTACTTTGTGTAGCTTTGGGTCCTACATCCAAGTCATTAATGAAGATACTGAAGAGAACTAGACCTATGATGGAACTCTGCAGAACCCCACTAGGAACACATCACCAGCCTGTCATTAACCCCAGTTACTGCAACTCTTTGCACCATAAACTTACAACTGATCTACTACAATGAATGTTCCCATATTCTTTCACCACACATTGTAATGAACGATAGTGCAGTATTTAGTTTATTTACTGTCTGTAGCCTCAGTTTTCTGTGACCACGTGAATTTGACAATTCTCCTTTTACAGAGAAGGCCTTTCCCTCTCCTTTCATGTATGTTTTATGAGAAACTCAAGCTGAGCTGGGTAGGGGCAGACACCTCTTACAAATACCATTTTGTACAAGTCCCCTGTAGCTCAGTCTCACTTATTAATAGATTTTATTGACCTGATAGGCTCACAGATAAAGCAAGGGAAGCAAAATGATTGAAAGTGCAAGCATAAGAGCTGTACAAAGTAAGTAATTTGTGGATTTAAAATAATTTTACTTCTATTTGAGTTGGAAAGGTTTTCTCCCTTTGCCAGCACTGTCACCTTGACCAGAGCTGGTCTGTTCACAGTCATGCATGCAGAATGAAACATCAAGTTTCACAGCACATACTTTATGACTGAACAATCAGTAAGTCACTGACACTTTTGGTTCTTGCTTAGATAATTTTCAAAAAATTGAGCAGGAGATGCCACTTTCCCAGAAGTCCAGCAACAGCAAGTTTAGTACAAAAACAGCTGTTAAGAAATTGCCTAAGAACTACAGCTGGGTCTGCAAGTACATACATAGAGGAGAAAAATCATTGGAAAGGAAAGAGTCTAACTTTTATTTAAAACACTTAGGATTAAATAATATAGGACCTTCTACAAAAGATTATATTTGCAGAACAGTTATTTCTGTTTACAGTTTAACATAGCGGAACTCTTCTTCATAACGTGGTGTTTACGCCTCACAGCTTTTTTCTTCTGTTCTGGAATAGTAATCAAGTTTTTTTTGAAGACCCCCTGTTGAGTGATGGTAGAAATTTTACCTTTCTTTGTAGGTGGTTCTTCTGCAGTAGGCTTATTTTCAAAGCAACGTTTTCTTCCCACTTCCAATACAGTTTCCTTAAATTGGCTGCTTTCAATCACTTCATTAGAGTTTTTTTCAGCTAGTTCTGTCTCAAGGGTAGACAGAGTGTCGTCCTATGTTAAAATAGCATCAATTACTTTTAAATGCTTAATTTGTACAACTTCAAAGGCTTAGTAGTCTTGTACACACAAATATATTTACAAAACTATCAGGGTAAGGTGTTTAGGGGTTGTCAGAGAAAAAAGTCAGTTACAGACCAGTTACTTTAACCAAAAGCTGGTGAAACTTCAGACACTAATAAGCACAGCGCTTTGCATTGTACAGGAATCGGAGCAAAAGACTAGGAAACTGCAAAATGCAAGACTTGCATATAAGAGGAGTTAGTTCACCATCTGAAAATAATTTCCAATGTCAAGAGTTTTTCATCAATTCCCGATTTGTTCAAAGGGCAAACAGTCAGTTCTACAAGTTAATCACTTTCTTATCACGGTTGGTAGATTTGGGAGCTTCATCCTTCAGCAAAGCCACAAATCACTTTTGTCATGACAGATCTGATGCAATTTGAAAGCCTGGTCAGGTCTGCCATACATACTTTAGATATCTATTTGACTACATTTTTTACTTGCAAGATGGCAATAGATTGAGATTTGGGGTCATGTTTAAAATTTCATGCCTCACAGTCTCATAGAAACACTGGACAGTTAAAGCCTTGTCCTTGGAATAGTAATAGTAAGAAGTACCACAGTTCTCATCACTCTTGGATCATTTATACTATTGAAAAGTTAAGGTGTTGAGGGGCAGAGAGAGAGAGAGAATACAAGACTAAGTATGATCAAAGCTTTAAGTTTACAGTGGAAGAGAGAAATGGATCAGAGTACTGACTAAGTTTAATTTAAAACGTTACCAGAGCTATTTCAGGTTACTGGACACCAGGCTCAAATAAAAAAAAAGACAAACAATCCCCAAAACCCCATAACTGCATGTTTAGATTTTTTTCTTTAAGCCTGTATACACTTAGCCAAGGTAGTCTTCTGGCATTCAGCAGCTAGCAAGAGACTACACAGCTGCAAGTTTTATTAATCATATCAAAAGCAGAAATACCCACATCTTTTCTTATTTCAAACTCTGCTCAGTATATTCATATCATTGCTCTTCCTCTGAAAGTGTGCATGTATGGTGTGGGTGGAATACACTGACTTTTTTATTTTTGCCAATTTGTACAACACTGATCTTTTCACATTAATATTTGCTATCTTCAATTAAAATTGGCTTTTTGCTACAACAAAACCTCCTTTTCTTCCTCTTTCATTCAAGCAAAAACAGTGATGCAATTTCTCTATTCACACTGTTTAAGTTCTCACACTTTGAGTGAGGGTTATTTAATGGCTGTTTAGAGTCTTATCTAGAGTCAATAATACGTTCAGATTGCTGCTTCTGAAAGTCACAATTTTCACCCCCCCTGCCCCCACATTTTGCTGTGGCTTTCGTTTCAATGCCAATTGACCTTCTACTATTTCAAGCAACTAGCAATTATTTACAGAAATGTCAATTTCCCAAAGTAGCTAAATCCATTATAAGCACATACTAAAATTCTTTTGTGTAAAGACAATTGAGTTGTCTAAGACTTACAGTGTCTTTTAAGGTTTCTTCTGAACTGGTCATTAAACCTTGTAGTCTCATAATAACTTCATCTTTTTGCTTCACTATGTCTATTAATTCTTGAATTCTTTTATTCTGTATATTCATGTTCTTGGAAAAGAAAAAAAAGTAGTTCAGGCAGTGTTAAATTGTTAAATTATACCATGCATTTAGAAGCAACGTCAGTTAAACTATGCTTGATATTTAAAAAAAAAAAAAATAGAAGAACACCATAATAGCATCTTAAGTTACTGGAATGTAGTATTAAAGCAAATAATTTTGCATAAATTTTTTTTGAGAAAGTTACCTCAGTTGCTTCTTTAAGTTGCTCAGCAGACTCATCCAATTTAATCCTCTGTGTTCCACAATCTGTAACAGGAGAAAAGTCTGCATCAAGTAATCAGCCCTTACATAGCAATCCACTTTCTTGAATCTTCGGGTACCTCAGTAGTTTTTGAACAGATTTATTTTCAAGTTGAATTCTACTTATAGGACACATTTCAGGAAGTAGGGAATCAGTAATTCTGATGTTTTACCCCACAATTCCCAAGTCTGCAATTGATAGTTTGAAGTCTTGTCTTAAAAATGAAACAGCCAAGGCCTGTAGAATTGTTTAACCTGAACATGCAAAAACTAATTCATTACCAGTGCTATACATATGATTTGGTTCCAGATTTTTATTTCTATTTTACAGTAGTCAGTCTTTTTTATTGTGTGTGTGTCTTTCACATCACACTTAGACCCAGCTTACCTTTGGTTTTCTCTGCCAGCTGTTCTTTGGTCTCAATTAGTTCAGCAGTAATTTTTTCCAGCTGTTTTTCAAGACAACTTATAGTTTGCTGTGGGTCCTCTAGGGATACAATGTATTGGTGTGCTGCTTCTGCCTGATGTTTGATATCAGTGATATCATTCTGCAGAGAACCAATAATGCCCTCAAAATCAATGCAGGTACCTGGTCCTGTGCTACATTCTTCATCCTGAAAGATAATTTATATCCATTTAGAAACAGCAAATAATTACACAAAAGCCATTATTTCTACAGCAAATTTGGAAGACCATTATGAATTCAAACATATAGTACAGTTAATTCTGACTCCAGATCCATCTTGAGGGTTTATGTGCATTTTGATTGCCAGTTTCTGCCTACATTCACACACAACTCTCCGGTATCAAGTAATAGCTACTTAATTTTTATAATATTTAATGACTCAACATTACAATCCCCCTTATATGTCCACAAAAACATCACTAAAAATCCAAATTTACTATAAAAACTAGCATTTTTTAAAAGCCATGAGAACATTGAATGAACAGAGCCAGCAAATGGTTTTAGAAGGAATACACCTGAAATTTTCATGTATCAGTAAGTTTGTGAGGTAAAACAATTTTGTGGTAACTTTTCACATTAAGTTGAACTCAAAATACAGACTTTATATCTTCCTGTGTTTTTTAAAAACAAAGGATTTCAAATTAATAAGAGACAGCCCCCAGGTAAGAACCAAGTTATGGCTTAAGTGTATGGATAGTTCTCATCGTAGCTACAACTGCCCTGAGAGGAAAGTCTGTGACCACTCCAGTATAGTCCACATACAGGGCCTAAGATACCAGCTTCAAAGTTTGTAAAAAGACACTTAAAGCAATGGATTTTATATCATAACTGCAGTTTTCCCTCAATTTCTTTGTATGTAGTAATTTTCACTTAAGTGTTGGAGAAATGCGGAAAACCCCAAAGATTCCTGAATCCCAAGGTTCAGCAACTCTGCTTATTAAATGGGATAAACATATCTTGCTGAGAAAACTCTTACATGGCATGCAATTCCTTGATACCACCCCTCTAATTCTTAAGAAATACTGTGACCATAACAGGTAGTGATTAAAAGGGACATTTGTACCTACAGAAAATACCAGAGGTCCAGCTTGCACACTGCCAGGATGATCTTGTAATTCTTTTTTTTCATCTGCTTTTTTAGGATAACCATTTACAAGTTCCTTGAAGATTTCCAGGCGTTTTTCAGCATTTTCTTCAAGCCGTACTCGTTCATGAGCAAGGCACTCTCTAGAGCAGCAAAAATAAGTCAGCTAAAAGCCAGCAAGTAAGAGATGCTAAAAAGTTATAAATGCAGCTGCCTATAAACAAAGATGCTTTCTTCTTTATTTTGGCATAGCAAAACAATACACAAAACAATGCTGCTACACCAAAACAAAAGGTATATTTCTCTCACACACAAATCTCTAAAGAACAAGAGGAAGACAAATACACAGATTATGGATAGCACTTAAAAATACTTTTTCTAAGCTTCTTGAGCCAGAATATCTGTTCGCAGTATCACTAAGACCACACACAGTAACCAGATAATTTGCAAATGTCACTCCATCTTCAGACAACCTATCAAAGCAACTCTTCTCTTAGAAAGAGCTCCACAAGAAGAAACGCTGCTTACAAGTTATACACACACACCCCTTTTACCCATCCCACAGAAACATTTCTACACAACATTTTTCCTAAGCTGACAGTCCAAACAGAAACTGATACATTAACAGATACAGTAGAAGATCAGGTCTAGTAGAAGAGTGTGGTCTCTCACAGCCAAGAGAGATTAAAGAAATAAGTGAATTTACTCTTATTTTCTTAACCAGTAACTTTAAAATCACTTAGAGCCAGCTTACTTGAAATCTATTTCCCGCTCAGCAGAATACTGGGTAAATTCTTGTACCACTTCTTCACGAATTTTTAGTTCCAACAGTAATTTATTCTTCTTTTCAGTAATAAGTTTGTTCTTCAGTTCTTCTACGAGACACAGCAGTTTCTAGAATTACAATTAGTATTGAGTTCTTAATAAAGAGTTTCCTGGAAGTGAGATTTTTCCCATTCCTCAAACACTACAACACTTTACTCTCCAGCTAGTAAAAGTTTTTCCAGTTCTTTTATTAGCTTATACATAAAAAGGAGGATTCACAAGTGGATTAACTATCTGTTTGGTACTAACAGCAATTTTAAGTTTGTACAGAGGGGGCATTTACAAAGAACAGTAAGTTTTAAACAAAAATTCTTGAAGTTATCTTTAAAAACAGGCTTAAGATCCACAGAATTTGGCCTTTTTTCCCCAGATGTTTATTTTTGGGGCAGTATTAGTGAAACCTGCACAAAACTGTCTCTAGTCTGCTGTTCCCTCCTTCTTGTTGTCCCTAGAATTGACTGTTCCTTCAAGAACAGTTTCCAGAGTTTTCTTATGCATAAAATACCAAAGGAACAATCTTTTGTATTTCTGAAAACCAGATGATACTTTCTGTGCATTGACCATAGAATACCAAAAGAAGAGAAAGCCAAAGCTGTAATTCTTACTGCTTAGTCTATACTTTGACACATTTCATAGTTTTCACACAATAAGCACTAAGTCATAAGTAATCCCACTTGTAGTTCTAAACACTAGATTTAGTGATAAGGGTGATCAGAAAAAAAAAAAGAAGGGTGAGAGATGGGGGAAAACAGAAGAATACCTTGCTTCGAGGCTGCACACTACTCTAATTCTTAAAGTAGCCCTGGCACATACCATATATTCTTCTTTTCCAATAACAACTTTATTTTCTTCATTTTTCCGCACTGCGTCCTCTCCTGACATACTGTGCTGCTCCTCCATCTCATCATCATCATCTTCCAGTACATCTTCCAAGGTTCTGTCCCATAGGATAGTAGCTCTTTTCCTTGGAATTGGCATTTTAGTGACATTAAGCAGTGATGATTCTCCTGCCAATTTCTGGTCAAATGACTGATCTTGAGGAAGAAGAGATGTGTCCATAACTAAAACCTACCCAGAAAATAAAGAACAAAGTTATTAGTACTTTTTAAACCTCCACTGGCACTTTGAAGACATACCTCTTGCACTCTCCTATAGGTCTCCTGAGCATATGCAGTCTATCCTCTATTCAGTCAGTACTAACACCAGTTTCCAGAAGGAGTAAAAAGTTGTCATCTTATAGTCTAACCCTTCCTTTGATCCCAGGACACTAAATTTCACTAGCTGGATAACTTACAAGAGGGTTGCCATCTCTTGCACCAAGAGATTTCTCTATTTTCCTTTTTCCAAACTCTGAGTTTCTAGTTGCATTACGTGAATACCATCCTACAAATTCTATTTCTTGTACCCTTACAATCTGCTCCTTCTGGTGCTGCACTTAACCTGCCCAAATTCAAAGGTATGGATCTAACCTGTCAACAAAACTTTTCCAAGCTTCCATTTAGACTGCAGCACTGATCCCCAATACTTTTACCTTCCAAATCTGCCAAAGTTTTATCACTGCACTTACTTCTACTCACTCTACTTCCACCCTCCAATTGAACCCTCTGTGAACATAAAGATGACCTTTCAAACTCTCCGGTGCTCAGTCTGTTTTATCACTATTTCAGGGGAGCAATATTCCAAATTGAGACAGCAGTAGGATACTGGACAGCTAGAAGTGCTCCTACATGACAGCATATTATGACTACAAAAGAAATTCACCTACATCTCAGGGAATTTATTCCAAATATAGTAACGTGTTTTCTAAAGCAAATCAAAGTTACTGAGCAACAAGATAAATGACAACACACTTACTTTTTGTGCAATGGCTGAGAACTTTAGCACATTGAGTGTTTCATCATATGCTGAAGCACATTGGCTTATGTTTACTATCATGTATACCTTCCCCTTTCCACTTAAGAATCCTTGAAGGAAATGAGTTAACTTACTTTCCCGAAAGGGAATGTGCTGCTGCAACCTTTAAAGACAAAAGAACAGATGATCAGAAGTTTAATAAATTCCAATCAGTGCAAGAGCCATTCAGGCTGAAGACTTGAAATATGTGAAAAAGCATCAGTCTTTAAATCAATTAAAATTGTTTTGAACTAGGTACAGCTGTTTGTGAAGACATTGTGCAGCTGTGGTGACTTCTGCTTTACATTTTTTCTCTGGTACACTACAGCAATACAATCAATGGAAAGTCTCACACTAAGTGTTCAACATTTAGCCTACAGTAGGTCACATAGCCTCATGCTATGTCAAACCACACCCCACACCTTTCTTTTCTCTTACACATTCAATAAAAGTACTTATATAGTTCTAGACATGCAGCATCCAACATTATCAGAGATCTCTCTCACCCTATATCATACCTCAAAACAGACAATAGCAAGTGTCTAGGTAAGAATACAAGGATACACCAAACACAAGGAGATACTTCTCAGAACTTTATCTCTAATCCCCTAGGAGTTTGGCAGCTGTATCCTTGAATTGAACAGCTGGTGATGTAGTTTTTAAGGCCTATAGAAAATGTTATAGGAATTCCTAAAACATTACTAAATACACACTTGTCATGAAATGGGTTGCCTTCATTTTGGACACATGACAGCTATTCAGTAACAGGAACAGTGCTACAGAACTCAGCAAGATAGTGACACTGCTGCCAGAATACACATATGGCTCAGAAGTAGCTTTGCCACACAACCGATAAACAAGAACTGTTTCCAACAAAGTTACTGCTTCCCATTCCACTGGCAAGGGACATGTATTAATTCAGAACATTTCTTCTATATCTTTAAAATTCCACATTATTAGGATCAGAAAGTTATGTTTTATGTACATTAATGGCCCTCTACACAGCTGCTAGTTTCAATGCATCCTTCCTACGTGGAAAGGTCAGGAAGGTAAAAATCAAATAAATTCACAAAACACAGAGCTCATCAGGAACACACTAGCAAAGCTTTTCCATCTTAAGGTGTGATAGGCTTCAAATATGCTGTCAAGAGCTGTTATGGAGTAAGTGAATTTGGCAAAGCACATCCAGGCATATCAAAAACAGCAGAGTTCATTTAACTTCTCAGGCAGAAATAGATCTTCAAATGAAAACGTGTGGAGGAAACAGTTCCTGGACAGTTACTACACTGGTTTTTATACAAATAACTTTTTGTATTATTTCACTCTTATTTAGATCTTCAGGCTGGGGCATAAATAATGGGAAGGCTTTCTTTTGTCAGCATATTGTTAGCTAGAGCAGGAGAGCATTGAAATTATGTCACAGTTTAGAAATAGCAGATAAATTCTGTGAAAGAGTGCACAGTCATGACAGCATTGCAATATCCTGCTCATGAGAAATGTCATCAATGGAAGTATGCAGAAGACGGATAGTTACTCACCAAAGTAGTAACGAAAGGCTGAAAATTTGACTCTGACATTAGTGAAAACAGTGTTTTAAACTTGTTCCAAAGTTTGTTTGATAAGCCAAGCTCAGACAAAGAAAGTTAAATTGCTAAAATCTGTGATAGCATGTTTAATGGATATTATAAATTGAATGATTTAATTAAAAAGCAAAACACAAAGTAAGTTTAAAGATCATTTTGATACATCAACAAGACTACAGTTTAGATTTACTAGGTTTATACATCTTTTCTGCCAAAAATTTAAGTGTCACTATTGTATATTTTTCACAATAGCTTTTAAATGTTGTAGGCAATACCTAAAGAACATAACCAGTTTGCAATTCATAAAAGGACTTACTTTGACTGTTGACAGTTCTTGAGTGCATTAATACACTTGCCTAGAGTCAGGAGAGAGGTATTTATATTTCCACTCTCTTTCAATCTGTCACCTTCATTGCGGGTCTTGGTATATCTTTCTGAACCAGCGAGATCACAAAATGACAATCTGAAAGCCAACCAGGAAAACTCACTTTATTTACAAGATGAACAAATTATTCACTTTTCAAAATAATCCCTTTTTTCATCCTTCTCAAAGATGCTTCCCAACCAAATTTCCCCCTATTTCCCCTGAAACATTTTTCCTACATGCTTACTACTCCACCACCCCAGCCTCCTCATCCTGTTCTTTCTAAGGACTTGCATGAGTTCAGGAGTTAGCAGGCTGGCAGAACCCTGTGCTGATCAGAGTGGACAAGGTGGAGAACAGCACTGCAACCTGTCAGCCTGAGAGAGAGGGCCAAGGACTGTATGAGAGTAGTGAGGCCACCATACATGTAGGAAGCTCCCCCAGTAAGCACTGGGTGCATAGTGCAGTACCAGGATATCAACATGGAAGATAACTGACAACTTCCTCACAAGAGAGACTGTTCTGAACTTACTCATTGACTCGGGTCACTCGTGGTACTCCTAAATCTTCAATTTTTAGTAGTTTAACTGTGAATATGCTGTGACTAAAAAAGAGAAATTGAAATCAGAAGAGAAATGATGAAGAAGACCAATCCTTTCAAAATATTTTTAGCCTCCACATTTGTTCAAAATGTTGAACCTGTCAATATAGCTAAGCATATACTATCAGATACAAACTTTTAAAGAGATGTTTATGTAGCATTTATATTGCTTTTTCCACACACATTTAGATGGAATAAAGTGCTTCTGTATAGAGTATTTGAAAAAATGCTGTTAGCTTTAGTACCTGTTCATCTTATTGAAGGATTGAATCCTTTTGGCTTAAAGTATTGTGTCACATACTACTAAAGGACACCAAAACTGAAACCTAGAAATCTAGATCATGTTAAAGCCTCTTCCCTTCCTGAAAGCCATAAGCAGTATCTTAGTTTCTCCTTCTTTTCATACATCATCCTATGCCCAATGCTATTCCAAATGTTTCTTACCTTCTGCTGGAGCAATTATTCAGTTTTGTGCTTGCAATACTCTGGTGTTTCAACCCCACTTTTAGAAGCCTAAAAGCTTCTTTAGAGTCAGAAATCTGAACCCACTGCAGACCTTTAAGAAAAAAAAAATAAGATAGTTTTGAAAATAACATTACCAAAGTGAGTATTAAGGGGATAATGTATGCACAGCAACAATATTCCATTTACTTGAGGCTTTTACCACAACCGCTGTTACATGATGACAAATAAGATCAAAATGCCTCTTCTCACAGGAAAGGACAAGTATATTACATTATTTCATTGTATTAGCACTCTAAATTAAATTAAAATTCAAATTAAGTGAGCAACCTTAGCCTGAGCACTGAAAAGCCCTATACTCATGTTCAGCAAGACAGAATTCTACCTGGACAGCTTCTCTATTTCACACTACAGTCAGGGAGGAGGGAGAAGGGAGGAAGGGGAAGTCCTTTGTACATCTTTCAGGGCCATTGACTTAACAGAAAAAGATCAGAAGAACTTTGTCTGCAATGTGATGACCACATGCCTAGGTATGTACTAGGTATTATCTATAATTCTACCAAAGAACATTGTAGCCTCTACTAAATTAGAGATCACCAAAACTGTATTAAAGAATACCAGTTGTGATCAAGAAAAAACAAGAAAATCATCAAAATTTTTTTCTTCAGTAACATCATGAACAGCCCTACTTTTCAAAGCTTTATAAAAAAAAGATCATGAAAAGCAGCAGGCTGAACCCCTACAAAAAAAGCCTTTAATCTAGAATTGGTGCCTTGATTGTTCAAAGAATTGCAGCAAATGAAATGAGTTTAAAACCCTATTTTTCCTCATGACCTGAAACAGGCATTGAACTGTTATTTCGAGTTCTGTTAACTCCTCACACTCCCACAACCCAAAAGAAAATTACAGGTTTGATTAGAGTGCTGTAAAATGCAATTTGAAGTCAGACTGAACTTTCTTAAATATTCTCTGAAGTCTGCTTCTCTACTGAAAATACTGAAAACAAACAAACAAAAATCCCCAAATCTGTTGAGCCAATTAAAATACAGTTAAGAACTACTGGAGTATTTAAGAAAATGGAAAAAAGCAAATCACTAACACATTTGTCAACTGTTTCCAATATTTATCCTATTTCAAAGAAATAGAGGCAATGGAGAGCATGGCAGCTTCTAACAGTTACAGTCACCCAAGGGAGGCATTTCCAATGCCACAGTGAATGTAGTTAGGAGTTTTCTCATCCAGAAAGAAGCATTATTACAGATAGGTCCATTTTTCAAATTACGTTTGGCTATTTGCACCGTATTCTATTCACCTTTTACAAAAGAACATCCCTTGATGTCTTGAGCAAGGCGCAGCGTTTTTCTTTTCTTGTCATTTGATATAGGAATCAGTAGATCATAAAAACACTCATTGTAAATCTCAAAAAATGAAACCCAAACAGAAAACTTGATGTAATTTGTTGCAGTTGTGGTAGATTGTTCTGAGTCTTTTGAGATATCTTCCAAATCTGCCAAGTACAAATTATTACAAGTCAACACAGACCTGGTAAGGCAAATTTCATTAAGCAAATTAACTGAAAATTGATATTACAGCAACCTTCTAAAAAACCCTTAACTCATACAAAAATCCATCGAAGTTCCCACCCCTGTTCTTAAATGTCTGGAAGTCACATGCTTAACCTACATATTTACTGTACCACTTCCTTTTCCATTTTTAAATTCTCTCAAACACACAAAGCTTGGTTACAATTATCCAAGTCTCCTCAAGATCTTTAGAAGACAGAAAATTAAACTGAGAAGCATACTTGATTTTGGGTTTTTTTAAGCAAATCTAGTCTTAGACATTTTTTAAATGCTAGAATTAGGTGTATAAAATTACATACAAGAATTCTAAAAGCCTGTCAGAATTACCACTAGGGTCCATAGCATAAGTAGTACTACTTTTCCTTGCCTTAGTTTCAGCTCATTTAATGCCTTTTTGGGTGTTCTAACCATTTTATCCTCAGGTTTTCTACCTAGATAACTTGCTCACTATGCAATTCACAGGCATACAAAAACGGACAAGTAGTCATTTTATTATCAACACAGGCCCAAAGTCAGTTATTGACCCTTAAGAAAGCTTCTTTGACAGCTTTATTTGCAATTCTTCATATGAAACATACCCTTGGAATCAACAGGTGCGTTGCTATTAGTGCTTATCTGATGGTCGGCCTACAAAAAAAATCCAGAAACTTTAAAATATACTGTTGAGAATACATTACATTTCAAGTTACTTTTCCAACAGTTCTACTGTACTACTAAATAGGAATACAGCATGGTTGCAACATGCCAATAGAAAGATCATGTCCTGTTGAAAGCACCTGTACGCTACATTTGAAAGGGCTGTTCTTACTCATTCCTGACACTGCCCTTACATCAGTATGTGGCATTTCAGCCTGTGGAATCAGAAGCAGTCTAGCCACAGAAAACACAGAGAGGTGGGAGCCCACACAGAAACATGGTGATTTAACAGGATGATTTGCAAGAGTCCAGTTGCAGTTTATACAATAGTTTTAAACCAGTAAATCTCAAGACCCATGAATTTTTTGTTATTGGTATTTTGCCAATATAGGAATTCATATTTTACAGCTTACTAGGCCAACCCTCAGAAATAGAAGGAAATGCAGAACACTCGTTCACTTAAGAATTTAAATGAGCAACCTATTGCCTCCTGTACCTGCTTGAAATAAATGATAGTTGAAATAAAATCAAGGTTTTAGAAAGGAAATTTTCTTCTTCGGAACTATTAAAAAAATAAAAGTAAGTAAACCAATCAAATCCCTATAACTAGAGCTTATAAGCTTCATACACTTGTGCTTCCTTCCCAGTCTTAGTTTTAGTTCGTGAGTTTCTTTTAGGCCCAGATCTGTAAGTGGAAGTGTCTAAAGAAATGAAATTCATTTACAAAAACAAGTATACTTAACAAGGCTAACACAAAATAAAAACCAGGTATGGTTTTTCATCAGGTTTTTTTAGTGTTTTGTCAAGAGTATACTTCATATAAAGCTGGGATTCTGTTAAGTGCTCCTGAAATAATGAAATACTTGTGTAAACAAATTTTTTAGGTTTAAGCTTTACCCGTATAAAACACCCACCCACACCTCTCTCTGTCAAAGTAAATGCAAACTTTGCCAGCAAATTTATAAGTATTCCTGTTATAACCACAGAGGGGACATATATATGCTTTCAAACACACATGTGAGAGGCTTTTCTAAAGTCCTTTCTGAAGACTGTCAGAGCTAGATTTAAATACAACTCCCCTGTAACTCTAATTGGACTAAACAGCTTTAGAATTCCAAGAAACTCATAAAACTGGAGTGTATTTCTGGACTGGTCAACATTGAACTGTAAGAATAAAGGCCAGCAGAAACCCCTTTTTAATTCAAATCTGTAAGTCCTCTATCATTATAGCTCTGCTGTTTCAAATAAATTTTTGCTTCCTTTGAGGGTATTTACCAAACTGAAAAAGAGGAAAACAACCTCAAAATCATTAATTTCTTTCAAGTACCTTGAAAGACAGTAAGTTCTTTAAAGGATCAGACCTATTAGCATCCCCAAAGATGGAAAGGAGACTATTTGCATGCAGTTCTTATTAAGCAGCAGTAACCCCAGAGGATAAATTATCAGTGCTCAAGCTACAGAACTAAAAAAAGCTTAGAGTTTACATGTCCATCAAGTATTCAGCCATAAGAAAGAAATCCACAGGAGAATAGGAGTCATCAGCTTCATTGCTTACTTTACTGCTCATCTGAAAAGCTGTCTGACAGCAAATAGACACATCCATGCTAAATACAGCTAGTCTCTTCTCACTGAAAAGTGAAGAACATGGAGCTATCTAAAGATTCATGTATTCATCAGTGCAGAAAGTGCTCCTCTACCTCTTTTATTAGGCGAAGCAGTGAATTTTTAATGGCAGTTTCTTCTCTCAGTTGGTTTTCAGTCAGCTTTACATAATCTCTACACCGATGGGGTTTGAGATCCATCACTGTGTATAACTTTCCTTCAATCCTTTTAAACAACAGATCCAAGGCCCTTGGCAGAACACCAACATCATCTTCTGTCCCTGAAAGAACATACAAAAGAAAAATCCTAATTATTATGATGAACAAGGTATATAGATAAACAAAGACAGGAAAAATAAGATATCCCAAGGCATACATGAGAAATTCGGAGGCAACTTCAAGCATCAATCAGTGCTGGTTTTTTGTATTCTGAAGGTAACAGAAATGCCATTTGAGTGTTTTAAGGGGTATTTGGCTTTCAGCTACAGTTCATGCTCTACACCAATAACCAGTATAACATAAAATAAAAACTGCTGGAGTATTCTGCATAAGCTTAGCCTAGATGGGAAACAAAGAAAATCCCACAATCAGCAGACATTTAATAAATATTTACAGTTTTTCAATTCTATTTCATGTGCTGTCTTCACTCTCCAAGGAAGCAACCTAGAAACAAAACTTATAATTGACCTTTCAGCTGCTGTCCTCTAGTAATTCCACAGACCCTACAAAAAACTTCTAAAAGTCTTGTGAAGACTTACTTCTTTCCCTGTCCCAGACCCTTTTCTCAACATACTACTTTTGCACCTGAACGACAAAAAGGAGTTAAATGAAAGCCTCAGTGCAGACTTATCTTTCTGAATCAAAGTTTAAAAAGGGTTCACTTTTTTGTATTCTATAAGTCCTATAACCAGAGAAAAGAGGAGAAACTATTGTCCTCTCTCAGACTAATAAATTTCTCCTGCTCTTGAGACAGGACATTTAAGTTACAGCACCAGATGTGACCCCTAACTCAGAAGTTATATAAAATGTGGTTGGCACTCAAATCACAAGATAGTCAACAAATAACATAGTAAGTTTAAGTACTGTTGCATTGCATGCAATTCTCCTCATCTCCTCTCTAATAATTTTTTGTTTATTGCAATGCCACTTGTAACTCAACCTAACACAAACAAAGTAACAGTCCCTGGTGAACAAGAAACAATCCTAAAAAAGCTGCTTCATCTTTCACTCAAGTCCTTTGCCATTAACTGAATATAGGCTCCCATATAATGCTAAAGTGGAATAGCAGAAGAGGAAATCATGGCTCCCAGTACACAGCAGTCTGCCCTGCCAATTTTTATCCAAGTGCTAAAAATAGAATACCATAAAAAAGATCCTAGTCTAAAGAGTTGTCAATCAGAAATTCTTGAAAAAACACACAATATACACCACACTAGTCAAGCATGGGGGAACTGTACACTTCAGGAATTTTTGTTTCTTGTTATTTACCTATTATTTATTAGGACAGAAAAGAGCATCCCATTATTGCTCCAGATAAATAACTGAAAATACTGGCAGGAATCCGGAATTATAGAATTATAGTCGACCTAACTGACGATTGCTTAGAAAATAATGTCACTTCAATAAAGATCAATTTCATATGGCACAAAACCTATTGTCCTTCCACTATTTCTTTGTACAAAAGAAGTGGTATAGCATCCAGAACAGCCATTTCATTACAGAAAAAAATTGTTTCCACATGAATTAAGTCACCTGATTTGTTACTATGCTTTGAAAAATAACTAAAGAATGACATCTTCTGACCAGAAGGGCTTTGGAGCTTTAACAGAATAGAAATAGTGCATCAGAAAACAAGGTCTCCTAGGACACTATTGAGCTCAGAAACTCCAAGACAAGAAAAAAATATACAAAAGCAATTGAACATGTTTAAAAACCCTTATTCTCTGCCTATAATAATTGAAACAGACTCAAGTATTATTTCTTATTTGTGCATATAAGATGCGTATAACTGTCATAATAATACTCAAGGAAATGCTTATCTGGTGTAGAGCAACTTACACACTTTTCATATCCTCTTATAGAGAATATTATTTTCCCAACTTCCCCTTAGTCCCAACATAATAGATACTAGGAAGGAAAAAGAAAAGTCTCACAAACCTGTTTGAAATTACCATAGTCATATTGCTTTGAAAGGCTAAGTGTTTATGTAAACTCTGGCAGTGACTGTTGGGAGGTATGTTTGCTATGGAAAGAGACTTTCAAAGGCAATTAATACTCAAGAGAAGCCAATGTATAGGGCCTACAGTCCAAATGAAGGAAAAAGTTATAATATTTCTGCTAGAAGAAATTGTCACTTTAAAAAACATATGTATTCAAGGAGTTATACCTTGGAAAGTGTAAGTTTTCCCAGCATTTGTAACTCCATATGTAAAAACAAGACGATTATATCCATCTAAGAAATCTTGCACTGGTTCCTTCATGGCGCCTTCAAAGAATTCTTCTTGAGTTGTCTCAGGTCCAAACACCTGTGTATTACCAAGAAATATTTATATTTTGTTTAAGGAATCATTAGAGACTTTTAAAAAATCTTTTAAATTCTGTTTGTTGATACTCTTAAAGACTACAAAGTTAAATCAAAAATAGTCTCCTTCTATTAAATAAATGTAAGTTAAACAACATGTTTCAGGAATGCATTAAAACTTTTAAAGATAACTCATTTACTTGTGAAAAAGTGAACTTCTGCATCATCTGTCCAGCAGTTTTTTCACTTAGTCGATTCAGATAATGTTGGGGGGGCTTCAGTATGATGTTTGTTGAGTCTTCAAGTGAAACACAGTCCTATTAAAAGGAAAGACAAGCAATGCAGGGCATGAAGAGAATATAAAGAGTTCGGCTTACAGGGAAAAAAGCAAACACAAAAAAACCACAAAACAAAGTTAAAGTACTTTTAAACTAAATGAACATCACACCTGTGATCCATTTTCTCTTTCCAGTGATGTAAATGGCCTAATACGCAGGCAAACTTGTATGTGTCCCTTAGAATCCAAACTGCTCCTCTTAAAAAGAAAAAAGAATTAAGCAAGTTAGAATTTTCAATCTTCGTTTGATAACTAGCATGTTAAGGCAGTTTTAATCCATCAGGCTGTTTTGAACAGATCTGCTTGACAACATGGAAATCAAAAGAAATTCACTTCATCTGTTTTAACATGTGCTTAGGCCCCTGCAGTTATCTGTGACACGATAATCTTGCAGCACATACACAGACACATTGTATTCAGGCCAACTAGAGGACACCCACAGAAGGTTTCATGAATTGGCAATTAGGTTCATTCACAGAAAACTGATGCATCAGTGCAGTGCCACACAACTTAGTCTAATCCTAAGCATCTCTTCCAAATTTAAAACACAAGAAAGATGCTTTTCATCCCCTCTGTAAAATTCTGACTATTTCTATCAATGAAAGGACTCAGCTTGTATTTTAAAAAATAAATATGCAAATAATCCAAACATTAAAACCTTCCTACCTGGCTTGTGTCGGAGCTTGAAGAAACCAAAGAAAATTCAGAGGAGAGATCTGCTTTAAGATCTTCCACACTTACTGGTCCTGATCTTGGAGAGAGCTCAGTGCTAGAAATATAGGAAGGTCTGCAAAATTTCTCATTATTCAAAGTTGGTTCCATTCTGCAAGATAAAATAAAACAGTTTTGTTCTCCCTGATCATATAACATAGAGCTTCAGAAGTCCCTTAGAAGTCAATTTGAAACTGATAATTGCAATTTCTTTGAGGAGAAAGGTTTCTTCATCCTGTTCATTATTTATATAGCAAGTTTCTGGTAGGTGGGGAGGGTCTGCAGAAGTGTTTGCATCATGATGAATCAAGAGCGACCATTCATCTTTAAACAGAAAGCAACTGTTTACAAGGGAAAACTTTACACATATAGCACAAACATGTCAATCAAGGAAGGTATAATATAAAACCTAATTGTATTATTCCATATCAACTTGATCATCCCATTATAGTGGTCATTTAGAATGTCACAGTTATCTCTGCAGGACCTGTCAAATATTTGGTGTTATAAAGATAACACGATGTAGTTTAATTTTGTTACAGATTGTTTCAAATAAATCACTGGGCAATTACTAACAGACTATGGCAGCAAGGGATCCAACAAAGAGACACCAACAACATGACCTACATTTTGAAGCTTTGAACACAACAATTCAATGGTCTTCTAGCACTACATTCCCACATCTAGGTTACAGCAAAGCATGAAAATTGTTCCTCTAAATACTAACGGAGAACATCAGTGTTCATTAAAACAACGGACAGAGCAGGGCTGTTTCAAAACCCCCTTGCTCAAGAAGAGTGTTTGTTGCTTACCTATTAAGCAGTTCAATTTTCAATTCATCCAGCAAAAAAACTAAGAGATGTCTGCACTTCAATACCAAATACTTAAGAGGTCAGTCTTCCTATCTAAGTTGTAAAAGGCAGATGCAGAACTCTAAGCAGCTAGACAAATGTCACCAAGCTGCAAATATGGTAAAGATACACATAAAGTAAGCATCAATGTTACCTTTGTATCTTCTAACCTACATGTTTAATTTTTGTCAGAGGTGTATGAAACCCAGGAAAAACTTGGCCCTGAAATATCAGAGCTTGAACAAAGATTGACCTGTGAATAACCTACAGTTGGAAAGAAACCTATCTGTCCATGCTATCACGATCTGGAAGTCTTATTCATCAACGACACAAAGCCACAGTGCAAAACTCTTATCAGCCCTTTAAAGGAATCATATTTGTTAGATAACAGACATCTTAATTGCTTTAAATACAAGCTTAAAGTGTGATTCGTCAAGATTATGCTCTCATACTGTATCTTTTTACATTAGAGGCAAAAGGCAAGCATTAAGCTGTGTATACAAAACTGGAAGTAGAAGTGTTGACATAGCCCAGCACTCAGAGTGGTGAAGTACAACGCCTGACAGAACACAAAGTCCAAGGTACAGACTATATATCTGACTCCACGTTGTGTCACAAAGCACTATAATGGCTTCAGATATTCTGGTGCAAACAACTATATTGCCTGGCTGCAGCCACTGAAAGGTACTTGTATACTGGGATGTGTTATTATAACCCTACTAACAGTGGCAATAGAATTTAGAGCTGTAGACACCGTAAAAGAAGGGGATCCCCAGTGGCACACAGCCTGAAGCAGTGCCAGGGAGCACAAGAAAAGTATGAAAAAGCTCCAAATCACACAATAAGGCTGGCAGCTTATATACAAGCTAAAGCACCAGTTCTCATACTTAACCCCCCCGCCCCCAAACAACTAAATGGAAACTGCTCTGTGCACATCTCAATCTTCCACTGACAGGCTCTGCGTTCTTTGCCCGTTCCCACGGGACAAACCCACCGCGGCTCTTCCGGCAGCGCCGAAACCTGCCCACACCGAAGGCCCTACCGCGGCCCTTCGCCGCAGCGCCAGGGACCGACGGCAGTGGGGACAGCGGGGACAGGCGGCCCTGGCGCCGCCGCCACGGGCAACACACGCGCTGCTACCCCAGCCCAGAGACCCGCGGGCCGCAACCGCCGCAGCCTCCCCTCTGCAGGGCACAGCCCCGCATGGGCTCGCCCGACCCCCCCTGCCCTTCTCCCGCGGTCCAGGTACCGCTCTGCTGCCCCAGTCTCGCCTCCCGTGCCCCAGCCCCCTGTGCCCCCGGTCCCCCGTGCCCCCGGTCCCCGCCGCCCCGCCGCCCCTCCGCTCACCCGCCGTGACACTCCCTCGGTCTCTGCGCCGGCCGCGGGTTCTTTTTGAATCGGACCAATGACAGCGCTCGGCGCCGCGTGGCCCGCTGGGAGTGCGGCGGCGCAAGGCCCGCTGGGTAGTGTAGTCCCGGCGGGGCGGGGTTGGCGTGTCCAGGTTCGCCCTCCGGCGGCGGCCGCGACCGGCGGGCTCTCTGCGTTCTGAGAGGCCTGCAGGGGCCTCGGCACCGCCGGCATCGGTCCGCCCGCGCCCGGCCCCGCGGCGGCGGCAGCAACAGCGGCAGCAGCAGCAGCGCGGTTGCCGCGGGAAGGCGCCCTGGCGCCGCCGGGCCTGCCCTTACGTGTCTGCAGCGCCCGATTCGCCTCCCCGAGGCGCGGCAGAAGGACCTGTGTAAGTTCTGACTCGCCTGCACTCGGGGTGGCCACGGCCGTGCTGTTTTCACAGGCGCTTTGCTCTCTGTTCACAAACATGATGGTCACTGTTTGCGGTGGGGAGAGCGAAGAGGCCGAGTGACCTGCTCGAGCCTTGTATCAGAGCGGGGATCAGCTGAATTGGGAAACTCCGACTTTGAGTTCAGGGTGTGCTTGTGCATGACCTTTCGTTCCAGTCCTGACAGCTGTGCAAAACACTTAGTAAAGTACCTTTATTGAAAACCTTCCCCAGGTCGAAATTATTGGTGGGTACCAGGTTTGCATTGATGGGCATTTTATTTCTTAACCAGTAATAAGAGAAATCCTTCAGCTTTATTTTCAAACCAGTGTCATAACGCCACTCAGATCATTGTTTTCTAGAATATTAGGGTATGGGAACATGCAGGATTTGGTAACACAAATCATCCTTAGTTTCTCTTTAGAATCTGACAAATTCTTTGAACTACAATAAGGAATGTCTGCCTATTTTAGATTGAAATAAAAGGACAAGTAACTTGAAAGGACTCAGTATCTGTGAGAATAAAACGTTTGGTTTTCATTTGAAGAAAAGACTGCCAGCAAGAGCAAGCAATTCTCTAAAGGAATAGTTCTACACAGATCCTGTATCAGCGGCCTTGATGAGGTTGTCTTTAGGATTAAATCCTATCTTTCCTTAAATGAAGGCTATATCATATCAGTAAAAGACGTATACTTGAGTTCAGTTCCGATGTAGGCTGCTTTGCAAGAGTTGGTTTGTTTTAACAGCAGAAAATGATGCAATATTGAATTTGAAGTTGTTTGCTAGCAAAATTGAAAAGTTCTTGAAGTCATTCTTTAAGACTTAGGCTAACTTTTTTAGAAGTATCTTGGTTTCTGTCCTAAACAGAATTAAAACTACTGAACTTACCTAACGTCAAGCCAACTTTTTCATACCAGGAGGGGACTGAGAAGGACTCTGAAAAAATGGGGGAAATTAGCTCCTGGAATCAAACCTGACAGCTGTTCTCTTCTACTTGTTGGAGAGGAAAACTGAAGATCTTCTTGGAATATTTTGCAAGGTATATTCCTAAACAGGTTGGCTTCTATGTCCTGCAGAAAATTACTCTTGCTAAGTTGGAGCAAAACAAAGCTCGTGGTACAGGCAATATTTTGATTTTATTTGAATATTAGACTTCTGGAACTTTTTATAATACTGCACATTTTTTAATTTTAATTTAAACTAGTATCTCAAAGGACTATTATCAGCTTACTGAAAGAGCAAACCAAACCCAATTTAACATGTGTTCCCGCCTCACACAAACCATGATAAAGAAAACATTAGGTCAGCATAAACGATCCAGCCTCCTTTGGAGTGGAAGATGAGGCAACTTCATTGTCATGTGAAAGGGAGGAGGGAGACAGAAATACAAAGATTTCTAGTCTTAACTGTATTAATTAAAAGTTATTAGCTATAAGCGCTTCCAGACAATCAGATCCTTACGTACCCCAACTCTGTCTGTCTTTTAACTGACAGCACACAGGTTGGAAGGGGTTCTGACCTCTGATGTGAAGCCACACTTAAGCCAGGGAAAAAATTATTAGCAATAAGCACCTCCAGAAAAATTAGAGCCTTAATGAACCCAGCACTGCCTGCCGGACCAGGAGAGAACACAGGCTGGAAGGTATTCTAACCCCTGATGTGAGGACCACACTTAATAGCAACAAGAGAAAGAACCTTTCTCACGGTAGCTCCCGAAATAACATTTATTAATACAAATATGTGACAGTGACTATATGGGTTACTTAGGCGGTGATAACATTTAGCTGCAGGATTGTACAAAATACCCCCCAAAGACATCGGCACAAAACACATTTCAAGGACCACTCCAGCAGTAAATCACTCCCATAGCAAACTTAACTAGCAGAAGATTACTAAACAGAAAACACGACAGTTCAACACCACCAGTAAACACACTCAATAACCCCAAAGAAAAGCAACAGGAGCCACTTCCCATTAACACACATACACCCAGTGAGCTATAGCAAATTACAACTAATAAGGCATAAGAAAAGTAAAGTAAGAATTCTGTGGCTTACCGCTGCAATATTGATGGAATGGGAGAGACAGGGTGGCTCTCAGGTTGCCCTTCCCAGAGGTGGAAAGTTCTCTCCCCAAGTTGCAGTTACACTGCACTTCTTTTATATCTTTTTTTTCTTCTCCAGGTGTTTGTGTGACCAATAGTCAGTCTGTTGGGGGGGGTGATGCAGATGCCCTGAGGTGAGGTGGGCCCTTGAAGATATCGCAAAAGAAGGCCGCGCTATGTCTTAACACTCCATCTTTTGTTAATCTTACCAGTTTGAAAGCCCTTTGTCCTCTGCTAGGAGCATCTCTCCGGGGGGGCTGAGGCATTTCCTTCAAGTGGTTTATGCAAGGACAGCCAGTTGCAGCAAAAATATCTGCAGCCAAAACAGCATTCAGAAACTCATTGATGCCTGAGATTTGATTATATTTCTTTTTAAATTCTCTATAACTTATATAGGAAGTTGCCACTCCCAAGGAGAAAAGATTTTTATAAACAACTTCTTACTATTACCCTTAGACACTTATGTTCCTTTTATTTGAGATAGGGTTTAACAGTTGTGGATAGTCTACTCATCTGAATGATGAGATGATGCCCTATGAGACAGCATTTCTCAACTTGCTTTTACATCACTGTCAGAAGTAATTAGAGACACAGTCAACACTGCCCAGCATCCTTCAGCACATCTGAGAAGCAGCCAAACCAGCACTGGCTTCAGTTTCTTTGTACTCAACTCACCTTCCCCAGGGAATTAACAAAGTACTTCAGTTTCCCCTCACCGCTCTGGTTCTGCTGTGGTTCCCCATGCCCTGACAGCATTGCTTTCCCATTCTGGGTGCAGGCCAAGTCCTCCTGCACCGTTCCTTTGGGGCCGACTGGCAAGAGCACTCCTGTTCCTTGTCAAAGAGATGTCTTGGAGGAAAATCGTGCATTATGTAATCCTCCTGGTAATCTGCCATGCCAGCCCCTTGTAATCCATATCTTTCAGGGCAGTTCGTGTTATTTATTCTGTTATTTAAACAGTCTGGTGGGTGCTTTTCACACTCCTATAATTTGAGTGTGCATCCTTGCTGTCCCACTCCTACCAGTTGCCTTCAGGTGATCCTATTTCTAATGCACATACAGCTGATTTTATGAACTCATGACTTCACAGGCTGTTCATTTGCTCATTTTTCATTATGTTTTCTTTTGTCATCTCTTCTAAGTAATGAGCTACTTCTTCAGTCTCACAGGTGCTCCTGGGCTTAGAAGCTTTGCCCCAGGGATAGATGGTGGCTTTGAGGCAGGGAGGTCTCAGTGGTGCTGGGTGGAGAAGAGCAGTTGGCCAGGGCATCAGGCCCTTTCCCTGAAGGAGGCAGGAGCTTTCCATCATTAACTTGCAAATGCTACCACTGTTTTGTGGCTAATTTGGTTAACTGAGTAATTGTGGGGTTTGGTGCAGCGTAGGAGGCAAAACCTTCCTTGGAAGGAGCTCGCAGGTGGTTGTGAGGCTACTTCGTTGAGGTGCTCTTGGAACATAAAATAACAGTTTGGAAAATGAATCATAGATTCACTGGCAAAGAGGGGAATTGATGAGTGTATGCCAGTATGAGAGAGCCAGCCAGGAGTCTGGGAAGGAAGGAGGGAGATCACTGATGGGGAGTGGGAGGCAAGCCATAGCACCTGGTGCTGGACTTTGGCCTTAATGCTTGGCCATGGCTGTTTAAAAAATTATTCACTGAGGAGACAGGGAGCTCACAAGTAGAGACATGTTTGTGTTAAGAAGGCTTGTTCAGGTACTGCCATACATGTTCTCATAGGTGAAGTGGAGCCACCTGGTCCCATGCCAGTGTTTTGTGTAATGAAAACAGCCTACATGCACTCAACATACCATTTTTAAATCTTGATAGCTTCATATGAAAACCTGTGAATGGCAAACATAATATTACTCCTTCAACAAGAACTGTATTGTCTCACATAGGAGAAGGTGTGAAATATTTTCTGAGATGTATTTCTTTCAGTTTGTGTAATTCAAGACTTTGGGAAGAGTGCAACTGAGACAAAAAGCTGTTTCTGTTTCTTCCTCTTTCTCCCCCAACCCTCTGGTATTCTTTCTGTGCCTCTTTGGATTATTGTGTAATTGTGTAATACTCTGATGAGCTAAAGATCATTCCAGCTGTAACCAACTTTTAATCTTGGAATTAAGCCAAAAAGTTTCAAAATCAGTTATTCTCTGAAATGTGTTAACATAAGTAGTCACCATTTTGAAGGTCAGATCTAGCATTTTGAAACCAGAACCTTCTACCACTCATCAACAAGCTTAAAACATAACCTGAAGACATCATTGTGTGTCTTGGATCACTACGCATACCCAGCATTTGAGTGTACTTAGGTTGTCAGGTTATTTCAGTTTGAAAAGTTCTTTCATCAGCACATGATAGTGTTCTACACTGGCTCTAATGTCTAAGGCAAGGGAATGGCTTGGATATTCTGAGGAATTAGCAATGCAGTTAATTTTTTTCTCAATATTAGTGTGCTGTGTATTTTTGCCACCCACCTGCCCATGTTTAAATCTTTTTTTATTAAGAATAGGAATCTTTTCAAGCCAGGATCATTAAGGCCTTCCATTAGAGTGGTTGTACTTGGATTTTCCTAATATAGTGGGATTCTTAATCACAGAGGGGATTTTTAACCTGATCACAGAATAAATCATAATAAAATATGTTTCTTAAATGTTTCTGTGACTCAGCTGACTCATTTGAACTGCCAATTTTTAATAGGCCCTGAAAATGTATAATAATTGAGAAGTATTTTATGCATGTATGTGTGTATATATTTCTATAGTTATTACTACCAAAGAAGACTGAAGCTTAGTACTGGATAACAAGATAAATAAATAAAATCTACTTTGTTTTTTCTTCTGCCTTTTCTAGGGTCTTTCTGTAACTTTAGCAACAGATGATGTAAGACCACTAGTGATGGTTAAGTATTTTGCTTCTTTATTGCTGAAAGGGGCTGAAACATTTAGACATGAGTCACCTGATCAGCCAAAACAAGACAATGTCATGTTAAGTCACTGTAACAGCAACAGAGGCCTCCATTGGAGAAAATGGTGAAAACTGTTTTCACATTGTGACACAAGTATTTTTTCTGTAAATGTATCAGCTATTTTGTCTGACTGATTAATAGTCATATAATGAATAATGTAGTTAATTATCAGGTGTTTGAGATGTATGTGGTGAATAGTAGAACTATCATTAATATAATAATACATTAATAATAATAATATTATGTGTAATAAAATATGCAGTCAAAAGCTGTAAAAGTGTATTTTTATAAGAAAAGATGACTACTTTAAGTTGTGTGCTGTGTACTTTTTAAGAACAAGATCATGTAGATGGCTTTTCCATGGAACTGCTTGCTAAAGATAGTCTGTAGGACATTTGTGTTGTGCCCCAAAAAATAAATTCCATCCCAACCTTTCGGGTTTTGACCCTGCCAAGTCCTGTAAATGAGATCTTTTTTAGTTACTTGTTAGAGAATCCATGAGCAGGAAGACTGGTTGTTATTGAGTGGCTGTGTAAAATTCTTGCCTCCTGCTCAACATTATACTGATGTCTCAGGACATACTGTTAAAAATGGCTCTACAGGTGGAATACTAAATTGGATCCTATACTTAGAGAAGTCAGAATGAGTTTTGCCACAGTTTTCACATAGTCTGGATCTTGTGTCATGGTTTTACTATGGATTTCAAGTCTGTATATCCTTTGGTCATCAAAATGGAGTAGCATTGTTGATACAGAAGATACAGTCCAGAAACATTGGCTACTTCAGGGAAGGTTTTTTGTATGCTGCTTATGTTTCATGAACAGTATTTGAATTGTGCATCCAGATTTCGTTTGGTTCCCTGAAATGCCTCCTCTTTTTTCTCCTTTCTTTTTTTATATCTAAATATATGCCTAAGTTCTGCAAGTGTTTGCATAAAGTCTTTTTAGCTCCAAGTCTGAGACTAGGCCTATTGCCATTCTTTGCTATGCACAATGTTAACTATTTTCTTTACAGACAATGTGTTAGCTCTAGCTTAAAGGCTGGAGATACATTCCAAATCTTATTAGTAAAATTTTGTTTCTCTCCATGTGTTACTCATTCTTTCTCAATCGTCCACAGAGCTATGTAAATACCAACATGGGTAACCATAATTTAATGGTAAAATATCAGGTCAGGGTTGACTTTCCCTAAAGTGAAACATATGTTTGAATTTTATTTCAATTGAGGTTTCAGAAGCTTTATTTTGATGCCAAGCTGCTTATGGAAATTCTTCATGGTGTAAGAAATTCAAGCTTTAATCCTTAGGATTACTTTTTAAGAGTATTGTTTCTTTTTCTTTTGTAGTGTTATGTAAAATACAGGTTCTAAATAGCTGCCATTAGAACAGCCCCGGAAAATTTTACTGAAGACATTCTGTTACAAGTTACATTCTCAACTCTTGCTCTGTCATCTTACCAAAAACTTAACAAGATAAATAAATTGTAACATGAAGTCAATACATATCTAGAGTAATGCAGTTTTGAACTAGGGAAACTGGCTGAAATACCAAGATATGTCTAAATATATATGAGATACACAGCTGAGAGCTGAAGAAACTGAAGGATTTGCACTAAAGGAGGCGGGGCGAGGGTGTGTTCATAGATATACAAGGTCTGTGTAGAAGCCAAAAGACAGAGCACTTCTGTGTCTCAAAAATACAAGGGGCCTCAAAAAGATGTGGATCAAGAGCAAGAAGATTACTGCTCAAATAACAAGGAGCAGACTATGTTACAGTGTAGCCATTGCAGTGTTTCAATGCAGTATTTCTCATCTTTCTGGCTCTGACACCCAAGACAGAGCTGCTTTTATTCTTGCCCAGTGTTGATCTCAGAACCCAGTGCTGTTCTCTGACATTGTGTCCCCTTCCTTGGAATGTCATCATGGCTTTGGGAACTCAGTGCTGCTCTTCAACTCATGTGAAGATGTGGTTGGAATGGTGTAGTCACACCACTGACCTTCAGTTGTTTTAACTTGAGCTTCCTGTACAGCCAGTAGTGAGAAATGCTCAGAATTGATTCAGGCCTAAGTTAAATTCTTGTTCTGGAAGGACACTTGTGCTATGTGGTAGAGCTGGGCAATATAACTGTAACCCAAATTATGCTCTGGAGGAACCTTGCTTTCTTCATTAGCCTCTTGGTTTAGCTATCAAAATTAATGTCTAGTTTTGGGTAACATGGTTATCCTACAGCACAATAAAGGGACAAGGAATGAACACTTAGAAAACAAATTTCTTAACCAGTGACTTATCTTTAAAGGACTTGAAAATAATGGGTTTTTGCCAATAGCAAATGGCCCAGGGCATCCTGTTAGGGTGTGAGTTCATCTTTTTTTTTTTCTTTTTTTTTAAGCTTATATTAAACTTATATTTTGCTATATTACAGGCTGAACATTGGCCATCCTGTAGGAGAAACTGAAGGCGGAGAGCCTCATACTTTGCTAGACATCTGCCCTGCATAGAACATAGTCATAGTCCTGAAAAGAAGAGCCTGTATTTGTGCCATGCAATTCGACAGCAGTGCTCCTTGCAGTCCTTGAAGGGAAACACAGTCTTCTTCACTCAGAATGGACGAGCAGGTGAAAGATGATGAAAACTCATGAAGTCTCAATTGCTTCTCGAAGGGTGGATTAGTGAGCAGCTAATTTTTTTTAACACATTCTTATGCCATTACTTTCAGCCAAGTCAGCAAGTAGATCTTTGTGGCCAAACAAATGCAGGAGCAGCAGAAGAGCAGGAAGAAATGGTGGTGGGACAGAAGGGCAGGACTGCTGCTTTTGTGTCAGGCAGTCTTAGATTGGCTAAATTGTTTGTGAAGTTGCACCTTTGGCAGTTCTTCAGCAAGGACTCAAATATGCAGATGCTGCCTGGATTGCAGCCTTTGGGCATAACCAGACTTGCAGAGTTAGACAGTATTTCCAAATGTAGTTTGACATCTTGTTCTCAGTTTGATGCTGCCCTGCCTGATGTTGTCACAATATGCTGGAGCCAAGGATAAAGCAGAATATGAAATGGCAGGCTTCCATACTGAAACTTTGCTCACAGCTGAAATCTGAAGAAACTGGAAGATTTCCACAGAAATGATGAATTTTACCAAGTACTGGCTGATCTGACCCTCCATAGTGAGAATAAACCCCATTTTACAAAAAAATGAGATGTAAACAGCAAAGTTTCATTGTTACTAATTCGGTTTTGTGCATCTGAATTTTCCTTCTTTCAACAAATTATAGGATCTGACTGCAGATTCAGTCAGGTGCTTTTGTATAGTGTTGCCAAGTAATGTCATCCTGCCACACTTCATCATATATGTGGGTGCACTGAAAAATACACACGTGTTTTTAAAGCACTGTAAGGTCTTTGAGTGAATTACATTGTAAAGAGAAGACAATTATTCCAAGATTTAATCCAGATTTTCTATATAAAGCACATTTTGGCACTGTGAAAAGGACTAAAACATTTAACAATTTTGAGATAAGAGAGGAGTCCTTTCTATTTTTAAGGATAATATTAGTATAAAGTTAGGAATGAGTCATTCTCTAACTAATTTCTTACTTAGTGACACATACTCTTGACAAACTAATTATCCAAAACAAGTGACTCAGAAATAGATGCTATGATTTTGTGGCTGTTGCTGTTACAACTAAAGATGAGGCTTGATTTTAGGTACAACCAATGTAGCTATACCTTGCAAATTATGCCACAGTGCTGCTTGAGGATGTATTACACTTGCAAACTTCTTTAATCTGATGTTTTGTTTTCAGTTTTAGGTGGATGCTGTAGCTGGTTTCTGGGTGTCTAAAGTAGACATGGCCACCAAGAGTCTCAGCAGGTGTATTGGATCAGGAAAATCTAATGTGGTATGTATTTCTTTCCATCCAGGAATGGTGATTTATTAAAGCCTCATCACATGAGCATTACTCTGAAGAAACATTTTAACTCAGAATTCTTAGTATATTGTTTGATGAATACTTTTGAGAGCATTGATAAGGGGATGATGGGAAGATTCATGCCACATTTGCTTGGGATGGAGGTAGTACCCAGTTGTTGCCTATAACCTTCTCTTTCTGTTTGGCTTTTTCATCTTTCCCTGCCCTCCCTGCTTCTCCTTGGCTGCAGTTTGTAAGGTATGTCACAATGTAGGTCTGATCTGATGAAACCAAACTAATGCCAATGCCTGCCTGTGATGGGAAGAGAACCCAAGCTATAACCTTGGGATTTCTGGCCTCTTATTAGGTAAGTCTGTTACTCATCTTCCCCCTTTACCCCCCTCAGTTGCCTTTGTTCCTCTTCTTCCTCTGTGTCATTAACTCATATTGAAGTTCAGTGTCACTGCTTACTGGGAACTCAGTTTTATTTGGCTGTACATATACTCTTCCCTAAAGAAGTCACATTATCTCCATATTGGCTGTTCATCATGCAGTGAAAATGTGAAGAACAATTCTATTGTAACAGTTCTGAATGATTTTCAGCTGAAGCAATGAAGAGGAAAGTCTGGCATATTTTAGTGGGATGTTCGTGTTTCTCAACTATAATTTTTAAATTCATAGCTTGACTTTATAATAACATTGGAAATTAACTATGTTCATTGCAGTTGGCTACACAGCTGTGTTCTTAAAAAGTAGGCTATTTGGTAGTATAGCTGAATTTTTTTCTGTGCTCAGATAGGAGAATCTCTTAGCAAAGCTGTGTTGAGCAGTAGTTTCTATTCTGATTATTTTGTCCTGTTGTAAATATAACAAACAACAGATGAAATAACTATTGACGTAGAGAAAACACCAATCATGTCAAACAAGGACTTCAGACACTGCTTTGAGGTCAGTTACCTGTGTGCTTGGAACTTTGATCACACTGGTAACAGCCAGATGATATAAACATGTGTGGATGTACAGGCAAAGATAAATAGGCAGCTTTTCATTGAATTTTACAAACAGAACAGCAAAACGTCAGTAAAGTGAAAATGTGTGTTTCTACTAGGCCCAAGGAACTTCAACAAGGGAAGATAATACTAATTAATTAATTTGCTGAAACAGCAAGCTTTGTTTGTTTTGAAACTTAAATGGATTCCGTTTTCAATAAGCAGCATGAAGGAGGAGTCTGTCCAGGGCCCTGCCATATCGAATGGAAGACAGCTTGTTCTCTGTCAGATGAAATGTAAGTTCAACTGCTAAATGGGCCTAGCTACAGCACTGCTAGATTAATAGCCAGTTTTGCTGAGAATGCAGCTTCTAGGGAACTGAAGCTGTTTCTTAAATCTGTGACTGAGAAAAATGTGAATTTCTTTAAGAAAATTAAGATAGACTTATGTTTGAAAAACATCAAAATTTCAGATTTCCATTTCAGCACTGCCCCTGCCTAGGCAAATGAGTTAAAAATCTGACTATGAGTCTGAAATTTTGCTGCTAAATTTTCCGGTTGAGGGGCATGGGTATTTTAATTTCTGTTTTGTGTCAAACTGATCCAAATACAGGTTTCAGTTTGAAGGTGAGACCTCTCTTCAGGTCCTTTCTCAACTCTCACTGCTTTTTGTTTTATCGTTGTTGATTTTGTTTCTTTGCATGGGAGGTGAGAAGAGCAGTTATTTGCATTTTGTGAAGGGTCTGGAGATCTGTGGGTACAGAGCACTACGTAGTTGCCATATATTTACATTCAGAGCTATGTTATGTTAACTTCCTTTTTCCTTATATCACTGTGTGCTGTGACTGAAGTGAATCTGCTTATAATCAAATCTAAACTTGGTAATTAGGGGTGGAGAATTGTTTTGAAATTTTTGTTTTAATCACAGAGATTTTAGTTCACTGAAATTAGGATTCCAGCAGGGAAGATAGACGTTGGTTTGGATTTTTTTTTGTTTGTTTGTTGTTTTTCTATTGTTGTTGTTAATGTGTTTGTTGATTGATTGTCTTTGCTATATGTTTATATATATATTTATATAACATATATATTCATGTTTTTATGTTCTGGGAGGATCTAAGGTCTGAAAACTGTCAATTATAAGGAGGTAATAAATCAGTCAACTTTTTTTGGTTTAGGATTTTAGGTCACACGTATCAATTTCAGCTTATATCAGATTGCAGTTGTGCCTATGAGTGGAGACTAATGTCATATCATTTGTGGGGATTCTGTTATTTGCAATCCATGACCAGTGGTGCCCCATAACCACCGCTCCAGTATTTTCCTTATACCTTTTGTACCTTTATCTGATGGGATAGCTGTACCTTTCTGATTTTTGCATGTGTTCTGCTTGTTACCTTTTGTCTCTTTGAGGGGACGGGAGGGGAGGTTGGTGGGGTTTGTTTGTGTGTTGGCATTGGGGTTTTTTGTTTGGTTGAGTTTTTTGTTTGTGGTTATTCTGTTTTCCCTAAGTTAGCACTGCGTTGTGACTGTTCCATGGGGCTTTTTTTCAGTTGGGATGAAAGACAACAACCACAATCTCTAACCTCATCTCAGAACTGTCAGAGGATAACTGTAGAAACCACTTGGACTGCTGCAAAGTCTGACCACAGGGATGGGCAGGATGGTAAGACCAGACTCACTTATGTACTCTTCTGACTATTATTCCCTAGTCTTGGCTATTCCTATTAGATGTGTAAATCGTGTCTATTACATGAGTAGATAGTGATGGAACAAGGGGGAACAGTTTTAAACTAAGAGAGAGATTTAGATAGATGTTGTTAGGAAGCAAATCTCTACTCAGAGGATGGTGAGGCACTGTAACAGGTTGCCCAGAGAAGTTGTGGATGGAACACTCCCCATTGCTGGGAGTGTTCAAGCCCAGATTGAATGGGGCCCTGAGCAGCCTGATCTGATGGGTAGCATCCTTGTAACATGGCAGGGCATTGGAACTAGATGGTTTTTAAGGTGCCTTCCAACCTAAACCATTGTTTAAGTCTGTGTCCTAATCCAGCCAGCATTCCAGGTAGCATTCATACTGCCTTGCCTGGACACCAAGCTGGGTGCTTGGGCTGGGAGATCTATGCCATACTTTTCCGCAGTGAAGGCAAAGAACATTCCCTGTATGGGCTGTTCAGACTGCCAAAGCAAAGTTCCTGCTTAGAGTGCCTTTTTGTCCATGTTTCTCTCCCTTGGTGATAGTGAGAGGGGGATGAGCTTCAACTCTGTGCAGGGCTTTTCTTCATAACATCAACAGATTTTAAGTGTCACAGAAGGCATAAATGAAAGGAGTCTGGACTAGTAGGTGTGTGGGAAGAGAAGGAACTGACGGTCTCAGTAGAATCTTCCTTGGCCTCAATCTGACCAAGATTTAGGCATGTGACCAAATTTATGCCCTTCATTTCCTCTGTCATCTGGAACCAGTTTTCCCTCTCAGGTATTTGCGGAAAGCAGAATTCACATGTTAGCTCGCTGTTGGCTTTCTTGTGATCACACCAATCATACTAGTGGTCTTTGGGTCCTTTTGTCATTGCATTTTCCAGATAACATTTTACATAGTTCTAGAGCTGTTTTCCCATTTGATTTACACATCTAGTCATTATATAGTTATGTTTGACTGTTGATCTTCTAGCCCTGCAATTTATGAGAAAAAGAACTTTAAAAACCCACATGTCTACCAAAGGTCCTGTATACACCAAAACCGTTTGGGCGTTTTTTCCCAGTTCTAGAAGGAAGAAGTAGTAGTTTCCTAGACTTGGTGCTTTCCATGTGATGCATATGATATGTGAATATAGCTAAAACAAATCAACAGTATCTGATTTTGTGTAAGGAATGTTCCTAATAGTTTTTATTAATTTATTATGTTGTACTGCATTTGCTTTATTTTCAAAGAGGAAAAATTAAATAAGAATTAGTGTGACTGTCTTGCACTGCAGAAACAGGATAAACATGGAAATAATATGAACAGGATATAAACAGGGATGACAGAGTGCCAACAACCTGAACACAAATCTGCCGTCAGATACACCATGTCTGTTTCCTTACATGCTTTGCATTGCATAATACACTTTGTACATGCATTTCATTACCACTGCTCTCCAAAATATGCCTAAAGCTTTATAGCCAGCTGACTTTGACTTAGAGTAACACCACTGGTGTTCTGTTAGATTGTTTTGTTTGGTTTTGTTCTTGTATAACATGTGGACTGCACCTGTGTGATGCTTATTTTAAGCTTAGCCTTAGACCAAGGATATGAGAGGCCCATGGAATGAGGGAGGAGTAGGTAATCCTCATAGGTTCCTAAAAAATTTCAAGCCAGGTTGTCTGATGATAACATACCTAAAAGGGTGGGGTATTTTGGTTGGTTTTTTGTTTGTTTTTGGGTTTTTTTAAGTTTCATTGTTTTTGAAACTTAAGGCAAGACCACAGCACTTTTGATCCCATAGCCAAGTATCTGAACTGCAAGATAGTCAGTAGTTTGCTGAAACTGACTCAGAGAGTTGTAGAATTGCAACATTGCCCTCCAGGTTTATAAACAAATAATAAGAGGTGATACAAAGCAGACTGTGTGAAGCACAGGCAGGTATGGAGTAGTTCATGAAGTGTTTGCTATGCAAATGTGTTATGTGCAGTGAGTTAGTATAGCAGACTTGTTCACTGTTTTGAGTCCATTTGTGTCCTGGATTCTTCAGCATACAGTGTGTTGTCCTTTTCCCACCAGATTGCTGGTTTACAGTGAAATATATGGGAAAATATTTTAAAATAAACTAGTAGTTTCCACCTACCCCAGTTCAGAAAGAAAGACAGAAATACTGAGTAAAGAGTAATTTTGAAAGAACTGCAATCTTCCTTGATTTTGTTTGTCAGTATTGTACTTAGATTCTATGAGGCTTGTTGTCTTGCAAACTAGACTGAAAACTGATCTGGCAAATGGGTTCGATTAGAAAGTTAGGGTAAATAAAGTCAAAATTTAGTTTGGTTGCACCACAGTGTTAGAAACTAAATTGTAATACATGCCATAACTTCATTGACAGGTATGTTCCACTTCATTCTTGATTTGCAGTAACTGAAATATATATCAAGTTTATAGACGGTAATACCAGGGGATGTAGAGTATGCAGTAACTTACTGAATGTGTATATGTGGTATGAAGTCAAGGGCGTGCAGTACCTCTTAAAAACAATACCTGCTTTCAACCAGTTGTGCCATGAAGTGTTGTCTTATAAATAGTATCAGTGAAAACCCAGTAGCCTCTGACTGAACCAACTGCTCAGTACAGTTTATTGCTTCTTTTTGTCCTGTTTTGAGGATGTAGCATTATTACTTCTGTCATATTTCTTCTGGATTATGTTTTCTATGATGTTCTAGATTTTCAAATACTAAGTACAATGCGAGACCTTCACATCACCAGTCTAGTGCTGTGCAGAATATTGGAAGAGCACAGTCTGTCTACATCACTACATCAGGCAGTAAGTTCATAAAATTGGGTGTTGTGGTTCTACCTGTGGCTCACAGCTGGTGCAAATTAAGCTGAACAGTTTATTTTTTCCAAGTTTCAACTTTATTAATTCAAAAGTCTCAGGTCTTTTCCTCCTGAATGCCAAATGGATTGCACTGTAATTTGCCTGTGCCCAAAATAAGCAATGCTATATACACCTGAGGACGTGAGAGTCTTTCATTTTAAACCCTTACAGGTAATACATTAAAAATACTCTAATTTTATTCTCTTTATTTTGGTTTGCAATGCAGAAGAATTGTAAAATCCAAACTGAAGGGGGTATGTAAAACGTTTCTAAAAGCTCTTTCAAAATTAAACAAGAGTAAACAAAAATACTGTGACAAAGGTGGTGTTTCACAGTGCAGAAATCAGTTCATGTGATGTAAGTACAAGAGGAGAATTGTTTTGATAAAGCAGCACCTTGGTTTGAAACGCTTTCCACAGTGCAAAAAGTTTGGAAAGTGTTTCTATCTGTTCCTGCTGGAGTCCTTACATGATCAGGGAAACTTGCACACTTAATTAATCTGTCCCTGTACATAAAGCCCGTCATTTGATTTGGACAATCTTCAACATTTCACCATTTCAGTAATTTCTCCAGCATTGTCTGAGGTGACATTTATTACTGCCCCTGAACTTGTCAGTGATTTGGATCATATCCTAACTATTATTTCCTGACCTACTTTTTCTATTCAGCACAGTCCAGTTCACTTCTATCTTGGGCATAATTGTGCAATAGTTACAGCAAAGTATGAGGGAAATATTTAATTAGAAATAAAAGTTTGGAAAGAACCTCAGAAAGGTGCCCTCTCTTTGCTGCAAGTCTGGATCAACTTTACCTAGACTGTTTCTCACAGATATTTACCTTCTCCTAAATACTTGCCAGCAATGGACAGTTGAGTTTTCCAGTTCAGTCTGATGCTTGTCTAACCTCATGCTAGGAAATGTCTGCCCCCAGTGTAAAGTGAATTTCCCTTACTGCAGTTACCACTTTTGAATTATCTTGTTTCTCAGCAACTGTGATGTATTTCCTTTGCTGCTACCCATTCCAGAAGTGAATACCCTTTCAGCTCTTTCATTTCATAGACTAAAATTCTATGTTTTTATTTAATCCATTCTTATTTATTCCAGAAGTTTTTTTTAAAACCTGAAATTGAGCACAGTACTTGAAACAGGTACAGTATTCCATTGCAGAGTCAATGGAAGGACTGCTCTCCTAACCGAAGGAAATCCATGTGCATTTAGAAGTGCACTTGCTTTTGTTGGGGTAAAGCAAAAAGTTGCCACTCCTCAGCTGAGATACAGGAACCGCTCACATGTCTGCTCCCAGCAATTGCTGGAAAAAACAGGCTTGTGGGAATGATCCCATGTTCTACATCGGGCTGGCTCTATGTGCAGTCAGTTTCTGTGGCAGGGACGGAGAAGGGGACAACTATTACCAGCTGGGAACAGTAGCAACAAGGATTCCTCATGCCCTGAGAGGTCTGACTTGCCAAGCAAAGGTCATAAAGTGTACCCAGCCAGCTCTCTAGAACTGCCAACAAATGGCATGAGGTCTGCCAGTCAACAGCAGCCGTCTGCTTTGTAGTTTAAACATAATTAGTTAAGTTAGGGAGTTCTCAAAGCATTTCAGTTTTGGAAGCACTACAATTCCTTCTAGCAGTAAATGTGTGTAGCCAGTCTTCCTTTCTATCCTCTTCAGTGCAATTGCTTTAGGGCTGGCAAAATTACAGCAAGTGCTTATGCATTAGGATATGAGGAAAATTCTTGAGAACATCAGTCACAGGGTGTTACAATGAAAATTTTACTTTATTCTCAAACACTCTCTTCATTTTCCCAAGGTAGCACATATGTGTTTCTGTTGCTTGCTTCCAATTATCTAAATATAATGTTCTGATCCCAGACAAGAAGCGGAGAGAATGTCATGTTATCTCTCATGAAGCAATTTCTTAATGCCTTATCTTTCTGGAGGCAATTATAATAGCTGTTCATTCTTTGTAGATGTTGTACAGTGGAGGCCCCATGTCCTGTACTAAGTTTAGGTGTAAGGAGGAACTATTACGGGAGCTGTTTTTAAGGACAACCATCCATGTAGTGACTGGCAATTTGTATAAAGAAATGACCTTCACATGCACAGCAAAATTCAATTAGTGTTTCTTTTCAAATATACACATGACACTGCAGCACAGTTCACCCAGTTTTATTTTATCCCCACTTGATATTTGATACATTTCATTCAGAAAATGTGTCTTTACACTTGGATGTCTCAGCGGTCAGAGAATAAATCACAGTCACCAGATTATCAGTGCTGCACAGGGAAAGCCAAGATACTAAAAAAAAAAGGCTTGAGGTCAAACTCATTCAAGGTCACTTTAGTCCTTCTAAGCTGTTGAGTAGCACGTGACAATGTAGACAAAAACTTGAACGTCGATGCCGATGCACGAATAACTGTGGGAGGTACGAGGTGTGCCTGGGGAACGCAGGCAGAGGCGTCCGAGACACAGATACCTGAGTCACATGAGTGTGCGTCAGGGCACGCTGAAGGGAAAATGACACGGCAGCCAGTCCCAGGGGCAGCCTGCGCTGTGTTCCCCCCGAGCAGGGTGGCGGGAGCCGGGGGGTGGCGGGTGCCGGCCCGCACCGCGGCGGTACCGGCGGCAGCTCGGGGGGTGGCGGTGCCCGCCCGGCGCGCTCCCGCGGCTGCCGGCAGGTGCGGGCGCGGCGCCGAGAGCGCGCACGTTGCCCGGCTGGGGGGGTCGCCGCGTCCCCGGCGAGGGCGGCGGCCGCCCCTCTGCAGCGCTGCGGGCAGGACGCGTGCGCCGTGCGCCGGGGGGGGGGGGGCGCCGCATCGCAGTGCACGGGGCTGCGGGCACAGGCGCCGGCATGAGCGAAGCCTCCGCCGCGCCCAGCCGGGGCTGAGCCGGGAGACAAAGGGGAGAGGCTGCTGCCATGGGGGAGCAGCTTCGCGCACGGCCCGCCGCCCCCGCGGGGCCGCCGCCGCCGCCGCCCGCCGCCGCCTCATGCTCGCTGCTCGGCGGGCTGCTGCAGAACGGCTTCCACCCCCCGGGCCCGCCGCTGAGCAACGGCGGCTGCGGGGAGGCGCCGCACCCGCTGCTGCTCCGCCCGGAGCTGCCGCCGCTCAGCCACGGCTCCCCAGCCAAGAAATGCAGGCTGCGCCGGAGGGTGGACTCGGGCCGGCGGCACAGGCCACGTAAGTAATGAGCGCGGCGTTGCGGAGCGGTGCCGGTCCGGCCACCTCCCCTCGGCGCGGCGCTGCCGCAGCCCGGCCCAGCGGGACTTGGCGCTGGCCCCGTGTCAGGCGGCCGCGGGTCCCGCGCCGCCTCCCTCCTTCCCTCCCCTCCCTGCGGAACGCCGCCCGGCCGGGGCTGGCGGCCGCCCGGCTCCGCTCCGCGGGCGTTCCGCCCCCCGCCCCCGGAGGCTGCCGGGCGGGCGGAGCGAAGGCCCCGCGCCGGCCAATGCGGCGGCGGCGCCCGGGCACGGCCCCGCTCCCGCGTGGGCAGGGCCCGCCCTGCGCCAATGGGGCGGCGGCGGGCGGGGAGCGGCGGCCCCGCACAAACGCGGGCGGGCGGCGAGCGGCCGCTTCTGGCCGAGCAGCTCGGGCGGCGCCCACGGTCCCGCTGGCTTCTCCGCCTCCCAGCCGCGCACATGAAGCTCATAGTGCCCAGGCAGCACTGTAAGTAACGCCGGGCCGGCGTCCCGGCGGGGATGACCGGGGCGTGCTGGAGCGTGGGAATGCTCTGCGCGCCGAGTATGCGCTCCTTTTTCAAACATTGTTAGAATGAAGAAAGAAGTAGATCTGGAACTCAAGGCAGGCTATTCGGACTGGAGAAAAATGTACATTGTAAGCACATTAAATTTGTAATATGCTTCTCATAAGCATCCCATGTGGCTTTTGATTAGTCGGTTTGGGAGTTGTTAGTGAACTGGCTGTTTATTTTAGGTCTGGTTTTAAGGCTGTGAAATTGAAACATCCATATTTGTGTTATGCTTAATTTTATGTGATCTGTTGATTTGTAGTTTTAATGTCTTGATCACAGCTAGCTTCATACGTGTAAGTATGGAGGTATTGAATAATTCCATGGTAAACTCTACAAGTAAAACAATCCGATGGAAAAGTACTCCGTTTCTTTGCACTCTCACTTTGCTAGCCCTTCAAATAAAGCCAACAAATGTCTGATGCTTTGTTAAAAGTTCAGCGTGTTCCAAAAGAGTAATCAGGGATAGTGAGGACCACAGCTTCCCGCTGCCAAACCTTAAAGATGTTTTTACTCAGTAGGAAGTAGTGTACATTCCGCTACTCTGGGGGGTTTTTATTTTGTTTTGAAATGGATATTTAGAAAACTTTTCTGTATTAGCAGAACGAAATAGAAACAGCCTTGAAGAGCTGCAGCTTTCACAGGACTGCATATTAGCCAGTACCTTTTCTGGCTTTTTAAATGTTTTTGCTGAGCTACACATACCACTTTCCCTTAGACTGTTCTCTGAATGATTAATCGTGTAGTACTTACAGTACCTGTGGATAGTTAATGTAGTTCTCTGTCAAATTTAACATATCAATGGTCCGTCACTGGTTTTGTAGTCTTTGTCCAGCCTCAGGTTTTTATTCATGAACAAAACCTGCAGAACTTGTACTAGCTTACATTTTGTTTTGGTGTAATTAAGAGGAGTCAGCACTTGCATATCAAACTCTCTATAATAATAAAAACTATTCTGAAGCAAAGAATAAAGCTTTTAGAGGTTCATGAGATCACTTGATTAAGAAAGAATGAGGAATTTGTATGTTCCATCCCATCCTAAAGGGAAAAAAGAGCCCATCAGAGTAAAAAGTGTAGGTGTCTGACTATATTGCCCAAGATGTATCACAACTGAATATTCAGTTGTGGGGTTTTAATGAAATGAGTCTTCAATGGAAACTGCAGGTGAGGGAAGTACTTTGTAGAACTATTTTGTGGGCATTTTTTTTGCTCATTAAAATACACAAATGCTTGCTGGTATACTTTTTAGTTTATATACTTTATTTTGGATAAGAATAAATTTGAATTTACTTGTGCATTAAATTACGATAGCACATAGTCACTACCTTAAAAAATTATTAAATTATTACTCAAATTGTCCTGGTACTGCATCCTCCTCTAGTAAATACTGCACAGTACCATTTTACGGGTTTGTTTCATTTTTTTAATCCTGGGTTTTGCAGATGTTTGTTCTGTGCTTAAGGACACATTGCAAAATGAAGTGCAGTTGCCACATGGCATATGAGACTTCAGCATTGATTGCGAGGTTTGCTTTGTGTGGTGGAGGAGATAATAATTGGCATTTCCCAATATTTCAGCAAATGAAACCTATCTTTCTGCAACAGTTGTTCTTTTAAACCCATATTTAGATGTTTTCTTGATTGTTTTTACTTTCTGACAAGGTGAGGTAGAATTCTGTGCTCCCAAGTCTTTTCCCCCTCTGAGAAGGGAGGATTGCCTGTGAAACCAGAGTGCTTTGCTGATAAGCCTGCCGTGAGAGAGGACTCACCTAGTGCTGCTTCTGCTGAGAATTCTGTCTTGGTTTTTTCTTTAGTTTGACTAGATGGCTTGTCAGGGATATTGGGCTTATGTCAGTTTGCTTCTTTAGGAATCAGTTTGTGGTACTAGGACTACATATGTGTGGATGGTCACACCTGTTCATCAAACAGCTCTGTGCTTTGGGCTTTTAATTGTTTCGGGTTTAGTTGTTTGGGAGATGTTTTGTGGTTTGGTTTGTTTGGTTTTTTTCTGTTGAGGAAGTGGACATTCAATAAGCCCTTGCTGCAGAAGGTGAACTGGAAGGCTTCCCCTGATCCATATACATGATTTCTTTACCTCTAGCTTTGTAAGGTTTGAAGACATTGCCATTACTAAGCAGATAGAACTAATTTTTGAACTAAGTAGTCTATTTTTGTTCAAAGAAAAAATTGCTTCCATTTTATATGTTTTTATAACTGTATAAAACAGGAAGAAGGAGTGGAAAAATATATGTAAGGTATTATAAGTTTCTTTTTTTACTAAAAATCAGCTTTCAGAAAGTGTGAGAATACTGTGCCATCTTATGTGTGTCTCTTAGTTTGACACACACATACACACACCCCCCTTACTCTTTTTGGCTCTCTCACCTCTTCTGGATCCAATTAAAAAAGTTGTTAGATCATCAGTGTCAAGCGATGCAAATGAAATGTAAATGAAGTAATAGGATTTCAACATATACGTGTTCAGAAAGAAAAGCAGCTGAATCCAAGATATTTCATCTGAGATATTTATGACTAAGATACCAGAGTATTGATACACCCATTCGAATTGCTGATAAAAATTGAGATACTGTCCTTGTATTCGAGGAAATACAGGTTCTGTAAAAGAGATATGTAAGTTGTAACTATTTTGGCCAAGGAAGAAATTGCTGCAAATTGGGCATAAATAAATCTGGGGCCCAGGTAGAAAGGAGAAAACTCTAAGGAGAAGGATTCAGGCATAACCTCTTTATAAGAGTTGAGGAGTAAAAAGGTTCAGCTAACCTTTGTTGTTTAAATGTGTGAAAAGGATTACTCTTGGTTATCCTCTTTAATGGGGGTAAATGTTGCTTGATGATCCAAGTGTTCCCCTTCATTCTTGCCTCTCCTGAGCTCTTGTCCTTCAGGAGAATATTGTGATTTGATATTTACCTTCCCACATGCTATCCTTATATCCTTGTATTTTTAAGTCAATAGTAAGATTTTAAAAAATCCAATGTGTTGAAATCTGAATGTAATAATGCCTTGTAGGAATAGCTGTGTAAGTTCAGACTCTTGAGAGTTTATGCAGAAACCAGGTAAAACGTGTAATGGAATTTCTCATGAGTGAACCTTTGCCCCAGATAGCACAGCTGTTGGTGTGCATCACATTACCTAGTTATGCAATGCTGTAGATACCTTCTGTTTGCATTGTCACGTGCTTCTGCAGCTATATTTTGGACTAGCACAGATCTTTATCTCAAAGTAACAAACCAGTAAGTAGTTGTCACTTACTTACAGTTTATTAGCATACAGAGACTTCATTTTCTTAAGAAGATAAGCAGAACCTGATTTATGCCAGTCTTTTAAGAACACATGAATCATCTCAATACTTTCTGTATCAGTTCTTTGGGACCTAAAAGTAGATTTTATAGTGTTATTTTCTTAACTTCTTGCTATGTAGCAATACAGTAGAAAAGTTCTGTTTTCTCTGCAGTAATACTTTCTGTTGATCCAATAGGGATGTTGCATACCTACTCCTGAAAAGAGAGAAATCAGCTCACGAGCCTTTATCAAACAATTTTAGTTAAGAACTGCATTTTTTTTACAGTGTGGAAGCATTTCTGCAACCTATCCAGTGTCTTTATTGCTCATAGTATATCACACCATTTTGACTAACTGTGATCAGCCTAAGATGCTGCCGTAATAGGTTCTACTTTTCCCTCCTTGCTTTCCTGGCTTTTCATAATCAAGCAACTGAACATTTATCCAGGTTGTCAGTGAAATGCTGGATTTTCAGTTTAAAAGAAACTAACAAGAAAACCCAAACCAACAATAAAAAAAAATACCTCCACAATTTCCCTCCCATTTTCCCTCAACTCCTGTGGAGACCTTACCTGTACAAATACCTGTCTTTCTTTCATACCTCGTGGTTGTAGTACTGGGGGCTCTAGTAATTTTGATGGCCTGTGAATTTTCTTGCTCCCTGCGTTGGCAGAGGCAGCAAAACCCAGGAGCACCTTCCAGTCTGCCTGCACGCTCCCATTAGCACCACATTCAGGGCTTGGAACACTGAACTGTTCATGTACCAGCTGAGATGAATTATCTAAAGGTACTGAAAGGAACTGATGGTGCTTCAGTGGTGCATTTTGTTTTGGAACATAGACACAATGAATAAATTTTTAAAATAATGACTGGAATACAGAAGTGTTTTTACTGTCACTCGAGTTGTACAGCAGTTATGTGAATTTGAGTGTGGCTTGTCAGAAACGTTGAGACTTGGGTTTTTCCTAATCGATCTACCAATCAAGATGTTTTTATTGCAAATAGTTCCAACAGATAGCTGGTGTTAAAAGCTATGAAGAAAACTAAGCTGCTGTTCTGCATAACTGAAATTCCTGTTTTTGTTGACTGATCTTGGGCTCTTTATCTGTGCTGAAGAAATCTGCTGCTGTTCTAAAAGCAAAGTTCTTTTCTTTTTGCAGCTCTCCATATGGCTCACAACAAAGTAAAAGAAACTGATTCACAGAGAAAATAAACTAAAAGTGTCCTGGTCTTTCTGCCTGCTTTTAAATGCGAGCATTGTGTGTAGCAATCTCAAGAACTATACAGATTTGAAATAACTTCCTAGTTGTTTTCTGCAGTACTTATTATTTGTGAATGATTTAGTTATTACTCCTCAAAATGTTAAGATATAAAACTAAATGTCTTGGCAGTCATTTATGAATAACTCTCCGCTGTTAGCATTTAACACTTTTATTGCTGGTCTTGTGTTTGATAGAAGGATGGAATGCTTTTTCCCTCTTTTAAAGACAAAATCTACACTATAGCTTTAAAGCAACTGTTGATGCAGGTGGAGTGTAGCAGATTTTATGCCCTTAATGAAAAACATTGTAAGTTGGCTTACACTTTAAACTAAAGGCTGTTTCTGTATTGCATAGTCCAACCATGCTACTTTTAAAATTAAACTTCCTGCTTGCCTAGTTAAGATATATCTGAGGAGGAGACTTACTGTTCCAGTGGGTAATTAAAGTGCTCAGTAGCTTAAATAAAGATTTGTGTAAATCACTAATGGGATTGGCGTCTTAAGCTCCACTGCATTAGAATGTTGTGCAGCGTGGACCAGACAGCTTTTGCATAAATATTTACCTGCTACTTCCACAAGTGTTTGACTTACAGGTTATTCTATGGTAACATATAACAACCCTAAAATAAAGCCTGTTTTAAAACATTTGTTTTGAATTCCTTCCATTTCAGGGAGCTCTCATGTATCTGCATAGGAACTTAGACCTTACAATACATAAAAGTAGGTTTTCTTAGTAAAACAGTACTGTAAGCAGGCAGCTTCATTGGAGTTTGTACATTATGCCTGCCTTGTCCTTAGGGAAAGGGAGTCAGAAACTGATGATTCAATTACCTGGCATGTAGCAATGGAGAGAAATATTTGTTCTAAACATCTGACATTTAAGGATTGGTTTGGGCAGGGAGGGAGGGTGTATTAAAAATCATTAAGTTAGACTTTGAATTATTCAGCCAGACAAGAATGATGCTGAGAGCCTTGAGGTAGGGAAAAAGACTCTCAGCTTTGTTCAGTCTGAAGCTGAGCAACTTAGTAGTGATCTGTGATAATGTGAGGAAGGACAGTGGAATCAGTACCTCCTATGCTTATTAAAATCTTTACACCCAGTTATTTGCTTTTAGGTTCACTGGCAGAAATATCAGTTATGCACATGGTTTCAAGTTTGTATTAACATTAAATTGGGATGCCCTAGTTCGTACAATCATGTTTCTAGCAAGTGTCCCTGATTCTCCTTAAAAGCAGGGAGGTGACTGTGTGACTGCTATTTTAAAAGTGTCTCTTAGAAGTTAGCCATATACTCGGTGCTTTCAATTTAATTTTTCTAATAAACATTGCTAGCTACATCCTTCTGCACTGCCTGTGTGTGGACTTCGTGTTCTCACTTTTTACTGCTTCATAAAGTTACCTGGCTTACAATTTAAAATGTGTGAATGCATATTTAAGTGGAGCAGGCAGACGAACCTGATTCAGTTGGCATCTTCTGCCTGCATGTTCTCCATAGTCATTGTCTCTTGCTGTTAACAGGACAAAGGTTTTGGTGGACCTAGGTCAGCTGAGGCAAATATATATGTATATATATATGTATGTATATATATATATATATGTATATATATGCTGAGAAGCAAATAGTGGCATTTCTTACATAGTTGTGTGATAGACTAACACATATACCAGCAAAGGTATATGTCTAAGGCCAAAGGGTGGGTCTGTCAGTGGTAAATACTGAACATAAGCCACTTTTGGCTACTGTATACAAGAGGTGAAGTTCCAACAGAGTTGCTGGTTCTCGTGAGTTGAAATGTGGAGGCTTCCAGCATAATGGGAGTTCTGTATTGCTGTTCTTCAGACAGAGCCTTGTGACTGGAAATTCTGACTGGGCTTGGAAAGGCAATTGTAGATGTTACGCAGTGGGAATATGACTTGAGAAATCTTGTTCTTCTATTTCTTTGGTTTCTCCTTCCCCCCCTCCCCCAGTGTATTGGCGGAATTCGTGCCAACTGGGTGAAATGCAATTTCATTCCTTTTCACCCATTGGTGCTGGTTGGGTGAAATGCAGTAAACGTGGTCTTGTCAAGAGGTGCTGACAGAAGAGTAAAATGATTTCCTGGGAAAAAAATGTTTTCATTTTATTAAAAGCTGCTTCTCTGAATAATTTTGTTATTTTCTTTATTCTTTTTCTCAGCTGAGCCTTTATGAGGCCTTAACTTAGGGAGGTGTTCAATACATGTGAAATGGACATGTAAGTGACCCCCAGCTCTTAGGAGCAGAGGCTGGTACTGTGATTGCACTGAATTACTGTTTAACAAATGACTCAAGTGATGTGGCTAGCCTGTATATTTATAGTGACTTTCTCTTTCTTCCTCCACTACCCCCTTGTTCTTAGCATTCCCATGGTTTGGAATGGATATCGGTGGAACATTGGTTAAACTGGTCTACTTTGAACCTAAGGACATTACTGCAGAAGAGGAACAGGAGGAGGTGGAAAACCTGAAAAGCATTAGGAAATACTTGACCTCCAATACAGCCTATGGTAAAACTGGCATTCGTGATGTCCACCTTGAACTGAAAAATTTGACAATGTGTGGACGAAAAGGAAACCTGCACTTCATCCGCTTTCCCAGCTGTGCCATGCACAGGTTCATACAGATGGGTAGTGAAAAGAACTTCTCCAGTTTGCACACCACACTCTGTGCCACAGGAGGTGGAGCGTACAAGTTTGAGGAGGACTTCAGAACAGTAAGTGAACAGTTCATATGGGTTTAGTTGGAAGTACTTTGGGAAAGCATCATGGGAGCCCTTCTGTTAAAATTTGCAGGGAAAATAGCAAATTTTTTGGTCCATCCTAAGCAGTTAACAGAATCAATTCATGTTTGTTAATTGGTGGCATTGCTGAGAACATGGAGAGAGGACAGGAGAGTATTCATACTCTACTTGCTGGGTATTCTACTGCAGAATATGTTTAGTAAATGTGGGGTTTTTTAGAATACAGTTGTGATGATCAGATGCTTCATAATCAGCTGAGGGTATGTTATGACAACACGGAAGCCTGACACTACAGGTACTTACAAACTGATTTTCTATTGGAAAACTAGAAATGCAGCCATACTGGCTGAAGATTTGATTCCTGTTCCCTTCCCATTATATTAACATTCAAGCAGAGTGACGTCAAGAGTCTGGAAGACTAAGCATGGAGCATGGGGGATAAACAGTGTATGGAAACATGACAATATCAGCTAGCTTTTGATTTCAATTCTGGGAATACATCATTTGAAGAAAGGCAGTTCATGAGTTGAGTACGTCCCAGGTCACCTAGAATTTAAAAACAGTCCCTGCAGGGAACTCCAGAAACTGATGGAAATCTGAAGTTTGGCACTACAGTACACTACAAAAAGTGTGGCTCAGAGGCATGGAGGAACCATTGTACACACTGTGTTAAGAGGGAAAAAGCGTTCAGGAGTTGTCTGTTGTGTATCTGTCTGTATTGGGACATATCTTCATTTATTTTCTGTATGAGGTACTAATCTGATTATACCAGAGGAGTCTCACTAAAATTAATGTGAATTATTTACTTGCCAGGCAGGCAGGTCTGACACTTCTGTCCCTGGCTTTTGACCTGATCTTGAGGGTGAGGGATGTGGGTATGGCAGGTAACATCAGTAGCTTTTCTGTCTCCCCTTAACTCTAGGGACCTATTACACTGATTCACCAACTGCTCTTGACTGCAGTCCTTGGCTTTGTATGCTTCTGCAGTGCATGAGGGTTTTTTGTTTGTCAATACTTTTCACATACCAGATGACCAAGATCCTAAGGGGAAAAGAGAAAGCTATAAGAGCTCATCATGAATTCCAGCTGTTACACTATTGTGCAGTCACTTTTAATAAATATTAGATCAACTGCTTCCATGTCCAAGGAAAAACTGTCAAGTTTCTAATATGGTGTAGTAGTCCACTACTAGTGCCAGATTTCCTGTCCTTTAGTCTGATTGCAGGTCCCTTACATATTAGGGTCTACTGATGAATGAGTCCTCAAAAGCTTGTTTGACTCATACTGTATAGGGATGTTGGCACTACAGTAAAAAGGTGAGTTTTATTTCTAGTCAGTGTGGCCTCAGCTCAGGTGTTTTTGAGTGTCTTTACACATTCCAGGGAGTGATTCAAGTCATATTCTTGAAGTGACAGTGGGCAGTCTTTCCAAATTCTTTCTCCCTACATCATGTAATAGCAGCTACAGTTGCTTACTTAGTAAAGAAGTTCATGTCCCTTGCTCCTGCAGTTGTAGAACTGAACTGAAAGTTACCTGGTGGCTGCCACAGCTAAGCATTTCTCTCTGCAGCTTTGGCTTTACCTGCCATATATGTGCAGCTTACTGCGAGGGACCAGTCTTGTCTTAGCTGCATTGATACAGCACTGGAAGCCATAGTTGAAACTGTGGCTGTTTTGCTCCCTGTTGAGCAAATAAAAAAGGTCACATAGCAAATAACTGGTGGACTTAGGCATGGAAATCCTGCATCTCTACAGGGTTGGTTAACATTCAGTGTGCTACAACACTTGTAGGTAATTTCAGAAAAACCCAGTAAAGACTGTCTGGGGAGTTCTGTAGCATAAAGTAATCACACTTAAGTAAGTGCTTTGGACACCTCTTACAGCTATCCAGTTCCACACTGTCCTTTACAGCAAGTGTTTCTTGGCCCAAACTATAATATCCATAGAGAATTACAGAAGCAAAATACTATCCATTATATGAAGGTTTGTTTTCTTAATCTCTCTCCAAGGCCTGAGTGTTCTGGGTACTGGCACACTTCATTAGCCATTGTACCAGCAGCTGGCTATCTCGGTGTGTTCTGCAGACTGTAAATTGACTCTGGACAACAGCTTAGGACTGCTCTCAAAGTACAGAAATGTCTGTTTCAAATATTTGATCACTCTAACACACCTGTAAATGTAGAGGCTGTGCCAAGTCTAAATCTTGCTGTTGCAGGATTCAGTATTGTATAATGCCTTATGTGGGAGAGACTTTAAATGTTCCTGTGTATTACTTAAAAGTAATTTGGAAGAACTAAGGTATGTTTGTGAATGTTATTTTCATTAAAAAAATCTGGCTAAATGCTAGGAAACTCATTAATTGATCTAGCTAACATGCTTTTGTTCTGGCCCCTTATTTCCCTGTGTAAATGCTTCTAAGTTATTTGTCTTTCATTGTATTTCTCAATGATTATGTGATTTCTAGAATTGGATAGATTTAGGACAAAAGCTCCAACGTATTGCAAAACAGCATTTAAATTCCAAAGAAGGAAACCTTCTAAGATTACAGAAGCTTTTTCTCCTTGAAACAGACAAGCAAACACCCTGCTGTCACTTGCCTGTTCCATTGTCTAATCCTGAACCCCTAAATGAGTTGAATAGGTTTGATCTAGACATCTCTGTTACTTTTGTGTATTCACAAATAACATAAAAATGGTGAGGCATCTTCTGTTTACCTTAAAAAGGGAACTAAATCTACAAAGCTGCCTGACTTTAGGCATTTGACCTCCCTCATGTAGTCCACACTGTTGGGTAGGAGACCTGAAGATGTCTCTGTGGTCTGCTTGGTGATTGCCGACAGTAACGATCAGTAGCTTGGCAAATCACGTGATTCATTCTTAAGATCTGAATGCTTCTTTAGGAGTAGGAAAACTGAGGAGTAGGAAAACTATTCATTAAACTAGACTAAGGAGTATTTTACCAACCATATGGCTATACTTAATGTTCATTGAAGAGAACATTAGAAAGTAATTCACCGAAAGGACTGTTTCCGGCTAAGTTATTTTTTTGTTTGTTTTGGGATTTTTTGTTTTGTTTTGCTTTTTGTTCTTTTTTTTTCACCCCCTTTCTGAATTATTGGTCTTTATGGCTGGCTGTCTTTATTTTCAGGTGACAGTGGTGTTAAGGCATGGATGAATCTGATGCCCTAATTCTGATAATCCTTCCCTCCTTTTCCCACCATGTACTGTCACTTCACATATTTTGTAAATGCTCAAGTAAGCACTTCTGTGAAAATAAGGAGTACTTAAAATTTTTTTGCTTATAAACCTGTGATATGACTCTTTATGCTCTGTGACTCCTCCATGATAGCACATGCACGTTAACAGCAAACTTCTGTGCAAGTAATGTAGTGAGGAATAAATTCTTAGGCTGCCCCTCAGTTTTGTAAAGCAACTCAATGTAAAGGATACATGGGAGATGATGGAAGAAAGAATTATTCAGACTTTTTTCTAAAACCTGCACAACCGCAAAATTTCTATTGACTGCAGTGGCTCAAAGGTGGAATCTTTGTATTCCTTTCCTGAACAGACACCTGCAGAAGTTGACTTCTTGTAATAGAAATTTTACTGCTAATTTCAGTGGGAGTAGGGTGTGGGCCAGAAAAGTCCCAGTCACTTAATCAAGAACATTTGGGACAGGAGAGGAAGAAAATCTCTTACCAACACAATGTTAAGCTCAGGCCTTGACTTTCCCCATAACCTGTAAGGAAAATGCTTTAAAAGTGAGCTTGGCTGTTGGATAGTGATTTCCTTGTGCCAGTTATTAGCTGATTGTAAGGCTTGACTTTGTGGTATGACTTCTAGACTGTATCTTAAATAAACTCACTATCCTGTGTTGTAGGATGACTAAACTGTGTAACTCTTAAGTTAGCGTAAGACACTCAAAAATTCCATTGCTTGAGGAGGGTGGATGCTGCTGCTCAGGCCATAAGTGCTGGCCTTTGGTGTGTAGAGTGGGGTGGAGTGGGAATGGGTAAAGTAGCCATGACACCTTCTGTTGCCATCACAGCAAGAAGCTAGGAAATTAGTCGGAGGGAGTGGGGAGAAACAAAGTGCATCTCTTCCCTGTCAAGAGAGGGAACAGATCCCTACAGCTAGCTGGGCAAGAGGGCAGACCTCTCCAAAGGATTTCAGACAAGTGCTTTTTTTGCCCAAAGCTGATAAAAAGTGAATCTTGTCTTCTGCCTCAGTGAATATTGGACTTGTGCTTGCATTAGACTTTGTCTTTTTTGAATGCGAGTGGTTATTTCCCAACTCTGTAAAGAAGCATGGTTGGGGGCTGAACTGAAGATAATCAAAATATAAAGAAAGCAAAGTATGTCTTTATAAAAGTAGAGGAGAGGCAGTGGGAGGGAGATGGAAGGAAATGCTAGATTGTAAGCTATTCTAAGAAATAAAAACTGAAGCAATGCCCAGAAGACGTAAAAGCCAGAGTGATACAGTAAATGAGGCTGTTGTAACTGATAATTAAAAACTTGCAAGATGTTATGTTTCCAACAGCTTCTTACAGAAAAAAAAAGTCATTTTTCTGATTCAAATTCCAAGAGACTAATGAACTTGGAACTGTTTCCAGGTTCAGACTTTCCTGCACTCACCAGAACTGTGTGCCAGGGTGAAAACTCAAAAGTGGGTGAAATGTTTCCTGGGCTGCAGCTTCCCTGAAAAATTGTCTGCACACCAATAGTGATATATTATACTTCAACCCTGTTGCATATATCATGGCCGCCCTCAGCTCACTTCTAGAGGTTTGGGCTGTTTCACGTTTATATGGGTGAAGTGGAAATATTTACTCACCCATAATAAGAAAGAAACGTGACCAAAGTCTTTGACTTCTGTGCTTCCATACTTCAAAGCAGCAGCAAGCTGGTACCATATTTTTTCATTTTATACTGCCTGGTACTTGAATACAGCTAAGAATTTTTTATTTTACACATATTATTAAAAAACCAAACAAGCAAAACCACAAAAAAACCCCAAACCTAAACTTCAACAGAGAGCACTGTTTTCTAGCACTTCTTAAAAGTGTTTGAGAGGCAGGGTTTCATTCTCCTCAGAACAGCATCTGTACACAGGAACAACAGACCTTTAGTGTCTTTGAATTCACATGGGTTTCAGCAGGTTGTTGTTAAGGTATAATAGGACTTTTCTGCTTGCAGTATATCAGCTGTTAAATACAGCACAAAGCTATAAAAAGCAGAACAAATTCTAGTATGTCTTTTATACATGGAGGGCTGGACCTAATAAAACCTCTGTGTAGTGCTTGAGAAGGAATCTGATTAGTTTCTTTCATTGTGTTCTTACAAAATTGGTGGGCTGACTGGAGAGTTTGTAGAATCAAGGATTTTGTCTGTGTTTTTGCACTGATGCCAGAAGTATTTTACTCTTGGATTTGTGTTGCTTGCTTGTGTCTTGCAAGGTCTCTGAGTAATGCTTACCTATTTGTGAAAGTGTAGCATGGATCGGACAAAAGCAGCGTCTGCCCAGGTATTTGGCTTTCAGAAGGATTGAGGTTTTTTCTGGAGGGACCATAAATCTGCTAATGACTCGTCTTTGTATAACAACTTCTAGTTCAAGTCTTTTATGCTGCATTTCTGTAATTGTAATTTTGTAGATATATGTTGACCCAGAAAAAAATACGAAGGGATTGCAAAAGTTACCAGAGAAAGTAGAAAAACAGAAGAAGGTATCTCCAGCTGTCTCTCCTGTTGTATAAACATCTGGGTGTATATTGAGTCTTTGAGACTGCTGGTTTTTTCTATCCTATTTCTTTTCAATGGTTCCAGAATTTGAAGACTGGCAAGTAGAACAAAAGGACAGATAGAACAAAAGGACAGACCCAAAGAGTGGGCTGGCTTTCAGTTATGGCAATTTAGAGCCATGTACAAGAGAAAAGACTTAATAGGAGAGATTTAAATAGCTTAAAAGAATGTAACCTATTGGCCATGCCTGTTCCATAAAAATATATTTCCTCTTTATTGTGATTTAATAAAGCTTCCAGAATTAAAAATAGGACACAGTTACCCATTTAAGTCTTCTCCATTAGCTGTTATAAAAACATCCTGCAATAAGCAAATGTTTGAGAACCAGCTCTGTACTGTAAAACTCCCTATTGTTCCTAATACTCTGTTGCCTTTTTTGCTAGAAAGTAGAGTTGGGTGAGACTGGCTTTGCAGGTGTGAGGGTGCAAAGACCTCAGGATTTGAATGGGCAACTTTACAATACTTTTGCTCCCTCTTCTCTGCCTGAAACTGAAAAGGGGACTTTCTAGAGATTGGCACTGTATTCTATTTTGAGAAAGGGATGTGATTCCTAATTCCAGTGAACAGAATGTTGTGACAAGTAGACATATCTGCTTAAGTACAGTTATAGTGTCCTGTGAAGTCTCAGAGAGAATGTTCTTTATAAGCTTTTCTTTTTATTTTTTTGTCTTTGTTACAGTTATGTTTTTATGAACATGTTTCTGGGGGCCTGACAATCTTTTTGTTTGGTTTTTTAATTTGTTTTTTCACCAAACATAGGTAATACCCTGTTTTTCATGACGCATTTTAAGTGCTCATTGTAATTTAAAGAAATAACTCTGAGTACTGGTGACATACTAAAAAAATGCAGATCTTTTAGGCATAATTCACTGTATATTTAATGCATATTTACATAATATGCACATCTTAATACTTGTATTGAAAATTTCATTAAATTGCTGGGAAATGTAGTTTGATGATGAGATAAAGTACTTTGCATCCTGAGGAATGATGATGTGTAGGCATGTGTCAGATACTCCCCAAAAGCTGCAGAATACAGCTCTTCTTGGGCTGGGATTAAGGGGAAAGAAATTGATTGCTTCAGAATGCTAAAGGGGAGAAATGTTTCCTTCTTGCAGAGCAGGGAATGTCTCAAAGGCACAGGAACTGAGTGGCATTATTACACAGCACATCATTGTTTTGGGAGGTACCTGTTGTCAGGCAGATAGCAAACTTTTATTTCAGACTTCATGCTTAGATGTTTGTATTGTGTAAATAGCATAATGTGTTACTGTTAAAGTGATTAAAGTGCTTCAGCAGAGCATTTTGTCCTTCTTAGTGTTGCATTATACTAGGAAATATTTGTTTATTGATTCTTGTTCTTCTTTTGCAGATTGCTGATTTACAGCTCCACAAACTGGATGAATTGGACTGTTTGATCCAGGGCCTCCTTTTTGTTGATTCTGTTGGTTTCAATGGCCAACCAGAGTGCTATTATTTTGAAAATCCTACAGATCCTGAACAGTGCCAGAAAAAACCTTACTGCCTTGATAATCCATATCCTATGCTGCTGGTTAACATAGGCTCAGGGGTCAGCATTCTAGCTCTGTATTCTAAGGACAATTATAAGAGAGTTACAGGATCCAGGTAAATTTGATTTTGTTTCTTTTAATTCTGTTTTCCCGATAGTAATTGAACATGGAGAACTAGACAGTGTGAGCAGTAGGTGCAGCCTCAAATTGTGTTTGTCTCCCCAATTCTTTGAAAAGCCTACCCACTAGCAAGGCTGAAAATATCCTAGGATTCCTTCAGAGTGGGGCCTACATAAGGGAAATAATTGATCCCTTCAGCTTTAGACTTGCCTTAGTCTCTTATTGAGTGTTCTTACCTACTTCCCATCTCTTGCTGTGAATTACCAAAATCAAGCTGTCCCAGTAAATGAATCTTCTCTCCCCTTTTGATCCCCTGGAACAGCCAGATCAGTGAAATACATTTAGGCTAAATAAAAATGTCCTACTTAGTAGTTTTGATGTACCCAGGATGTAGGAAAACTTTGTAGACTGGATTTTGACACAGGAATCTCACTAGATCCCTTCTCTCCTTACTGATTGCACTAGTTCTTGAACCATGCTGGTAAATTGAGGAATGCCAGTGTGTAAAGACTAGAACTGGTTGTCTGAATTCACTGTTACTTTGCCCTCAGTGTGCTTTCAGCCTAGGTCAGCTGGTGCTCTCTGAAGTGATTTATTGGGTACTGCTGAGTTGAAATGGTCTCTGGCCTGTGTTCAGTAAGGGATTTAGATGTGCCTGCTCTGTTTAGGAATTTATGAGTTCAGTAGAGTGGATGCAGAATATTCTTAAGGCCAAAAACCACCCTGAGGCATATTTAAGTTTGTTCTGCAGATGTGGCAACAGTGTTAACTTTTATCAAAGCACTTAGTTACAGATGTGTCCATCCAGAGGAGTAGCAAAAGTACCAATATCCAACTTCTTTCTCATACATGCAAACTATGCTGATTTACTTCATTTTTTCTAATTCAAAAGAATAGCAAACAAACCGCTAAAACACAAACCTAGAAAAAATTACCTTTCAAAACAATTGAAGAAGCTTCTTGGAGTTACTATAGTCCCTTCCAAAGCTGCATTCTGTTCTTCAGCGCATGGTACATAGTAAAGTTTTTCCTCTATACCGCACATGACTGCATATGTGTCTCCTGTTGTCTTATCTAGGGTATATCTTTGTCACAATAGTAGCTATGAGCCATTTTTTTTTATACAGTACAGATGGACACAAGTTGAATGGGAGAAGTATTGGTTTTCTCGCAGGTGTGGTTTTTCAAGTACAGTAGTTTTGACATCTATAGATGTGCTTCTGATCCTTTCCACTGTGGAAGGAAAAACATGACTGCAATGGGTTACGGACTTGTTAAAAATGATGAAATCAATACTGTCTTGTTGATGACATGTAGAGCTTTCTGCTGTTCAGATACTGAATGTATTACAACGCTACTAGATGTGTTCTGAAAAACTTACCCTGTAGTCCAAGAGCATAAACTAAACTGTGTGTTCGCATCTGGTCTCCTGGACTTTTTCATGAAGTGCAAATATGGTGTCTCACTGATCCTCTTGTTTACAGTGGCTCCAGTTGGTGTGACTGCAGTCAGAGCATATAAGCTAACTTTCTCAGGGGCTAAGAAAGAATGAGGAAGGATGTAGAGGTTAGTAAGTTGAAGTTCATGTCTGTTAAGACTGAAGAGTCCAAAGTAGATTTTTAACAAGTTAGCAACCTGTTATGCACAGCTGAATGCTCCCTGCCAAATTTATACAGTCATTAAATATTGTACTTGAGCCTTTACAAGATATTAAAGTGACTGCTCCTTGCTCAAAGTTCTTACAGGGAAAGAACATTCAGGACTGATGCCTTGCTTTGAACAGGAACCAACCAGACTGCTTCCTGCCACTGGGTAGATCTCTCTTGGCTTCCTGCCCCTGTATAGATATTTAACTTTGTTCACTGTTTATTTTTTCATCACTGATTTGAGTGCTCTGGTCGCTAATTATTCTTGCACAAGGAAAACTTTTCTAGTGTGCTACAAATAGCAAAATGTTATCTGGGGTGTTGGATTGGACTTTATTCCTAGCTAACTCTTTATTTAGTATAATTTCTCCTATTTAAGTATTAAATACTTACGAGTAGTTCAGTTAAAAGCACACTGAATTGTGTTAAATAGAAACTCACTTTAAGGTGTCTGTATTCACTCCTCCGAGGGAGGAGTTGCAAGATACGGTTGGTAGAAACATAGACCATGTTGCAAATGGGAGTCTGAAGAGTTATGGTAAAAGCTGATTCAAGCTGCTTGTCTGAAGGGACTGTGCTTTTCTAGTCTTGGAGGAGGAACGTTCCTGGGCCTTTGCTGTCTGCTGACTGGGTGTGAGTCGTTTGAAGAAGCGCTGGAAATGGCCGCGAAAGGAGACAGCACCAATGTGGATAAACTGGTGAAAGATATTTATGGAGGTGACTACGAGCGGTTTGGCCTTCAGGGGTCTGCTGTAGCGTCAAGGTATGTGTTAATTGAGCTGTTTTTAACAAGTCCCTTGGGAAACTTCCTGTGCCTGCTAAACTGAGTGCATAATCCCTGGACTATGCACTATGTCCATGTGGTAATGTCACTCGATGTATCATGTGATTTGTCCTTAGATCTCTTTGCTCTTTTTTTTTTTTAAACAAGTATAAGCAGTGCTTGATGTAGTTTGCTTCCATTTAAATTACAATCATTTTAGAAGTGTCTTTACTCATTGTTTTGCCTTTCTAATGATACTCAGTTTTCAAATCTGTCACAAATCAATGGATATCAAGTCCAAGCAAAGTGTATTACAAAATTTTAAGGGCTTTTAGCACTCCTAAGTATTTTCTATTAAAAGACATCGTCTTCCTCACACAGCTTTGGTCATATGATGAGTAAAGAAAAGAGAGATTCCATCAGAAAAGAGGACTTGGCCAGAGCTACTTTGGTCACCATCACCAACAACATAGGTTCTATTGCTCGCATGTGTGCATTGAATGAGGTAAGTTATTTAGCAAGAGTTTAAGACTTTCAGAAAAAACATAGTGAGATTGTGAGAATGTAGAAAATGCAAATTGCTGGCACAGTAGGTGAGTAACTGGCCTTGGTAAATGTGCATGTATTTAACAACATGTCATAACTCTTATGACTTGTTTTGTGTATGCTTTGATGCAATGTGTAAGGTACTTCGTGCTTCAAAGCTGGGTAAGAGGGGAGAGAAGTTAACTGCAAAGATCTCCTTGAAGCAGAGAGCTTCAGCCTAGAGCTCTTCAGTTGCTCTCAAGCTGTAATACATAGATATTGACACCTATCTAATACAAATTATTACTCTTAATTACCTTGTAACTATTAACAGTTTTTACTATACCATGACAAACTTTATTCTGAATGCTATTTTGCTTGGATTGTTTCAATAGCATGATGGGTTCAAACTGTGTATTATGTAAATGTTTTTATAGATTGCATTAGGTCAGAAAAAAGAAAAATGCACTTCATTATCCTGCCTCAGACTCCTGTCAGATGCTTGTTACATTCTTTTCTTCAGGCATGATAAGTATGGATGATTGTTCCATTCATATACCTTTCCAACTTGTAGCAGTTAAAAGGAAAACATACCCACTCATAAAAAACCCCACCACAAACCCAAACATTTACACCCTTGTTTTTATCTGCAGATTGCATCCTTTACTGTTATGTGATAACTAATTTGTTTTATCTGCTCTGACAGAGCATTGTCAGTAGAAGAAATTACTTCTTTTTTATATTTTTAATCATCAACACACCTACAGAGCCCAAACAATAACCAATAACACAAACCCAAGAAACTTACCAAACTGCCACCTGATTACTTTATTGGGTCCGTTCTAGCTTTTGGCTTTATGAGAAATAGTAAATAATTAGTTACTAGTGCTTTTGGTGGGTGTGGATTTTGATTTTCTTTTTTAATAAACTTTTGCCACATCTTCCTTGTGGTCTTTCCAAGACAGAAGGTCCTAATACTTAATCTCTTTTCTCATGTAAGACACTCTCTTTTTTCACAGTTTCATTTTGTCTTTTTAATACTTTTAGGATTGAATGGTCAGATCTTCTTATGGTAATTCAGAGTGTCATTGCTCAGTGAATTTATGTGATGGCATATTGATAAAATTTGAGTTCTGAGTTCCTTTACTGACAGTTCTTACTATTTCATTTTTGTAAGTGTGGAACTCAATTTTAAGAAATCATCCACAGTCCCTCCAGTCATGTCTAAAGCAGCTAATTCGGAGCCTGTCATTGTGTCTGAATACTCAAGTGTTTGTCTTTCCCCCTTTCATTTGTGTCATTTCCCTTTTCTAAGTTTAAATTCATCTGCCATTTTTTCCTTAGTCATTGGGCTTAAGTCTCTTCAACATTGCTATGCTGCTTATTTTTAATTCTCTTTTCACTAACTTTGTATGCCAGCTTTTGTTTGTTGCTCATATTGTTCTCTAAAACACCTTTCAGGTATGTTGTGCAGCACTAATTTTAATGTATGCTCCCCTATCAAATGCTACTAATAACCTTCCTTTGTTGTGAAAAGTGGCTACAGACATACACAGGTATTTTCTTTTTTTTTTTTGGACATTTTACTCTTTCAGTCAGGATGATTCTCTTTTCAGTGTTCTCTTTGCTTTCAGCTTCTTTACAGTGTTGCCTTGTGGCATGGAGTTCAAGCAGCATTGTACAGGGCTATCAAAGCATGGAGAGTTGCAGCAGGGAACCACATGGGATGCATTCAGAGGAGGAAATAGGCTACTAATGAAACTAATGATTCTGAGTCATTGTGAAAAATGTTTTGTGGGCAGGCTAACTTAAAAACTGGACGTGGTTCACTGAATTTTGTGGAGGAGTATGGATTGATGTGTTTAAGTATTCTCATTTTACAGTGTTAAAGTCGAATTTATCCAATACTTGAACTAAATTATTTTGTGGTTTTAGAGAATGAAAACTTGTTTTAGCAGGTTTACATACTATTAAAAAGAAAAATCAAACATGCAGTATCATTGCACGTAAGCTAATCTTCTGATAGTGTGCTCTTGGGGGGGAAAATACTAATGCTATCATTCTGCTAAATAATCTGGACACCTAAATTGCCTTTGGGAGACATGGCTGACTTAGAGCAAGTTTGATGAATAAACTTCCCAAATAAGAGCTTAAAAAACAGTTGAATATGATACTCTTTTGTGGAGCTTGTATTTATTAGATTAGAGTTGGGGCGAAGCTCACTTTTAGGTTGACAGAATCAATTTATGCCCTGAAGCATGAGTTTTGATAGGTTTTTCCCAATTATTGCAATATTGTGTTGAAAATGACTTGCACATGTGCAGGAAAAATGAGGCTGGGGAATAAATGAAATACTCTGCAGAACTTCAAAGCAAATTTGCTTGCACAAAGTTGGCAGTGGGTTTGAAAAATTCCATAGTCTGGAACCATTTGGCTACACATCATTTGAAATGGTCTGTCCTAGGCACGGCAGAACTGTATAAAGGAAACCAATCTTCTGGTTTATACTTTTCTTACTAACAGAACATGTAAGCTGCATCTGAACAAGCCTTCTTGCAAAAATAAGTGTAGGGGTTTTTACTGCATTATTGATACAGAGTTCCCTATTCAATTATATTGCAAATATGTGAATATACTGTATTGAAGCTATGCTATAGCTTTCTACTGCAGGGTATTTGAACAATTTAACAAAACCCACAGAGTGCAAGAGTTCATGTCTTTTCTAGGATGCTGTAATTTGATTAGCTTAAGTGAGCATGTCATCACCATCTGTTTATCAGGTTAAGATTTTTGTCTTTCAGCTTTGAAAGCTTCAGCAGTGGGCAATTTAAATTGACAAGACTCAACCTTAAGGTAGAGTCTTAAAGGAGACAAAAGTAGCATTTCTGCATTTTCCAACTCCTGAAAAATGCTAAAGCTGGTTTTCATTCAGCTAAAAAATTTAGGAAACTTTGCATCATTAATAAAATTTTAACCTTGTCAAGAAATGTTGGAAAATATTTAAATTAAATTTGCATGTTGATACACACTCTGCTATTCTTGTAGATAAGACTAATATTTTTAGATTCAAAATGTACAGTAATTTTTATACACTGTGTTAGGTACTGCTTGCTTCAATTTCTGGTAACAGTAGCTTTGTGTTTATATGCAGAAAAATATGAGCATGAAATTGAAATGTAGATGCTAATCAATTTAATGGTACTACATTACAGGAAATGAATTAGTTGCAAGTTTGTCCCTCCTTTGTCAGAAATTACTTCAGAGACAAAACTGCCAAGGATGCAAGGTGCTCTTGGCCATGTTCAATAACAACCTTTTGAAGTTTGAGTAGTTCTTATTTTCAGTCATTAATTCCTGGTAACAAGTATGAATACATGCTGATATGACCACAAAGTCTAAGGAGACAGAGAACTAAACCTAAATTATTTCAATAGGGTTTTGTTGATGTGTTTGGTTTGAGGGCAGTGAGACATGTAACTCAGTCATCAGAGGCTGTTAAATGAGTTACTGCATCTGGGTGTCTTCAGTACTGAGTATTCAAGTGAGAATGTTCTCTGTAGGATGTCACATGCACGGTATGGACACGATAGAACTATGGCCTGGAGCAAAGGAATTGCTGCAGAGCCAAGTGTTGGGCTTTATAGAGCTGTGTGAATGTAGAGAGCTAATCCTTGGTAATTCTAGTCCCTGTGCAGATGTTTTCTGGTAATTTTCTACAGAGGACTCTTGAAGATTCATTTCTAGGGCACTTCAGGACTCCTGTAAAAGCTTCTGTCTCCAGGGCTTGGCCTCCTGCTGCATCTTATAGACCAATTCTAGTGTATGGAGAACATCATGTTATACCAATGCAAAGTGCAAGTGCATTTTTGTGCATCATAGGGAGAACTGGTCTTGATGAGATAGATGTCATGGGCATTGTTTAAACACCAGACAGAACCATTGCTTATTGCAGTGATGTACATACAGGAAAGGATAGCCCATGGCTTTCCTAATGGCAGCTTAGTGCTGATGGTTCAAAAATCTTAATTTCCTGAATGAAAACTGAGTTCAAGTGAGCTTTGAAACAAAGGAATGCCATACATATCAAGTGTCATGTCAGCCACGTTTCACTTGCTTTTTGAAAATGGAACCGAAGTCCAGATAACAGATAATGAAAGATGCTTCTTCCCATCTTTAATGTAATCCTTCTCAGATACCCCTTAGAGGTTCTCCATCTGGATTTTATAATCATAGTGATCTCTGGAAAGTTGCTTCATATGACATGCAGGGCAAAGATGTCTTCAGTGCAGCCATATATAGTTCAAAAAAGCAAACACTACCAGAAAACACTCATCATCTGATTCATGTTGGGAAGTTCCTGAGCTTTTAAGCAAGTACTGATCATCTGTAATAATGGCCTCTCACTTTCTTTGGAATAGAACGTGGCACCTCCCCACCCTTGTAGTGTCTCTGCTTAGCAGTCAGTAACTGTAATTATTTTTTGACTTTTCAGTCTGGAGAATTTAAATGTAATGCAAAATTCCCATTTAGCTTTATAGTAGAGGCAGAGGTACATGTTGAAAGAGGCAAATAATTCAGCTGGATATAATTTTTCTTGTCTATTTTTCAATTTCAATTTTACAGAACATTGACAAGGTGGTATTTGTTGGAAACTTTCTCAGAATTAATATGATTTCTATGAAGGTGCTAGCATATGCTATGGATTATTGGTCTAAGGGACAGCTGAAAGCTCTGTTTTTGGAACATGAGGTAAGGAAATACTTTTTGAACTTACTTTTATTTGTAAGTACAAAAATCTTGTTCTTTATTTGTTGAAGTTAGAAAGGGAGAGTATCAGTGCTATTGCTTGAAGCGAAGTTCTGCAATAAAGGCAATTTAGTTTACAAATTCACTTGAAAATATTGCATGCTAACTTCTTGGCTTGATCACTAACCTTGTGCTATGTATTGTTAAACATTGCCCATCTCTGATTTTTGCTCTCTGACACTGGTACCACCAATGTTCATTTGCATAGGCTGGTATATAAACCTCAAGTATAATTAATTTTTGTAAGCATAATTTTGAGGTGACTACCAGATGGATGGGTTCATAATGGAAACTGCCCTGCCTCAATACAGCATCATTATAATGGTTCTGTAATTTCTTTTTGACAATTTTTGACAACTGTGAAAGACTTTTTCCAGTATTAGGCCCTTTCTTGTACCTAAAGAAGATCTTACTAAGTCATAATTCAGATAGAGCAAATACAGCAGGGCTGATCTTACAATAAACATCTTAATTGCCTTAACAGAACTGAAGACTTTATGCTTTATTTTGGAATTTGATTGGTTTTGGTTTGCTTTTGCCTTTGTTCAAAGGGTTATTTTGGAGCTGTTGGAGCTCTTCTAGAGTTGCTTAAAATGACAGATGATCAGTGATGAAGCTGTCTGAAGAGATTCTTACTGCAAATGCTGCTGGATAAGAGAAAGCCACTACAAGAATGGAAACAAAGCCATTATGGTAGTTCTACCTGCTGGATTTGTAAATAATTTAAAATCCTTTTCACTGATCTTTAACTTCTGGATTTGACCTTATACTTTAGAATTCATAATGGGAATTATGAGGGTTTTTTCTGTACACTGTATTTTTTAGGGGGAAAAATGTGCAAAGTGGCCAAACATACAGATTTTATTGATTTATTTTGAAAAAACAGATACTGTTTAATGTAGGACCTGTGATATGAGGCATAGGCTTTTCTTCTGGGGTTTACTGATTAGTGTGGTAATTTTAACTTCATTTAGTAATCACTCTAGGAGATTTTTAAATCTTATTTTCATGACGTTTCATGATTTGTTCTTGGTTTCAAATGAAACTACAATGCTGATGCATTTTACTGTGAAAACTAGTATTTGATTTTTTGCCTTTCCTTTCCTCATTAGATGAGACACTTTTTTATTTAACATCCCCCTGCGCCCCTAAAAAATAAATTTACAAGCATTCAATGGCCAAATGTGTTTCTTGGCAGGACTGAGAAGGCTTGGCAGGGGCTTTAAGACTGTAATTTTTCAGTAGTCATGAATTGTAAGAGGGACAGACTGCCAACTGGTTCTGCACGACTAATTTTTCTCTATAATAAAAATCTTAAATGAGATGTGAACTAAAATTTTAATTTTTGAATTGACACCAAAATTAGATCCCATTTCTGTTGAAAAGCTCTGATGTAAATGAAGAGTTCTCTAGTACAGATGTTATTTATATGGTGCATACTTGGCATTAGATGGTAAGAGGAGGTTGTTTTCATTTATTTTTCTGTAGTCTGCAAGTTTTAACTTGTTCTTAATTGAAAACAACTGATAACTGCATTATTCAAAGCCCAGTTACTAAAATTAGAAAAATACTGACTAATGTATTTTCTGCTTTTAAGTTAATTTTAATTTTCCCTCCAGGACAGTAAAATTTGAGTGTTTATTCCAATACAGTATTTTCTACCTTTTTTGATTTGTGGAGCTCTAGATTTCTTTTTTCCCAAGTTGAATTGAGACAGCTTTGAAATCTGTATACTAAGATTGCTGCAGAGCATGTACAAACTTGCTTTTCTTAGATACTTTGAGGGCTCACAAATAAGAATCTGAATAACAGTAAATTATTTTGTCTTGCAAGACTGTATGTGATGTCACATAATGTAAAGGACTCGTCAGAGGGACAGTATAAAATTCAGACATGTATTATCAAGTATGTTTTTGGAAGGGGGTTTATTTCTTTTTAAAGTCACTCATTTCCGTATCTCCCAAATGCTGAAAAAGGGTAATATTAACTGAAGTGTTAACTTGTCTAATGGAAATAAAGACCGCTACTGTTTTGACATTTTAATGTATCTGTGGAATTCATTTCTTGAAAGCAATGATGTGAAATGTGTAACATTTTTTTGTGACACACCTAATTAGTTATTTCCATAACAGTCTGGTTTGTGACGTGTTTTTACTCTTAATTACATTGCTTTTAGCCTTTGAAGCCTTTTGCCTGTAAACCAAAAGATAATATATATTAGTGTTTTAGTTATTTTCTCTAATATCAAGCTTGAGATAAGTGGGGATAGTTCTGCTCAGTGCCTGTAATTTTTTAACAAAGGAAATAAAACTTTCATTAACCTTATTTGCTAAGTTTTGCCTACAAATAAAGATTCATTTGTACATTTTTTTTATTTTTTTTTAAGGAAGACTTCAAAATTTTACAGGGTAACTGCACTTTTTATGGTCAACAGTAGAGGGAAGCATGACATCGATGATGTAAATATGCTTGGTTAGTTTGTTTCAGAGAAAGAGCCCATCTTTTTCTCCCTGGTCTATTGAAGGGAATTTGATATGGGAATATGTGTCACATAGGTGTTCTTGCATTCTTAGCATTTAGTTATGTGCAGGCAGAATATAAAGTGAAGTAAACAAATACGAAATAGCAGTTCTATTAATATTAAAATAGTCTCCTACTCAGAAGAAACCCTAGCAAGTCATTCAGAGAAAATATAAGGATATGAAGATGCACAAATTGAGACCATGTGGTTAAAGAAGAAAAGCACAATCCTGATAGCCCTGAAGTTACCTGTAAGATTACAAGGACTGTCAGGTAAGTTGATCACAGCGGTTCTAAGAGAAGCACAAAATAAAACTTCAATTTTAAAATACTGATTTGAAATTTAAAATGCTTAATATGTGAATTGCTATCATTAAAAGAATGGGAAAAAATACTCTGAATTGATATGATGATGATGGCTTGGCTTTGTGAACGAAGATTTGGGAAGGGCTCTCCCCACATGGGTGTGCCCTTCCAGCCTGCACAGTGGATTTTTTAGGTGAGGCACAGTGTGCACAGAACTGGCCCCACCCTTTAACTCCTCAGGTTCATCTGCCACGGCCGAGTGAGCTTGGACAGTGACAGTGAAGTCCTCATGAGTAGAACCTACAGCACCTGGTATTGCCAGGAGGTCTCCCATCCAATTACTGACCAGGGCTGACCCTGCTTGGCTTCCGAGATCTGAGGGGATCGAGTGTCAGGAAGGCACAAATGAATACACTTGGTTGGGAAAAATATTAGCAAACTAAGTAGGATAGTGTTATGGAAAGTCTGAAGTAGGAGAAACTAGAGGAAAATCACATTGTTAGCTCAATTCTTCCTTTCCTGAGGGAGAAAAGCCTACTGCAAAACTATTTTTGTTGCCTTGAAATCTGCAGTCGACTACTTTTATCTCTGCCCCTACCCAGCACCATCATATGAATCTGCTAGTACTCTAACTTGCTTGTTTACCTTCAAACTGTGCCTGCCGTCACTTATCCCAACTTTTGTCTTCCTTCTCCATGTTTCCCCTCCACAAGTAAGGTAATGGAGGAGCGATGATAAGGTTGATCTCTAGCACTGTTAATTTTTTTGCCATACAGAAGCACTTTGAACAGTTCTAAGCATTGCTGTTGCCTTGAACTTTTCTGATTGTGTATGGTATCCAGCTGCTGTCTACTGTCATCTCTTGGGAGCGTTCCTTGCCTCACTTCATTGTCCACAAGGTATCTAAAGAGTATAAAAACAGTCTCGCTTGACTACATAGATGAACCTCTACTGTAGCTGGTACAAACTGGAAATCTGTGCTAGCAAAGCTCAATTGCAGTACTATCAACGAGTATTACTGAGAACCTAGAAATAGCCAGATCCTTGGATCACTTGTTTTGGGAATGGTAATGGTGAAGAAGCAGACTTTCCCAAGGGAGATAGTGAGTTTGCAGATTTAGTATGTATTGAAAAAACTTGTTTTGGTATAAATTGGTGAGATCTCATAATGAGCCAGGTTGTGTTAATCAGCTCCTCTTTCTGAAACATGGCAAGATAGCCATTAAGGTAAGTTGGAGTAGAATGAGTGGGACTCCTTGCTCTCAATTCTGATGGCTTGTGCCAAGATCTGTTGCTTTTGGACTTTAACATTTGTTCATCTTGTATCATGTGCTACTCTCATTCTCTCCACAACCACTGAGAAACCCAAATTTTTAAAGTACTGGGTGAAAGTCCCTAATGCTGGCTGAAGAGTGAGAAACAACTAAGAGGATTTACTCGATCAGATTTTTTAGAGAAGGGTAGTATGAGGTGCAGGGAGGCAGTACAAGAATCTGACTTGTAGGACAATTGGGGTACTTACAGTGCATTCCAACCTCAGCAAAGCTGTCCTGGTGTTTCACTGTTATCAGCACTTCTGTTCCCATTAGACTGTCACAAGATATTTGCAAGTTATTTTTGGCAGGACACAGCAAAACTTTAGAGATGGGAGAACCATATGGGGTTGAACTGATGACAAAATAAACATACATGATTGTTTCCAGTTGGATAAGGAATTCTACTGGGATCTGTTTTTAAAAGTACAAGGTGTCTTTGAATTTGGGATTAAATGAAATACAGGCTATGAAAAAGATTTCAGTCCATTTGTGTCTTGCTACCTCCTGGTACCTCTGGAAGATAGAGAACATCTGATGTCTAGGATGTCCTGGAAAATAAATACTCATTTAAGCTTAAAAACTGAATACAGTTTCTGATTCTTTATGATTTACTGGTGCTAATAGCAATTTACTAGTTGCATGACTATTAGTGTTTTTGGAGAAAAAGAGAGGTAGAGACTGTGCAATAAGAGCATTTTTCAAACCTTCCCCTACCATCTCCCCTGTAAAAAACCCAAAAAGAAACCAAATAAAAATTGTCATTCTGATTGTAAAAGTTAAGAGAACCTGTCAACTGCCTTGGGAATTGAGAATTGCGTTAAGCAAGTGGTACTGGCTCTGGGAGAGATGGAAGAGAAATGAGCAAGAAAAGCTAAGGCTCCCAAGAGGGGAAGCTACTGATACTGGGAAAGGGACACAGAAGCAGCATGTTTTGAATAAGGTGGGAAGAACATTGCAAGATAAGCAATTAACGAGCTCTTCATTAGTACAACCCTTGAGAGAATGGTGGTGGAGATGGGGAGGCCAGATGATTTGACAGAATGGCAGATGTCCTAATTCAGAGGTGAGAGAAGGTGGGTGGTCCTGAGCTAATGCAGTGAATGGTGACTACTTGGGCGGAGCACCCCCGAGTAAAGTACCCAGTGGCCTGTGCTGGAGTATAAGGTCTCTATCGGAACACAGATGTTCTCAAGTGTGGGCAAATAGCCTGATCTCAAACATTGCTTGTTTCAGCATGTGACACACACAGTAGGGGATGTACCGGCCTCCAATTATGGGGATTTTTTTTCTTTTCTTTTTTACATCAAAACCAGTGCTATGATACTGGCAGGGGCACAGCTCTTTTCTGCTGGCCTCCAGCAGTTTGCTGTGTTGTGCAGAGCTGTGCGAAGTGGCTGGTAGTGGCAGGGGGTTCAGCAGCCTCCTGCCGTGTCCCCCAGGCTGCTCACAAACAGAAGGGTGATGCAGCCACAGATCATGCCAGGGCAGAGTTCTTTCATCCTGCCTGGTTTATTTCTAAACTCTGTGATGCAATTATGAAGCACCAGTTTAAAGGTATGATTTACGGCAATGAAGGAGGGCAAACAGCCTCAAATGGCACAACATTGCACTTAAAACAACGTCATGTCACTCCATGTCCTTAAGTGGTTTTGCTTATTTTGTTGTGGTGATCAGGATACTACTAGCCTCAGGTTTCCACATTAACAACTTCACCATTTCCCAGATTTTTGGGTATGTGACACATTCATCTCTTTTTCTGAAAACTTTGAGAGAATCTGGGCATTTAAAACAAAGCAGAAGTTGCCCTTTAACAAATGCTGATGTACAAAGCAGACTTGGCAATCAATGCATGTAGAGTTGTTTAACCTCTGTTACTGAGATCTCCATTTATACCCATCCATGAGAATGTGCCCTCAGCTAACCATGTTTCCACTTTCTCACATAATGTGTTAGAATTATTTTTTTCAAGTTGAATGCTTTTTTTTGTCGTTTAAAATCTTTCGTGAGAGGAACTTTCCCTTGTGAGGGAATACACATTCCAGGCTGCATTGAAAGCATCAAGGAATAGTACTTAGAGCAAGACAGAGTCTTGTCACAGATGCCACTGATTTGATAATGCAGATTGTCTCAACAGAGCCACTAGTGTGTCAAGCAACAAGATGGTGTGGCCGCTGGTATGCTGTGACTTGTTCGGGTGTTTGGGTTTATTTTTGTTCAGGGTTTTGTTTTACATTCATATGTTAGGCAATTGTACACAAATAAAACAGCTAGTCTCTGCTTGTAAGAGTTTCTGATGCAAATGGATGGAAGTTGGAATATGTGTGTTTGAGTGAGGATGTGGAAATTAATGCCTTGAGCCCATAGGAAAGACATGATCAAAATGTGCTTTCCTACAAGCTTTTATAATAGCTTCATCAGTTGGGAGACTGCAATCGAAACATTCTTGTGTAAGTCTGACAATCATTACCAGCTGGCAGATGTAACATTGAGATAGTAATACTGTTATCTACTCTGCTGAATCTACCCCCTTTGCCCTCCCACTGGCATTACCCCATCGATACCCTGATTGTCAGCAGGAGTCAATGGAAGCAGCACAGTAAATGTGGTCCATGAACATCTGTTTTGTGAAGTGCAGTAGTGTAATGTGGGCAAGGCAACTGAAGCTGTGAGAAGCTTCTCCTCTCAGAGGGTTGGATGGTTGGGTTGGAGGGTTGGAGATTGAAATAACTTATTTTATTGGAATTGATTTGGACAGTGAGAATGCTGTCTTGTATTTGAGAATTATTTTTACTCTTTTTATGTTTTAAAAATTAACTGTAAAATAATGCATATTAATAAAAAACTCTAAATGAACAAATGAATTCAGCATTTTTAAAGCTAGCTGCCTAAATGAATCATAAAATTCTGAATGTACTTAAAAGAAATTTTAGTTCCTTTCAGTAGAATTGTTTTTAGAGCAACTTCACCCCTATTGCTATTTGAATAAGTAAACAAAAACATGCTGTTCCTATGTCCTAAGCATGGAGCATGCTGTTACCCAGCTAGCTTTCAGCATATTGCACTTGGCTACAAAAGGCTGTGCACAAAAATCCAGAAATATTTTCAAGGAAAGCCAAAAACACTCCCAGAATTTCCCAGTGTTTGTCACAGTGTTTTAGCTTAGAAAGTAAATTATATATTCACTTCAAGCATAGGAGGTTTGAAGACTTCTCTCCAGCCGATTTGCCTGTGCAACGTGGCAGCTCCCTGTGCATCACTGCTTTGCCTTCTCTTCAAAGGAGGAAGAGCAGTGCAAGGGAACCTAAAGGTGCTTTCTGATGATGGCTGCAGGTTGACACATAATCTACTTAACACTACAGCTGCTCTTTTAAAGGTAGGGCAGTAAACATTTAGGAAATGAACTTCACTCCTTGCTCTCATCACATGAGAAATTGCATCCAAAAAAACCCCCAGGAACATAAGAGGTCCCCCTTTTATTCATGGGAAGAATCACCAAAGTCAGCTTAGTTTCAGTCAGGAAGCCTTTTTTTCAGTTTCTGATCTTTTTCTCCCCTATTAGGATCTTAATTTTTTTAAGCTGCTATGCAGCTTCCAGTTCTCCTACTTTGTAAGGGTTATGAAATTGTCAGATTTCCATGAACACTGCTTCAAAGCATTATGGGAATTTGTTTAAAGTTTCATTTTATACTATGACTATAAGGTTCTCAGATACCAACCCTGGAGTTATAAGTCCCTTTACCAGGCTAGGAACAACAGACATGTTATTATCACTCTGTGGAGTCCACTGACTACTGGCATGAGACTATAGCAGTTTGTCTGTCCTGTATATGGAGACTGTTAGGCAATTGAAATATCTTTACTTACCAGAGTTTAAAAACTAGCTTTTCCTTTTCTAACCTATTTACCTTGCAGACCCATTGGAGGAATGTAGGTAATTTAGAGTCACTTCCCTTTCAGTCCCCCATTCCACTTCTGCTAGGAAGGACGTGTATAACTGGCAACTCAGGGAGGAGAACTTTGGGACACAAAAAAAAAAAAGAGAAAAAAAAAGAAAATCCAAATAAACAAATAGCAGAGATCTTTAAAAAAAACCAAAAAACAACAAGTAAAACATTTTAGTAAAATATTACTCAAGCTTGAATCAGAAATCTGTCAATGAAGAAAACAGTTTCTGTCACCAGTCATAAAGTTAGCAGCATCTGCCTTAGAGCAATTAAATGGTAGATAATACTATTCCACATGTCCTTACTGTTTTAAATTCCAAGCCTTGAGCAGGTAAGATAAGGCTTCAAGCCTTCCTGCAGACATGTATGCATTCCCTAAGAGTAGTGCAGAGTGCCTCAACCCAGGCTGAAGGCACACTTGGGAGGATACCTGTGCCGAGGAGGCCCATGGATGTGTCCCCAGACCTTGTACAGCAAGGTGGCTTTGGGTGGGTTTACAACAGGAAAGCCTGGTGAGAAGGTGTGTCGGTTGGTTGCTTGGTTTGTGCTGACCTGCTTGCCTTTGAAGGGGTGATGCACAGAACACTCATAACAAATGCTATCAGTGGCACTAAGAAGGCCATACACTGATGCTGTTTTTCCCATCTATCAACATCACCAGTCTGATTTGAGCTTCTGCCCCTCCTGAGGAAAACGTGCCTGTGTGGGCAAGCACAGCTGCAAGCCAGCCTGCACCCATGGCCCTCTGGGCACCCCACGGCTCCGAGGGAAGCCTTACTCACAAATGTACTTCTCATGCCAAGGGGCTGCCAAGTTTCTGCACTGAAAAGGCTACTGGAAACCCATGAGGCACAATGCTTAGGCACTGCCCGGTGGCAAGAGGGAACAGCCCTCACCGTGCCAGAATGGTGGCAGAATGACCGGCTTTGCAGCCTCATGGCTGATACCAAAATGCAAGGATGAGGATAATCAGTGCTATAATATTTACAAAAATTCCTTGCTACGCAGAGCAGATAGTATCTGATGTACTTTTAGCTAGCTCTGGTTTAGGCTTCTGTCTGTACATGCTTAACTTAGAGAGAAAAAAAGCAAGTGAATGGGGGGAAAAAACCACATACACAAGCATGAGGTGAAAAAAAAATTATCTGTAAGATTTTGTGTTGCATAAGTGCCCCTGGAACTAACCTGGTACATCTCCAAATAAAACAGAAATCTTTGATGCTTGGAAGTTTCTGTGTGGAATGACTCTGTAAATGTTTGCTGTAGATACTATCAATGGGCATATTTTATTTAAAGGGAGTGTATTAAAATTTAAAGCAAAGAAACTCTTCCCTCAGCCTGTGAACACAACAAATACAACAGTTAGGTAGTAAAAACTGAATTGAAACTAGATTTAGGTGTTAACCTGTGTGTTTTACAGGTGAGCTGGAACAAAGACATGTTCAGGGCTGCTGCATACCCTGGGTTGGATGAGGAGCTCTCACTGAAAGCCCCAGCAGTCAGCAAACACTAGCTGGAGTTTTGTCCAAGGTACAGCCAATTCTTGCCAAATTACTGGTTTTCTGTGTTATGGAAGTGTGAAGACTTGGTGGTGGCTCACCATCTTCTTTTACATGCTATCATGTGCTGATTTGTAGACCAGGATAAAAAACACATGCACTGCCTTCACGCTTTAATCCCCAATGCAGCCTCCTTTATCTTGTTTTCCTCAAGAGTTGGTACTGGCAAAGGTGTGGATTACGAGCAGGATAAGCTGCTTGACACCATTCCTTCTGCAGAGCACAGCAAGCCATACCCATCATCCAGCAGGAAGAACAAAAACATAAAGCTACGAAAAGATGTAGAACCATGGAAATGGTTAGGTTTCCTCGAGGCTAGAACAACATTACAGCCTATATTTAGTGTCAGGTCCCTGTATGGACTAAAGTAGCCCAAGCTTTTGGTTCACAGTCAAGTGGATATGGAAGAGAGACTGGAATGGCCGTGCAAAGGCTTGCTTCCAAGTATAACTAATTCAATTTTATTATTCCCATGCTGTAAAAAAATTCCAACATCTATTTAAGTTTTTCTTCTGATGGGAAATTTCAAAATGTCTACATTTCTTTTCACTTTTTTCACCAAAAATCCCCTGCTAGCAGGCTGCCAAAAGCAAATAATTTGACATGCAAGGGTTTTCTAAAGCTCATCCCTTTGTACAGCCAAAAGTTTGTTAAACGGTGTTTCCACAGCACGTTTGTTGTGATGAATCTTTGCTTTTCAGTGAAAAATTGTTGCATTGGCTAGCTAGTGTGCAGATCTTTGTAAAATACAGGCATTTAATTGTGTCCAAAAAGTTTACTGTGTGTGCCTGGAGCAAGGACTTCAATGGCATGGCAGAAGAGATACCCAAGGTAAACAGCAGCAAGGAAGAAGGTTTGACATGGAAGCTTGCAATCACTAAAAGGAGACAAATTATCCTCTTGTTTAACTAATATTGAGTATTGATCTACCTATACTTATTTAATATCTAGTAAGAGAGGATACTTCTGCCAAAAATTCCAAAGATTCGGGAAGATGATGCACTCAATAGGTTGCAAGCCATACCTGCATCTGGTTTTGAGTGTCATAGAAGCTATGTGGTTTTAAGTGCATTTTTGGTCTGATGCCACATGATGGTCTTATGTTCCAGGAATTGCTAATGTCCATGAAAAAGTGAGGAGACCATGGAATAATAATTTTCTATCCCAGGTTACATATATCACTTATACAACCACATATTTGAGGAATTCATCACAGTCTTTTGATCCCTTTCTGAAGCCCTGTACGTTGGTAAGAAAGAGAGCTTGCCTTCACCTCCAGAAAGGAGCCTTTGCTCACAAGTGGTGGGTACTTCACCTTCTTGCCTTGGAGTCAGCAATATTTGGACTGTAGCTGCAGAGGGGTGACTGATGGAACCATAGTGACTATAGTTTCTTCTATATTTGGCTTAATTTCCAGAGATGCCATGAAACCTGTGCTCCCTTGGCTATAGGATCCCAAAGGCTGTACATCCAAATGTGAGTGACCAAATCAAGAAATGTTACTCTGAGCATGCCATTACAGCATTCCCTGGCTGGCTGTAACAGGGACGTGATAGAAGAGGGCAGTGGAAGGCCATTCATCAACTGTCCCATGACACCTAACCATCCTCCAAACTGTAAAAACATTTATTTTACCTGTTAAATTCTATAGTATATACTTTCTGTTTATTTTTGTGTTCCACAAAGCATAAGAGTGCAAAGGTAATTACTCTTGTTTGTATAGGAACCAAACCAAACCAAGTCCTTTCCTGATCGTGTTTTCTTTGCCTGGTCAGGCATTCCAGGTGAGGGCACATGCTTCCTTCATATCTTGATTATAGCAGTTCTAGAGAAAGGAACATGCATAGTCCTGCAACTTTGAAGGGATTAAGGCCATTACAGGTGAATCCTGTTGTGTTGCTTGTCAAACTGCCAAATGGAGCCATGCAACGGGTCATTTATCTGGTGTCAGCAGTTGAAATTTGAATGAGAAAAATGTTCTAGCAGTGACAAAAGGAAGCCTGTCACGAATGTGTAAAACATGCATATAACCCAAACCCCTGTATTTCTATTAGTGTTAGAGTCTTCCTCCAAGAATGGAGTCACACATGTTATTTTGGTGATATCTAGCTTGGGATACTTCAGTGGTTAAAATTAATTTATATAAAAATTAAATGGCACAAAAGTGTTTTAAAGTTGTTGTAGTGGTGTGAGCAGTGTTACTGCCTCTCTGCATATCCTTGGTTATGTACAATGCAAGGTATAGTTCTGTGGTGCCCTGGCAATATCCTTTCCACACTAGAGAGAAGCATTACCTGTTGTTGACCCAGACGTCAAAATGCCCCACTGATGATGGGGAATTGTCATAGAGATGCTGCCAACCAGACCTGAAGAGGAAATTTAGTGTGATGTTGAGATCTCCAAGCAACTGGTGGCTCAATGCACATCTTGTTCAGAGATAGTATCTTGCAGTGTTACACAGTTCAAATAAAGTCCACTGCAACTACATTAGCAGTGTATTTTGGCAAAGAAACTCTTTCAAAATGAAGCACAGTTTAATCCAAGTAGGATTAAAAATCTTCCCAAAATATTACGAAACTACAAAAAAGAGGGGAAAAATCCAAAACTCAACAAGAAGGAAAGAGCTGCACTTTTTTCTCATTCAAGGACAAGCTTTTGTTACGCATATGGATAGTGGGGAAAACCTAGCCCCTTTTCTCTTGAGCTGCTGTGAGCCAGCACACTGCAGGAGGGGGTGTACTTGTGCACACGTGGTATGGGCTGCTCAGTGTTCAGCTTCATCCTATGGTGCGCAGAAGGAGAAAGATCAGTCTCTCCTGGCTGTCTCATGCTGCTGTACTGCACAGAATAGCTCTGTCACCGGAAAATGGAAGACTCTTCCAATTAATAATCCACTCCAAAGATGCCATGCTTCCTGAAATCATGTAAGCTTCCATAGCTTGAAGGATTTTGAACTTATCCTGAAGACCAGCCACAGCTTGCACACTACTGGGAGCTTTGTACTTGCTCTTTATAGCAGCACTGAGAGGCAGCAAGGTCCTGGGACAACTAGTACCAAAAGGCTCTTGTCTGACAACAGTGTTTAGGAAGGGTAAGAAAAGATCCCATTTTATCTTTGTTCTCATGGTAAGCGTCACAGGATGTTTAATGTCCTTTCTGAGCAAAGACCTGCTGTTTTCCAGATCTTGCATGAAAACACATGCAGTATTCAGCAGGCCACTTAGTTTATCTTTCTTGGATAAACAGAAGGCTGCTGGAATTTGAAACTTGTTCCAAGAGTCTAGGGTCCAAATCTCTCTGAGTCCTTCCCCTGGTCTGGGATTTTGAACGGAATTTGAAAATTTAAAGACTTGCAAGCAATGGCAGCATGACTCCTAATGGTGTATGGGGCATGCAGGGCTGGTGTATGTGACAGAGGGTTATACCTATACTGAAGTTTTTAGTGTTTTTTCATTTCCACTTTTGAGAGTTGCCTGACTTTGCAACAGGTTAAAAATACCTTATGAAATGCCTGAGAGCACTGATCCACAAATCCCAGTACAGACTTTGCGTCGATGGGGAAAAAAAAAGAAAGAAAAAAGCCCTCTTAATGCGATGAAAGCACCCGTGGCACTGCTGAGTCGCGCTTTTCGCTTTTCTTGGTGGTAAGGGTACCACGAGGAGGGACTCCGATGGCAGTTTGACGAAGCCGGCTGGGGGGAAGCGCCCGGCCGAGCCCACCGGGCCGCGCTGCGGGGAGGGGAACCGCTTGGTCAGGTGGGAGACCAAGGGGGCCGCGGAGCTGCGGGGTGGGGGCCGAGCTGGCACCGAGCGCTGCCCGCCCGCTGCGCTGGGACCGCGGTCACCGCCACGACACCCGCCCCGGCCCGGGCCCGCGGGGCAGCACCGTGGCCACGGGGCTGCCGCCGGGACCGCAGCCTGCAGGCAGGGGCTGTACCCTGCAGGTAGGGGCTCGTCCCGGGAACGGCGAGGAGGGAGACGGGGAGGAACCCCGCGGGGAGCGCGGGCAGGGGGCGCGGGGCGGGGCTGGCGGCGCTCCGGAGGGGCTTCAGGCGGGTTGCTCCTGTGCCCTGTCTTAGAACCGCGGAACCACTGGAAAATAAATAAAAATCGCGCTAAACGCCACTAGTATATATGTGCATACATATATATAAGCTGTTGGTCAGGTAAGGTAAAGAATACACAGTCTTTAAAGTCGCTGGATGGTATGAGGAAACTCAATTATCTTTTATTTCTCTTGCATAAGCAGAACACATGTATCTGTTCAGATTCGGGTGTGAGAGGCTGTGCCGTGCCGTGGCCCCGTCCATGTGCATGCAGACTCGCAGCTGGCATTGGGACCCTCAGGCACAGGCTCTGTCCGTGTGTGTGTGCGAGCGGCTCCTCAAGGGCTCCAAAAACCCAGGCGCAGACTGCTCAGGGACAGGCTGGAGAGCTGGCCCATGGTCTGCCCTAGGAATAGCTAGCTGTGGAAGTAGCTAATCACAGTGATCCTTATCCTAAACGACCTTGATATTTCTTCTAGGATATTAACATAATTCATTTCATGGAGAATTTTTAGTACCTTGTAGGACTTAGCCAGGTGTGCAGTAATAGACTCAGGCCAAGTGATATTACTGGCATGTCTTGCAGGAAATTTTGTGTTCACAGGTTGACTAAGTTCAGGGAAACTATTCAACGAAAAAAAAAAAGCCAAGCCAAAAGATATAGTATTATCCTTGTTTAGAACTTTCTGATAATTTGCCACTCATTTTTGACCCATTATGCTTAATATCTCTAGGAGTAAGTCGTTAATTAGGTATTTGAGATGAATTCAGGTTTGTGTGATTGTCTGACTAAAATGGTTCATTAACATAACATAACAAGCTGGTTGGGGCAGTGAGTATGTTTGTTGTTGTTAGTCTGCTCCTGCGGTGTCAATGAGGAAATGTTTCCGTTAGCGCTGGGAAATTGCAGGATAACTTGAAACTTAGTGAACTGAAACAGGATTGCATTTTGCTCAGAGTGATTCTATTATGCCTCAGTTAGGGCCATGTTATTGCTCACCTCAAATCACTAGCTGTTACTGTCTTTTCATATTTGTTTTTATTTTAGCTATACATAGTTCATTATGTGTTTTTGTTTTATATTTTTTTCAGTTGCGTTACATTTAGTTTTTACTTTTCCACCTTTTGCAGCAGTGTAACAGAAGCTCTGTTTTAATGAACGGTTTCTCTGGGCTTAGGAGTTTCCACGTTAATGCTTTTAAAATTCAGTCATTAATTTCTGCTTTAACCTCAAGCTGGAAAGTGATAATGAAAGATAATATAGCATAGCGTAATTCAATTTCACAAAGCTTTATCAGAATTGATTCAGCTGATACGTAAACAGAGGAAACCTCAGGAACTTTCTTTTTGCCCCAGCGTGCACCTTCAGTTCATTTTCAAGCCGTGCACTGTGTACCTGACAAGTGGTTTGCTACAGTGTGTCTCCTGACTGATGGGGTGTGCTGAGTTGTTTCTTGCCTGCAACTGTGAACAAAGAGGACTAGGACACCCCCAGGGATCCCTTCCAGATCCCAATTCCCAGGCCAAGGTCCTACAGACCGGGCACAGAGGGGGAAGATTTTTCAGATGTTTCAGTGCAAACACAATTGCTTGCTGAGGGAGAAATTTGGCATGTGTTTCCTGAGAGAACCGTGCTTGCATAAGCAGCCCCCTGCCACCCTCTGAGCCGTACTAGTACAACCATTTGTGGGGCTGGTGGTAAACTGCATTGAGGGAACTGCAGCGGGTTCAAAAGAACTCTTTCTTCTTTTTTATCAATTACTTTAATCTGTGATTTGTCTGACTGTGGCTGCTGTGTCAGGGCTGAGAAGGTGGCCTGGAAGGAGGAAACGTGTGGCCAGGAACAGGAGGTAAGGGCTGTTTCTGCCAGCATTGCAGCTGCTGAAAGAAGTAATTACTTATCAAATTGTGGTCAGTGGTAGAGGACATGTTGTTAGGGCAGTTGCCTCAAAACCATAGCTGAATGCTGAGATATCTCAGTTGTGTGCATGTGCAGTTAGCTGTATACATGAAAATCTGATTCTGTGTTTCTGTTGTAATTCTGAGTTTTCACCTAATGGCTTTATTTTTGTGATGCATAGCTATGTGTGTAACTTCAGGATACATTCTGTATACTATTCTGTCTCAGAGTATGAGCATTTCAAAAGACCGTTTTTGTGGAAAGTACACGCAGGCATCATAAGGATATGAATTTTATTAATCAGATTATATTGACCTGGATAGGTGAATACCTAAAATTCTAAAGGGGAAGATTAAGCCACCCCTAAGAGGGTGCCTCTAATCACAGAGAGCATAGCTGCCACCTGCATGCACTTTACTCTCTTTTAGATGTATATAAAATGTTAAATATACTTTTGAATGTGGCATAGACCTGCTGTTAAGTTATGAATAACAGAAGTGATTAGGAAAATAGCACTTTTAATTGGTATGGTGAGACTGAGAAGTCAGTGGAATGTAAACTTGCTATAGTTTATAATTTATTTTAGTCTGGAAAGCACTGACACTTATGTGTATTGTTTTAGGACTTGTTCTCATTCCTACTTTAGATACTTTGTTTCTCTGCCTTGATCCTATTGTAGCAGTAAGAAAATGCTCACAGAACATTGCCTATGTAGCATGTGTGCATATTTAGAGAATGATGGTACACTTTCTTGTACTTGTTTTGACCATCTTTATTCAACAGAAAAAAATCATAGGGCTTTTTTCTTCCAACCTAAACCAAGATACTGTATGGGAGTTAAGAAAAATATCTTACCTTTACTGTTTCTCCTGTGATGGGTCACTATAGGAGAGACACTACAGAGAGAATAGTATAGGGAATGTATCCTAAAATTACACACATAATGATACATCACAAAAATAATGCCATTGGGTGAAAACTGCAGTTTGGATTATCTCTAAAGTCTCATGTAATAGATTAAAAGAACAAAAAATCTTCATTTTATCCATTTTTTTCTAATAGGAAAGGTGTTTCTTCCCAGCAGACTTATGAGACCTAAATACATATATTATGAGCTATATTGTTGCTTGTATTAATTGACATACGTTGATGTGACTGTGAGCAGTAAAACTGCAGGCTACAGATGGCCTGCAGGATGTGGGCTCCCAGTCTGTGATATGGAGAAATTTGGAAAGGTACAATTTTTAAAACCCAAAACTGTAGACATTCTAGCTAATAACTCAGTTTTTCGTCACTGGAAAGGAAGGCATTTCCTATTCTGCCTATTGAACTGCAAAGATAGTTTTGTTTCCCTCTCAGGAAGCTGTCTGAACTTGCTCTGAGGTGGGAAGTGGGAGAGCTGTTGCCAGTAGGACTGTATACCAAGTCAGCTGCTCTGAATGAAGATACCCAGGTGAAGACTGTCTTTTTCTGAATTGGCTCCTTGCCTCCCTTAGGCTTGTAGGATACTGGATGTAACAACACGCAGGACAAGCTATGATCTTCCAAATCTTTGTTGTTCAGGTCTCTCATCCTTCTGTTTTTGGAAGAAGCATTCTCCATTTTCCGTACCGGAGGGTGGGGGGTGCTGCATGCCCAGAGACTCAGGTGGCACCTGTCTGGCATGGTCATAGACACCGTGGTAACACAGCTCAGGAGCCCACAGAATTCAGGTATAGCCAGAGGGCACTTAGAGTATCTTTCCTTACACTGTAAAAGCAAAATCCATCACTTTAGTCTCTGCAGCATTTTAAGCTGTGCAGGCCCCTGAGGCAACAGATCAGCGCTTCAGCAGCAAGATGACTTATTTGATGTTAAGATTAGCCAGCAATTTGTGGCAGATTTCTCCCCCAGAGCCTGCAGCAGGTGGGAATTGTAGAACTGGCTTGAGGGGGTGCAACAATAAATTTTACTAGTGGGTTAGGATTAGCTTACTCTTCATTAATAAAACCCTATCAGGTACTTTGCATACAATATAAATGCCACTGAATAGTTGTTTCAGCTGCAATTCAGTGTTGGAGAACTACAGGTTATCCACAAACTGGGATGTTTTTCCTTCTTTTCCTTGGGACTTAAAACAAATGAAACAGCAATTTTTGTTGGTATTTGGCTTATGTGTCATATTTATTAGTTTGTGCTTGTTTCATGTAGTGGGATAATGGAGTGAGAAGACAGTAAATGAAGTGGTCTTTAGTTTTTGCTTTTAGACAATGTTACCTGTTTTCATGGAAGGATTGTTTGTCTCTTTTTTCTATTTCTGGTGTTGTATTGTGAGATGATTTTCTGGGCTTTGGTGTGAATGCTGTCTCAGAGTGTCATCTACATAGAAGAATGAAGCAACTGTATTTTTTATTTTATGTGCTTTTTATGTGTGATCTATGTAGGGGATGTACACCCACACTTAGATGGATTGGGAAACAGACATATTTTGCATCAACTTGCAAGTTGGGTAATGCTAGTTAAGTGAATAGGATTCAAAATTAATGTAAATACAAGACAACTGAGATAATCTAGGCTCCTTTTACTATTAAAATTATTTTCTTGAACTGTTTTGATTGTCACTAGAATCTATTCAGTTTCTGGGGAATATTGTCCCTGAATGCTTTCTGAATGGTAAATGCATTAGTTGCTGACAGAGGATAGTCATAAGTGACCAGAAATAATGATAATGGGCAGCCCTAAACATATCTGGATATTTATTTATAATGCAAATTATTATTCTTTTAACTTAACAGGTAATTTATGGAGAACCAATTTGTCACCCTTTTCTTTCCAACTTCCAAGGTTTTTGTGCAATCTCTGAGTGTCTGGGAATTACAAATTTTACTTCTGCTAGATTGAGAGCTGACCTGTCCTGTTTAGGAGAAATGTCTCTTCTGGTCTTGCCACTTGGTGATACCATCAAAATTAAATCCATATCTCCTTTGACAGAGGAGTGTTCAGAGCTTGTTCAGGCAACCTGCTGGCTGGTGCACAGCTGAGGTGTAGTACAGCCTACTGCTGCTTGTCTGTGGTCACTGTCCTGGCTCCTCTCTGCTCTGTCTGCATTTGCTGATACAGCAATGGACTATGGATTCCATATTCGCATTACTCCTGCGCATTCCCCAAGGTACCAGAGTACTTGGATTGGTAATTTTTTGACTTTGTGTCTATTCTGAGGCCCCTGTAATAAGCTCTTCAAGCTCATCACCTTTATTTCTCCATAAAAGTCACTAAAAGAACAGGGAAAGGAAGAGCTGATATCAGAAGAGTCAAAACCAAAATGGTTCCATGTTCAAGGCATGTCAGCTTCACCTTTGTGTCACTGAAATGCTGCATCCAGTCTCTCAGCTACTGAGTTTGAAATTTGCTGGGCCAGGGGCATCACACTCAGCCTTGCCTGTATAGGTGTGTCTCAGTGTCAGTGTTCAATAAATAGCAATAGCTGGTTTTAACATGTGTTGTAGCACTGAACTCGGTAGGAATAGAGGCTTCCCTTTGCTTCATATGGGGGCTAGAATTGATTTGATGTGCTATTGCTATTTGAACGTGCTAAGGTTGTTACACTTCTCATTAGTAGCAACATTTTATTGTTTTAAAGAAACAAACATTTCTGGTAGTTTGCATTCGCTCTCTCCTTTTTTTTCCCCTCATTTTTTCTTTTTAATATTGCAGCCTTCCAGATGCAATTCTCTCAGTTTGGATAATAAGCCACTGTCTAGCTATTATCGCCTAACTATTCTCCTGTGCTGCCACATGTTCTTGGAGAGTTGTCTTCCTATTGATTGTATATCTTGGCAACCCTGCTTTCATTCAACTGTGTCCTTAAATTACACTTTATTCCATAAAAGCTTGAAAGCTATACTATCTGACCTGCTTAATCTTACATGCCAACACTACTTGTTACAGCTAAAGACCAGAGGTATTTGGGAGGCTTCTTCATAAAGTGCACTCTGCCTGCTGACTTTTTGTCTTTCTAAACTTTTGTAGTAATCTTTATTTACTTATCTTAAATGATTCTTGGGGCAGCTATAGTGTGATATCATCAGCAGCAAGCCAAAGTGCATTTTTGAAGGGACTGAAAAAGTTCTCTCATGGACAGAGAAAAGATTAAAATGGAAATCAGCTGAGCAAGAAGAGCCAGCTGAGTGGAGCGGTAGTTTCCCTCTTGAAATACAAAGACCAGGTAGTTTCTTCACTGAAGCGATATCAATACTGTGCTCCAATAGCAGCTGAAGCTTTTTTTATGAAAGGTGTTTTCATTATTAAATATAGAATTAATATTTTCTGTTTTCATCATCTATAGTGGTTCAGACTATTTCTCTGTGCATCTGATGTTTTGTATTAAAAGTGGGCAAAAACGCATTGTAGCAGAGACCTCCCTGTGAATCCCAGACAGAGCCAGTTTCCTGTAGAAGCAAACACTGTTATTTCTGTACCCACAGAAGCTCAGTGATGCACAGCACAGATCCAAAACTTTGAACAGTTACCCTTTTGGTTAGCTTGGGGATCCAGATGGAGAGTATGCAGGGCAGTAGAGCAAATCAGTGCAAGAGAGATTGGGAAATGTCAATGAACCGTGACTCATTTGCCTGCCTGATCCACCATCCTCTGCTCCTCATGGAGTCAGTGTTTCATCTCTTTTTTTTATTGTCAGAGTTTTTTCCATCAGTGTCCATTTAATTTAGCCTGATGGAGTCCCAAGTTGGAAAGAATAAATAGAATTATCCTGCACAGCTGGTCTATTTTTACTGAAGTTAATGGAGTGGAGAGTAATCTCTGAGGGGTCACAACCCACATGATGTAATTCTGCCTTTTTGCTTATGGTGCATGATACATAGAATCAGCCCACATATGACTAATGGTGAAATGGCACTTACGGAGTTTCCAGGCTCTGCTTGTTTGCCAGAAAGAACGAGATAACAAAGTATTTCAGATGAGAGTCCTTGCATGGGCATCTCGGGCACATCAGCAGAGGTATTTTGCAGAAGACTCCTTTAGTAGGCAATATTTACTTTTGTCCAAATGAGAAAGTAAATCTTGGGTGACAGTGGTGAAAACTTGGTACTTGAAGCTACTCCTTGGAAAAAACCAAAATAAAATTACTTTTATTGCTCCTAGAGAATATAGGAAGCATGTAAATGATGTCAGTGTATCAATGCCTCCTGACCAGGAAGGACTATGTGGTTGGCACCAATGCACCAAATAAAATCTGTTTGGGGAAAAAATTGGGAAAAAAACAGAGGGTGTGAAGGGAGGGAGTGACAGGCAGGGCAATGTGTGAAGCAAGTGGAGTGTGTTTTAGGGTGGCTGTGGAGGAGGAAAAGAAAATGACCTGGCACTTCAAGACTGATTAAAAGTTGGGTGGGATTCTTTATTTGCTTCAGGTGAGTTTGAAACTTTGTAATAATTTAAAATTTATCAAAATCCACCTGTCCTAATGTGAAATGCCTGCTCAAGAAGAAAAATGGTCTAATGATTCAGGATTTAAGTGTGTAACAGAATTTTGTTTAGGTAAGTTCATAGGCAAGTATTGCTACTGACAGCTTTCCAGTGTTTCTTAGGGTCCCAAGAAACACAGGTGATATTTAATTGAAAATGTTAACTTAGTTCAGTGAGAGATCTCTTATATGAGAAACTAATTTGACCTCAGTGTTTTTTTAAAATCAGTTTTAATGTGAGAGCAAGGCTATCCTTTTGTTATTACAGTGTTGATGAACTTCTGAGTGAACTAGCAGTTCCCTGTAACAACTCTTCTTTGGGATACTCCAAGTTACTTTTTTAGGTAATTCAGAAGATGCAATTTAATAATTCTATCATAATAGTTATAGTTTATTCCCTAGATGGTGTGACTTTGCATTGTAAGTAGAAGATGTTCTTGAAAAAATCACTAGGGTCTGTTCGTGTTTACAGAAAAAAATTTCACAGAGAGATTTTGAAGGAATGTAATTCTTGTTTATCAATATATGAACATTGTTTTTAGAAATCATTTTTGTTCTCTGATAATTATTGAGTTATTTTTGGTCTTTTTGTCATCCATGTAATAAGCTGTTTAAAGTGAAACTGATCGCACTAAAGGGATTGTTGATAATGAGATGTAGCTAAGAGACAGTTACAAGGTTGACTGGAGTAAAAGGATAAGAGGATAACTATTGAGTCCTCTACAGTCCCTTGGTGTTTCATTCCCAAGCTGACATGTAGTGAGACTTTGACTAAACAATACATGTAGAACTGTCCAGTGTAAACAGCAAATGCATTTCTTCACAGCAGCTCCTTGACCAGTAATGTGAACAAGGGAGCTGAGAGCAAGAAGCCAGGACTAGTTTTTTTAAAAAAAACCAACTTTCTTATAACTCCTTTGGGAGCATGGTACCAGATTAAAAACTTATACTTAGTTCTACAATCTATTCTTTGATTTCTTAGCCAGGTTTTTGTTTTTATAAACTTTCTAATGCAGTGGTTCGAGATGTTGTGATAAATGGCCAACATGGCCAGCAAATGGTCTTCAGGATCACATGCAAAAGGAGACCCAGTGTAGCTGGCTTCTGAAGTGTTTCCATTTGAGAGTTTCTGATAGGAGTGTTTGGGTGTTTTATGGGAGATTTGGCAGGCTGTGCTGGTTCTGTGGTTGTAAATGCTCAGCTGCTGTAATTAGGACTGGGTTTAACAGGAAGAAGAAACTGAGCATTTTTATCAATGCTTTTATAACTAGTTCTTACATAAATTTCTTGGTTATTTTTCTTAGATAGCATCAGCCTCTTTCCTTTCCCTTTTGAAGTACTTTAAAATTTCACCTCTTATGAGGTCTCTTATCATTACTCTCTAGCATTTAACAATATGACTCTCTAACATCTTGTCTTGTGGCTCCACATGGGCTCTTTTCCTCCTTTTATAGCTATCTGCTCTTGCAGTGTAGATGTTGAAAAGACAAACACGATACAATCTGGGGAAAGTGGTTTCCTGTTTTTCTACATGCTGTCTCATTACTCCTAATGTAACTTGAATTTCTCTTCTGTAAAATTTCTGCCCTCACTACTTTACAGATTAGTTTTCCTGACAGAGGCACCCTTGGGTCCTTTGCTGCAAAGCCCTTGGTCTCATACTTTTTGTGAGTTAAACTAATCCTGTGCTTCTTGTAGTCAGGGATTTTTTCAAGTGTTCTCTCCGATTACATCTCCATCATAGGTGTGTTTGAACAATTCCTGTAATATTCTGTGTGTCTGTGGAGCTGTGAGGATACAAGCTGAGGATCTGTGTGGGAACACTAGAGAAAATGAAAATGGAGATTAGCTTTTAAAGAATTATAATAGAAATCTGGAAAGCAAAGGTAAAACATACTTAATAGGAGAGTTAGGGTTTTTTTTTCACATTTCACTTACCAAAACAAAAAAATATCTACAGAGAAAAATGTTATTTAACATAAAATTGAGAAACTGTATTTCTGGGCTGCAATGCTAACTAGCAGGAGTACACCCTTAAGTGGCATGGAAAGTTCCTGCTGATCATTTCTGAAAATGATGTAATCAAGCAGCTGCACCAATATTCACTCAGCAAAGGGAACCTGAGGCATTTTTCTCAAAGCTGTAAAGCTTTCCTAAAAACTAAAATAAGTTATTAAGCAAGGATGTAGTTGAAACATGGATGACTTGGTGAGGCTGAATGGAAGACTGAGCATGAAGAATGTGCTGATCTGCCCAAGATGCGCTGATTGATTGTTAACTTTCAGTGTGCAATTTCACCAAGACAAACTATTACTTGTGAGTAGATGCATGTTTTCCTGATGTGCATGCTGTAAATGCATTCTTCCTGGTCAGAGATTTATTTTGTATGGCATGGTAAGACTTTTTCCTCTTGACTTCCATCTGTTTCCTTGTCTTTCATTTTAGTATTTAATGTTTCCTTCCCAGCTTAATAGCTTCCCTTTTGTTATTTTCTGAAGGTTATGTGCAGGGACACATATGTGAGCCTACCTGAGCAGAGATGTGTTTATTGGAACATACCTATGGCTATATTATAACCTGTTTCTTAATGAAGTAAATGTGATTTGTGCAATGACTTATCAGAAATACCTAACCCTATAAAGCAACATTCATCAGTAGTTGCTTTTGGAAGTTTGTTTCAGGAAATGGCAGACATCCTGGTTTTTGTCTTAAACAGTTGTCTTTCCAGTATTTAGAGATTTCCATTCCTGCAGGGGATTACATTAATGCATCATTGTATATACAATAATTATTATATAACATTATTAAAAGCAAAATTAATTGTGGCTTTGACATGACAGTAGGCCTCTCTTAGTTTTACAGAGTTCAAGTTTTCACCTGAAAACCTTCCAAGAAAAATAATAGTCACAGAGTTTTGTGTCATATAGTGCATATTGTCCATTAGAAGAGCATGCATGGCATTATGTATCCTAATAGCTTTGTTTCAGAACATAGGCTTGTGTGAACAAAAGGAAATATCCTGCCTTGCCTTTTCTTGCCTGATTAGTTTTTGCAAACAAATACTGCATACTGAAGAAGATGATGAACTCATGCTAACAGCAGCTCTAAATCATCAGATAAATAGAGGCATTCTTCTGGATAGCTTGTTCTGGAGGTACAGATTTTGTTTCCTAAAGCAGTCACCTCCTTTCCCTTTAGAAAGCACTTGTGTAAGATTCGCCTGTTGAATAGAACTATGAAGAATATTTTACTGTGTGAATTGTTAAAAACTCAATAATGCCACTTAGGCTCTGAACTCTTCAAGAACATGGGGAAAATAGGTCTTTGTCTAAGTGCAATTCCTTATCTTACTAAACCTCAGCCAGGAGCATCAAGAACACTATGAACCAAACTAGTTTTGCATAGCCTGAACAAGGCTTTTCCATAAACAGAAGGGCTGAAAAGATGGTAACTGTGAAAGAGCTCCAAGTACAGGTACATGTTCTATAAGTACATCACTGAGATTTCTAGGTGGAGGTTGTACCAGTTTCCCATTGGCTTGCCTCCTGTTTCCTGGATTTCCTGTGCCAAGCAAGTGTCTGGGCACTGGGTGGCATCTCTCCCAGGACACCATGGAATGGTTGCCAGTGCTTCCCCAGGCTGGGACTCCCCACCGAGGATGTTTGCTGGAACTGGTGTCCATCAGCTTTCATTTCTTATCACAGGTGAGACACAAACTGGCAGCAAACACAGCTTTTGGATGGCCTTTGGCACTTCCAGGTATGTGCAGGGAGATGTCTCCATAGTCATCAGCCCCTTAGTTTAATTCAGGCACAGCTACACTGTTGGCACCTGAGCACTCCTGGTGTGCCTGATAACATCCTGATTTTCTCTGGAGGCATCAGAAGACCATTTTCTTTCTATGTCCTTCACCAGGTGATCTCCAGCTAATCTAAGAGGTTGATTTTTGGATCCTTATCACCAAAGTAGAATCTGGGGCGCAGAATCAGGAAAAGAAGAGGAAAGTAGTGATTTCCATAGACTGACTGCGTAATGATCTGAGAAAAAAAGTCCCATTCTCACATGTTCCATGGCAGCTTTGCAATGGTGTACTTTCCCAGGGCAAGATATTGCTGAAGATAGAAAAAATAATATACCAGATGTGGGAAAAGTGTCAGCTGAAGACACTTTGAATAAAAGGCTTTTTCAGAATTTCCAAGAAATTATGGTCAGATGTTAACATTTCCTTAAGGATATATTGGGATACTAATATGTGCCTGATCCAGAGAAGTGCACAGGTCCTCAAACAGATAGGAATGACTTGGAAAAAGGATTGTATCATTACATATTTAAGCTCAACAGTAAGTGAGAAGTTTTTGATGAAGTGTTTAATCATCATTAAAGGTATGTTATGAAATGCAAAAGTAACAGATAAATGTAATGTAATTATAAAGAAACAAACAAAAAACCCTTCCACAGCCATTGCCTACCTACCACCTGTTTAAAATTAGGAAAATGTAGAACTACTGAAAAATTGAGAGATACTAGAAAAATAGCAAACATCAGGAAGTTCAGTACGTATCATCAGATACATCTTTATATTGACATCATAAGAAAATGTCAGCAGCAGCTCCTCAACTCAAATTTTAAAATCTTGCTTTGTGTCATTAAGTTACTGGACAGCAGGGAATGATTGTTTCCTCCTGAAAAGATTTTCTGATATTTTTTGTAAGCATTTTTGGCTATCCTCACTTATTTTCTGGAAGGGGAACAAAGATGTTGAAATGGAGACAGTGATGGTACCATTATCCCGCCCCAGCAGCACGGCTGTTTGCTATTAGTTAATCAATTAGTGGAGTTATCCTTTCAGGGAGAAAATACGTGTTTGATGGAACATGTGTGACCATAACCTTGCTAAGGTTGTGCACACTGGCAGGCCCAGCTCGGATTTTGGTAACAGCTGTGTACTCAAAGAAAGTTGTCTGGCTCTCTGTTATTTTCATCACAGTGAAAAATGAAATGGTGAGTACTATGCTTGTTAGTTTAAAAACCTTTCAGAATGTCAAGCAAAACCTCACATTTTCAGATTGAGTTAAGTAAGTTAAAGTCAAACTTTCTCTGGAAAGGTATATTCCTACAAAAATATTGCTGTTCGGGGAGTGTGTCCTGGCATTCTGGACACAGAGACATGAGTTTCTCAGGCCGTTTCTCAGGCCTCGTCCAGCCCATCTTCACTGGGAAGGTAGAAAATGGCACATACAGTATATGTATATATCTCACTATCCAGAAAGAAAATTCTGGGTAAGTATCCTTCTTGTTCTTCTGTCATGTGCATCTCTATATCAGGTAAAAGTAAGCATGGGATTCTGTGCTTATTTATGCTGCTATACATATTCGAGCCAGCTCCTTTGGCATAAACTGCACAAAATGCACAAAATCCTTCCATGCAGTTCTGACAGAAATTGCAAAGGCATCTTACCCCCACAGCCATTTTGATTTTGTGTAGCCAGGATAGTGTGAAGAAGCAGAACGTAGTGGGGTGAGACCCCCCAGTATGATCTGGAATCTGTGCGCTGTTGCTGTGGGGCAGCTGCGATACAAACCTGACTTTCTGCTGATTCCTCTGGCTGAAGCTATATCCCTTTACAAATGAAGCATTTTCAAAAAGCATCCAAACTGTCTGGCAGGTGAGGTGGTATTTCTTGAGGTGATGGAGCTGCTCAGGTACATCAATGCTGTAAATGGAGCAGCTGAACAAGGTAGGAAAAAAACAACACCTGGTCCCCAGGCAGGAGAACTTGACTGTACCTGCTGTTCCTCTGTCTTTTGTCATACAAATGCTTTGCAGGTTCACACTGTTGTGATATAATTTTGATATCAATTTCTTTAAAGAAGAAAATCTTTATGGTGGAAGAAGGGGTAGGCAGAGGGGGCAGGGAGGCTTTGCTGGCTGCGAGCCGTGTTTAAAAGGTCACTGGCTCCTGTTGCTGTGCTGGCCAGTTGCTAGGCTGCCATGGATTTTTGTGCTCCTTTCCCTGGCGAAAGAGGCCTCGTGATGAGGTACAAGGTTATAGTCATGCCTTTTTAGTAAACTTACCTGCTCCTTTCTGCTCACTGAGCAGACCGAGTAAGGGAGATGCTCTCAGGAGCACTTGTTTTCTTTCCAGGGTTCTCAAATACAGCTGCTGAAGTAACTGATATGCTATTTATCCTGCCAGATTAAACCTAATGTATTAACTTGGGGAAACAGAGTCAATATTTAGTGAGGTGTCAGGGCACATTGGGTAGCTAAGGCTTTGTTAGGGATCAGCAGAATTTGTTGCCATTTTCACTCCACTTACATGTCTTTTGAACTCACAACACAGCACATTTACTTAACGCTTTAGTGAAAATTATCAATCAAAGGTTGCAAAGTCAGATCTCTTTCACGAGATCATCTTTTAGCCCTTCTTTCCTTTAGCTATCTCAAGCAGCGGGAACTTTTCATGCATATCTGAGATGTGTTATAGTAGCAGCCGGCACTGCCAGGGGGGATTAGGTCTTACAGTGCTGAAGGTGGAACACACATGCAAAAACAGTCTTTCCCTATACCAGGAAGGTTAAGAAAAAAATGCAACATGAGAGGAAACTGAGGTTTGGGAAGGGGGAGGACAAGATTGCTCAGACAAACTTTCTGCCTGTTCAACTTATTTTGCAGAGTCCACTGTCTGGTCTATCTATGATACAATTAATTAGAAAACAGCACCAGGGTGTAAGCAAATGAAGTTTTCTAACCTCAGAATGAAATTGTCAGGTTGACATAATAGGTGCTTTTAGGGAGGCTGGGTGGCCCATTTCTGTATTGGCCAGGCATTTCTTATAATATCATTGTTTTCAGCTGCTTGTAACCTCATTAAATGTTTGGTGTTTGTGTGTATGTTGGCAGGCAGGGTTCTGGGAAAATAACAGCAAGTAACCATGTAACCAAATAGCTAATCTATGTTTGCTTAGGCTGATATGTCATCAAATTCTTCCCAAGTACGTTAATGTACAGCTAAAATGTGAACCAGGGTCTCAGCCTCGATGTGAAGTTTGCCTGGGAAGTTGGGCCAGAGATCTGGGCTGAGGCCATGGCACCCAGCTACTGCTGTTTGTGCATTAAAATTAATTAGGGCTCTGTATGTGGATATTTTTTACAACTGTGAAAATTTTTGTGTATATTTCTGCTTATTGAATGGTTACTATTATCCCTTCTGGCATTCCTGGAAGTTCCTCCTCCAGCCTTAATAATCAGAACTTGAAAAAACTCTTCATTCCTCTGGAAGAGGCAGTGAAAGATATGCTCAGATCCAAAATAAGAAGCATAGGCTTGCCAAGACTCTGAAAAAGTGCTGCAGAGGTATGTCTGAACTGCTCAGGACCCCTCTGTGTTGTATCACATGCTGATGCAAACTCCACCTAACTACATTACTTGTGATTGCCAGGAAACCTTTGAGCTAAATAATTTGAACTTTATGAATGCCCTGTTAATTCAGGTAGCTGACATGGATTCTTTTGGGCTATTCAATCATCAAGATATTTGAATGTAACATATGAAACTTGCAATAATGCACTAAAAACACCTTTGAGGCCCTTAGCATTAGATGCCAAATGTGGTGACCACATGGTGCAAAGCACTGGTACTGGCTCTGCTTATTCAGGTGAATTTGGCAGGATAAATTAGTGGCAGACTTCATTGCCAAATCAAGGTATAATCTCTTTGTATCACTCTGGCTTCATGCTAGATTAGATAGCAGCTTTTGTTTTTGTTTTTTTTTGGTGGCTAGGTTAGACACTCATAAAAGTGTTGAATTTTGTTTTCCATGTAAGTAGACAGGGATGTGGTGGTGGTTTGCATCAAATTGTACTGCTTGATGATCTGATCATTCACTGATCCAACATAAAGTACCTGGTATCCACTGCCTTAGTCATCAGATAATTTGTTGATCCAATATTTGCACAGTTTTCATAAGGTAGTTGTTGCTTGAAGCTCTGTGGAAGGGGATGTATAATTGACCCTATCAGTTAAAAATAAAGAATCAGTCAATTAGTTCATATCATCTTATTTGAAATGTAACACAAACCCTGCCAAATTGTCTGTCACCTGGATGGAATCAACACTTGAGAAATATGGCCTGCTTACAAATTAGCAGTGGGTGCTGGAAGGCAAATACACAACGTGTGTGTCAAGTGACAAGTCTGTGGATGTGTCTTCTGTGTTGTGTGCCTGGCATCCTCTACCTTTTGACTGCAGACATTTTCAGACTTCCCCAGATTTTGTGACTAGTGCTATACTTGTCTACCAACATGCTTTCTCATTTTCCAGCATTAGCCATTTGTTGTCTCTTTTTTCCTCAATTTGTTTGTGTTTGTGTCAAAAGTTTGGTTCAGAGTACAGTGAGGAGGAAAGGAGGGTGTGGGTAAACACTGGCACTGTTGTATGTTTGTCCTGAAGCAAATAGGTGAGGTAAAAAACCGTGGTATTTTGCTTAAAATGTAAAGTTCAATGCTTGTGAAGAGGGTAGTGATGTCCTGCTGGTCATGTGTGCACCTGCAGAGGCTTCTGAAAAAGCTCTGTCAGCTGCAGTGGCATTTTTTGCTGTGTATTAAAAAGTTATGTCAGAAATGGCAAATTGTCCTGGTCTCCATTCCAGAGCTTTCATTGATCTTTTATGTACGTAAGTCCTAGTAATTGAATACCTTGAAGATGAAGTTTGAAATTATAAACTCATTTGGGTTTAATTTGCGTTGTGAGATTTTTCTAATCAGCTGTAGGAATGAACTTGTAAAGACTGTATCCAGCTGGGACCCTTTAAATTCTATCCATGAGATAGTAGGTGTTTTTCTTACAAAAACCCTTATAATCCCTGCCATGAATTTTTGTTTGATCTCTGTGAGCTACTGTGACCAGTGATATGTAATCCAAACATATATGTTCCCTCTGAGATGTGGCCTGCTCTTCATACAGAAAGAATGGTTTCCATAACCAGGCAGAGCATAGTACTATACGTTTCTCCAAAGAGCCACAGAAGTGAGAAGAAGAGCAGGTCATTAGAATTTTTATTTTATCATATCTGAGGTCTCTTCTAGTTCAAGTGTGGGTTGTATTGTCATAGTACTTATGCTGCAGTTAAAATCACTATTGTGCTAGACTCCATATAAACACAGAGAATAACACAGACATTGCAAAGGCTTTATAATATATTTTCCCTTAAGATGAAACAGATATTTATAACAGCAGAGGAGAAGAGAATAATAAAACAGCATTAGTACATGTTCTAATGCTTGTAGTAGGGCTCTGAATTGTTAGAAAGCTTTATAGAAATATTTAATTATCAATAAATAATAACAAAGCTTATTAAATGAAGAGAGAAAATAGGACAGTAATTTTTATTTTCAAATACTATACAACATTTTTGGCCTAATGCAAAATGTGTGATACAGGCTGACTAACACAGAGGGAAAAGTAAATGGTATTTGAGGAGTACACAAAGACCTTGAACAGATATTTAATGTTAGCTTGTGTAACTGGATGGCAGTACAATACAGTTTTGGCATCTTTTGTGGATATTTTTATTCACTGATATTTTTCAAGCATGTTGTTTCAAACAATATGTCACTGCTCAAAAATGTTGACAACACACATTTTGTTGCAAGATTACAAACAGTTTTCTTCTTTGTTCATTTCCTGTGACAGTTGAGATGCCTCATATGACAGCACAGCCTCTGCCTTTGGGACCTAACCCCGTCTTTGAAAGTTACACTAGGTTTTTCAGTTTTTAACATTTATGGGCTGAGGTGTGTTAGCACATAGGGCTTGATCATACCCTGCATGATCAACTGCAATTCTTGGGCTTTGACAGCCAAGCAGGTAAATTAGGATAGCATTTCTAATCCTTTTTCAATCAAAACACTACTGAAGATTTAAAAAAAAATAAAATTCACTGATTCTCTTGTACAGTGTTGGTACAGGGTACTATTTACAGCCTAGTAGGAATTCTAAGCTTTCAACATGTTGTGGTTTTTGTTTATTTTGTCATACTTGTTTTCTCCTACTTTGCTCACCTTTAAATTTGGCAATGGGTATATGTTTTCTTAGAATAATTTTGTAATGGTCTTGAGGTGCAACTCCTGGTATCTCAGGTAGGCCACTGATGAATATTTCTCAAAGGTTCAGCTGTGGTGATGTTTAGGGTTGGCTCTGGGGTGCCTTGTTGTTTTGGGTCAGAGAGCTCTGGGCTTTCCGGAGCCACGCCTTGACCATCACCTGTCTGAGCAGCTTCAAGGACCAAGAATGAACATTATTAGCCATATAGATTCTTTCTTGAATTGCCCTTTTGAGTGGCTGTGCAGCCCTCTGACATGCTGTAATAGGACACATTTCCTGGGACCCTGTTGTTCTTGTCAGTGGGAATATTACATATTTAGTATCTGTCATAGTTAGGTGATGTATAAGCTATTTGAGCTTTCTCTGCAAGCAAAACTGAAAGGCATCCCAGATAGTTGAATGTCTTATGAATCTTTGATTCACTCAGGGACTAAAGGCTTGCTGATGATGGTGAAAACATGGTCTGAAATCCACCACTGACAGCCAGCACTGCATGTTCCTGTACTGTGTGAATTCGGGTATCTCAGGCCCCTCAATCAAGCCCTGCCATACAGTCACTGAAAGGACTAAGGACTGTTGGTCCCATGATGCTGGTGACACCCAAAGCATTAGCAAAGCTCCCCCAGTGCACAGGACTCAGTTACTCCCCTAGGGTCCAGCGAGTGTCATATGGACTCCTGCAGTGTCCTGCAGCACCCAGCATGCACTTAGAGACTGCCTTGTGGCCCGGATGCAGGCATCACTTTAATATAAGTGGATAGAAGAAGGGAACAGACTAGCACTAACGTTTGGTGAATTGTCCATGCTCAGAAAATGAAGTTCCTGTGTCCTGCTGATTCTGGCCTTCATCTGGGGTTTAGCTTGTGAGAACAAGGAGTTTGTTTTATCACCAGATGTACTCTGATTTTGCAGTGAATACTGCCTATTTGTAAAAAAGGTGAGAACTATATTCTCTCAAACAAAAATTTTGCACAGAATTGTGTACAAGGAAGAATAGGTAGTTTGAGTGGAGACTGCAATTGAAAATACAGTTCAGGCCAGGGACTGGAATGAATGGGGGAGTCTGCTGAAGGTAGATGGGTGACTGGCACAGGTAAAGTGTGTGACTTACACATAAGTGCTGTGACATATAGGGGGGAAGAGGGTATTGTGTGCTAGGATGTAACTGCTGGGCAAATTACCATGAAAAGCATGAGGCCAAATTCTGATGGCCCTCTTATTTCCAAAGAGTTTTCATAAACTGAATTAGAAAGAAAACTCTCACTTTTCTGCAGTGGAGCCGAAGCACTGTGTCCTGCTCAGCCATGCTGAGGTTACAGTGCATGCCCTAACAACCTCTCTGCCTGTTTTCTCTCTCTCTCCTCAGATGGCCAGTGACCCATGTGCCGAGCAGCCCCGGCCCATGGTCGGCATGCTCGTTGGAATCAGTCCCTGCCACTGAGGCAAGGAGGGAGGAATCACCATGGCCTCATCCCGGCGGGCCCAGCACATTGGCCCTCCTGACGGAGGCTGGGGATGGATGATCGTTGCTGGCTGCTTCCTTGTCACTATCTGTACCAGGGCTGTGACAAGGTAAAGGCAACTGCTACTTGTCTTGCTGACTTGTTTGTGGCATTTTTTTTCCCTGATGTCCCACAGCTTCCAGGGTTATTCTGATTAGGTAAAAACTCTTGCTACACTTTTAAAAGCTTTCTGAAAACCCCTAAAGCTGTGGGGATGGATGAGAGATTACGACCCCTCTGGTTTTAGTCTCGCCTCCTCTGACAGCTACTCTAGCTTTCAGCACCCTCTGCTTGATTTCTTACAGAATCAAGACCTGGAGCAGGTAGCACTATTTCAGGCTGTGGTGGTTTGGTTGTGGAGGGAGGAATCATGTAGGGTCTCTTCAGGGGTCACTGTGTCCCTCTGAACCCACAGCTGTGCTCATTTGTGCTAGTCCCAGTGAATTACCTTGACTCTGAGTCTTCAATCTGAAAAACATGTAAATACCCCCTTCTCCTGCTGCAAGCATTTCAGGTGCTGTCCTGTCTGAGAAGGTCTGAGCCCTGGAGAAGAGGCCCCTCTTTATATCCTTCTGGTATCTGAAATATGCAGAAAATATTTCTCAAAAATAGAAAGAACAGGAATAGACTTCTGCTTTGCATAAACATAACGCAGTCTGGGATGAGATTGCTTCCACAGTGACTTTGATGTTGACTTGAGACAGAGAAGCCTGGTGTGTGTGAACATGGACATTTAAGCTATATTAAGCAGGCAGATAAACACCCTGGTAAGTGAGGAACACTGAATCAGTGTCTTGTTGGACAGTCAGCATAATGTAAATACAGTATTTCCTACTTAAAGTTTGTATTTCTTGGAAAATAAAGCTGCCAGGTTTAGGGATCTAAAACCTAGGGTCTTGGACTCAACAGCATAAAAGGGGCATAGAAACACTGATACTGAGTGTTAATGTATGCAAATGTACCAATTCCATAATAACAGCAGATAATTCCAAGTGGATTTAATTCCTTTTTCATGTATGAATTGCATTACATCCAAGAAATCATCTAATGGCTGGCACACATTAGACTACATGGAAGAATGAAGTATGTGCAGGGAAAAAAGCTGAAGAAAGTGGTTATTCATTGATTTGTTGCAGAGAAAAAGAGAGGGTGAAAAGGCTTCTCTTGTTGATCCAGAAATGAGGATGAAACTATGCAGCTTTTTAATCTGTTCCCCTGCAAAGACAGGTAGAACAGTAATACTTGTTAAGCAGAGCAAAGTAACCTCTCCTGGAAGCATTTTATTAAAATGGTGGAAGGTTCATGGGCTCCTGCAGTGTTTTGGTTCTCTGTGAGGACTTGCTTTGCCCTTGTCCATCCACACATAGCTATGAATGGTGTTTGCTCTGTAGGGACTGCATTGGCCAGTTTGTGCATGTGTGGATAGCGAGCAAGAAGGTCAGTGAAGAACTGGGAAGCTTAGGGCTTTATGTACCAGGGAAGCTACATCATGATATGGGCTATAAATTGTGGGTGATAATTAAAATTTCGATTTCATCTATGTTTAAAATCCTGTGAGTTGTAAAAACTCTAGAGACAGACACTCCAGCAAGAAACATGGTATTCTAACATTTATAATCTCTCTGGAGTAGTTATATGTCTGATTGAGGCTCCACATTAGCCTAATTGTCTAATCCCACTGTTGAGATAACAGTTGGACAACAGTTTGCGATTCAGTTCTTGCCAGTGCAAAGCAAGGGTTGTTCTCATATTCCATGTCTTGTCCCTCATTCATTAAGGTAGACCTTCTTTGCCAATATCCCTTAGAAACTGCTCAAACATTTCTCCATATCACTGGCCTCTAGGCAAACAACAAATTTGATTTTCCAGGGAGCTGGAGAGGACCTTGAAGTGGGTACTTTTTATACTTGAACAGTGATTCTGGTGTTTTCTGTGAGCAAATATGCCATGTTCAACAAATTGGTATTGATCTTTTGTCCTAGGTGCATCTCCATATTTTTTGTGGAGTTCCAGGCATACTTTGGGCAGGATTATGCCAGAACTGCATGGATTCACTCCATTGTCGACTGTGCTACGATGCTCTGTGGTGTGTATTACCCTTTTAAGCCTAATGTGTCTGCTTTTTCATTAGTTCAATATGGTTTTAGCATGTTCACAAGTTGGTGGTATCAGCTGGGAAGGAGTGATACTGTGGGCTCTCTGGGGTATGGTATATCCAAGCTGCTTTCCTCAGCATAATTGTGCAGGAAGGGAGTGTCTTCATGCTAAAGGAAAGAAGCAGAACTTTTTTTGTGAAATTATCCAAGTTTTCAGAAATGTACTTTTGTCGAGGTCTTGTGGGACATGTTGTGTTTGAGAACTGCTAACTGAGCACGCGTTTCTTTTGCCTTCTGATTGGAATCATATTTGAGACTTAGCACAGGATGTACATCTTGCCTCCAGATTAAGTCACAGTCATCCTCCTTTTACCAAACATGTATATTTATAAATAGTCTTCTCCCCTAAAAGAAAATTCAGTGTTAGTAAAAATTACTTGCATCAATGTAGCAGTTGTACTGAATTTCGCATGGGTTTGCTTTCAAGATATACAGCTAGGTGAAAACGCAGGCCCTAGTCCTGTGGAAGAGGGTTAATCCATGATAATTGCTAGAAAGGCAGAGGGACACAGCTGGAATGAGATATAGCGACTGATCTGTGACACTTTATATCTGGGTAAAAAGAGAAATAAGGGTAACCTTGTCATGGCATTCAGGTGGGAGAGAGAGAGAAAAGGCTGGTGATGGCATCCTATGGTAGAGGCAGGGTAATCTGGGAGCCATCAGTTGGAGAAGTGAAGGAGAAGGGGTAGCAGCCCTGCAGATAGTCCAAAAGATATGAGGCCTTTCCTGTTTGAGTCTCACACAGAGCCCACAAGGCCAGGGAGGTGTGTGGAAGGACACCTGAAGTTACTGAGGGCTGAAGTGCAAATTCCATGTGGGGAAAGATGGGAGTGTTGTAAGACAGGAGTAATGACCACTGTGGGCTGTTGCTGGGGCCACTCTTGACCCCCGCTACTGCAGATTGTGTCCTGGAATGACTTTGGTCTATGAAAATGGCTGCTGAGAAAACTACTGTAAATTTTAGTTTTATTGTGACTTTCAGGGAAAATGCTTTTTAGAAGGTTTTGTTGGTTTTTTTTTGTGCGCTCATGCCATTGTAATATGGGGGGTTGTTGGAAGAACACTCTGTGTAGCTGCTATCATAGTTTTTTCTTGCTTGCTTTTGCTATATTATTCTTGCAATCAACTGTGTGTGAGGACCTGCCATTAACTGCCAGCTTTATTTGTTTCTTTGTAGCCCCAGTTGGGAGTTTAATCAGTAATCATGTATCCTGCCAAGTTGGTATCATGCTAGGAGGGCTGCTTGCATCTACTGGATTAATTTTGAGTTCATTTGCCACCACTCTGGAACATCTCTACCTATCATTAGGAGTCCTTACAGGTAGGATGCATTCACCCTCTTTGTTGCTGCCAGGAACACAACACAGGAATATTAAAAATGATAGGTGATCTCTTCTCCCTGTCACACTGACACCGCACTGATCAAATAGAGATACTCAGACCTGCTCCCTTCATTGTAAAAGAGGTTTTGGCTGCCCATGTGAGAGCTTCAGCATACACTGAGTGTCATGTAACCCAAATGCAGCACCCTGCAAAAGCGACTCTTTAACTTCTGTTAGAGAAAGGACTATGGATAAAGTTCTGAAATTATGGGAGGTCAAGAAGGACTGTTGCTGCAGGTGGTATACATGAAAAGGTTTCCTTTGTTACCTGTGATTTGGGGAGAGTTTGTTATAGCAGGAGTTCTATAATGCCCCAAAAATATTTGCAGTTTTAGAAGAAAAAGTTTAAATCAAAACATAAAAGTAAGTAAGAGACAGAGAAGCACTAGGTGAATACTTGACACCTCAGTTGAGCACCTTATTTTTGTCTGATTGACATTACATTTGAAAAGTAAAAAAAATTGCTTGTTGGTAGAATTGCTGTAGCAGCTCTTCCATTTGTGTTCAGGTATGGTGATAACAAATATCTTTGCTCTGTCCTATCTGCCTGTGCTTGTGCACAGAGGAACTTGAGAGGGACCTGTGGTCACACTGACATTCCTTTCTCATTAATACTGACCTGGTAGCCATGGTGATATAAGACCTTGTACTTGGTCTCCTGCTGTTTAGTAATGAGTTGGTGGAATTACTGCAGTTCACATGCTGCCAACAGTTTATTTGTTTAAAAAAAAAATCCATGTAGTGTATGTCACTCCTGTATTACGATGTTAATCTTTGACAAATGTGTTCATAAGAAATAAAAAGGTTTCTTGTAACTTGAGGGACTGTGCTACATACCATACTAATGCCTCTGAGGCTTCCTTAGTGGGAACTGCTATGAATACTGAGGTGGAAAAGAGACAATTCTACAAGCAATGAACTTCTAGTCTGTAGTAGGGACTGGTGGACAGAGAGGTGAACTATTGGTAAAGGCTAGAGGAGGAGCCCCCAACCCAGAGAGGAGGTGGGATGATAATGAGTGAATGTCTAAATCCATAAAAGCTTCAGCACTTGAAACTGCAGAGTGAATCAGAGGTGAGACAAGGGAGTATCAATAAGTAACAGAGTTCCTTCTAAGAGGTATGAAAATGTTTTCAGTCCTAAACTTCGCATTTCCACTTTTAACAGAACATTGACTGGCTTTTTTGAGATCTATTTCCATCTGCCAACTCACTAAAAAAACAAATGGTGTGTATGCCAAATAAAGTACAATGTTCACAGTTCTCAAGTGATGATGCTTAGCTAAAGGCTGCTCCTCTGGCTCTACTGCCTGTACAGGCCCAGCGCCAGCTCTGTGCCCTGCTTCTCCCTTCGCTTCCTGAGTGGTGCCAGACCAGGCACCCGCTGCCCAGAGTCCCTCTAATCCACTTATTCCCCCCTGGCAGGTTTAGTGCCTGTCCTACATAGTGTGGCCTTTAAGGAGGACATAGCAAGCTGGTTATGGCACCAGGTGATTATCTCCTCTATTGGCAGTGAGGTGTTTTACACTCAATGTAGGACATGCTCCAAAGCCCTAGTCAGGAACTCATTTCTATGACTGATTCAGAAAGTTTACTTTTAGTGTTAGAGCAACCACTTAATGATTAAATTCTCATTTCTGGCTCTGCAGCAGGGATGACAATCTTTTTCTCAGTCCAAAAGATGAATCATATTTGTTTACTCAACTGAATCTGGCTTTGTTTTCTAAGGCTTTCCTCCCCACTTTACTTGTAGGCAGAGATTTAAAATGGTCGGGACTCCAAGCAGCTGTTGCATGGAGTTTGTTTAGCTGACCAATAAGGGTTTTTGTAGAATATTAGTAACAGAGACAGACTCTTTGTACTGTGTTTCAGAGATCTGAAAATGTTCAGGGTTGCAACAGACCGAAACACACCGTGGTGCCTCATCAGGATAGTGTGTCCAGTGCCAGCATTGGTGCAGACTCTGGCGCATGCAGGAGAGGCTGACACACAATTTCTCTGATGTTTAGTGATGGTCCCTGTTATTAGGTGAACCCTATCACTTACTTCTGAGCCTTATTATTGTGGATTAATGATCATCAGCTAGCTTTGTCAAGGCAGTGACTTTGCCACTGGAAGAAAGAAGTCATCCCAGTTTCTCATCACACTCTGACTGGGCTGCATGATACAGAATCAGAAAAACTTTCTATTTATTTGTGCTAATAAAAATACATTTTGTGGTTTAATTTAGGATCTTCCATATGTCATGCTTAGTATTAAGACATCTGCATTGTGCTTTCTCTTCTAGGACTTGGGTTTGCTCTCTGTTATTCTCCAGCCATTGCGATGGTGGGCAAATACTTCAACAAAAGAAAAGCATTGGCGTATGGAATAGCCATGTCAGGAAGTGGAATTGGTACCTTCATCCTGGCCCCTGTAGTCCAGCTCTTAATTGAGCAATTTTCCTGGCAAGGAGCTTTACTCATCCTGGGAGGTTTTGTTTTAAACCTCTGTGTCTGTGGTGCCTTGATGCGGCCCATTTCTCTTAAGGAGGATCATAAAACTGTTCCTGAGTTTCTTGAACAGAATGATGTCCCTGAAACAGAGAAACAAGACTTAAAGCAAATGTCCATCTGTTCACCTTTAATCAAAGTTTGGTCTCATGAGTGTTTTTGCTACTGTTCGTGGAAAGAATATGACTTTTTATTGATGCCAGGCTTCATGGTGCTGGCTGTGTCAGTTTTATTTATGGCATATGGCTGTAGCCCTCTTTTTGTCTACCTAGTGCCTTATGCTTTGAGTGTTGGAGTGAGTCACCACCAGGCTGCCTTCCTCATGTCCATACTTGGTGTCATAGACATCATTGGTAATATCACCTTTGGATGGCTAACAGACAGAAGGTAAGGGCTTACAACTAAGCAAGTGTAAGCTTTAGCTGGTGGAAGGCTGGATGCAAATGAGGTATAATGCATATAAAAGTTAACATTATGGACTTTTTCTGTAGCATGTGTAACTTTAAGAAAAAGCCCCTAACATACAGCCTTAACTTTCAGAAATGCTTACTTATTTCATGTCTTTATCTCTTCTGAGTTTGTTCAATTCTGCTGGTTTAATATCTTTTTTCCTGAAGAAATTACATGTTTGTGCATTTGACAGTGGAAGTGTAACCCCCTGCCTGAGGTATGTTGAGTGTGATTCTTTGGATCTATTTCCTAGAGGATTTCACCCCACTTCCTCTGACTTTCCATCTCTTTTGTGCTGCTAGGAGGCACAGAAGTTATGGAAAAAGGTGAAGAGTCTGGCCCAACACGGTCAGGCACATCCTCGGAAGGACTCACTGAAAATTGTTGTACATTTTCCAGTATGTAAGAACTCACCATGCTTCATGAACTCAACTCACTCCAAACACCATTGTACAGCAGCTGTAACATCAGTAGATTCTAGCTAAATTAACAAGGATTATGATTCTAAAGGATGCATTCTTTGCACTTATTCATTTTGTGGGAAAAATTAGTGATTGCTTTTGTGGGACAGGGGTTACCATCTTGCTTAGCTCACACTAACTTGAGTTTAAGGGCTGATTGGAAAAGTGACAGCCAAGAGAGCTATACTGCAATATTTTATGTATAATACTGGGAGAACCTTGCTGAGCTGGGATGTAAAGCCCAATGAAACACTGCTTCAAACACTGAAACTTCAGAAGACTGCAAAATCCTGGCAGCAGGGTGGCTTCCCTCCCTAGGAATGTCCTGAAGAACACTGCAGGCAGCATGGACTGCTGCTTGTCAGATGTTTCTGCAGCTGCACATGGGCAGCTTTCCCTACCTGGGCTCATTGGTGTGGAGTTTTTAATCTTAAACACTGTGTAAGAAAATGGACTGAAATTTGAGCTATATAAAAGAGACTGAAACACTGCATGCCAGGGCATAGAAACCAAGAAGATCTGTTCAGTGATAGTAGTTTTCTGTTTTGAAATTTGCAGGTGTCTAAAGAAGCATCGGTACTTTTGCTACCTCTTTGCTGTGGGAATGGATGGCCTTTGTTGTCTTTTCCTGCCAGTTCTCCAAAATTTCCCCTTGCTTGTGCCTTTCTCATTTACCTTTGGCTACTTTGATGGAGCTTATGTAACGCTGATCCCTGTCATGACTGCAGATGTAGTGGGAACGTCTTCGTTATCCTCAGCACTGGGTGTTGTGTATTTCCTCCATGCCATACCATATCTAGTGAGCCCACCTGTGGCAGGTCAGTTCCCAAATGATTTTTCTATAATTTTATCAATACTTCAGATTTACCTATTAGTGTGATGGAACAGGAGAGGAAGGACAGCAAATGCACACTAAATGTGGAGGTAGCCTCTGGGAGGAGAAATACCACAGCTAGATCTTTTTAAGTCCTTAGATCTCCCATCCCTGTCTTGGTGGGATGATTTTTACATATATAGAGAGATATAATTTAAAAAACAAACCAGTAGTAAGTGGGCTTCTAAGAGCTCTTACATTACCACTTCACATAGTTTAGAAATTGTGCAAGTAAAAGGAGCAAAATATTTCACTGTAAAATTATAAGATTTTGAAAGTGTAGCCTAAAGGGAGTTTAATTTCAAGTTTTTTTGCATTTTATTTGGTGTGGAGGACTTATCTTTTATTCTCCAAACTGCTTTGAACAGGTGGGTGAGTCAGCTCCACTCCTGTTTGGTTGCCAGCTCATCACTGTAATATCTAACCATAATTATTCCCATTGGTTCCATTACAGTGAAGTAAGGATGAGAGCTGTACTCCTATTGGTCTTCAGAAAGAACTTGACACAGTTTTTAATATTGTGGAAGGTCAGAGATCCTTTTCAAACAGCCAAGTGTATATATATGTGTGTATGTGTGTGTGTGTATACATATATATACATGTCTTGCATATTTTGTCTGCTGTTCATATCAATTCCCAATTAATCACTGCTTCTGAAGTTTTTAATTTAATTTTCCATAGCAAAAATTATTGCAAAACAGAATTATTTTAAGGAAACATGAGCCCAAGGCACAGCTCATTAAATGTTTCTGTATGAGGCTCTTATGCACAGACTATTTAATCCCAGGACACTGTAAATCTGTCTAAAGATTGCCAGTTAAATCCATGCAATTGGAAGATGTTTATTTAGTATTGTGGTGATGACTGTTGTGCCTTTTTTCATGGATTTGAGATTTAAGGCTCCAAGCAAAAGCCCATAAAAATCCTACTGCCTGCTGAGGACAAATCCCTCCCTGCCCCAGGAGGGAAAAGTATAGTGATGGTGATGTAAACCTGTATTGTTTGGTAACTTATATGTTTACAAGTTGGTAAATTTGTAAAATTCCCATTGATCACAGGATTTGAAACTTATCAGAATACTGGTGGACCTTTAGAAAATGCACTATTTTTTTTCCCCAACAGGTTGGCTTGTGGACACAACTGGCAGCTATACTGCATCATTCCTCCTGTGTGGATTTTCTATGATATTTAGTTCAACACTATTGTGCTTGGCAAGACTAGCAAAAAAAATCAAAAGAACACATTTCCAGTCGCTCACTAGTGATACAGGCATGAAACAGCACATGTGGAAAAATGGAGCAATAGCTTATTCTGTCACAGCAGAATTAGACCAAAAGGATGTTGAATTTTTGGCCGTGGATGCAAACAGCTGCAGCAACAGGTGACAAGTGTCGTCAAGATTCAGTACAGCACAGCCATGACTGAGACAGACGTGGCTCTGTAGTGTTACGCTGTTGAAGATACTATTCCTGTGAAACAAGGCATCTCTCAATTAGATTTTTCTGTCATGCTTTAGTAGACTAAAATCTACATATAGCAACAGTAATATCAAATTAGTGCAGTAATAGAAGAAAGCTTGAATGAAAATAGTGGTTTTAGATACGAATGCTCACAAATTTACTTGAAATGCACTGTGCACAGGTAATCAATAATTGTTTATAATCAACCGAAAACTATAGAGTAATCAGTCACGAAAACTGAACAGTAACATTTACATTATTTCAAAAACATTAGTAATGACACAAGCTTTTTGGTGTTGTGATCTAGTATGTTTCAATGGACTAATCACACACACCACCCAAAGCCCGACTCTGCATTAAAGTCTTTGCAAATAACTGTTTCAAATGCCAAAGCCATCTTTTTCTCTCTCTCTTTTTTTTTTTTTTTTTTTTGTTAAATCTGGCAGGAAACTGTAATTTATGCTGGAAGTATCTCTGGAGCAGCTTTAATTTTTACAATGCACCTGAGCTTTGCATATATGCTGCAATTTAATTTCAAATAGGATTTTAGACCTACTTTCCAAAGCCTTCTACAGCAAAAATAAACCCCAAACAAACAAAAACACAACCAAACCAAACATTTCCTCCTGGATATCTTTACAGCTTGAATTTCTAAACATTGATATTTCAGGTATGAGTTTCGAGCTGATCCCTGTCTTGGAGGGTGGAAGAGGTGCTGTGGCATCTCTGTTATCTGAAGAGGAGTAAATTTGTGCCAGGGGCCTATGCTTGCTATTAGACAAAACTGTTTTAGCTGCATAAGTTGGAAGAAAGACTCTTAAAGGCAGCCCAGGAGACCAGAGGAGAGGCTTGTGTGTTATCAAATACAAAGCCTCTTCCTTTTGTAAAATCAGCAGCTGTTGGAGAACTTTAGAGTCCATGCAACCAGATGACTGAGAGACTGCTCCCTCTCCACGCTATGAGTAAAGAGGATTGTTCTGTGTATTGCAGTGGCAAGTCTGTCTTTCTGGACCCAGGAGGTGTATCTTCAAGTGGTGCAAGTTACTTGTTTGTGCCATCTGAAGAGCTGTCAAGTTCCTTGTCCTTGATGGCCAGAATTCAACAGCTGCAACTTGGTGGTTTCCTGCTACTTGTGTGAGGAATTTATTACAGCTGGCTGCTTCACAGGAGCCAGGGGCTGAATGTAGCTCATGGGGTAAATTACTGATATGATCTAATAAATAATGGGATGTTTCTGCATTTCCAGAGTGAAAATATTGTCAGCAATGGAGTAACTTCACATTCTGCAATACAAATAATTTCAGTGGTTTGATGCTGTATAAAGCTGCATTTTATTCATTTATCAGGGTCCAAATAATTTTTGTTAACACTGACCTAGTAGTTTTGTAAATCATCTGTAGTGTATTCAATGGCTGCTTTTGGTGTCCTTTTCCACTTCGTGCCTTGGGAGGGAAAGCAGTGTAGATTGGTGTTTGCCAAATTGATTTAGATCAAGAGTACAGCCGTAGAGGTATAATGTGTGTTTTTAATATATATGTGAATGACATGTGTATGAAGTAGTTTTATTATTCACACATACTTCAAATATAAAATATGAAAATTGTTTGGCTTCAGTTGTTTGTGCTTAAATAAAGCATTTCTCATGCCCTGCTTCAGAAGTGTGGTCAGAGCCAGTAGTATGAGCTATGTGCACAGATCACAGAATAAGAGATGGGAGTGCAAAAACTGCTTAAAGGTACTGATATAACCTTTCTCTATCTTTACATAAAAAATGTGTCTTCAGCTCTGCATGAAAATTGAATCCTGGGCCCTAATTTTGTTTTTAACATATATTCTTTAAAAAAAAAGCAAAAAAAAAAGGGACAAAAATTATCCATGAGTGTTTCTTACTGAGTTCGTAAAAAATATGCAAATTTTGAAAAAATGAAGTGGTTTTATTAATTAATACTGATGAAGATAATGTTTTAGATCTTAATGCAATATTTTAATTTTAAAGAAGAAGGGAATAGTACAGCCTACAAAGAATGCAAGTTATTTTAAACAAGTTATAAATAACCACTGTCATTTACTTTACAAAAATTTAATTACTGTTTACTGCATCATAATGTCACCAGTTGTTCATGTCAGAGCTTCATATTGTAAAAGCCTGTTGGAATAATGCTATATACATTTTTATCATAGTAAACTATACATTATTAGCATTTTTAATTTTTTTATTTCAAGAATTTTTTTCATAGGCCTTTCCTGTTATGTGTTTAAAGCAGTACTTCTTGTTTTCAATATCTTATTTAGCAACAAACATTCAACTGGTTTTATACACAAACCTTTTGTAGAAAATGGTAGAATTCTTCAGGGTTTTATAACACTGTTTCTGCTCTGACTTAAGTCAATGGAGAAAAGCTTATATACTGGAATGACGCCTTCTGCACATAAAACATACTGTGAAATATCAGCCCTGTCATGAATGTCCCCACTAAGAAACAGAAGGAAGGAAGCATAACAAGAAATGACCTGCAAGTGGAAGAAATGGGGATACAATCCAGACTGGTGAAGCATCATGCCAAACTTCTACTTCCTAGTCCACACAAGCCAAGCTGAACAGTTCGTCTCTATCCTGCCATGTGAAATATTTCAGGCAATGCATTATAGAAGTCTCTGGCTTACAATACTTTTAAAGAATGATTTATTGTATTGCAATTTTTTTCAGACATGATAGTATTTAGCCTGTCCTTCAAGGATGTTATATCCTGGCATGGCACAGTGCAGCAGTTAAGTTGAGACACCTGTGAGCAATTTGCCAAGCTAACACTGCATGTTCGATGATCTTAGGGGTCTTTTCCAGCCTTAATGATGCTGTAATTCTGTGTTCCTGCCAGCCTGGACGGATGGATACAAGCATTCATGGATATGAGCTTGGATGGAGCACTGCACTGCTGAGCCTGCCTGGCTTCCCAGGACAGCATGGTTTGACTTGGCTGGGGTAAGATCTGTCTGAGACAGGAACAGAAAGATTCTACCTCAGATGAATCCTGCCTGGGATAATGCTCTGTTCTGTGTAGTGGATGGAAATTCAATGTAAGTACATGATACTGCTTACAGCTACTGAACTTATCCCATCTGTTTCCATGCCATGAAGTTTAAAATGGGGCAATAATAAATATTTTGAAATGATTTATGTTCTAGTGATAATCTGGAGCATTTAATAAACTGTACATTGAAAGGTTATATGAAAACAACATTGGAAAAGTCAAGTACCTTCTTCTGAAGAATTGCTCTTTTTTCAGAAAAACATTTCTGAAACATTCCTACCAGCTTGGATAATACTTTATCTCCTGAAAAACAAAGGCTGTTTGTGCTACTATATGGTGAATATATTTTATATGGCCAGAGCAATTCCCTGTTTTCTTTCTAAAGTGTTACAAATTTATGTGAGAAGAAAGAACGTGTTTAAGTTAACTTGTAACAGTACTTCATAGTCAGCATAGCAAAGTCCCTAATTGGGATTCCCTCAATAAAAACCTCTTTCTTCTAAGTGACTATTCTGATGTATTTCAGTAGAATTTTTATATAATTTAGAAGGTTCTTTTGATTCATAAATTAGTACTTCCTGAAGGGTTATCACCAGTCATTTTTCCCCTGAACTGCTAGCATAAGCTCCAGCGATATATTCATATTTGGGTGTGAATTGAGAGGTGTTCAGCTTCTTTGTGGTTCTGGTTTTTGCACTGTGGACTTGGATGCTCCAAACTGTCTTTCATTTTGTCCACCTCCCTAAGTTCAGGCTCAGGTTCTTCCCCGTGTCACCATGCAAGGCAATGCAGCAGCACCACCCTGTGGGAGATAACGTTTCTCCACGTTTACAAGACACTACACAAAATCCAGAAGGCTTGTTTGCACAGAGCATCCCCGGGTACTGCAGCAGTCCAGCGCAATCCTTCAGAGTCCGAAGGAGAATCCTTCAGAGTCCGAAGGAGGTGAGGCACAACAAATACACTTCTTGCATCACTATGTCTCACATTTTTTTCACTGTGTAGAAGATTGAATCGCTCTATGACTCTTCATAAGAATTCGGGCACTCATAATTTATAGCTTATCCTTATTTCTGGAAGGTTCCTTTTACAGGAGAGGTCCTGGTGGCAGCATGTGGAGGGGGAGAATGGATGCGCCACCACAACTTCAGGAACTTGCATGACCTCTTTCTCAAATCCTTCCCTGCCGTCTTCCACCCTCTATGCCCTCAGTAGGGTTTGGATAGCAATGATGCTCAAGATTGAGAAAGGCAGTGAGGTTGCCTAACATACCCTTTTGCCCACATAGCTAAGCACATCATCATAGGTAGTCCCCAGTTCCTGATTTCAACCCCACTGTTCTTCCTATGGGCTTTCAGAAGTGGTCTGTCAGTCCTGCTCCCAGTCCTTCCTGTTCTTCCTTGTCACTATTCCTTTCCCAGGCGGGGCTGCCTTTGTTTGTAAGAGAGAAGCTGGCAGGTGGATGGGAAACAAGGATGGATTTTTCCCCACTCCTTTCTTAGGAAGAAAATCTGTTTGTATTATGTATACTGTTAAGCTCCTTATCACTTTCACTGGTATTATGAAAGATTCTCTGAGGGAGAGCTGAGAAGGAAGAGGTTCATTGATATTTTCTGATCTGGCACTGTGCTTTGCACTCTTTCAGGCTTTCATTCTGTTTGAACAGGGGGGCTATTGTGGAGGCAGCAATACTGCAGGATGGCTGGAAACGAAAGTATACACCTCCTTCCTCACATGGGCTCTGTCACCAGTTTACTTCATGGTACACTACTGGCCAGGGCTCAGAAGTATTTTGGAAGTACAAATTACTTTTTCCTGAGGACCATGGTCTATCCTATGAAGGCACACTACTGTGGAATTAGGCTGGGCAGTTGTAAAGAATACCAGCTTGAGTTAAATATCGGAAGCACCTCATCCACCCATTCTGTCATTTCATCCCTTTATTCCATTCACCACATGCTGTGGGCACCCACCCTTTTCCACATGCCCCTTGCTTTCTGCTGCCCTGTTCCCTGGTGCTCATGCAACCCTTTTCTCTAGCTGGGCTCAGCCTTCCATGCCCAGTTCAGTTCATTTTTTGTGTTTGTGATCCCCCGATTGTTTCCACAGGGATGGCCACTGCCATCTCTTTGGCAGCTCACAGACTGCCTAGCGTTCCTCTCCAGATGTTTGCTGCAGTGGCTCCTGATAGTGTGGTTTTGGGTAAACTAGACAGATGCTGTTTTGCACACAGTTTAATTCATTGGGGCAAGGCCTCCAAAGCCAGCTTTGACATGAGTCCAGGGAAAATAAATGGGGCTATCTCCTGAGTCTTTCATATTGTGCTAAAACTCCATCCCTGTTAGTTTTTTGAATGACCATTTCCTTTTTATGTAATCTAGTAACATGAAGACAGGTCAGCAGAGAAATACTAGAAGCAATAGTTGATGGATTCAATGGTCTTTAGTGGTTCACAACAAAAATACACATTTTGCAAGCTTTACAGTGAACTAGCTAAAAGGTGCTCCTTTTTCACATTTTTCATAATTAACAGCATACAAGGCAGTAAATTGAACAAGCCTTCAACTAAAGTTTCTTCTACAAAATATATTTTTGAAATATTTGAAAAAGCACCAGAAATTCCATTTCTGTTTAAGCATGCCTTTCAAGTATAGAGACAAAATACTACAATATGATTGCCTCATCTTTTTCTCAGTAGAAGGTAATAGCTCATTTTCAGCTTAAAGTTCTATGTTCTACTGATCTACTTAAAGACAACCTTTATAACTGCATTAGCCTTGAAGACTAAGATTAACTATTACCGTATGGCTATTATGTATTATACATATACATATACATGTATATTATTATATGTTATCCAGTTATCCAAACATGCTCTCTGTTAGTGAGTGGGCAAATGAACAATCATCATCTGCAGTTTCTACATTATCTCCAGAACGTGATACCACCAGTGTTTCATCTGGTCATGAAGTCTACCTTAGAAGAAAAACCAACCAACCAAAGAGTGACAAAAAAAAGTTTAGAGAGTCTGTTGAAATGTCCCTGGGTTTTGAGTTTTTTAGTTGTGAAGGATTTTTGTGAACTTTAGCTTGAGATAGAAAGTTGTAACTCAAATAATGCATTTTGATATTCTTCATTGTTGCTATCCAAAGCAATGGCTTTCTCATACCACTCAATTGCTTTTTCTTTTCTACCATTTAGGTTATGAACAAGTCCAAGTGCACCAAAATCTGTTGCATCTCCTAAACCTCTCCTAATTTTTTGTAACAACAGTGACTGCACAGCTTCACTGCACTTCTTCCCTACGTAGGAATCTTTTTCAATTTTCAGCCCTTCTATGTAATACTTAATGGCTTTCGATTCTGACTTCATATTAAAACGCTGACAATTGCCATACGATAAGTAGAGTTCTTGTTTTTCACCAGAGGATAGATTATTTCTGTGAAGCAGTTCCTGAAATATCTTTTCTGCTTCTTCATACCTCTTGCCTAGTGCATACACACTTGCTAGGTCAGCATGGGCAGAAACAAATTTTGTCTTTTTGTCTGCCACTATTTTAAAATGAAAAATGGCAAGTTCAATGAGTTTCTCCACGTCATCTTGAGGTGGATTTCTTGTCTGTTTCAAGTTTATTACATGTCTTCTGTAGCAGATGCCTAGTTGGTGATGCAAAAAGCCAGAATTTGGTGTCAGTTCTAGGGCCTTTTTCAAAATCTTCACTGCCTTGGCTACTTCTCCTTTCCTTCTGTAAAATTTAGCAGCATACCGCAAGAAATAAGGAAGATCAGGGGTTTTCTGTATAGCTTCTTTAATGTACCTCTCCCCTTCATCAACTTTTCTGAAGTCCTGAAGTTTTAATGCAAGTAATGCCATAAGGCAAGTATCGTTTGGATTCAGTTCCACTGCCTGCTTCAGGGCCTCAACCGATGGGCTTCTCTCTCCACCATATCTGCGAGCTAAACCTTCCAAACGATACAATGCTGTTGCATAGCCAGCATTAAAATCTGGGTTAGCAGGCTCATTCTTTAGAGCATTTTCAAAGCAATTCTTTGCTCTCTCAAAGTATTTCCCCCCAAAACTTAATAATGCCCATCCTTGCTCAGCATAGACCTCTGGAAGTGGAGTCTTCCAATGAGAAGTACTTGAAAGTTTTTTGCAGCTGTCTTCCACTTTGCTTACATAAGTTTGAGCTTCTTCATATCGTTTCATGTGGTAATAGATCCAGGCATAGTTCCCCCAGGTAACAAGACTTCTCCTGGCAATTTCATCTGGATGATGTTTTTGAACAACTTCTTCAGCTTTTTGGAGATTTCTCAGGGCTTCCTCGTTTGAATTCTTTAAGTGACATACATAGGATAGTAGATTATAGTTTATGAGGTTGGATTCTATGAAAAACTTGATCTGATTAACTATTGTTTCCTCTAGGTCATCAAGATCTACATCCTGCTTCAGCAAAGTCCATGTAAAATGACATTCTAACTTCAGCAGAAAAGCCTTCAAGGAATTCTTCGAAATGGTGCTAGAAGAGATCAAAGAAAAAACATATACTCTGTTTGCTTTTTGCTATTCTTGTTTTTAAATCAGGCATGATACACTTCAAAGGCAGGCAATACTTCACCTCATGTCCCTAGTCCACAATATTTCAAATGAGCCAAAGCTGTGGGGAGTCATAGGTCTAAACTGCTGCATAGTTACTTTAGTAATTCTCCTTACCAGTATATGAGGGCATCTCTTACATAGCAACACAGCTGATGTTCTGGATGTTAAAGAGGAGGGCTGGTCTCTGTGGTAAAGCTGGCACACCTCTGGGCCTCAGGAACATATTTCCTATGCTGGGAACAATTGCTGAAGCCTACCCAGAAGAGGTAATCACATAAGATTCTCCTAATGTATAAAGAAAGCGGTTTAGTGCCTTTCCTATGTCTCTGTACATTTTATGGCTTATGTTACAAATTTGATTTTGAATTTCCTGCATTTATAAACCCTCATTTGTTAAATCATAGCACCATTCTTATATTATCCATCTAACATCTCCTGTATCCAGGAGCTGACTCCCAGATCGAACCAGTCTCTCCACTTGCTGGCATTTGGGTGTAGAGGCCCACGAGGATGCATCCGCACTCTGCTTGCTGGTATAGACCACGTGCCCACTCACTAACCCTATGCTCCTCAGAAGCTGGCTCTGGACATCCAGTGGCTGGTCAGGGAGCTTCTCTCTCCCCAGATGCCCCACCCCTAAACACACACACATATCTACTGACCAGACCCTGTTTACATACAACTGGTACTGAGTACCCCTTTATCCCTGATGTAGTTTACATCCAGCAGGCAACTAAGCACCATGCTCCTGCTCACTTTTCCTCACCCTCATGGAAGGGGAAGGAGAATCAAAAGTAAAACTTGTAGCTTAAGATAACAGTTTAATAATTGAAACAAAATAAAATATAATAATAATAACAGTAAATAATGATAGTAAAAGGGGAAAATAAATCTCAAGGAAAAACAAGTGATGCATAATACAATTGCTCAGCACCTGCTGCCTGATGCCAGAACCCATTCCCACACCCCCATCAGCCCCCCTTCCAGGTAACTGCCTCAGCTGATATACTGAACATGTCATTCTATGGTGTGAAATATCCCTTTCGCCAGTTCAGGTTACCTGTCCTGGTTATGCTCCCTCCCAGCTTTTTTGTGCACCTCTTCCCTGGCAGAGCATGAGACACAAAAAAGTCCATGAATTAGGATGAACACGACTTTGCAACAAACAAAATGTCACTGTGTTATCCACATTATTTTTATACTGAATCAAAAACACAGCATTGTACCAGCTACTGAGAAGAAATTAACTCTTATCCCAGATAAAAACCATGACAGTCCCTCTCTATTTTTCAACAGTTTTTTCTTCCTAAATCACCCAGATCCCTTGATTCTCTGCCCTTGGTCCCCTCCCCAAACATCCCCTAAGAAGTCTCATGCAATCCCCTAATGCTTTTCCTCACATCCCATAATGTGTCCCATATCTCTAGGCACTTCTGCAAACCTCTGATCATGCTTGGTGTCCCCCCAGCCCATGGGGCTGAGGTTCCCGTCGAGTAGTCCTGGATGAGCTGGGTGGGGGCATATGTCCCTGTCTGAGGCACTGAGGAGCCCTCACCTGTCCTTGTGCCTCTCTGCCACTCCTGTGTGCCCAGGGGTGGGCTGATGGCTCTTGGACAGGCCTTGAAGCAGCCAGGGCAGGGTGTTATTTGGGTTTCCCCTTTTGCCATTGCCTGCATGTGCCTCTGTGTGGGTGCACATAATGGCTTTTATCACACCATCTATCAAGGACACACCTTTACAACACAGAGAAGATGACATACTGTGCTCTCCCTTAAAGAAGGAATCATATACAATTTAATTACTGGGCTTCTCAGTCAAATCCTTCTTTCTTAGAAAGACTTCTCTGCTGTCCCTCCTGTAGAACCTGGTGGGTCTAACAGCCTGTGTGACACAGCGTGTGCTCCTGCTTAACTGCAAATCACGTCTTTTGGGTAAAAAAAGGAGTGAATGGAAAGGCTGCATAATTATGAGGAGGCAAACCAAGGAGTAATTGGGAAGCAATTCTTACAGGTTCTGGGCCAGTGGGAAGGAAGGACACATTTTCACCCAAACTGTCTGACACAGAGGTACTGGAGGAAGCTCAATACAGATAAAGTCTTTATTGCATAAATTTGTCTTACAAACTTCTTTGGCTTGCTTAAATAATCTCTACCTAACTGGTGTGTGGATTGGTATTAACAACAGTTCCTAATAAGCTGTATGTGATGTAATTACAGTTCTGGGATGAAGGGCAAGTGAGAGTAAGTTCCTGCTATCACCGTAACTTGTTACAAAGCTTTGGCAACAGGTGAATACCACAGATATTGGCTCCCAAATCAGCAGGAATAGCTTTGAAGCTTTTAAATAGTTCAATTCAAAATGAAACATTTGTAATTTTTTATTGCCTCACCCAAGAATCATGATAATGTCCATGGCTGAAAACAACAGTGGAGAGTAATTAATCAAAAGAGATTTGTGGGAAATGAATATTCATGAATGTCACAAATGCAGGTTTGAGATACAGATTGCATCCTTTTTTCTTGGCATCAGCCTGGATTTCATCCCTGAACTGCATGCACACAATTTTTCTAACTCTTCTGTTTATAGAAACTGAACCTTGCTGGAGAAGCAATAACATTACAATATTCAAAAGCATCCTTATTTTATTTTGATTCTTCTAGAAAATATTCTGGAAAATATTTTCTCTTGTTTTATTTTCAAAGTCCCTCACTGCTTACATTTATGTAAATATTAAGCATTATTTTCCTGTGGCATAGAGAAAAAGCATCTTTCAGAGAGTTGGTGGCTATCTTACCTCATGGTTTTCCTTCTCTGCTCACTTGCCCTCAGGTAGCCTCAAAGCCAAAGGAGTGTTGCTCACTGTTGTTATGCTTTCCATTTTATATAATCCAGCCCTCATGTGATCTGTGACCAATATCATGGGAAACAGAAAGTGAAACTTCAGCTCTTCTCCTACTCTGCCAAAGCAGAACAGTCTGCAGTTAGAGAATTGAAACTACTGAGTCAATAAGCTGCTCTTTTGCAGCCTGGCTCTGTGCCATGTGTTACTTTGTGTTGTGGAGAATACGGCAACAGCTCCCAGTGCTCCTAGCGCTTACTCTGTTCAAAGGCAGAGGCATCTATGATAGGGGGAATATTTCAGCAGTCTAGTATGGGCTAACCTGGCTATCACATATAGGCTAGGGAAGGGTCATTTCCCCTCCTTGCCTCTGCATCTTTGCACACCTATGTCATGCTTTAGGCTCCTATTTTACTGGTGTTGTGTCATCTGTGTAACAAACACACAACCTCTTATCACCCCTGTTTGCAGTGCTTCATCCTGTGTTTTCATATTACAAGGTCTCTGCTGTTGTACCAGACCTGTGTTTCTCTGCACTATGTCATTGTCTAAGAGTACAAAGTATCTCATCACACCTGCAGGAATTGTTTGTTGCTGCTCTCCACATAAAACCAGTTAACCTGTCATAAAGCAAATTAGATACAGGCAGTCAGTTCAAGAAACTGCCGTCACAGTTGTGCCAAGCAAAACAAAGGCACAGGCAGGTCAGGACAAGGTCAAACTGAGCAGACCTGGCAAGCCTCAGTCCCAAGGCCATGCAAACTCAGTGCAAAGCTTAGGGCCTGTGGCTGGCAACAGCAATGCCATGTTTCAGGGCTATGCACACGGTTAACAGAAGGGCATGGCTTGGGGACTGGAGCACCTATAGATATGAACAACTCATTGACTATTTAAAAAAAATGTAAAAATGCAGACTGGCTTTATAAAATTGATCTGAGGAGTAATAGAGATCCAAGAAACAGTATCTAACATACATAAATGTCACTATTCATAATAAATTTAGATATAATCTAAAGCTGCAGACGAGTAAGATAAGAGAAACATGCAAAAGTGTGTTAAGCAAAAATAGGAAAATGACTCAAAGTGGATCTGGTGAGAGGAAGAAGAAACCGCAACCATCAGCATCATGACAAAGATGGCACTGCCAGATAACTGTTCATGTTCTTCCCTTCAGCAGCCTGAAACTACGGATTTAGATGCTCAGAGAAGCTTTCTCTAGGGGAAGGAATAGAAACTAACAAGTGTCCATGCACGCACATGTGTCTATAACAATTCAAACCATAATATTACTATTACTTGGACTTTTCTCTGTAAGTACTTTATCTGCATTATTATTGCCTTTTTTAATAATTACATCTAGACTAATAATAATTCTTGTCTTTCATTATACTAACAAAAAATTCTTGTCTTTATAACATTTGCTTCATCGTTACCCATAAACATCAGAGAATCTCTCTCCATTCCATTTTTAAACATGGGAGCATCTTGTTAAAAAACTTGTTTAATTATTAATTTCAGGTGCCCCTCCCCTTCTGTTTTGTAGGAATAAGCAAACAAAAATGCATATAAGGCTGCCTCAAGTGGCTTCTCCTTGCTGCTAATATATGACAGTGTTGGTTCCTATAATTTTGTGAGGTTTTTAGTGGAGCATGCACAGGTTGTCCCTCTGTCCTAACAAGCCAGAAAGTCACTTATCTCAAGTCTCATAATCGTGTCAGACTTGCTGCTGCTGCCATCATGTTCAATCTCTGCAACTACAGACAAGAATTAGTGGTATTCCATGTTTTTATTTATAAATTTATATAGTCTCTGACTGCCGGTTTGTATGTTTTTGAGAATTTTAGGTTCTGGCTTATAAAACTTTATCTTCCATGGCATGAACAGTCCATATCCCCACCCTCCCAAGTATGTAAGGCAGAGGGAACCTCTGGATCTGGTGGAAAGCTGCACTTATCCTCTGGGTCTGGCCAGTTTACGGCTCTGTCGAGCTGGGTCCAGTGACCTTGGGCTCTTTGGGGGGGAAGCTGGGGCAGCCTATGAGCCACTGCGGAAGCGCTCTCTTGAGGACAGCTACTGGCAGTATGGGGAGTTTCAGATGCATGGAGTGAATTCCTGGCAGGCAGTGACTCTGCAGGACAAGGCTGTCTTTTGCCTTTCCCTCTTCTTCCTTTCCCCCCTTTCCCTCTTCTTCTTTTCCCTTATTTTAAAAAACCCTAACAAATCAGTCTTACTTAGAACTTCCAGTTTCTGCAAGAATCTGGAGCGCCTTATTAATGCACACCTCTTGTGTCTAATTTAAGTGACTGTGTGTGTGAGGAGGAGTTGTTGGAGTTGATGTTTCAGAGTTCAAGATAAAGGTTAGTACAGCTACTACACTGAATAACCTTCAAGGTTCTAGCGACCAGGTATTTGGTAAGAGATGAAAAGAGACTGAATTGAGAAGGAAAAAGGATCAGGGTGTCTACACAAGTTCATGTATTTTATGGAAAATAACGTTGCTGGTAGTTGTAGAAAAATGTGTTTAAAAAGTCTGCAATGCCAAAATCAAATGTGGATGCTAATGATTCATTATGGTGCTAAGTATCCATGGATTACTTGTCTCTTCTTCTGTCCCAGGTGTGTGTTTTCTTTGGTGTATTGTTTGGTACATATGGGCAAATGCAGCAATCTTCCTCCTGGAAATGGGAAAATGCAGCAATCTTTCTCCTGGAACGCAAAAATTTGCCCCAGTTTCCTAATTTTATATAAATTTAGTTGCATCTATATGCTTTGGTTTGACATGAATGCCAATGAAATAAAATAAATGCAGGAAAGTGCTTAAAATAGAGTAAGTAAGAGAACAGTTATGCAATGCCTTTCTGCAACCATCTTTGTAAGCTGCTGCGTATCACACAGGAAAATTCCCAATTCCTCCTACATCCCTGCTGCTTTCACTCCAGGGAGAGCTGTAACTGGGCTGACTGCTATCAGGGAGAGCAGCGCTGCATAGAAGCAAACACAGAAGCTTCCTGGAAAACACGTGTTCAGAAATGGGGTGGGAACAACAACTGCATTCATATTTTATACAAAGCCTTGGCTTACTTGAGTGTTCTGTAGATGTACAGGAATAGAAAATGGCTTAAAAATTATCTACACATTTTATGAGAGGAAACTCATATCTGGACATTTCCTTGGAGATGAAAAGGATACATACTGACAAAGAATTCCCCCTTCATATCATTAGCCCAGCCAAACAATTGCCTGAAATTTTCATTATTAGAATAATGTGAATGATACCATTAGGGGGTATAAATGGTGTAACAGATGACAGGATGACTTTAAATATCCTATTTTATGCAGGTTTCAATTTAGCCTAGATTAGTATATAATTACTATATTTGAAAGCAGCAGTTGTGGCATTTTGTAATTTGCGTTTTCCCCTAGGAGGGGAGAATACCCTGTAATTAGTTTGACAAAAACCCCAAGTGAATCACCAATCAATATTTTTGTTACCCAAGTTCTTTAAAATCAAACAATCCTAAGAAATAGGACTCAGGAATGCAAAGGGTCACATAGTGGCATGTGACATAGCTACATATCAAAACAAGGGTATGCTATGAAAATTTCCGTGATTTTTTGTTTAAAATCTTGGTGCTTTCTAAATAAACATAAACATTTCGACTCCTGACATCCTTCTGCTCTACCACTGTGTGTTTAGTATCAGGTTTTTGTATTATTCTATGGATATTACTTTGGGCCTGGGCCTAATAACATGAATATTTATATTAAAGGATTGAATTTCGTCCAAGATTTTGCAAGCCCCGTCACATATCTGCTGACCACAGACACGCTTCTCTGGGAAATTATAGCCATGCTATGCAGTACCTGCCAATTAGTTGCCTCAGAGCATGAAGATGAAACAGATTCGCAGGAAGCAGTGATGATAACCCTGCTGTAACTGCATGCCTGCATGTAACTCAAGCCCATTTGTATTAGGTTTGCTATGTTTAGGCAATGCTCGGAGATGATAGACGGGCGATCTGTTGGTATAAGCACGGCAGTGATGGCTGGCTGGCAACACTGTACCGGCCTCGCGAAGGGCGGGCGGCAGCGGCGGCGCAGGTGCCCAGCGCGGGGAAGGCATCGCCGGGACTGTCCCTGCGGGCACGGAGTGCCCACGGCTCAGCCCGTCCCCGCTGCAGCTGCCGCCGCTTACGCCATAGAGCCCGCTGCGGGCGGGCGGGGCGGCACAGACAGCACAACCCGTGGGGCACACTGTGCGGGGCGGCACACGCAGCACACCGTGCGGAACGGCACAGACAGCACACTGTGCGGGGCGGTACAGACAGCACACTGTGCGGGGCGGCACACGCAGCACACCGTGCGGGACGGCACAGACAGCACACTGTGCGGGGCGGTACACGCAGCACACCGTGCGGGACGGCACAGACAGCACACTGTGCGGGGCGGCACACGCAGCACAGCCCGTGGGGCAGCACCGAGAGCGCTCCGCAGGCTGCGGATGCAGAGGACGAGGAGGCTTGGGAAGAAGCGCACGGGCGCCGTTTTGGAGGCTGAGCGGCTTCTGGAAATGAAGCTGGGGGATGGGGGGACGGATCCACAGACAGGGCTGCTGCAGAAACGCTGAATCACGCCGCCTCAGGCGGCTCAAGGCCGGGCCCGGCACAGGCAGCGGCGGCTGCCGCGGCTGGGGCGGGGCGGGACGGGCGGGGCGGGCGGGCCGGGCCCCCCATAGGCCGCGCCGCGTGGGCTGAGCCCCTCCCGCCGGGCGCGGCACCGCCGGCCCTGCCCGCGCAGCGCACCCGCGGCGGGCGGGACAGCCCAGCCCAGCCCACCCTGGCCCGGCCCGGCCCGGCCGCTGCCCCCGCCCCTGTCACGGAGGGGCGGCACATAATTCTCGAGCGGGCCCGCCCGCGGCCGTGCCGGGTTTTGCTTCGCCGTGGCGTCCCCAACCGCTTCTCGCAGCGCCAGGATGCGGGTCGTTGTAGCCGCCGCTTTCCTGTTGCAGAGCATCGCCGGCTCGGGCGCGTTCGCCGCAGGGAGGAGGAATGTGGACCCCGAAACCAACATGAACATCGTGAGTGGCGCGGCCGCGGGCGGTGCCGCGGCTGGGAGCGGGCAGGGCCCCCTCGGAGCCGCGGGGGGTCCGTGGTGCTGCGGCCACCTGTGCGCGGCCGGCCCAGCCCAGCCCGGCGCTCACACCTGCTGCTCGCGCGGCCACGCTCTCCTCTCCTTTCAGCTCCTTTGTCCCTTGTTGCTTGTCGCGAGTCTTTCTCTCACGTAATTGTCTAATCCAGACTTGCGTTTTTTTGCCAGAGTCCGGGCATTCTTTGTTAACTGCGAGAAAAGCGGATGTTCATGCAGCACACTTGCGTTCCCAGTGCGTGTTCTTACCCACAACTGCTTTTTCATTCGGCATTTACTCTCTAAACTTCATTCTCCTTCTGCTACAGTAGCCAAGTCATGCTCTTGGTAACTGGTATTAGTTTCTCTTTCCTCTGGTATATCTAAACTGTGCAATTTTTTTCACATGTGCGAGAAGATACTTTAAGCTACAAATGCTCAAGGTGTGTAAGAACAGAAGTGCCTGGATCATGCAAATACAGTTTCAAGGACTGAAAATAGTAATTTAGTCTAATGCTAATAGCATCTGAAAAGATGCTAGCCTTAAAATCATTTTTGAATGTTAATGTCACTGTGGATAATTAATATATTTAAAAGATGCTTAATTAAATTCTTCTCTTCCTTGCCCAGCACTCTAAGAGTAGAACTCTGATCAAGTCTTGCATTTCTCACATTTTCTCAAGGCACTGTTGTTGGTACCAATTAAATAGAACCAAATAAAACCAATTAAATAGCAAGGTCACTTCCCTAAGGGAGTTGCATCGAAACATAAAGTCTAAGACATAAGAGATGGGAGGTAAACCTAATAATGAAATTGTAGGGTTCAATGAGTGTGGAGATTTTTATTGTTGTTTTCTTGTTTGATTTGTCAGCAAAGTCTCTTAAATGCTCTGTGACAGACATAAGGTTTGAGGAGAAAGACATAGCACATCCTTCTCTCCTTCTGTATGCTGCAGTGGGGCCAGCAATTTTTTTTCTGCCCTCATTTGTTTGTTGCCAGAAGATACTTGTTTTCTTGAGATCAGATAATTTCAATTTTTATCTGCCAAATGTGCATCTTGGTGTTTTGTCCTGTCACCACAGTCTCCTTTTCAACACTTCCATCTTCTTGCTGTAAGCACCATGTGGCTGGGGACAGGCTAGGGAGTCCTCCCAGATTCCTGGGATAAGGTCTGTGCCCTGGCTAATTCCTGACTTTGTGCTGGGTTAAGTCTGAGGAAAACCTGCCCACGTTGGAGAGGCAGGTGGTATTGCACATCCCTGCCACTTCCTTTAATTTCATGTTGCTGTCTTTAGAAGAAACCCAGAGAACTTTGCATGTGTTCCTGAACTGAGGAGCCTGATAGTCTGGCTCCACGATGGTTTCTTTTCTTTCCTCAGAGTGAAATTATTACCTTCAGGGGATACCCTAGTGAGGAGTATGAGGTGACAACAGAAGATGGGTATATCCTTTCTGTTAACAGAATTCCTTATGGAAGAAAAGGCCATGAGGAAAACAAAGGTAAGATCTCTGTCCATTTGAAAAAATGGGAAGTAGTGAAAAAGCTCAATTGATTCATAAATCTGTAATAATCCAGAAAAATATTAAAGACTGCATGACTTACAAAGTTAGAGAATGTGGCCAAAATAGATTATGCACTTGTAGAGTGGCTTGAGTAAAAAAAGGGAGAAGGATTTAAAAGTCTGTGTTTTCCTGGCATTATCTTTTTGTGACATTAATACAAAGCTGGTCAAGGTTGGTTGATTCTTTTGACAAGTGAAAAATAAGGGTTGAGATTTACTGGGGTTTTTTTAAGTAATAAAGTCTCTCGAAAAGGTATTGGTTGTAAGACTGTTGGATTATTTCAAACCCCATTTTAAAAAATGCTTCTTTTTAACAAATAAGTCTGTTAAAAATGCCTGATCATTTTTAGAAGCAGAGCCAGGTCATGTACCTCTTTTGGTGCAGTATAACTAAACTGCAGGAATTCTCACTAGAATGTTCACAAAATCATTACTGCCTGATTTTTGCATAAAATAAGAATTTGTTTCTGTATTTTAACCTCTCTGAAGCTCCCTTTACAGTAGGGTACAAGCCAGACCAATACTGCATACTACTGGGCTGTCATATTTTACACAGCTGCTTAAACAGGTTAAAAAAATAAAAGAGATTGTGTCAGAACATCTTGAGTACAATACATTTAAAATACATTGTAAATTAGAATGTGTAACAGGTAGCTGACAACAGTAACCCCTGACCAGGTTGTTTTATCCATGTGACTTGATGGGGACTGAGGAGGGCATTGGCTTGTGCTACCACAGCACTGGTACAAGCCGTAAGGATTACTGTGAAAGCTGGTGTACAACCATGGAAGAGGTGCAGGGGGTGTCCAGGTGAGGAGGTGGGGGAGAGAAAGGCTAGGGGGAATGTAAACTCAAACTTATAAGGGAGTGATATGGGCAAAGGTTTTTGCGAGGACTGAATGATGAAATGCTTTCAATGAGACAAATGGATGCGGAAGAGGAGAGACATGTACCCTTTGACTTGCTATCCTCATACACTGCATGTGGAATTAACAGTGTATGTGAACAGCAGTGGCTGAGTTCGGTATCAGTCTTGACACCATCCCTTACAAAAGTTCCTGCAGACAACAGTAGCCCATTGCATAGAAACTAAGAACTGTCCTGGAATGCTTTAGACTGGAAAAAAACCTAGGATGACAAAATCATGGAGCTTATGAAAGAAATCAGTGATTGTCTTATAGCCTTGGGTGTGAACGAGATCGGTGGAAAAACCCTCTCCCCTGCCAAAGGCCAACCAACAGTCTTCCTGACCTTATCTGTTGGTTTTGTGTGAGTTAAAATGTTTGCACTGTCCGTTGCCTCTCACAAGGAGTGTGTAAAGATCAGTACATGGTCCTGTCAAGCCTGGCAGGTGTCTCTGTATTTCATTTCAGAGAAGCCCACAGCTGCATTTGTGCCTGTTGATTTTGTTGAATCCTTCACTGATGACATAAGCAAACAGAAGTTTCCTGACCTGTGGGAATTCTCCACATTCCCCTTGCCGCACCCTCGACCCCAAATTCACGTTTTGAAGAGTGCTTTAATTTTGAAAACAAGGATTAGTGAGCACATTTGTGGAAGTATGAGCTCCTGGGAGAATGAAGATTTCAAAGTTCATGTTGATCTTAAGTTTTTATAGACTTGGTATCTTTTCTCACTGAGATACCAATGCTGTGTTACTGCTGACTTAACATATGTATGCTGTATTTTTCTTTTGCAATACCTGTGTAATGTGGATAGGATCCCTTGAAATTATGTATCACATGATGTTTTGGAACAAAACCTATGGTTCTTCAGGGGGACAAAAAAAAAGAAAAATGTCCAGAGAACTTAAAAGCAAAACATCAATGATTTTGTTATTTAATGTTAACAAAATAACTAAAACAACTGCATAGCATGGGTCAGAAAGGCATGGAAATTAGTCTGTCCTCAACTTCTTGGGTTTGTAATGAAGAGAACAAAATGTTCAAAGCAGAAAGGACAGTTAAGGACCTACCTTTTTCATTCCCTCTCTAGGGTATTTGGAATCACAAATGATAGAAAATAATTGTTATTATCCAAGTTAGTTTGTCATATGATTGTGCAATTTATGTGGAGATCTGCTGACTGCTGGTTAAAGTGAAAAAGGAACTGGCAGGAATTAGAGCTTAATAGGAAAACAGAATTAAAGCAGTTGAACAGTCTTCTCCTTCCGATGTTAGGAAACATGCAATAGCAGTTCGAGGAGAGCCTGTACTTGAAAAAACCAAAGGCTAGTTGATCTGAGTTTAGTAAAAGGGAAGAAATTATGAACATTAGTGAAAAAAAATTCAATGTTAGATTTAAAAATTTCATTTATGAGACACTTAAGTATTACTGCAGCGGAGTAACGCTTATGTTGAATGGTACTGTCTCCAGTGCCAGTTTGGCAGTGCTGAAGATTTGCTCTGCTTGCCCAGACAGTATGCCACATGGGCTTTTTTAACAAAAGGGGAATAGCAGGCACTCAGAAGGTTCCTCGTCACAAGATTGCTAGAAAAGGGGAATATTGCTAATTTGGATTTTGGAACTTGCGGGAAATATTTGTGGACATGACCTTCAGTGGAGGGTATAGGTGACTGAAACAGTTGTGATTTGGCAGTTTCTGCTGAATGGAGGAAATGTGTATGAGTCTTTATTGTAGTAGAGTGATATGTCACTGGAGGATTTAAATTCCTGAGTAATCGCTGGCACTGAGAGAAACTTATCATGTTACTTGATTTCAGTTATTAAAGCAGAAGCAAAACTTTGAAACACCTGTGCTACTATGAGAACCAGAAACAGGACTTTGTATTTTCTGGAGATCATATTTCTCATAAAGGATTAGATGTTAATTTATTTTCTTTGTGTAGAAGAAGGAACCTTCAATTTTTATATCCATATTCTACATAAAGGTGTCATTTCCCTTTTCAGGATGAGGAAGTCAAGAGACAGTCATCCTAAATTCTACTTGGATCTAAATGTGGTTCTTATAACTACTTAAGTTAAGGGGAGAACGTCCTTTGAAACACAGATTGGTTTGTTGGCTACTGTGCTGCTCTTCAGGTTCTGCCAGAACTGCGGTAATGGAAGGGAGTTGCATACAGATAATATCATTACCAGCGGCAGAGATTTCCACAGCTCAGCACACTTGTTTGGCACTCTCTTAACTAGAAAACAAAGATCTCAGGAGCACATATATGGGAATGCCTTCCCCACATGTAGGGAGAGGACAAGGGTCCTGAGTAGTTTGACAGTCTCTATGTTTGGCCTGTTTGTCTGAGTCTTCGTGAGCTTGAAACAGTTGTGAGAGCTACTTGTATTTTTCTTGTAGCTCCTGCTTTTCTCATGTTTGCATATTGCACATTTGTCTGTTTTGAGCATCAAGTTAGGAAACTAACAAATTGCTAGTTTAAAATCCTTAATGATAAAAAGTAGCTTTTTGTGAAAAAGCATGTGATTTCATAGCATTATGACAATTACACAAAGTGCTTTTCTTGCTAGCTTAGATCAAGTAGATTAAATACTCAAAAGTGCAAATCTAAAACAGACTTTCAGTGGCTCACTTGAATTACTCTTAGGTTTTCAATTCCAAATGAACAGGAAGCTATGACAAATGCTATATTTTTCAGGTCCCAGGCCTGCTGTGTTTCTCCAGCATGGTTTGCTTGCAGATGCCAGCAACTGGATCACAAACTTGGATTACAACAGTCTTGGCTTTATGCTAGCAGATGCTGGCTATGATGTATGGCTGGGAAACAGCAGAGGGAACACCTGGTCCAGGAAACATACACACTTCACAGTGAAGCAAGAAGAATTCTGGGTTTTCAGGTATGCTTATCTTGCTATCTTCAATCCCATTCTGAATGTTCAAGATATTTTTTTCTGGTTACATGTGCTGTCACATATGTAGGGGCAGTAAAGGGGAGTTTTGTGGTCAGTATAGTGTGCTGAGATTCATGGGTAGTCAGTAGAACATTAATTACTTTCACCAGTGCTCAGTGTGAAGACTTGGTCACCAGTGTTCTGCTTCATCTAAAGGAAGCTTTTCTTTGTGTCCAAACAACTGATCCACAGTGCAACAAGTTCTGTGCAGCTGTTCCTCACTGATAATTTTACTTGCACAACTGACTTTCTGTCTTTGCTTTGTAGCTTTGATGAAATGGCTAAGTATGACATTCCAGCCTCAGTGGACTTCATTTTGGAGAAAACTGGCCAGAAACAAATATTTTACATTGGCCATTCACAGGGCACCACAATGGGTATGTGAAGAGATGCATTTGTTAGAATATATAGCGTTTGAAATGGTATCAAGTTCCACATATGTGGTTTAATGATTAAAAAATAGGGCTTTTGAAATCTGCTTCTGGTTTTTAGCTACTTCCTGGAATATTCATCAGCATTAAAATGAAGAGACTGAAACTTTTGTGTTTACTTAGAAGTGGAAGGCTGTTGAAATGATAAATTGAAGTAATGGGTAGCCAGCAGTATGACTTGTATTAAAACAAATTGATAAACTATGCATAATAAAATTAGACTCATAAGACACATATGATTAAGATTCCCATTTCTAGAATATTTTGCTGTATGTGAGGTCTGGCTCACGTGCTTTCGACCTTCTCATAGAAAGAATTAGACATGTTGGGTTAGTAAGCATTAATTTGCTTTTTGGAGGAAAACAGTCCTTGTGAATTGCTGCATTTGAGTTTTGTAGTAACTAGATTTATTTTCTTTATCTAAACTGATCCTAGGTGCTACAATCAAACTATTAATCTAAAAATACTTTTGCACACTTTTTCATAGATTTTTTGTAGCATTGTTGCCAGGTAGAATTCTCATCTAATGTGTGTTAGTGAGGTTTGTTAATTGTTCTTACATTATTTACAGCTTTTGCTGCTTTTTCAACTTTGCCACAGCTGGCTAAGAAAATCAAAGTGTTCTTTGCCTTGGCTCCAGTAGCTACAGTCAAGTTTGCCACTAGCCCTCTCGTAAAATTGGGAGTGTTTCCTGACCTCCTATTCAAGGTTTGTATTTGCATGTAAATAAGCCAAGTTTTAAGCCAAATGAGGTATGCCCCTTTCTAGTTGAAAATAGCACAGCAAAGAATGTTAATAGCTGTGGATTAGAGAGTAACATATGACAAGAATTCCGGGTCAGTTTTACCATAATGATGCTTTTGAAGTTAGCAGTGGCTTCTCTAGCTTTATTACTGTCTAGTGAGACAATTTGCATCCATTTAAAGTAGTATCTTACAATTAACAATTTAATAGATGGAATAAAATTATGTTTTAACATTTTTCTAGAATTTAAGCTACTGAAATCTCAATTAAATAGTTGCTCTGTTTTAAGAGTCATATGATACCTTTATGCATAATACTTCTGAATTGTCATGCACTTTAACAGATTTGTTTCACAATTAACCATCTAATATTGGAAGATGGTCCTTCAGAGGGTGATTAAGAGCAGCAGCTTTATTTAGATGCTGTGAATCATCCTCTGGAGGGGTTTACCTTTTCCCCATTAACATCAAGGGTAATGTAGGCAGGCTGCAGTAAGTGCCTGAAGTCAGACAGTGAACACCCTGCTGTGTGTCATTTTTAACCATGTTTTCTTGCCACCACCCACAGAGTTTCCCATACAGAGCTGTTTGTTCTGTGAGATAAACCCTCCTTTGATGTACCTTGTACTGATTTAATGTGTCTGCATTATTAGTTCTCTTCTCCAAAGGCAGTTAACATAAAAGTGACACTTACAGTTGTGATCTCCTGTTTCTTGCATAATGAATCTTGTCTAGTGAGACTAATGGCTGATCAGTTCCCTGTGCAGATGTCCATGTTGTGCTGAGGAACTTGATTCTCATGGTGACTTGCAAAAAACTGGAGCACATGGAGTACCTCACAGTGACAAACCCACGGGTCAGTTGTTTTTAGAGAGCTGTGTCACTTTTAAGGAAGTTCTTGGTGGGCCATTTTAAAATCCTTGAACATTTAAAAAATATCCATCAAGAGAAGTTGTCACCACAGCTCATGCAACATGGTTTTGTCTCATGATTTGAAGAGAGGAAGTTGCAAGTACAAAGCTTAGCATACTTCTGCCCTAAACAATTCTGATGACAAGAAGCTGTACAGTGCTCCTGTAAAATACTGAATTTAAATTTTATTTGAATTTGACGTTAGGTTTGGAATTCTTGCAGGATTTTCCCAGTTCTTGTGTAGTTTTTGAGCAGTAATGGACTGCACGCTTTGTAGCAGAAGCACCAACTGTGACATTCCCATGGCACTGTAAACAAGGCTGATAAGGAGATAAATCATTTTCATAGGACACTCATCACCAGTGCAAATGGAAATAATTACATGAAGAATGTTGTAATATAAAATCTGAAAACAGGTCATTCTGTGCAATTACATGTTTGTCCTGTTTGTTATTTTGTAGGACATGTTTGGAAAGAAACAATTCCTCCCGCAGAACTCTGTGCTGAAGTGGCTTGCTACCCATGTTTGCACCCACAGAATTCTTGATGATCTTTGTGGCAACTTATTCTTTGTTCTGTGTGGCTTTAATGAGAGAAACTTGAATATGGTGTGTTTTCGTGACTTTTTTAAGTAACTAAATTATGATGAACTCTAAGACAGTAATGACTGTGTCACTGTACTGATGGACCTTTAGTGTAATTAGCAAACCACTAGTGCTGCCTTCATCATGTGGAATTTGGACGAATGTCTCACCTTGGTATAGATTAGTTGCTCAGTTGTGGTGGATAGATTTAACCTTTTAAAATGTTACTGGAAGTCCAAAATACATTATTTTAGATCTGTTGAGGAAGAGGATAAGAGATATTAATTAATATGAGGATAAGAGATATTAATTAATATGATGGGACAAGTATTTACTTCCTTGCAAGGAAGCAAGGAATAAAGATACAGTTTTCAACTGTTTTAAGAATACTCTTGATGTTTTCTGGTCTCTTGGTGAATGTGTGCAATTACTTTCTTTGGGACCAGTTTCTGACCCTGCTGATGGCTTCATCTGCATCTCTGGTTTCAAAGGAGTTGTTCACAGAATTTGTTTTGTTTTCTAAAAGCTGGTTAACAGCAAGTGTCATGAGACTGCATTTTTTCATAGTGCTTCCTGAAGTGTTTCCAGCTCTCTGGAATCAGTAGAAGCTGGTATCAGTTTAACCACTGGTAGATGAAGGCTGAGAATTTTTCTATTGGAGCAAGATAACTTTTTTATCATTGTGTGTGCAAAACCATAATTTTTTGGTACTTCACGTAAAGGTAAAAGGTAGTTTTTTGATGTTTCCTTGCCCAACCCATGCAGTTTTCATGGGTTTAATGGTTGATAATATTTTTCTTCTGTCAGGTTTTTAGTTTCCCCTTGCTATTTTGTACTTCTAAATAAAAAGTGTTTGAAGTTTTGAGTCACTTTGGTCTGGCAGCTGCTAGTTTAAGTGTGACTAGCAGAAGTTTTTTCTGAATGTCCTTTTAGATATTAGTTAATATGCTCCCAATTCTTACAATATGAGCACTTTTTTTTCTAAATATATAAAAACTTAAGGGATATCATTATTAGATTTAAAATTCAGCTTTAGCGTTCTGCGGTTAATTGTAGTTAATCCCCCAAATGTTTGAACCTTTTATCTCATCTGTATCTGTGGCTCCAGTTAACTTTTGTTTGTAACACTTTTAAGAGGAATGGAATAGTTTCTATTAGTTGTTCAGGAAGGACCAATGGGTAGAACTGATGCACAGTGAGAAGTAAACCTTGTTAATTATCTTGTTGCAGAGCCGAGTGGATGTGTATTCAACACATTGCCCTGCGGGAACATCTGTCCAAAACATGATCCACTGGAGCCAGGTAGAGTTTCTGGAATCTAAAATGTCCATGACTAACTTTTTTGTAGAATATTGATGTCTCTGATATTTAAATGGAATAAAATACCAGAATTATATATGCAGTGTAACCCCAGTGAACATTTGGAACTACCAGTTGTCAGAAGAGCAGCAGGTTCTTGCTGCTTTCATGGTAAGGTCTTAAGCTGGTTCACCAGTCTTCCCTATTTCTTTGAAAATATGCTAACTGTAAGTACTTCAGGCCAACAAAAAATAAAACAGAATAACTTAACTCAGAGATGCTGTAACAAGTATTTCTTTCCCTTTTAGCAAACCCTGTTTAAATTACAAGTTGTATTTTTAGCAAGTGAAAAGCAGTAGGTTTTCTATTCTATTCTGTTTGGCTTCATTTTATATTTTATTAGTATATTTTGAATTTCATCTCAATGCACAGTTTCATGCCTATGATGGTGTGCCTGCTCAGCCTTGCTCAGCAGGCTGACAAATGAGACATTTGCCATGGATGCAGTGATCAGTGCCACCTGTGATCTTGTGGCTGGGCTTGGTCACCTGATCAGAAACAATGTGTTCTGCTGTACAAGGCTGCTCTACTTTTTGGCTTGGAAAGTAATTTGTGAAGATTTGAGGGTTTTTTCAGATCTGTGTTATATAGACTTCTGTTTCTCAAAACTAGATGGTAAATCATGCAGAGTAGACTTTCTGAGAAAGCTCCATGGTGTGTTTATACACACGTAGACAGCAAGGTAAATGTATCAGAAGTTAGCATGGAGTTGCCACATCTTGGCTTTGGATACAGTAAAACTGTTTCTCTTAATCTTTTCTACCAGTGCTATGAGAGTGAGTGGCATCTTAAGGGACAAAGTCTAATAGTATTGAATGTTAATGTTTCTCATCCCTGTGACACTGGGCAAAGCAGTGACACTTGCTCGTGGTAATACTTGGCATTCTGATGTTGCTTGTGTTGGTTGCCATTGGCAGTTCTCCAGAGGACCTACAGTTAATTCTTGTGGTAATGTTGCAGTTCTTTGTATGTGTGTGTGTTTATTTCTAGGCTGTGAAAACTGGAGAACTCAAAGCTTATGACTGGGGAAGTAAGGCTGCAAATATGGCTCACTACAACCAGGTAGGCATCTTTTATAGATACAATTCTTGAGTGTTACAAAAAGTAGTCCTTGGGTGCTTCTCTGGGTGCTGTGTTTGTGCTGCATGCTCAAGAGACATTAGTGTTACCCCATAACCAGATTGGAGATCTGCTTTAAACAAAACAAAACATACAAAGAAAGAAAAAACAAACCAAAAACGGGGTATCAGACAGGACTGTAGTCCTAGGTCAGTATGGAGCTTATGCTTGGATACAAAGTTGTGGAGGCACAGTCTTTCTTGAGGGGAAGTCCTGCCAGCCTAGATCATGAGATCCCCTGCACTTGTCAAAATTAGGCATAGACTGTCATTTCATGTGTATTGCTTATCTTTAGCCTGTTTAACTTGTATGCATTTTTGTTCTAAATTGCAGCATACAATACCAAAAATATTTTGTCCTTTGTCTCTAGTGACTGTGGAATATTGCAGTATCATACTTTCAGAGTAGCAGTCATTTTGGTCTTAGAGTTCAGAAATATCTTGAGCAGGATGCATTCTCTGAGACTTCTGCTACCCTGCTGTCTTTACCACTACACGTGCTGTAATATTGCAGGACTCTTGCAGTTACATTTTTGGTTTAGTCTGGGCTCCACCTCCATCTCTAGCTGAACAGAAGAGAAAGTGAGAATCTAACACATTCTTGCAGTTGCTAATATGTTATGCTGCAGAGTAGACTCATACTGAAGATTTTCTCTAATACTTTGATTTTCACTTTGCCCCTCCTCAGTCTTCTCCCCCTTTCTACAAAATAAAAGAGATGACTGTACCAACTGCGGTGTGGACTGGTGGACAGGACTGGCTGGCAGACCCAAAGGATGTTGCTATGCTGCTCACTCAGATCACAAATTTGGTTTACCACAAAAAAATTCCAGAATGGGAACATCTGGATTTCATCTGGGGCCTTGATGCACCTTACCGCATGTATAATGAAATAATTAACATGATTAGGAAGTATCTCTAAACTGATGTGGTATTTCAGAGTATTACTTCACCAAGAATTTGTCTTCTTTTTGGAAAATACACTTTACTGGCAATAATGCTACATTGTTAATAAGATGCATTTTTAAAATGCCGGCAATGTCTTCTGAATCGAATTCATATTTGGTTGTTTTTTTTCTCAGTATTATTTCTCTCTCCTCATAGTATTCTGCTGATTTTGCACACAGTGGCATGGTACTCAAAACACAGCAGTAGGACTTAGCACAAAAGGGGTATGTCATATGCACATAAATTTAGTGACATGTCTGAAAGACTGGTTAGTCCATTCAGCACTGCAGGTGCTTAAAAATTAAAACAGTATTTCACTGTGCTTAAAACACTGCCATTTCTCAGTATGTTGCCCTTTCTGAGTACCTGTCAGGAGTACTCCTTGTACTGCAGTGACCCATTTGGTGCTGGCACTTTACAAAGCACTTAGTGACTTTTTGCTGTGTTACTATTTTAGCCAGACATAAAAGCTACCTACATCAAATTACTTTCTTTTTCAATACTGCCCAGAAGAACTGTCATGAAGCCAGAGATGACTGCTGTCAGTTAAAATGTCCTATTTTGGGACTGATTCATTGCTGCATTTTCTTAATTGAATGGTGTCCCTGAAGTCTCTCATGTTTCACATACCAGCTACTGGTACAGGTTGTTATTTGCCCTCGCAGATTACTGGAACAGGAGTAGTGGTTCAAAGAAAACCACTTTCGGTTAACTTTGTCAACAGGTTATGGCTTTCAAGGAGAATGATGTAACATATTTGAATTTTGCACTGACCAATAACTTGAAAACATGGTCTCCCAGCATACTACTGGTGAGAGAAGAGCCAAAGCATTAATTCTACATCTTGAGTGACTTAATTTGTGTGTACTTGCTCCCTTAATCATCTGCTGCTTTGAAGATCTGTTTACTTCTTAACTGCTTATATGGGGCTCCCCACCTGTGTGTTCAGGAACTGTACAACAGCCTGGAGAAGTCTGACAGTATTAATAGCAGTTCCATTTGTCTCAGTTTCCACTTCAAACTGGGGCTAAGCACCCGTTTAATGGGGAAGAGGATTCACATCTGCCTCAGGGTTCTGACTTGGAACTCTTTCTATTCACTATGCTGATGACTTTGGCTCCTCTCAGATGCCTAAAAGTTCCATGCCAAATGAACACTCTCCAGAGTCAGTTGCCTCAGTGCAAGATGATAGTTTCTGTGTCATGGTTGGATTCAACCTAGATTTCTGTCAGTAATCCGAACAGGATAAAGAGCCTTTCTACGTGGCATAGGAAATAGTGCATTCTAAACTGAGGCAAACTTTTTTATAAAAAGAAAAAAATGTTGCAAAAATATACCTAAGCCATAAATTAGGGCTTGTTCATTTGGGTTTATTTTATTCCTATTCAGACTCAGGGAATTGTCAGGTGTTGTTTAAGGAAAAAGTGGTTCATTTGTTCAGGGTATTTCGGTTGCAATTCCTTGCAGAACCTCTAAGTTTGCAATATATTTGTATCAGCCAGAATTGCTTCACCTGGCTGTGCTGAAAGGAAGCTTCTATAGGAATCCAAAGCTGTGAACTTAGCAGTTCTGAGGGTATGTGATATGGCAAGAGCCATGTGCATCATGTTTATTATGCTTTCAATAAATATGCAACCTGCTTGGTGTTTACAGTGGTGTGGTGTGTTTCACTTCCTGTTTCATGAATGAATCTTTGGGACAGAATCCAGAAAGCTGAGTCTAGTCACAGCTATTATCCACAAAACATTACAATAGAAAAGTAAAATTGCCAAGTAAGCTTCCATTTTACTTTTTCCCTGAAAGTTTTTCCCAAGCCTAGAAGGCCATTCTTGTTTTTTTGGAGGACTTCTCTGAGACTTTTAAGTAAAGTACTAATTGCACATAGTTGCACACAAGATAGAGTAATTTTTAAGCCTCCAGGTAAGGCTTCTTTCAAAACACACGCCAGAAAGTTTCTTGTATCATATTCTTAAACCTTGGGTAATTGGATTGCTTAACAGATTGTCTGGTAATCTCATAAATAGCACTTAACCACACAGTAAGGCAGGGAACTAATCTTTGCCATAGCACACATGAACTAGCTTTTGGCCTTTGTCACCTTTAATAATAAATATGCCGAGTCTGTACATTCTGAATACCATACTTGTGCAGTCAAGACAGTGCACTGTATTAAATCCTACATCTTGCCACTTTTGTCAACTGATGAACCCCCTGTGTGCCTGGAAATAAATCCAGTACAATGGAATTTTAATACAATGGCCATTATACAGCTTCTCTGCCTCACCGGAGCAGGGATGGTTGTGAAAACTGAGCTGCTCTGCTCTCCTTGACTTGCTAAAGTTACAAGCACTGTGTGACACAGACTTGAAGATGTGTCAATGGAAAGCAATGTACAAAAATAAGACACCCTGAACCCAGAGGAGAAGAGGGAGAAGCTTGGTCTGATAAGAATCAGCAATGATGAATGGTACATTTTTTCTTCTAAGCAGATCCTACATACTTAGTGCCTGTCCTATAGCTATCCATGTGTTACGTGTGTATATATGTGATGTGGAAGGTTAGCTGAACATGGGTAATACAAAAGTCCACTAGTTCAATAGAGGGCACTGGACACCTGCTGATGGTCTCAGGATTTAGTGATGTGATCAAACTTTGCTAGAAAGCCAGAAGAAAGTAGTGCCTATTCAGCTGATGCATTGTCAGACTCACAGACCTGTGTGCAACTGAAGATAATACACGATGCAGGGCTTTGACTTAGAGGTATACAACAATTGGACATACAAGGGATAACACAGGCACGAAGACAAATGTTTGTGTCCTTGTGTTGTGCTTGGGTTTTTTTTGTAGTCATCTGAAAGTACATTCACACTGTTCATTTCCTGCAGTAGGCCTAAGATTACCTGTAGAGTGTGTATGTATATGTTAGTGGAGTGTACTGAATGATTCATTGGCTCCAGATGGAACATTTTTACACTAGTTAGTGATTTCATGCCTAGTGATAGCACTGACAAAAGTTGATAGGCATCAACTCGAGCAACATAGAAATACCTCAGCATAGAAAGAGGTGGTAAAACAGAGTTACACTCAGTTGGGGAGAGGGAGATTAAGAATTTGATAAAGAAAATATGTTAGTCCTGTGAAATATTTTGTGTTTAGGCTAAAGTTTTTAATCAACTCAAATTCTCAGCATCCCCATGGTCTCAGGGTTCAAGCCACTTGCCTGGAATGTGAGGAGGGGAGTCTCATGTCTCTTTGTATCCAGATCTTGCACTTGAATGTACAGAATAATAAAACAGGAGACTGTAGGTTAGAATCGTAGAATCATTTAGCCTGGAAAAGACCTCTAAGGTCATTGAGTCCAACCTATGAAAAAGCTTAAAAGATGTAACTATGCCAAGCTCCTTCTGCAAACCCAACACCTCTAAGGCCTGTGAGAGACCCGTGCCTCCCCGCGTTTTGTCCTGCTGCAGGGCAGTGTACAGTGTGTCACGGTTGAAGATGTGACCCAGGGAGCGTTTCCGCCGGCGGTTCCCGGGGAGCGGCGGGGGCGGGCGCGGGGGGGCGCTGCTGCCGCGGGAGCCGCGCCGGGGGCGGAGCGTCCCGAGCCCCGGAATGGGGGAGGCAGGACGGGAGGACCACGGGCTGATCGGGGGTGCGCAGCATGGTAACAATTCTTTCTAAAACGAGAGCGGGCATTGTCGCTGCTTTCCTCTGCTCTGGTGACTGCCCTGCTTCCCAGGCCCTGGTTTGAGCAAGTCACTATCCTTCTTCCCCATTTTTCCCCTTAAAAGGCTCAGCATGCACTGAGATGTTGCCTTACCTCTGTTACAACAATAATCTTACTGTACAGAGGGGGAGAAGAGGAGGAAAGAAGAAGAATTTCCCCCTCTGTTGCTGTATTAATTTTCGTATGTTGATTCCTAGATTTCTGCTAACTTTTCCTCATTTTCCTACCCACGGTAGTATTTTGCTGTTTACCTTACAGCTTGTACCTAACAGGGCAGCCTGGGATAGGTGCTTGCATCTTGTGCTCATGTGGAATCTATTTAAGACCCTTTGTGGGGCCTCATTCCAAGCTATGTGCCCTTAAACCTAAACTATGTAGCGGGAGTCTCGAGGTTTTGAGAGAACCATTTAGATTCTTGTAACACATGGGAAAGTTTGGCAGCATTGTAAGTTGAGGGAAAAAAAAGCTGGGGTTGTGTTGCTGAATTAGGTACAGAAAGGATTTGTGCGTACTTACTCTTTTCTTCATGTTATACCTAGCACTGACTAAGAAACTGGAGGCAGCGGAACGGAGATATGTTGTAAGTGCATTTTGGTGGCTGAGCCAAAGGACGTGGACACGGTTTTTGGAGGATGAGGGTTTGCCCTCTCTGATGCGTGAGGATTTATTTTCCCGAGCGCAGCCACTCGCTGAGTGGGGCTGGGCTCCCAGCGCGGGGAGCTGTGCGGCGGACACCATTCCTGCGGCGGAGCCCGTTCCCTCGGAGAAGCCCATTCCTGCTGCGGGGCCCGTTCCCTCGGAGAAGCCCATTCCTGCTGCGGGGCCCGTTCCCTCGGAGAAGCCCATTCCTGCTGCAGGGCCCGTTCTCCCCGGAGAAACCCATTCCCGCGGCGCCGGGCTCGGTGCAGGCCCGACTCAGGGCGGCGCCAGTCTCCCAGGTAAGTGCTGCTCTCTTGTGCCTTGCCTGGGTTTTATGTTGCAGGATATACTAGTAACAGGACTGAAAAATTCCGTTTTCTTTCCTTAAGGGACCTCAGAATATTTTTACATGACCTAAACTGCAGGCAAAACGCCTATTCTTTAAAATTTAGCTTGTATGCAGCAATGGTTCTAAAACTTGAGACTTCTCATGTCTGTAGGGATTAGTCAAAGGAGTGGCTTTAAGACAGCTGAGCGGTTTCTGTCAATCTCCCTTTAGGAAGATTTGGAATACACTATATAGTAAATTTAGTCTCTGCATAATTCTAACAAAGTAAAGAATCATATCCAATCTGGGAGTTTAATTTCTCATTGTAGTTATATAAATCAACAGAAATCACATGACTATTCTCAGACCCAGATGCTGATTGTGTTACAAATACATTTTTCATGCCTTTATTGTGAAATAGAGATCAGAATAAAACACGGTCAGAAGATTGCAATGAAGCTCTTTGATATAGATCCCAATCTTTTAGATTGGTGTCTCACTGGGTTTTAATTTCACTACAATTAACAGAATTAATTGAATTCAACAGAGCAGTCTCACAACAGCACAGAATCTGAATTTATTTCCAAAATATAGTGAATAATAGCACAGGTAATGTTACTGTTTCAGCACACCCCTTGAAGCCTAAGAAGAGAGCAAGATCTTGAGCAGAATCTATTGTAAACAGCTGTGACTGAAAGCAAACTGAAATGTTACAAGTTCATGCAAATTCAGAAAAGATCACTGCTAATTAATCATTCTTAATTATTGAGAAGCTAGGAAATTTTATCTCCCGTTCCCCCATCAGATTTCTTTTCTGATTAGCAAAGTACTAAAATCATCTGAACAAACTAATAAAGTCATCCAGGAAGTTGAGCTCATTTCCAATAGTAGAATAAATGCTATGTCTACAAAAGAAGTGAGTTCATAGGAAGCTGATGGCAAGCTTTGTTTCCCTAAATGTTCAAAGCTTTGTTTTTCTTTTTCCAAAAGCACAAAAGAAGTGATGTCTTAATGGTTAAATCAAAACTTCCATGTCTACCCCTAAAATATATTTAGCAAGTCAGAAATGTTTGGAGTTAAGCCTGCTAGCTTTTCTCTATGATGTGCTTGGCTGTAGTCAAAGGAAAATCCTTTAAAGGATATAGGTCTAACTGGTACATCTTTTTTTTGGATTGATGCTTGGGTAAAGGATCATTTCCATAGCATCTTGCTCAAAAAGCTGTTGAGATGTGGAGTGAATATTACAATAATGCAATAATACTTGTCACTAAGTGTCTGGAAGTGTAGTGAGATTTTACCTTGTATTCTCTTCAGCAGGGAGATATTTTGTTCTTCAAAAGTTATTGGCTTAATTTTTCATCTAGTCAAGAATTTTTCCATGTCAAGTGATAGTGCATAAAGGAGAACATGACCTCAAAAGTAGATGGAGATAAGTCACAGCCACCACATTCAGACTGGAAGCATGGTGTAGATCTCCTTAAGGTTTTGGCCAAGCCTATTGTATAACCAAGGGATCGTTAAGAAAATACATATTTGCACACCTCCATTACCCAGCGCCTATCCACAGGTCAGACCAGGTGTTTAGGTACCCACACATCTTTGGTAGCAGTCACATTAAAAAAAAAGGGTAATTTGTATTTCCTTACCTATAAAGACAAAAAGATGATGACACAATTTAAAATTAGTAAGAGACAGCAATTTTTCAAGTGTCTGCAATGAGTAGAGTGGAAAATGTTCCAACCCTCTTTCTCTGAATTCCAGTGTTAGAGTTCTGCACTTCTGCTTGTTTTTCCTACTTTGCAAATCTCTTGTAGAGCTCTGTGATTACTTTGGTCAGCTAATTCTGTTCTGAGATTGTAATGCATTATATCACCTTTGTATAACAGGAAAGGGACTTCCTCTTTAAAGCCATATTACTATGTAAGGAGGATTTCTGATGGGCGGAGTTACTCCTTGAGCAGATAAAGGCTGCGGAATTTACAGACCTCCCAGACTGCAATCAAAATGAACTGCAGCCTGCCAGAGGGAGTGCTGCTCCGCTACACAATGGAGGGACAGCGGGACAGGTTGTGCTTACAGTCTCTTTGGGACTTTGTCACAGCAAAGGAGCCATTGATCAAGTCACCGTTTTTTCCAGTGCTGTTTTCTTTTACAGCATACATGGCTTTCTGTCTGCCATATATTGCATTGGACTTTTTAAGCATTAGACTACCAAACTTGAGAAAATACAAAATCCAGCCACAGAACTATCCAACTCTTGGACTGATGGTGCCTTGCATTATTCAAAGTGTGTATCACCATGTGGTTTTGATCTTCCCAGTGACATTTCTCCACTGGTACTGGAGACCCATGAATCTACCAGTGATAGCTCCAGAGCTGCCTGAGGTCCTGCTGCAAGTAACAGTTTGTCTGCTGCTGTTCGATTTTGAGTACTTCCTGTGGCATTTGCTTCATCACAAAGTGCCTTGGCTCTACAAGACCTTCCACAAGGTGCATCACAAGCATGTGTCAACGTTTGCCCTTACTACACAGTATTCCAGTGTATGGGAATTGCTCTCACTGGGATTTTTTGCTGCTATTAACCCACTGCTCCTCAGATGCCATCCTTTGACAGAAATGATTTTCTTCCTTGTAAACATTTTTTTGTCAGTGGAGGACCATTCGGGGTACGATCTTCCGTGGTCAACTCACCGACTTGTGCCTTTTGGTTTGTATGGAGGAGCACCACATCATGATCTCCACCATCTGAAATTCAAATCAAACTATGCTCCTTACTTCACCCACTGGGACAAACTCTTCGGGACATTCACAGAGTCACATTCTAATTAAGAATGTATAACTGGGACAAACTAGATTGAACCGGGACACTATTTTTTTAAAGATATTCTGAAGATTGTATATTTGAAGCTGCCTATTAAAGCAATAGCTATTTATAACAAATCCTTTTAATATATCTGTATTTGTATGTGTATTTGGAACTGCCTGTGTTAAATGACTGCAAATGGGAAGGTAAATATCTGTTGCTTAAATTTGAGTCAAAGGCTTAAGAGAAGCATTAAGAGACATTTTCTCTTTTCTCCTTCTTGCCAGCTTTCATAAAGCATGTATTGTGTTACTGTATGATGTTTTATACATACACCAAAACAATTATCTTACTGTTGTAGGATGATTTATGATGTAAACAGAAAAGCTGCACATCATGGTATTTTTGTAGAGTTTAATCTGCCAGAGCATACTATTGTGCAATGATGTAAAATATTGTTGCTAAAATAGGGTTGTTGTCTAACTGTGCAATAATTTTGATATTTATATTTTCAACCTTGATGTACTGTCTGTTTTTAATAGGAAATAAATATCATCATTCTTTTAAAACCCTATTATTTTTCATTTTATTCATTCCTATATTCATATTAGGAACAGGTATGATTCCTTTTGCGTAGGTGTCATTGATTTGAATTCTAGAATCATAGATTTGTTTAGGTTGGAAAAGACCTCTAAGATCGAGTCCAACCATTACCCTAACACTGCCAAATCTACCACTGAACCATGTCCCTGAGTGCCACATTTACACATCCTCTAAATACCTTCAGGGATGGTTAGTCAGCCACTTCCCTGGGCAGCCTGTTCCAATGCTTGACAACCCTTTTGGGGAAGAAATTTTGCATAATATCCAATCTAAATCTGCCCTGCTGCAAATTGAAGCCATTTCCTCTTGTCCTTTCCCTTGTTACCTGGAAAAAGAGACTGACATCCACTTCAATTTCCGAGTTGCAGACTTTTAATATTAAAATGTCATAATATTATTTCAAAGTAAACCATTTCACTTTTTCTCCAGTCATATGTTATTTTAAAATAGTTTTCAATGTTATAGAAACATAATATTGAAGCATGCAGTTTAAAAAGCCATGGTGAAATTTTATTATTATGTTTTTGAGAAGCTTGGATAATTTTCATTAAATTTGTGGTGTGAGAGCAAAATGTTAAACAGCCCCTTAATAAAAGGAAGCATTGGTCCTTCACAACCACATCAATTAATTGCTACTGGGGAGGAATGTAAATAGGTTTTCTACAAAGTAGATGATTCCTTCAATCAGATTTCAGGGGAATAAAACAAACCTTTCAGGATCCTGAGCTGTAGAACAAAATGGCTACATGTTACTAGAAGAGTGGTTATATATAAAAGATCAAAATGTAGTCTCACAGAAGTCACACTGGAAGAATTAAGCATGAAGAAAAAAGTAAGTCTTCAATGTCTCATTTATCAGAGATCAACATGGACTTCTAATGTCCACTACATAACATTTTAATGCTCATAGTCATCTACCCTGTATTACTAGTAAACTTCTCAGAATAATGATGGAAACAGAGAAAGAGCAAATAATGTAGAAAGTGACCAAAGAACATTTACACATCATTGTCCAAAAATGTCTTCATCCTTATGTTATGTCTAGAGGGTTGCATGACCTTACAGAGGCTGTTTGTCCAGGAGAAGAGAGAGCCCCTAGTATTTCCAGTGATGTGATCTCACAAAGCAGCAGCATTTTTGAACACTGTATTTTTTTGGTAACAGGAAATAATTTTCATAAGCATCTTCATAAACAGTACAAACTGCTGCAATTGTAGTACTTAACTACGTCCTCTGCTCTTTGGATGTCACAGAAGAGCAACCCTTCTTTTCCATGGTAAGAACATGACACATACTGAGAGCAGAAACAAGCTTAAAGGAATACAAAACTGGGATCTTTGCCATTTAACTATTCAGCTGTAAGTAGGAATTCCCAATATTTCTGAGGATTATAATCTTAAGTATTTTAGTGTGTTCTAGAAAAAGAGGGAGGTATTCTTTATTTGCTGCCAAAAGAGGCGGCAATATACATTTTCTGATTTCTTAGAGCTTTTTAGCTAATTTGAGGTATCCTTTCAGTTCTGGAAATCCCACTTAATTCAGCTTGGCAAATACTGGGCATCTGGTGAGGATAATCTGTGGTTTCAATGAGTTATACCTTATACTATATATTGTAACTATACACTATAACAGTCTGTTTCATGTATTATTGACTCTCTAAATAAGCAAGGTTAAGGCTAACTGGTACTTTGATATGTTGCTATAGGAAGCCTATGAGCAAAACCCACAAGAAAAGTTGTAACTGAACCCATGGGGATTATTCTGCCTTTTGTATGAAGCTGAAGAGGTTGATATAAAAAGTGCTTTACTCCTGGAGAGAGTTCTAGTCAGCTGCAGGCAAAACCATGCTTGTTCTTTTCAAGTCAAGTGAGATAACAGTCTCATTTGGCATTGACATAACAGCACTGAGGATCATCAAACTGATAGTGGAAGGAGGCAATGAGCTACATGACAATCCTGCCTACTCCTTTCTCCCTCACATTCTCATCTGTTGTATAACATCAGACACACACCAAGAATGCATTTCCTCAAATACAGAATTTCCCCCAGGTTATATCTGTATATAACCTCTACCCAATCAGACCTGGAATCTCTATTTAAAGACTCACTATTGTAAGAATTTGGAATACTAACAAAGAAAAAAAGGTGTCAAATGAAAATTTGATATATATAAAAGATGTCAAATGAAAATTGGACATATATATGTCATGAATGGTTTCTTTGAATCCCATGCTAGAAACATCTGTATTTCATCATCATGCTATAATCATAGCATACCTTGTCCCTATTTCTTCAATGCATTTGAAGGTAACTTAAGTTCTAAACTCTCATTGAATCCATTTGCGTATTGTGTGTATTTTGAAGCAGTTTCTGTAACAGGGTAAAATAGCCTAAGTTTAGGTGGGTGTATGAGAAAAACTCATGACCCAAAGAAGACGCAACTAAACATGTAACTCCAGGCCTTTGCAATTCAATGAAAAGAAAAATGTAGATGAAAACATATACTGAAGATAAAGCAAATAAAGGTTGGGGTTTTTCCTGTTTTCATTGAAAGTTCAGCATGTACTGTGCCACCGAGTGTGAGAGGACAACAAGTTCTATGTATTGGTAGTGCTGAGATTTTAAAAGAGAACTTTGCAGATGTTACTTCCTATATTTGCATTTCCCCATGGTCTTTACCGCAAGTCTTTACCAGAAATATGGAAAGGCATGACACACGCTTGTAAGCATTTGTGTAAGAAAACCAAGACCAACTTTCTCTCTTTTGTTCCAAAATTCTCCTAGCTTCCTTCCTCATTATAATGTGACATGATGTGCCACACAGACTTCCTATCTCATTGACCAAAAGCTAAATTGTGATTACTTGTGAGTAAATAGGGGATGTTTGCAGAGACCCTGGAATCTATAAAATGAAAATTTTTAATGCTGCTGTTGTCCACTTTATATCTTTAAAATGTAAGAAATCTCAAAGAAATAAGATTTTATTTATTTCTTTTTGTATGTGTATCTTAGTTCTTAGACACATGATAAAATATTGAACTCTTAATCTGATCTTATGAATTGCAGAAGTTCCCAAATTCTCACTGGCAGTTTAGTACTACACTTTTAAAATTTAGGCAGTCTTTCAAATGATACTCACTTTGGCAATTTTGAGATAACAGTATATACGACTGTAAAGGGACAGGTTTTTACTTAGTGGGTGTGTTCTCAGCAGCACTGGAATATGTGCTCCACAGGTGCTTCGGAGTGAGCACATGATGTTTTTAGCCATTCAGGGCTAGGAAAGGCTTGATTCTCCCTTATATTGGGCAAGGGCAAGTACTTTACAGGAGAAAACCAACACAGTCTACAGTATAGAAGTATGATTTCCTATGAATTTTATGATTTGAAAATTAATTTGTATCATTAATGGATTTAGTGATGAGGTTAATCTAGTCTGTTATCTAGATTAAATGAAAATCTAGCATCTCTTTGGGCTATGCTATCTCTAAATTACTTTTAAAGTAATTTGTAATAACAAAACACTTAATTGTCTTCTGTTGCCCCTCAATATCACAGGAAGGAGTGAATAACTCTTTGATGTGGCTTTATCTTAGTGGACTCAACAGTCAGTTCAGCAGTTTTACTTATTCTTGCTTTCATGCGCAAGTATTAAGTTTCTGCTATTACCTGTCTTCAACCCTTTGAGAACCAGTTACGGTTCTGTAGCTGAAAAAATCAGCTGTCTTTGACTGTCTCAAAATACAACCCCCCACTGGATTTATCCACAGATTTCCTTGGAGGAGAAACTAATCAGTGCAAACTGAGTATCACATTTACATTTACATTGCGTCAAAGACCCTGGCGCTGGGTGCTCAAATATTGACACTGGTCCTCATTGTTTGTTACAATCCAACCTGAAAGGTCTTTGTAGCACAGTCTGTGTTTACAGTAAGGTTTTCTTGTAAAAAGCAAAGGCCCAGCAATGGTTTTCCAAAACTTAAATGTGTTTCTGATTTATGGAAATTTGAATTTGCTTACAGAAGAAAAGCTCAACTCCCCACCCCAAAACCAACTAACATAAGCATTCCAGACTTTAAAGGGAACAGAAGAAATGCAGAAGGCCCTTCAGCTGTGGTAAATGCTGAGGTTTTAATCCCTCTTTCCAAACTTTCTTCTTCTTAAAGAGAAGATTTGAAAATCTTACAAATCACCTTGTCTCCCCGTCTGGAATGACTGCCCTGATCAAGGCTGTAGGTGTGGACAGGGGGCACGGAGAAAGGGAAAGCACTTCCATGTCTGTCCCTTGGTACATCACACAGTACTGTCAGGTATGGATGGATCGCTGCTCTGATGCCCTTCCCAGCACAGCACAGGTGCTTTCAGCCCTCAGATTCTTCCTGCTGGAGCGGTACAGACTCCACATCCACACACAGCTTTTCTTTACCATTATCGAATTCTTTCTGGAAATTCCCACAGTGGCAAAAAACAGAGACCTGAAAGAGGGAACTCCACCTTTGGTCAGCATAAATGCAAAGATATTTTTGCACCACCAGAGCTAAGATCAAGTTTAAAAAAATCTACAGGCACATGGAGTGTAGCATTGGGTACCTCTTCCATGCTCAGTTTTGAGATAGCAGTTTTACTTGTGGAAAATGGAAAAGCCAGCAATTTAATTGGATGGTTAGTAGCCCAGACAGGCAGAAACATGACTGCTTTGATTTCAGTCTATTGAGAGAGACTTTATTACTACAGGTATCTGATTTAAAGGGATGTGGAAGGATGTCTACCTATACTTCCAGGGAGAGTTTAGATGGCAGGGACTATTATTTGTCCTCGGAATTAGCAGCAAACAATTCAAGAGATTAAGTAATCCAAAATCTATGATGAGTTATAGAAAATCTATTTTTAAGGTGAACATGATGTACCCCCTTTACCAAAAGAATATAAAAAAGTACTGCTCGAAATTGTGTTGATGTCTGTTTACACACCTCTTCAGTCATTCACTGCAGCTGTGGAAAATTATACCCCTAAGAAACAACACCTATGGGTAATTGCACAGCCCTTTTAAGGGATTTATTAACAAAACTTTCAGAGCTAGTCTAAATAGTTGAGGCAACAGAATTTTTCAGGCTATTGGGACAAATGAACGTGGAAAATACATTGGTGCTAAGCACTGGAATGATTTAATACTCCACAAGCATACTCCTCTCACACTTGCAGCTTATAAATGTGCAGGATCAGAGGTGTCCTACCCAACTGAGCTTATAGAAAAAGCAAATGCCTACTAGCTGCCTTTTCTTTGTTTTTACCCTAGCAACCTTCTCCACTGGTATTCTCTTTTCCTGGGAATCCCAAAATTCTTCTGAGCAGCTGCTTACAACCTTCCCTAAGGACACTGGCCAAGTCTTGCTGGCTGCTTTGCCAGGTTTGCCATGTTTTGACAAGTTGAGGACCTATAACACATTGCAGGCACAAGTCCTGCTGCAAATGGAGATTTACCCTTTGCAACCTGTCCTGGAAAACTGTGTGTGAGAAGCCAAGCACTTGCTCTGTCCCTTTTTCTTTTCTACTCTGCTCCAGGCAGGCTGCTTTGCATTTCAGGTGTTTTCTCTCAAAGTCTTTCCTCCAGGGGTGGGAGAATCTCCTGTCACATTCCCACCTGCCTCTCTAGAGCCCACTTAAACCCAGCTGATCTCAGTTCAAAGGAGCAGGAAGGAAGACTTTCCTCTTCTGAATCCTAGTCCAGGGAGGGGTTGGTTTGGCTCAGTGTGATCACTGAAATGCTGTGAACTCATGTTGGACTTTGCTATTGTGCAGGTATATCAGGGGCAGGGGGCAAGCTCAAATGTTTGTGTGTGGTCCCTTCCCTGGGTGTAAATCAAGTGCTTGGTCCTCCAGTGAGGAAGCTGAGAAGGCCGATGGTGTGTGAGGGGAAGGAGCTCCAGTGGAGCCATGACTGTTGGCTCAGCAGGGCCATGCTGATGTAGAGCTGCAGGATGCAGCCCTTGAGGGTGTCAAAGTTTCCTGTCAGCAACAATTCCAGTATGAATAGGGCTAACCCAAAGTTAGAGCCTCAAGAAAGTTAATAATGGCTTAGTAGTTTTGCTACTATTGTGATAAAGAAAGCAAAAGATTATGTAATTACTCATTCTGTGGATTTGATTTTTTCCAGTGTCTTTCCTCTGATCCCACAGCCATAGCTTTTCCTGGATTCAGCACTGGCTGATGTTTCTTGTGACTCACCTGTGGAGAATTTCTTTTCCAGTTTATAACATTGTGATTTTGTATTGTGTAGCAGGCCTGTTTCCTAAACCACAAAGCTGTAGCAAAGTCACTAGCTTGGAGCTTGCAACTGGCTGGCAGATAACTAGTCTGTGTAGCAACACTCCTGCAAGTACCATGACTGGAAGCTTACTATTTTATCTGCTTTCTAACAAATCCTGATGCTGTGTTCTTAACTAAAACTCCCCTTCTACTCCTGTTAAACCTGAGCTCTAGACCTACTGCTCTGCTTCCTTTTCTTTCTGGAGATTAATTGCGTAGTTTAGCTAATGTACTGTATGCATTTTTTCCTCTTTCTGTGACTCAGATTTTTATCTTGAGTAATTGAACCATTTTTCAGAAGAAGGAGTTTCATTTCCCTCCATATTTGGCATAGCTAGCAGAAGAGCACTGTTATACTCTGAAAGCTATGGACAGATAACAAAAGAGCAGAGCATGTAACTTCTGGAAAGGCACATGCACTCAGCCATAGCAGCACAACAGACTGATTGTTTTATTTCCTTTGTCTATTGAATTTCAGTTTACTGCTTCAGTGCTTTTCTTTTAAACCTCTCAATCATAGGGTGATGGGATAAATTTGTGCTTATGTACTAGTATCAGTACTGTTTCTTATAAGTTAGCAATCCTGATAGATCCTAATAATTGCAGTTAGCACTAATTTGATTACTCTTATTTATTTATAATGTTATTTTGAAACTCTGACCAAGTTCTAGGGGCCAGGGGCTACATAACCTCAGAGAAAAAAAACTGTCTCCCAGGAGGTTCAAGTCATAGTATGGACCTTCTACACAGAGAAATTACTTATCCTGTTGGCTACAATGAAGTTTTAAGCAAGGATGAAGAAATGTAGTGTGTATTTTGTGAAAGCTGTATTTGCTTCTTTGTTAGAAGAATTTAGTCAAAGCTTTCACAATACAGATATCTAAATTTGACTTGGCAATAACTGGTCCTTTGAGATATCTAAAAAGGTGATGGTTGTGTGTGTGTTACCTACAAAGCGCTAACACTCAAACAAAACAAGTAATGGGGCTTTTTTTTATTCCCCAGTGTTGTTATTACAACTCTTGATTATTTCATGTAGACATAGTAAATACTAAGCTTCCAGCTGGCTGTGGCAAGGAGAGGGATTTAGAAGCTTGTTTCCCTTGTTGCAATACATGTGAACAGTGGTGTAAAATCCAGTGTTGTAGTGGATCTCTAATAATTACACTGTTACAGCTGTGTACTCATGGTACTTCTGCCTTTCAATGTAAAAATTCCTGACAGCAGCATAAGAAAACAGGTTTTGAGGCAAAGTTTGAACACAAGTCACAGAAAGGTAGCTGGTGTTTTATCCAACTGCCTTTCCCAATGGTTCTCAGGGTATAACTGCATTTTCATTCTGCTTGAGTGGGAATTCCAGGATGGGATTATTAGAAATGGATGTATGGCACTTCTAGAGATTGTCCAGCAATATGTGATGTAGCTTGTGGGGGTGCATATATATCTGAATTTTATTTCTATATACAAACATATGCATATAAATATTATAGATGTATTTATTAAATACCCTACTGCTTTTTTCCTTTGTTCTTTGGTATATCTGTATCTCTCTCTACATATATATAGATATAGAACTATGGTATATAAGTTGTGATGTAAGAAAGCTGGAGATGACAACAAAGCAGAGTCATAGTTGATAGTGAGCTAAAGACAAAAATCTCCCAAAAGGACTGTCAGGGATCAATGCTGGGCATGCATGCTCAGTTTTGGGAGAAACCTAAGGATTTTTTCCCCAGGTGAAGACATGCTGACAAGAAGCAAGACAGCTGAAACTTGTGTGGTGGTGGTGATAGTGTTTCAGAAAAAAACAACAGTTATGCAACTGCACTGTATGTCCAAGTCTTCCAGTAATTTGCGGACTTGTTACACAACAGAACTGAGCAGAGAAGGAGAGGTCCCAAGACAGTCAGTGCTCTTACATTTTATGGAAATGACTAACTGGGCAGAGGCAAGAAATATTTACATAATTTTAAAAAATAATGTAAAAAAACTATTTAGGGAGGAAGCAACCCTGGTTCACTCTGTGTGAAAGCAGTCTGACAGTCCTACACAAGCATGTGTCTCCAGATTAAGTGCAACAAGTACTTCTATTCCTTAGCTTAAGGCCAAATGAGATACAAGCCAGATGTTTTGGGGGTGTGTGTGTGTGTGTGTCTATGTGTGGGGTGAGCTTTGGGGACGTGGGAAAGGAGTGAGTCTTTTCTAAGACAATATAGAAAACTTGGAGGTAGCTGCAGATACTGCTATGTCAAAGAGGACCTGACAGAGGTTCTGTGGTTTTTGTGGTTGTAGTGTGTAACTCACAAAGTCAATAACACACAGGAAACAAGGATTTACAGCTCTCAAGCAGTTTCTTTGATTTGAAATATAGCCCTTGTTTTTCTTTGAAGTGACAAAATCAGAAGCCAACTTGTGATCCCAACTGAGCACAGAAGAGGCCTCTGCAGAAGAGACCTAGTGATGGCTCAGCAGTGTTATGCTTCTTCACAGGAAGGTGAACTCCAGAGCCATGACTTCTTCTTGCTAAAAGGAAGAGCAGCTCTTGGTCAGTGCTGTGGGAGAGGGAATGGTGTGAGACTGACCACAAGGAAAACTGAGTGATAGGAAGCAGGGAGTGAATCCTAGGAGGGAAGTAGCTTCAGAGCCCACAGTATTTTAGGACTGATAATTGTAGACAATGATGTTCTACTATAGAATGGCAGCAGTTCTAAGTGAAGGCACACCAATGTGATTTAATTGCATAGACAGGTAACTTTCTGTGGTTTTAATTATCTCTGACCAAAACCTGTTTCTGATATCATTACCGTGGGCTTTTTTCCTTTGTCTTTGAATTTACCTAGTTTAGATGAGTTTAAGACCCAAGATTGCATTATAGTAATGTAAACCATTATAAATTCTGGGAGTAGAGACCTTAATTATCAAATTAAGTAACTTTTATGAGAATAAAGGTACTCCACATTAAGTGGACATGAAATCAACATGAAGAATTTTCTTAAAAATTAAAAATTTCTTTTATTTACTTTGAAAACTGAGTAGACTAATCAGGAAGCTATGTGTAGGTTCAGGTCATATGGCTTTTTCCCCTTATAAGAGACTGTTCCATAGATCCAAATAGATTGGTCTGTCCCAAACAGAGGATTCTGCCCTCCAGTCTCTCCGTGGCAGTCCATGCTGTCCTCTCCCTTCCACACCTGATTGTTCAAGTATCTGTGCATCTCTCACCTAATCTAAACCAGCTCTCCCCCCAGTTCTGTAGTTCTACATCCCCACCTCCAGAAAGCGTCCTTGCACAGGGTAGTTCCAGTTCTTTTCCCATACTTTCCTCCCCTTCTCCTGCTCCTACATCCCTTAGTATGTTTTCAGAGGGAGAACAAGTGCTGTAGCATATCTGAAAATGGAAACACTTGAGCTTTCTTCTTTTTCTTCCTTTTTTTTTCTTAATTTAATTTCTCTTTAGCATTTTTCTTTTAGCTTGACCAAGTGTCTAGAGCATTGTGTTACTGGTCCCAGAAATGCTTCCTCTTTTGGAGATTGGTTGAAACAAGCTGCCTTTCTTTCCTTGAGCAATACTCTGAAAGCATTCTGCCTCCCTGCAGGTATTGCACTGATGTAAGTTGTGTCATCCTGGCTGATGTAAGTTGTTTTGCATCTGGAATAGAAAGAATTGGAATAAAAAACCAAAACTAAGTGAGCCGTAATCCTTTCCCCCAGGTAGAAGCTTGGTTTTGGCTTGCCACATGTCAAGATGAAGATTAAGTGAAGATTAAACCTCCTCTTTGAGAAAAAGGAAGTGCTGATGAAGAATTCAGCAATGTTTCCCATGAGCTGAAATTAACATCTGAATCTGGAAGGTTGGGGAAAAAAAGCTTACTCAAATGTACAAGATTCTGAAATGTTTTCTGGGGTTTTCTCAGCTTTGTAATGCAGAAGGGGAATAACAGTCTTTAAGAACAAAGAGAGCAGAATTTTTTTGTGGCAAAGGGGGAGTTTCCTGTCCATGTGAAATCCTGGGTTAGACCTCAAGCAGGACTGAGAAGGTAGTAGAACAAAATCTGTGGAAATAACCAGTTGGCTAAGGTTAATTCTCTCTGCCTTTGCAGTAAGGATAATTGCTCAGTGTTGAATATTGATATTTTTACTTACAGTTATCTTTCTCGTTATGCTATGTCACTCTGCAATGCTAATTTTGCCTCCAAAAGCTTTCTGGTTCTTGGTCAACTTTATTATTGAGCCTTCTTTTGATGGAATGAAAATTGAGAACAGACAGAAAAGATGTTAGTTTGCAACTGTTCTAATCACACACTGAGGACAATATGATAATGTGTGACAAAGCCTTTCATCTATGAGGATTTGGGGAATAGTATTGTTAGCCCCTGTTAGTCTTGTTTAAACAAAAAGGCTCACTCATGAAATTATACTTTTTAATTTTTGAATAGGTAATAGTGTTTTGGAACTTTTTTCTCTGGAAATTAGGAAAATTAAATATCTTCTTGGAGATCTGCACAACTGAAGGAAATTCCACACTGAGGCCATTAGCTGACTAGACTTCATTTGATTGAAAATGTTAATTACCGGTCCCTTAGGAAGTAATGAGCAACACAGATGCTAAATCTTCGTTGAATATGTTCTGCATAGGTCTATGCCTGGTATTGCCTCCATCTATTTTACATCACAGGGTACAGGCTGGTCATGGGTGGAAAGTGTAGATTCAGCTTTGAAGAGGGTTGAATGCTGCTGCTGCTGTGATGGTCCAGAATTGTAAAGAAGAATGTGTGAAACTTTCCTACAGCATCTCCTCATTGCTCTTTATTACCAGTTCCATAGACTCTTCCTCTGCCCTCAGACTCTTGTGCTCCTCCTTAACTTGTGCTGTTTCTGATCTCAAGCAGCATAGGGCAGCCATAACTCGTGGTGTCTCTGCAGAGACAGCTTCATAGCAGCAGGGGACCTCCTAAGGGAGGCAGGATCAGGGCTGGAGCAGAGCACAGTGCTCTGGTGTCTCCACCTGCCTCTGCAGTGGCAGAATTTTGGCCTCCTTCCTCTGGGGGTCAGATAGGAAAGGTACCCAGATGTGCAGAGCTGTCTAGAAACTTCTGCACTCATGGCATTAAAATCACTTGGAAAAACAGTCATTTGGAATTAAATCAAGTAGGATGCTTTAAGTTTCATTTTTAAGAAGGAAAGTTACATGCTCTCTTTCTTGGCATTTTAAATTTTTATATTAATTCAAATTTTTTGTTTAATTTGTAAAAAAAATTAAAAGCATTTAGTTTTGAAAAACAGAAAGGAATCATAAAGGGGTGTTACTTAAAAAAAACCTATTTTTAGCCCCAGCAAGAATGCTAGAAATTTTCTCATTGTTTTTAATAATCCAACTGTGCATCTTTTCAGCAAATAAAAATTTCACTTTATTCTGAAAAAAATCATCTTCTATGTGATGATTTGATGTATGTTGTATGGAGGATATGTTCTTGTATTACAACTAAAAAGAAGTAGGTTTCCCCTTCTTTAAATTTCTTTGACTTATTTTTCTGGTGTAGTGTAACAACCAGGAATGCACACAAGTAATCTATTTTTTACTTATGCATATTTTTTCTAAATCTATTATGTTTTGTTGCCTATTTTAATCCTTTATTTAGATGAATGATTTGATATCAGGAAGGAATGAAAAATGCAGTTGATTTTGAAGGTGCTGTGCAAAATTTGTAGATTGAATTTATATAAATCAGACACCGAAAATAATTACATTTCTACTACTGGGTGCTCATTTTACTTGAGACTTACTTTGTCTTTGCAGATTATCCAGAAGCAAAGCCTATAAGTGCTGCTTCTGTTTGCTAACAGTGAGAGCAAAACCATGCAGACTGCCACTCTTAAAAGCAGTTAGTCATTCTGCACTTTGCAGCTGAATCATCCCTGTGTGTTTATTTTGCAGACACCATGAAGTTTTTTCACCCTAATTGCTGTGGGGGTTTTTATACCTATGAATTATTGTGTCACATACAAAGCAATTTCATTCTTGCTTGCTTAATCTTTTCTGATTGCATGTCTTCTGACTTGACAGGAGTCGTAACCATAGGTGCTAGATCCCATAGAAAATATCACATATAATTCAATTGAAGCTAATTGTTAGTTCTTTACTGACAAGGTCAGCAAAGCTTGTATGAGTCTGGTCTACAAAGCTCCTTTGTTGAACTCTGTTCATTCTGAAGGCCAGTGTAATCCCTAACTGTGGATCACATGAACGAGGGTGAGACTGAGCAAAGAAACTCCAAGTAACATGCTGGGCAGGGCTGGATTAAAGAGATGTAGGGCTTCAGTCTCTTGGAAGTGTAGCCTGTATTTCAAAGAACTTAAAAGTCACACAGAGTTCAGCATCCTGAGACACTGCTTTCTGCAAAAAGAGCTGAGACTACTAATGATGCTCCACAAGTTTTAAAGATGTTTTACGTGTGAGACTGAAGGAAGACAGTGTATTCATCATTGGCCTTCATTTTCTTTAGAAACAAAAATACCTGCCCCTCTCAGACCAAAAACAAGAGAAAGAAAAGAAAAAAAAAGAAAAGAAGCCTCTGTGGTGGAAGATTGAGTAGCTTTAGATGATACAGTTTTTCTTAAGGAGGAAAAAGCAAATCATGATGCATTATATTGATTGGAAAACCAGCTGAATCACGAGGAATGTGGAATTGAAGGAAATCTTGAACAGGGAGTGGAACTAAGCATGGTACAGAAGAAAAGGAGATTGGAATAGCAAGCCTGTCCCTTTGATTCATGGAAGAGGAGGAAGATAGTTTAAGGTGAGCTGCTGGGTCACCAGTGGGGCTGGAGAGGAGGCTTGCAACAGTTGTTTAGAATCACTTAATGTGAATTTGCCTAAGATAACTTGTTGTTGTGACATGGACACCCACAAGAAGGAAAATGAAAGTAGACTGTAACTGTGAGTAATTTTTGAGTTCTTATAGTGCTTTTTCTCACTTAGAGGTTAGAGATACCTTCCCTACCAACTCAGTTTAAGTAGAAACATTCCTCTTGTATTCTGAAAACTTGAAGGATACTAAAACCTGTTAAATAAAACAGAACAGCACCATCATCTCATTTGCCCTCTCCACTAAAAATTGTGAGTTCTTTGCCACCATAAAACTCTGATTTTCTTCTTTGAGAAAACTTTTGATACTTTTCAATCTTTGTGGTATGAGAAATACAGCTTTTATGGCTCCACACTAATGTATTGTAACATAAATCATCTTAAGGCAACAATAGATCTCTGATTACACCTACCATGAGGCCCAGGTCTGCCAGATAACTTTCTGAAAGAAGCAGTAGAAGACTCCTGTAAGGTATCCATTGTACTCTGCTTTACAGGTAAACTCAGAAATAATGACAAGGAAAAATGACATTCCTAAGTGTGAGATGATTAATTGCAAAAACATTAGTTGACACTGGCTAATAATAAACTTAGCAGCAGGACCAGGAAATTAACTGGCTTTGTTGGATCATTCTGCCTACAACATTCCTGCTGATATTCAAACAGTGATATAAAATATAAATACTAAGATATTTCTGTGGAAAATAAATTCTACTGCTCCCACTCCCTAATCCAATTGTTTTCACCCTCGCCCAAAGTCCAGTTCTCAACACGCTGTCTATATATGTTGATTTTTAATACTTATTCAATTTTTCAACAGTCAGAGCAGCAAATCCTTAGTGAATCAGTGAGAGTGCATGAGGATGAACATCATCTTTATGAGCTTCTGAAAATCTAGGTCAGAGTGTATTCAAATTCTGACTGATGTAGTCAGTTCTGGTGGCAGACAGTCTAATAGAGCAAAGCTATTTGTGCTTGAATGTCAACTCAAATGCTCCACATACTGAGGTTTTTGATATTGCAGCAGAGAAGAAGTCTGTGACACAATGTCTTCATTGTGCAAATGACTCTTGGCACTTTGGCTTTTTATTCTTGCATGCAGATGAAGGGGCTGCTTGGCTTTTCAGCAAATAGTGAACAGCATCTTGCTAAAGATGTGGAGGAGCAAATGTGTGTGTACAGTGGAGACATCCCCAGTCCCCTTGATTGTGGCACTATGGGCACTCATGTGGTGTGTTAAGGCACCTTCTGTTTCATTTGAATTGCTGCAGACATTTGACTTCAGCTCAGGCCCTGAAACCCATGAGCTCTCTGAGGCTGGCACAGAGAAAAGAGTGCCTTGAGGTCTAGCAGTGCTGTTTGAAGCTAGCCCTGCTTGAGCAGGAGATTGGACTAGGTGATTCTATCATTTCCTGGCAGCCTCTAGGATTACATGGTTTTCTCTGTTTCCATATGGTCCTGAAGCAGCCAGATTAGTGCTGCTCTGTGTCAGGCACTGCTGCTTCCTGGAGTAGGTGGTTGGCTTCTGAATTTTCTCCAGTGTTTTACTGCCTCCTTTCACTATATCTCACCTTTACCTGTTCTCAGCTTTCTCAGTTGGAAGAGCAGCAGTGAATACCAGAAGGACCCCCTCCCAAGAGCAGAGTGTTCTATGTTGCTTTAATCGAGCAGAGATATGAATTTTTATTTTAAGTTTTTGTATTGTTTTACATGAAGTTACAAACCTGGCAGGTGGTGCTTCCTGGAAGGAGTCCTGACCCCTTTCTCCCTGCTCCCATTGCAATATGATGGGGTGGCACTCTGCCTCCTCCTCTTTGGTGAGGTAGTTGAAGTTGTCTCTGGTTGCCTTTTCTTGGCATATGCTGCAGGATTGCTGACTCTTTGAATTTGCCTGCAATCAGTCACAGAGTGTGGATGACAGTGAGTGCAGTTATCTCAATAGGAAAGTGCTTTCTGGCAAGCTGTGAGTCACTTTATGGGGGTACTGTCATGCTTTCCCTTCTTCACCACAAGCACAGGAGCTCCTGGCACCCACTCAGCCAGGGAGGAGCCCTGCCAGAAACTGGGGTGCATCAGTGTAAGGGTCTGCTCCAAGTCCCCAGCTCCCCAGGGAGCTTTTTTACAGCTTTGCCTGCTTCTGTGTGTTGAGTGGCAGTGGAGCTGAGTGTTGGGAACACCAGGAGCATCCTCCTCAGGGGAACGAAGCTGGAAGGAGAGGAGCTGTGAAAATTGTGCTGTGCTGGAGAGGGACTGAGCACGCACAGCCTGGATCTAGAAGCCTGTCTGCTGGACATGCTGTTACTGTCTGTTTATTCTTGTTGTGTCCAGGAACTGCACTGATGGATGAAGACCTCTGTTATGGCTGGAATGGAGTAAATATATGGTGCCTACAACATCCTTCCTTCCCCTTCTCACAATCCCCTCTGTTACAGTGAATGCATTGGGTGTAAGGCATAGGATAACAAAAAGGTTCAAGCACTGGGAAGGAGGTAAGAGAGGGAGTTTCTTATATGTGAACCAAGGAAAAAGTGTTGTGTGTCCTTGGAAAAGGATAGCAAAATTATTTTTCTTCTATTTAAGGGGTGTTCCTTGCAAATAGGAGTTTTTGCAAGAGGTGTCTTCCTGAGATGGACAGCGGTGGAGAATAGACTGAATGGGCCTCAGAGCTAATCTTTCTACATGGACAGGTACACAGATGGACAGATAGGTAGAAATCAGGAAGGCCTTGAAAGGTAGGATAAAAAGCTTCAGTTTCCTTTGGGGACAAGCAAGAAAAAGATGGAGAAAAGTGAGAGTGTTGATCTTTTCAGTTGCTTTTGAGGTGAATTGAAGCAAGACAAGACTGTGCTTGATAACTCCCAAGAAAAGGATGTTGCGACACTCGACATGATGAGAACATGAAAACGATTTTTGGCTGGCTGGGGCAGGAAATGTCTTAAAAACAACTGCTATGATTTCGCTGTGGGCTGAACCTGAAGACTCAAAGAGAGACCAGTCTCCAAGTCTCTTCCCTTGATTTTGGGTAGACGAAGGACATAGCTGCACATAAGGAGACAGGAGAGTAAGAGGAATTAAAGCTGTGTTGAAGGTGCAAATATAGTAATATTCTTTTTGCTTTTTAAGGAACTCTGCTACAGACATCTGAATTTCATTATTTATTTCAGAGTAGCCCCTTCATTGTTTTTGAGCTTAGATTAGCCATTTAGTGAGTTACTTACTGAAGGTTTCATCTTTTTGTTGCAAAAGCAGAAATCCATTAATTAATGCTGCACTTCAAGTTAGCTTTACTGAAGGTGCCAGTTTGTAGTGTGGAAGCAAACAATTTCTGTGACATCTAGTGTTGAATGACTGATGAGCTGGAGTGTTTGCATGGAGTTAGTTGGGGAAGTGGTTTCTAGCTCTGGAAAGCACAAGGGAAAAAATAGAGGATTGATTCAGATTGAAAGTTAAGCATGTCTGGGTAAAAGTAAACAGTTGGATTGCAGCTCTTATTTTACAGGAGGTTTTTTATAGCTCTCTATTGAACAGTCATACCCATGATCTGCATTACAGCTCATTGGCATGTTAGCATGCCACATTCTTGGGTAGTTTTATTAGGAGCTTGCCTTTTAACTAATTTCCCTGTTTCATTATATGTTACTCCCTTTTCAGTTTTATGTACATTAAGTTGAAACCTGCCAAAAAAACTTCCATTATCTAAGTTGTCTGGCGAAATTATGAGAATAGATAACAACACTTAGAGGTAGAGGACAGAAACTAGCTATTGGGGGCTGCCTTGTACATAGAAGAAAAGGAATGAGGGATGGAAAAAAGGACTAAAAGAGGTCAGATATCTTGAAAATAGACTATGGTTAAAATACTGATTGGTAAGAATATAGAAAATGTCAAGGACTTAGTATGTAGGTGGATTGCGCAGGCTAATTTTGTAACAAGTGTTTTGGATTTTGTAACAAGTGTTTTGGATTTTCCCACAGAGGATGAAGTGAAAAGCAGGGGGAAAAGTTAAGCAGAGAACGCAAAATGTGAGAATAGAGTTCAGAAAAAGAAGAGAGAGAGTTCTGGACTATAGTGATGCATCTGTTTCCCAGTAATGAACAAAACCCAAATTAAATGTGCTTCTGTGAACCCCCAGAATTCTGAAAAAGGATATGTGGTGTTTGTTTGCAGCACTGAGGCTCTATTTCCAAGTCTAAAGAAAGTGGGGTTTCAGTGTTTAGTTTTATTTTATTTTGTCACCCTGTGTTTGAACAAATACAATGTCTGAAAGTCATTAAAGCATTAAAATGTACAGTAGGCTATTTATAGTTTATCAGATACCAGTCAAGGCTAGGATGAATCAGTGCTGAATGATGCAATGACCCTTTCACTGTCTTCTTAGTGGGGCTCAGTTTCTCTTTAGGAAGGGTTTGTCCATCAGGCACACTGCTGAGAGGATGATAGCTTCTCACAGACAAACATCCTCTTACGAGAAACTGTTCTGCAGGAAACTTGGAGAGAATTCTCTTGAGTTAAGCAGACTGTCTGCACCTCCTATATTGTAATACCCAGCATCATATCCACCACATACATCAGAGGGGAATACATCAGTCCTTGGTTTTCACTTAGAAGCAATTACTTTGATTTTATTAAACTTTTAAAAGTACTTTTTTCAGTGTTTCAGAACCTAAATGTTGTATTTTTAAGAAGATTTGGTTTGATCAAAGCATAGAAGTAGGTCTTATAGCCTTGAACATTTTTCACTTTTATAATCGATTTGCAAGTTTGATTGTTTGTTTGCCAGATGCATTAGAAAATTCTAGAATTCTGACAGATGGAAATGTAACCAGAGGCCTGTGCAGCTGCGATGTTTACACTACAGTTTGTAATTCTCCCTTATGAGAAAATCCCTTGTAATCCCACAGGAAAATCTGGCAATTGAAGTATGTGCTGGTGTCGTAGGGCAGATGAACTTGTGAGCTAGCAGCACATGTGACTTGTAGTGGTGTGAAGTCAAAAACTTTAGCTCACCTGCAGGCGAGCTGAAACTTTTATTTCCCCTCATCTGACATGCGAATGGCAGGCAGAAAATTAATCCCTCATGACCCTGATTTCAACTGCCAGAGGAGGTGGCTCCCATCTCTGGATGACACATAGATTAGTCCAGTCACAATACAAGGAAGGATAATGACAAGGGAATAAAATAACACGACGTGTTTCCTCTTTTCCTGTGCTGGAGACACATCAGAGCAATGACAGGAGCACACTTCAGCAGTCCCAGGGGTGACTCTCGGTGCCATTTCTAAGTGGCTGGTGAGTAGGAAGGGATGATCCCCTCCCAGTGGCTGAGGGATCTCGTTTCATTTAACCTTCTGAGTCTGAACCTGACTTCACAGTTGGAAATTTTTTACTGATCAGAATTGGACGCAGAGTGTATAATTTTCATTTAATGATGATAAAGTAGTCCCCTTATGTGCAAAGCACGTAGCATGGGTTGAATTTTAATCCAGTCAGTTGCTTGAGAGGGTTCAGTTCTCATGCAGAACAAGGCACAGAAACACAAAACTACAACATTAAAAATATAAATGAGATGCAGCTCACAATGGTAAAGGTTAATATTAAAGTATAAAGAAATCAAAATACATATTTAGGCATGTTTAACACTGATACCTGAACAATTCATAAACAAACCAAGTTGTAAGGAAAGCCATTTCCTATAGAGATTGGCAAATTCCCCAGCAGAGATTCTAGCTTTATCAGCTCAGCAACCACAAGGAACAATGTAATTTTGCATTACTTGTTTTTATTATAAACTAAATGGGAGAAATTACTGAGCCAAACTATCTAATTTTTTTTTTTTCATTTGACTTTAAAGTGAGCTTGACTACACAGAAAATACTCTCTCTGGTTGTTTTCCTCTGATGACACTGTAGCTTCTTTACAGTCAAAGGAGAAAATACATTTTACAGGAAAGTATGAGCAAAACCCCATGAAACGTGATATGGGAACTTTGGCAGGTATAGTTAATAAAACTACATCTAAACAGTTTCTTCTTTCTTGGTTTTACTCTGACTAGAATATTTACTGACTGTGTTGCTTTTATGTCACATTTCCTGCTATGGTCTAGAGTGCACAAGCTGTAGGAGATTTTTTTAGGAAAAAATTCACCATAGTTCATTTGTGTAAAAAAATTCTTCTGGCTTGCATTTGAAGATAGAATATGCAGTACAAACCAGTGAGAAATGGCTATCACATCAGCAGAATTTAACAACCTGGTGCCCTTCTGTGGTAAACACAGCTCTGTATGGTTTGTTTTTGTGCTTTGTGATCAGAGTTATGAAATGTGCTATCTTGGCAACAAAAACATTACCTGCTTCCTTGTCCTGCACTGTGGAAGGTATGTTTTAGAATCAAGATCAGTTTTCCACTTTATTTTAATGTTATCTTTTTTGTGTTAATTGGTTCTGGGTTTATTGTTTGTTGGGTTACTGAAGCGTTAATAGGCTCTGGGAGTGGAGCTTGAATTGCCTTTGCTGAGGACAGCATTGTGTGTGAGGTTTATGACCATTTTCAGTGTGTGGGAGTGAATGTTCTAATCTTGGGCAAGGAGCCAAAAAGACCTTGGCTCCTCTGTAGACAGTTAACACAGACAGCTCTTTGAGAGCTTCTGGTAGCTCAGGGAAGCTGAGATCTCAAGATAAGTGCAGTTCTTGAGAACTTGGGTTTGAATGAATGACCTGCGAAGGGCCTGAGCTTTAATCTTGTTTTACATATACTTTAATCCTGATACGTATGCTGTCATATTTTCTTTTTGCATTATGTAGTCCAAGATTGCCACCCACTTGTCTCAAACAAAGGCTCCACTTACAGAAGACAGGAGTTTATCTTGCAGAAGTGACCAGTACTTGCTATATCTCAATACCTTTCTGGTCTTAGGCCACTGGCATGCAGTGGACCATTAAAAAGATGAGTCAAGTAGAACAACACATATAGGTAGTTATCCCTGGAGATTACAAGTTCAAACTGTCCTCTGTTCCTCCCTTGTCCCACTTCAGCTCACCCTATGCATGTTTCCATGAGGCAATGTGCCCTTCCTTTTGCAGGACCACTGGATGTAGGTTATGTGGGGTTTCTTCCAGGTCATCTGCATTGATCCTGATGGGAGAGAACACAGGCCCTTCCCAGTTGTGCTCCCCCTCACTGATAATACAGAGGGGTGAGATGTCATGGATGGTTGTGAGTCTTGGCAGTCCAAAAGTTGAAAATGCCAGACCCCACATTCTGTATGAAGTGCTGCTTCTTTCAAAGGAAGATGATTTATGTTGCAAATGTCAGCTTTGAAGTGAACAGAGGCATTTGACTGCTGTTAGAAAGCTCACTATGTAGTCTTTTGGGTAGCTGAATGCATTTCACTGTGCCAGTGAAAAATCTATTAAAAACTGTTGGTCAAAAAAAATAAACCAAATTGGCAGGAAAAGGGAAGTATGAAGTGACCTGCATGGGCATACCTACAGGTCTCCTTAACAGAATGAAGGATGGTTCTCCGGGCTGCGTGTGCACATTGCCAGTTCATGTCCAGCCTCTCATCCACCAATTAATTACCACTGTGTGATTAAGTCTGAGGAGAGCACCTTGGAAAACAGAAGTGAAACTTGAGGGGTGGAAATCTGGAAGAATTCCTTCCAAAAATTGCTTATGGGTCTCATAGCTACAGCCCTATTCTGCTTCCTGGCATTTAAAATCTTGGGTTTAAATCAGGCCAAGTGTTGCATGTCAAAGCAAATGTGATTGTAATTGTACTAGTCCCCTTGTAATTGTACTAGTCCCCAGCCTTAAAGGGGTCTTAGCATTCCAGAGACTTCTCTTGTTTTTGAGTCTTTGTTACAAATAGCATGGAAAAATGTAACCAAAGATGCTTTTATCCCTTCTATTCTGTTTTTCGTATTTTGATCTTATGTACGTCAGATGATTCTGACTTGTGGAAGCACATGTTTTTAAACAAAGAAATGCACATTTTCCTTTCATGAATACAAATAGTTCTGCTTAGTAATGCTTTTTCTTTTTTTTCTCACCACATTGAACATTCATTTCTGAAATCTACATGGAGCAAAAAGCAAGCTTAATTTGCTACTTGCTGCAGTGATACAGTCAATAATTCTTGGGTTTTGTCAGATATGCCTTTTCCACTTCATTGTGTTGTCTTCCTTAAGTGTCATGTAAGTATTGAAGACATACCATAACGCTTCTTAATACTGAATTTTTAAAAGTGTGTCTGTCATACACACTTGTTTCCTACCTTGATATTATTGTTTCAGAAAATTTGTCCCTGGTGTGTGATGTAAGATCTTCATTATCACTCTTATCCTAGGGTTTTCTTGGGGTTTTGGAAAAAAAAAATGCAGAAAATACCCTTTCAGACAGAAGATTTTGAAAATTTCCAGAACAGATTGGCAATAATGTAGTTGCTGAAACCACAATGTCTCACAAGTAAGGTCACAGCTAAAAAATGTAAGCCAAACAAGCCCTATTCCCCAAAGGTTGTTTTCATTTAAGAGAAAATTCTCACTTTTATATCTGATTTCAAATGTGTATAAAAGAGAGGATATTTCCCTTTGCAACTGAAGTAATTCTCCTGTATGCCCCTTAGTGTGGAGACTAGCACCCAATTCTTCTGTTCCATACAGATATATTGTTCCTTCAGCTTTGTTATCAATAACTGTTTATATGAAGAGTTTTGAAACAGGGATTTACTGTGCTCTCACAGAATAGCTCCTAAAGAAATACAGTCACAGCATGAGTATTCCTTTTGCATTGCATCCAACTTCTTGGCCATGGAATTCTGAGAACTTCAGACAGAAAAAAATCCCAGTTTGTCTTAATGCAAAGATATTAGCTATTACTTAGTTCAAGCTCAATAAATAGAGCTATATCTTGTGAATTATTTCTTCAGCTGACTTCATTGTTTTCCAGTTCATAAATCTTCTGGTTTGCATTTTATTTGTTAATATTCTGCCAGTATTATTGTGATGCCAGAAAATGTAGTTACAGATGAAGATTCTGTTTTGACTATAACACAGAGTAAAAAGTTCCTGCTTCACAAATGTTGCAGTTCAAGTGTAAAACAACACAAGTGTCTGGAGGACCGGTGTGCAGAGACAATAGGGCAGCAGTGATCACAAAGAGCAACTGTGATTGTTGTATGCCAATTTTTTTTCAATATTCTGGAAGTATCACAACAAGGGTAGGTTTGTAAGCAGGTACATGAAAAAGAATAGTAGTTTTTATTTTGCAAATGTTAATGAAAAGGACTTCCAAGTTTCGAATGTCAAGTGGATATAAACACAAAAGCAGAAGTTTAAAATGTAAAATATGTTAGGCAACAACCACTGGCAGTGGAAGTTGTAATCTGACCTTGATATTATATGAGAAATGGTGAAAATAATGGATTTTGTTATGAAAAATCTTGAAGGGGAAGATCAGTAGTCCATATTTGCTGTACTACAGCAAAGGAAAGATACAAGGAAGACTGAGAAGTTCTAACAGAGAAAAGAAACTGATTTTGGAATAGCGTATAGTCTAGGTCTGCAAAGGTCAATTATGTCCTTCTTCAGGAGAAAGACATCACAGTGATGAGATAACTGAAGAGCAAGTCTTAGATATGTAAAAAGCTAAGGAAAGATATCTTGGTAGTGTTATATGAAAAGAAGTGGCAAGACTTAGGCATAGCGTCAATATGAGGACTTAAGGACAAGCCAATGTCAGAAATAGTGTAACAAATGCTTTAGTGAAGTCAATGCATTGTGCCTGTGAAAAAGATGAATGGATTTTGGGAGGGTTGAGATGTAATCTTAACATCCCTAAGATGATGCTTGATGTATTAAAGAAAGTTTTGATGGGACAGAAGTACCTGGTGTTCAGGGGTGGATCTGTAAACTGTCAGTCTACGGATGAGAGCTGAGTTTGTAAATCTTATGATTTATAAGAGCTAAGGTATAAATGGAGAAATGGAAAGGATGGTACATTTATGATTTTGGAAAGCAGCTGGCACTCAAAAAGGGTAAGTATTAAATGTTGGTTTAGAGGAGAATTAAAATCCAAACCTGCTCTCACTGTTGGGTTCAGGAAGGATGGAATTGATGGATTGTTGTATGAACACTAATTTTAGCAAGAAAGAAAGGAAGGAAGCCAAGAAGACTACAGAGTAATTTAACCATTATAAAAATGAGTAACAGCCTTTGTAGGAAGTTGTACTATCTTTTGCTAAACCAGCCAAAGTTGTTGGAGAATGTCTGGGTTTTTTTCCAACAACAGTGGATTGCCTAATAGAATACAATACCTGAAATAATGTTGGCTTTTTGTTCTCATAGCATCTTCAAAACTCAAACATATAATGTGAGGTTGATGTTAAAAATAGTTCTTGTCCTCCAAGAACAGGAATAAACACTGCTTCAGAGTAGCAGTTTGATATCAAAATAGTAAGAAAACCTAAACTCCAAGATTTCACTTTTTAATAGTTTTGGGACTCCTAGCAGGCTTTTTTGATCTCCAAAAACTATTCTTGCTGATTGCCTTCTTTGCTTGGCACTGTTCTTGTTTTATTGGTTATTGGTTTCAGTTGTTGCAAAAATGATATTTTAGGGTTTTATTTTTTAGGTCTGGAACTATAGATAACTCAAAATGTTAGTATTATGAAGCTTAAGAAACAAAGGCATCTTTGCAACTTTTCTACATGAAGCATAGTATGGATTTCATAGTCAACTTTATTTTTTAAATAGAATTTATTATTTTACTGTACATCTTAAATGATTTATGAATATAACATAAGATTAATTGTTGTAGTAATTACATAAATACAAACATTATTTCATTGTAGTAATATTATATATTAATATTATACTTTATAGCATTAGTATTTAAATTTATTTTTATGAAATTGGTCACTTACTGAGGATTAACTTAGTAGAAGCTAGACTTTATGAGAGCAGAAAATATCAAGGGCTTGTTTTATAGTTTAACTCCTGAAAAACATCAGGAGAGTTTTTAAAAAATTGTTGTGTTGACCAATCTATGACAGATGAAGAAAGAAAAAGTAGTACAAATTAGTCTTGAGAATATATATTATCATAAATTATGGTTGGGTTAGATTTTTTTCTCATTAATGGCTTGACAGGAAGTTTCCTAGCATGCATGTTCCTTCCATCAATCATTTTCTTTCAAGTGCAGTACAAGAGCTTGAGTCAGCAAATATAATGGGAGAAATGTAATCAGCAAAGTGAACCTGAATGAGGAAGTGAAATTATTGTCCTACAAATTCTGAATAGCATTTCTTTCTCATTTTTCCATGAACAAGACACCATTCTTATATCATTAGACTAAGGTTAACATTGACATCATTGTATGAGGTAACCCATTTCCTGTCCCATTCCTTGTCTCTCAAAATGCACTGTTGAAAGTCAGATCTGCTGCTATATAGTACTTATGTGGCCCTCGAAGACTCTGCTCTACTCATACGGGTACAACCTACCCCTCAAAACTGTCTTGCTGACATGGGAGAAAGGCTTTACTGCCTATAAAGACAGTCTTTGAACTTCTAAGTGGGAAAGAATGGCTTGTGCTAAATTCAATGGCCATCTGGGATACTGATGTTAGAGCTAGGGAAAGTCTGCTGTTTAGGATTAAGCTTAGTGTTTGAGGTAGCTGGGGATAGTGAGGAAGGTTTCCTCATGGGAATTAAAGTAACAAAGCTGACTGACTACTTCAGAAAATATTTTCTTTAGGTGTGGTAATGACTGAAGTGCTTAACCTCTGTTTATGGGAACAGGTAAATTAGAGTTTTGGTTAGAGAGGTGGCTGAACAAACCCAGGCCAGAAAGGATGGTTTTCTGATGGATATTGTCAGGTAAACTGGGATCCTGAGCACCTGGTAATAAATAACTTACACTCGTTTCTTGGACATGTTGAAATACACCTGCCATTTATATGTAAAACTGAGTTCAGGGACAGCATTTGAGAAAGTAGGGCAAGGAAAGCAAAGTTTTTACAGATTATTGTTGTAATGGCTGTGAAGAAAATAAAAGAAAACTGGGATCTCTGAAAGCAAATGGCTTTCATTACTTTCTCAAATGTTAATTCCAGTCCTCAAACTCAAGGTAGCTTTAGCATCATAGGGTACTGTAGTCAACTGCAAAACAAAGTCTAGAAAAGGCCTTGCTGTTTCATGATGAAATGTTTGGACAAGGCAGCAAGAGAGAGCTTCCAAGGCCAGTAAAGGTTGTGCTGAGATCAGGGTCTGCTGAGGAAGGCTTAGAGTGGGGTTTTGGCTTAGAACTAGCCTTCAAGCAAGCAGACCTCAGAAAACAGTATTAGCTGTTTGAAACTGTAATGTCTGCAGAGATAGAAATGAGAGCCTGTGTTGTCTGTCGTACTTCAGGTACCTGGAGATTGCTGTACCAGGCATAAGGAAAGGGTTTGTGAGGATCCGTTACCCTGGTGGATTTGGTTAGGATGATGGCTGATCACTCCTTTTTAACCATGTGTAACTAATGTGACTCTGTATTCATTTCAAAGCCCTTGGATCTCCAAGAGTTTCTGGAGGGTCCAGATAACATATAAGAGAACTATGACTGACTGACATCTAAGTGCAGATCAAACCAATCTCTTTCATGCATGAACATCAACCCTAAGGCCTTTGTTAACTCTGGAGTACTGAGTTGCCTCAGCTTGTACAGCTGGACTGAGTTTTCTTAATGTCCACTTCTCCTTCTGTGGATTTTCAAAATGCAAGGCTGTTGGTTTTTGATTTTTTTTCCAGAAGAACATTTTAAATTGAAGCTTTTTTCTTACTATGACATTTGTTTCCTGTCAGCCTTGATGTTTCTTGGACTTGACAATTTCACCAACACAAAAAGCCTCCACATATTTGTGGAATGTGGATAGTAGGAATATATTTTCACTTGCAGAATGATCTATGCAAGTGGCAGACTAATCTAGTGAGTATATGCCTGTGTGGGAGGGAAGGAACATATTGTCAGTGTATGGAAGCTGAAGTAACTCTTTAATAACAAGGAAGTCTCCCAACTTGTGCAAGTCAACAGGGATGATAAGATTTATTGTTGCCATGTCTATAGCCAAGACTCTAGGAAGACAATAGCATTTCTAATGTTGAAGTGGGGCTCCAAGGGAATTTGCAGTCATTTTGAGGTTTTTCAGGAATAATTTGAAGTAATTTGAATACAGGTGAGAATGACCCTGACTAGGTCATGCAGTAGAATCTATCTCTAATTTCAATTCCATTCTTAGCGTAAGTAATTTGGCCTTTTGAAAAGTAGGGGCAGGGAATTCATTATATATGAGGGGACATGGGCAGAGCTACAAAAATATTTGCAAAATACATTTTTTCCAGTTTGTACGATAAAGTACAAATTCATTTCTGCACAGGCAGGAGGAAAGCTGCCTTCTATTAATGGATTTGTCTGTTGAAGAGCTTTTACTATCTTTGCCTGAAGTAAGGTACAGTCTTTGCTGACATTAAGAGGGAATAGGCTGAGCAGCAACGTCTCTTCTTTCTGCATTCCACAAAATGCTGATTTTCCAATTTAAAACAGACTTAATATTACTATGTCTAATTTATTTTCAGGCCATATTCCTGTTAAAGGATTTGATGCTTTCAATTTTCAGAAAGTACAAGCATCTTGCTTAAAACTGTAATTTTAGTCCTACCAAGAGAATGCCTCAATGAAAAGTTTTATTATTCTGATTATACCCTCTCTGCATGGGGCTTAGCTGTAATTATGGGAAATCATGGAATTTTACTGCTGTGGAAGCAAAATAATAGCTTCTGCTAGTATTTTTAGATCTGTTTTGAAAATATAGTTATGAATGTTATTTGACTTTCAAATCTCACATTAATCAGATCTTTATACACTGGGAAACTCCTGGATGACAGAGGCAGCCAGAATCTTTTTGGTGGGGTAGATCAGTTTGAATGTTCCTATGCAGAGAAAGCTGGAGGTTTTCAAATTCATATTTTTAGCAGTAGCAAAAAGAGATTCAGCTGAAGAGGAAAAGAAAAGGAAGTCTTGGAGCAGTGAAGTGGAGATTGGGATAAAATAAAAGAAAGTATGTGGGTTCTGAGAATGAGATCAAAGTAGAGTCAATTTTGTACAAAGACAATGTTATCTTTTTCTTTTTCTTTTGTTTTGTTTTACCTTTGCCTCCTTTTATGCAATCTCCCCTGTGCCTTGAGAGCCCCTTGTTGCTACCAACACACACAAACCTGTCCAACCCCTTCAACTGCCTGGTGCCACCACCATTTCAAGCAGCAGTGACCACTTGAGTTCTCCTGTTCTCTGCATCTACTTTAAGAGTTGACTTAGAGGATTGACATTCTCAGTCAGCACCCATCTAAGTTGAGAGATATTGTTGTGATATATAGGGAGTCAGACTGGCGTAATGATGTCAATGGCCCTAATGAGAACACCTCAAGTGATCAGGGATCAAAATGATTCAATGTTAGATTCAAGTCCTGGATCACTTCCCTTAGAGGGAAAAGCACAGGATGACATGAATATGAATCATCTTCTTTCTGGGATATTCATAAATAAAAAGCTTATGACCTTTTTCTTATCTGAGGTAAAAAGAAACCCAAACCCAAAAATACCAGAGGAAAGAAACATTTTAGCTTTGGAGGACATGACATAGTCAACTCCAACCTTGTTTCAGGCTTCAGATAGGGACTGCTAACAAGCTTCTGATAAAGTTAGCCTTGCACATTGCTGGTCATATTGAAATCAATTCTAATTCAACGAAACCCAGATTATAACTCTCTTTTGATAGAGACAGTTTCAATCCCTTATTTAACATTGTGTCTTTGAATAACATGGGCCCCTTTCCTGCAGAGACAGAGTTGACACAGGAGTTATTCAGCTGAGTACAGGCAGCAGAGCTGGAAGAAACATAGCCAAATTTGAAGATGTATTTTGAGAACATATTTTCAAATGATGAACACACAGTTATTTGTACGTGTCAGATGGGCTTGATATCTGCTCTGTGTAAAGTACTTCTTTTCTCTCATGTTAAATATCTGAATCTCTACATCCATCTAAGTAATTCTGTTTAGAAGCTAACAAGAAACTGAGGAGAAAAAAGTTTTTTTCAATCTATTAGATACCAAAAATGTGTCTTTTGGAAGAAAAGGATATGAACTTTGCCGTGTGCTGCCTGAAACTTGACCTCTTCAGGCCTTCAGCAGAGATCTGTACAACTTATGCCTGAGCATGTCCTTCATAGGAAGATGTCCATCTAACTATGCGTCTGACTTGTTTTCCAGAAAGAGTTGGAAATTTCATTTTCTGTGTCAAAACCTTTGCCACTATTAATAAGTGAACACTTTCTTCACAGAAGATGGAATTTCTTGAACTAAACAGATTTTTGTATAAAGCTCTACTTCCAAGTAACAGTGTGTATATCTTGGAAATATTTGAGTCACCTGCAAGAAGGACTCGGGGTTTGCTTCAGAAAATACACAAACACTCAGCCTCCAAGGTCCTTCTGACAGTGAAACCAGGGAATTACATTCTCTGCTCTTGTAGAAAGATCATGGCTAGCGTGAGCAAGTAATTTCATCCATTTCTTGAGATTTCTGAAATTTAGATCGTCATTAGCTATGCCACACAAACAGCCTTTAAAAGAGTTTTGAGAAGATCACTTCCAAAAAATTCTTTGGGTAATGTTCTTTTCTAACAGGACTTGTGTTAAAATTCTTATTGACTTTAATGGGAGCTTGTTTTTCAGCTTCTCCTCAACACAGCAACTGTTCCAGAGAAAATAATTTTGTACATCAAGTGTTGGGTTTTGGTTTTGGTTGGTTTTGGTTTGTTTTTTTTTAATGTGTCAGGAGAAACTGTCAGGCCAGAGCTTCTAAGATGCTTTGTGGATTATTCAAGCAGTTCATCTTTCTGGTCCATCTCTTTGCCACCTCCTTTGGCCTTTCCATTCTGGAAGCCATCTGGGAGGAACATGAGAGAGAACAGGCACTGGTTCAGACTATTTTAAGCCCATTCCAGCATGGACAATGGAGACTGCAGCAGTTAACTTCCAATACAGCAATCTCACTGTTTATGTGCCTTTCTCAGTTCACACATGGGAACAAGCACATTAGTTCAAGCCAGGCACTGATGAGGTTTCTCAGCATCACTTATCCCTAAGGTAATGGAGAAATACTTCTGCAGCTGGGTGCCAGTTTTTCCTGGGTAGACGTGGTGCCTGTTGCCTTTTATCTGGGACTCACAGGCTGACTCTTTCCTTATTTGGACATAACAATAATGGGCAAAATCTTTGGGACCTCACAGTGTCCTTTGACTTCTAACAAATGTTCAGTGGAAACTGGGTGGGTTGGAAGAGAAGAGTTACTTCTGCTTCTGGGGGAAAAAAAGCGCATGAGTTAAATGTCATGCTAGACCTTTCTGCTTTTCATGAACATATTAAAGTAACCCCCATGAGCTTGATTTAGAGGTATATTAGGCAGGGCCTAAAAGACAGGAGAGTACTACTGATTTATACAATGACTACATTTGGCACTTTGTCATACAGATCGGGTCCTGCATTTTAAATGTCTTTATTCTTGGCTCTTAGAGAAGTATAACAGATGTTCTCAATGCTCTACTACTATAAAACTTTTCTATTTTGAGAGCTATTCAAAAGGCTGTTCAATTAGTGTCTTGAAATAAAGGGTGAACAATGTCTTGTTAGTATATTCCCTTGTGAGAAAAGGCAAGGTGTTGTGAGGACAGCAAGCTTTACCCCCTCTTGTTCCTGGAGTGGCAATTTACTTCAAAATATTCAACTCTACAAGAATAGTTTATTAGAAGATCCTCCTGGTTATAAACTATTGCTTGGTTTTGTAGTTTTTCTAGTGATGAAGGTGTCACTACTATTTCTATTACTCTTTTATTAGCAATTTCTTTCTGAAGTCATTGTATTCATATGCTTAATAAAATATTATTCACGTGTATTGCTTCCTGTAGAACCTCTCCTACCCCTAAACTAAGTTACTTCATGGACATAAAGACTCTGTAGAATGCATGAATGGCCATCAGGATAGACAAGTGTAAGTCTTGAGAAAAACTAGTGTAGGTACTGGTAGCACATATTTATTCTTAGATTTTTATCATGTTCCATTTTTTTCCTACTTAGCAACATCAAAAGTATTCAATCTAAGAGTCTCTCAGTTGCAGATTACACAGTTGATGTCTTCATTTGAACTCCAGGCAGCGTTCTAGATACGATCACAAAAGTATGCTTTGTCAGAGGTCTACTGCCTTATTCTGTTTCATGAGGAAATTCCAGGGCAGATGACACTTAGGATATACACAAGACCTACAGTTTTGGATTTAGACTCACGGTCTCAGATGTTTATTAGCAGCACTCTTTCTTCTTTTTCCTGTTGACAAAATGTTGATGCGTAATGCCACTGTCTCTCAGAAAAGTGTTGTGCCAGTCTACATGTTGTCTGATTAACAAAGTTGCTTACAATGTTACAAAGCAGAATCTTGTATCCATTTTCTTATGGGCTTGCAGAGCTGATTTTCTTTTAACGTTGTTCCCTGGTGATAGCGTTGTTGCAAGAACTATGACCATATTCAAGACTAATGTGATTTTTAAGTTGGACAAGACTTATTATATTAATGGTTTCAGGCAAGCCAGTAACAAGTAACCTTGATGTTATGTAAATGCTGGAAAAGCTAAACTTTACTGCATTTTCCTATGAAGACTATATTTACTGACAATTGGATGTCTTTATTTGAATTATAAAGTATATAGATTGTAAATTAGCACAATTATTTTGATCAAGTCCTGCATGAAACAATGACTTATGTTGTGACTAAACATTTGAACTTATCAAATTATCATAGATGTTCCTATTTCTATGATGAAGCTTTGCCCAAAACACAGCAAGTACTTGAAGAAGTTGTAGGCAAATCCACACACGAACTCCAGCTGCATAGTTCAAAGCTGCAAAAAGCTGTCAAAGTTTCGGACATTTTGTTCTTTTCTTATACAGTTGGGTAACCCATAGTTTCCAACTTGTTAGAACAGTTGCTTCATTCCCAAATTTCTCCTACTCATTTGAATATATGCCTCTTCACTGTTTGCAGTAAAGGTGACAAGTTTCAAGTGTGAAGAGGTCTTTTGAATTGTTATGCTTGTTCTCAATCTAGTTACAGGGTAAAGTGAGGAGTGAAAAGGGAGAGCCAGAGAGGTATTTTGAGAAAATAATCAGTATCTACATTAGTATTGTTTTATGGGCACATCTGAAAATTGTTCGGTGTGCTGAAAACTCATGGTGCCCTTTTTTATTGAGCAAGCCAGAGTAAGAATAAGGCTCTTTTTCTACAGTAGTGCTCATTGATATGACCAGAAAAGTAGACTGGGGGCTGCTCTGACATGTCAGTCAGTTCCACTGACAGCAGTGGACATCTCCTGGTGCTCTGTGTCAGCAGAGATAACCAAAATGTTAGCGGTCTTTTATGAGAAACTCAAAATAAATGGGATCTAATCCCAGCAAATAGTTGCAGAGCGATTAGCCTAATATAAACAACATTTGGGGCAGCTGTAAGTAAAGGTCAAATTCAACTTCATTTGAGAAGCAAATACTATGATGTCAGAGAAATTTGTGTGTATTTGCTTCATTTGTAGTCTTCAAGCCCAGCTGTTTTTTCCATCTTTTGTTCAATGTTGCCAGATCTGAGCTGAAACACTGCAATTTGGGAGGTACTGAGATTTAGAAAATGAGATTAATTTGCTTTCGGTTTTTACTGTACTAAACCAAACACCCTTTATCTCTTAGATTAACTAAATCTGATAATGAAGAAAAATTTCCCTAGAATATGTTTATCTCTCACAATTTTCCATGTTGCTCACGTATTGAAATATGTACATTTGCTTTCTTCAACAAATATAACTAAATCAGTACTTCTTGTGAAAACTAGTCCTCCACTAAGACTTTTGTGTATTTACGGGAAGAAGCTAGGCTTGAAAGATTGAATTGCCCAGAACCAAACAAGGTAAAAAGCCCTTTTTCTGTTCAGATGTTTCCTCTAAGGACATGCCCTTTTCTTTGGAATCTTAGCATGTTTGGTTAGTCATTCAGTTGTCCCTTTCAGTGTTGAAGCCTTTGTTAAACTAGTAAAGTTTCATTTTTGGTGAGAGTAAGTATAATGTACAGAGGGGAGTTATCTTTTGGAGTCAGAAAAAATATGTATTTTTGTAAGGTTATTAATGTGATGTTTCCTCATGTTAAGTATTGGCACTCTAGTATTTCTTCCGTGGAGTGTTCATTATCAGTGCACCTGACACCTACTTTCAGGAGCTGAAATGACTTCTCAGATGTCAGATTTTGTGTCTAACAATTTTGTGTCTAACATTAAGCCTTTAGGTCTTTCTCTATTCCTCTTCTCTCAAACTTTGCAGCTAAAACAGGTACAATCCTTACAAGTTTTATCCAAGAAACTAGTGTCATACTATATTGGGATTTGGTTGGTTGGGGTTTTTTGCCCTTAATCTGCTTTAATTCCTCTTCTACCTTTCTCTTCAAAGCAGTTACTCAGAGAAATAGAATTTCCCCATTCCTTAGGTAGTTCCTATGGGCGTCTTCCTTCAAATGGGTTAGTACAAATGGTCAAAGACTTTCTGCCCATGTCTGTATTCTCTCTGAGCTGGCCAAGCCCAGAGCAGTCAAACACTTTGGGTAATCTTGAGGCTGATTCTTCATTTCCATATTGCATCTCTAGATAGAGGTTGTTTGCACTAAGCTCCTTTTTTATGCTGCGGAGCATTTATTTGTATGGCTGGGAAAGCTGAGACATTTAAAAGAAGTTTGTAGAAATTATCCTGAAATCTCTTATGTCAGTCACAAAACATCACTTTAATGGTAGATGACATAAACAAGACCCCATGACAGTAATAGTATATCTTTTTTGGGAAACCTGAATGTCCCTAGAGGTGGCCTCAAGTTGTGGAACAAGAGCATAACTGTCACCTGACCTGGACTTTGGTAGTTCTTGTGTCTGTGTGAGATCATCTGTAGCTGTGAATTAGTGTCTCGCAAAATAACTGGAGTGTGGAATGTTCACCTACCATCTTGAAATAACACTTTAATATTATAGAAAAAGCCAGTGTTGCTTTTTCAGGAAGGGAATCTTACTTTGGTATGTGATGGCAGCAAAATGGCATATATGACCTGAGAGGTAAGATGATTGCAACACTGGTAAGAATAATGTCATGGATAGGGACAGAAGGGATATTTTGTCAACCTGTAACCACTGGCAAAGAGGTAAGAGAACTCCAGCCAAGGGTTCCAGTCTGCATCTGTCTAACCAGGCTTCTGGGAAGAGCAAGAGCAAAAAGTGTGCATGAATAGATGGAAGCAGGATCAGCCAGTTCATTTTACTCTTTAGAGGAATCTGTCCCTTGGTAAGTTTAGCCGAATGCCTCACTGCATCGCATAAATGTATTTTTTGTTTCAGTAATAGTACTGATGTTCAGTGGTGAGAATTAATTGATTTTGTAATATAAGAAGAAAAATTATCTTGACTGTAAATGGGAATTGGACTAGCTGAAGAAGGCTGTAGCTCTTCTTATTCTCCCAGGAAGGACATCCACTAGATTATTTACTTTGTGGTAGATCATATAGTTTATTTCCGGTGTTTGTTTTTCAACATGTAAAATGGAAACAGAATCAAACAGGGATGAAATACATGAAGAATAGGATTGTTTCTCAAAGGAGTCTAAATTAAAGTCATAGTTTCAAAATGTTGATATTTCTTTTGCATTTTTCTTCATTTTTCATTATAACTATATTTCAAGTATTGTTTTTTCTTTTTTTTTTGCTATGAATCTGTACTACATAAAACAAGTTGGCTGAAAATTGTGGTGAGATTAGAAAAGTATGTTTCAATTTGTAATTTTTTTTTTCAAGAAACATGTACAGAAAAGCTGTAAGTTTTCCTTACATGCCAGGTTCTCCCTCTTTAACTGAGAAGAGATAGTTTGACTAAATTAAATCCAAGAGCTCTGAGCATTCTGCCAACCCGCATGCCTTAACACATGGGAAAGAATGTAGGAGTATTCCTCTTGTTTTATAAGGGATTCCCATTGAAGTTGAATAGAGGAATGGAAATTTTGGTAAAGAGAACAGTTGTACCCACGCTTCCCTCCAGCCATGCCACAGCCGGAAGACCTGCTCAGATTAGACTTGTTTTTACTAGGTGATGTCAGGTGGTTGAAACTGAAGTATGCTTGTGGACTTTCACTAAGTGAAACATAATTGTTTTGTACTCCTACATGTTCTGTGTGTCAGCATTTGAGGCATTCATACTTTCCGTTCCACCAGTGAGGTGTTCCAGAACTTACCTCTGCCCTGGAGGGCAAATGGCACAGCTCCATGCAGCTTGGTTATTAGACAGACTAATTCTCCTTTCTCATTGGGAAAAATTGTGAATCTTTTCAAAAACTTGCTGATGCCAAATGCCACCTTCTTTATTCTACACTAGTCCCTGAAAGGTTTCTTTCTACTTTAAATAGTGCTATAAATATGTGTGGAAACTGTAATTCTAATACATTTTTAAAGGATTTTATAGGTGATTCTGTAAGGACAAAGACACTAAGGGAGAAAAAAGTGCCTCGGATTAATTGGTTGCTACTTAACCACTTCATTGGTGTAATATGTGCTGGAAGAAGTTCTTTTAAGAGTGCCTATGTGAACAAAATATAAAAGGCATGTGATACACAGAGTGGCAGTGCTGCATCATTGTCTTTGGCCACACTTAGTGTGAGAGGACCAAGGCTGTACCTTGTGCAGCATGTGTGGTAAAGCCAACCAAAGTGGCAAATTGCAGCAGCACTGCTCAAGAAAGGCTTTCATAGTGGATAACTTCTGCAATAATAATAATAAGAATATGAACTAGGGATTTTCAGAACTTGACTGGACAAGGCCTTGAGCAACTTGGTCTGACTTCAAAGCTACCCCTGTCCTGATTCTATCAATACACTAACTGATCTTTTAATTGATTAGCTTCAATGATTTCATGAGGCCTAATGGATGAAAATATTCCATTGTCATAAGAGTTGAAAACTACAGAAGGATCTTCTGTGTGAAAAAAAGACCTATAATCATACTCAGCTGTGATGTCTGAAACACATTTATAGGTAGCTGAAAGAGATCCTACTCAGCCCATGCTAATCACTTTACTGAACAAGCACAATTAGTCAATAACTTTCCTCTTTAAGGAAAGTACTTTGTCCTCTTTTTTGTTTGTTTGTTTTTAGTTTTTGTTGTTGTTCCTTTTTTGTTTTAGTTTTTAGGTTTGGTGATTTTTTTGTTTCTTTGGTTTTGTTCAGTGTTTTTTAATTTGGTTGGTTTTGTTGTTGTTGGTTTTTTTATTTTATATCCATGTGAAATTTAGAAATATGTAAACAAGTAGGCCTTTCTCTTTCCTTGAAATGACAGGATGTCCCCCAATTGTAAAGCTCACTTCTAGACTACAGTTTAGAACTATTTTCCACATTTTTCTAACAATTTTCATGCACTTCTGATGATGCTTTCTACTATTTTCCTTTGAACCCTTCCTATATGTGCCTTAACTGGGAAGTTTCTGACCTTCCAGAAGATGTAATGTTACTGCAGTTAGCTGATCATAGTGTTACTTTTAATACTACAATAATTTTTTCTGGTATCTCTGTGTATTCTGCTGACTTCAGCAACTTCATCTGCAAAATTCTGCTGAGTTGAGCTGAATACAAATTTGTGTCTTCTGCTCAGACTCTTTTTGTGTTTTCTCTATATCAGTGAAAAGCGGAAAAGAAGAACTGAAGGCTAAGACTCATCAGCTTAGTTTAAATTCACTTAATAATAAACTAGGAAAGGATTTCGCAGCAGATAAGTCTATTTCTCTTTTAAGGCTCCCTGTAACTGGCCTTGTGGGCATGGAGGAAGGCGTAAATTTCACATTTGTGATCTCACTGAGGCTTTTGATGCTGTTCAGGTAAGCAAATCAGGGAAACATGGTGTAGATAAATCTAATATAGGATGAATAAAGTGCAAGAATCAGGTGTTCCATGAACATGTCTTGTGTCTAATAATATTTTCAGTTAATTGCAGGTCAGTACAATTCAAAATGATCTTTATAAATTGAAGAAATGGTCTGATAAAAATAGGATGTATTTTAAAACAGATTGAGCTGTCTTTCACAGGTTTTTGTGGGGAACCAGTGGTTAAGTGACAGAAAACAAGACTGAGTGTGTGAAAACATGAAAATGCATCAACTGTGCTGGGTCATATAAACAAACCTTAGCTTGCAGGGAATGTCAAGGTTTTCCATGTGATAATAGCAAAATGTTAGCTGCAGCACTGTTGTAGCACTATGGCTTTAGAAGGATGCAGGCAGATTGGAGACAGTTCAGAGAGGAGGAACAGCAATAAGGAGTCTGAGGGTACATGATCTATGAGGAATGGGGAAAGAAATGGCACTTGAGTTGCTTCATCAGAAAGGAAGACTAAGGGGAGACATACTTGTCTTCAAATGCATAAAGGGCTGTTTCAAACACAAAAGCAGCAGCTTTTATTTTCCTCTGCACCTGCTGTAAGTAGGATAGAAATAGTGAGTTTCAACTGCAATAAACTAAGGTTTGGTTAGGTATTAGTGTAATGTAATGTGTTAGGAAGACATAGAAGCATTAAGGATCATATAAGACTGGAAGACGATTCTCTGGTGGGTTTTCAGTCATCATCATCAGAAAGAGCAGTTCAGAGATATCCATTAGGATCCATCTGGATTAGTGATTCTGCCTTACCACATGGAGTGTTAACAGGGCTCAGTTCTGTACAGTCCTGGGAAAAACCCAGAAGCAGATGCTGGTTAAGGCCAGCAGTACAGATTTGTCAAATGTTGTGTGAAGCATTTTTCTGCCCTGTTAGCAACTCACTGTTAACCTGAACAGTGCTTGAACTCCCCCTCCCTACTTTGTCCACACGTTTGCTTCCCCCCTTTCATCCTCTGGGCACTCATTCTGTTCAGTTGCTGGTGTACTGCTCCTTCTGTGCCTCTACGTAATAGGAAAACAAGCATAAACTATAAATAGAATTGCTAGTAAACCAGGAAACTTAGTAGTTCCACTTCAGAGAAGGAAAGGCCAAGTGGGTTGGATGACAGATGAACTGTGTAACAAGAATGCTTATGTGATCTCAGCAGACAGATTTGATATAACTTGGAAAGATTGAAACAATGGTCTCTGGAGAATTTAAGTTACTTCCTCTGCTGACTGGATTTTGCAGGTTTCTTGTTCTGTGTCTCCGCATTTATAATCTCTTACTAAGCTCAAGATGAACTGCTGGCTAGTGATAGATACATAGTTGTCTCCCTTTTGTTACATAATTTGTATTTACTTTTAAATATGAACAGGGACTTAGACAACAAATCCTGAAATCTTGAGAAATTCCCTGTTCTCTCTTGTGACTGCTTTTGAAACCTCATTTTGTTACCAACGTGGTAAAGAAACAGGAATCTTTTAGCTGCCTTTTTTTTTTTTTTTTTATTAAGTGACCTTTCTTGGTTTTCCTCAAAAACATTTTTAGTTCTTGGCAGTGCCAAGTGTAGTCTGTTTGACCTTTCTTGTATTCAAAGACTATAAACAGTCTCTGCTGAAAGCTGGAAATGTCTTCAGATTTTTTTAAAGAAAATTATTAGGACTTCTACCCTTTGGTACCAAAAAGGGACTGTGGAGTTAACCATTTACTGTCATAGTTACTATCTGACATGAAGTTTTTACAAATTACATTGAGGCCAAACTTCAACAGTTTGTCTCCACCAACCACACACCAAAAGCAATTGTACTTCAGCAAATACATTTATGCAAAGATGGATGACTAAGGGGAGAGCAAGAGTATGGCCAGAAATGACCTCCACAATCCTGTAATTTTGCACACAGTTTTACGTGGGATATATGATCTTTTGCCAAACTGTGCAACACTGCAAAGGACAACTTTGGTATAAACCATAATAAGTAAAAAATGTGAGCCAGTCTCTCATGTCACTGCACAAACTCTGCATCAAATACATCAGTGTCAATCGTTCCTCAAGATTAGGAGGATAAAATTGAGAATAGTTAATGACAGTGGATTAAGTCCCATAACAGAAAAACAAAAGGGCTAAATTTACATTATGTGGTCTCTTGCCCCTTGTGCATAAGCCTCAAATATAAACAGAGGATACTGACCTTTAATCTGTAACAAATATGTTGCTTTTCTAATGAAAAACGTCACAAGTAGATCAGCAGTAGCTTCTTAAAATAGATCAAAATTTTCTGAAGGTCTCTCATGGCTGAGCATGCTCAATCCTTTCTGACTCATAAGGGCAAGGGACTGTGAGATGGTTCCCTATGCTTGATTTGGGTGCGGAGGAGTCAAGAGCTAGACTGGGTGAGGGGGAGAGAAGAGAAAACTTCTAATTTTTCTTTTCCTCACTTCTTTAAACTTCTCTGTCTCTGAAATATACCTCTGTGCCCTGAGAGCCTGTGTGTTTTGCACTAGTCTGTGAAAAACATGGTGTGAAGTTAATGCCAGGAAACACAGAGGGTGGTATAACAGGTTTTAAAGATTGTGGGGTACAGTCATCCTAAACTAATGATCATTATGACCAAGCTGATCATATCTGGTCTCAGTCAAGGCCAGTATACTTTAAACCCATTTGAAAAACAAATCATCTGGATATCAGGACAAGAATTTTATTATTTCCTCAGTAATTTTTGTAAAATCTTTACATTTCTGTCTATCTTGGTTGTGATGAACAAATGCTCTTTTACCTGCTTTTTATCTTTAGTCTTTAGTGTAGGTTTAAAGTAACTCAGAAGGTTTTAACCAACAGGAAGGCTTTCCTCTGCTTTGTTGTGTTGTATCAAAGAACTGAGACAATACAAATACCTTCCCAAAACTGATTGATGTAGAGGAGCAAGCCCTTCTACTTGACCAAGAGAGGTAATCAAGCAGGATCATGCTGTGTGAGAGGCTCCATGGCTGTGAAAGCTATGTTTGAAGTGTAGAAGTGTCACAGTAGAAGGATAGCGACTATTCTGATTCCTGTGGCAGTATTCCTGGCAAACCCAGGCGTTCCTTTTTGGAATTCCTGCCTGTTAATGCAGGTTGAACCATCATAAAATACCCTGATCTGATCTGGAACTCAGTTCCTGGAGTGACAAACAGAATACTCACTGAATGGTTGATTGTCTTGCCAAAGTTGAGAAAAGGTAGGTGGAAGAAGATGTGATAGGATCTGCATACCACATGGAAGATTTTCTGATATACAGTCTCTTCCCTTGTGGGGATTTTGGACCAGTTTTCTTGGTGGTTTAGCTTTCTGTTTCTCAGGTCATTTACTGCCTTGGGAAGTAGCTTTTCTAAGCAATGTCAGAGCTAGTCATTATTTGTAATTTGTCATTATGAAAGTAGAGTTCTCCCTTAGTCTCATACCAAGAATTACCAAGAAATGCTGCAGTAACCCTTGCAGCATGGATCTTGGCCTGGCTAAGCTTCTACAGCCTCTTTGTAAAGAGAAATATGTTGTTGTCTTTTGGATTCCTTCAGTGTTAGGCAGAGTGCAATACAGAGAGATTGAAGAGTGACAGCACTGGATTAAATCACATGGAGTCTGGCTGATGATCAGACACAAGGTATGATTTACAGCCTGCACTTGGTCCACCAGTTCATGGGTCCTGTTATATGTTACCCTGTTATGTGTGTGCTAGAGGGGCTGATGCATGGACCAGAGATAAGTGCAAGTCTTGGAGAGGTGGAGAGGTGAAGAGGTCACTGCTCTAGGGGTGGTCTTACCACTGCACTGCATCAGCCTGCAGCATTGTCTTGCCTGGTGCTGCTTCCATATGATGTGCAAGACCTCAGAGCATTCGTCATGTGGTTCTGATTCATGGCAGCCACAGAATACTCAACCCTCATCATGGTCCAATAAAAGCGGCTTCCAGTCAATTCTCTGTGCCTGGAGTCTGTGGCTGTAGATTAGCCACTAGTGGTCATTCAGCTTTGTCTGAGAATGTCAGTACTCCTGAAATGAGAAAATAAAACCTATCATTTTCTCCCCATTGGCTCTTCATTCTACTGATTTGTTCACAGTGCTGCAGTTTCCTGCTTGGGCCATCTTTTGAGATGGTTGTCACTTACTGAACAGTTCACAGCAGTGCTGATCGTGCAATGGGGGAAGGTGAATGTAGCTTTTCTGGAACGTGCATGGTTTCATTTGTAGCTGTCGTGGTACTGTGACTCTTGGCCTGCATCTCTGCTGTCAGCAGGATAGACTGATAAGATAGGATCCAAGGAGTAGGGGTGTCAGATGCAAAGGAGAAAGGAGATTCCACAACTATCTTTTTGCAGACTTGCTTAACACAGCATCAATTCATGATAGGACTTGCCCAAGACAAGAGCAGATGGATCTAAGCAATGTGACCAGAGTAAAGTGACCCCAGAGGACACTGGGTGTTCTGGTATATACTGCACCCATGTCATAAACTGCTGCTCAGTAAGCTACTGCTGGAGCTGTGTCTGTCTTGTGTCTTAGCAAAAACAGTAATCATAATCTAAATGGCAGTGAAAGCTCCAGTAGCATGCAACAAGACCCTGATAAATACAGATTTTCTACAGCTTTTCTCTAAGTCTTTCCCTAAAGCTGTCATATTGAAAGCAGAGAACCCTTGAACAATCTTCTGCTTGCACAGAAAACTTTTACTACCCTGAAAATTGTATGATCTCTATTATATTTACATTTGAGAAAGTTCTGTGTTTATAGAAGCTGCTTCATAAGCAAACACTTCTAGAAGTAGTTTTATTTTTTTATCCATTACTTTTGTTATATTTTGGTAATCTTGTCTAAACAGAATTATGTTAGTGACTAATACAGTTGTCAGCTACGTACTTGTTTCCTTTCCCCCCCAGCTTCCCACCCAGCCTTTGGCTGCCTTCAAGCAAATCTCATGGTGGCATAATAGCCTTAGGGACAGTAAGTTTCTCCAGGTGTGAAAACACTGTGCAGTTAAGAACTGATTTTGACTTCCTGTGCTGATGACATGCCCACCTCCTCCAGATAAATATCCAAAGGACTGCATGTTCCTGCAGGCATGACAGACAAGGTGTTGCACAAGCAGCAGAGTTAATGGCATGCTGGTATTGAGGAGTCATGGCTTGTGCCTGGATTCTCCAGTGTTTAATCTAAGTGGCATCACCAGTATAGCCCTTTCTTCACTATAAAGTCTGCCTCCTCACCATCTGTTTTTCTGCAACCTGGAGAATGCTTTTTTCTGTGGCTGGTATCCTGTTGTCATGTTTTCTTGAGATTGACCAGAGCATGTAAAGCTATTGAGAAAATGAGGCAACAACATGAAAGACAGACAGACTTCCATGTACTGTTGGAGTGATCACAAGGAACTTTGTGTTGAAAGTGGCAGTTTTGCTGCCATGTGATTGCAAAAAAAGAAGGCAGAGTGGAGCACAGGAAATGATGATAGGGAGTTCTCTACTCCCCAAAGAGACTGCCTTGGATATCTTTCTCCACCAAAGCAGACAGCAGCCTCTGTGAGCTGTGTGCTTGTGACACTGACTAAGTAGTCCTTGTCATAAACCTCTTGAATGGGTCACTGCTATGGGCTGCAGGAGAAGGTACCCCAGCTACAGAAATGGCCCAGAGTGTTCTGTCTTTCCACTTCTGGGGAGGCCTCCAAGTTCTGTGCAGTTCTCATCTGCAGGAGGGAAGGAACACAAAACTTTGTTGCTACAAAGAGGAGGAAACTTGATGTTGTAAGAATCTGCTGACTTTTTCCTCTATCTCTTTCCAGAAATCAAAAGCTAAAGGTCACTTCATGGAATTTCTTCATCCGCAGAAGCCCTTGCCTTGGAAATGGAGCCACAGGATTGGGTCCTTCATGAGCAGCATAAGCATGGCCATTTTGAATGTCTGTTCTTATCTCTTGACATTTTCCTTTGAGATTAAAGAGTCTGTTGCTAGTGTTTGGCTAGATTTAATTTGTGTAAACTGGAAAAATCCAGACTTCATCCTTTTTTATAACTGTAGCCTAGCCCCTGGGACAATTCTGAATCCATAGGACTCTACTGGCTTCTCTCCATATCTGGTTCCTGTTCTCCAGGTTACTTAATTTGCATGAGATTAGTAAAACTGAAACACTGTTTACAAGTTTTCTGCTGGCAGTAATTGAAAAGGCAATGCGATATGTTTCCTATTCCACAAATGTTTTGAGTGACTTTGTATTATCTGATTACTTCTCTGCTTGTGGTCTATAGTTGCTGGTCTTGTGAATGTGCATTAATATGCACAACAGATCCATGGAGAGCTCTACAGCCCAGGAACAGTACACAGAGAAATAACCTGCCAAAACCACAGGCACATCTTCTTCAAAGAGGATGAATAGAAATTGAGCAGAAGTTTCATAATTTGGTGGTCAGAACAATAACTTACACCTGAATTTTCTGTTGGTAAATAGGTAGATTTACCACCCTTATGTAACATCACTGATGTTGTTGCCAGCTAAGTTAGATGGCATTAAGGGCATCTTTGAAGAAAAATATTTGTGTCTCTTTTTATAATTTGAATGCTATTTCCAGAGAAACTTGCTGAGACAAAATTTTAAAAAGAAAAGTATGCAAGTTATGGACATTGCCAAGTATGGGCACTCTGTCACCTGCCTGAGCATTTGCAGACACTTATATGAGCTTGACTGCACAATAGATTCAGGAAGGTCTAAAGGTAAAGTTCTGGGCTGTGCCTCTCAGGTGTGCAGTACGAAACTTAAGGCTCCGTTTGCTGTGGGCTGTGTAAGCCCTATTAATGTTCTTCTGGGAGCTCGAGACTTGGCTGTAACTCACTAAAATTGTGTGTTATGTAAGTGGTGACTGATTTATGGTTCAGAAGTAAACTCGGGCATTTCACTCTATTGTCTTTTGTGCAAATGGACTTCCCTACCCTTTGGCATTGCTCCAAGCAGTCAGCATCAAGGGAATCCTCATGGATGCAAAATTGGGAATTTTTTTATTTTGGTAAGAGGAGATAAAAATTTCCTTTCTCCAGGCTTTTGAAAGTGTTGTGAAAATTTTTGAAATTTAATGCAACATATTCAAACAATGATTCTTCTCCAAAAAGGTTTTATTTTTATTTATAATTATTCAAGGTAGATTTGAAATACTTCTACTTCCAGGGAACCTACTGGAACTGCTCCCATTGAGTTCAGCATATGTAAGATCAGGCTTGCCTGGCTGGCTGCTTCAGAGTGTAGAACACTTTTGTTTCTGATGAGACTTCCTAGTCAGGTGATTTTATTTGAGATAAAAAAAACTTACTTTCCAGTCATGTTTCCATTAGAATCTATTAATTTGCTATGGCAAAATTCCTGAGTAGCCCCTGCTGTTTCCTGACTTTTGAACAAATGTTCTACTAGTTTTCCTATTAGTAGTAAGCAGACACAGAATTTCAAATGGGACTAATTTTTTAATGATTATGTCCAGTCTTTGTGCTGTTTGGTTAGTTTAATTTTCCCAGCTCAGGGGCTGCTTTTAATTCTTATGACAGTTCACTCTTATGAGAGAAAAAAATAGCACAGAAGATGAATTGACACATTAATCAGAAAAGAAAAATTTTTACTTCAGTGTTTTACCAAAATTTGTTCTTGAGTCTCTGAGGCTGGAAAACATCTCTACATTGTGAAAGTCCAAGCTCCTGTGACTGCTTGTTGCAGCTTTTATAGAGATCACTGGGTTTGACCTGTTGAGAAGTGGTGTTGAGTACTAGAATATTCTCAACAGTGGTCAGAGAACAAACTGACATTTAGATTCAAATGATTTAGATAAGTGCCATCCCACAGATTTAGGCAATATGGGCAGCAAGTTTTCTCATGCATCAGTGTGGATATATTGAATTCAGTGCAACTCCTCCCATTTGGTCAGTTTGGAATTTAGATTTTTCTGAATCTTGAAATCTTTGACTTGGTTTTGGGCTTATTTCTGCTCTTGATCGCTGGGAAAATCTTAGTGATTTCATCATGAGCTCAAACTACGAGATTAAAATTTGCATGTCAATAGTTATTTTTTTCAATTGCCAAATTTTATTTTTTCAGTGATGTCTACATAGTTTTGTTCTTCTACATTCTATATGCAGTGTAGATCCACTGCCCCACCGGCAGCCACAGTCCCTCTGTGCCTGTGAGGTGTAAAGGTGTGCTTTCAGGCATGCAGCTTCTGTCTGTGATTTGGGGGAGGTTCGGTACCCCAGTTTCTGGTGGGAGGACAACACCATGCTAAAGGGCAAGGAAAGCTATGCTATGCCAGGCTCTCTAGCAGCATCTGGGGCAGGGACCTGGCATGCCCTGCAAGAAAATGAAAGAAGTGTTGCTTAGCATGTGAGAGGAGGAAATAAAACAACTGTTCCCTGATTTTGAATGTCTGTAAGCAAGGCCAATTTAAACAAACAAACAAAGAAAAGACCCTCAACCAAAATCAAGCCAAAATAAAAACTTCCTGTAGTACTGGCACTGTGCCATAGTGTGCTAATGTTGGGATTTGCACCTGACTTTGAAAGCCCAGACTAGAGAGGAAGGGAATGCAGCATGTGTGTGGTTTTATAGTTGTCAGAAAAGGATCTGCACACTATTGCAATAAAATTTTTGCTTAGGATGAGAATTTAGAGTGGAGGAAACAAACAACAGTGTAAGCAAATGACAAGTAAGCAGTCAGACAAAACAAACCACTTCCATGTAAACACTCCTAGAAACTGCAGCCAGTATGCCATACCAAGTTTGGAGGAAGAAGCAGCACATGAAATGTTCATACACTGATTCCATGTAAGATATATTCTTCTCTTTTCTTTTTGGACACATCAAGTGGAATATCTGGGGGTGGAAGAGCTTGTACCAGCAGCTCTGTGGAACAGAGACAATTATATAACACTGTTCCAGAGGGGAAGTGAGAAGTGGTGGAGTGGGAAGATGGAGGGACTGAGCTTGTTCTGGTTAGACTGACCAGATGTTTGGGTTTTAAGGGGCAGAGGTGGAATATCCTTTTTGCATCTTTTTAAGGAAGTGGAAGATGGACTGGTCAGATGAGCAGTGGAGGAGCTTGGGCTGAGATCCAAATCTCCTCCTGTCATGAAATAATGGTGGAAGCAGAATAAACATGTGTGATGCTGCTGCTAAATGGCTGAACTCTCTGCATCTTGTTGGCAAAGTTAGAACACATAACATCCCAGAGCTTTTTGTCAGGATGGCAGAGAGGTCTACATACTCTTGAACTGCCTCATTCAAGGGGTATAACTGATCCTCCTTCTTGCAGTGCATATCTATTTCTACATTGCTGTTTGCTACCAACACATGACAAAATCAGTCATCTTCTTTTGTTGTTCACTCCACTAATTTTTTCCCCATCTCTGTTTCCAGCATGCTTTCTCTGTCCCTATATCAGCTGATGCCATAAACTTCACAAACATGTCCTGAATACATCTTTATTCCCTCTCACTGGTGTTAGTTAGCCTTGTTGCTCCCACTTAGTAAAGCAGCTTTAAGAGGTTTGCACTGAAAAGGCAGCAAAAAAGGTGGTTATGACACTGTTGAAGTAGCCTGTTGTTTCTTTTCCAGAAAATTCACTCTGGACAATACTGCTGAGAGTAAGCTCTCTTTGTAAAGTGTTTTTTTGGGACATGTATTGTGGTGTATGCTATGGTAAATTTGCCAGGCACAGAGAGTCACTGCCTTTCCCTGGGGGAAGAAAGCAGAGAGTCACACTAGGCTGTCACAGTGGAACAGCAAATATCTAAAAATGCTCCATAAAGGTGCTTGAAACATGGGCTGTTTCCCTTGGTAAGGGTGAATGCTATGAGAGGAAACAAGTGTTGGAAGCAACGTGCCCTGAAAGGCGGGACTTCTGATCCCTTCTGCTAACTAGGACAGAAAAGCTGTTGGTTTGATAGAAAAACCCACAGCTTTTCTGTCACTGTCCTAGAACATACCTGTGACAGAGGAGAAAAAATTAAGAACCTCATGGAAAGACTGATAAAATTTCTTTTCATCCAGGGGCAGTCTTGCATGATCGGTGGAAAGTTTCTGTGCAGAAGGGATCCTTGGCAAGGATGCACCACTGCCAGGTGAGAAGCAGATGCCCTCAAGACCAGGCAAAGTATCCAACATTCTTCATCCTATTTGCCCTAGGTTTATGTTAGCAGGTTGTGGGAACAAAGCTGGGAACTGTCTGTTTGCCTGCCATCCTGAACTGCACATGGTGGTTTCCAAGCTAGAAAAAGAAGGGCATATATCAGACAGAAGAGGCTAAGGAGCTCGAGGTGGCCAGGTTCAAGCTATTTCTGTTGCCAGAACAATTCTTTGGCTCAGTCCCACTGTGCTCTCAGGTTACCCCTGAGGAAGAATGTGGCTGGCAGTAGCTTGCAGGAAATATTCTGGCAGTGGCAACCTGTTTCTTGTTGGTGTCCTCCCCAGGTGTGCACACACTTTGCTGAGTGGGTGCACCATGGCTGAACAGTAGGTCCACTGCTTTCAAGGAGCATCACACTGACAATCTGAGCATTGTACACCCAATCTCTGTCTGTGCAACAAATCTGGTTTTGTGCAACAGCAGCAGATCCACTGTTCTTGCAGAAATAGGCTGTGCTGTTCCATGTGCAGTTGTGTGACAAAGGAAAGCTGCATATGTGGCTGGGCTAAGGGGCTAAGGAAGCCAGCAGGGCATTGCTGTCCTACATAATGATGTACAGGGCCATTGATCCCACTACCCCAAGTGAGGCATGGCAAGGAAACTGAGGCCTAGACAACTGCACCTTAAGCAAAAGACACAGGTACTTTGTGGGCTTTAAGGTGTAGGTGAATAGATGACTCCTTCATAGCACTGACCAGAAAAGTTTAGATATTCTGCTATGTTTCTATCCTCAGCACAGAGACTGCTAGAAGCCATGACGGGAATTTAAGTACCCCCAAGAAAAGAGAGACTGAGGTTTTAGTATAGGTAGGTGATGGATAGGAAGAAAGATATGTGGCTATTCTTGCAGTTTGGCTATTAATCTTGACACCTTCATTTAATAGCGAAGGAAAAAAACAAACTTTTGCTGATGTGGCCTATGTGGAGTTGCTGTCACACTGTTTCTGACCCCAAAGTTTTATCTTGCACTTGAAGTGATATGGATGCAGTTGTTGTAACAGTCTAGATTTCTGAAAGACAGTAAAACCTTTATGTTTTTTCATTTTTTTTACTTGAAAATGCCAAAACTTTGATATTGACATTTTTTCACATTTATCCAGTTACTAAAAGCAAAGCCCAAATGTATTTAAATTTGGGTCCCTGAAATCATTTCAAATTCACATCTCATAAATTATTGAACTTGTTAGTATTGTAGTTCCTTTTCCTTTCTTTTTGTATATTAGAGAATAGTAAGTCCTTTTACTGTGATTTACCATAATGCAACACGTCATAGCCCTTGGTTTGGGCTTTTTCCTACACATCTCAAAACCAGAGTCTTCTTCAGTTCTCTATTTTTATTCTTTCCACACATGGATGGAACTGAAAGTTTCTGCAGCCATTGCACAATGTGACAGGAAGCCTTCCAGAGGAGCTGTCTGGAAGATCTAGTCTGAGTCCTGTGGTAAGGAGAGGTCATCCTGTTGCAATTCCACTCTTACTTACACTGGTAGAAATGAATGAGTTACATCAACCATCTAAGTGTGAGGAAGATTCAATCTACTGATTTTCAAGGGACTCTTCCAATAGACTTAGGCTTAATTTAGTATCAATTCTAAGCAAGGAAGCACTTTCTTTGACTGTAGCTACATATCCAAAATTATCTTTGTTTAGCTGTGTTACCTACAGCAATGGCATGGGAAACACTTTATATTGAAATTGGTCATGTCAAGTCAGAAAAATTGTCAAGTGAATATACAGGCAGCCATAAGACCTGTTTTGTTTTGTGTTTTTGGTAGCATCCCTTTTTTCTTCCTTTACTTTACAGTTACTTTTATCATGAGTAAATTAATTACTTACCTATGATTTTCTTCAGATGCAGTCTTCATAGTACCATGAATCAGGTACCACCAGCACATGGAGCCTTCAGCAATATCTGCAATTTTCTGCCATATCTCAAAGGTGCCAGGTACTCATCCTGGACCTGCTTTGCTCTCCAGATAACCTGCTTGTCTCTAATTTCTCTTGCCAGGGTGACTACTCCACCCTCTTGGCACTCAACATGGAGCCTCCTTAGGATATACCAAAGTCTAATGATACTGGTGAACATAGTGCTGCCATGATTAGCATGCTCAAAAGTACACCTTACTGCAGAATAAACCTAATGGTGTCTGCAGCTACATTACTGCTCTGGGTACATGCCCAGTGCACTGATGAACAAGGCCTTGAGATCCCAAAATCTGTCACTTAGCTGTAAGGAGTGAAACACCATGATGGTCAAGGCAATGCTTATACTCTCCTTGGGGGAAGGTGGTAATGTAGATATACAGGAGACTTTCCTGGAGGTAAAATTGCTGTTGTCTAGTTCTAATTTCAAGGCAAAGTTGGGTGGTGTCCATCAGTGAATCTGGGGTTCTGAAGTGGGGTGTGGTTGTAGTGTGGCACCTTCACAAATTCCCATTTCAATTTAGTCAGCATTTCCAATGTCTAAGGGATAGCAGTTTGTGTTCCTATGAAAATATAGACCTCTTTTGGGAACCTGTTGGGACTCCACTCTCCTATATCTGTCTTCTTCTTAGCTTGGTTTCCTTCCAGGTCCTTTCCTGCTTCATGTTAGGTTCCTGCTTGCATCTTCTATGCAATCAGCTGTCATTACTACTTGGGTTCCTATCATATATTTACAGTTCTTCCTAATTATTTGGACTGTCTTCCTACAGTCTATCCTATATGTACTCTACAATAATGCAATTTTGAATATTCAGAGAGAAACCTGCTGTCTGTCTGCCTATCAGTCACCAGTGCTGCTAATCCCAGGGGGAGGCAGGAAGGTCTTAGGTTGATACTGTGGTACCAGTGGAGGTGTTTGCATCTGTGATGCACCATTGCCTTTGTTGCTTTCATTCTGAAGGTGCCCCTAGCTTCTTGTTATCTGGGATAATTAAAAGTAACAGATGTGCAGATGGAAAAAGAAAAATAGATTTTTAGAAGATGAAATTGAATTTTGACTTCTGTCACTTATATTCTGAACATCTGTACCACTGTGGCCACTAAAGTGATTGCATGTAAAGGACAAAATATGTCATATCTATATGTCTGCAATTACAGTGCAAATACAAGTAGAGCTCTGTGTATTTCAACTTGGATGTTCAGATGCCACTAAAAATGTAGAGCTTTCGTGGGTTAGTGAGTGTGCAGAGAGAGTGATGAGATGAACTTCTGTCAGACACTAACATATCTCAAACTGCAACACTCCTGTGAGGCCTCGCAATGACTTTTTAGATGTTGGTCACGTTCAGTGCTTGACTGGTTTGCTGAATCTGCCTGTGTTTTGGCTTATGGTAAACATTGTGACTGATGTCCCAGATCCTGGAAGTGTTTTAGCTATGTGACTGCTGGCAGCCCTCTAGCAGTGTGTTCTTCCAAACATTTATCTGTTGCTGTGGCACATGCTGTTTACTTTATTTATATTCAAATGGGCTTCCTGTTAAACATTTTCTGTATTTCTTTTTCTTCTCACTTCATCAGAATGCAGCAAGTCTGACTGCTTGTGTAGGGAAAGGTGCCAAAGGAGCCAGTGCCCAGCTTGGATCTCACAGAGCTGGTGAGTCACGTAGCAGCTCTAAGGATGTAGTTCCAAATGGCAAAATAGATCCCTGCCTAGGTTCGAGCTCCAAAAATTACTTAGAATCCAAACTTTGTTATAAACTGGTTTGCCACTGTCATCTGACAACTGATCTTCTTCAGGGAAGTTATGGACCACAAAATAATCACATCTGTAGGATCTTAGTTGTGTGATATACACACCATGATGTTGACAACCCCTGATGTGAAAGAAATCCCAGCAGCAATGAATGGCATACACAGGGACATGTAAAATTTACACAGGACACAGGGACATGTAAAATTTATTGCACATGATGCCTGTTTCTTGGTATTCTTTATTATTTTTTCAATTAAATTATTGCACATGTTCTCATAACCCATTATATATTTATAAATAAAATTATGCCTTTGAATTAGGGATGAAGTACTTATTTGCCTTGCTTGGTTTAATGAATTTAGGATTGTTAATATCCAATTATCTAATTTAGTTTTTTATTTTAGCAATACTATATTTTAAAAAGGATTTCCTCTAGTGCTGAGTAGTGTTCTCGATGGAGTTCATATCTACACACAACCTAAGACCTGTTCTTAATGAATGCCTCATTTTGAATGCTTGGGTTCTTTCCTAAGAGGTTGAGCATTTGTTATTGATATTGAAGAGAAACTTTAATTTTGAATCTGAAGCTATTTCTATTTATTTCACTTGTTCTTTTGTCTCATTTACTGTTATTGTCTACAGCTACCATTGCTGTGCTATTGCCTGCAGAGTGATGATGTGTGGGGAAGGATGGAGCGCTGGTTCCCCTGTGGGGGCAGCAGCCAAGGTAGGGCACACCCAGAGCTGTGTCTGAAAAGAATGAGTTGGTACCTTCTTTGACTTTCTGCAGTGTTCCAGTAGTGGAGTTGATTAATTATAATGATTCAGAAAGCCACTACAATGATTCAGAAAGACCTGCAGTCACAAAGAGCATAAGAGTCATGTTGAAATTAAATTTTAAAGATTAATTCCAGGAAAGAATTAATTTTTGACAGGTCACAATTACAATTTTCCTGGTAATGGTCCAGCTGTATCTTGTAACTAATTATTAAGAAAATGGATAAAGCAGCTAAACTGTGACAGCAAGGGGCAGGGGTTAAAGGACTCTGGTTATCGCAAAATGTTAAAGTTTTGTTCTTGTGGTTTTTAAGAGAAATCCTAAAATTTCCAGTGATTCAATGACTCCATAAAAAGTTAAAAAATCTATTTAAGACCTGACACAGTAACAGAAAAATGCACCAATTTAAAGAAATATACTGCAAATTTGTGGTCTTGTTTCAATAAGGATGAGGCAGGAAAGAGAGAATTCCTCAGCAGACCCTTAACATGACAACAGAATAAAGGAAATAGATGTACAGGGCTCTTTTAGATCATATATCTAAACTAGGTGAATACAAAGTTCATGCTGATTAAAACATTTTCTTTGGAAATGAAATCCAAAGCATTGTAATACCTAATGATTTTTGTACAGATCCCAACTCCTCAGGGCTTCTCATAGAGCACTATTTAAAGGATATGTGAGAAAAGCGCCAGAATAGGCCAAGGTCTGGTTGTGACAGCAAACTTGGTCATGTATAAAATACCCTCACACTTGCAAAATGTGCCTGGTTAAGGGCCAAGGAAATTAATTTCAGGTGTTATCTTTTTGCCAAGTATTTGTGGAACTAAAGCACTTGCTGCATAAATTCTGCTTCCTTTGCTGAGGTGATAACAAATACAGCAGAATTAGCAGAATTAGATTAAAATAATGGAGCATAAGATTTTCAAAAAGAATCCTGGGTTAGACATTATATACCTCGAAGCATAAATACTGACTCATGAGGCAGAGTCTTGTTTAACTGTGGATTGCAATGTACACAAAAATGTATACATTTAAAAATACATGTTAAGTTGGGAGACTGATTAGAAAGTTTGAGACATAAATAACCAAAGGGAAAGTCAAGGGTAACTGAATTAGCATGCTTAATCAAGCTAATGTGATCATGCTAAAAAGGAAAAAAAAACGTTCTTTTCATTTGTGCCATTGTGCACAAGATGAGGCTCTCAAAGAAAGGCTGGACAAACTGGTGCTATGTAGACTTAATGAGCCAAACAAACAAAAAAAAGAGGCAAAAAGCATGGTGATGCTCAAGTATATAAAAGGCTGCTGTTTTAAAAAGGGAGAGAGCATTTTCTTCTCCTTGTCACAGTGTGCATGGCAAGTTGTAGAAAACTAGAAACACACCAAGAGTTCATTTTTATATTAAGACAAACTTCTAAAGAGTAGAGGTTGTGAAATGTCAATATGAATTACCTAGAGAATTTTGCAGTCTCCATCACTGAGATAGGGCAAAAACATTTCATAAATCCGACCTCAGGGGAAAGGACTGGCAGGAAAAAGAACTGGCATAAATGACCTTTCAAAGTCCTTTCTAGTCTTAGAAGTCTCAGGAAGTAAGCAGTAGCTTTTAAAGGAGAAGGACTTTTGTTCATCTATTTTAAGGTGGCTGGAACTTCCAGCCCTTTCTTATCTAAATAGGAACTCTCTCTGCAGTCCATTGTTCAACTGCTAAAATTCCTGGGTTTCACCTTAGCTGGAAGACTCAATTTCCTGTTTGATATTATACACAGTACTGTGCTCTCAAATAAGAAAGTCCCAGATACCTTATTAGGAAAAAACACCAATTAAAAAAATAAAATCTCAAAGGACTTGTAATGTGATTAAGTAAGTAGCTTTATAGTGTATTACTGCCTTTACAGCATGTTATTTATTCTTACAAACTCCTGCAGTCTAACCGAAAATAGTCCCACAGCAGAATTTAGATACCTAATATCTCAGTTAGATGCCAGTGTCTACAAGAGAGAATTCTCAGTGCTGAGCACATGTGGATTTGCTGAGTTCAATAATGGTGAGTCCTTGTCTGCCTTTTTAGTGATATGTGGTCCACTAGATAACTAATATAACTAACCTAAACATTTAGGCATACCCTGGAACAGAGAGAGTCAAGTTCAAACTTACACAGCAATGAATATTTAAGTGTAATAGGGTCAACAAGAGTGAGATGTCCTCAAAGAAAAGAGATGTCCTCAAAGAAAAGACAAAAGAGATGTCCTCAAAAAGTACAGACTTCTGCTTCTGGAAGGTGGGAGCAGAGAGGATTATTCCAGCCAAGTTCTGCCACAGCTCATGTTGATGTTAACATCTACTGCAAAAATCAGTATGGGGTTAGAGTGGAAGAAGGAGGAACTTGCATTTCTGCGTTTGATAGTGTGGCAAGACAGCAAAAAGGTAGGCATCACTGCATTTTAAGTTATGCCTTTAGCTTCAAGAAGGCTGTTCTAGTATTTTTAGATTTTAAAAGTCTGTTTTGCTTTTTGACTCTGTCATGGATGCCCCTATACACTTAATCTATACTAAGGTTGTCTGTAAATCCACCCAGATTTGTTAGAGATTACAAGCTGATGATTTATTAGATTGTCAGGTGGAATGCTTCCTAGAAAACAAAAATTTCCCCTGCTTTCTAGTGGTAATAGTTTGCCTCTTCAATCCTAATAACTAGCTTGCATCCATGTAGAACAGGATTTCATCTGAAGTTCTATTTTGAACTACTTACAGCTTTTAACACTTGCTTTGCTAAAATTTTCTGAAGCTGGCTACTGTCCAAACATAATGTATTGATTTAATTTGAACAACAGTATTTTCAGTCACATTTGGATGAACAATTTCTTCTATTTCAGAAAAAAAGTCAGTACCTGACTATCTTAGAAATAGGTTCGCAGCTGAGAGAAGAAAGTAGGAAAACAGTATTTCTTTTCGAGAAATGCTTTTGCATGTTCTGTTGGTGGTTGCTTTATACTTGGATGAGTTAGGGGATGTCAGAAACTGCATTTCCTGGAAGATCTGTGCATTTTTATTGTGATGTATGTAGAAATGCATTTGAAACAGGGAGAAGGAAACTGGTCTCTGAAAGACTTGACTCCAGCCCTTGCACAGAACAGCTCTTTTATCTTGTGCCTGGCTCCCAAATTCCAACTCCTAGATTTACTCCTCTCTTTTCATTTACAGATAAAAAGCTTAAAAAGTTGGACTGATGGCAGGTTAATAGAGTCTTACAGCTGTAATAGCAAGCAGTGATAACAGGACATAGAACACTATGAATTGTCTATGCATCTTGTTGCTGTTCCCTACAGTGTTTACTCCCTAGGTCAGTCCATAGGCATTGGGCCTCAAGTATTTTGCAGTGGTGCCACAGCTCAGGAATCCTTGGAAGTAACTTTTAGAGTAACTGTTTACTAAATCTCTTCCTCCAGGCTCCCTAAAGGTGCCTGTGAGTACCTGTCCATGTAACATATCATTATTGCTTAGATTGCAGCATGTAACATTACTCACTGCTTCTCTTATAACATCTTTATGGGTTGCTCTTTGGAAGTTCCCCACACCAGTGTGTCTGATATCAGAGAAAGGCTTTTGAGTGCTGTAGGGAGATATGAGTAAAGCTCCTACAACAAGGTGCTTTCTCAGGAGAGACATCTCAGTAAAGGAGTTGTATACCTTGCACTGTCAGCTGAAAATTTGCTGTTTGCTAAAGTTATATAAATAAAGCTAACAAAAAAAAAGCACAATAACTAGAGTACTTTGCAGTAGCCTCTGATGTCTCATGGTACAGGATTGTATATTTTCAAGCACTCATAGTTGTTCCAGTTTTTCTGATGGGAGCAGCAGCCATAGATTTTGTAAGATTAAAAAAAATCTTGGCAACAAACTTCCTGAGGTTGCTATTCCCAACATTTCTGTAGCTAAAACAGAAGTCAAAACTGCATTTAATGTATAGCTATTTTAAATGATAGGCTAACTTATGAGCCTGGAAGAGAAAGAAGACAAGACCATTTACAATAGCATGTTGTAGCAATTAAGGGTGTTATTCCTAAGCCAGTTTCTACAGGAAACTTCTAAGCTGTTACCACCCACTCCTTCTCCTCCCCCCAGCTTCACCAGTTGCTTTTTCACTTGATTATGGTGACACAAACACTACCCTTAGGAGATTGAAATTTCAGGACAGCCATCCTATCTTTCATAGACTTTCACAACCACTGCTAATGCCTACCTTTGATTGGTATTTTGGCAGTTGCAGAAGTAAGAATCAAAATTAATGCCTACGTCTCAACTGAATTAGGGATTTTGTGAATACTTATTAAGACTTTACTGCAATGCATGTTCATGTTGGCACAGGTACTGTTGCACATACTTTAGTCAAAGGGCCAATTCCAGTTTTCAGAGAGTTCAGTTTGCAGCCCAGATGTGTTGTTATGACACAGTTTTTCCATGTGGTATTGAATTTAAAACTAGTGATGCCAAGTGATTGGCTGTGCAGCGGTGGAGTTTGGCACTGCAGTATGGGACTCTTTTGAGCTGCCTAATCCTAGGACTAGTTGAAGGGAGTCTGGCTCTGCTCATCCTCAAATCTGAGAAGTCTTACAAAAGCTGTCACACAGTGGTTTATGACATTGTAGGTGTCGTTTTATGTCTTGTGGAAGATGACTTGAGGGTTCGCATGTAAAATTAGAGCTGGCACTGGCTCAGCAGGACGACAGACTCAGCTCTGTCAGAGCTAGGCTTGTCAGGCCAGTCTGCGGCTCGCTTCGTGTGCAAGCTCGTTTTCCCATGAGAGTAATTCATGCCCCGAGAGCCAGCCAGCCCGAGGGCCTGGGAAACAGTCGGGGGAGGCGGCGGCTGGGAGGGAGCTTCCACAGGCGGTCCGTCCTTGTTAAGCCAGCCCGGGGTGCGCCTGAGGACGGCAGGAGGGGACACGGGTGGGACTGCGCGAGGACAGGCTGCCACCTGCCAGCGGCGACAAGCAAAGGCAGCCTGCAGCCCCGAGGGAGCCCCACGTACGGCCAGGCAGGCTCTGCCTGCTACACCCTGCTCCTGAAAAACAGGAGTCACCCGGCGTGGTTTAAGGTTTAAACAAGTTTAAAGGAATTTAAGTCTGAAGAGATTTGCTTGAGAGGTTTGAAAATATTGAATTATTTACTGACCACTACCTGCTCTTTGATAAATGAGAGGACACTGTCTGGTATAAATTTAGTTGTCCCCTTGGCCCCCAAAGTCCAGGAATAGCTGTTGTCCTCATGTCTTAGAGACAGACTGAACCTCAAGACCCTTGGAGATAACCCAGATCACGGCCATCCTTCCCATGAACTGCAGTGACAGTCACGGTCCCCACCCAGCCAAGCGGGGGTGCCAGGGCACAGCCAGCCCCAGCAGGGAAGGAGACTGGCATGCCAGGAGCCTCACTGTGCATCACAGCTATTTGAGGAGTTTCATGAAACGTTCCCTGCAGCTTCAGCTATCCCAGAGATATGTCTGGAGAGGGATCTTCATGTAGTATGAAGGAGGGACCAGGAAAAGACCGAGAAAGAGATACTGATAAACTAGAGTATGTATTAATCCCATTACTGACTGTAGGATAAACACACAGGAAATGATATGAGGTACTTCTGTCTCATCAATTCTTGTTCATATCCCAATGACACACACAGAGGTAGATTTATCCTCTCCTGTAGACAGCCAGTTGTATGGACACCACTGTGGGAAGAGGTATGGGAGGCAGGGACAGTGACCTCTGTGTCCTGCACACCCCTGGGGTATGGGATGCTCAGTGCTGTCCCACCAGGGACTGCACCTTTGGCTTCCTCCTGCCATTGTTTTCCATCATTAACTTCTCTCTTGTATTTGTTCAGGACCTTGTTTGCAGCATCCCTTCGATCACAGACATTTTTTGTTGATTCCCTGCTAGGCTGAAAGTAAATAACACTTTGTTATAGTTGCTGGCTTATTGGGAGAGTGAGAGACATCTGTGTAAAGTGATGGGAAAGGGTTATCTAGCATGCTGAAAGCCTTTAAAATCTTACTTTTAGTTTGGAAATGAACTCAAATGAAAACGACCAAAAAGCTATTCAGAAAAGACTGACTGTAAATTGTTTTGCTATTGTTTTCACATCCCTCATAATTCTCAACCGCAGCTCTGCACTAGAGGCTAAATACACGTGGTGGGTGTTTTTGTTCTTGCTAGCATTGGGGTGGTAGGAAAATAAGATTCCCTTTCAAGTCCAGAATAAAAGTCTTGACAAACAATAAGACAGAGGCTGTATCTTCCCTCAAAACAAGAAAACTTTCCCAGCACAATTTTATTCTTCTCATGAATTTTTTGGTATTGTTTTCCTTTCCTATCCTCCATATAGGAAATAGGCCTTACAGCTCTCTCACACTTTAATTTGCTTGTCATGCTATCTGTGCAGAAAGATTTTAGACTCTTTGTATTCAGCACTTCATTTTTCAGACATATTTTTTCAAGAGCTGGCAGCCTGCAGAATAACTTTGAAAATAATTTATTTCATATTGTAGCAGTCCTGCATACTTAAGCTGTCTTTAATCATTCCTGTGTTCTTTTGGTGCCACACTGTAATATTGATCTTGCTTTTGTCATCTCACAGGTGTTTGGTTTGCATAGCAGGAACTATTCTACAGTTTGCATCATGGGTGATCAGCTGGAGTGGGTGTACACAGCAAAACAGCCCATGGAATTTCTGAGCAGATCCCTCACATGACTGGTCACTTTCAATTTGCAGGTAACTGAAGTAAGATAATCTCTCTGCCCTTTTATTTCTATGTTCCTGTTACTCTCCTGTAGTTATTTTTAAATAACAATTGTTTGGGGTTTACTATTTAAATAATAAATGCAATTGTTTTGCAAAATCTTGGCTTCCTGAAGAGGGAGCTTTTTGTAATCTACTTTTCAAAATATGACTGTTTCAGTTTTCATTTGCTTTTCTGATGCTGGATTTCCATAGAACAGGAGAGATTTGGTTTTGTTTTTCTACCTTTGCGGCCCTAGTTTGAAAATTATGTCAGAAACAGGAGGCAGTGGAAAGCTGTGTGTGTTATGGCAGGTCAGCAGAACTAAATCAGTCTCTAGTCCAGGTACTTTAGGCTTGATCAAGCTTTACCCTGCATTACTGACTGTAATGTAGATGAGATGCACTTCTTTGGAAAACAAGCTGTACAATAGGATCAATCTTCTTATTTGATGCACAGTGTTCCAGTTAAGGAAAAAAATTACAGTGTATGCTAACCACCAGAGTTAATGGCCGTCTGAGTTCAGCAGACATCTCCTAAAGACAATGTGACTCATTGCTCAGGGACTTTTTTAAACCATCCTTGTTATACCGAGGTTGGGGAATTCCAATGTGATGAAAGAAAAATTCTCATTTTATTTCACTGTCACAGATTTCTGGGGTTTGGTGCCTCCATTTTAAGATCTGCATAGTTCAGATGGGTTATACTAATTGACCTACTGATTCCCTGAGAAGTGGACTACCTTCATTCCTGCTGGCCAGATGCCTCACTCTTGACAGAGAAAGCAGAAGCCAAAGTTCAAGTCAAACACCTGCTACATTCATCCCTTCCTGGGTGGGACATGGTACAGGGAGCAGTTTGTCTACCAGAGCTTGTGAGAATCTGCCTTGCCTGCCTTCCTCACCTTCCTCCTTTCCCACCCCCTGCACTTCTACACAATTGCATGTTAGCAAAGATGGCACAGCCAACTCCACTGCTGTGCTGCTTTTATGAAAGGCAGGTGTTTTATTCTCCTGTATTTGTGGAACCTGAACAAAACATGGCAAGGAGCAACACGTTATCCCAGCATGTCTGACCTGTGCACAGATAGCACAGACACAAGTAATTTGTACAATGTTAAGTCTTAATCAGTCCATGGGTGCATGGGCCTGGTGCATGGTTATTAAACTACCTGACGGCAGCATCCTGAAGGTTTACATGCAAAAAGCAGCATAGTGAGAGGATTTTGGCAATATAGTAGTGGCAAGCTGATGGGTTAGACACTTAGAAAATGCAGACAGATTAGAGGCAAGAGGCTCTAAAGTGTGGTGCTTGAGAGCCGCACAACCAAACTGAGTCTGTGTCCTTCAGACCTCCAATGGGTTAAGTCTATGAAACATTGAAAGAGTTTAAAGCTAAGCCAAGTCCTGCCTTTCCTTTCAGGTTCCTACGTGGTGTCGTACAGATATCTAGCTGTTCTCAAGGACCACATACTGCCTTCCCAGCTATCTCACTATCAGCAAAGAGGCCTTTTGGAGGAACTTCACATGGCTGCAGGCACCCAGCATTTTCAGAGGTTGATTGCCAGCCCCTGGCACCCTGCAGCTAGTCCTGCCCTGCCCTTTGCATGTCCTGGGACCAGGTAGCAGCCATGGGACCCTACCTCCCACATCTGTACACTGATTGGCAAGATCAGGCAGGTGTTCTCCTGTTTTGGCTGTCTTGATACTGGCTGGAGATTTTTTCTAGGTAACTGATCACACAGCCAAAGTAAGTCATCTTCCTTATTGTGTGACCTGGAAAAATCAAACCTTTCTAGCAGGATCTCCTCTTCTGTTGAAAGATTTTGTGAGACTGCAAAATGGGTGTGTGAGAGGGAAAGGCCTCACAGCAAAGCTGCCAGCACTATACTGGTTCTTTGAATTTAGAAGCAGAGCCCTCTGTGATGGAAGAAAGTTGAGGTGGATTTTTTATTAGAGAGATCTCCTTTTTTGTGATTCACTAACCTGAGTAAAAGAAAACCTAAACACAACATCTCCATGTTGCAGGATAAAAAAGACAGCAGTTATGCATTATGCAGGTTTGTTTTTTTTTTAATGACAAAGATGTTTTCAGTCTATCAGTTTCTGCATTAGAAAAGCTTCACACCTTCTGCAAATTACATTCCAGAAATCACGGTTCTGTTGTGCTGCTTCAGCTCCTATTTCTTGGAAGAGTTTTAACATTAGAAGAGGCTTACAAACATTGCAGAGAACAACATAAATAATTACTGTTACTTAGAATCAGGAGATGTTGCATAGAAAACTTGCACATATATACAACACACAAACAGAGGTGTTTTTATGCAAGGTAGAAATCCCATTTGCAACAGCTTAAAATCTACACAGTAACACCTACATTCCAAATAATTCAGGTGTATAATAGGGTGGGGGTTTTTTTCCAGGTATTCTTCCTAGTACATTTTGTGGACTTGTAACACCAGAGTTTTCACTTTGAAAAATGCAACAATCCACAGTTTTAATGTAAGCAAAACATTACACTGATTAAGTAATGCAGGACCATACATTTAAACAATATTTTTTCTTCAAATAATGACAACTTTTTTCTTCTTGTAGTGAATCCTATAGCTGCAGTCTTACTTTGTAACTTTTAGTGAACCAGTCATAAAGCTTCCAGTTCTTAATGACCAAAAAAGGTAAACCTTTCTTTAAATGAAAGATACTGCTACAAAAATCATAATTATTACTTGTTCCTATAGTAACTTTCTTCAGTCAATCAGAACTGCCAAAGAAAATGCCATTTTAAAGCTTTGCTACTTATATTATTAGAAAAGTATTAATTCAATCAGAAATACTTTTCAAATGACTCTGTGCTGTGTTTTCCAAACTTCCAGAATATTTTTTACTTAGCTCAGCACTATTGTAAGAGTTTCAGCCTTCCTGAGTTGAGGTTTAGCTTTGCTCAGTGTCACCCTTATAAGACTGTCTCCCTTCCTGACGGCTGGAGAAAGCTGCTTTCAGTTTTCCCTCAATTTTATCAGCAGCAGCACACATTTTTAACTGTCTCAGACTGCTTATTAGGGTTCCACAGGCCCCTTTCATCCCATGATGTTGATACCAGGTTCCAAACAGTTTAATCTTCTGCTCAGATGTATCACCAGCACAATCCCGAGTAATCTGATCTATGGTAGGTTCTTGTACATGGTGATGACGAACAAATGCCAGGACTTCTGGGAGTGTCATCTCCTTCACAATATCAGGAATATGGTTGCTCAGGTCAGCATCTAGGAGCAAAAACAAAATTAATGCACTTGGCACTTAGGGTTTTATCACCTGCACTCAGAGTTGATACTTCTCCTATCCAAACCAGGTATTCATGATTCATGATTCACCTATCCAAAGTTTCAGGTATTCATGATTCAGTAAGTTTTATTTGTAATTTTTGTACAATACATAGCAGGTTTGCCTTTACATGTTCCTACCAAATGTTCTGTATTTCAAAGATTTAGGGTTGCAACCATATTGCTTTATACCACTTAGAATATAAGTTCCCTCTGTAACCTATTCTGTCCTTCTCTAACACTGAAGTCTGGTCACCCCTCATGTACCAGTTTTTCTCAAAATAGTTTTGGGAGAGGTCCTAGAACAGGGCAGGACTTTTGCTGTAATATCATCTTAGACCTTATGGTCTTTTCCTATTGTGTACTACTACCATGGATTTGCCCTTGAATGTATTGTAGGTTTGTGATTCTGCGATCCCACTGTTGTGTGTGGGACTACTCCTGTATCACAATTATCCATGATTCTAGAAATGCAGCTTGCTTTCTCCTAGTGTTTCTGTCCATGCCCACGTGCAGAACTGAAATTCACCTCTAGACAATGAGTAATTGCTTCCTATACAATAGAAATTCCTGCTGAGGCAAAACTTTCATGATACCACTAAATGCCATAATGAGCACAATATGAACTGTATTTCTTCAGCAAGTGTTTGCTGTTGTGCTAGAATGACAGGTCTGGACAGCAGCAAAATCAACACAAAATACTCCTTTTTTTTTTTCCTTAGTGTAGGATTTACATCTCTGTACCTCTTTTTTTTCCTACTGAGTTTGAGAAATTGTCACTTACCTAGGTCTATGAGAGGTACGTTCTCCTGAAAAGAGAAGCAAGAGAGAAATGAGTAGAAACACATTTTGTAAAACACCAATGGGGTATAAGAGGATAAATATATTTCATGACACTTCTTTAATTTTCTTTTAGTTTTTTCCATGATCCCCCCATTTTATTTTTGAGGGAATCAGATCAGATAGACAGAGCTCTTCTGACTTGAGTAAGCTTGGAGAATCACCTCACAACTGCTATTGCCTAAAATTATGCATGGGGAGAGACCCTGAGTCAGTGGAGACGATTTATGAAGTTTTGATCTTGATTATGTAACGTAGGAAGCATGCCAACCAATCTTAAAGAATTAATACAGGATTTCTCTTACTGCTCCCAAAAGAATCCTTGTAGTGAAATTTAGTTCATTAACTTCACAGAAGAGAGGTACACGTGTTTGGGGAATCCCAACATAATTGAAATGGAACAGAGTTTTTTTGCATAAAGCTGAGGTTTTTGTGATCTGAACAAAAATACTCACATAAGAAGCCTCTACTTCACTTGGGTTCTCTTTGGTTGTAAGACTCCTCTGCTTTCTCTTCCCTGAAACAAACGAAAAAAGAAGTGTTTTTAAAATCCAGGACAGTATGTCTCTCCTTTAGACTCCAAGACTATAAAATTACATCTGAGCAAGCAGCTGAATACCTTCTTGAGAATATAACAAGAATAAGGAATAGGGAATCACTTACACCAGAATATTACTCCAGGTATTGCTAGTACTAGCACAACTAGCAAAGCAATGGCCCACGACGGCATTCCTGTTTCTGTTGGAACATTGGAAAGCTCACATGAAAGTCAACTTAAGAAATGCAATAAAGCAACATACTCTAAATTTTAGACAAGACTGTGTCAGATTTTAAAAGCTTTCCTATTGTTTCTTAATGGCAAAGCTGCCTCTTACTTAAAGTTGAGTTGCCCCTGAAAAGGATTAATAGCTTCTACAACTGCACTGTGATCAAGGGAAAATCATACTCCACAGGTCAATACAGGGCCCAGTAGCTATCACAGCCTTAGCTGTCACAATTCACTACACACCAGTGTGTATAAACTACAGTTGCAATAGTCTGTCAAAATACAGTAGATGCTAGACTTTGCTTGTTTTTAAAACAGTACCTTTTATTCCACACACAGTGTCTGAAGTTGAAGTACATTGTCTTTCAATTACATCACTTTCACATCTGCAGAAAACACGAACAAAAATTAAGGGATTTTTTTTTCTCTATATAAACTGTCAAAAGACCAAATCAAAACCTTCTAACATTTTTATCAGCTCAATATTTCATATATCAAAATCTTGGAGCTTAGAACTTAAGAGGTATGAAAATAGCATGGAAAGGCGTGGGAGTGGGAAAAGGTGTGCAATTATTTTCTGAATGTAACAGCAGAGCACACAAAGGAAACAGAAAAGTTCAGATATTTTATTACATTTTTTGAAAAGTACATACAGACTCAGTGGATATATAAGTTTTTCTGCATGCCTTTGGAAAGCCTCCATTGATGCAAATTGAGCTGACTGAACTAAGTCATCTCACATGCAAAGGAAAACTAGTATGCTTTTCCTTATGGTACAGGTCACCTTAGCCTCTGTCTTGTAACTAGCTGGAAAAAAAGTGTGATAACATATGATAATAACAATTTCATATGTAGTTATGAAGGCATGAACTTACATGGTACATGGATTGCAATGCCCACATGGTCCGGAAGAAATGTTGCAAAAATGGTTCTTTGCACAGGCACACTCTGTGTCCTTTTCTGGGGTACAGTTCTTTGCAACCTCTAAACCTAAAATAAATTTCTCAAAATGTAGAAGTTTGAAAAAGCAGGCTTCTGCTTACAAGTTCTTGTCCTTAGATTACAAGCTGTTCGCTCTACCACTGCTGGGACTGGCGAGGCTTAACTTTAGAACACACATCCACAGCTTTTATATGGAGCCGCACTGCCAGAGCGCTGGGAATATGGAGCTGGCAAGAGAGACCTCTGCTGGCTGAGAACTCAGAAAACTGATCACACGATGAAGTTCTTGTCAGGAGAGGATTCCTTCGGCACTGCCAAATCCCAATTTCTTTTTCCCATTCAGAAGCATAAAGCCAGAAGGAAACTCAGAAAAACATGTAGCCCACCTCCCCACCTAATGTTGAAGGTGGGTTCTTCACTCTCTATGACAGACAACAAGTTTTAGCTTTTTTTGAGGACCTCTAAAGATGAGGAATTTCACATTTTTTTAGCTAAAATATTCTTGCTAAGTATTCTGCTTAAATATAAACACAAATGAATTAATATTCTCTTATTCTCAGTGTATATGATGATGCCATCTTCATCTATGAAAAATATTTCTGTATTAAAAATTACTGTAAGTATGAAAGCTATTTTCTTAGGCATATAAAAATCGAATAAAGTTTTGAATTACTACATTCAGTGCCCTGCTATAATGGGAAACCATGCTATCTTTCAAAATTTGATGAAGCTCTACAGAAACCAGTGCTGAAGCGACTCATGGAAATAGCAAACATGAACAATCCTAACAATGAATCACAGAATTACACAGAATCAACTATGTTAGAAAAGACCTCTGAGATTATTGAGTCCAACCTTAGACCTAACACCCTTGTCTACTAGACCATGGCACTCAATGCCACATTCAGTCTCTTCTTAAATGCCTCCAATGACTCTACCACTTCTCCAGGCAGACCATTCCAGTGCCCAATCACTCTCCTAAACTGAGGGGCTCAGAACTCGACACAGTACTTGAAGTGAGGTCTCACAAGTGCCATGTACAGGGGAAGAATCACTACCCTAGTCCTGCTGGCCACACTATTCCTGATACAGACTAGGATCCCATTGGCTTTCTTGGCCACCTGGGCACATTGCTGGCTCATGTTCAGCTTCTTGTCAACCAGAACCCCCAGGTCCCTTTCCACCTGGCTGCTCTCCAGCCACTCTGTCCCAAGCCTGTAATGCTCCCTGGGGTTGTTGTGGCCAAAGTGCAGGACCTGGCACTTGGTCTTGATAAACCTCATCATGTTGGATTGGGCCCATCTATCCAGCCTGTCCAGGTACCTCTGCAGAGCCCTCCTACCCTCCAGCAGATTGACACTCTTTCCCAACTTGGTGTCATCTGCAAATTTGCTAATGGTAGACTGGGGAACACCACTGGTGACCAGCCAACTGGACGCAGCAACATTCACCACCACTCAATGGGTCCAGCCATCAAGCCAGTTCTTAACCCAGCAGAGAGTACACATATACAAGCCGTGGGCTGCCAGCTTTTCCAGCAGTATGCTGTGGGAGACAGTGTCAAAGGCCTTGCTGAAGTCCAGGTAGACTATATTCACAATGGTTCTCATAGAACTTCAGTGGTAATTTTCCTCTTGTCTAAGGTTTTCTACTGACTTCTCTTCAACTACATTATTGTCCGTGGAATATTGTGACTAACCATCCCATTACTCTTTTCCTCCCTTCAGTTTAAATAATATAGTCATTTGTGGCATTTTACATAACACCGAATTGTTTTTCTCTTACCAACTTCATCACCCAAGCAAAAGTGTTTATTTATAGTAGCAAATGAAAGTAAAATTTTCCATCCATATTGAGGTCTTACAGGAAGAGGCGAGCACTGGAGACTGATATTCCAGCAGTGATCTGAGTACAACAATATTGGAGTTAAGAGCTGTCTCTCCACTCACTACACTTGATCTTGGATATGAGGAATGAAGAACTATCATTTCTTTAATTCTAGTATACTAGATCTGCAGGACACCTCGGTGAAATGGTGGGAGATAAGTCTAATGCATTTGAAAAATAATTACATCTGTGACAGGTATTTATGCAACAGGTAGTAAATTTCTGGAAGCTGGTGTTACCCAGCAGGTTCATGCAAAATGGGCTCATAAATAGACACTAAAATGACTAGGCAGGAATGGATCTTCTAATGTCCTTTCCCACAATTGTGGATGCTGATAGACTTTGCAGGGAACAGACCATAGAAAATAGGTAAATTTGTTTGTGTTATCTCTAAATAGCATTTCTTGCCTGTACTGCTGAATGCAGAACACTGGGGTAGGTGGGGCACCCAGTAAGGCATGCCTCATAGTCTCATAATTTGACTCTATATCCCACATAACATCTTGAATGTATAAAAAACAACAAACTACCATCTCCAGCTATTTTAAATAATATATTTAATTACGTGAAAGACTACAAAAGAAACCATTGGGAATTCTCACATCATTGCTTCTTACATCCCTTTTTTACACAGAGAGCAAGAAGAGAAAGAGCTTCTCTTACTGGATTCTAACCAGTATGTGTAGCTTCTGCTTCACAAGGACTTTGGCTGTGGCTAAAGAAAGGCAGATATAAGGAGAAATAATGGACCAACTATTCTTCTTCCTACTTTGTGCTTGGTGAAAGAGAACTGGAGGATAAACTTATTACTTTCTCATGAATTAATTCACATTCTGCCATTAAAAGTTTTGAATCTGTATGCTACCCACTATTCAGAGATTGTTGGAGACTTTTCGGTGAAATCATGTATCAAAGAAAAGTCATTACTAGTTTCCATTTCTACAGACATACCAAATACTCTGTCGCACAAACGGCATCTCTTACACTTGCTCAAATCATTGGGGTGATTCATGAACTCCTTTCCACTTTCACATGCAACACAGTGTTTGCTAATATCTGTTGGGCAGGCAATACCGGTATTTTTAACAAAACCTGTAGAGAAATAAAAACAAGAATTTGGACAGAAGCCACCAGCTCTAAGACTTGCATCAGAATTTTATTTTTAATCCCTAATACTTTTTGATTGCAAATATGGAACCTATATTTTTATGCATATGTATACGCACTTCAGGAATATAGTATACATAAGATCTGTTTACCACCCCTTTTCATCCAATTTAAGACTGGAGGAGTACACAGCAAACAAAACTATACATGCAAAATTGGAACACCTGTGAATATGTGGAATCTTGAAGGCAAGAGCACGTTTTCACTTTTTTAACCTCTTTCAAATACATGTATATAATGCTTGACTCTTTTGTAATAAGCATGTTATGTGAGAACTACTATCTGTGGGGAGAAGTTATTGGTACATCGAGCTCAAAAAATACTTTTACAGCGGCTGAAGTCCTGTAACAAATTAAAATACAGCTAGAATGAAGCACTGCATCTAGGAAACCACCTCACACCACTTATCCCAGAACAAAGAAATTGTGCATGCTGTGGTTTCCACTGTTAATGACTTCTCAATACGGTTTTACAATGATACTCACCACTGTTACATTTCTTACAACACTGACCATCTAAATCATATTCATCCTGTTTACACATAGTATCCCTCTTGGCAATGATCCTCCTATTGTACACTCCGTGCATTAGAGCTTCAGTATAGTTTTTGCACTGTGCTTCAATAATTAAGGCAGACACCTTGGAGAGAGGAACAGTAAATTAGACAAAAACCTGTCAAGGACTGTAGGTGTGTTTTAATACTAGCAGTCATATCAGTAGTGTTACTCCATAGCTAAACATATTGATATTCATCTGCTTATTAAAACTGTTCATTACTTTAGAAGATGTAATGGACAATGAGGACACATATTACACTTAAAGCCATGAACCCTACCACTACAGGCACCCTCCTTTAAAATTAATATACAACTAATCCAGGTCTCTGAATTTCTTTGAATGTACTATCAAGTTAAATTGCAAAGTACTTAGGGATTTTTTGTTTGGTTTTGTTGGTTATTTTCTGTTACTAGTCAATGGGAGCTTTACTGGTTGTTCCTGCCTGCCTCTTCATGATAACAATAAAGACTGTGGACCAGAAGTCAAACCATTCCATTTTCTCTTTTTTCTTCCTTTTTTTTTTTTGTCTTTTCTGAAGTAAAGTGGAAAAATGAAAAGGATAAATCTACTACAGTTTGCCATCCTCTTAACAATCGTTTCTGGGGAATTCTGCATATACTCTGAATGCACTAAATATGAGATATCTATATAATGGAGCTATGTACTGCCTAGATGCTGGCCATAACTTTAGTCAGATGTAGAAAACTCGTTATGAAAAATGGATTTGGATATCAAACTGGGCTTTAAAGTGAAGGAAGTGTTATCTGCTGACTTCTGTAAGTAGCCACTTCTTTTGATCCTCAAGTTTATTCAGAGATGGGAGGGTGGAAAGCATTTTATTTCCTTAGAAGCCATCTGTTTAAAAATATATTAATTAATATTAACATATAATATTAATTACTAGGCTGAAATTAAGAAGACTTTTCTTTGCACCTGGAGGAAAAGCTTCAATACAAAAGAGCAGTTTAGCACTTGAGGAACTGTGGGCATGAATGCTCAGTGCATCACTTCCTCTGATCAGTACTGTTTCTTCCTTTGCTGTCAAAGCTTCAGGGAGCTCTTCTCTGAATCCCAGTGTAATGATGTTAAAAGGTTAAAGTCAATCTAAGACCTTAGCAGAAGCTTTCAAATGGATGTGTCAAATTAGTGTGATTTGTTTTCCTTTTTCCTGGGAGAACTGTCTTACCAAATACGGGGTTAGAAAGTCCAATTAAAAATAATTACTAAAATGTAGTCATGGATGTAAAACCTCTCATTTGGCTTTCCCTAAAGCAGTGTGAAGAAAATGTCCAGTGAGTTGTGCAGAAAATTGGATATAATGAAAGAAGGAAACATCTTTCTAAATTACTAATATCAGCAAAACAGCTGATTTTTTTATGTGTTTACCAAACACCTGCAAACATGGTGTGTACAGTGACACATCTTCCCTCACACAAACAAACTTCTGTGCTTCTTGTTTATGCTTTTATACAAGTGAGCTATGCTGGTACAGTGAGGGGCTCCAGAATCATAACACTTTCAGATGGAAGCCCTCCGCTCTTGCTCACGGAGATGAACTTCCTGGTACATTTACAAGAACTGAGGGGGTCACTTCTCAGAATCTGACACTTAAGCAGCACCAAATACCTACATTGGTTCTACTCGCAGAGATGTCTTAGAATGCCTTCCTATAGAAGGAATACTGATAAAATCTTGGAGACTTTTTTTTTTAAAGCAACAACCTAATTTCTTCAAACTTATTTTATCCTCCAGGACTTGCATTCACTTAACAGCAAGCCATTTGCTATCTAAAAAGTTTGGTTTATCTTATAAAAAAAATAAAACAGTCAATAGTCATTTAGCTTCCTGTTAGCTTTTTTTGTTGCCACTGAGCAGTAACAGTAATATCAGAAAGGAAGCACTTTAGGGGCTTTTGTACAGGCAGGGATGATAGGTGCTTTTTTATGATTTGTACACTCAAGCAACAGCTGTTATGTTCTCAGCCTAAAATGACTAACAGAGGCTGTCTTTTAAGTCTCTCATCTTAACCTAAAAAATCTAGTAGTTTTCATATCTAAACTGAAGACTTAGATTGAACTAAGCAGTCAAGGAGAAGATCCATCAGTCAGGGACATCTAACCTTAGGAGAATCCATAAAAATTATCATGTGAGCCCAAGTTTTCTGGTTTCTCTCCATCTGCATTGCCCAAGCAATGAAGGAGAGTTTTCTACCTGCTCGCTCTCCTCCATTGCAACTGAGTCCTCCAAAATGCTTTCACCAACAGGTATTTGCTAAGGAGACTTATAACCTGTTTTCATCTACATTCTGAAGGCAGAGTGACAAGAACTTTAGTTTCTTTGAATAATCATGTCATTTTGAAATTTTCAGGCCTCTAAATCTTTCTTTCATTAGAGTATTCTTCATAACATATCAACCTGCTTCAACTGAAAAGCTTCCGCAGACATAGCTTATAGGCATGTAATATCATCTTTCAAAGAGTGTGAATGTGTAATTTGCATACAGGACTTTTTAAAACTTTACAATGTTAACCCTGAGAAAACAATTGTCTCTGCTTTCTCCTGTTATAATACATTTTATTTTTGGCAAACTACTTCTCCCATTTCTAATCCATAGGTACTGATGAAAGAGAAGGCTGATGCTTTTAGTACTTGGTGACCTTTTTTCTCCACTCCATATTCATTACATGGAGCAAGGTGCATGAGCTCATCAGGGGCTTTCTAAGTGTTAAAAAAGGGGGGTGGGGAGATTTTTCTTGCTTTTTTTGCTTAGTGGAAGTTGGGTTGGTAGTTAGTTCCATTTTAATACACTTTTCTCTGTAATTGATCTCCCTTTTATTAACTCTGTCAGGATGGCTTTTTCAAAAAATAATGTCACTCAAACAGTAATGTTAAGAAAATTCTCTAATCCAATTCTTTCACTATGACAACTATTTTCTGCTTCCAAAATCTCCAGTATTGTTTTCCCTCCAACTCTTTTTTTTAGTCTCACCAAGGCTGAAGTTCATAGTTAGCACCAAAATAACCTTTAAAAATAGTATTTCATATTCTAAAATATTTTATGAGAAGGACAAAAAGAATCCAGTTCCATTTTCTGGAGCCCAGCAATGGGAGTTGGCATTTCCCCACAACTACAAGCATCCTAGCTTCTTAAATTTCAAGGAAGATGCACGTATTCAGTGCCTGGGAAGTAAGAAGCCTCAGCTACTGTCCAGCTTCTTAAAAGAGTCACTGCCCAAATTCAATCCATTACTATTTCACATCTTATCTGAGTCACATGCAAATTACAGCAATACATTGGAGCTGGGAGTCGGATGGTTGGTTATTTTGTTGGGGTTTGGTTTTTAATTCTGTTTTTCAGGAGTACAGTACTTTTGAACATCTAATAAATACAGTTTGGGAGAGTTGGAGCGACAATAACAGCTCTCACCTCACTTTCATGTTGGGGTTAAGGATGAAGAGTTGGATAGAATAGAAATTTAGCAACTCCTCCCCTTTCCCTTCTGTAAACAATATGGTTTTCTTATTGTGACTTTCTCTTTGCTGAGTTACTGCAAAGAAAAAGGCAGTTAGCTGTGGAAACATGCACAGACATGTTTCCAGAATAGGGGCCCTTATACTTTTCACTTGAATCTTGGTTCATCCCATCATTTTGTGGCTGTTTATGCATGCACATGTAAATATGTACGCTAATTTTCCGTGAAATGAGAAAGAAGGATCAGTGCAATAATGTAGGAGTCCTGGTTTCAAAGGCGTGTCTTCTGAATTTCCAGAAAATTGCTGCTTTCTAGTCTTATCAGATAAAAAAAAATTACTGTTAAAATATTTAGATAGCACTTAACTCTCTTCAGATGGCCTGTTCCTTTAGAGCATCTCTGAGTAGTTTTATGGCTTTTTTGCAATAAGAACTTATATGTTTTCTAACTGTATGGGCTGTTGATACTTTTGCATGACTATCCCTGCAACTTCAGCGCAGCATGGAGCTCCTAGCAAAATTGAGGTCTCATTCAAGAAACTGCTTTCATATTCTGGGTTGACCAAAACAATATGCCAAACTCTGACCAGGTTTACTGACTTATAAATAGTGGAACAATGCGTTAATTAAAAAAAAAAAAACAAACAAAAAAAACAAAACAAAAAAAAAACAAAAACCAACCACACAAAAATTGTTTTTTAAAACTAGTAACTATGTAGGAGTGTTATGGTCTTTCTAAGGGGTGTTGGTATATGAAAACAATTGGAAAATAAGAATATGAATTATATATTCTCTTGGAGCAATGTGATACGATAGAAAGTGCTTTTAATCTTAATATATATTCTGGATAGTTCCAACACAGCAAACCACACTGGTATTTCTGCAAGTAATTTGCTGCTCCTGGAAAGGAACACATAACATGCACTTCTGTCAGCAGATGAAAATTCTTTGTATTTAAATATGCTCTGGTGATTTGTGGAGGAACTAGAACTCTCTGAAACACTTTAAATAGTTTACTTTCTCTTACATAATAAATCACATCAGAATTTGAGTGGTTTATGCATTAAAACATGCTTTTTAACCCAGCAAACTGCAAAGCAAACTGTGTTTGCTACAAATGTAACCACACTGCGAGGACACTTTGAGCGTCAGCTCCAGTGAATTGTCTCTGAAAAAGGTGAGAACTGGGGCTGGGGAATCAATGTATACTATGTCCACACTTCCAGGAAGGTGGTGGCTGTGCTGTGCAGCAGGGCTCACTGTCACCTCCCTCACTCCTACCATCCCACCTCTGAGCTCTGGGAGCAGGGCTGTCTCAGGGCGGCTCTACCGGAGCGCAGGCCGAGCCAGAGCATCCATGTGTCCCTAGGTCTCCTGGCCTGGCGCTTGCTGCCACTACAGCTCCTTGGCCTGATGCACCAGCGGAGACCCCTGTGCTGGGCATTGACACCCTCCCTTACCTTTCCTGTTGACAGCAGCCCTTCAAAATGGGTGTTCGTGAAGGGAACTTTACCAATGAGAGTGAGACAGGAGACCGAAGCTCTGAAGCTGCAGGGACACATACCGTGTGCGCAGGGGCTGATTCAGGCACGACGGGAAAGCCCTGCCCCACTGCTTCCAGTAAACGGTGCACACCATGCCGCCAGGCTTAGACTATTCCTCTAGCTTTTCCTGGGTCACTGTCACAGTGGTTCAAACTTCTCCTTCACGGGTGTTTGCTCTTATGTTTCTTTACCAGATCGCCGTGTTGCAGATCCCCCGAGGCGCAGTGCAAGTCAGCTCTCCCTAACGTGGCTGCAGCCCTGGCAGGTGCCGATCGCACCGCCCTGGAGGTGCGGGACGCTCAGCGTGCCCCGCCAGCGCCTCCGGACAGCACGGATGGCTGCGGACTGAGCTGCCCCTGGGTCCCCCCTCTTCAGCACACGACCTGGTGTCCCTGACAGCCACCTGCATCAATGCCCCTTTTCTTCCGCCCGCTTTTCCACAACAATCACTTCCCTTCAGCCTGCTGTAAAATCATAAAGTGTCCGAACTTTGTAGTGTGTGTGTGTGTGTTTTTCTCTTTAAAACATCACCTAAATCAAGTAGCTGGAGTCTCGGTAAGAAGACTGTCGCTCGGCGGCGATCAGCACCCAGGCAGCGTTCGCCGCCCGGCTGCGCCGCGTTCCCGCCGGCCCCGCGGTCCCCGCTCGGGGCTGGTCCCGCCGTCCGCGGCCGAGCAGCCAGCCCGCCCGCCAGCGCCCCGCATCCCTGCTCGGGCGGACACTTACGATGAGCAGAGGAAGGAACTCTCGGGCCATTCCGCCGCTGCCCAGCGCTGTCCCGCACCTTCCGGCTGAGGGAAGTTCACTCGTCCCGGCACAGTACCCGGCACTGCCCACTCGGCTCCTCCCATAGTGGCAAACGCGGCCCTGCCCATCCCAGGCGTGGGGCTGAGCGGTGCGGAGGAGCTGCCGCGGCGATGGGCAGCGCTGCCGCCTCCCCGCAGGTGTCCGACGCGGTGAAGCGGTCCCGGACAGGGTCTCCCACGGCCCGGCACGGGACAGCCGGCGGTGACACGGAGCGAGGGCGCGGCGGCTCCTTTTGGCTGTCCTGGGCCCAGCGCTCTCCGCGGGGATCGCGGGTGTTCCGCCGGGGACACCCACTCTGGACCTTGTGAATGCCAAACACGACGCCGAGATCACGAAGTCAGCGAACTTTGGAGTGGGAATGAGGAAATTACTTCCTGTCCTAGCTGCTGGGCGGAGCAATTTCCTCCCCACCGAGGACAGAAACTTCGCTTTTGCAGGATTGATTAAGGACAGGCTTGGGGCAAGGAGTCCCTAATCAGTAGTAGTGGTGCAGTCACTTAGAAAAGGCTGAACTCCCTTGCAGCAGAAGATACTGCCCTTTGTTGTCGTGTTGAAAGGATTGCTCAAGCCTGTAATACTTTGTAGCTATTCCTAGTCATTTGTGTTTTCCCTGTAAGCTTTAACTGTTTTGAAATACTGGTAGTCTGGCCTCCTTTGCAGAGTTAGAAATAGCATGATGGTGTCAGTTATTGATACATGATTTGATCTTTCAGGTTTTGACATGATGCCATTGCCTTGGGAAGACATGATTGCAATTGAGCTGGCGTTTTCGTTTTAAACACCATTTTTCAGTGGTTTATGACTCAGATTTTCAGAAACTCTTCAGCTTTTCTACTGGTATGGCTCTGAGCTGCCATACAGATAAGCTGGGTTCATAACATCACAAAAAAAGTAGCTACTGTTTTAAATATTTTCAAGCTTTTTAACCACTTCCGGATAAACTGAGATGTACTTCTGACACATTTTTAGAGATGATGCCTTTGGAGTATCTTTGAACAAGCAACTTTGTTGCCTTCCCAGTGGCAGTATGGAATATAAGGAAGGAGAGGCATCTCCCTTGGGTGTAGTGCCTTGGTTACATGTCTGTAGTTCTTGGTGGGTAAACCCAAATCACTGTGTACTTGAAGCTGCTACTTTTAGCGGAAGTGGGGACTGCAAGCAACGTTGTCCACTGCAACTGGATGGTTGCTGCAGCAAAAAGCTTGGTAAAATTATTTCCAAATTCATCACTCAGGAGATCGTGTTTTGTTCTAAAATGAAAACTGTATGTGACTAGGCCCTCAGCAGGCATTGCTCAGTGTTGGGTAACACCTCGGTGGGTCTCTTGCCCTAATTATCCAGTATGTTCCGCTGATGTCTCTCAGGTGCATGTGGTTTGCACTCCTCCCAGCAGCCTCGGGGGTGTGATGACTCTCTGCCTGTAGCTGTTCTGCAGTGGAGTGTTTTTGTCTTGGTAGGGAGCTTTGAGAGATATTTGAGAATCTACCACGTTCATGTCAAAACATCGGTGTGCATATGGCTTGCAGTCCTACCTTATGTAGTTAATAACTGTAGTTATTTGGGGGTTTTGTATGTACCATGAAGAAAGAGAGAAGTGTTTGGAGTATGGTTTGTTGTTTGACTATCCAGAGCTGGTATCAGTGAGCCCTAGAAGGCCAGTGTTTTCCTCTCTTTGTTCCTTGGGTTGCAGCAGGGGTTTTTGCCTGGTAAAAATTGTAGCGTTGACTTTTCTTTACTCAGCTTTTATCTAAAGCTTAATTCATGTGTCAGCAGAGGCATGCTAAGCAGTGAAGACGCTGTGGTATTTCTCTTGCCAGCAGACGGCCTTGAGCCTCTCCTAACTCGTGGAGAAGGATCAGCCTGGGGTGCGATCCAACCCGAGGAACAGTGAACACACAGTTTTTAAAAATGCAAGATTTCTTTTTCTGTTTTCCTTTGGTGATTTGTTTTTGGGGTTTTTGTTGTTGTTGTTGGTTGGTTGGTTTGTTGTTGTTTTTTTTTTTAATCTTCTTATTGTTCTATGTCCACATATGCACACTGGTCATAGAAAATTCTGTTCAAGATAGCTGCAAAAACAACCAAGGAATAATTCTGGACACACATGCTCACAGTATTCTGGCTTTTAGAGTTGCAGAGTTGGGATCTTATGCATGCCTTAACTGGCATCAAACATTTTCTTCTCCCTCCAGACTTGATGTCTACTACTTGTTTCTCTGTTAAATTGTGACATATTCTAAAAATGTATTATTTTTTTAAATATTTTGTTTAGATTTGTTTTTGCATGTTGATAAGTTTTCAGTAGTTCTTTTGTACTAAGATTGGGCAATTAGATTAATGTAGCATAAATAACCAAAGTATTTCCATCAAACATAAATTTCCTTTGACCTAAAATACACATTACGAGATTGTTGTTGAACAGAAGACTTACACTGAGATACCTGAATATAATAAATGTGCGAGCTGCCAAAAACTCCCTGCTACATTTGTTTTCCTGTTAACTCTGCATTCTTCTTTTCTATACTGACTTACTCCCCTGTCTTTTAGTAGGTAGTAAGTTTGCCTTAAAATGATGATTAGGGTACACAAGGTTTGTATTTGGCTGGAAAGGGAGGAAAATAGGAGAGAATGCAGAACATATGTTTTAGAGATACTTAAAATGATACATTTTGTTATGTGATTCATGTTTTGTAAATTCTCTGAAATTCAAAAGGAAGGGGGATAAAGCTCAAAGACTTATTTGGGACCCAAGGTTTTTGTTTAGTTTTTATTTGTTTGTTTCACTTTCTGTCTACCTTTTGGTTTATTTTGCTTTTCTGTTTTCCTTCTCCCCTCCATCATGTATATTCAGAACAACCAATTCTAAATTTTTGTTCAAGTCCTAGAGTGAAAATCCATTATTTGTGCAGCTTTATTGCATCTCCTTCATTCTCGATTCATACCTCTTCTCTTATGTGACTTTCATCACAAGCATCAGCCTACACTATTGGGAAGTTATTGGAGGGGCATTAGTCCTTAAATAGTTAGCTCTCACTCAGTAGAATTTTATGATGGTTTTACTTTGCTCTGTGGTCTTGTAGACCAGAAAAGATCTGTAACTACTTTACAGTGGCTGCTTTCCTGCAGTGTAGTGTGGCCAGATTCTGATGGTCGGAGGTTACCCTTTCTCTCTGTTTTCATAATACTTAGAATCACCTGGGATTTTGGTATAATGAAAGGTTCTTGGTCAGATGATGGTGGCCCAAACACCCTGTTCTGTGTGTGGAGAAGCTGATATGACAACATAGAAGTGGGAAAGCGGGGTATGAGCAGAGAGGTTTATGAAAACCCATAGGGCTTTTCGTAAGGGTGCTGCATGGTGTTACATCAAATGACATCAGGAAGGTCTGACATGCAGCATGTTTCTTTTAGAAATACTAGAGGTCTGACACACCTGTATGTGGAGCCATAGATGCTTGTGTTTTTTTCTAAAAAAACCCCACAGTAGCAAGAAAACAGAGTGGAAACAAACAAACAAAAAACCCACAACACAACTAGAACAAAACAGAGCGGAAACTGAAGCTTGTAGCAAGTCACTTTTCTCCTTGTCTCGGTTTGAGGGGAAAAACCAAAATGTTTTACCCACAAGCAGGGGAGGGGCCTCCTCCTCAATAATCACACCACTCTTTATCAAATTTAAGAAAAGGAATTTTAATACAAGAAGGATAACTGATATATATATATATATATATGTAAACAGACTAGTGCAACCCACTTCCCCAACACCATAAGAGGAAAAAAAAAAAACAACAACAACAAAACCCAGCAGGTTTTCCTCCGGGAGAAAAGGTTATACTTAAGTGTCCTTGTCACAGCCCGCTGGCTGCAGAGTGAGTTTCAGTCCCTCTCCAGCGAAACAGACGAGCAGTGGGCTTTCAGATGGACTCAGTCTCTTTCCCCTGTGTTCCCCGTCCAAGAAGCAGACAGGTACGAGCAACCAGCAGCAAATCCAAGGCAGGTAGCAGCACGGCAGGAAAAGGTAATCCGAAGTAGGCAGCGGCAAGACAGCCAGGGAAAACCCCAGCAGTAACCAGCAGGGCAGCCTGCCTCCTTGGAGCCCCCACTCCCCCGTTCCGCCGAGCCAAGACTGAGGAGAATATCCAAAAAAAAAACCAAAAGAGACAAACCTGCCCCCACCCCAGCGATCACAGTTAACTACTTCTTTTGTTAACCGCTGGCCTGGGCAGTTAAGTGGCAGGGGAGAGAATTTACATAATAATCCCAAACTACAACATTATCCACCCCTAAATTCTCTTCCATGCCGATACTCTACATTAAACTTAAATTTTCTTTCAAATAATTAAGTGTTTACAAATACAGTAATATGAGTCGTTTACCCAGAGATAAGTTCCCCTTGAGGTACACATCGTGTCTCTCCATCTTCCTGCATCACCCACCAGGTGGAACCAGATCCTTGAGCAAAGACAACCCCACGAATGGGTTTGCCTTTGCCTGAGGCAGGGTTGATCCAGACTGTTTTCCCTAGCATACCTCTCAGGTGTATTACAGGGACTTTGTCTCCATCTACAGTGTGAAGGGGTTCTGATTGGGCAGGGCCGGCTCGATTGACAGAGCCTCTAGTGTTGACTAGCCATGTAGCCTTTGCTAAGTGTTGATCCCAGTGTTTGAAAGTCCCTCCACCCAACGCCTTCAAAGTGGTTTTCAACAGTCCATTACACCGCTCAACTTTCCCGGCAGCTGGTGCATGGTAGGGGATATGATACACCCACTCAATGCCATGTTCTCTCGCCCAGGTAGCAACTAAGCTGTTTTTGAAATGAGTTCCATTATCTGACTCAATTCGTTCTGGGGTGCCATGTCGCCACAGCACTTGTTTTTCCAGGCCTAGGATGGTGTTCCGAGCAGTGGCGTGAGGCACTGGGTGTGTCTCCAGCCACCCTGTGGTTGCTTCCACCATGGTGAGCACATAGTGCTTGCCTTGGCGGGTCTGTGGCAGTGTGATGTAGTCAACCTGCCAGGCCTCCCCGTACTTATACTTATCCCAGCGTCCACCATACCACAGGGGCTTCACTCTCTTAGCCTGCTTAATGGCAGCACATGTCTCACAGTCGTGGATAACCTGAGAGATAATGTCCATGGTTAAATCCACCCCTCGGTCTCGTGCCCATTTATAAGTGGCATCTCTGCCCTGATGGCCCGAGGCATCATGGGCCCATCGAGCCAAGAACAGCTCTCCCTTGTGCTGCCAGTCCAGATCTGTCTGTGATACTTTCACTTGCGCAGCTCGGTCTGCCTGTTGGTTGTTGAGATGTTCCTCATTGGCCCGATTTTTGGGCACGTGTGCGTCTACGTGGCGGACTCTCACAATCAGCTTCTCTACTCGGGTGGCAATATCTTGCCATATATCGGCAGCCCAGATGGGTTTCCCTCTGCGTTTCCAATTGGTTTTCTTCCATCGGTCTAACCAAGTCTTCCTAATATGATGTTCCTGCAGGATTTCTCTATAAACAAACTTCTCTCTTACACTCGTTAGAAGTCGTGCCCAGAGTGAAAGGGGCTTTGATTCCCTCACGAACACCTGTTCAATAGCCACGTCCTGGGCCAGAGCCCCCAAAAACCTGGCTTCAGCACCATCCAGTTGTAAGGTTTCACCCATAAGGTCCCAAACTCGGATCAACCAAGTCAGGATGGGCTCACCCGGGTGTCGAGCAATGTCTTTCCGCAAACTACGGAGATTATCAAATGACAATGACTCAGTGATGATCTCAGGCTCTGGGTCTGCTTGCTGTGGAGGTGCAGCAGCCCCCTCATCGTCTGCTGGATGGTCTAATTTGGTCTTATATTTCCTTTTCTGAATAGGGGCAACTTCCATAGGCTTGGCCTGTCCTCCTGGTTTAGCCTCATCCTTTTCTCCCTTCACTGTGGCATCAGGGGTTTTATTCTCTCGCTTTTCCCCCTTCACTGGGCTAAGTTTCTGAATGCATTCTGGAAAAACCCTGGCCCTACCTTCAAACATTCTGTAAGCTGCAGGGATACAACCCTGCAGAAAAACCATAAAGAGCAAGATATCTCTGGCATCCAGGGAGAATTTAAACATCTCAAAAGCTGTTGTAGCAGACTTGAATGGGGAATGGACAAAGGGTTGGGAGAAGAGATTCCCCTTTGTTCCTTCCCAAGGGTCCGTACTATTATCACTGAATCCCCAGAGGTAGCAGCTTAGGTTGCGGCAGGAAAACAGCCTGGAGAGCACCACCCACATGACATCCAAAGGCATCGAATTCATGGCACCATAAATCCAGAGTAAGAACTCAATAGTAATTGCGGCTATTTGAGTTTTGCTCATTGATTTGTTGATAAGACTTAAACCTGCCGCTCCTTTTGGCATGAATTTGTACCAACAAAAAGCCAATATATTATACAGGATGGTCCTGATGAACTCTAAGCTCAAGACCCACATGGTGCCACAAAATAGCAGTTATCCTTCTTTGTTTACAAGCCCCACACGTTGGGCGCCAAGAAATGTCTCGGTTTGAGGGGAAAAACCAAAATGTTTTACCCACAAGCAGGGGAGGGGCCTCCTCCTCAATAATCACACCACTCTTTATCAAATTTAAGAAAAGGAATTTTAATACAAGAAGGATAACTGATATATATATATATATATATGTAAACAGACTAGTGCAACCCACTTCCCCAACACCATAAGAGGAAAAAAAAAAAAACAACAACAACAAAACCCAGCAGGTTTTCCTCCGGGAGAAAAGGTTATACTTAAGTGTCCTTGTCACAGCCCGCTGGCTGCAGAGTGAGTTTCAGTCCCTCTCCAGCGAAACAGACGAGCAGTGAGCTTTCAGATGGACTCAGTCTCTTTCCCCTGTGTTCCCCGTCCAAGAAGCAGACAGGTACGAGCAACCAGCAGCAAATCCAAGGCAGGTAGCAGCACGGCAGGAAAAGGTAATCCGAAGTAGGCAGCGGCAAGACAGCCAGGGAAAACCCCAGCAGTAACCAGCAGGGCAGCCTGCCTCCTTGGAGCCCCCACTCCCCCGTTCCGCCGAGCCAAGACTGAGGAGAATATCCAAAAAAAAAAAACCAAAAGAGACAAACCTGCCCCCACCCCAGCGATCACAGTTAACTACTTCTTTTGTTAACCGCTGGCCTGGGCAGTTAAGTGGCAGGGGAGAGAATTTACATAATAATCCCAAACTACAACACTCCTTTAGCTGTTGTTCTCTGGAGAAGGTGATAAAGGAGAACTGGACATGGTCCCTATCCCTCTTAAAGAAAGCTGAAACAGACATACATCCTTTTTCTCATAATTCAACTTCCTGACACAAACCTGGATCCATGCTTTTGTTCTACAGACCCAGTTCGATGACATCAATGCATTCTTCACAGCAGGGGGAAAATTCAAACAAACCGAGCATTTCCTTAGACTGGAAAAGCAAATTGGCTGGATGCCTGGTGTCTCCTACAGCCAATCACTATAACCTTACCATAAATGTAGATGTGCTTCTCTCCTAAGGTTGGTTATTGACTTTATTTTAGCCATGGGACCATCCTGTCTCACTCCTCTGTGTGTACACTGTACCAGGGAGTGCTGAGATACTGAATGCTGCATTATATAGCAAGTATTTTGCACATCACATGGACTCACTTAAAATTTGACTTTGTGAATTTATAGATTGTGAATGTGTTCCTTTTAATTGTTTTGCAGAGCTCTCTCTCCATCCAATTCTTGAGCAGGCAGCTCAGCTTCAGAGACTGGCTGGTGCTCTTTTCTCTTTTTTTCAAGCTATTTGGTCTTAGTTGTTTTTTGAAGATGCTATTACTAAGATTGTGCTTTATACTTTCAAAGCTTGAAGCACAGCAAATGCTAACTGTCAAATGAGTAACAGATGAGCTATAAAAACTTTTGAGATAATGTGTTAGGGATGCTAGATGTTCTCTAGGGGTGAGGAAGTTTCCAGACACTCAGGCACCTCCTGGACAGAGCACTGCTGATTTAATTTGTGAGTTTCTTGCCTTTGTGAGTTAAAATCAAGACTGAATCCTTGTACCAGGGATGAGAGAGGAAAGATCTGTAGAGAAATGAGGTAAATGTGACTAAAAGGAGATCTTAAGTTCTGCTTTTAACCTCTAACAGGTGCACCAGATGACTTTATTTGTGATATTAAGTGACACCCAAACAACCACACTTCAAGGAAAAGTTGTCATTATGAAGTAAACTAAGACAAATTTTATTAAAGGTAGTGGGAATGAGAAGATAGAGGAAACTTTTCAAAGGATCTCAGCATGCTGCTGTTTCTGAGATGTAAGAAGTAGTATGACTTTGGGATTCAGTTCTACTGCTTTGCTTTGCTCTGTCATGCTTCTCTTTCTGGAATATCATCTGATGAGTGAAACTAGCATGCTTAGATAAAGCAATGCCTTGTGACTGAGACTGTAAATGCTCTTGTTTTTGTTTCTTTTGATATTGCTTAACCTTTGAAATTCTTTGGGGGCAGCGGGGACCTGACAGTGATGTGAGAAGTTCTGTTCCTCCCACTGACATCTCAGATGCAGTTCAGCATCCTTTGTGACATAAACGTTCTTCAGAGTGAGAACAGGATGCAGTAATCTTGCTCTGAATGTTTTTCTCCCGGGCACTGCTGTGTGCTTTTAGCCAAGACTCATGCTTCAGGTAGATGTTTAACAGCTAAATCCTGGTAGAGAGGGGTTATTGTGATAGAAACAGTCTGTAGGTGGGAGGGTTATTCAGTGTTTCCTACCTTCACCAACTTATCCACTTCTACCACACATCTGCACAAACAGAAGAGAGACCTGGGTAGCTTATGCAGCTACAGGAGTGAGTCATACCTTCTCTGTTTGGCTGCACAGCCCACTGTATAGTAAGCTTTTATGAGCTGCAGCAAATGAATTGAGTGTGTAGTACAGACTGGTTCATATTTCAGTCAAGATGCACTTGATTGTTTTCTATTGGTGGTTCTCATCAACAACTAAGTGATGGGCTTAGAAAGCTGTGAGTCTCTAATGGTGGTCATAACAAGAAGGGATACATCATGTTTGCTGTCTGAAGCAGTCTGCTAAATTCTCAGATAAGATGTGATATTTTTCAGCTGAATCATTTCTCTAATGCTTCTTTAAAGTCAAATATTTTGTAAGAGACATCCTTTCCACACTGCACAGTAGCTGCCTCTCCTGCTACCAGCTAGCTCAGATGGAGGAATGGGAGACTGGATGAGAGACTGAAGAGGGATGGACAGCAGAATATGCATTTTTGGTTCTCTGGGATGGGCAGGAGATTCTAGTGCCAGTTCAGGCCACAACTTTAACAGCCACAAGTTTCCCATGAATTTCTCCAAGCTCCAGGGATACTCAGAAACCTCCCTGCCTGGAGGTAACGAGCTGAGAGGGGAGTAGTTCCTTAGCTGAACGTGAGAAATGCCGTGATGGTGTAGGGAAATTGTCTTAGTTTCTTGAAGCAGAGCTTTAGGACTGAATTCTCAGCTTTTATTTCATCACTTCAGTGAGCCATGATTTTACTTGAGACAAATAGTAATTTTGGTGTTATCTTGATTGAAGATAAGAGTTCATGACACGTGCATAAAGCATATGTAAAGATATGTTGTACCAACATCTGGGGACTTCCCTCTTTTTGGGAGGTAGGGCTGGCCATCAACTCCTTCTCTATCAGGTCCCTGCAAGGGCAGCCCAGCCTGGAGTGGCAGAGACTGGCATGTCTCAGTTTGGTGCAGTGAAAGGCTTTTAATGCATGGAGCTTGTTCTTTGCCCTCCCAGCTACTGTTCCACTATTCCTGAGTGATCTGGTACAAGCCCCACATTTTCTCTTCATGGGGCCTACCTGGAAAAAAGGATCTGACAGAAACAATTTACAGAAGGATATCTATAAGTTACCAAAATCAAGACAATGTGGAACGTTTAGCCCTCATGCAAACAGTAGTTTTCTTGTATATGCAGAATAAAATAACACAGATGTTAACACTTTTTCCAAAGTATGGTTGTTGCCTGTTCCTCCCAACCCATTTTCTGAGCAGGCCTGGCAATTTGCACTGCGAGTGGCCCTCAGTTTTTGATGCAATAAAATACTATAGCAACATTGTTTTATTTAAATGTGATTCAGAAGGGGGGATGTGTTTATGCTGAAGACCTGCTAATTGCGTAATTTTCTCCTTGTATTAAACAATGTGTTCATGCTGTGTAGCACAGACTAACCAGCATGCAGGGAAATGATTTATATCATACTGAAGAGGTCTGAACATTTGACCTGGTAAATTAATTTCCGGAGACAGCTAAATACAATGTAGTAAGCAACAGGCTGTAATTAAGAAGCTGGAAGAGTTGTGTAGTTCTGGTATCCTGATGTGGAAACCATCCAGGAATTTTCAAGATCCTTGGACAACAATGTTTTACAGCAGTGAAAGGAGTTACTACATCTTTTCCACAAGTTACTAGCAAGGAACTGAAAGAGAGAGAAACTTGGGAAGTACTTACAGGACTGACAACACAGTAGAAACTATAATTCTGAGACCTTATCCTTTTTTAGTGTGGTTACTGACTTGCAAGAAGAACAGAACATGAATCAACAGCTTTAGCTTTTTCTGTCTGAAGATACTTGGAATGTTCTTCAAGTCCTTAAAACTGCAGTGTAATTAGGGAGATGTTAGCCTTCTGTCTGTGAAATGTAGAGTGGTATCTGTACCAGTCCATGGAAACATTATATGGGTGTGTTCAATACAGGACAAGTATATGTGATCTTACCCTGGTCAAAAAAATGGAACAAAAAGCAGTTGAGATTGCAGAAGTCTTCCGCAGGGCTATAGGTGGATTAGATCTGAGTCCTGACTGTTTTCATCCCCCATGAGACCAGTGGTATGACAACTGCAGAATTCTGAGATTTTCTGTTTCTCTGAAAGATGGTTAAGTTTGTTTCAGAATTTTGTATCTAAGTCTTCCTTACAGTCATAAAATGGAAAACACAAAACTTTGGCCTGAAAGGGAATGTGAGCAAACAGTTAAAGCTGGAGATGTAAAACACAATTAGTGGAAGAGGAAAAGAAAACTCTGAGTTTGACTGGAAAATGCTGATACACTTTCAGAAAACCAAACAAATTATTAAACAAAACCAGCATGTTATCTTTACCTTTTCATAGTTTTTACAACTGTCTGTAAGAAAGAAGAAGAAACAGCCTTTTGTAACTAAGATGCATCTGCAAATTAAGGACCAAAACGCTGCCTGCTTCAGTTTTCTTGTGGGGCTTTAGCATTGTTTGGGAAGTGGTTTATAAACTGAATATGCTAGGGCATGAGTAATAGCTGTGTGCTAAGTTACTCCTGGCTAAGTTACCAACAATCATCAGCTGTGTCTCCTGAGGCACCACATTAGATAACAGGAGGGGCTTCCAGGCCCAAGCAGAGCCGGGATGTGTGCAGGAAGGTGTGACAGAGGCAAATTGACGCTGCACATGAGGCAGAGAGCACCAGTGAAAACTTGTCCTTCCTGCATGCTGCAGCAAGTTAGGCACCACTTTGCCAGGTGTCTTTGTCTGCACCTTGTTTTCATCAACCAAAATGACATTCAGTGAAAGTTTCATGGGGGGAAGAAGGAGTAGAGATCCTTCTGTGCAGGTCAGAGATGCGGAGCCTTTTCAAGGTTTCATATTATAAACAGGATTCTGTTGAGGAGGACTCTGTTTTATCTTAGATCTATAGTGTAGGTTATAGCAAATTATAAAAGCACATACATGCTCTCACACATTTTATCTGTGACATCTTTCTGTAACTTATGTTATTGTTCAAATGACTGATGAAGGCAATAAGGTGTATAGGCAGTGGTGGGTAGGGAAGGTCCCACAGAATCATACACACTCTGCAGTTATTTCCCTGTGCTGTTTTGCTTCAGTTTTCAGGGGCAGTTCTCTTGCTACTCTGCATATGTCAGATCTGCATTTGCTTTACTTTTTATTATTTCATGTTTTAGAATATAAAAGGCTTTAGATGGCTTTGCAACTGTGTTTATAATATTCTTTGAAAAAAGATATGCTAAAAGTCATTTTTACAAAGCCTTATGTATCAATGTTTATTATCTCATCTCCTTTTATTTTTTGTTATTTGAATTCTGTATTGGCAGCTGTGATAGGTTGACGTAGAGTGGTGTGTTCATATGACAAGTTTGTAATTAGCTACTTCTTTTCATTACATGCTTGAAATTTTGTTAAACTGCCTTTCTTCCTGGGGAAAACCCCTCAAGCATTTTCAAGGACTAATGAAAATGTATTTATGGTTCTGGAGGCACTTTGGCCTGTTCTTTGGAACACCTCTGCAGATGCAGGCAATTTATACCTGCTGCAATGTGCATGCCCAACTTTACTGCTGTTTTAACACCCTCTTGCAGTGGAATTGAAATTTAAAAAAGACACAAACAGTTTTTCAATCCTTTGAATTGACTTATGTATTTTGTTTGTTTTGTTTGCTTGTTTGTTTGGGGTTTTTTGCTTTTTTTTCATGGCACAGGAGATGCACATATATTTAATATCTTTGCATTTGCCACATTATTTTTTACTCTTGCACATAACACCATACACTTTCATATAATGGTATGCTAGTTACAAAAGTAGGTTCCTTTTAAATCCTAAGGTATTTTTAAAACTATATGTTCACCCTGGTCACACAGGTGGTGCATTTCCCCTTGTAGATTTTGTGTGTTACTCAGTTTGTTGCCATGTAATTATCATTTCTTCACTGTGATGCAGCAGTTCTTGTGTAGATTTAAAAAAAATAGTTCAGCTGTGCTCTCAGTTGTTTATAGGTTGTGTTGAGTGACTCATACAGAAGATGAGGAAGTTGCAGCAGGGCCAGCCTGCCCAGCAGCGACACCTGCCTGCTTTAAGTGCTCCAAGCACAGGTGCAAGGAAAAAGGGACTGGAGACCAGAGATGGACCCTTTGGAGAGGCAGGTACTGGCTTGGTGACATTTGTGGTGAGATTGACTCTGCAGTTTGTCATCATGCAGAGCCTCTGGGCAGAGATGATGTATTGATCACAAGAAGTGAAACTTGGGCACTACTGCAAATTACCAAATTTACCAGTGAAAGAAATGACCTGTAGAGGTCCTTGTCCTTATGGTTTGCTGGAGGACCAGCTGAACTGGCTGATACAGGAATTGAGCTTGTGAGGCTTTGTGATGTAAGTAGGCATGCAGAGCCCACAGGTTTAATCTGTAAGTAATAGCTTCATGAAACTCACAGAAAATTTCTTTCATGGGAACCATCTGGTTTCTTATACTGTGCAAGGTCAGCTTGAAACCTGGCTCTTGGTGAGACAATAACAGGAAAACCACTTACAAAAATGTATTGGGAAGTGCTCTACTTGTTGTTGTCAGTCTGGTAGTATGTTGGTTGGGAGCTTGGAAGTCATTGTTGGGGAAGCACCCCTATGCTTTGCCTGTCTCATGTATACGTTATGTAGGTCTCACTTCCTTAGGAGTATAGGACTTGTCTTCCACAGTGGGAAGACTTCATTTACATTTTGACAAATGTAGACATGATGTTACTAGAGAGGTTCTGGCAATCGTCTAGGAGAATCTGTTCCCTGTAACTCTTGGGAGATGCGCCAATATATTATTGTGAGTCCTTATCAATGTAATTTTGTACAGATACATCTTCATGTTTGCAACAGTGGGGCAGAGCTTGGCCTTGGCCAGTGGCCTGAGGGTTTGTCCAGGATCTCTGGTGGATTTGCAGCTCTAGATATAAACAGTGTTTCTTGGACTATGCTTCTGATGTATTTGATGTTGTTTTTTTTCCCAGTATTAGGCACGTCTACACCATCTGAAGTGTGAACTGTGAGTGATGCCTTGCAGACAAAATGTAGAGCTTATTTCTATCAACCCCACCCCCAACCAACCAACCACCAAAAAACCAAAACCCCGACCATGGATGGCTTTCAAAACCAAGTGTTTAAATTAGGCAAATTATGGAGGAAAAAAATCTCTCTGCATGTATTATGCATGAGGACATGGGTAAAAACTCCTGTCTCAAGAAATCCTCTGCTGCACATAGAAAGGAGAAAGGCTATAGGAAGAAAATTACCACTGTAGACATCCTATTTCTTTCCTAAGCATCTGCTATTAGGAAATCTCATAGACAGGATGCTGAGCTATATGGATATGAACCTGACACAGCAGGACTTGTACTTACGTTCTGTTTGTTTATCTAAGAAGGAATGATGAGAGAGCCATTATCTCATTTTTACTTTGAATGTGTTCCTTTGATTTTGAATGAAGGATAACTACTGCATTACTGTGAAGGAAGAGACCTTGTCAAGAAGATGAAGGAAGGTTGTGAATTAACGTTCTTCATCACCATGCTCAAGAGGCCCAGGAGGCAAACATTGCCTTCTCTAGCTCTTGAACTGTAGTGGCAAAACTATTTTCTAAACTTTCTAGTTTGAAAACTGCAATATTTGAGAATGATTAGAGTGATTTTGGCTTAGTTCTTAGAGAGAGACCAGCACAAGAGCCTGACAATCACAGAGGAAGCTAATCTATGGGTCTGACAGTTTATGGTTACTCTGACACTTTGCAGATGCATGCTGTGTGACGGCTGCAATGAATCAGGTTATTAGAATGACTTTCTTCTCCCTAAAACTTCTTTATTCCTGTTTTTCTCAAAACGTGTGTGTGTGTGAGGGGGTGGGGAGGGGAAGTGTAAAGCCTATCAATGAGATAGAGGAGAGGGCTTGAAGCCAGACAAACCAAAACATTAGAGATTTTGCTAATGTTACGAAGATGAAAGGAATTCCCAAATAAAAAGGAGCCAGAGACATATTTAGCAGAGCCTCATTCCTAAACAGCCAATTGGATGCAGGCAGGAAGGTCTCCATGCACATCTCAGAGGTTGTTTTCCCTTATAAAGTAAAGCAAAGGGATTACTTTATTCACAGTCTTCTATAGCAGTTGGGATAAATTTGCAGCTTCTGTCCTCCTTTACCAAAAAAGTATGGATGGCATTTACTCACTGGTGTGGGGCCTCTGAGTTGGCATTCTTCAGGCCAGCTGGAGCCCATTTCATAGGCATGGTGGCTGTACAGCTACTGTGGAGTACCAAGCACATTTTGGGTCCATATGGCAATCTGCACAAGTCACTGAAAAAGAAAGAACTTAAGGAAGGTGTAGCTGAGAGTTTCCACTGTTGTATTGAAAGATGCTTCAAGTCAATAGGCAAGTTCCCAATGTGCATTGGAGGTTTGCTAGTATCTCTGTAAAGAGATCAGGGTAAAAAGTACTAAAGAGAGAGGCAAAATTACTTTTTCCACTTGTTTTTCTTTCTCTGATTGTACTCCAGATATACTCCTATATCAGACTGCAAAAGGGTTTAGTATGGAAAAACAAAGTTCTCAGTGGAAGCTAAATAAAAAACATAGCTTTCGGCAATGGATACAAAGAAAGAACGAGAGCCTTGGGATATAAACACATCAGGCAAAACACACTGTGTGGTTTCTATACAAATGAGCAGAATAAGGACTGAAAGCTAGGCAGCAGAAACTCGTGATGGAAGTAGCCTCCAGAGGAAAAGGTAAAGTACTTTCAGGAACGGTCTTGTGGGTTTTTTGTTGAAGAAAAAAGAAAACCCAAATAAAACCAACCCACTGTACCTATATATATTTGCATATTTGTATATATATGTATGTTTGGGCTAAGCTCTTTTGTGTCCACAGCTGCAGAGGAGGGCTCAGAGGTGTGGTCCCCAGCATTTAAGCTTGATTCTCAGAAGACTTGTTCTATTCCAGTCTCTTTGTTTGTATTCATGTCTCATGCCAACTACATTTTCCCCTTCCCCCTTATCCCTCTGGCAATGACCTAAGTTGCTGAGAAGAAAGATGTAAACTACTAATATCAGTTTTTGACATGTACTTTTATGTCTAGTAATAACTGTGTGATTATAACTTCAGCATGGAGTCACTAAAAAGAAAAGAAATACCTTTATTCTATAGTGTCCCTCGAGCTGGAGTGACCTAATTTCCTTGCATAGTTCACCTGTTTGCCTTCCTTCCTGCCCCGGCACTTTCTATAACATCACGCTGTAGAGACAAGCTTCTTGCTGAGCCCTGCTCTTCATTGTGTGCTGGAGGCATGGCTGGGCAGTATCTCTAAATTTTTTCTTTGCTGTTTCTGTGTGTTCATCACTACTGCTCAGTCAAGCATCTGAGCTTACTTCTTCCTTCTAGTGTGCCTATGCCTGTCTCTAACAAATATCCTTCATACAGTAGGTCTTTCCAAACAACTGATGTTTACGCTGTATCGCTATATCAACAACTACCTGCTCTGATTGAGACTCTCTGTTAGCCATATCTTTTTCATGAGCACCCTGAAAACCAGGATTCCTACATCTTTGGTTCCCATGACAGGCAGTGATGTTTATCCTCACCCAAATAACCGTTCCTCAAATCAGCCAAGGGGCTGCTGCTGCCATCATTGCCACAAGGCTAAGTTTATAGGTATCATAAACTTATGATGAAGCTTAATAGAAATACAAGCCTGTGGCATCTGCATGGCCACTGTCTCCTTAATGTTCACAGAGGCCTCTTGTAGAAAACTGTTGCCTACATTTCTAGTTATGCTGAGGTGCAGTGTGAATTATGTATCACTTCTGCTGAGGGGTTGTTTACTTGGCTCTGCAATCTTGTATGTGCTGTATCTGCTACAGGGTCATCACCAGTAAGCTGTTTTGGGAGTGTGAACCTCTGCTCAGTAAGGCAGAAAATTTGGATTCTTTTGAACCTTTCTCCCAGTCTTGGTACTCCTAAGGAGTAGTAGCCAATGATGTTTCTGAAAACCTAGAATTGTGTATCTTCTCTTCTAGAAGGTAATTGATGGTTGTATCAAAATCAGACATGATACTGCATCAAAGGGTGTGAAATTCTCCTTCCCCCTGACCCAAGTTCCCACATCTAATACCGTATGTTTTATATGATGTATACAAGTTTTCTCAGCTATGTTATTGAGCGTTGTTTGAAAACAAAGAATTTGATTTTGGCTGTCCTTTGAGTGTCACTTAGAGATACACAAAAAAGGGCCTGTTTAGATCCTCTCTTTTAGGTTGCTTACCTTGGTGGGGTTGTGTTTTGTTTTGTTTTAAATATCACTGTCTCTTGCTTCAATGCTAGAAGTGAAATAATAAATAGGTTTTGGATGGCTCATGTTCCAACATCTGGTAGTTTCTGTTTCTGACTCTTCAAGGCAATTACATTCCTTCAAAGTTCCTTTCCTTAAAAGTTAAATTCCTTTTGGTCTTCAATCCATAATTTTGTCTAACTACTATCTCTATTAGTAGCTTATTCCTTAAATTTTCACATCAGAAAAACTTTCACTGTGGTTTTATGGGAGCTTTTCTTGCATTAAGGCTGCTCAATTTGGCAGCAAGCAATCTGTAAGCAAACTCCCTCTTCTGCAGCAAGACTCACATACAAGGATCTCACTTGGATTCTCACATCTTTTTTGGCTTGTGTGCTTGGAGCAGTTTTGAATTTGTAAAGTTTAGCATTGGAGTTAAGAGGTGCTGTTTCTGGTCTTTTGTACAAACTTAATGACAAAATGTTGGCTATGAAAGGGTTGCTATGCTAGAATTAGTCTGTGCAGAGAACAGTTGGCTACAGCTGTAAAAATTGAGGCCTGTGATGAAAATAACTTGTACAGTGAAAAGTGTTCCTTTATTTGCTAAAAATATGTCCAGTGGAAAACCTAGCTGGGGTTATAAAATTCAACAACTTTACTATGAACAATTTGAGACATGAGTTTATGCCAGTCCAGACTTATGGCCATCAGTGAAGTAGCACTAGGGCATATAGGTCCTAGGGCTGAAAAATAAGCTGTCTGAGAAACAATACGGATTCTAACCCATCACAGTCCAAAGGGGATCATAACAATCTTTTAACTGAACCTTTTCACAACCTTCAAAGGCTTCTCTGTGAACCCTATACAACAGCAGGTACTGTTTTTACTACCCTTAAGCCTATGGGCAATATTTAGTATGCTAGCAAAATGACAAGCTTTTAAAGAGACTTGGTAAAAAAATTGACCAACTGTTTAGCTGGCCAGAAATATTTTCATAATTTTTATCAAAAACTTTAATGGCAGTGTTTTTTTAAAAATATCTTGTCTGTTATAAATGACTGTTCTTTCAATTTCTCATTCTGCCTCTTGGATGTTACTGTGGAGTCTTGGACCTCTCTTGTTTGAACACGATTCTGCTGCCAGAGGATGTCTATTGTGGCCATGCTCCTACTCTCTGTATTTTAACAACTCTCCTGAAGTTTTAAAGTGTTTATCTTACACAGCTGAAAGTCTCCTCCTGTTTCATGAGCTCTACACTGGAATGCAGTGGAAGAGACCTAGGGCCTGTGGCCACCCAGATTAGAGTTTTTTGTATTAAGGTCCCTATATGGTTTTGTTAAAGACTTCAGCTCTGTCTCTGTCTGTCTCTGCTCCTTGTTTGGGAGGCTAGTGGGAGGAGAAGAGCTGAAGGGACTATATAACCTCAGAGTTTTCAGATACAGAGTGCACCATCCCAGAGCAGCTATCCCCAGCCAAGCACTGTCAGGGTAAGTGGCATATAACCAATGGCATGATTTATGGATTGCTAGAGGACTTCAATTAAATAATGTCAAATGGAACATATTCAAGAGCATGTACTGTTGTGCTGTAATTTGCTTAAGCAAACTTACTTATTAGAATTGAGTTGATAGAATATTTGTAGTATCTGTAATGAGTGTCTTTATTTTATAGTATTTCTGAAAGGGACAGAAAAGTTCTACCTAATAATTGTGCCAATTCTAGCAGCACTTCAGCAATTGTATATAGAAACAGTTGGAGTAATGCCACAGCTGCAATTACAGCTATGTTCAGGTTTAGATGAACCTGTGTGACCTTAGGGTGTTAGTTTGGGACAGAACAAAGTTCCTGAAGGGCTATGTAGTAGTGTTTCTTAGCAGACTTGCTTCAGTGTTCTTAACCCAGTGTAAGGTACATGAGTGTTTTGGGAATGTGACTGCAAGAAGAGCTGAAAGTGTGCAAATTAGCAGTGTCTAATAGGATAAAGTGATGATGTGTGTGTATTCATTCTTGTCTCTATGTACATGAAACTACTGTTCTGTAAAATGCCAAACATTTCATTAAGGAACAGGCTATGCACGGTATTTCTTGTGGAGCTGGAGTTCTCTTTAATAGCTTGTTGTGGAGATTGATTATATTTAGATGTAAAGCAAGGAGAAGAGACTAAAGACTATTGATTAGTTGGGAGAAAAAATTCCTTTCTTCCACAGTACTCAGTGACATTTGTTGCTCTAAGATGTTGCTACTGCATGCTGTAGCAGTCCTGAGCTGTAACTCACTGGTTGGCAGCAGAGCCCTCTGTCTGATTTTTCTGCTTTTTGTGCTTTATTACTAAATATGGTTTTCATTTAGAGTGCACTAGGCTCAGAAATGCAGCCTTTCCTGCCCTGCTATTTCCCCTCCCCCCCAGTGATTTTTGGCATTGCATTAGCTGCATTGGTTTGAACAAACCCCCTGACCTCGAACTCTGTTCCAAAAACAGATGGTTGAAAGCCTATTTCCTAATTAGGAAATGGTTTGTCCAAACCAGTCTTTTCATTCATATTAGATAACGGTTGTACTCCATTCAGTAAATATTTGAATATAAAGAACCTGCTTCCCCAGGAGTTTAATAAATGAAAAAAATGCAACCTACTTTCCTTTCCCAATTATAATGATAAAATATCTGAAGCATGCAAAATTAGGGTTTCATTATCCTTGTCTTCTAGGAACTCTGCCCACTCAGCCTGCAGGAGCAGGGTTGCAGCCATGTCTTGTGGCTTTCTGGCTAGGCAGAGGCAGAGGATCTCAAATGAAGGATTTGAGAGAACTGTCCATGCTTGTTTCATCCAGGTAGAGGATGAACAGATTGTGGACTCTCTTACTCATTGGCTCTCACTGACCCCATTCTTATTTCATCCTGTGTTTCCAGTATTCCCATGGCAGAAGGTTTTGGAGACTGTATGCAGAGCCAGCTGGTCCATGGATGACAGCTGTCTCCCTTAGCTGTTAACACATTGCAATTTGTTGAACTCTGCATGGAAGCCCAGGCTTGGAGTGAGCCAAGTGATTCCCTACCACGCTATAAATTGCAAGCAAATAGTTCTTCTTGAGTCTTGGTATTCAGTGCTTTTTTCTGTAATTGACTTTAATACAAAGCCTTCAAAGCATTTTTATTACTTATATTATCTTCCTGTTGCCAGAGGAAGAAAACAGTTTCTTTTTACTGAGACTAAGAACCAACATAAATAGCTCTGTCACTCTACAAATGTAGTTTATTAGCTGCTTTGAAATGATGATAGAGCATATGACCTGTTTTTAAAATACATACTGTCTCTGGCTTCATTTTAAAACTGGGTTATGATTTTCTGACTGATTAGAGGAAGACTGGAAAAGGCTTGCTGCCCCCTTTCCCCCCACATTTCCCCCCTCCCCCCATTTTTTTTCTACTTTGGAACATTTCTTTTTCAAAAAGTTAAACATAAACTTAGTTGGCCATCTTCACACAGTGGGTTAATATCTGCATCAGGATACCACCCCTGGTACATGCATAGCATTTCATGTGGTTAGTTGTTGTGTAGAACAAGACTAAAAGGGGAAGATGAAGTGCCCTTACCTTTGACAGTTTTCCACGTGTTGGGATTTCATCAGAGTGATAGAAAAGCAGGAGAAAGTTGTGCTGAATCCAATGCAATGGATCTTTGTTTATGCAGCTGACAGTCCAGTGTTTTCTTTTATCTCCCACCCCCAGCTGTGGATTTCTGTGACCAAATTTAGATAAACATTTGCTGCTCCTTGATCTCTCTGCCCATGCTGCAGGGCTGGAAGTCTCCTCTGGAATTCCCTGGATAATCCCTAGAGCACACAGCCCTTTGCCAGACATGGTTGAAACCTCTCACGCTTTCAGAAGAAAGCCCATTCCCTCGTTCCCTCATATAGCTCAGCAGCCCTCATGATTGCCATGCCCCTCCTTGCTGTGCTAGTTGCTTTCATAGAGCCATCTCTGTCTTCAAGGGTGGGTCTGCTACCTGAATATGTGGTTTGGTTTTGTTTTAATTCTTCTCTGCTGTTTTCATAGGGCTGTTTTCTGCCTGGAGGGCCAGAGGACATTGAGGTAGAAGATGTGTGAGGAAGAGGACAGCACTGCCCTTGTTTGTGACAATGGGTCTGGGCTCTGTAAAGCCGGCTTTGCTGGGGACGATGCTCCAAGAGCGGTTTTCCCATCCATTGTGGGTCGTCCCAGGCACCAGGTGATGAACTATTTTGGTTATTCCTTACTGGGCTTGTAGAAGGCTTTGCTGTCTTATCCCCAGCTATTCACCCCAGGGCCACCTTTTCCCGTGTCTGGAACTAGTCCAGCCTGGGGTGATCTGTTAACACAGTATTTCCAGGCAAACTGAGTCCAGAAGTGCCCTCACCTGAGTCAAAGCAGGTCTCTTGCCTTGCGAGAGGAGTCCTTCTAAGATTTTTCTTTTCTTTCTATACCATCTTTTCCCTGCCCCTTAACTTTGAATCAACAAGAGAACTTGGTAACGCTAGTTAAAAAAGAAAAAACAAAAACCAATGCAAACCCTGAGTAAGACCAACACAGAAACATCTGGAAATTTTCACTGCCCTTAAAGCTAATGATATAAGTGTGTGGAAAACTAAAGGAGGAAGAAGTTGTTTTCAGTCAGCTTCCTACTAACCTTCCTGACTTTATTCATTTAGCTGTATCATAAATTCAGCACCTGCCTAGGGTTGAGTTTCTTTAGCTTCACAGTTTCCTTGAGTGTATGATACATTCCACTATATTTTAATGGCTTGCAAAGTACATTTATTATCTGTGTGGTTTAAATATAGTGAATTTATGAGATAGATCATCATTAACATGAAGTGGAGCAGCTTGGCTAGGCCACAACAAACTAATTCACATAATTAGCAGATCCACCTAATTGCTTCTGTGTCACCCAAGGCCCTGATGGAAACAAACAAGCTGCTTGTAAGATGTGGCACTTTATATACCCAGCAAATGCATTTTAAGTTCTTCAGAACTGGAGAAATATCTGCTTTTCAGTGTAGAACCTGGGACTCAAGGGCTAATTGAGGCCACTGGACATTACCATACTTTAAAAGTGTATTCAAATGCCACCTTCTGTAGCCAGTGTGAATGATAGTGATTGCTCAAAACCAAGCCATGTAGTCACAGTGGAAACAAATACAGATTTCAGAACATTTCTTTCCTGATTGTGTATCACAGACAGTGCCCTGAAGGAAGGATTATCCCATCAAAAATTGTGAATCCAAGATGTCTATTTTCAAGACAGAGAGATGCCATGGTTTGGAGTCTGTAATGACTAAGTTCTGATAGGAGTATTATACACTCAAAGCATCCTATTATGTATTAATTTTTTTCATTCTTTCTGACTTTAACATAGAGACTAGTGTATATCCAGAGTAGTTTCCAGTTTCTGGTCCTTTGATCATTTCTACAGAATCCATAAACATATCTATAAAGAAGCCTGTATCAGTAGATATAAATAGTCTGTCTCTAATTACAATATTATAGTGTTCAAAAAGAGGATGAAAAATAAAATTTGGAAAATATAAAGTGTGTATTGCTCCATCTTGACCCTTAGATGGCACAATATCCCTTTCTGCTTTTACTCCACTTTATTATAATTTAGCAGGCAGTTAATTCCTAAATAATAACAAACACTAAAACAACTTTATCCACTTTGTCTTGAGGCATTTAATATTGTACTTGTTCTGTTTACTTGAAGTGTAGTACAGACATGAACTTCAGGGATTTAAGTGAACTAAACATTTAATACTGGCAATTTAAGAGCAACAAATAATACTGCATTTGTTAGTATTTGTAAAATATATTGTAACTAGTGTAACTGGCAACTGGATTTATTTCACAGGTAATGTTTTGTCTACTTTGCAACACTTCTCCCTAAAAGACTAAATCACTTTGTATCATTTTGTAGGGTGTGATGGTTGGTATGGGTCAAAAAGACAGCTATGTAGGTGATGAGGCTCAGAGCAAGAGAGGAATCCTGACCTTGAAATACCCCATAGAACATGGCATCATTACAAACTGGGACGACATGGAGAAGGTATTTCAGCTTTGAAAAGTTGATGTGTGTCACTAGTAAAGAGAACTACTTGAACCAAATGTTCACCCACTAAATTTTAGATGAAAGTGTCATGCTGTCCAGTATGGTTTAATGAGAAGCTTGTTAACAGCCAAGGTTAACTTGCATCTAAATCTTGAGTATCACTAGAAGCACATCAAAATAGTAGTTGGGAGTTCTTTTACTCCCATCTGATCTTTGCTAATTATACTGGGGGGGAGGGGGGAAGTGGGGGGGGGAGAAAGGGGAGGAAAGAAAGAAAAGGAATATATCACTTTGCTAGTAAGTAAATGGAATTTAAGAAAGTGTCTGTTTCTACAAAAGAGGAAAGTATGTATTTGATTTTTATGTTAAGGGCACTGTTTATACACAGATTTTTAATGCTTGAAAGATTAGCAGTATTGCTGTGAAATGCAGTATTTGGATGAAAGGCTTCTAGAATCATGTTTATCATCATAGTTTGTACAGATGATATAATTTCTAACATTCTAAAATGGTATCTCCATTTAATGTTGTTTTGTGAAAACAGGGCTATTTGGAACAGTCAGAACATTGCAGCACACTGTAAGCGTGTGGAGTCACAGTATTGTAGATTTTACTTGAAAGAAAAAGTTTTTAGATCCAAACATATTAACCAATCCATAATCATTCCTACCTTGAAAACAAGCTTAGCAAAAACTTCTTGGTCTTTAGACTAAAGTTTCTGGTCAGTTTACTTCTTATTGATGTCTTAAACTCCTAATTGCAATCCATTTGGTCTCAGATTTTCACATCTTGTAGGAATGAGTTGTGTGGACGTGATAAACACAAGGTGACTTTCAACCTCACAAACTATTTACCCTCATTTCTTATGATTTTTTTGGCTGGCCGATACAAACCAAAAGATGAAACTGTCAAGAGATCCATTATGCATTGAACTCTGTGTATGTTCTAGAGTTGTTCTAGAACTGTTTCACTTTCAATAGTTGAAATAGCATTGCTGTATAACTAAGTATCTTCTACTCTAACATATTAATAACATACCAAATTTCATTACCTTGTGTGTCCTTAAAGTAAGTAATATATTTTTGGTAGTAAAACTTGAGGATAATGCTTTTCTTTCTACACTTATTCTGGTAATCTCTACGAAGGCAGTAAGAACAACTGAATGAGAGGCATCATGAGTCTGTATCTAGGGCTGTAACCGGTGTGCTGCAGCACAATGCCTGTCTTGCAGTGATTCTGAGCTGCTGGCTGATGGTGTTTATTTCCTTTGGCTTCTCCCATTATCCTCAGATCTGGCATCACTCTTTCTATAATGAGCTCCGGGTTGCACCTGAAGAACACCCAACTCTGTTGACTGAAGCACCACTGAATCCCAAAGCCAACCGTGAGAAAATGACCCAGGTAAATACACTGTAGCTATGGAATAATCCATCTTTGTGCTTCAACAGGATGTGAACTTCATAATTTCAGTTAGTCATGCTGTCCAGTAGTCTACCTTTCTTTGTTAAGGAGGATGGAAAGTGCATAGTGACTACCTGTCATATTTACATATTATTACATTTACTTTAGAAAATCAGTGTATCGACTTGGAATATGAGTACTTCAGTCTGTCCAAGTTTTACGTAATCTTAATCTATTTTCATGCCCATGTCTATTACCAAATTATCTTTAATACGTGCATGTGTCTATATTATTACATTAAGGATATAGTCCAAATACAGGGAGATTCTATTGGACAAATATTTTTGGATTTAGATTTTGTGTTTTCCTTTCTTGTTATTACCAACCATTGAGAAATATGAAAATCTTGTATGAAAATATGAAAATCTTTCTGTAAATTGCTTCAATTAAGCTAACCCCTCCCAGTATTAAGACAATTATTTTAATTGCATTTCAGATCATGTTTGAGACATTTAATGTGCCAGCCATGTATGTAGCTATTCAAGCTGTTCTGTCCCTCTATGCCTCTGGACGTACCACAGGTAGGGCTCTGGGGAATGTGACATAGATGTTTGAAATAGTCACAAGAGTTGATGTGCACCTAGGAATGAAACATGTGTTATCTTCTCAAAGGGATCGTGCTTGACTCTGGAGATGGTGTCACCCACAATGTGCCAATTTATGAAGGATATGCCCTGCCACATGCCATCATGCGTCTGGACCTGGCTGGCCGTGACCTGACAGACTACCTCATGAAAATCCTGACGGAGCGTGGGTACTCCTTTGTGACCACCGGTAAGGACATGCTGCTGACTGAGGAGAGCTTTTAATGTGCAATATTTCTACTGGTCTTAGAAGGACTAGCAGTGGTTCTGTGGTTAAATAGGCATGAGGATTTCAGTGAAAATCCCTTGCAAGGCTCGCGAAGGATTTGTTTAAAATATGAGGAGGGTGTTGGAAGTTGAAAGGGCGCAACCCATCAACATGTATAGGTCCTTCCTGAATGCTGTTCTAAAGATTGAATCTTCTTGACAGCGGAGCGTGAAATTGTCCGTGACATCAAGGAGAAGCTGTGTTACGTGGCCCTGGACTTCGAAAATGAGATGGCCACTGCTGCATCTTCCTCCTCTCTAGAAAAAAGCTATGAGCTTCCTGATGGTCAGGTAATCACCATTGGAAATGAACGCTTCCGCTGCCCAGAGACCCTCTTCCAGCCATCTTTCATTGGTAGGTTGAATGACTGTTCTGCCTTGGTAAACATCACATAAATATGAAGTCCCTATTTTTCGTTTGATTGTGTTCCATTACTAACTCAGACATACAAGTGTGTCCTACCACACATTATAAAATAATCTTTCAGAACAGGACTATTAATATGGTGGGAAGAACTTCATGTCAAACAATTACACAAAATACTTTCCCAAAATAAACACACAAAGTTTATTCCTGGCTCTGGCATTGGACCTTTGCCAATTTGTATATTTAAATGTGCTTGTCAGAAGTGGGGAGCGGTGGCAGAGGCAGGCAGGCAGGAAGAACCTGCTTTTATTTTTCCAGAAGACTGCTCCCATCCATGGTTCATCACATTTTCAGAGCAAAGCTAAGACAATCGCATGCAAATCCACATCCATGAAGGCAGATATGCAACTAGGTCACACTGAAATTCAGTGTCAGTTCTGTCAATAAGCAGAATTTCAGCTCAGAAATAAAATACTTGCATACGTAGAGGTATTAGGACATTTTTTGACTGTTCTGTGTCTAAGGTAAGTTAATTTAAAAAGAAAAAAGAAAGAAAAAAGAAAACAAATTATTCCAAGACCATATAAGGAATTCTTAGGACAATTGAGATTTCCTACAAAAGCCTAGTGGAAACTTTACTATTCCACATCCTCAGGTTTCTTTTTAAGGAGGAGTTGTGTGTGTAAGTGGGAGAGGGGGGCTGTACACTGAAGAATGCTTAAGCAAGTAATTGGGCACTGCAGAATGACTTTCCAGATTTCCAAAGCTCTGAAGACTGATGTCTTCCAAAGAGACACAAAAGTTCATGTTGTCAGTTCTGTGTTAACAATTTTAAGTCTCTGGATGGAGCTGCTTCCTCAGAGTTCTTTTGTACCTTCTCCAGGCATGGAATCTGCTGGCATTCATGAAACCACTTACAACAGCATCATGAAATGTGACATAGACATCAGAAAGGATCTTTATGCCAACAATGTGCTGTCTGGAGGCACTACAATGTACCCGGGTATTGCAGACAGGATGCAGAAGGAAATCACTGCTCTGGCTCCTAGCACTATGAAGATCAAGGTATGTAGAGTGCAATCATTTGTAGACTATATAAGTTGGCATTTACAAAGTCCTCAAAGATCTAGTGAAACATAGTGACACTTTAAAGGTAAATGCTTTTAACATATTTGAATCATGTGTTGACTGTCTAGCAAATAATCACCACCTGGAAACTGGTGCTGAAAAAAAAAAGCCTTCTCTTTTCTCATTTCTTTATGTTGAATTCTGCAACTGCCCTAACGTGCCAAAGAAGAATAGCAGAGACCCAGCAGCATAAATTTTCCTCTAGGGCTGTATGTGAGCTTCTTTAGCCCTTTTTGTTTGATGGACATGTGAGAGAGGAGATCCTGGTTTTTACCTTGGCCTACAAGTTCAAAAAAAAGGAGACTGACAAAACAATCTTCCTTCTTGTTTTCTCAAGCCCTCCTGGCCCATCACTGTTTGTTTCCAGACCAATTATGTCCCTTTTCTCATATGAGGCCATGAGTACACAAATACACTATGAGATAGGAGTTACTGTGGATGCTGACTCAGGAAGAGAAATTGAGGATATAAACAAATATAACAAATGTTTAAACTTTACTGCTTGCAGCAATGGCTAGTTGAAATGCCAGGGATAACACTAGCATATATATGTAGTATCTTGTTAGTATTATGTATCACTGCTTTAGTATTTTTGTATTAAAAAAAATTATTTACAGTAGACAGCTGTAATTATTGCTTTTATTTCTTAAACAGATCATTGCTCCTCCTGAACGCAAGTACTCTGTCTGGATTGGAGGTTCTATTCTTGCCTCCCTGTCTACTTTCCAGCAGATGTGGATCAGCAAACAGGAATATGATGAAGCTGGCCCATCCATTGTTCACCGCAAATGCTTTTAAATTGCTTTATATATTTTCTTAGTGTGAATGTATTCGGGAAAATACATTCTTATAATTTCATTCCATACACCATTCATCCAAATTAATCTGATTAATTGGATACTGTGTATTTTTTAATACATTTTAATTATGCTATGACATTGTTGCTCCTATTTAAAAAACAAAAAGAAAACTCAAAAGCCAAACCGTGCATACGTGGAGATGCCATTACAGCTGGTCTGAAGCTCCATCTTGTGACATGAATTTGTTACTACACTGTTCTGGGCTTATTAGAAAAGGCATAGGTACCTTTGGCTCAGTGATACCAATGCCAGAAAATGCTCACCTATCAGACTGCACGTTCTCAAAGTTCAGCCTCAGAAAACATTTTAATCCACAAACAGAACCTATTGTGATTTTTCTAAAGTTCTTGGCAGTACAAAAGGAGCATAACATCTGTTCAATGTTGGGATGAGCATGAGCACACCGCTTTGCATCTGCTCTATCCAGAAATACTATCTCTCCACATCACTTGTAGATGCACAGCTGTCAAGCTAATTTCTTACAGGGTACAATGTGTACCACAACATTTCTGTGTTTTCTTTGAAGAAACAAAACCTGTTCCTTTGGGAGCATATCTAAACACTAATAATAGGTTGAACATATGATTTTTTTTAGCATATGCCCTCAGGATGAGTGCAGCCTACTCTTTTTATGTTGTGAATTCTAGCAAGAGCTGAAGTAATTAAGCTGGCTTAATACACTTTCTCTTCAGAACTTTTTTTTGGGGCAAAGGGGGTAAGTAATGTAATCAAAGTAGCTAAAATAATATAGACAATTTTCTTCTTCTGTGATTTTTCTGATTCCTTTTATAATCTTCAATACAACAAAACTGATAGTCAGCTGGAAGTATATACATAGAAGCTGAAGCCAGTGATACTGTCTGAAAAGTATATATATATGAATAAAGAATTCACTGAGACAGACCTGGAAAAAGTCACCTCTAAGCACCTTGCTGCAATCTGTATTCATTAGAGTTCAGAATAAAGGATGCTATTTATTTTTGTCAACCTGTTTTCTTCTCTAAATTCATTAGTTTATTTCACTTGCCTGTTACTTGTTATCTTTCAAACTGTAAACTCTTTGCAACAGCACCTGTTATTTAAAGTGTAGGTAATCTATGTTCTTGGAACAGTTACTAAATAAACTCTTGTAAAAGCAAATAACTTCGTATGGTTCTTCCTTCTAACTCTATCTAGGTCCTTTTATCTTACACTGGATAGATCCAGGGATTCATTTTCAGGATAAGAAGTGTCTTTCAATTTAGTTTCAACTGGAAGATTGCTGAAGAAGAGATATTTCTCCAAAGGACTCTGATGCATCTCTGCTACTCCAAGATGTGATGAGGCTTAGCTCTCAGGTAAAGCATTTGTGTTTTCTTAAGTGTTTTTTTTCTGTTAGCTGAAACTTGAGCTGTACAAAGGTGGAACGGAAAAAAGGATGAAAAAAAAATCACCCAAACTGATATATTTGCCTCTACTACATATAAATTTACTGAAGCAGTAAATAGATGTACAGAGCTGGAAGACGCAAAAAGCCAACCACTGTTAAAAATCTCTAATTCTCAGAAGGCAATTAATTCCAACAAGTGATAAATGAAACATTACTTATTTCAATACAGTTACTATTGTTTGAAGACCATTTTATTGTGTTGTATAGGTGAGATTTGTTTACAGATTCAGGGGTAATGCCACTGAATTCCATCTTGACAGAGCAACAAAATAACTCCAAAACAGGCTAGAGCAATAAATATCAAACCATTCAATCTAAAATGTATAAATATAAAAGTAATTTCTGAAAATGTAGGAAAAACAGGAATCCATTTTTCTGTTTTGGCTGTTTGTAGAATAACATTGATATCGTCCATCTGTATCACCTCAGATCCAGCACAATTATCTTTATGTCTTTCCCAACCACATGGGTACATGGCTGCAGAAGAAGTCAATCCATTACTCACAGAAATCAGTTTCAGTAAAATAGCCAGTAACCTCATCCATGAACTAGGTCTGTAAAGGACCACTGAAAAGGATCTACTTGGAACAAAAAATCTTAACATTTTTCAGAGTTAGACAACTTCTCATTACCCCTACAATCAACAATAAAAGAACAAAACAAAGAACCTTGACTTCCCCTTTTGAGGACTAATACTGACATTTGTAAAGTCTGACAATAAAGTAATTTCCACTGTCTCTCAGGATTATTTCCCTGTTTTTGTTCACTTTATTTTGAGCTATATGCGATGCTTCTGTATTTAAAGTGAGGCCTATTTAAAAAACTTACTTATTAAAGGTAAGGACTTATCAGAAATGTTACTGTTATCTGGAAGATGACTCTGACTAATTCTACTGTTCACCCATACATATAGCTTACTAAGTTATTAAAACAGCAAAAGATACAGTAGCCAGGGGAAAATTTTGGGCAATGAAAGAAATAGGGCTTAACCTACTTACAGCTGCACTTTTTAGCAGCTAGGATGTTGGGACATTACAGTTGGAGAGGTAAACTGGTTTTAGTCTAAAACCTGAAGAGCTCAGGAATTACTCCCATTTGAAAGTGTGGCTTTTGCTCCTTCAGAAAGCAGGTAAGAATGTTGAGTGATGGTAATTGCCTCTGGTTAGCCACCATTTGAATGGCAGCATGTAACACTCATTACATGGCTGCTACTGACTGCTTAAGTAGTCTCCTGCTGTCTACCTTAGTCAATTAACAGTAATGAATCTTTAAAACAGGGAGAAAGTAATTAAGAAATCTAACCTCAGGCACATGTGATTTCTATTTGTAGCAGAACAACGAAAAAGAATTTGACTAGTCAAAACCATGTTGGATTATTTACTTACATTAAATAACCTAGGGTCCTTTGTATGTGGATGGAATCCCTTCTTTTTACAAGCAGAAACTTCTAGCATGCCAGCATTAGTAAGTCTGAAGATGCCAGTGCTGGAAAGCAAAACAAGACATTCCTGTTACACACTGCTCCGATAATACGTGTTCTGGGTTTCACATGCAAATTGTTAGCTTAAGAGAAAGACAACAAAATGGCACTTTGTGACCTTTGATACACAGGAGCCCAGGCTGAGATGGATTTTTAAATCAAAGGGAGTTGTATTCCTATAAAGGAAGAGATGATGAGGGGAAGGGGAGAAAAAGAATCACAGTACTGATGCTATTCCCATTAGGCAGGTTAGCCTACTGCGGGCTAAGGCTAGGTCATACAGGCACAGGTACAAAGCAGAAACTTAGGTGTTCTGGATTGCATTTCACCCAGGGCACCTTAAAAGAGAACAGCCTTTAAGCTAGCTGTGTAAATGACTGGTGGTGATTACCACTCTTTTAGGTAATCACATAATACAAAGCATTAGAAAATGCCCTGCTGCACATGTATTGAACAAAATGTTAGAAACCCCACCCTTGTGTAAAGAAGATTGATACCTATTTAGCTGCAGGACAGCACCTGATAATAAATGTTACAGGTTAGAATTGGTTACAGAGTATCGGCATAAAGTTTGAAACTAGTTTGGAAGATCAGAAATTTGAAAAGCAATACAGACATGCTCATGGTTACAAAGATCAATGTTTGTGCACTTGCCACTGAATCTGTATTCACAGCTCTGCTACCAGAATGGCCCATATACGAAGTTAGCCATCCTGGACAGGATTCATTGAAGCCACATCTACAGAGGTAGAAGGCCAGAAAGGTTGGTTGAAGAAATGCAGTCTAAACAATGCAGTTAGGCCTGGTGCCTTGATATGCCAAGCACGCAGAAAGAGAATCACAAAACTGATATGGTCAGAAGGAACCTCTGAAGATTGCCTGGTCCAACACATCTGCTTTGGCAGAACCAGCTTGAGCAGGTTGCCAAGACCATGCCCAGTCAAGGTTTTGAGTATCTCCAAGGATGAAGAGTTCACACTCTCTCTGGGAAACTTGTTCCATTACAAACCTTCACATTAATATTTACATGGTTCCAGTTTCTTCCAAATACATATTGTTCATATTTCATGGCGTAAAAAAATAGATTATCATAAAAAAACCCCTGATCTTTATGCTTCTGCTTCACAAACTGCAATTTTCATATCATTCTAGAGAAATATGCCTAACTTCCCTCCACTTCCTCAATCAGACAGAATGAATATAGATCTGTGGTAGGGCATGGGCAATGAGGACTCCAGAAGAATAGCTTGTGAATTACTACTTTGTTGAGCTGAATATAAATAAAATTTAAAATCTGGGTCTGGGAACGGAGGAAGAGAGAGAAACCAAAACCAATGCAGTGCATAGAGACTGACTGAAACGCCAAGTCTGAGCAACTTACAGAAAAAAACGAACACTATATTTGTGCCCTTTATCTGAGTTGACATGTACTCTTTACATTTGATCAAATTCTTTTGAGAAGGAGCAGGGAAAAGTATCTAAATATTACTTAAAAAATCAGAACTCACTCATTATGCTTTGGTGAACAAACAATTGCAATGGCCTCTGGCAACATTAGCTGATAAGAACAATGAGTATGAAGATCAACACTGGATAAGAACGCAGTTTGTGTTGGATGTGTCTACAAAAAGAAAGGGAAAACTCAACATCATGAAATATTTCTTACAAACTAAGGTCAACATAAAATTCAAGAAGGAACTGTAATTTGTAACAAGTGAAAGCATCATTATTTCCCCAGGTTAGTTTCTTAATTTATTAACCGAGATTCTATATTGTTAGGGTGGCTTTTCAGGATGACATTTGTGGTGGCACATTCACAATCAGATATATATATATATATGCAGTTTTCTGATCATGGAGGGGCAAAAAAGTAGAATAAAGAAGCACAAGAAAAAAGGGAATTCCTCAATTGTCCAAGTCCCTAAGAGTGAAATTAATATAAAGTTTCAGTAACACAATATCTCCCCTCCCCAACTTTTGAATATGGCATCAGAAATTAATAAAATACCCCTAAATCAGCATAAGCAAAAGTTGCACTGGCAAAAGCAGGCCCATCAACAGAAAGCTTCAATTGCATTAAGAAATACTCCTCTGTGGAGAATGTTAATGTTGATTTACAACACTACAATTAGAATTAAGTAAGCAAATTAATTTGGATGATTCCAGTTGTTTCTTTAATTTATTTCCAGGTTTCTTTTTCACATAGTATGTAGAGACAATATAGAAAAGCCAAAATGTATGAATCATACATACATGGATCCAACCCAAAGTGAGGAGATCATACTGATCCTGAATACCAAATAATTCTTCCACATTCTCCATGTCACAGTAGTCTGGTCCTGCAGTTTGCTTTGGCACAATTACATGCGTAATAGTAAATTCATTATGTGTCTGTAAAACAAACATTGACTTAGAGCAGAACAAACTGACTAGTGAGTAAGTGCTGAATCAGAAGCTGAAAGATGTCAGCTTATCAGCTAAAACAAAACAGTATAGCTCCACTGATTCCAGTGTGGCTCTAGTAACATACTGTATCTGAAAATATGCATTAGCGTTTTATTATAAAAGCATACAGAGTGCTATTAGTCACAAGACAAGATTCTGGTATTTCAATGTTCTCAGAGACCAGTGTGAAAAGATTGTCCTTTAAAGTAATTAAAAACATATAAAAGAGGTTTGAGAAAAATATAATTATTTTCTGTAAAACTTGGAACTTGGAACTTGCTATTCTTTCTCTTCATACAATTCAAATACACTTGGGGGCATCTTTAAAATTCTTTGTATGTCAGCATCAGTCATGCCATCTTTCCCTGCATTGTTTTATCTAGGTCAAAGGGAAAAAAAAACAGCCTGAAAATCAGATGTTCTACAGCTTGATAGGGAGATTTTCTTCTTCTTTTTTGTTGTGGCATTATGAATTTGATGACTCCAGTGGATTCTAGCAGTCTTTATATTTCATTGTCCTGTAACTAAACCTCACTTACCTTAGATGAATGCCAGAGAAAGGACTCGAAAAGGCCTGTGTTGTACAGCATGCTGAAAAACTTGCTACATTTTATAACAGCAGCAGTGTACTTTGATCAGATGTTTCCCCAGTAAAGAAAGCCCACAACCCTGAAGTGATCACTCAGGTTATAATATGAAGTTCCTTACATTAAAGACTAACTATTTAGATCTACTCTGAAATCAATACATCACAGGATAATACAGTACAATCAAATATGTTTTCCCCATATGAATGTGAAGGTTAAACTGTACCAGTTTTCCACAGAGAATTCCACATGTCTCTATTCCTCTTATCGTATTTGCCTCTGCTAGCAGCAGAAATTTGTGACAGAGATCCCTGGGCAAAATGACACCTCTGAGTGCTTCGGCCAATTGAGCTAACCAAGAATAAAAAAATAAAAACAAAAAAGAAAGAGATAGCAAGATAAAAAGGTATTTACAGCTTTCTCTAAAATCAGGAAATATACAAAGTATATATTACATTACATTATATTATAGAAAAACGAAATAATTATACTTACCACATCATAGATATCTAATAAGAATAAATCTACAGCACAAGCGCTTCATCTAATTTGAAGTGACCAGCCCATAAGATATGCTTGCTAGCCTGTCCCTGAGGTGACCGTGAGCTGATAGTATTCCCCAGGCCAGGGCTTTCCGGAGTGAACCACTGCAGGTTCTGCTTCTGCTCCTTTGAAGTCCCATGGCAAGATTCAGACTTCATTCCAGAGGAACACTAAGTCTCACTCTGTAGATCCATCTATTGGTACTCAGCTGGAAAAAGTGAAACTGCAACTAACACCCTCTCTTAAAAATGAAGAAACTATAGGGAACTATTGTGTGTACACTAACCTGTTCATGTTTATTTCACTAGGGAAATCCTCACAGTAAATAAATACATATCCAGGTAGACAAAATAAAATAGAGAAAAAAAAATCTCTGCACTTACTCTGAACAGCACTTAGAGTAGCCACTGGTTTTAAGACCCGGTTTACTGGAGGCGAATGTTCAGCACAGCCAGATGTACTACTCCTTTCTTTTTTCTCAAGCAGTGCAGTAGATAAGGAACTGTTCTCTTGTACAGAAATACAAGATAACATGCTTCCATCTATCTGTTCAGACATAGCCATGCTCTCTTTGTTTTTCTGATCTCGAGCTAGTTCTTGCTTCTTAAGCTGATCCTCAAAGAATTGAAACTGTTCTGATTCAAGCTGCTGTTGCCGCATATGTGCAATTCGTTTCTTCTCTGCCTCTATCAGCTTTTGATGCTCTAATTTCTTCAGAATTTCAATGTTACATTTGTTCTGAAACATATGCAATATAATGTCATCCTCAGAAAACTAAAAAAGTTACAAAAAATGAAGGCAAAGCAGCAGTCTTACAGTTTAATAAAGCCATCAAATACTGTCATTAAAAGGTAGTCTTTCAGAACCTATTTGCTGAACTGGAAAATACAACTATACCCCCAAAGGCAGTATGGAAAAGATAATTGGTATTTAAGGGAGGGAAACAAAAATACATGTTTTCTCAGATGCTCTTTCCAAGTCAAGTATTTAAACTACAAATCCTGCTTTCAGTGACTTCAATACACAAGATGCAGGTATTTATAGTTACTTAGAGACTCAGTTCAAACTTGAGCACATTTGGAGCCAACAGACTTTTCCCACTTATAAATTTCAACTAAATCCTCTTTATGAAACAGAACCAGAGTGTACCAAAGACCTATTGAGATATTTGTAGACAGTTATTAAGTAAATATGATAGCACATGTATTTCTTAGCACACACTTGCATTACTTATTTTCAAATGACAAGCTGATTCTAAAGAAAAAATGAAAAGTCATTACTAATCAGCCCAGAAAATTATTAAGTTCTTGTAGACCTGGCATTTTACTCCTTACTTTTTAAGTTTTATGAGATAGAAAAATACTCATGCCAATAATTATTTACTTACCATAAAAAACTTACCTTTTTTTGCATGTATTCTTGATATTCTAAATTGTATTTTTTTAAAAGATCTCTTTTCAATTCATCTGTTCGTGGAAATGCAACCTCCTTCAGTTTCTTTGGGGTGGGATGGGGGAAAAAGACAGATAAGTTTACTTTTCACTTTTTAAAAGAACCACCTGGAAAACAAACTCAGCTGTAATACAGATTAAAAAAAATACAAAATAGAAAAAAGCCCTGCTCTTCTCTCAGTGGAAAAAATGGAGGAAATACACACTAAATTATCAGCTTATGGAACTTCTACAGCACAGTGATTTCAATAAAGATACATTAATTTGTATTAGTGAAAGTTGTGACACAGCTACTTCTTATTTCAAAGCAAGTCTAGCCCCTTTACTAGCAATCTGTTTTCTCTGTTTTGTTTAATAGGTACATTTTTGTTGTATGTGTAATTTATAAAAACAAGCTAAGGCAAATTTTCAAAGTTTCAAGTACGATCATGGCATTGACTTCCCAGTCTGAAATATGTCTGAATATGCCTGTTTCCAGGTGGGGGAAAAAACAACCATTCCTTTGAAGAGACAGCTTACCTGTAACTTTGTGTGACAGCCCTGGCAGGCAAAACAATATTGTTTGTAAAAACAAAACCAATGCCCACTGTTTTCTACTGATGTGATGGCTACTACAAAGTAATTCAGAGGATGTAGGCAAGGGAGGCAAAGAGACTATGTGCTTAATCCTACTGAGTGCCATAGGAGGAGGCATGTTAGATGCCCTTTCTCAATAGGGATGTTTTCCCTAGGTTGTGGGCCATAGTCAAAACTTTAGCATGAAGTGTTTTGATTTTGAATGTAATATTCAGCTTTAACAGTAGACAAAGCATGCAAATAGGGGAGCATTAAGCAAGAGACACTTGTGCTCCTTGTAACAATTCTCTCTGGGCAATTTCAGCTGTTTTAAGTTCAGTATAAGGCTATTTTTAAAATGTATTTTCTAGAGAGGGAAAAAAAACAAGGTAAAACTATTTTTTTATAAAAGTGGAGGGAAAAAATCTGGTAAAAACTAAGCAAATACATATTTGGTAATAAAGGAAAAATATACTTTGCTTATTTAGCAGAGTAAGCAAATACTGCACAGACACCAGTAATGCCACACATCTCTCACTCTGTTTGCAATTGTCAGTTTGGACCATTATCCACTCACATAACTGGGACCAGAACCAAACTAAGTACTGTTAAAATAGCGTATTTTTAATATGTGAGCTTTCAGAAACAGATGTACCCAAGTCTCCAACAGTCTACCAACTTATTCAGAGACCATTCTCATTCACCTTTCAGATCAATAATTTAATTTCCAGTAACGATCAAGTAATTAAACCAAAACAAAACGTGAATGACTAGTGGAGAAAGGTATCAGCAATTCAAGCTGTGGTGGCTGCCATGAGCTATGTGTGTACCAGGGGAAAAGGAGTGCCAGGAAAAAAATGGGAAATTCTGTGCAAAACCTTTCTTAAATGCCAGGAAATCATAAGCCTACCTTAATAATATCTTGTTTTTCTGGTACTGCACATTGGTGATAGTCTCGGTGACTGGGCAGCTTTTCTACAAATAACCTAGAAAATTAAACACACATGTGTTTGCCTCAGAAGTCAGAGAAATATCCATAATAGCTTTTATGCTGGCAGAAAAAACAGATTCACATAACTGTTAAACACTAAATTCCAGATGACTTGGAGCAGGTTTCTACACATGTTTGAAATAACACATTATTGTATGGACCTGCATGGGACACACAAGATAAGGAGAGGAGATTATTTTCCACATCTAATATATATTTCGGTTTTCATTAGTAGTGGGTTGGGTTAAGGAAAAGGACTAACTAGCAGGCAGCAACTAAAAATATCCGTCAAAAACACGCTCCACTCTAGTCAGTGTTAACAAATACTATTTCTACTCTCTTTATCTGACCTTAGCCAAAATGCTGAATATTACATGGAAGTCAAGAATGTGGCACTGGCTATCATTAAAGCAGGTTTTTTTAGCAGACCAAGCTTCCCTTCTAACTGCAAGATTATTAATCTACCCAACGGATAAATTATGGTAATACTTAAAATGCAAGGAGTTTGGAATACACAACTGCTATCATTCTTTCAGCAAGCTGCACAATGTTCACCTCCAGGCCCTCTTTTTACAGATATAGATACATTTAAAATCAAATGGGATAAGAAAGGTTTGGTTTAGTTTTCAGAGTATGAGGAAAATAAGGAGGGAGGAAGGATGTCTCCTATTACAAAGATTTTAAAATATGCATAATAAATAAAACCTCTCAGAAGTAATAAAACAAACCAAGAAACTATAGAAAAACTAGCTAGGTTAAACATTTAAATCTGCCACTGATACAGTTTTTGTCTGTCTATTCTGACAGTTGTAACAAAAGCTGGGCCAGATTTGTTCTTTTGGAGTGTGGAGAATAATCATACAATGAACATTCCATTTATTTCTGTAAGAAACAATAAATTATACTTAATTATTTTGGGGAAGAAAAGTGAAAGAAAAGCAAAGAGCCTTTTTTCCCCATGTTTTTTAAGTGCTGTGCAATCCTACCATCTTTAAGATCAGTAGACACTCATGGGATATAACTACTAAAGGCTCAGAAATCTTATCTAAACATTACTTTTTAAGTCAGATACTGTATTTAATCAACATGCTGACATATACAGAACAGTCTCCGAGCAACAGTACTCATAGTATGGCCTGGCACAGTAAACTCCAACCTCTGTATAGTAGTCCTGACTTCATGCCTAGCATTTAAGAGATGGATAGGATCCCATATGAACAGGTGACATGCAATTTTAACAAAGCCCATGTTTGACATAAAGACCTCCAGAGAACAAAGCTACTCTGCAAGAATACACTGAACAATTTTTTTCTTCATCTAAAGCGGTTTCACTGCAGCTTTCCATTTCAGTTTACTCAGAATTATAAGCTGTAATGACTTCAATTGGTTTCTTACGTTATAAACTTATTATAAAAAACAAAAGCATTCTCCAGGTTTCCCTCCTCCATATACACTGACGCCATTCGCTCCATCTCTACTCCAGATCTAAAGTAACGGCGCGGAGTGATATCTTCATTGATTGTGATGTTGCTGCCAAGTTTGCTTAAGGCACGTACTCTCTCTTCTGGAGTCACAGAAATGTCTGTGTGGTCAGGAATAGCTACTAGCTTTTTCTGAAAAGGAACAGACTGATTAGCAAAGAGAATATTCTGTTTCACTTTCAGTAAGCAGTCTCAGGCAAGAAGCTCAAGGGAAATCTTCAGCTAATTTTTTCTCAAAATAGGCATTGGTTTCCCCACTGCTAGCCACAGTTAAAACATTCTAACATGTTTCTCAATTGCAAATAAATTATTCCACACTCTCCTCCTTCTCCCTCCCCAAAATGATAAAATTAGGAAAACCTCTGTAGAAAAAAAGAAAAGAAAAAAAGAAAGATAAAATTAAGTAAACTCCTGCAGAAATTACAGAGGGCAATAGAAACTGTGTCCTCTGTCCATCACATATGAATTCTACAGAGTTTGTCCTAAGTTACTGTAATAATTTGATAGAGGTCCTGAATACTTAGACTCCTATTACACGATGTATAAGGTTTGAGTGCTTGGAATAGTTCAGGCAACAAAGAGCAATAAGTTCCCCTGGTCAGTCAATAGTCCACTTCAAATCTTCATATCCAGTTTTAAATGAGGCAGTTAAATAAGTTAGAACTAACTACTGAAGAAGAAGCATGGGTGCTTATTACAGTCATTACCTTCCTGTTAAGTAGCTAAATAATTGGCTACTGCTAGTTGTTTCCTCTTATTTTGATGAATTTTTTTACTCTTTCTACTCAAAATGTTAATTTCAACTTCTTTAAAACCAGATTGCTGAAAGCCCATAAACCACACATAGAGAAATAAAATAAATCCCAACAAAACCGTCAGGCAGAATGTGGGAGGAACTGGCAGCATGCAGGAAGAGACCCAGTGAGCTGACAGTAAATACTGCTAAACAGCTCTCTGAACTGATTCCTAATTGAAAGTGAAGTTGCTCAGCCAGTGAAGCATTTCTTTGTAACACGTACCAATGAGCTGACAGTGAATGGTTGTTCCATGTTGTTGTCTGCCTGCAAACCAAGGAGATTGCTCTGTTCCTCCAAAGTCTCCATCTGACTGAAAAGGACAGTATCAATCCAGCTCTCACTATTTGCAACCAGATGTCTCAGAGTTTAATAGCCAAAGGGAAACTGGAATATAGACACGTTGATTGTGGTTGTGTGCTGGAAAAAATAAGACAAGTCATTCAGATTAGAAATACATTCAAATGTCATATAAGTTTGCATGCCAGCACTTACTCATTACTTTGGTGACGCAGTACTTCCATATTTAATAATAATTTAAAATTTATCAGGCATCTAGAATTTAAATTGGGAATGCATGGGAACTTCCGGTGCAGTTGAAGACCTGCTGACCTGTACTGTTATTACAGTGGATTCAAAAATGATATAACAAATTATTTTTACAGTTTTTACAGTAACTTAAAAACAACCAACTTTTAAGCATTAAGTGAAAAACTCAGAAGTTCAAGGACAGAATCTGTGCTTCCTTGAGGATATGTTTTGACAAACACATTTATAAACAGTGTGAATTTGGTATCTTTATTTCCTGCTAAGCCTGTAATTAAAAATAAAATTTTACACATGAACATGTATCAGTAATACAAATCATAGAAAATACTTCAAGCACCACATGTTCCACCTGCACAACTTGCTGACTTCAACAACACTCAAAATACATTAAATTTTGATAAGTCAGCTAATAATAACTACTCCTTGCACAGCTTTGAAGAAGTTAAGACAAGTATTTAGATGTTGTGGTCATCAGAAAAAAAACCAAACCAAAACTAAACCAAAACCAAAAAACCCAACACTGAAAGAGGAATGAATTATTTAAATTACACAGGAAATGTGAAAATTAAGTTTCTAAAGTCTTTTTTCCCTTCTGTGCACTCAATCTAAATAGACGTGATTCTGAATGTTGAAGGCACTTTATATGTTGCAATAAATACGCTTATGCTTTTGTAAAAGCATGGAGTGCATTCAGCAAAGATATTTTCTCAGCATACCTCTCTCTAGAGGCCAAAGGACTCTGGGTTAGAGAAAAACAACCCTAATGTGTTTTCAGCTGGCTGTATTTCTCAAGTATTTAATTCTACATTTGTGTCTTCCTCTTTTTTTTTTTTCAAAATTAACAGTATCTATTAGATCAGTCCTTAATTTTAACCATTAGTGCAAGTATTACAGGAGAGATTAAATTCACTTGTGTAACACACTTTCTTTAAAATAATCAGAATCATCCCATTTTACTTGCCAAAGCCCTTACTGGCATATTCATTCCACCTTATTGAATCATTCTTACTCTGCTTTTACATATGACCTCCCGACATCACTGAATATATTCTTGCTTGACTTTATACCAATATTTTCCATTTTCAAGATTTTTATTCTCATCATAAGGTATGTCACAGGTCTGTGAATTCAATTTCAAGGCCTGCTTTTTGGAATTTTAGGTGTTCAAACTGCTTGCACAATTTGTAACCAAAAAACTGGAGCACAGCTTATACACCCAAGAAACCAACCTTAGTTGTGGTTGCTGTAGTAATGGAAACAGCTCTCTAAACAATTTAATACATAATTTTATATACATGGAGCTCTGGTGTAAATGAGCAGCTTGACAGGAGAGCCTATTCATCACCTATTCACAATCTGTAGCAAGGCCCCATGGGACAACAATAATGAAATATTCTTGCTTTAGCCTACTCCAAGAAACATTGTGCTTTACACTGAGTTTCACCTGAAGCCCTTCTGCAGCTGAAGCACTGTAGATGTGAAAGGAGAGGGCTAAAACTTGGCCAGTGCAGAGCTCATGTTAGTCTTCTGCCCATACAGCTCAGATTCTAAGCAGAAATTAAATCTTCAGTGAGAGACTCTGCATTCATATGATCTGTGGAGCTCAGGAACAAAAAAACAAAAACAAACCAAGCCAAAGAAATGTACAAGCAAAAAATAAACAAATAAAAAAATTGGTCTAAAGTATGCATCTAAGCATAACAAACTACAAAATATTCTTGCAACTCAATGTGTAACAATTTTTTGGTTTAAAAGTAAAGTTGCAGAAATGTATTTCTGTTCAATTCCTTATTTCAGTTAGCAGCTTCTGAGCAAGAAAACCATTTCTCAAACCTTTCTCCCTCAACAGACCTTCAAAGTCTAGAGAGGAAAGGGATATTTAAGAGAATGCTCTTGAGATGCTTTTCTACTGAGGACATATGGGATATTGATCAAATGCTTTTTTCAATTATTACTACTCTGAAGATCTTTCAGCATAGCAGGTAGGCAAGTGAAAAAAGTTAGTGCAGCAAGAGGCAAACACAAGACCCACTAATTAGTAGTTTGTTTTTTTTGGGAGCCAGTATTCCCCAAGAGGTCTTTCCTAAAGAAGTTTATGATATTCCCCCAGTCAAAATCTTTTTTCAAATGGCACAGGGAGGCATCATGGAACCCTTTAATTGCAAAGACTTCTCAACCTGGTTTCCTCTAAAAATATTAAAGTTATAAACAGAAGGTAACTCAGTGAATTTTTAACCTAAAGAAGCATTAGAAGTAATAATTTTTACAAGTGGAATAACAGGTATTTTAAAGAGGAGACAAATGGCAATAGCAAAAACTCACACTTCTTCAAAAATGTCTCAGAGTCTGGAAAGGATGAAGAAGCTTTGCACAGAGCATAAGACAAGGCACAGTGCAAGAGCTTAACAGAAGAATGGGTGTAAATAAAAGAGGAAACAAACTTTTCAAATTTAGCTTCAGAAACACTTTAAAAACCAGATTCTGCAAAGAAAGAAGAAATACAAAGATGAATTTATGTTACTTTTACAACAGTGTGAAATAAAAGGTATTAGCCATTACAAGTGGCAGTGTAACTTAAGAAAACATCCTAAAAAGAACTCTGGCTGTCTTATGACTGCACTTATATTATCCTTAATACGTGGACACACTGGCAGAATAATGAATGAATAAAATGCAGAAAGTTAAGCTTTACTAAAAACACCACCACAGGCATTTCAGCCAGCACCCTGGAATGTCTCTGTGCATAATGTTCCTCATGGCACAGCCTCACAGTCACCTTCAGTTGGCTGAAGGGCATGACTTCTTTGAACTCTCACTTTGCTGGCTCCAGTGACTTCAAGGCAAGTTGTAGCTGATCCAAATGAAAATTAAATAGACTTTTAAAATTATTTTCTGCTCAAAATCGAAATGCAAAGGAGGCAGAACCACAAAGACAGCAAAACAGACAGACTTGTCCCTTTCTGAGGCAGTGCTGCCTAGATTAATATAAGCTGGCTTTGAAAAGGCACCCTAACAACTTGTTCAGCACCTACAAGTGACTCTTTGTTTTCTGAAAATAAACTTTTTTTTTACTTTACGAGAGCAAAGATACATTCAAATACCAAACCTCTCTGTATAACTGAAACTAATTATACTCAAATATACACAATAGTTATGCTAATACAGTGAACTACACTCCAACCACAACCACAGGGGATAAACAGCAACACCAGCTTGGAGCTGTCTTAGGCTATTAGACTGTAAAGTGCTCTAAATTCTAACAGTAAAGATACATTTTTCTGCTTTACTATTTCAGGAATTCCAATTAACTTTAAGATTGACTTAAGTAGTGGGGTTTTTTTGAGAAGAAATGCCTGGATATTTGGCATGCAAATCAGGTTAGTCTTTTTTAAATTATGAGTTTACTGATAGTCATTACAAGAATATAATAATTTAACATCCACTTAACAGTTGAGAAACTTTTCTTGATTTCATTGGCAATAGTAGTCCTTACTAAATCCCATTTCCTCCTCAAAAAGCACTTGTTTTTGTATATGATCCTTGAAATGTATTAATCCTCTAAAAATCCAGCTTTATTAAATCAAAGTCCTTCAGCCACAGGACATAGAGCAAAGTGAGAAAATCAGCATTTTAAATGGCACTGAAAGTCATTCTGTCTGTTCAGGCTAACAACCATGGTACCAAGTACTAGGGAAGTGAAAAGCAGGCAGAGCAATTTTAACTGAAAGTATATGCAAATAGTATTACATGAAGACAGAATAAATATATCAAGACATATCAAGTACTTCAGGAGTAAGCTAGAAAGACAGAGGTGGTATGAGAAAATCTGGGGAATGTATGCACAAACTCTCATGCTTTTCTGAGAGGCATAATATCACAATTCATCACAAATTCTCCAATGCCCTCACAGTTTGCTGCATGCTGATGATTCAAGTAATTGCCAGGATGGATGGATGTGGACAAATGAGCCACACTGCCTGTACTTAGAGCCTGAGGGGCACGGCCTCACTAATTGTCCAAAAGATGTAAAGTGGTGTGACAGTGAGAGGTGGTACACACAACTGCACAGCAAGGCTTATCAGCTCAAGTGCAGTATGAGCTATTTAAGTTACACAGTTTGTGTCTGCAATGCCTTCAGTGGAGCCAGCTCACAGCCTGGGCAGAAGGAGCTTGTATCTGTTTTCATAACAGACTCTGAAATGTCTGTTTAGTACAGTGTGTCCTTCACTGATACAACGCAACTGTGAGAGATGACTGTACCAGCAAAGTCAACAAAGCCAAGCAGGACCACACTCTGCCCAAGGATGCACACTGAGTGCAGCACCCCAGCAGGAGCTATGTGTTCCAGCTTTCTGGAGAGGACACTTGCACAAAATGGAGCTCAGTGTCAGGACCTCTCAGCAAGTAGCTGACTGCAGAGTGTGAGAACTGAATTTTAATATCATCTGGAGGCTGCTCTTCCTTCTTCGGTTCTTCAGAAGAGGTTTTTAAATGTTGAATGAGCTTTTCAGATTTTTAAACATGTAACAGACTATCTTTAATAGATATTAGTTTAATAATTCGTTTCACTTTTTAAGATTACTTTGAAACATTGTTATTACTTACTTTGAAACATTAGTTTCCTCTTTGTAACATATTTTTAAATTCCAAGGGAATTTTTCATAACACTGACTTCATTGTGGTCATTAAGATTTGTCAATATTTTCGCTATTGGTCTTACTAAAAAGTTGCATCAAAGAGACCACTAGTAAAATTTTACAAAGCACTTTTTTCATTCAAAGATTGGGTTCTGTTAAGAATAAGAGGGCCTTATTTATGCAATGATTTATTCTTTGCATATTTTTCATAGTGGATTATTTCAGAATTTCTAATCCTTTTGTTTGATATTTTGGTGGAATGTAAAGTCCAGATGAGGTTTCCATCAAAAGCACTCACTTCAGTCCATTGAGATCAGGATGCTTACAGTCTGTTTAGAAATACTTGCTAATATAGAAGCTAAAATGTGGCATAGTTATACTTTTTACAAACTACTCTTGAGAGAACTGTTCTGCAGGACAAGAAAAAGCTTACTTTAATATAGTTATGAGAAGTTAACACATTCATACTTCAATTTACTAGACTAGGAAGTGTGATGATTACAGAATCCTAGAATAAAGAGGTCAATTCTTATTAAAATAGCCAAATTAACAAGTGCAAAAAACCCTTTCAATTACCCATAATAGAACTAAATTGTCTCAGCCAACTTTATACAGCCAAGCAGAATCACACTATTCTGAGTTGGCAGGGACCCACAAGGATCATCGAGTCCAACTCTTAAGTCAATGGCCCACATAGGGATTGAACCCATGACCTTGGCATTATTACAACCAAGTTTTAACCAACTGACCAGCAGCTGCCATAGGAAGGCAAAGGACTGTTTCCTGCTGGTAAGTCACTCATGAAGCAGATACTTATACTTCTGGACTTGGAAGTGGATGTTCAAGTGAATGTGGTGAGAAATAGGTTAGAAATAGAGGGTCCTACCTCATTCAGCTCTTTTTGAAATGCTAGGCCATGCATTGGCACAGCACATAACAATTTAAATACACACTTGGGTTTGATACATAAGTATGCTAAATACCAGCCTAAACAGCAAACTGCCTTCTGTTGGTTCTTTCCAAAAAGAAACTGTCAACGTGCTTTTTGTAACAACCATTCAGAATTACAGCAAGTGATTCAGCTGGTAGAGTAACTAGTCTCTTCTGGAAAAAAAACAACAAAGCATTGAATATCATGGCAAGATCATTCTCTTGTGCAGAGGAAATACCCAATCAACAAAACCCAACAGAATGGCCTTTCAATGAAAGGAAGCACTGTGAGGAGTTGCTTCCCAAAAACCCTGCACCTTTCAATAGAGAAGTTGCTCTTCACAGTAGGAGCTACTCAGCTTGGCTCTAGAAAAGCCCATCTCAGTAACAATTCATAGTTTAATAATGGTCCTTAGCTCCATGGCTTCATTTAAACAGCATTACCAAGACCTCCTAAGCTCCACTAACTCCCAGAGGCAGCTTCTGAGCTATACAATTATCTATCCTATAAGTAGGTCAACATTATTTCCTCTTTTTCCCTGGTGAAGAACCAGTGCGACACATGTCCCAGCATACTGCCTAGAGATCTCTCTGCAAACTATGTCAGTGGTGTATAGACAGTAGCACCTTCTCTGGATTGTGTGCTGAGAGGGAGAAATCATATGCAAGGAAGATCCTCCATGCACCAACTGATCTGCCAAACCCAAGCCGTGCTTTTATGGTTAGGCCACTCACTGCTCTAGCTTATATTACAAAACTAAGCTTTATTTTCATCTAAAAAAGTGGGTTTCACAAGAGTCTGTTTCCCCCCAGATAAAAAGAAGTTAGAATAATTATGTGAAGGCTTTTAAAGTCGTTCTGTAAATATTTGGCTGACTGCAGTTAGTCAGTGTGCTTCCTTGAATATCATTGACTGGCTGTTTTCTAGAGACAGTTTTCCTTTTGGCACAGACACGAACAGTAGTGCATAAAGTAGCTACATCAATAAAATTAGATTGCTCCTGCGTCTGCTAAGACTGATAAACTACTGCAATATGCAAATAACATCCAAAATGGCATGTGCAAGAACCCAAGTTTTATGCCCTACATAGTATGTGAATGCAGGCTTTTCCTATTGATTCAAAGCACAGAGGAGACCTCTGACTTTAAACTACTTTCTCATTCATTTTTATGCAGACTGTTTTTAAATCTACATCTAGTATGTTTGTTACTATAAGATAACCCTATGCACTTGAACTCTACACACAGATGATGGCTTGCTACCAGATTTATTAATACACTCTGTCTACAAAAATATTTGTGTCTTTTAAGAGAATGTCCTGAAAAATGGACTGGAAGTATTGAACATTCAACTGTGCATTTGTGAACTGACAGTTCTTTCTCTTGTGGTTTCTTGTGTCAAAACAAAACACAATCTCTCTCCCCTCTCCCTTCTTTCAGTTTCATCACAAAAGCATTTTTAAAATAATGGATAAAGTATCACTAATGGCAGAATGTCTTGATTACAAACAATAACCTTCTTAGGCAGTCAGTGAAATATACCTATACAACACAGAACAGTATCTTTCCAGTGACCCACTAAAAAGATGTTCTAGATGTAGAAAAACAGTGCTATTTCCTTCCTTTAGGAAACCCATAACAATCCCCCATCAAATTTAGTGTACCAGGGCACAGTAACCCAGAATAGGGGAGAAATAAAAGAAATAGCTGTTGTTACACAATTTGTTCTTTGATGATTCAGTTGTAATACTGAAAAAAGGGGATATCTGCAATACAGAACATCACTGATAAAACGAACTTCCACCATGAAGACAAAAAGCTGTGTTGCTCAGGGAAACAAATGAGATGCTAAAATCAGCACAAAGGCCTGCAACTTCATAGACTTCCAAGAAACAAAGCAAGTATGATTCCTTGCAAAGCTTTAGGTTTCCCAGATTTTTCTGCCTCTGTCCCTATTTCTCTCAGAGCCCACTAGGCTAGGAGGGTTAAGAATCTTCTGCTTCTGCCTACAAAAAGGAAGGATTTTTCTGGCAATATTTGCTTCTTCATTTTGAACACTTTCAGACTCCATAACCTCTAGTAAGGATATTTATTAATTGAGTGAGTAACTAGTTGCAACAATGAATTTCTCTCTCTATCTGATGACAAATTCCTATTTTGTGTTGCTTCTTATGGTCCATAATATAAGAGAGCAAATAAAGGAGAATCAAATTTACTTGGCATTTCAGACATAAAAATTCACAGTTCATCTGAAGTCTATTAAATTGCCTGTAAAGAATGAAGCTTGTCTTGTGGTCTCAAATCTAGAAAAAATAATTTGGGGCATTATTTCAAAGGATTCTGAATGCTTTGTGCCCTAATGGTTAAGTAATCAAAGGACAGGTAAGAAATGGATAGTAATATTACCTACAGGATGAAGTGTAACTACAATTTAATAAGGTATGTTTCTGTAGTGTGATGTTTATACTAAGATAATGCAGTTAGTTGACTACAAAATTAAATCTCTGACCTCCCACCCCAGCCTACATGATTCAGGATGTCTCATGCTATGAGCAGATGGGAGAAACAACAGGAATGTCTAGCTCTATGAGGAGAATTCCGGATGCTTTAGACTGCTTTTTCTACTTGGATAGTTACAATATTTAGTTTCTCTTATGTAAGTTTGCAAAGATTGACAATGCTAAGCACAAGTATTAGATCAGCACTGGCTGTAACACAGTCAACTCACAGGGCTGCTTGACAGCCAGCTAAATTATCCAGAATATCAAGGCTGAGTGCAATGATTTGTGGTTAACATAATATACGCTTGCAGGCCATCAGGCTATTCATCCCAATAAAGCCATGCACAGGCTATCTTTGAGGCTATTTTCAAATTATTTGCTTTTCCCCTCAGGTTGAGTCTCTTGATCTTTTCAGCCTATACAAGCTCTTTTCCATATCAACACAGAGCAACAGATATCTCTGAAGGCCTTTTGACAATTGTTCAGAGATGGTAAAAGAGGAAGACACTTCCTACGTTGATTATGCAGTGAGCCCACAGCTTCTATAATGGAATTCCGTATGTTGTGTTCTGAACTGTGAGTCATCTAGAGCTGCCAGTAGGAAGTGGTAGGCAATGGGTTGTGTCTGAGGAGCTGACTGACTCACAGCATTACCAAGAGGCATCATCAACCATGCAAGATTGAAAATGCTGGATTTTTATAAAAGGGTTTTCTATGCAACAACAGTACTAAGTCACTATACACGGATCATTCAGGAACTGTACAAACAAGATCATTTGCTTTTATGGACTGATACTTCTATTTATAATGCTTCCTGGCATGAAAATCTAAATGCTCTCATTTTACTAAAATTGTATGGACAAAGACTTTACATGTCAGCAAACTAATTTTCAGAACACAAACTGCAAGTGTAACCTTTGATGCAGAAATAAAATTTCAGGAGTCAGGTAAGACCAGAAAAAACCCCATTACTTCTACATGTCTAGCAAACACAGACCAAATCTTTAGTTTTTACAAAACATGCCCTTGTGTCTTCATGCACACCTGCCATATCCTCAGCAGCTGGAGATTTAATGACACCACTCACCTTGAGCTATACTCTTCCTCAGCTTGGTGATTAACTTCAGAAAATGCCTTAAGGCCTGAACTTAAGCATGCTTCATGCACACAAGGAAAACCACATGAGACATGCCTTCACAGTATTTGCATAGCAGTACCAAGTAATACAAATGATTGCAGAACTGATCAAGACACTATTTTTAAATATAATGCTATGAAATAATGCCCGTGCACCTGCTGCCATTGAAAATACTATAACCCCCCCAACAATGAAATTTGTACTTACAGAATTATATAGAATTTAGAATGAATGCTTCTTCCATTCCTACAGTGTCCTGTGATGTATGAAGCTCCAGACTTGTCAACACTGGCCTTTGATTCAGTTTTTCAAATGTTTAGCACTTAGACATGCAAGGTACTAGCAGAAATGCTTTTAGAACATCAGAAAATGCAGCTGTCCCACAGCAATACAATATATTGCCTGAGCAGCACCCACAACAACAAACCTAGACTCTATTCTCCTGGGAATATTTCATGAAGCTCTGGGTCAGTATCCTATTTTCTAGCTGATGATCTAAGGCAATTCATCAATATATGCTAACTACAGTTAGTCACTTTAGTCTGCAATGAGGAGAAAACCCACTTCTCTGAAGACAGAATTTTAGCAAAGCTGGTTCTCAACTGGCAAATGAACTCCCTTGGAACTACCATCCATCCAAGATCCCATAATCTCACCACTTCCCATTCTTAGTAAAAGGTGGGGGTTTTCCTGCCCATGTATTCAGAATCATGTATGTATTCAATAAAATTAATTCCAGACCAAGAGGAATTCGCCCAGAAGAAACTTGTGAAACAGGGCAGCCTGTGTAAGAGGAGTGAATCAGGTTCCTCAGTGCACCTCGGAAGGACACCCTTGGTCCTACAGAGGTCAGAAGGAGGCATGAAGTATATGAGCAGAAACAGAGAATTACAGATGCCCAGAGAACACAAATTCTACTTTTTCATATTCTTTCACTTTCTATTTCGGTGATCATCTTTCACACGAAGATGGAAATTATTTTAAAAAACCCCAGAATACTGTTATGAGTTTGATTTCCCTCTGAAACACGGTAACATTCTGGACTCGGCTCCCCACCACCCTGTCACCACGTCTTTGCGTACAAGCAGCGGAGTCAGCCAGCAGCTTTGCGCTGCCGGGCTCGCAGCCCCCCCGCACACCGCTGGTTCCCGGCGGCACCACGATGCCCGCGCCGCATGCCCGCGCCGCTCGCTCTGTCCGCCGCGCTCCCGCCCAAGTTCCGCCCTGCCCTGAGGAGGGCTGTTTCCGACAGGCCTCCGCGGGTCGCCGCACCTGACACCGGGGCGGGGACGGGTCGGGCCGGCCGCACACCGGGTACGCTGGCCGGAGCTGCGGAACGGAGGGAGCTGCTACCGGCCCCGGCTCCCGGCACTGCCCGGCTCCGGAAGGGCTATCACCAGCTCCTTTCTCCCTCTGCCTGCAGGAACGGCGGGTGCAAAGCAGCGGGATGAAGGCGGGAGACAGCGCCTCGCCAGCTCCCCGCTCCTCGCACCGGAAAAGGCGACGGCTGCTTACCGGGGTCTCGCATCCGAGTGAACGGCGCCGCGGACAAAGCTCGGGGCGGGCGGAGGCAGGAGCAGCGGGGTGGCCTGGGCCTCCTCCTCCGCCCGGCCTCGCCGCGCCCCGCCGGGACGCGGAGCCCCGGACGCCGTGCGCAGGAGGGCGGGCAAGGAGCAGGAGCCGGCGGTGGGGAGCCGAGCGCCCTACGCCGCCGCGGCCGGCCCGGGTTACGGTGCGGGGCGAAGGGAGGAGCCTGCGCGGCGCCGGGGCGAGCGGCGTGGCTGCGTCCCGCTCTGCGCTGCGGGGTCCGGTCGCCGCCTCCACTGCTGCAGCCCCGCGGCCGCTGCGGGGGCGAGAAGGCGACGCAGCGACCGCGGGAGGTGGCGGCGGGCTCGGGCAATGGGGCACGGGGTGCAGCATGGCCCCTGCTCACCTGGCGTGTGTGCCCTCCACATTTGCCACCGTCCCGGTGTCGCCACCTCCCCCTCCCCAGCCACTGTGAAGTCAGTCTCTTCATTGCTTGTGTACCGCAGGGTATGCGCACCTCACCTGTGCTCTCCTGAACTTTGGAGAGGGCTAACAGGGCAAACACTGCTAACACCGTTGCTGTCAGTGGGCAAGAAGGAAGAGGAGGAAGGTTAAAGTGAAGGTGTGGTGGTCAGTGTAGGGCTGTGGTACCTGGGAAGGGGGATGCTGGACAGGCGAGACTTCCTCCCCTAAGGCAAAGTAGGTAGGGGGTCACAGCCTGGCAGTGCTGTGGGCTGGCCTAGATCTCTGATGGCAATGTCCCGCCAACAGAGCAGGTACTTTGTGGAAAGTTTGGATGACCTTCTTGTCCTTCTGTTGAACCTGCTCAGCTTAAACTGATCATATTGATGTCTTTCCTGGAGCCCAAACCTAGACCTGGAAGTTTAGATGTGGTCTAAGATACTTGTATTTGGCTCATGCTACATTCCCAGACATGGTATGGGAATTTCCCTTCGGTCCTTTCATTGTGTATAAGACTGTCCTGGCTGCTTGACATCCCGACCTTGAAGTACCACTCTTGGTGCTGGTGGCTGTGGAGTGTGGCAACAGGTCTTGGTCCTGCTTTAAGAACGGGGGGACTGTTTTGGGCAAGCAACAAAAGTCTGGTGTATTCAAACACTTACCTTATTATCTTGGATTGGACTTGAAGTGCTATGAAGTAGAGGCTCCAGTCTGTGTTATGAAAGGGTTTCAGTGGGTCTGCTGAGTTTAATCCCATCCTGAATCAGATACGGAAGGGACACTTACAGTGCTGCAAGGATTTTGTCTGGGTAGCTAACAGTTTTCCAAGATGAAGTGTAAAGAGTGAGTATCCCTGTTGTTCAGACACTGACCATTTCAAGACTACATTTCTGATGGATGACAATAAGAAGATAAAGTTTGGTTGTAGGAAACTTTGGCAAGTGCAGGATGTCTCTGAAGAATATTTAGACATTGTCTTCTGTTTGAAAAACTGGCAATCCTTTGTAAAACTCAGTAAGGTCAGAGGTGATGTTAGGCTGATTTAGGTGCTCAGTATTGAAGACACTGCACATTGTGTTATTTCCCAAGCAGTGTTGGTCACTGACCTGAATGCTTCCCTGTAACCTCTTGCAGGGTGTGTCTGTGGCTGGTTCTTCCTGTACAGCACAGGAAGATACTCTAGAAAAGTTTGAACTTGATGTCCTGGAGCAGCTCTTGCTGGCTGTTTCCAGGCTGAGTAAGCTTAATTTCAGATTGTGTCCACACAACCAGATTTTGAGGCATTGCTAGATCCACCTTTGTTCACCTCCCTTAATGGGAAGTCCTCAGTGTCTGCTTTCTACACTTGGGCAGAGCCATGTGCTCTGTTTCATGGGAAATCTGAGTTCTAGTTCACATAGTTAGCCCTGATTCTGCAGCAGAGTAAAGGCAAGGATGGTCAGGGTGAAAGGAGTTTGATGTTGTGATTCTCCTTTTTCCCTCCCATGGCATATTTTGTGCAACATCACACTATCAGGTTCATCCTGTGCATCTTGTCTGAATGTTGAGTGGCTGAATGCTGCAGACGTGTAAATGGATGTAGAAGTGAAGGGCTTTGCTGCCAGACACTTCCTAGAGGCACCCTCTTCCTCTTCAGCAGGCTGGAATTCTTGATCCTACTCGCCCTGTCTTCAGACCAGAGCTTGTGTCTGCATTAGGTGTAGTGTTTGTTGTGCCTCTGCCAGGTCTGCCCTGCTATCTTATAGAGGACTTTTGTGAGTTCTCTGGGGTGATCGGAACACTGGGATTTATAAATAACTTGGTGTACACAAGAGTAGTCACTCTGTGTCTTGGAGTGCAAACCTCTCCAGAAGTTATGAACTCAGTTCCCAGTGGTACCACAGGTTGCTAGAGAAGGTGTGTCATTTGCACATGTTTGCATGAAGTGTCCTTTGCATGTGTTCTCTATATTGCATGAGACAAGCATGTTTGTTTATATGTGTATGTCTATCTCCCGGATTATGATCAAATGGGTTTCACTTATGCCCCCACCCAGAAACACCCACAGTGCCCAAGATACCCTGTCTTGCCCTGTAATGATAAACCCTTAGTTGTGATTTTTGTAGATGAGTAAGTGGGACACACTGACATGGGAAACTGAGAACCTAGAATAACTTTAAACAACTTCTTTACTGATAGTGGCAAGAATATTTATTGAGATGGATGTTGTTGCCTTTCATGTGCAGGTTACTGCTATGCCTCCATCCTCAGTTGCCAGGTTATGAGCATGATGACAATTTTGCTCCTTGTAGTTAGGGGATTAACAAGCCATTAGTTATGTGAGGGTAGGAGAGCATCTGCATCTATCCAAGAATCAAGTGATTTCTCTCTGATATATGTTTTCTGGTGTTGAATTTCTTGGCATTTGGCCATAATAGACAACTTGTACCTGCCTAGATACCAGGGTAGTTTTACAAGTGAAGATCTTTTAGGTCTGCCTTTCTGCTGTTGGTAATGTGAGGAGAGGAAAAGAGGTGAAATGCTCTATCAAGATGACAGATGATTTAATTTAAACAAAGGTTAGTAATACTTCAAAAGAGAAATTACCTCTCATTTTGGGTTTTCATGGGAAATCGCCTTTGTCTCAAGTGGAATATGTGGTACTGGTCTACAAGGAAATAGAAAATGAAATCTTCGTTTTAGCCAAATCACTCCTATAAAAACTGAAATCTTCCAAAAGAATTGAATCCTGAAGTATTCCATCTAATGTGTTTTGACAATGGTTTTTAAACCTTTATACATATCCTTATACCAATATTCTGTTGCTAAATAGAAATATCTGGGATTTCTACTGGATTAATTCCTTTTGTGGTGCTTTAAGGGTGTTTCTTTTAATAGTTCAGTGATTTTCGTATATGTTTTTTCAGCTGCATCAAGGCCCCAGAGGAAATCAAGATGTCCCCATGCAGGAAAATGCTCATGGTAAATGAGATTAGTAATCTGAGGAAGTAGCCTTGCCATGTCTTTTGGATCTGCAAATGCATCCTGTCCACCACTCCAAACTGCAGTTGGTATGGTTACCTCCTCTATGTTGTACTCACGAGGAGCAGTCTGTAAAAGAGGGAGAAGGCTGAGTAAATGCTGTTGTATCAAAAGTTATGTTTAGATAACACATAATTCTGTGCAGGCATCTCTCCTTCTCTTTCCCTTCTGGCCTGCTGACAGTAAAACTGTAACGGTGAAGGCCACCCTCTTATTGTTTATTGCCCTAACCCCATTCCTTGCCTTGCATGTCATCACAGAAGAAAGAAATGCAGAAGAGTAAAATGGGGTCATCTGAGATCTGGGCCAAATGACTTAATGCAGGATGGTTATTTTTCTACATTGGTAAGGGATCATACATGAGATGTTTTTAAACTTACCCCTATTATCAAAGGGTGGTTCTGCTATTTTTCTTCTTGGCTGCTTTTTGGCCAGTTTCCTAACCATTCACAGTATTGGGAGTAAAACATTGGCCATTCCAAAATTTAAACTTCAGGTATTTAAAGACCACATGTAAGGATGGAAGATGTCTTGTTTGGAATCTTTCTCCGTCTGTAAATTAATGTGACACCCATAAAACAACTGCCCTGAAGTAATCAGTCAAGTTGTAAGTGTTGCAAGAGGAGCACAGCATTTCTGAGTGTTGACTAGGCAGTAACTAAAGTTCTGACTGACCAAGAAAATTTTTGTCTGTTTCCTTTTTTCCACACAGGCTATTTCACCAAGGCAGTAGTCTCCACTGTGCTGTACTGGATTCCTTCCTCTGTATTTTTGCAGTAAGTAGCTTCTGAAAAACAAGGGATGCATTTCCATTTTTTTTTCCTCCCCAGTTTAGTGTTTAACTGAAAGGCAGACCTTGAGGCTTTTTGGGGAAGTGAAGAGCTCTGCAGTCATCCAGTCCTAGGACTTGGGTGTGGCTCTTAGGCTTTTGGGAATGGCAGGAAAGTTGGCATTCATTGGACACATCCTTGCCTCAGTAGGGGAGGCAAAACAAACTTCTGGTAGCTGTCTGCAAGGATCTGTCTATGCAATGTTTGTGAATAGACTTTGACAATTATGAGTGTTAGATTCTGGTGAAACATTACATGAGACCACTCTCCACCTCTTTCTGTAGAACTTAAGGTGCTAGAATATGAGTTTTTCTATTCTCAGTTTTGCCAAGACCTAAGAATGAATTCTCAGAGAAATTTATTACCTTACCTGGTTATATTTCTTCATGTTTTTCTTAGGGCCATAGTCGTAAGCTTGAAATTGGTCTGCATGTATTAGCTGTTAATATTGTAATAAGGACAGATTAAATGAGAGTGTTAAGAGGGCAGAGTGCAGAAGTTGTTTTCTGCATGTAATTGAAGTCAAGTCTTGAGCAGTACACAGGATTCCAGGGATACTGAAGATGGATCACCACCTTTTCCCATGCTAACATTCTCTCCTGATACTCAGCCACCACTCTTGGTATGTTTAGTTATTAAAATCATGTTGTGTTATCTTAGTTGGGTCTTTAGTTAGCTAAGTTAGCTCTTTATGATGCAGGAGTGTTTCAGGGCTGTTACTTGTCTGTGGTGTCTCCTCATGCACCTTGACTTCTACGTGTCAGTTTTGCGTGGTCTGCTCACAGAGTGGCAACAATTCCAGAGGCTCTGTACTGTTTTTGAGAATTTGGCTATGGGGAGCAGGGTGTGATACCTTAGCACTAAACTGTTGTCTTCTTGAATGTTATTTGTCTAAACAAAAATAAAAATAATAAAAGATGAATCTGTCTAACTGACAGTGTGTGTGCATTTCTTTTTATCCAAATCTTTAAGTACCTGGGAACATGATAGAATAGCTTGTCTCTATTTTCTGGCTCTGGGTGCTGCTGGTTTGGATAGTTGGAATTTTAGGCACTGGAGAGTGCAGCAGCATGCATATATTTAAGTGCTGACTGAAGTGACACCGTTGTGTGCACATACAGTGATGTTTCTGACCAATGCTTTCTTGCCCTGGTCTGATTTGGAGCATAGACAGAAAAAGCTTAGGTCTGAAACTGGTATGAGATGCTAGCAGAAGAGACAGTTTCCCACTTTGCCATTGTGCCAGCAGAAGGGTTTTTGCAGTTAACTGATGTTGGGAGGTGATCCAGGCTGCAATTAACCTTCTGGGAGACAGATTGCTTCTTTGTCTGGCTCATCCCCTGGCTGCCGAAGGTTTCATTATCCTCCTGCTTCCTGCCAAGTGCCTAGACCACATTTGCGTTCGCTACTGCAACTTTCAAGGTGAATGTCTTTATAAATAAGGATGAAGGCTGCATGCCATTAGAGCCCAACATGGAGGGGCATGATGTGCCCTGAGGAAGTCTGAGAGACTGGTACTAAAGGGGCAGTTCAGGGAATGATCTGGTGAGCCATGGGAAACAGTGTTCCCTCTGTGACAGGTGTTCACAGCAGCAGGTGAGAAGATGTGATGGGTTGATTCCGAGATCATCACTTCTGGACTTCCCTGTAGGCCCTCAGTTGCATAAAAAGCAGTAATAAGAGACTGTTTATATGTCAGTATGCAGTTATACCTGATGCCAATGAATGATGTTCCAGCTGGGTAATGTCCTACAAATATATCTGTGTGACTCTGGAGAGAAAGCAGAAGCATTATAAAGGTAGAGATCCAGTGCTGTGGAGGCTCTGAGCCAAACTGCTGCTGTGTTAAAATCCCATTTTTAGAGACTATTCTTCAAATATAAAGAAGAAAGTTGAAGAAAGACTCACAAATATGTGAGTTTACAATAGGAATGATTACAAAGGTTTTTATTCCTTTGGGAGAGTCTTTTCAACTTTAGTCCTTCGTCATGTGGAGAATATAATCTGGGGAGCATGTATGGCCTTTGTTTTTCCCAGTTTCTACAGTTCACATGATGATTTTAAATAGTACTGTGCATAATCAGTAGACAAGTATTGTTAATATACTGTTCTCTTGAGCATAATGAAGTTACATGTGTGAGAGCTTGTTATGGCAATGCTTATTAAATAGTCTGAGTATGAGAGATAAAAGGTCACTGGAAAAGAGATGTCTATGGTTGTAAGAAAAACAGGTTGCAGTCAGAGTAAAGGAATGCAATCTTGCTTTTGGAAGAAGTGTGAAGAAACAGCTTTGAGTTTTGACTGGAAATGTTTTGATGTGTAGCAAGCAAAAAGAAACTATTTCTTATGTTCAGATGATCCAGATATCATCCTGTTTAGGAAGGAAAATGTATGAATTGTGCAAAAGAGAAAAAAGATCTTTCTTCATCCAGTTGTCTGCTTAAAAACCTTTGGTGTCTGTCCAAGATTTCTTTCATTTAGCCCCAGAAGAGGGGACAACCCTAACATATTTTTCTATTTCCTTGCAACTGTTTGTAGACATCAGGCAAAAGAACAGTTTTTCCTTCAAAACTACTTTAGATTTGCTTGTATTAAGCTTTTCTTTGGCATGCTTACTGTGTTCAGATTTTGTATTCTGCGCCAGCTATGTGGTGCAAGATACTACCACAAACTTTTCCCAGAGATCCACAGAAGCATATTAGAGGTCCTTTCATCAGTTCATTCTGGTGAAGAACTCCTTTGCAGCCAAGTAGTAACTGAAGGAGGGAAAGTGCAGAATTTTTTCATTTTTGGAGGGTTATTTCATGCAGAAAAATGTTAGTCCCTCTTCTTTAATAGCCTTGCCTCTTAGCTAGAGGCAAGACTTCTGAAACTGCTTGCCATCCCACTGTCTTTTACAGTGTGTTCTTCCCAAGGGCATGCCACATGTTATTCCTGCTTCTATGAGTCCTGGAGGTCACTATCCATCTGTTTTTAGTATACTGATCTCAGTGAGAAAGGTAGTTGGCTGCACTGATGACTGCAGAACACTTTTGGCCTAATATTTCTTCTAGGCAGGTGCACACACTGTATTGTGAGTGCTAAGGAAAGAGGGATCAGACAAATGAGAACAGCCTCACACTCCATAGTCATGTACATCATGTGTACATCATGTGTACATGTACATTGTGTACATCATGTGTACAGCTTGGACAGAAAGAAGATGTGCTCCTGTGTAAACACAGTATTTTTGAGACCCCTTCCTAATCACTAAATTAATTGTAGTCAGCCCTGGGGGCTTGATTCTTGTTGAAACTGGCTTGGTGTCCTGGTGCAGCAAATTCCCTGGAATGTGATGCTATTGATCTGCTGCCTTGTATGGGCAAATGAGTGAAGTAAGTATTTGTCAGAAAACAGAACCTGAGAGTCACCAGTGAAACAATTCCACTTTATCAAGTAAAGTACAGTCTGTGGAAAAGCAAAAAAAAGTGTTTTCTCAATGAAAAACATTACAGTTAGGCAGGTCTGATACCACTGCTTAGTGAGAGATACCAAAGGCTTTTTTCTGCAGTATTCCCAGCTAACACCATACTATGTTTTTTTTGCTTTATAAAGTTGTCAGCCTGGAAGGATCTGCATATTTTGCCTATTTTACCTCATCTTGGCATATGGGATGTATGATACTTTTTCTGATATTGTTGGTAGGAATCAAGTGAAGAACAAAAGATAGGTTAATCCACCTGAACAGGGAAAAGAGACAATGAAATTAATGCATACAAAGGAGCTTAGAAAACACAAAACCAAAGAGGTATGTTGGAACTTCCCAGGATGTGTTGTCCTCACTTAGAGAACCAGTGCAGCTGAGATAGTTGGTATTCTGTTTTAGAAATACTGTGGCAAAACTGAAGCCCAGGTGGTCTGGCCTACAGCTGGGAATAGCATGAGTCCAGTTGAAAGTGTTATAAAATACAGGCTGTGGTCCATGCCATAGGGGGGTTCTTTGTGCTTGCTAGGTCTGTTGAGTTAATTCTGTCCTGAAGCAGAGGTGCAAGGGACCCTTGCAGTGCTACAAAGGTGTTGTAGAAGTAGCTAAGAGTCTTGTGGGGAAAAGTGTATGGGATAATCTCTAGTTAAGACACTGGACATTCCATGACTGCATTTCTTGGGAACATGCATTTCTGAGGACTCTTCTGCACGCATAACTCTAATAGGCCACAGATTTCTTTCCTAAGAGCAGTGTAGCTCATCATTTGGAGCAATATAATTTGTAGTGCTTGGAAATCAAAGAGACAAATGACTTTTTTGTGTCTTTTATTGAATATGCTGTTCTGAAGTTTAATTGATATCTGGTTTTAAAAATTAGTTTCTCTTATTATTTCTCTGATGAAGACTCTTCTGACAAACTCTTAGTTCCCTTTTAGCTCATATGAAACTTTTGGAGTGTTGTTAAATTCTGTCAGGAAGTAAGAAATTGTATTTCCTACACACTGAGTAGGTGAGAGTTTGCCCATGTACTGACTTTGAGTGTCTTTTGGAGAAAAAGACTTACAGACCAAAAACAACTCCAAAATTTCCAGAATTCTAATGTAATTCTAAGCATGGCTGAGAACACTGAAGCAATACGTGAAGCAGAAGTGAACCTGTGTCTGTACAGATTTGCTCGATTCTCATACCTCATCATGCTTGGACTGCTTATCTGTTCTCCAACTGAAGCTCTGACAAAAGTGCTTTTCAAGTTGTTATGCATAACATCTTAGTGATTTGACGTTTCTTTCAACAAGTTATAGTTGATATATTTCAGCAGCCTGGCCAGTTGATGCAGGAAGATGTGAATTCCTGAGGATCTGGATGTGAAGAAATAGTGGAGGTATACCTTCTCACCTTTGAGGTGCTACTCACTCCTCCATGTCTTTAGTCCAACAGAATATACACCACATGCTGAAATATCAATCTGTTGTGAGGATAATGAGTTTGTCGCAGGTAGATGTTATATCTGTTTCTGTTACATGTTGAACTAATTTTCTTCAGATAAACAGCCACTAGAAGGATTACAACTGGTGTCAGTGAACAAACGCTACAGTCAGTGAGGCTATACAATTTAATTAGAGAAGGATAGAGATAAGTAATTTTATATGGTGTTCTACCTCATTGGAGAATAAATATGAAAATTATATGAAAATAAAAATTATCAAATGTAAGGTAAAGGGCTTGGATTTAAGATGCATACTTACAAGATTTAAAACTGGTTTTAATGTTTACTTGAAATACAGGGAACATTAATTTAAAATATAAAGGGGAAAGATATTTTGAGGTGTGTGCAGACACTTGAAATACACATGCCCTACTTGGAAAGACTGAGTGTAGTACTATCAGCATCTTATCCTCTGGGCCATCAACAATAATTCTCTTCCCAATTAACATATAAAATTATCAGGTTAAACATGAATCATATTCATTGTTTGGGTGGGGCTAGGAAGAGTAGACTGAACAAAAGGTGATGAAAGTGGCTGGCCTGTTTCATTGGAGACTGAGACTAATTGTACTAGGAGCTCTCATTAAATTAAAGGCATGGGATCTAGGTGCTTCCATTTTCCTGAGAAGAATCTTGAGGTGTTCTTGCAGAGGGTGCAGAATATGTTCTAGTCAGAAGTAGTTTGGGTGGCAAACTAGTTATTTCTCTGAAGATTTAGATTTCAAGCTTTTTATTCTTCCCCTCACCCCTCTTTTTCACTTGTGAAACTTTCTTCCTCTCTCTGTCCCTCCCTCCTCCCCTCCTCGACCTGTTTTTCTACTTTCCTTTTTAGGTAACTGGAGGCCTTTATTGCAAAAATAACAAAGGAAAATGCTTCTGTGTTGTAACTTGTTCTGTCAGTCTCCGGGAAGCTGTTGTTCTCACGTTTGCCTCCCTGGTTTGGGTTTCTGAAGACAATTGTTTTATACTACTGGGTAGAAAGCTCTGAAAGGAAATATAGCTTAAGAAAGAGTGATACTTTTAAGTTAACTATTAACCAGATTCAAACAAACTCAGGTGCATTCTAATGAGGTGAACTTGTTGGGCAGTTGAACAAGAACGAGCTCAAGCACCGAAGAATAGGCATGGGAATACTCTATTCAGAGGTACGTGACCACTTTTTGCACAGTAACTGAAGTTATTGAAGGTATGGATATTACTGGATTTGGTTTGTTCCCTTCTCCGCCTTCCGTATACAGGCTTATACAGATCTGGAAGATTTTTCCCTTTTGGAAATGTTTTCCTTTGGCTATTACAAGTTGTCAGAAGTATTGTTTGTAGGAGCAAAGAAAATGTAATAACTGGTGTAATTATTGTAACTTCACAAAGTATGTGTTCAACATTTTTTGTTGTTCTGTATTGAGATCAGAATGATTCTGAAGATGGTGCAAGCAACAAACAACTTTGCAAAAAGCAGACAACTCCTTGGCTTACATTGGCTATAGATAATAAAACAAATGCCTAAGAAAACATCCCGCTCACCCCAAATTGTTTTTGGAAGGTGATTATTTTGGTTTTGGGTTTTTTAGCTTCCTTTTATGTTTTTTTTCCACAGACTGTGATTCATTTAGTTTTTTCCTGGACTTTAGCATATATGTGATATGTAAACCATATAGTTCCATTAACTTCCCATTTGTACACATGGGAACGAATGAGGATTTTTGTCCTGTATGACTGTGAATAGAGTGTGTTGCACTGTTGTTTCTTCTTCTGGAGATAGCATTACATAGCTGTTCCCTTAAAAGATTACATTTCTGTGCTGAAAGACACCCTTTTATTTTTAAAAAGCTATTCAATGAAATCAAGTATCTTCTCTTCTTTCAGTATTACGGGGAGCTTGAATCTGTGCATTCATAAGGTAATAGTTGAACAGACTGTTCTGAAACAATTTGGTGCCTCTCTCCAGATCTACTAATCTGAGATAGTATTGCACAGGAAAAGAGAGTCATCTAGCTTAATTAAACAGGTGTTTAAAGAATTTTCAAACGCTGTCCATATTTCCCGTGTTTATTAGTTAGTATTTTCATATATATTAGTTATCTTTCTTTAAAAATTTTGAGAGACATTTTTCTGGGTAAAGTGGTGCTCATTTCTACAGGACAGAAATCTAGAGAAGTGAAAATAAGAAAGTGTATGTTGCCTTTTCTGAGTAATAGGCATCGGTTATTAGTACATACCTCAGCATCCAAAACATAAATTAGACTTTTCTGTTTAGTTCATAGTGTGCCTTTGAAATAATTTTAGTGCACAGGAAGAGGCTATGAATTGATTTAGCATATTTTGACTTTGCAAAGTATCTCCTTTTTGTCTAAACAACTGCAAAATGCTGGTGTAATTTAGGCAATCCCCTGCAGTTCTCAAAGGCGGAAGCAATTATAAACTCAAATTGTGCTTCTAGTTGCAAGACAGGCTTTACCTTCACCTCCTCTCTACTGGCTGAATACTTTGTCTTTCATACTGTGCCTTTAATCTTTATTTCATATGTGGTAGAACTTGATGAACAGCTCAAGGTTTATCACTAGCTCAGCAAAGCTAAGCAGAGAGGGATACAAGAAACCCTGAAAACAAGCAGAAAAATTCAGATGTGGCAGTTCATCTGGATCCGAGAAAAATACCAGGACCTGACATCAATCACATGTTGCATAATGAATTAATCACCCTCCCCTGAAGAATCAGTTCTGCAATTGAACTTCCTGACAGTGAAAGTTTGTTGCTTTTCTTGCACTTCTATCTGGCAATCTATCTCAGCCATCTTGTCTGTCTTGTAAGTACTTCTCACCTTTACTGAAGCCTTAGATAGATATTGAACAATTAAATCCTGGTCTGAAGGGCTTGCAGAAGAAGTATTGTAGAAAGAGAGATTTCAAGAACTCAATCATTAGCATATGTAACCTTCAAACTCCAATTTTCACTCTCCAGTGTCTGTTATTTGCTTTTTTCAGACAGGCAAACTGTACTCTCGTTCATGATTAGCCCTTATGCTATGGCATGGAGAAGGCACACTTGATGAAGGTGAAAGGAGTTTGGTGTTGTGATTCTCCTTTTTTTCCCTCCCTTCCAATGTATGTTTTGTGCAGCATCATGCTGTCAGGCTCATCTTCTGTATCTTGTCTGAATGCTGGGTGGTGCTGCAGATGTGTGAATGAGAGCAGAGGTGAAGGGCTTTGCTGCCAAACACTTCAAAGAGGCACTCCCTCTTTACCTAAGCTGGAATTCTTGGTCCTGCTCCCACTCCCTTCACACCTGAGCTCGTGTTTTTGTTGCGTGCAGTTTGTTGTGCCTGTGCCAGGTCTGCCCTTCTACCTTATGGAGGTGGGCCAGGTCTGTTGTGACTTCTCTGGGGCAGTCAGAACACTGAGATTTATAAATAATGTGGTGTAGGCAAGAATAGTCACTCTATGTCTTGGAGTGCAAGCCTCTCCAGAAGTTGTGAACTCAGTTCCCACTGATACTTTCTTCAGAGTTTTTCATTGTAGGAACATTGGGCTTTGTTTCTCACACATCCCTAAAGTAGATGTTATAGATGTTATATCTGTACTCTGCTTGCCAGTACATCTCTGACAAGGGAAGCTGCAGGGGTTCTGCTGGCTGTCCTCCACTGCCATCAGACTTCTGCTCTCATAGTTCTGCTCCTCTCTATAGCTAAGCCCAAGTCTGAGACCTGAGCTTTGGATTCTTTGGATATGACTTCCACCTTGCATGTGATCCCAGTTATTCTGAGTACATATCCCACAGGTTTATTTCCCTGTTGTATATGATGGGTGGATAACAATAACATAAGAATATGACTATTATAATATTAATAACCATAACACAAATCTGAAGCTAATTGTTAAGTTTTATCACTGCTGAGCTACTCTTCTAACACTGTGGATAACTAAGTGAAGTTTCTCAGTCTTCAATCCTCCCAGATTTTCTGTAGACTTAAAGGAAATTTGTTTTCTTGGGTTTTGGATGGAATCTGCTTCTAATACCTTACATTGTTCTAACTCCATAATTGGCCTCCCTGCTGATATTCCAGATAGGTGCCATCTAATGCTATGTTTGTAAGAAACTCCATTGATTGTCTTCTGAGCAAAGCTTGGAGAATTGTTTAAAGCAGACTTAAGAACAGATAGTCCTCATTTAGATAGGGATGCCAGAGTGGAGACCCAAAAAAGTGAAACATGGAAGACTGATTTGTGGCAAAGTCTTCACAACCACAGAAATTCTGGCATATGCTCAGGCTCCAGCCTGTAGCCAGTCAGGTTTTGTATCCATTCTGCTGCTACTGAAAAGCTGTTTGTCTATTTTACTCTGTAGATGAATAGAAATCTCTTTATAGTTTTCATGCTAAATTTCTTGGCCAGATATAGCACCTTTTTCACCTTGCCCCTTGAAATTAATTGGGTCTTCTTTAACACTTACTCTTTAATTTATTTTGGAACTCTACAACCCTATCTCTCCCTAGCCCAACTAAACAAATCAATCTTTCTTCAGGCTCTTCATATTCCTCAGTTGTAGAGATGTTTCATGCTCCTGCCATAGGTTGATCTCATTTTTGGACCCAAGCCACAAGAACTATCCCAGCTAAGTGCCTTCTGTAACAGCTCTCTTCTCTTTCTGTGACAGAGACTATCTAATATAGCATTTGCCACTGGTTGCTGTTTCTGTTGACTTTCTTAGACAGGTGTCAGATTGCCACCTACTTGTAATTTTTCTTATCTTTATGCTTTGCTAACACATTTTGAATCCCTATTGGTATTGATATCAATATAATGAACTTATAGTTGTTTGTATTACTTTGTTCACTTACTTAAATATTCTGCTACTGTGTTTGCCCTTCTAGTCATGTTTGCCAATTTGGGAAGTATGCAAGTTTGATCTATGGGACTTTTCACCTTTTTTGACTAAAAGGGGAATTTTCTAAAGTAGAAACCAACAAAGTGGGCCTCAAAAAATCCCATAAAACCAGAAGAAAGTTTGTCTTTTTTTTTCTTTAAACAAAACCAGAACATATTAATACAGAAGAGAATAATTTCTACAAAACCCCCACTGCAGTGAACAATAATAATAAGTTAAAAAATACTTTAAGTACATCAGTTATCCATGTATTAGCTGTAGGAATGGATTAGATTTCCTTCCTTACATTTTCTGTGCCCTAGATGTTTTCTGAGAACAGCCAGTTTTGGTAGGTAAAATAGAATGTGGGAGTCATGTGTGCTGGTCTCTGTGCGTGACTTCAGTCCTAGATAATGTGGTCTCCTAGGAACTGGTATGTACTCCATCATTATTCGTGGCTCTAGAACTGAGTTCAACAGTAATGTAAGGTTTAGAAAAAGATTCTGCAGGTTAGTGACTGTATCAGTTCAGAAATGCCTTGAGTTTAATGGTCTACCAAGTAAAAGTCTTTGAGGCAGTACAGAATGAACAGCCAAAAAGCTCATCGTTTGGTGACATGAGTTGCTGAACTAGCGAGAATTATTCCAGAAAATAATAAAACTGTGTGGTAAATGACTGCAATTTGAGCAGATGTTCAATAAAGCAGCAAATCTTCTGCATCTTTAAATAAGCAAGGCAATACCTAAAAGCAAGAGTAGTAGGGAAATCAGAGGTGCAGGCAGACTTCACTTGATCTTCTCTTTCCTGAACATGAAGATACAGTACTAGACACCAACATGACAGAGAGCAAGGTTCTCGAGAAATCTAATCGTGTAGATGGCATCTGTGTGCAAGTCACACTGAAAGGGATTTAAAGGAGGGTTTTCTCCTCAAAATCCTTAAAACAGTTCTGGTCCTGGTGGAGTGCAAAATAATAAATGACATAAGTAGACTTTTGTGAGAATACAGGCAGATGTGCAAATTACACTATTGCATGTATTCTTTGTAGATTTTTGTCTGAAATAATAAAACAAGAAGTGGTGCAAGGTCTGCTAAGCATGTAAATACTTTCTTTGTAAACAAATGACTTCTCTTATGCAGCTGTCCAGAAGTCACGATACTAGAGGGAAACTTGGGTTGTTGATCAAAATTTGGTTGAAATGAAAGTGTAAATAAGATGAATACTTTTAATATGGGGTGAGGGGAGAGGGAAGTAACTGCAGGCAGAGTGAGGAATGAACTCTGAGTTCAAGGTCAGATCTTTTCATGTAATGTATTTAGGATGTGAAAAAAAGGAGAATTGAAAGGAAAAACTGTAGACAATATTTTAAAAAAATTCCTATTTTGGAAAATATTGAATAAAATCCTTGGTATCAAAGACAGAAGAAAAGAACCTTAGTCTCTTTTTGACTGGTGAATTCAAATGTTACCAGTCTGTCCTACTTCTCATTGTTATTTTATGCTTGTACTGGACTGTTAGAAACTAGTAGTACTCCTGCCATTCTCAGACGCTCCTTAATCTGAATTCTTGCTGCTGGAGGGGGAAGGAATTGCAGTTTAGGTCAAAGATGTATAAAAATACTAAGCAAAAAGTTGAGCAGCAAGCAGTTTTCAAAAGCCAAACAGGATCTGAGCAGTGGCATACAGACATGGATTTTTTTAGGTGCAAAGTTTATCTTCAAACTTAAAAAGAAATATCGGGGTGGGTGGCTTTTTAACTTTCAGCTGAAATGTGATTCTGTTCTGAGAAGTGACAAGTCAGGAGTGATACCTCCTGTTCAGCAGTGCTCAGCCAAAGTGAAAGTCTCTTGTACAGTCAGAGAGACATGGGCTTGTCCCTGCTTGCTGCTTAATACACTGACCAGCTTCTATGAGATCAGAAGCTCTTTTTTTTTTTTTAATGGCTGCACATAAACCGGATTTATCTCTTGGATTATAGAAGAAACATCCAAAATGAGCAGAGAACTCATTCACTATGCAAAGGCTGTGTGACCTCTGAGGCCAAGGGCTGAGAACTGCTGTGTGACCTCTGGGGCTAAGGGTTGAGAGCTGCTGTGTGGCAGCTGCAGCCGTGTCTCCTATCACCATCTTCTGGAAGTCACCAGAAACTACAATCTTTGTCAAGTATTTCAGGATGTGCAAGCAGTAAATCAGAATGGGAAGTATGGATGTCTTAATGAAACACGTAATGATGAATAATATCTTTTCCCTTCAGCCCATTTGTCAGGCAGCTTATTACAACAATTTTAATAAAGTTCAGCTCCTTTTGGAGAGCAACTGCAACTACCTGAACATCCAGGACAACTTCAGTGGAGACACCCCCTTAATCTGTGCCTGTAAACAGGGGAACAACAGGATAGTTAGCTATCTTCTAAGAAGACATGCTGATGTCAACCTCAGAAATAAGGTTAGTGTCCACTGACTCCTTCGTTGTGACTATTATTTCAGATTCTAGAAGTGCAAATGGACACACTTGCAAGCACAAACAAACCTGAGGGTTTTTTCCTACTGAGGCATAACTCTCAAATTATAATTCAATAAACCTATATGTTTCTTTTACTCTCCTCATTTCTTTTCTTAACTTGTTAATACATGCAAGATAATAAAATTGCAAACCTGAATTTTTCTCTGTTCATGTTCTCCAGTTAGGTAAGACTGCATACCGCCCCTGGTCCCCATTGGGTTCTGCCTGCTTGCCCATGCAGCAGCAGTCCACATTCCTCTTGCCCTCCCCCTTGCATCTATCTCTTCTGTAGCCTTTTTTCCACTGCCTTTTTCTTCACGCTGGCTAAAACAAAGATCTGAACAAGAGACTGACAATATTTCACAAATGTGTCCCTGAGGAGAGATTGGCTCAACAGAAAGATTCCTTATTTCTTCTGCAGACCTACATTTTTTCATGCTACAGAGCAGTAGCATGACAGGTAATGGTGTCCTGGGGGGCAAGGAGGGAAGCCTTCTCTGTCTTCCTACCCTGTTCCCTATTTTAGGAAACCTATCTGCCTTGCTGTTTAACCCCAGCCAACAACTAAGTACCATGCCTAATGGGGTAAGAAAGTTGTTTTTGTGACAAATTTTCTGCTGGGTTACAAATAAAAAATGGCTGGAAGATGTGTGGTCTGACTTAATTAGTGATTTATTCTTACACTATTAGGGGTGATAACTAGCCAGGAAAAAACGCTGCAGCATTGTCAATTGTATTATAGCATCTCATATAAGGCAATTTTTATCAAGTTCCTATACACTTATGGGCTATCTTACATATCTGGTCTCCAGTGCATTTGTTCATTTCTTTGGAGAGCTACAAATGTTCATGGGGCCAGTGGAATATTCTATCCCACCTTTTCTTCTCAATGCAGAAAGTTCTTCATCTTACCTCAAAAACCCTTCAAAAGGGGTCAGTGTTTTACACTAAGATAATTTTTATTGCATTTGTAGACTTTTGCTAGCCGTGCCTGTCTTTCTTGAATGCCTCCCTGCTTCACCTTCACAGGAATAAGGCCCTTGAGCACAGAGCTTAACTGTGGTGCTCAAGACGGAGAATGAGGAGCAGCAGGTGGCACAGAAGGGCTTCTCTGCTTAGTTTGGGCCCCTGTGTCACACTGTAATCTAGTCTGTCAAATTCCAGTTTGACAACCTACAGGAAGCTTAACACTAGCACAAAACAGCCTTGCCCTTTAGTTGCTTTGATACAAAGTGGGTTTTATACTCTGTTCTCATTAAGAATCTGCAGTGGTTCTTGCTACTTGCCTGTATTTCTCAGATGTCCCAAAGGAGATGTCCTAAAGTCTCATATGTCCTTGCTTCAATAACCAGCACCGTCATAAGAAGGACTATGGGCATTCTTCCTGCTGATTGAACTTGCTGAGTGGTTGTAGTTTCCACATGAGATGTTTGCTCTGTCCTTTGACCCTTTGCAGCTGTGTCCAAGTTTGCAGACATGCACAAAAAGTTCTTTGGATCCCACATCCTCCTTGCGTGTCGTATAGTTCAATTTCCATGGCCCTGTGTGTGTTAAATGTGCCTCTGCTTGAAGGAAGGAAAATACATGTGTCTTTTTCTGCTTGAAAATCAGAGGAATATTACTAGTAGATAGTGAAATTTAAAATGGTCTGCTCTTGACAATATTAAACAAATAAAGTCAGATCAATGAATCTGGTACTAATCAGAGTTATTTTGTGTTTAGAAGGACCGCACTTGTCTGCATTATGCTGTGAGAAAACGGTTTACCTTCCTTGACTATGTGCTCATCATAATCCTCATGCCAGTTATGCTTATTGGATATCTTCTCATGGTGAGTCTGGATGAAAGTAGGAAAGACACTGTTGTTGGAAGAAATTTGAACTTAGAAGTTTTTGTGCACAGCCCAGGCCATGGAGAGGGAAACGGGGCCTCTGTATCCTTGAGCCTGCTTCAAGAAGAGCAGTAAACAATAGATAGAATGCGGCAACCGTTGGGAGAAGCAGGTAAACACATTGATACAGAAAAGCATAGTTTTGAGAGAAGCACCAATCCAGCTGGTAGCACGCCCTAGCCACTGACCTATGATATTCCTGTACTATTCATAGACTGAGAGAATATGTGATATGTGTGTGTGTGTAATGTAAACAATAAATCAGAACACTGATCATACTCCTATGGAGGTTACATCATGATTCTCACGCCGGAACCTGGCCAGCTCCAAAACCCAACATTTCTTACTTTACACTGTATCTTTCCTTTTCCCTTTATCACATTTTTCATGGCAGTAGTTCAGGCCAGGACCTGTACAGAATATAGAACTGCTTTCTTAAAGCAAGGAGTGGATGGATGAGTACAACAGAAGAAGCAGGAATTTTGCTGTGAATATAGCTGGTGCAGGAACATAACTTTATCAGTACCTCAGCCTAGCATTTGCAGAAGACACTGTTCTATTTTGAAAATCCCACTGTTTTAGCCCAAACTTACTTAGCACTATATGGAGATGAACTGTCTTACTGTGTTTCTCTTGCACCAAACAGGTCTCAAAGACTAAACAGAATGAAAACCTGATCAAGATGTTGCTTAGAGCTGGAGCTGATGTGAATGCTACAGACTCTGTAAGTGATTCATGAAAATGTAAATGTAGTTCTCTTGCATGCAACATTTCTAAACAGAGACTATAGAATCTTCTAGCAACATAGTCCTGCTTTCAGAGTGGGATCAGGGAATGAACTGTCTGTGATGTACAAGGAGAATTCAGTGTTTTCCCTTGACACTTAGGCAACAGTTTTTCAATGTACTAATGTACTCAGAAATAATCCCCACTGATCCACAAATTCTCCTTTTCTGAACAATGTCCTCAAAAGAGAATTCAGGCAGGCTGGGTTGAGATACTTATGTATTCAATATCTGATCCAGTGAAGATTCTAGTGATATAAGGGTCTGAGTTTATCAGCATTTATGAGTTCTTGTACTGAAGCACATTTATGGGCTAGACCCTGTGTCTTCCCTTAGACTTCAGAGTGTGTTGATCTGTCATATACAGAGTCCTGTATTCACTAGACTACTTGGGTGTAGTAAAGAGCTACTCTAAGATAGAAAAGAAGACCTAATTTATATCAGCAACCAAATTCTAAAACACTGAAGTGTGAGCAAACAGTATTGCTTAAGACCTAGCTGAGATCAAGGGCATGAAATCCTCTGAAATTAGTAAAGAACTATTGACTTCCTCCTAAAGGTATCAGACCGGTTTTAGCAGCTGCATTCCAGGGAAAGAATGAGGGTTTTTTTGTTCCTGTTGCCCTTATGACAATGTATTTGTTTTATGTAGTGTATCGTGGCAGGAAATGGTATGTGTGTTTCGCATTCAACTGTCAGAGGAAAACCAAGGCTACAGGAACTTGCTTAAGGTCTACTAAAGAATTCATAGAGCTGAAATTCATCTGCTTCTGTCTCCCTTCAGTCTGGTAGCACAGCCCTTCACTATGCTTGTGAAATGAAAAACCAGGAAGTCATTCCTCTGCTACTTCAAGCTCATGCAGACACTTCTATAAAGAATCAGGTAAGAAGGTGAAATTCATAACTATGTTCTTATCATGACGCTGAACCAGTAGGTTTTACAGCAGTTTAAAGAAAAAGGTGTTCAGCTTCCTGGCAACAGAGTTGTTTTGTGTTTGGTATAAAATATTTGCTCCACTGCCTTTGTTAGCAAGAGCAACTTCAAAGTACAAATTTTTCATTGCTGGATTTCTACCAGTAAACACTGCCTGTATGTCCCCTGGCTTGGCATGTCTTAGCTATCTTTATGGTCCCTCTTCTTAACTCAGACTGCTCTACAGTTGTTCCTAAGAAGCAGGCTGAAGGGGAGTGATAAGCCTTTTAGGTGCTTTTGGTGCTGTTAGGCACCATTCTTCTGAGAGGCTAAGTCAAGATGCTCCTGTCACCAGAATAGCTCAAATGTTGCTCTGAGTGTATCTGCATTACTGAGTTGAGGTGAGCAATATATTCCCCATGTTGCTCTTGAATCCAAATCTTAGCTTTGCTCTGCACTTTTGGATATTAGTCCCGGGAAACAGTGAAATGGCTCTCCCTACTGGATGGGAGGTGTCCGTTCCTGTATTCAGTCAGAGTAGTATTAGACCCAACATGTTCTGAAACCTTTGTTTTAGGAGAATGAATATGACAGGGAAACTTATACAGGAGAGCACTGCATCTGGGTGGCCAATTCAGGAAAGCTTTTTGTACTTGATCAATATCTATCATATTGCAATGTATTTCATCTGTTTCTTTCAGGATGGGGAGACTCCCTTAGATATAGCAAGAAGATTACAGTTTCACAACATTGAAAGCGTGCTAAGAAAAACTTCCTAGTCATCAAGGACTCTGAAACATGCAGAAAATTACCTCATCTGACAATACATTTTGCATAACAGCAAACATCCTACAGAGGATGAGTGCTGTTACTTGGTAAAGACTTGGTCACATTCACCCATTACTTGCTGTAGACTTTGACAACTTTGTGTGAGACTTGACAGTTCCCCCAAGGCCACGTGTGGGCTGGAAGGAGTTGATTTGATTTTACTGAGCCATGAATGATTACAATAGTGTTCAAAATACTGCCTTTCCCATCTGCTTCATTGGTTTTATTAGTTGACTTCTGCAGACTGTGGATTTCGAAAGCTAGTTATAAAATATCTGGAAGCCTAACATTGCATATGATGGTTGGCAGACAAGGCAAAAAATAAAATATCCTTTAGAGTGCACATTACTTGTTCTATATGAGAACTAATCAATATGCTACAGCAGTTATACAAAGTGTGGTACCCTTACTCTAAGTATTTCTCTTCCTACAATGGGACTGACTGGGAAAATAGATCTTTCAGTTGAGCACTTTCTCTTTCCATCCCTCCTACAAGTTTCACACACCTTAATTCTCAATATGTTTATGTTGCTACAAGGGTAGGATTATCTTCTCTTTTTTTTCTCTCTCTCTTTTTTTGGTGTTTTTTTTTTTTCATATCAGACACAGCAGAAAGAAATTCAATGCCTAGTTGGAGACAATAAAGAAAGTCAGTTCCCAGATCACTTTAATCTATTAAGAAACAGTAATGAAAATATATTTGGCAAAAAAATAAAAAAAAAAGAAAGAAAAAGGTCTCTTGCCACCTTTCCAATATAAACAGTGTACTAAAGAAAAAAGAAGTCAATAAATGAAATGCTGTTGATGGGAACCAGAGGTATCCTTCCCATGGGACTGGACAGAATAGGATGCTTCTCAGAGTGGTGCATGCAGCAGGGGATAATACCAATAATAATATAATAATAAAAATAATATACCCATGAGTCTTCTCTTTCATAGGTTAAGGCAGAAGAAAACCTGCATTTGTAAGCATTGTATTAAAGTGGCCTGGTGCTTTGTGATTTAATAATACAGCAATAAAAGGGAATCTCCTTTGGAACACTGCTGTACCTTGCCTTCTTGATCTAATGGGTCTTTATTTCTGTTGATAATTTTGGCCTTTTCCGGTAAGCTGTCAGAAGTGCTGCAGATAGATCCCATGAGTAGCATTGCTAATGGGTGCTACACTAGATGCATAGACAAGCTAGTGTACTTTTCCTGTGTTGAAGAAGACACATATTTTTCAGTGTAACTATTCTATTCAATGCCAACTCCATTGAGTCTTGGCTGGGCAATATGAGTTTAAGGCTGCATGCAGAAACACCCCATCAAACAAAGCTCCATGTTGTGGCCTGCAATAATGAGCACTTTTTGTATGTAATCTGGGGACAGACACTCAGCAACCAGATCAGCTTGTAGGTGAGTAGATGTGAGGCACTTGCATGGAAAGTGAAGATGCCATTTCTTAGGGCTAGTGGCTAGAAAGGAAAAACAACTCACTGCTTTCCTATGTTTTAGAACCTGCCTTAACAAAGAATGGACAAGACACAGAACAGTCTAAAAGTCAAAGCTGGTATCTCAGAGTGCTTGCAACAGCTTCATTGCCACTGTCAAGAATAATTCCTAGGATGGAAACTGTATTGCCTGGAGTGCACCTTGCCAGCTGGGACTACATCTCCTTATTCCTCAGCTTCCATCTGTGGTCTTCAAAACTGAGGGTTTTAGAACATGTGAACAAATATATGGATGCTTTGCAGGCATGAAGGGAAGAGGAATATTTCTATGAGTTTTTCTGAGGCTGGATTCCTTGATGTTTGGTAGTCATCTGTTTTCTGCTCAGGTTCTTATGTTCGAAGATCTCTTGGCTATGTGGACAGTGAAAGCTACTATAAGGAAGGGAAAAAATTTTAAAAAGCCAAGTTCTCTGTAATTTAAACAAAGATCCTCATTTCAACTGAGAAATGACCAAATTACACTTTTGGATCTCCATAGGAAGAAAAAAACTGGGCATTGGAATGCCTTGATACATAGAGATATGTGAGAACAACAGAATTTGGGCTTAGGAAAACCAGTCTTGTAGAAATAGAAGGTGTTCAGGTTAAGTGATCCCTGCAGTATGTGCTCAGATATATTCATGTTTCCAAATTTCATTCATATACATCTCAAACTTCTCAGGAAGATACCAGTCACAGTAATACCATGGAAAATTTCAAACAAAGAGGAAAGCAAGAAACAAACAAGAACAGATAAATACTTATATAGGTATCCATTATGTGTGCCTGCGTGTTTACTTCTTCCCCAGATACCATCTTTTTTTGCCAAATAGAAATTTTAGAGGTTTTTACTGAATGAATCAACACTCTGCACTTGGTTTCAAAAGTATTTTGCTAGTAGTTCAATGATCTTCGTATACATTTTCTCCGTTGCATCAAGGCCCCAGATGAAATCAAGATGTCCCCATGCAGGAAAATGCTCATGGTAAATGAGATTAGTAATCTGAGGAAGTAGCTTTGCTGTGTCTTTTGGATCTGCAAAGGTGTCCTGTCCACCACTCCAAACAGCAGTTGGAATGGTTATCTTCTCTACCTCGTACACAGGAGGAGCAGTCTGTAAAAGAGAGAGAAGGCTGAGTAAATGCTGTTGCATCAGAAGTTATGTTTAGAGAAAGGATTCTGTGTAAGTATCTCTCCTTCTCTTTCCCTTCTGCCCTTCCTACAGTAAAACCGTAAGGATGAAGGCCACCCTCTGACTGTTCATTGCCCCATTCCCTGTCTGTTATGAAAGGAATGACTGATTCTATTCCTGTATCTTTCTGTAACACATGGCTAAGAGTTGTCCTGCAGTTTGATACCAGCTTGCGCCCTTCAGAGGTGAGAGCACAGAATGAACAAGGTCAGCGCTCATCAGTCAAGGACAGTGGGGTTTTTCCCTGTGTATACTCAGGGTGAGAACATCTATAAGTTTCATTGGGGCATGAAGTGCAACTGTTAGTTTTCATGCATGGAACTCAAGTGGCTGACTATATCTCTGAAGCCTTTCTGTCTGTCAAAAACAGCTTGTTCTGGTATAACACAGGACACTGCAAATAAAATGTGCTGGTTAAGAGTGGAATGATTGTCAATCCATCGGAGAGCTCACTGTAACTGTGAAGTTCATTTTCTCCCTTAATTGAAAGGCAAGCCCTAAAGATTTTGGGGAAAATGGAGAGCCCTGTACCCATCCAGTCCCAGGACTCAGGTGTGGCTCTTAGTCTTTTGAGAATGACATTTAAGTTAGCATGTCATTGGACACATCCCTGAATCAGTAGGGGAGGCAAAATGAATTTCTGTTAGCTGTCTGCAAGGGTCTGCCTATGCCATGTCTGTGAACAGACTTTTGTACTTATGCGTGTGATTAGGTTGAAACATTACCTGAGACCACTCTCCCCCTTGGTAGCATTCCTGTGTGCTAAAATTTGAATTTTTCTATTTTTAATTTCACCAGGATCCAAGAATGAATTCTCAGGGAAATCATGTTGCCTTACCTGGTTGTATTTCTTCATGTTTTCCTTAGAGCCGTAGTCGTAAGCTCGAAATTGGCCTGTATGTATTACCTATTTAAAAGAGCAGAAAAAATGAAAGTGATTGGAGACCAGAAGTACAATGCAGGAAGCATTTTCTTGCCTGTGATATAAGTCAAGGCTCAAGTAGTGGACTGTGTTACTCCCCCACCTTTCTCTGGTTGCAGGCTTCCAGTGTATTGAGGATAGATATAGGGTAAGTGGCTTCATTCCTTTTCTGTTGCTAGCTTTCTGTCATGGTCCTTATCTTCCACCTTTGGTATGTTTTGTTAATTAAAATTTTGCTTTACTACCTTAGGTAACTAAAGTTGGGGTGCCTGTTTGTGATGGAGAGTTGGGTTCAGTTGTCACATGGAAAGAGAACCCGAATGACTATAATGTGTCAGGGCTATTAGTAGTCTAGTGTAATACAATATACCTTGGAGAACTCGTAAGTGAAGAGTTAAGTACGCATACATGGAGTTTTTTGTTTGTTTTGGTGATTTTATTTTTTGCAGAAATATGACAAGTAGTTTCATTTGTGAGTGGTTGTATGTAATAAAGGCCGAGAGAAAACCAAGGTCTGTCAGTTTAAAGTAGCTAAGTATGTGCTAGAAATCTGCTTGCTGTGTTGCCTTTGCTTTTTTGTCTTGCTGTATCTGTGTTTGCTTTGTTAGAGGCTGGCAAAATAGACTGCAAAGTCACTAGCTGTGAGTGGTTTTTCTCCATTTCCTGGCTAGTTGTATCCTATGGGACTGACTGCTGGGAATCATTGTCAGGGGTGTCTTCAGGAGCACGTCTGTATTCTAGACCACATTAAGTGTGCAGGTGCTCATGGCAGTGGCTGAGAAGGTATGATGGTCAGTTTTCCAGATCCATAGTCTTCGGATTTCCATGTAGGCTATTGGTTGCATAAAAAGCAGAAGTAAAAGACTGTTTATACATCAGTGCACAGTTATACCTGTTGCCAATGAACCACGTTCTGTACTGATGTTCCAGCTGGGGAATGTCCTACGTATGTATCTATTCGACTCTGAGAAGAAAGCAGAAATTTTATAAAGAGAGAAATTCAGTGCTGTGACAGAATAAAACTGTGAAGAAACTGAGCAACATACTGCTGCTTTGTTAAACCTCCATTTTAATTGGTTATTCCTCAAATATCAGATAGAAAACTCAGAAGCAGACTGCAGAATAGTTGGTTGAGAGTATGCATCTGCACACCTTCTCCACAAAAGCAGGCCATTCCCCAAAGATAGTATAACTGTGGGATGCTGTGCTCAGCAAAAGCAGAGAAAAACCTTCCAATCCTTTCAAAGTAGTCTTCCCACCTCACACCAAATTCCCATGCAGGTATAAGTCTTATGAAGATTTGTTTTTCTCTTCAATTTACTCCTAGTCCTAAAGAAGCCAGCTTACAAAACTGGTACACTTTATTTGTGTTTATATTTTTTATAATTCTGTTAGGGAGATGTTCCAGTTCCATCTTCCAAGATTCTTCCTCAGCCATGTTATCTTGCCCTAAGAACCATACTAGTGACTGGTTAAGGTCTGCAGTTCAAAAGGGCTGCAATGCCTTGAATTGCTTTTGCACTGTAATTTTGATTCTAACTGCTTTCCCACATGTGCTTCTAAAAGTAGTAGATGGAAAAAAGTGGGCCCCAGTCATTACAGGTATTGCAGTAATAAACATTATACAGGCCAGCTTTTGCACTTTGACCACCATGTCCATATGCTGGCAAGCAAAGGGAAAACTCTCCTGTCTCTCCTGTCCCCTCTGACTGACACATTACTGTTTGTGAATCCCACTGTAGGTGTGCTGTACTTCTTAACACAACAGAAGGACTTTGTGTAGCTCTGCACCCTGTAGATCGAGCTGTTTGGTCCAGTTCTAAGGTCAACAAAATGTGACAGTGCCCCTTGCAGTAGTTCTTTGGGACTAAGTTTTGGTGCAAGTGAGAAGTAGAGAGAAAAAAGGGGCTTTTTTATGTTCTATCTCTTCTAGTGTTCAGAGGACCTCAGGGTCCACATGTCAAGGAAGGAAACTGGCAACTGTATTGTCAAGAAGAAATCTGGCTCCATTCATTGTCTCTTTTTACAGAACATCTCTGTGTGACCAAGTTCCAGTTGGCTTAGCACCCAAAGAGGGTACATCTATTGACATACACAATATAGCTTTAGTCAGAATTCAGTCCTTTCTTTCTGGAATTGGAATGTGCCTAATTGTTGGTCCCAACCATCATTTAACTCTAGCCATGCTGCCACTGTTGACAGCATGCAATGTCCTGGCATTCCCTCGGTCTTCCAAGAACTATGTTGTGGTTTATGTACATTTACATGCATGATGGTAACTAGATAAGGATAGAGTGCACAAGTGTAACCTCCAAAATCATTTTAGTTCTTCTTTTACTTTGAGTAGGTGTTCTTGCATATACTTACCGTGTTCAGATTTTTTATGCTGCCTCCAGCTATGTAACAGAGAACATGGGCACAAAACTTATTCAGGGTTGTACATAACCGCGTCACGGGTCCTTTCAGAAATCCAACCTGGTGCATGGTTCCTTTGCTGCCAAATACTAACTGAAGGAAAGGAAAGGCACAACACTTTTTTTTTTCTTGTTACAGAAGCATTTTATGCAGGAAATTGTAGCTAACAGCCTAGTCTCCTAATGCAGCATTCAGTTTACCCTCACAGTACCCATAAAACACTCTTCCCCATAGTGCATCATTTATTCTTCCTTTTTCACATAACTGTCATCAGTCCTGGAGGAAGCCATACTTCTATTTCTACTGTAGTGACCTCAGTGCCTACTCATTTTTGAAGTTCCAGATATTACCACGGCTGTTATTGCAGTTCTGGTTTAGTTCCTCCTGCATGAGTCCAGCAAAATATTAGTTCCACAAGACAGAGTTTTATTGCAGCCTTCAGCTGAAAGCTCTATATACTTTTTTTCCCCATAGATTTTGGGAACAGATTTTTCAAGAGCACTCAATTCATCCCAAGCTCAGTGTCTGCATGTCACTTGTTTGGGAATGCTTTGTCTCAGGCTGAGTGAAAACTGTGAAGGTTAGTCTAGCATTGGGTGTCTTGGAAGGAAAAATGACATACCCTTAGCAGTGGTTCAGGAAGACTTGTCATCTTAATCAGAATGCTTGTAGCATGTGGGCATGCAGTTATTGCACCCAGAGCAAAGAACACTTTCACCCGTTGAGCCAGCTCAGGGTATGTAGAAAATGCTATGAAACCTGCAAAAACAGAAGAGACAAGCCTGAGTTAGTGAAGATATCTTCCACAGATAAAATAAATACATAAACAGTGGGTAGCGATACCAGATTTGCAGTCTGCTGTTCATGTTTGTCTGTGCTGCATGTTTTGTTTAAGGCAAATTTTGAAGAAAAATTATGAAACTAATTTTATTTGGGAGAAAAAGTGCATTCTGAGGTTTAGAGGATGTCTGAGCATTGCCTTCATCAGAACCGTTTTTGTGGCAACATGTCAGTGAGGTTTTCCTGACAACATCAATTCCCTCTGTAGTTCAAGAAACTCTCATAAAAAAATGAGCTTTTCAGATTATAGTCTCTAACCTTCTATGCATGTTTAAACTTTCATGAACCTATAGAATAATCACCTGAATACTGGGAGCATTGAGTGATTTCAACTAATTGTTTGCATCACAGGCAGCTGAGGAAAACCTAGATGATTAGGTTTTTTTGCCATGAGGGTCTTTAAATACTCTTATGAGAGGCAAAGAATGAAAAGTTCTGGAGTTGTGACAATATATGATTTTTCCCACATTTCCTTCTCTTTTTTCCTGGGCTATTTACACAAATGAACTGGCAGTTGCTCATTTCTAATCAATGCCCATTCATGGATCTTACACATAAACCAGAAATATCAAGAACTTTAAGTTGACACTAGAAGAAAGTTAGCTGCAGTCAGAGACCATGAAATAAATTAATGCTAATGGTTAAGAGAAAAGAAGCTATTAATGTTTTTCTTTCCTAATTTTCAGTCTCTGGCATTATGTTTTTAAACAGTAATGAGGCCAGTTATAGACACTCATGAACTACACTTTAAACTGTAAGATTGACATTAAGACACATGACTTAGTAAAGTTGAGGTTGTTTTTCCTTGACTTCTGTTAACTTAAAGTATGTATTTTATTTGCTGTTTTATCATTTTAGTTTTTCCCTCCTGTTCACAAGGAATAGGCTCCAAAGGAAGTGTTTGCAGCACCAATGCTGACAGAGCCCAAAAAGGGAAGCATTTGGACAGTGCTCTCAGGCACATGGCATGACTCTTGGGGCTGGCCTTGACAGGTTGTGACCTGGGCTTTGATGATCCTTGTGGGTCTCATCCAACTCAGCATATTCTATGATTCTAATTGTATACCTTAATACGAAAGAAGAAGTTAATAAACATTCATGTGTATAACTTAATGAAAATTCCTATCGCTGTGAAAAATATCTGATGGTACCTGAAGTACCCAGTAAATGACCACTTCTACATCTCTAATTATTTAAAAATTTAAACTATACCTGCATCTGCTATTAGGTTTATTTGCTTGTTAAGGGTAACCAAAACTGTTTTTAGAAAAGTTTTGCATATATTCAAAATATCAACCCAGACAAATCTCTATGTTTTTCTGGTGGTCTACAAACAAGGAAAACAGCACAATCAATGGAAAGACCCACCTACTAATCAGACAGGAAGACAAGCCATTGTGAATAAGTGTCCTAGCATTACCTGAAGTTGTGCCTTCAGAGTGACCAACATAGTATACCTCCGTCTGTCCAGTTTTATTCATGATGAAGTACAGCTCTGCTGGAATATCATATTTACCCATTTCATTGAAGCTACAGGAAGAAACACAAAAAGCTTGCAGATGATTCAGCCATCACAGTATGAGTTACTGAATGTCAGTTTGTTCATTGCACCAAGCAGGACCCATTGAAGGATGAGGTTGCAGGTTGTGTCTGCATCTCTGCTTGGTTTGGGGAAGTGGGCAGAGGAATGCAGCTGCACAGACAGGCTGCCTGATGCCTTGGTCTCTCTATGGAGGGGGTCCCAGTTTTGCCTGACAGCTGCAGCCCTTGGGGGACTGAATTTAATCATTGCTTTCACCAGCACGGGTTACAAAACACATTGCTTTCTTGGTTGACTTCAACTGTGAGAGATTAGAGATTTCTAGGCAAGGCTGCTCACCCTGTTCTAGCTGAGGTTCTTGCTCTCCCTCTCACAGTACTACCTTTTCCTCAGCATTCCATTTAATTTCCCAGTGTCTGAAATCTCTTCCCCAGCAAATACTCCCAACTCTGAGTAGCAGTGAGCATCCTTCTCCATCTGGTTCTTTACTCTCCTTGGTTGTTGTAGATCCTGATGCTGGTTTAGGTAAAAGCCATCAGGCTGAAGTTATCTAGTCCCCTTGGAGTTTCTGTGTTGAGTAATTCTCTCTACAGAGTACCTGAACTTCCAGAATTCTTTCTGGGAGGGCTTAAGTGTCTTGTGTTTTAAAGACCAAGTGTTTCCTCGGCTGTTTCCCATCCAGACATCATAGCCAGCATCTGCGAGGAGGAAGCCCAGGCTGTTGTTGGGCATGTTAGAAATCCAGTGAGTAGCATCTCCTAGAAAAGCATGCTGTAGAAAGACTACAGGTCTTTGCCCTGAAAAAGATTAAAATATTCCTATATTGGAACATTAATTAATACTGGAGTGCAGAGTTCAGCTTAGGAGAGGTTTTCTTCTTCAAGGAGTTCCCAGGAGAACTATACATAGATATTGTTCGAAGAAACCTGAAGGTTTGTTTCATGCAACAGTAACCAATTTATGACATTTCATAGCCATTTTATGACAGGTCTGGCAAATAAAGAATTTACTGAGGAGGCCTGTCCCCACCTCCTCTAGCACTGGAAAGCCAGCTTACAGGCCTTTATGCTGAAACCATCTACCTAAAGCTGAGGAATGCTGAAGGCATAATAGTATATGGAAGACAAAATAAAATTAATCCAAAGAAACATATCCACCTTTAGGTAATGACCTGAGCAGGGCTGAGAGGCCCCTGTTTTAACCTCTCCAAATAGGAGAAAGCATCCAAAATAAACCATTCTATAACAAAGAGTAATAAACAAAGTAGCAGTACCCAGGGTACCTCAAATTCCAGTGAGAAATTTTTATTGCATCAGCAAATGGGATGGAACCGATGAAATGAATTTGTTTTTCACTGATGACCTTATCTCTTACCTCCTTCCGCAAGAATATCTTCATCCTTCAGAAGCCTGGAAATCAGTTTTCATATGCCTGACCTCAGAGGCTTTCTTATCAGACTTCTATTATTTATTTATACTACTTAGGGTGTTAATGCCAAATCTCCCTAAATCCAGTTTACCAATCTCTCCCCCAGCCCATTTGAGGGAAAAAAACCCAAAAGCGAGAAAAGAAAAAAATACTAGAAAAGTCTGGAATAAGGCAGAGACAGTGAATTTGCAAACTTCAGATGAATTCAGTGTTCAAGTCACATTCTTGACTAGGTGCTGCTATGGAGATGGAAAGGTGTGCTACATGCGATTGCATGTACCAAGGGGAGGAGTTGGCTTTCAGACCTTGCTTACGTCCTCTAACTGTGTCGCACCTGTATTTTGGCTGTTTCTCCCAGCAGGAATTCTGTAAACAGCAAGAATGTATCCATCCTCTGTTGTAACTTCATATTCCTCACTGGGGTACCCATGATATCTGATAATTTCACTCTGTGGAAAATCAAAGAAGAGTTTGCTAACATGCAAGTTGTCCTGTTCTGGAGGGTGACCAAGATGAACAGTGTGAATGTGTGGGATGTGTGATGGTACTGCAAGACCCCTGGCCATAATGACCATGGTTGAGAATAAATATTACAGGTCTTATAAAAACATGCAGCAAAGTCCTCTCCAGACCTGCTTAGATGGTAGTTGTTCAGTATTAGGCTCCCTGGTGTGGGACAAAGCAGAACTGCACTGAGTGACTAATTTTTTGGGAGATAGTGTGTCATGTTTTTCAAGGTTGATACAGATCATACCTTTCTACAGATTAAATATGCAGCCCTACCTGCATAAGACAATGTAAAAAGCTATGGGAAGGGTCCATAAGGAATCCCTTCTTGCCAAATGTGGTTAGGCAAGCCATACAGGCAAGGCAAACAAGGGTGGAGATCTTGTCAAAGGAACTTATGAGACCACCTACACCTAATTTCTCTGAGGAAATCTTGGGTGATTCAGGGCAAGGCATCTTGAAATAGCTTGTGTTGTGAGAATATGGTCTTTAAAGAATGGGTTCAACTTCCTTACCACTGAGCAAACAGATTGTTACAGAAGGGCAGGCCTTTTAGGCGCTTTAGCTTAGAAACCAGCCTTTGCCTCCACTGCAAACAAATTCTTCTCTGTGGCAGCCCAGACAATTCAGATAAGGAGAATCAAGGCTTCTTCCAGGCTGTTACTGGAGGGTTCTTTGTTGTGTTGCCAGATTTACCCTCCTCCCTTTGTGCAGTAGCCCAAAATATCAACATGAGTTGAGAAAGCTGGCTGCAAGCAGTTGTCATGAGGCATTACAGGACTTCACATTTATCATACATCTCTTGGGGTTCATCCTAAATGCATGAAGCAAAAGTTTGTTGTTCAGTTTGGTATGAACTGGAGCATGTAGTCTATGCTTTGGCCACAATCCAGGGGTGAGTCTGCTTGCTGGGATCAGAATTCAGTGGCCTAGATCATCAGTGCCCTGAGGAGGTTCTGGGAAGTTGCCTAGCCTTGGAGCCGAAAGTACCAGCCAGCACTCTCCATTGCAGTGCTATGTATCTGCCTTCATGCAGTAAGTCCCTGGCACATTCAGAGCCAGCCCTCATTGTGATGTTGACTCTAAGGCAGTGGTTTTGGAAACAGCAGGTTGGCAAAATGGGAAATATAGAAGGAGCCCTTCTTAGGTTCCTAGCAAAGACTTAGTTATGGGACAGTAGTAGTGGTACTGGGAGAGAAACTTTAGAAAGAAAAGGACTTACAACGTTCATAAAGCATTCGGGGTTGCGAGTCTTCTTGTACGGGCTTGTGTCGACACTCAGAGTGAAGCGTGTTGTGAATCCTGCTGAAAAGGCAATTCCTTGGGAGCAGAGCAGCATGAGTAGGCACCACATCTTGGGGCTGTGTGAAAGAGCAAATACAGGAGTGTGTCTGTTAGAAAGAGAGTGGTGCAGAATTCAACTGGAAGACCAAGTGGGGAGTCTCCTGAAGGCTGCCCTAGGTCTGTTTCCCAAGGCCTGTTAGAATAACTACCTCTGTGAGAGGAGGCTGTCTACAGCTCACCCTGTTTAAGAGGGTTGCAGAACAGGAGAAGAAAATACTTGGGGATACCATGCAATAATATGCCTGAACACTCTATAGATTACAAGGGAACTGTGGCTGATAGACAAGGCCAGCTCTTGATACAAGCCTAGCAGAAGTTTGACAAGGAAGCATGAGTACCTCAGATGACCATCACCCAGCTTGTCTGCTTTTTTCTGTCTCTACTCTTTTTCCAGCAGAAGACGTGAAAGAAGAAGAAGAAAGTATTATTTGTTTCCTGTCTCCTCAGGAATGAGGTAAGAGCTTCAGAATGGGGTCTCTTTAAACCTGCTCTCTCCTCTTCTGTGATCAAATGTCATTCTTGGGGCTGTCAGTGCTGTGCTGCGGTGAGGGATCAGGTAATGAGGCTCATGAAGGGGCCAGGAGTGATTCAGAGACTCTATGAGATGTAGTTGCCTTAGGGCAAAATGCTTGCAGTGGTTCAGTGCCAGCTTGTGCTTTCATCATGGGGTGATGTGCCACAGACCAGGTTCAAGTTGTTTGAAATTAGTTACTCTGAGAATATGAAGCAAACAAAGTGGCTGTGTGTGGCTTCCCAAAATCACCATGAGTCAATTCCCAGTCAGCTTCACCTCTTGGCCACCAACCAAGCAGCCACGAGCAGTGAGCAATGGATCCTGAGACTGCCTTTGTGTTGCCAGGTGCCTGTCTCCTTTATCTCTTAGAAATGTCTATCTGCAGTGCAGGTCTTGTATTGGTCGTGGGGAATTGAGACCTTACCCTTTCCTGGGCTGACTGAGAGTGCCAGATTAGCTTTTCTGATTATAAATTGCAGAGTGCAGCTGATCCAGCACCAGTTTATGCAAACTCCACCTACAGTAGGAGTAGGCCATATGCTTCTGAGCTTTCGTCTTTATTTTCCAGAACCGAGGACAATGAACGCTGGAACACTTATCTCTGAGCTTCCCAGACCTTTTTTCAGCATGAAAATTTTGACTCAAATACAGCCTAAGAGAGGGAAGAACAGATTCTGTGCCCCAGAAAGTTACTGAGTGTGGGATTATGGGCTAAAAAATATTTGGAGAGCAAAGGAATTGCTCACAATTTCAGTGCTTCTTTCCTACAAGAGAGCTGTGGGTAGATAGGGCAGAATTTTTCTTTCTGAAGAACTGTACAAAAAAAATCAATGCATGAAGCTCAGTACTGTGCTTACACATTCTTGAAAAGCCCTTAGAAATCTAGTTTTTGTTGTATGCTGTTCTTGAATGTGTGTAGAGAATGAGGACTGTGAAGAGAAAAGTAGCAGTTGTTCTGGATGTATATAAAGACCATAAAGATCAGGCAGGAGTCCTAAATGTTCAGCAATAGAATCCATGGACAAAAGGTACACCTAATGCAGTGTAAGGCTTCAGCTCATCAAGGCATCTTGTAAGATTGCCTCACCAGTAATGACCAGGGACATCACTGCTCTTGTGAGCTTGGTTTCCTCAGAATAAGAGGACACACTTCTGTGACCACGGTGTGCTTGTGTTAACTCACCTTTCTGTCCATTTTGTAATTAACTTTTGATGTAATCGTCAAATATCGACCAAGTTCAGCACTGACATACAAGCCTGTGAGGTAATGGGGTTCACAGGAGCTCCTGGGGACTGTTTGTCAGAGAAGGACTATTCAACAGGGTTTAGCCTGCCTGGGCGGTAGGAGGCCAAAGGCAGTTGTGTGTCTGGCAATCAGCTGAGCAGTCAGCAAGAGTGAGCTGGTCAACTTTTCAATGTCCATGTAGCTTCAAAGCAGCCACAGCATGCATGGTTTGTGAAGGAATTTTTTAGGAGCTCTGTCTGTATTACAGGTTCCATTTGGCAGTTAAGCAGACCCAGGAGACAAGTATTTCTTAAACCAGGCATTGGACATGGAGAATGCAATTTTTAATGAAGAACAGAGGTTCTCATGCAGCCACATGTTTCTTGAGTCTGCTTCTAGCATAAGACATCTGCTATGATGAGATATGGTGCTCTATGAAGCGTATTTGTATTTGGAAATGTTCAATATCAAGAGAAAATAAGAAAGTATTCCCTGTGAAGTTACAGGGAAGATGAAAAACTTTTGTGGGAATAAAAGAGTTGTAACCAAGAGATTTTAGCACTCTCTAAATCTCCTTATAGGAAAATATGTTTTGTCTTTTTGTGATATTCAATTTAACCATAAATTTGACTGAACAGATTTAAAGAATTCAAATCTCATGAGTCATCAAACACTTGAAATGAGGCAGCATTTGCAAGCACCCAAACTTGAAAGCTGGCATCAAAACACATTCATTTGATTCTCTTTGTATATCAAATACTTCTAACTTTCTGTTGTCAAAACAGAACGCCTCACAACTCACGCAGTGCAACACTTTGTTTTGCTTTCTGCTGTTTTATTCTGTCCTAGTGGGAATAAAATATACTTCCCTCTCCCTGCATGGGGGATCTGATTTGGAATGAAAAAATTCTGCTAATGTCTCAGTTTGTTTTCAAACGCAGGTTAATTGTGGCAATGCGCAGGCTAAATTATTCCTCTTGTTAGGGAAAACTTTCCTCAATGCACTGTATGATCACCTGGCTTAGCTGGCATGGCTTATGAACTTCCAGGTATTCACCTTTGAATGAGACACAGCAGGTTAACTACTACCAATCTTGGCAGGCCATGCTTTAGGAATAAAGACAGGAGACATGAACAACTGTTTTCATCTAGTGAGGTGAATTTGTAAAACAACATGCTTAGATGGAAAAAATAGTTAGAGAAATGCCTTTGAAAGGTCTTTAGATACTTCTAAGATTCAAACTGATATGCAAGAAATTACAAAATTCATCCTTCTATCCTTGTGCCTTAAGCAGTCTAAAATTTATTTTGTAGAAGCTGTAAGGCATACACGTACCAAACAGAACAACAACTATGACTAAACACGTATGAGAATTTGCTGCCTTACTCAGTAACAAAACATACATGTGCATTACACAGCAGGAACAGGACGTCCAGATTGCACACTGTTGCAGTACTGGGACATTCATTACCTTGTTCTCAAACTCAAGAAAACAAGTAGAGAAAATATAAATAATTTATCCTTTTCTTCCTTTTGTGCAGCTCAAAATTCTTTGTCTTCTAACTTGAGCAAAGAAGTACCTCTGCACAGCAATAGGCTTACAGATCAGAGAGGCAACACATTGTCTATTTTTACAACCAACTGCACAAAAGCAAGACAGCACATTTTTGTGGAGATAGAAAAAAGACTATGAGCATGTATGTACAAGCAACTTACCTCTGCTTTGACTGCCTTGCTTGTGTCTTCTGCCACAGTCCCTGGTCTGTCTCCACAGGCAGACTGATTCACTGGCAGAAACCTGCACCGATAAAAGGAAGTCAAAACAAAATGAGCACTTTAGGGAAGCAGCTGTGAGGGTCATGAGCTGGCAGCATGTATTGTAGAGCGTGTTTGAGTGCTGATTTGGCAATGCTTCAGAAGTGGGGAAATCTTTGTGATGAAAAAATCTTCTTGTTTAATTCCCAAACCCCAAATGCACCACGGAGCAGGAGAGTTTACAGAGTATCTACAAATCAGTGGTTAGGATGTTTAGCTGGGACTTGGGTCTTCCTATCCACTGGGACTGTGGCAGATCTTGACCAGTACTGTTGCCCAACTGAAGGGCTGCTTCAAATGTGATCTTTTAAGATGAAAAGGAGCAAGTGTTCAGCTTGTGTCAACACAGTCTCTCAAGAACACTGTCCCTGCTATTGCTTTTCATTTGTTTATGTAAACTTCAACATTGCAGACTGACCTAAGTCTGTTTTCCAGTGAACAGCACAACTCATAAACCCCATCTTATTCTGTGTTAATCACAATCCAATGCCAAAGAAGCCTTGAACACATGTAACTTTTTTCTCAGTGAGGGAACAAACAGGGGTTCTTGTTTATCCCAAGACATTTCCATCAGCTCTGAAAACTGGTATCTTCAAAGATCTTTGCCTAGTGGCTGAATTAGTTGTAGTCAGCCTGAGGTCTCAGTCCTCACTGAAACTGGTTTGCTGGTTATGGGCAGGAGGACTCGTTCTGTGTCCTTGGGCAGCTGGCCTATAAACTAAACAGAATCCTCCTACGTGAGGATCAGCCGTTTATGCCAATTAACTTACAAGTGTCTTCAGAAGAACTTGTGTTTCATCATGGACTGATGAGCATTTAGAAGAACACCAGATGGAAGGGGTGTGTTCTTAGGAACACCATTGCAAAAATGTGATGCCTTTGACTAGTGAAGGAAGGCAGTGAAATAACAGGATGTCAGTGAAGGCACAGAAACAGTTCTGCTTTACATATAAAGTAAAGAACATTGTTTGGGATAGTGAAAAATGTAATTTGGTATTTTCTAAGTGAAAAGTATTATGGCTGGGCTGCTCTGATGTCTGTAAGTGACAGTAACTTTCATCAAACCATAAATTAATCACTCAAAAGGATTTCTGCAATATAATCCCTCCTCACATCTCAAGGTGGGATCAACAGTCCCCATGATGCACCCAGTGCTGTTTGCAAAATCTGATTTTACTGATTTTTCAGAAAATTCAACAGCCTCCCTCCTCTATGGTGTCTCAGGTAGCAGGATAGTTACATAGTTGCAAGCTCTTTTCTAAGGGACCTTAAGGGATACTCTGGCTGCTTTCAGGTATATTGCCATTGCATTTATCATTCAAAGTATGGAAAACTTATAAAGTGGGTCTCAAGTCCTTATAGATTTCTACTACAAGCAGTGAGATAGTTGAAAGATTGACTGTCTGGAGAGTTTTTGTCTTCAAGAGTTTGTATTTGGTGTAAGGAATGTCCTTGTCTGGAGGGGAGCTGTTTTGGTTTGATTAAAATCCAGTTACATTTGTGAAGCAGAAGAAAAAAGGATAGACTTCAGCAGTGGGCTCAGGAGATGAAACAGGCCTGTTGTTTGCCTTGCAAGGGAAAGGTGCAGAGGTGGCAACAGCCATGGTTAATTTGTCTGGCTAATGAACCATTGTGCAGAGTGAGGCATTGTCCCTTTGGTTGCACAGTGTCTTCGGAGAACTGTCTTAGTGTAACAGCTGTAGCTGCCCTGGTTACCATCCCAGATTTGGCCCATATTAAACTTCATTCAAATGGAAAATGAGGGTGTCATATTGAAAGGAAACCTCTAAATGCACTGTCTTTTCATAATGAACCTAATGGCATTTTATTGTGGAGGGATGGTGACCTATAATGCTGCAACCTAATAACCGTGGAGATTACCCTTCAGCTGAGTGGTTTTATGCAGTAACTACCTATTTCAAACAAGATTGGTAGAGTCATAGTTACTCCAGAAAATTAATAGGATGACAGTTTCTTCAGCACTGTTTTGAAAGCAGACCTTTCCAGCAATGTCAAAGTGCTCTAAATACCCATGGGGTGGAGATAATGAATTCTTTCTAGCAATGTTTGGTTACTTTTCATTTTAGGGTTTAAATTCCAAAGAGGCTGCTCACAGCCACAATAAAGGTTAGAACAGCTCAGCTCTGTGGTGACCAGTAGCTTACATATTAAATAGAAGGAGATGTGAGATTCCTGCTGGATTCGGGGTGTAACTTCAAACTAAGTGTCCAATGGAAGTGCTGCCATTGCCAAAATGAAATCAGCTGCTTTCTCCCACCTTGGAAAGATCATTTACACAGATCCTAAAAGTGTTGCCAGCAGAGAGTGAGTCTGCAAAGATTTCTTTCTCAGGATGGGTCTTGAACCTGTTTCACACCTTCCAGGTACATGCTTGAACCATGAGACTGGCTACTGTTTTCCATTGGGCCTACCTTGTGTCCCTTTCTTTTCCTCATGAAAACAGTGAGCAGTCTTGTTTCAAATGAAGACGAACCATTTTATTTTCAGGAGTGAGGTTATTTTAGTATAAACACATTTTTTCCTTTCTGGTTATCATCATCTCATTTAATAATAAAATTAATCAATACTACAACTGTTAGAATTAGTTTTGTCTCACACTATGCCTTTAAACAACTGTCAGCCCAACAAACTGAGAAATAGTAAGAATGGAAAACTTCTTGAGATCACTGGACATATCCAGAGAAAGTAAGGGCTTTCATTACTGTTACAGCATAAAGAAGAAAGCAGGCTGCAAGCAAACCTTGTCCTCTGCTAGCTAAGTATGGTTATTGCAGAATCTAAGCTGTATCAATTAAAAAAGTATTACAGACCCATAAGGTTGCCAGAAAATATGAACTGCATTATCAGATGCAAAGACATTGGAGCCTTTCTCTGACTCCAAATGCAACAACAGAAGGTTTTTTTTCATAGCAAATAAATCTGCATGCTGTTGAATGAGTCAGGTAAGGCTCCTGGCTGTGGGTTAAGGATACTTCTGCATCAGATCAATAATTTCATTGTACATGTGCAAAGGTGCGTCCAATCCCCAGATGAAATCCAGGTGTGCCCATTCAGGAATCTTCTTGTGATAGATAAGCTTCTTGATTTTAGATAGTAAAATGGCCACATCCTTGGGATCTGCAAGCAAGTCTTGTCCCCCAGTCCATACTGCAGTTGGTACAGTCATCTCTTCTATGTTGTAGAGAGGTGGAATAGCCTGGAAAACATGAAGCAGTACAGGAATGAATGTCCAAGAGAGCGCAGAAAACTTCAAATATTCTTTTTGGGCTTTCTTCTATCATGGTTCAAAGTACAGGTGCCTAAACCAAAGAGAAAGGAAGTTCCCTTGCTCTCATTTTATTCAAGTGATAGCAGTGCCAAAGCTAAAACACCTTTTGAGTTGACAAAGAGATACTGTTGGGTCTTTGCCCTCTGAACTAGGAATCTTAGGGCAGGAACTTAGAACAAGACAGAAGATGTCAGGATGCCTCTGGATAAATCCCCATCACGGTCCTTTTGAAGTACTGGTCAGCTCCAGAAGACACAGTCTAGACAGAAAACACACATGACAAGGATGAGGAGAGAGGAAGTAGCTTAAGACTCCTGAGTTTAGAAAATAGATGCCAGAGCAAGTACAGAAGACAAGATTATACAATCAGAAATAGACTTAAGAAAGAGCATAGGAAGTAATTATCCCATTACTTCTCATAACACAAAACCTAGAAGGCATCCAATGACTTCCCAGGAGCAAGTAAATTCAAGACAAACCAAAGGAAGCTATGTTTCATGCAAGCCATCATTAAAACATATAACTCATAAACACAGGCTGTTGTGGAGACCTAAAGGGTAGGAGGGTCAAGGATGGGATTAGAGACTTGAATGGAGATGGTCCTCAGGGTCCGTTTGAGAATGAAGTCTTTTCGGCTTTGGCTACCAGGATCTAGGGGGGGTATTAGTTCTCCAGTTGTACTCTTGCTAATATTGTTTCCCTGAACTGTCATATATTGTCAACTGGTTTAGTTCCAGTAGTAACCAAGATGTCTCTGTTCTTTTTCATGTACCATCCTTTTTCAAAATTCATTTTCTATCCTTTCTGCCCTTTCTTATTCCTATGGATCATTAAATTGAAAAGTTTTGCTCTCTCTCTCTCTCTTTTAAGATGTATTAAATTTATTATTGCCATTAATGCATGAATGCTTTCTTCATTGACTCCCAACCTGAAAAGCAGCAATATTTTCATCCACGTATATTCTGAAAATGTGTCTCCTACTACATACGTGCTCTCCTCCTGTGTTCTTCTGGGCTGTCTAAGGGTGATAATATTGTCTCACCAAAACATACCTGTTGGTATTTTTCCATGTTCTTCTTTGAACTGCCCCAGTCATAAGCTTGGAATTTCCCTGAGTGGGCCTCCTAAGAGGATGAATAAGAGAAGGGTAGTTATAAAGCCATTATTCAGAAAGTTGCTGTATTCTTTTCCTGCTGAGCCTCTGACTCTAACCTAAAACCCCAACAGAAATTCTCCTAAGAGCTATGTAATAGCCAATAGTAAATTAATTGAAAGCTTCAGACAGTGGAAAGCAGTCAAATGTTTTTGTCAGAATCAAAATAATCATGGTTTCTGCAGAAAGACACAGAGATATCCTCACAGGCAGGTTTGTAAAACTGCTAATAGCAGTTGCCTTCAGCAAGTTCCACTCACTGCTACTGCCTTGTCCTCTTCTGCCACTCATGTTGCCATCTCTCAGCTCTATGAGTGGCTCCATCTTAGGTTTTCTCTCCCCACTCTATTTTGAATACAGAAATCACCATTTCCAGTTCTTCTCTTGTGTTCCTTGGCTTTGCCTACAGCATGAGTTTTTACTACTGTGAGAGACACTATCAATGAGATCTTAATACTGAAAGGCTCTTAGCTCCCTGAATATTAATAACAGCAAGAAAAATGAAAACTTGGGAATATTACTTCTGCATGTTTGTGCTTGCCAGTCTGTGGTTAGATGTTGAATTACATTTGCCTCTATTTGCAGATCTCCCCCAACAGTGCTTTGGCAACCCTTTTTCTTTACAGGTCTAGACCATGGTTGCAAAAGCAACTTAATCAAATCTAATATTTGATGGGAATTTACAGCCAAAATTATTGTTTAATTTTGAGTGAGTGCCGGTGCAGATGTCACTCAAAATATCCATGTGTTTGCTGTGTTTAAAAGTGCATTAACACTTTTGCAAAATCACTGTGCTCAGAGCTGTTTCCTGCACTACTCTAGAGCCTGCAGTGCTGCCAGGAAACCTGTCTTGCTACAGAGGCTTCTGTGAGTGAGCCCAAGCTTTATAAACTGTGAAAGTGTGAACCCAAACACAGAAAGGGAGATCCCATCAGCATTGCTGCTAATGGGGTACTGTGGCATTACCTGTAGGCAAGTGATATAAAGAGTCTACTAAAAAGTTTATTATTTATGGTTCTATTGCTGTCCATACACTAAGAGCTTTGAAAGCAAGAGATTAAACTACAAGGGCTTTTACTAATAAAATTTGATAATTTATATAGCAGCCAAAGTCCTGCTCATTTCTTGACTCCACACTGGAAACATGACTAATTTCTTAAGGTAAGCTCTGTATAGAACTGTGGACATAATTTATAAAAGGTACTAGATACACAGTAAGAAGAGTGATAATACATCTGCATACACAACTTCCAGCATACATGTTTTTACACCAATGCAGCACTGCTTTGTTGGCTTCAAATGTACCTGTATCACATAGGGTATTTCTATCCCACTGGCAAAAGAAAGATCAGTGAAAAAGTCTTCTGAATTGAGATTTCAATTTCAAATCACAAGTTACATGTGTTTCCAATAAGTTAGCAATGGTTTCACAGAAGGATATCTCTATACCTCTCTACTCAGCCCAAGGTGAGTACATATTTTGTCTTCCAGGGGTTTGCTCCTACCTGACTCCAGTGGACTATGTTCTGCACAGAAGTTCCAGCAGAGGTTTGGGCAATATACACATTGATTCGGTTCTGAAAGAAAATATTGTGAGCATTCTCTTCTTCCCTTCTATTCAGATATACATTAAAACATCTGCAGTGTCATGTATCCAAAAAATCCAACAGAAATTGGAGTGGCATGATTGGAGATTCCCTCAGATTTACTTCAGATATGGCAATGTATTAGGTTAGGAGTAACACTGAAAAAACACTCCCAAGACAAAATATTTTCCAGGATAATTGAGAATGTAGAAGAATCTACAGGTGGAAAGGATAAAATAGAAAGTTAGTGATTTAGACACCAAACTAGGTGGAGTTTTTTTCAAAAGTCTGTGTCAGATCCTGTGTGAGAAATGAGCACTGTTGGACAGAACAGCAAAGGGAAATGTAACCGCCTGAGGAATGCACAACTATTTGAAAGAAAACATGTCCTTGTCCTGCCACACAAGCTGCTGTGTGATCTTTCCACAGCAAATGCACTCTAAGGTATTTTTTGAAAAATGTTGGAGCAAAATTTCAATGCCTATGTGGTCTGATCTGGACATAGCATGAGGTGCCCAAGTATGTCTTAATACCCCTCATCCAGTGTTTGCCAACTCTCTCTCAGATATTCCCAAGGTATCTTGTGCCTCTGGACACATCCCTGATGGTCCAAGGCGTGGAGGAGAAGGACAAGTGGGAATATGTGTGCTCCTTTCTCTGTTGCAACGAGAAAGCATGAAGTGTTTTATTTCTTCTGCAGTGTGCCAGCATACCAAATATCTCTGATGAGACCAGTAGCCACTGTATGAGGCAGGATATGGTGCCCTGGGCAAGGTCTGGCAGAAGGCAGACTGCAGAATTTTGAGGGGGTCTCAGCAGCTGTTGACTGTAGGGATAGTGCTAAGTACTCTTGCAAGGAGTGAGGCAGTGGTGCCCTGCTATGACAGAGCAATCAGCAGATACTGCTGTGCAGTAGTGGGGACTGTTTCCTGCAATGTGATAGAAATTCAGCATTCACACTGCAGGATAGAAGGTGAGTTTTGTGGGCATAAGCTTAAAGTCTCAGTAGAGCTGGTAAGAGTTATACATACCACATCAATGTTTTTCAGGTTACAGCCACCCAGACTGAAGAAGACACTTCTACAAAGCCTGGCAAAAGCTCGGTGGCTGCAGACAGGGGCTATTATCCTTGTTAGACTATCAGTCTGGGGAAGGAATTCTCTTTTGCCAAGCATACCCTGTGAAATACAAAGTACCATTAATTTAAGAATATGCACTGTTCCTCTTCAGCACTTTCAGTGGCTCTTACTTGCTTTTTCTCCATTTGCCAAAGGATGTTGTCACAAACAAGAAAGAAATTATTTGGTTTTCCATCATCCTGCTTGGGCATTACTCAATTTGCATTATGTCACTTTTAATGAAGAGATATGTTAAACGTTAACTCCAATTCATAGTTAGTTTTAAGCTTGTGTATCAGTTGTGATTTTGCCTATAGGAATCTTGGACACCTTTGAGGATCTCCATCTTTGTGCCTCTCTAGGCAACCTGTCCCAGTGTTGTGGTATTTCCTATAACAGACGGACTTCAAAAATCCTTGTACTTTCTGCTTATCCATTTTAAGAGCTGGACAAGAAAGAATACAGTTAAACAGTTGAGCCAAGATATCACATACCCTGAGCACTTTTTCAGGAAGGTAGAGGAGTTTGGTTGCTGGGCCTTTAGCATACTTAATAGCAGTGACAGGAGCCAATGCAAAATAGAGTTTGATTTTTTGAGCCAGCTCTGGCATTGTTGAAAATGCAATGAAAGCTGAGAAAACAAAAAAGATTAATTAAAAAGAAATCACCATTTTAACATTGTTTTCACTATTAATAAATGCTATTCTGCAATTTCAAACCTACAAGCAACCCTGTTTGCTGTTCAGAGACTATGGTCCTGCCTAGATTTATGTGAAATCCCTCTTCTCCTAGAGTTACCAACTTGTAGGGTTTTCCCCTTTTTGGAGAAATTTCTTTCAACATTTTGCCTTTGCATCTTTCTTCCAGACCTGTTTAAACATAAATGAACACTTCTGATATACATTCATGCATTTCATATATTATTAGGAGGAGCAGTTGTTTTTCTTCTTGTCAGCCCAATTTTGTATTATCTTTTTTTTGTGTGTACATCCTGTCCAAACTGTCCAACTTCTCTTTCTGTACTTTCATATTCCTATTTTGTTTATTTTGGTCAACTGACCAGATGCTGTTGGGCACACCCCTGTGCCTTGAAAAGAAACAATTTTCATGGCCCACAATAATTTCCAATATAACTCTAGGTCGACAGATTTCCAGCAGCAGTGCATTTGAAACATTATGTTTTATTGCCTTTATAATAAATTTAAAATGCCTACAGGATGAAAACTCCTTATGCTATGGCTTTCCAACCTGCAAAGAGTTAATGGAAACCCTAAGTACATTCAGGAGCTCAGTCTCTCAAATCATGTTTTACTTCTGTTTTCCTGAAGCATTCACCTATTGTATGTAACTTACCGATGGTAGTACCTTGAGAATAGCCAATATAGTACAACTTTTCCTGTCCTGTTTTCTCCACAATGAAATTTATTACTGCTGGAAGATCAAACTTTGCCATCTCATCAAAACTGTGGGCAGAAAATTGAAAGAGAGGCATGCATAAATGAAAAATCAGACTTGGAATTGAATTCATATTTTTATTAATGGCTTGTAAACAAAGAAATGGTCTGAACCATTTAGTGAATCATTCATCTCTTTTAGGTTCTGTGTTTTCCTGGCACTGGATATGGAAGATACTACTCAAGATTTTCTGGGCTAATTTCTCCCTTGACATCAACAGAAGGACTATAACTTCAATAAGTATGAAGCTGAATTATAACTGTCTACACAGAAGGTGATATAATAACAGCTCTCCTTCCATGGAAGAAAAAGTTCTGTTTCTAAAAAGTCATTCAAATAAATGCAAAAGTTTTTTACATTTTCTCCTCCTGTGACTTTTATATTGTTGTAATATACAGACTGGTGTTTCTAAATTGCTGCCAAAACTGCCTCCAGGGTATAGGAATGGTTGGAGATGGCCTGTGCAGGTTCCTCTGAGTTGCTCTGCTGCTATGCCTCTAGTTTGAAGAACCTGTTCTAGTGGTAATTAGTCTCCATTACTATTTCAGTTCACATGCATGTATAGGGGCACCTCAGCAAAAGTGAAGGCAAAGAATGCTCTTTAAAAGGTAGCATTTTTAGCCAGCTGAAATTAATATGTAAGGATGGGCAATGGATCTGCCCTTCAATGGTTCTGTCTACCTGAAAGCCCAGAATTCATCTTGATCAATGGAATAATTTTGATGTTTTCTTGACCAGCGATTCCCTCTGCTATTTCCCATCCAAACATCAAAACCAGCATCAGCTAGTAGGAAGCCCAAGCTGTTGTTGGGCAGGTTTGTGACCCAGTTGCTAGCATCTCCCAATAATCCATGCTGGAGAAACACAGCGGGTTTTGAAGCTGTAAAGAAAATGAGAAACAAAACAATTTATAATTTTTTTCCCTGGTAGTTTAGGGACAGTACTGTCCCATATTCAATACTGAGATTTGTTCCTGCCTCAACTAATCATAAGACAAAACATCCTGTCTGTAAGAAAGGACTTGTAAGCTTCTATGAAGATTTATGGAAAGATCTGCCTGACATCAGCGCAAACTAACTTGGCTCCTTCAGGTCGTTGTTTGTATAGCTCAGCTGCTTCAGCTTGAGATTGTCACCTCTGATACAGAGAATGAAGGCGTGGGATTTTTTGCAGAGGTTTCCTTTACCCAAAATATGAATCAGTCACTGATATTAACCAGATTTAAGCAAAAGCAAAGCAAAATTAGAAGCTGGAACAGCTTTCTCAAAAGAGACTGATTGGGTAGATTACAACCTATATTTAATTTTATTAAACCTTTACTCACCAACTCTTATTAGGAGGCATATGCTTTGTATTAGAGTGGATTTTTAATATAAATAAGTGTCCACGACATAAATTCTGTAGATCTTGCAGGTTGTTCAGGGCACACAGAACTGTCTTAGAATTTCACTTGTATCCAAACTTTCATGGACTTTATAAAATCACAAGGTATTTCTCTTCAGTAGATGCCCTATCTTGGCTCTTTTTTTGTCATATTAAAGAACTGTACCTGGGCTTCCTTGATTCTGAATACCATAAGGGATTCTGTTAATGGTAATGGTATAACCATCTTCCGTCATCACTTCATACTCCTCGCTGGGGTACCCTTTGTAAGTAATGAGCTCATTCTAGAAGAGTAAAGGTACAAATGCATTTGCTTGCAGAAGTCTATTTCATAACTTACCTGCGTAAGATAGTCAGAATGAAGAAATGTTAGAAAACAGATACAACTCGGGATTTAATCTACATATGTTAAGCATATGAATAAAGCAGTATTAGATTGAACATTGTAACACTAAAAAAACCAACAAATTTCCTTTATTCTTTGTATTATATCTAGGATTTTGCTATTCAGTTAAATTGTCATGTGACACCTGTATTACACTCCTGCCATACAATCATTGCAAGCTCTTGTATTCTGGTGATAAAAGAATCACTATAAATTCATAGCAGAAGTTTATGAGCTGAGCTGAGCTCTGTGGCTGAGATGAGGAGCTGCCGAGGTGCAATGGTCCTGATCTGCTGCAGTGCAAGCTGTAACCAATTTATTTAAACTACCTTCAGAGAAATTCAGAAAGCTACACAACTACCCTATTGTGAACAGCATAAATGCAATGAGTACTGCAGAGAAGTTGACTACATTATGAAAAATACAAGATCGAGCAGTTGCATACTCATAAGGGAAACCACTAGCACAGGCTACCTTAAGTCCTGAAGTAAATATTACTTTTGACCTGTGACATTCAACCTGTTTGTTACAAAAGAGGATTGTTTTTCATAACTTGTTCTCAGAGAGTTACTCAATATATTTTGTCATGCGGGACAGAAATCCCAAGATTTTAACAAGCAACTAAAGACCTTAACAAGTTTACTTGGCAAGAGGGATTCTGAAAAGCCGGCCATTTCTGATCTATGCTGGTCACCACTAGTTATTTAGAGACTTCTGTGTTGATGAAATGCTGACATTCCAGATGGTCATTCTTTCAGATAGGCAGGTGATGCTGGCAATGGCAAACTGGTAACTGATATGACAAAGGAAATTAACCCTGGAGATTCACTAAGGAAAGTGGTTTGCCTCAGTTTCTATCAAACAGAAGATGTGCTGTTAGACATGCAAACAGAAGAGAATAGAACAAAAAGCAGGGACTAGAGTGGATAGATTAAATAAAGCTTATCTACTTTGTTCTTTCTAACACTTCGAAACCCCTTCTACTTTAATTCATGCATGTGTGTACATCCTCAGGTCACTCCATAAAGCAACTTACAATATTCATAAATGCTTCACGATCCACAGCTCTCTTCATTCTTCTCCATTCCTCTGAATAAGAAATTCCCTGAAACAAATATGTCACAGCAACAAACAGCCATATCTTCTCTCTGCAAAAAACAATATATTCATCTGTCAGTAGTTGTGCTCTGCACTTGTAATCCAGACAGGTTTCTGATGATAGAAGTGCTGCCTAGTAATAAATGGAACCAGTCTGGTACACCTTGTTCATGCATGGAACAAAGTTGACTTCCAGTATCTGTCTGAGGGAGTTTGGCAACAACCTGGATTCTCTGCTAAGGTTTGGACCAAGATGTTGCTCTTGTTCTGTAGTTGAATTTGGAGACATTTCTGGCTTACTCTGGAAACACAGGTGTTATTGGGCAACGTGTAAGTAAATCAATCACTGTCAATGAAACTTTCCAAGTGGAGACAACCCAGTTTTTGGATAATTAGCTGAAAAAAACAAAGATGATTGAAAATAAAAAGTAACTAGAGTGAAAAAAGTAAATATTTATAATTTAATTAAAAACTTAGGAACCTAAATAAAGTAGATATTTATAGTTGCCTGGTGAAATTTATATGAAACTGCTCAATAGCAAAATTTATCCACTCCATAGGATGAGGATGGGGAAAGGAAAAGAAAGCTTTGCTAAATGCAGTGCTAGGTAGAGACTGAATGCATGGATATCCAGTTTTCTTTGGCAAATAAGGAACAAAAAATCCTGAGAGGTAATTCCCTATTTAGATACACACATAGGAGCTTCACTGTCTGTGAATACCTACATATACTTAGCTCAGAGAAAATGTAGGGTTTGAATTAGCATCCCCTCTACACTATGCAAACCCCTGGAGGCCACATCTGAACTTCTGTTGCCCCAGTAATAGATCTTTAAGCCAGATTGAATCAACCAAAAGATCTATTGCATTTATTAGTTTCCTAATCAAGAAGACTTCTAAACTTTTTTTCCCAAATGATATGAATAGCCCATTTTTTTCTTATGGTAGAACAACAATTTGTATTTTAACTTCCTAGCACTACCTTCTGGTACAACCTGTGTGTTAAAAATACTTGGCTCCTTTTGCATAGAAAGGATTAGACATTTTAAAAACTTTATTTTACTTAGCTAGCCTCATTTCTTTTAGTTTAAAGCCACTGCTTTCTTATACCCTCACTTTCCATTTTCCTATACCTGTCCAGCTATCCCAGAGTTACCGAAATTCAGTGTGGGTGAGCCAGGCTACTCCTCTTTAGCCAAATGGAATCTTTCAAGAAACAGCCATATATTCACCTACATGAGTTACAAACAAAACAACAGCATTAAATATATTTGTTCCCAAACAAGAAATTAAGTCCTTAAGCTCAGGTTTGATACCATCTTTTGCAGCTTCCACAAATTCTGCATCAGTTTTGGATAAGAAATAACTCAAAGCATTACCCACCTCGTGCTAGAAGTCATGAGTTTGGCTGAGCAACTGCAGCTGCGGATGAATAGAAACTCAGTTCCTGGCTGTTTGGAAGCAGTGCTGGGTAAAGATGGCAGTGAAACAATGGTCATACACTGGTCTTTTCCCCAATCATGCAGCACTTTGACAACAAACAGCTATTTATTTTCCACTCTTCATTTCTTCTACTGTCACATCAACCTTTCTCTAAGGTAGTGCCAGAGGGAGAGGCAACTCCTTTTATCCTTAAACCTCGTGCTTTTTAGCTTCTTATCCACCACAGCTATAACAAGGCTTTTTTATTATCAGAGGTTGTTGGATTTTTAAGGAGAATACCAGCCTCTTTTGAGTGGCAGGGCAGGATCAGGAATTTTGAAAACAAATATATTCATAGATATACCTTATCATATCTAATGATATTGTCAATAAACCTGCAACAATTTTCTCTTTTACTAACAACTTACCAGTTTCACCTTCTCATGTTATCTGGAAAGGATGGAAGGAACTCTAACTCTTGATACCTCTACAAATGTTACTGCACATATTTTTCTTTTTTTCTTTTAATAATCTTTTTGCTTTTCTATAATTCTACATTGTTGCAGGAGTGGTTTCAGGAGATTTTCCTCTATTTATGTTTAACCTCTTAAATAGCCATAGAATTGAATGGATATTTCCTAAATGGATATTTATGAAACTAGAATGCTTTTCTATATTCTGTATGGACTCAGGAAATGTTATGATAATAGGCACACTTTGTGTCAGTGGTCTCAAGCATACTGGGAATGAGCCAATATTGTCCAGCAGCGGAAATTAGGTAGGTCTGAGTAGACTGTTATGCCTTTAGGATAGTGGCCATTGTGAGACTCTTTTTTTATGTGGAGTCACGTTTCACCACATGAGTGGTCTCTTCACTACAACTGCAATATAAACTTTGCAGAAGTGTGATTCAGCCTTTTTTCCCCCCGCTTATGTAATCTGGTATAAACTTGGTGGATTTTGTATTCTTTCTATTCCAGCATGGTATTTTTAAACTTTGAAACTAATTATTCTTTCTTGTTCATTTCCCCAGTCTTGTTCCAAATATTCACTCTCTCTCACAGATACTGTTCATCCACATAGAACAGCTCAGCTTAAACACTGAGATGAACACTGACCAATGTTTTGATTAGGCTTTGACATTCCTATTTATATTATAGCTTGCATGCTTTCTTCTTGCAATACTGGCTGTTGTTAAGACCAAAAATATTTAATATACCCTTAGAAGTTATTTTCTCTAATATTTACAGATCAGAAAGAAATAAGAAAGAAAATCTCAAGAGAGGACTCTTCCTACAAGACTTGTTATCAGGCCTTCACAGAGAAATAGAAAGGTCTGAGTTCAGTTTCTGGCAGGGAACTGGGAGAGGAAATGATTTTCAAAGAGCTGGTTTAGGACATGGAGTGTTTTCAAATATTGGCTCTACACATGGAATGGGGTGTTTTTTGAATCTTATTATTTCCTTCTAAGATCTTTCATGCTCTCAAAGAAAAGCAGGCTTTTCCCTTTTTAAAGTCTCTGTCTTTTGAAGCTTGACATGAATTTCATGAGTGACGTGTTTAAATGTGTACTTGCTTTCGAGTACCTCATGCTTTTCTGAGTCATTAATATGTGCTATTACCTCACTGTGAACAAAGCCAGCTTCATTCTTTAGTGCAAAGCAATGCTTCACTGACAAAAATAATTCAGTAAAAATATACTGTGCAAAAGGACAAGGTATAGATGGCATAATACCGTAATTAGCAGACTATTGAATAAAGTCATTGGAGGTTATTGGTGGTATGCATTTGAAATGAGTGTTTGAAATGGGAAAAGAAGATGAAAAAAGGTGAGTGTCGGGCTGACATAAAAAAAAAAAACAACAAAAAACCAGACATGCACAGTCTGTTGTAAACTGACAGGTTTCGGGGGAAGTTACTCACGCTATAATCAGGCGTACAATTAAGGGGAATTGCTTAAAGGTTGAGATGTTGCTGACAGAGGTGTACCTGCATCTTCACAAATGTGGTCATATGTAAATGAACTTTTAACTGGTCAGTCTAGGTGCCCTTATATAAATATGTGCCTTAATATAAATTGTTGACTACATGCTAGGTTTAGGAAACCTCAACTCCTTCAGTGCTCTTTATGGATAAAAGCCCCAGCAATGTACAGCATACAATCTCTAGCATTTTGGTGTTTTTTTGTAAATGCTTTGCTTTCTCCATTCCCTCCTGCTTCAGGAATTAGACCTTGCTCTGAAAGTCACATAGGAATGAAAGATATTTGTGTACAGCTGAATATAGTAGTCCATCATGGATCAAATATGTTCTTTTGGCTTTTTCATCCAGCTCATGTACGTAGTTATCAGAAAGATTTGGCTATTTTAAGTATGTTAAGGAGGGCCTTTAAGGGGAAGTATGCTTTATTGAGAGACAGATTTGTTTTTGTGAAAGTTGCCATCCAGGAGTTTCCAAGGGAACACAAAGCAACAAAAACAGGAGGAACTCTGCATGCACTCATATGGTTTTAAAAACATTTCATGCCATAACAGTGCATGCAGTTGGTTCTTGAGAGAGAGTAAAACACTGAGAACTAAGAACGGGGTCTAACCGTGTGCTATGCACAGTATCCCTGGTTTAATACCATTAATAATGCAACAGCTGTCCTCAGCCACCCACCCCATGATGTTGTCTCAGCTGTAGCACTGTTGGCTCCCAGGACAGGTATGTTTGGGAGGGTGAAGGCAGACCTTCCCTATTCAGCAATGGAACCGATACCTCCAAACGCAGAAGGAATTCCTCCCAATGGGGTCCCCACACAAAGAGAGAAGTGAAAAAGCATAAAGCACTAGTGAGAACAGGTGCTGCTTGGGTGAGAGATTCTCCTCAGCTCTGACAGTCCTGTAAAAATATTCATGGTGGTCATCATCAAGGTCAATGGCATGGGCTTGCCTGTGGTTTTGCAGCAATGAGGCTGAGTGGCACAGTATTCCTAAGTGATGAGTGATGTAGGTCTGAGTTAGCACTTATGAACCTTGCATATGACAAAGGTAAAGTGTCAAAAGTGTCATGAAGGAGAGAGAAGGCTGTACACCTACCTCTTCTCACACTGCTGACTCCTTGTCTGGGAATATCCCAGGCATCTTTGCCCTCCTGCCCAAGCACCAGTCATCCACAGAATAGGCAGCTTGCAAATGAAAGCTCAGCGCAAGCCTCTCTGTTAACTTATACAAGGGAAATACAATTTGTGAAAACAGAGATCATTTCCACAATACTTTCTGGCTGATGCTGAAGTTTGTGAAATGCACACAAGCCAGGATTTCTTCACCTCTGAGGGTGGTTGAAGTCTGTGTTACAATTTATAAACTGCATAACTGTTCAAATTATTTTGCTCCACAATCAGCAGAAAAGTAATTTTTATCCTTCCGCTGATATTGTAGTAACATATGGAGCAATATCGCTTCACCCCCATAGGGTAATTAGAGAGAAAAGGAATTCATGCATCTAGTGTCATGTGTGGAAAGCTGAAAATTAAGTATGCTTTATTTCTTTATCACTTGTTGCCAAATGAAAGTCTTGGGAGTGTGATTTCAAATCCTCTGGCAGAACTGGAACCATTATGAGCACTATGCAGGACTTACTCTCAGTGTGCACCAGTCAGTGCTAGTGTCCTGGTGAGCATGTGCCATTAAACACTGGCAAGATTGGACTAATGAATGAGGCTGGACTGGGTCATGCAGTGTGCTCCGGTCAGTTTTGTGTTGGCATGAGCAGGACCCACTCAGCTATTTTTAAGGATGGGTCAGAGGCACTGTGGACAGAGTGGCTTGGGTTTTTCTTAGAGCTAAGAATTAAAGTAATGGGTTAGCTCTGAGACAGAAGGAAGTTGCTGGGGCAGGGATTAGAGAAAAGCATCACAAAACCTCTATCCTCCATTCAGACTGGGATTTTTGCATACTTTTAACTGGGCCAAGTGTGAGTTGAGTTGGCAGCAGCCCGGAGTGGGCAGTGAGATTACACCAGGTCTGGGCACCAAGCAGCTGGAAGCTGGGACCGCTGGCTCTCTTCCTGTGAACATCTTTCTCTTTGCCTACTTTCTGCTGAAAAATTATCTTCTAATATGAATTCTACTATTAATCATCTCCATCATGGTTTGTTGATTTTTTCATCCATAAAAAGCAACATTTCACTAATTTTTGCTATGTCAACAGTTTAGATAATAATATATTTGTTTTTCCAAATTGTGAATCATTTATTTTTTCACTTGTACCTTTATACACAAGCAGGAATTTCTTTTGAAACAGCAAAGGTATTGTTAACTCATAGATCCAATACTTTTTCCTGACAAAGTGAAGATACAATTACCAATACAAACTGATGATCTGCACCAGGTGTCAACATTCATTTTCCCACATGCAATAGTCTTCTATAAAAAATGAAAAATTAAATATAAAGTAACTACAGAATTAAGATGATTTCTTTGCACTTAGGACTTAGAATATTGTTTGGATCTTTTGTAAGAAAATGGAACATAATAAAAGTGTTTTAACCTTAGCTATAGAAATTCACTTTAAATAGCAAAGCTGCTTATGTAATATAGTCCATATTTTCAATACAAGTTTTCCCTTATAAAGACAAAATTTGTCTGCTGACCCCAAAGTGATACTTTTCAAAACCAAATTAAGAATCTACATGTTTTATTTTACTTATATCAACAAAATATTTCATTCTTTTGCTATGTGAAGGAAGTTTACTTCTGAAATATTAGTGCCAACACATAGTCCCACAATACTGCACAAAGGACAAATGAAATTTATGGATGACTTTCAAGCTCTGCTCCTTTGGATGCTGCACGAGACATTCAACATTTTCATGAAACAAAGGAATATTCTGTAATTAAGACAAGTAGCATGAGACAAGAGCTTAATTCTTACCATCACAAAGGAAACTGTCTTTTTAATGATCAGGGTGCCCTCTTTGCTTTAGAAGCATTTTATGAAGTCTGGAGGCAGGAAGATCCCTATGCAGAGAGGTCTCATGGCTGTTTCGCTTCCCTGGAGCAGGTAAAAGTGACCATCTGAGAAGTAGTGAGTTCCTCAGGACTGTGTAAGGGGACACCATGTCCCTCGGCAGGGATGCCTCATGGCTCCATACTCTCTACTAGTGGAACTGTCAATTGCAGCAGAGAGGCTCCAATACTAGAGGAGAAACAGATCAGAAAAGCTGGGAATTTGTATTTTCCTTTTGAAAGCCAACAGGAAAACTGGTCACATCTTCACTGTCCAGCAAGTTGTGGTGCAGTCATCCTCAGGCTAATTCTGGTCTGAGATGGCAGCATCCCTACAGAGTAGCATACGGGGGTACCAGCTAAGACCTGACTCTGGCAGCATCACTTTTAGGGTCTATAACCCTTGCACTGCACCCTGCCCTTCAGCTGGCAAAGCTGGGCCGACAACTTCCTGCTGCTGCATTTCCTGACACCACTGCAGCACTGCTCAGCCAAATCCCTCTGCACTTGTTATAACCCTGTTACCTCACCGAGGTCATTCTGACCTCTTGAAATAACCGGTGTCCAGGACTAAAGACCAGGACATTGGGCTGCTCATCACTGTTATTCAATCTTCTCAAGTAATTTTGTTCTCCAGGGCTTTTGTTTCCTTCCTGTTTTCCAGCTGGCACCACCAATTAGGAGGATTTTGTTCATGAACTGTCCCTGCTACTCATCTGAACAGCTTCCAAGGGATATTTCAGTTCAAACTTCGATCTTGCTAATCTGAATGAATATTCAAATAAGTAAATGAAAATTGTAGCTGAAATCCTTCCTTTTGTGCTCTAAGGGATGTCAGATTTCATTCATATAAATCATAAAGAAAGAAATGTCCAAATTACAAATTGCACTGATAGAAACTTATGAGAATGGACTACTGGAGATAAAGAAGTCCCTTTTTATTTAAAAAAAAAGGAAAATATCTGGAAAAAAAATTAAACAAAATTTTGACAGGCAGGTTAATTCTTGGAGTTAGCAATGCTGTCTGAAATTTCATTCAATCCTATCAGAATAGTTCTGCATTTAATAATTTGTTCCCTGAGTACTAGGTGAAGCAACACTGGTTTCCTGTCAGTTTGTTTCTTACAGTTGATTGCAAGCTTCAGTTAAGTATTTCCAATAACTGGGGTATCTCTCTTGCTCTTTTTCTGATTTCCTAATCATGTTGCAGTATTTACTGGTCAGGACACTTGTAGTCTTTCTTTTCTACGTGGTCAACCTTTGTTCATGAAACACATGACACTTTAGCTATTTTGTGGAGGACTGTGCTGCTACCTGTGAAAACCAGGGAACATGCAGACAAACACACAGACAGCATAATCTCATGAACATTGTTCCCATAGGAAGACAGCTAAACTGTCCTCTCTTAAGCCTTTGAATAAAATCACTGTATGCTTCTACACTGCTGCTGAATTGCTCTTATTTAATAAATGAGTTATTCTGATATTATGGACCCTCTGATATTACAGACTCAGACTGATGGGCAACGTGTCATGCAAAACTTGTATGTGATGCACATATTGGGTACCTGCTTTTTTTTAATTTCAAAGAAAGCATTTGTTTCCACAGAAGGCACTGGCTTAGCAAGCACTCTAAAGTCAGTGCCATTACTTTCTGCATGGCTGTGCATGGTTCAATTTCCACAAGGGAGGAACAGAAATTAGACCTGTTCAGAGAAAACAGGATCCACTTAAAAATGGGTAGGAGTTCCCAGTCTTCTAGGGTTTTGGAATGTATATGGAAAGATACATTACCATTTTGTGTAGTGTGAATTCTCACCTGGCATGTTCAGCACTCCGGAGGTTGTTCCTGACTCTGCAAAAGTGAACCATCCCACCATTTGATGTCCTTTTCACACTTTTTGTCTTAGCAAGGGACATTGAGGAGGGCCATTGGAATCATCTGTGGAAGGAGACAGCTTTCCCTTCCCCACTGCAGGATTGCCTAGATCAGCAGATCTCCCACGCGATGCCTTCCCCACGTGTGATGACCTTCCCACGTGCGATGCCTTCTCCATGCTGTTTGCTGCCACTGGCGCCAGGGAGGGAGAGCAGTATCAGGGGCAGATCAGCTCTGAGATGGCTACTGTGACCACTAATGTTCACTTGGGACTGCAGAGAATTACAGCCTTGGAGTTTATTTACTAGAAATTTAAATCAAAGCCAGAGCTAGATAATTACTTATGGCAAACTGGCTTCACTATGTGGTACACCACCTGTCAGCTACCAGCAGGTGAAATCAAAAATACAAGGTGCATATGCACATAGGATGTGCACATACAATCCACTACTCACAACAGCTATTTTTTTCCTTAGATGGCAGTTCACCTCAGAGGGAATTTATGGGAAAATGTTTTTGCAGAATCACAGACATTCAGGCACTAATTTGTCTGCTATATTTTTTTTCTTTAGTCTTTGGCCACTGCTACCTAACATTGGACAAAAAAGAAGTTTAGCAAAAGGGGCTACTCAACACATCAGTAATAAGTACCTATGTCCATCAACAAGAAGTAACCAAACATGGAGTTTAGTGCGATTTCAGATCCACTTTGGTATCCTGCCTGCCTCTGGGATTTGTCTTAGGCTTTGTATGTAGTCATTTGGCTGAACCAGTTTCTTGCTGGATCATGTCTGGAGTGTGTGAAGTGTTATCCTTATGTACCTTATCTGCTGAAGATTGCTTTATGTACAAAACTATTAGCAAGTAAATGAAGACTTGATTTGCAGGTAACCTTCACGTGGTTTATGCAAAGAAAGAGACAGATTTTCAGATGTAGAAGACATTGTCCATCTGTGATGACTGATGGGCACAAGATGGTTAAACTCATGAACATCTGTTGTCTGCAAAAATTACACTCTTTATAGCTGAACATTATAGGAGGAAAAAGGGTGAAAGTAGGAGTTGTTTATGAGAGAAATTCTAAACATTTTCCCATTAACAGGTCATGCAGACTAGACAATTCTCTAGTTTTGTGCATTTAAAGGCACATACAAAGTCTTCAGGATCAACACGTGTTCCCAGTTTTCAAGCTTTTTCTGTATGAATGAGGAATCTCTATGAACAGCAGCTCAGTATATCATCGCTTGACTCCAGGAGTAGCAATTTTAATGGAAATGCCAAACAACATTTCAATAAAATCTTAGTAAATTCATTAATGTATTACATCATGGTAGTTTAAATTATGGCTCTTCATAGCTATAACAAGCTTGGTGATTATTAGCATTATGACATAGGGTTTGATATTATCCTTAGACTTCAGAATAATTTATAGGTAATCTCATAGTTTTTTTATCCAGTTCTTGATGTTGTGCCAGTTAGAGGGTTTCGGTTTATTAGTTGGTTTTTTTTCCTATTACTGATATATTTGGCTTTGTTGTTAACTCTAGTGGTGAGGCTACTTTACACCATTACTACTTTTCTAGCGTGGCATATCTCCTTACATGCAACAGACCAGTCGACTTGCAGAGATCTGCGAAACACATTGAGTGTGTGTGTAATAATAGATAGGGGTGGTTATTTAGGGTGAACCTGTTTTTTTCAATACAATCGTAGCATGAAGAGGTATGGTACCTCCTGTATGAGCTGAGAAAGAGCTGGTTAGCTACAGCTGTGGTGGTATAAGGACGTGCCATTCCCATACACACCCTGGTGTGCCACGTCTGAGTCCCATGAAGTCATCTCCATCTGCACGGTGAGGTGATGCACATTGTGCTGCTGCTCTTGCCACAAAACCACACAGCGTTGCTGCAAGCATCAGAGTATTGCACAAGGAGTTCAAACCATCTCAAAATGAATGATAAAGCTGATGGAAATGTTCTACAGGGCAATTAATCATCATGTATACATGTTTGCTTATGTTTGCTATATCTTTGCTTTTTTTTTAGTCTGCCTGCTGATCTTTGAAGGGGGAAGAGCCACTCATAATATATGTGAAAATTTCAGTTTCAAATTCAACATTATGTTGCCATGTTTCTGCTCAGGATGAAGGAAAAAAAAATCTTCATTCACCTCTCCTTCTTTTTGTACACATCCCTTTGTGAGTGATTCATCCAAAGCAGAGTAGATTTATAGACTCATAAACTGAGAAATCTGTTAAAGTTGACTATTTTGAATAAATAATATTTTAAACATGGTTAAATAGATCCAATGAAATATAAACCATGGTATAGTAAAAAACCAGAAATTCTACTTGGCTTCGGTTCTTAGCAGCTATCCTGCACAGAGATTGAGCCATGTATACATTTACTCAGCTTCACAGGAAAGGATAGAACAAAGGCAAAATGCTATTAAAATTTTCCTTCATCTTAGTAACTACAACAGTAAAAATCCTTGTAAAAGAACTGAATGTTTTGAGAAATATTATTTAACTTGTAATTTCCAATTACTGTTAAGTGAAATCTCTGCAAACCTTGATTTAAAATCATCATTAATGATTTTCTACTTGAGTCTAGCTTTGACTCCATGGTAATTTTCATTGTGCTTGCCTGAGATGTACAATCTTTTTAGCAAGAAAAAAGCCTCACCTGAATGGCTGATCTGAGTGCCAGTAATATGGGAGTTACAGTCCTATAAAAAAGATTTAACACATTACTCAACTGGATTTTTCTTAGACTTTTGTTTTACTGACTTAGCTGTTTGTGGGGCAATAAGTCAAATAATTACTTTGTCAATAAAACTATTGAGGAACAAATCTTAGGTTCTGCATGGCAGTTTCATGCAGTCCTGAGCATCTGTGTGAACATTCCACAGCGGTCAGCCACACAAGGGTGGGAAGTGAAGAAGATGTTTGAATGGGCAGGCAGCTGGATCTGAGCTCCGAGTACCTCTCTGCTGTCATTTACAGCTATAAACAAATGACAAAAAAAAGAGAGAGTCTGTCCAGAATGGCACAGAGGACACTGTTCCATGGCAGAACCAACACAGTGGTTGCAATAGAATTTCCATGGTAAGGAAAATTTTTTATGGTATTTTTTTTCTTTGCCTTGTCTGGCAGTGTTTGTATTGCATGATCTGTCATGGTGCCCTGTCTGGATACACAGTATTGATGGAATAAGTCATACATGTGGCACAGTTTCAGGAAAGAGCAATGTTGCAGTTAATGAGTTTGGGGCATTCTTAATTGTAGCTTCAGGACACAAAGCAAAAAATAGTTTGCCATTTTGTGCCAGCTTTTCCATGGTTGAAAGTGTTATGTAAGTGGAAAACAAAGGCATGTAATTTTGAGTTAGAAGAAATCAGCTTAAATAAGGAAATGTTTGTGCCTGTGACTAATAGTTGAAAGTGAAGAAAACATGAAACAATGAGGTTGATAAAATAGTTAAAGCATAAATGCATTATTTTAGGTACTGGATAACAGTCAGGAAAAGTAATGACAAAAGCACAGCCTTCTCCATTTCCAATTCAGTCAGCAGGAATTTGATTGCAATTTCCTTCTTAAGGCACTTCCACAAGAGACGTTGACACGAAGATTGTTACATTTTTTACACTGTCACAACATGCACTCTCAATGTGAAACACATAACATATCTATGCTGAGGCACTTGGATTTCCATTAATACAGCTGATGATTTCTTCTGAGTCTGCAGGTGCTTTCATGAGAAACAGATGCTGAGATGGAATAATAACTTGAGAGGAATAAAATGAAGTTATTTTTCATGCCTGGGATTTTGAGGAAAGGTGTGGCTAAGAGGTGTAATTCCTTCTCAAGTCCAACCTACCAGGACCCTCCCAGATCAAGCTTCCTTGGAATGCTGCTGCAAATGTATATGCCCAGAAAAGAGCTTCTGGTTAAGTGGCACATCTGACTTCACCCACCAAATCTGGGATCATGAAGAGGATACATGCACTGTAATACACCTAAACATTCATTGGCAGACTCATTGTTCCTGAGCACATGGTATGGGGACATAAATTGGCAGTCCATGACATAAAATGGGATGTAGTCCCTTCATCTGATTGGGCAGGGAGGCAGACTAACTCCTGTGCTGGGGACTGTCTCCTCAATAGGCACAAAAGTGAAAGAAGCAATAAAGAAACCAGGAAAAGCCTTCCCACCTTAAAAGGGAGAAATGTAGTGCTACTATATCGAATTTCAAAGTCCTATCACTATACAAAATTCCCCCAGAGAATTCTACCAGAGTGCGACTGAGAGAGTAGCCAACATAGAAGAGCTTCTTCAGCTCAGTTTTGTGCACAATAAAACTTTTTGTGTTCTGCTTTCTCATGCTATTGAAGGAAGCAGTGCAGTCTAGTAAAAACATTGATAAAAAAACCAAATTACTTTTTTACAGTACAAATTTTGTAGCGCATAAGCAGATATCAAGAGTTGAAAGGTGAGATTTAACAAAAAATACTCCAGAAAAACAGCACGTTACCTAGGGCTGCCATATAGCCTCCATTCCCTGGGCATAACTCCTGTGTCTGCCACCTTCTTTCCTTCTAAGCACAATTTGCCTCCCTCTGCAGTGCTGAAAGCCTGCAAGTGTGTATCTCCAGAGAGAGCAAGTGTAGGGGCAGTGGGCTGTGCACCACAGGGGAGCCAGCAGGGAGTTGGCAAGCAAGGTTGGGCATCTGGGTGAGCACCAAACCCAGCCACTCTACAGAGGAGTTTTGGAGAAGGAAAGGTAGAAAGGAACTCTGCAATGATGTCACAATATGTGTAATTTTGTTTAGCATGACTTGATCAAAATGATCCTTCCTTTTAAATAGTGCTCTGGGGTGGAAAATTTGGGGTGAAGGAGTGTCTCGGCAGAAGGAAGAGATGAGAGTGAAATGGGGATTAGGGTTAAGATGCTGTTCACAACTTCTTCCTGTGCTGTAGGAAGTCTGGGATGGGATGAGGAGGAGTTGTCAGTAAACACTACTCTTCCTTTTTTTTCATTTTTATTTACTTTTTCTCTCTCTGAAATATGGATTCCCTCTTTAGTCTGTGATCCAAAGACCTGGGTTAGTTCCTGGTGTTTTGCCTAGAGCCTCTTAACAAGGTTCAGTAAAGTCACATGCTGAGTGAATAATTGCCTAGAATTAGAATCCTAAAGGTGCCTTAATCATTTATTCATATATAACCTATGCAGTCATTTTACTAATGGTATGCCAGATGAGATATAGTGGCTGAAAGTTATATTCCTACTTTTGCATTATGCCAAGAAGATAAGGGAGCTGACAGCTCCAAATAATCCCAAGCATGTTTGGAATCTAGTTTCTGGCTTCTGTAACTTCCTGCACAGCACAAAATGCAGGAGGCCAGACACCTGCATCTGTGGCCCAGCCCTTGGAAGAATCTCCTGAGTGGGGGTTGGCAGTGCAGGGATAAAGAGTGGTGGGGTTGCAGGTATATGAACACAAAGCATTTGGAATTAAATGGAGATAATTCCTTTCCTGCATAGGCATATGACTCAATACTGAATTAGAAGCCACCCACACCACTGATGCTGGCACTGGTATTTGCTGCCATGAGTATTGGAGTCCCAGATACATGCAGCACACTGCTGATTTTGAGTACCATAAATTGCAGAAACAGAATCTTTTCTCTCCAAATGTACCTTATTTTCCTAACACTGCTGTTGTTTGGGTAAAACATTAATTTCTGTGTTTGAAATATGGAGCAGTGCTCAGAGAACCTGGGGACCAGAGTCTCAGTGGGGAGCTAGGAAGTTTGGAGGGTGACCATCTAAGGACATGATGTGAGGTGGGAGCACCGTGGCAGGGCAGGTAGTGTACATGCCTCTGGGGATCTGCAGCAACTACTAGTATTACTGTGCACTGGAAGCAGAGAAAAACTTTAACTGAAGCTTGCACAGAAATCTGATTTTGCCTTCATATGAAACCTAAACTGGAGTAATTGCTTGCAACATACCAGTTCAGGCAGTTGTAAAGAGAGCTGTCAAGTAGCATTGAAGAGTGTTTCTACTGCATATCTACATGGAAAACAGGCAAATTTTTCCTCATGCAGGGATATTTGGTGGAAATTTAGAAGGAAACTATTTCTGCCAGGATTACCTCACAGAGTTTTACCTTACACATGTATTTCTTTTGGATGATTTATCTTGTTTCCTTTCAGTATGTGAATCCAGAGGAGTTTATAGCTTTATGCACTCTAACTCAGTGGACTAATCTCAATGGACCAGCTGAGTAATGAATTTTTGCAGTGCAGGCAAAACTTATATAGCAGAGTTCATGTAGTGCTGTGTGGACTTACAATTCAAGGAGCTCAAATTCAGACCTTACCACACTGAACAGTTAATGACATTGAGTTCTTCCTCTTTTTCTTTTTCTGCAATTACCCTGCATGTATGAGATTTTTTCTCATACAGACCCCCCACAGCCCTCTGCAGGATCTCCGGAGTTTTCAATAGCTGCTGGGATGACCCTCACAGTTAGATGGAGGCAGAGGGGCCAACAGAGATGTGCTCACTTGAGTGCATAATCTCTGAGGCCTCTGCAAAGTCACCTGACACCCCCTGAGGCTGAACATTTCCTCTGCTCTGAGATTTTAAAGAAAGCCTGAGGCTGTGTTTCTTTAAGCAGTTGAGCTGCTCTAACAGCCTACTTCCTCTCAAAGAGGTGCTTTTATCCCCCATACCCTTCATTTGTGTCTGGGCCTCTCTGAATTTATCTGGCTCATTACCCAAGAAGATAGTCACCTGCTTTCTTTGTCCTAATTAATTTTCCTCTGGGCTAGCAAGGTTTGTATGCTGATGGAGCTGGGAGATGGCACCAGAAGTGGGATGGGTGGTGAGGTACAGAGCAGGGGAGGTACAAATGGACTTCTTGGCAGGGGCAACCCAGGAAGCAGCTCAGCCCCTGAGGTGGGATAGCACCCCACTGGTGCTGTTTGAGGTACAGCTTGTCTGCTTCTGAAGGAATATCCACTTCCCTAGCACTGATGAAGGTTCTTGGCAGACTATAGGGTGAGTCATCTGCGGTGAGCAGTCAATTTAATACCACAGAAAGGTTGAGTAGCTTTTTATCCTAGCTTTTATATCCTGAGCAAACTAGCTCTGGGGCTGGAGAAGAGCCGGGCCAACACAAGGGAGCAGGCAAGAAAAGCAACCAGGTCCAATGCACTCCTTGTAAATGGTGAAAAAACCCCCTCACCTTGTAGCTTCCTCCAGTCTTGTTTCTGAAGGGAAACCTACAACAGACTTTTAAAAGATAAGCCTAAAAACTGAAATCTAATTCTGCAGACTCTAACAACTACAAACTCATTTTAAGCATTTTACAGAGCAATGAAATTTGCTCCCCACACACTTCAAGGTGCCAGAGGTGCTCTCACCACCTGAATTCTCCCCTTGCCAGCTGGCCCTGCTGCCCCATAGGAATCAGGTAAAGGTTTGATCAAGTAAGGGTTGAAGGATGAAATTTGCTGCAGAGCAGCTGTTCCCACCCAGGCTGCCCTGGAGCTTTGCTGAGGGCTAGAGAGCAGTCTGCAGAAGTGCAGTCTTTCTTTTGTCAGCAGATTGCTTAATATATTCGAAGCGGTACCTTTTCAGGGAAGTTTCTCTCTCTGTAATTAATTATGCAATATTCAAAGAAGAGCCTCCAATTATGCAGAAAGCTGACTTTGCTTACAAGAGTGGGTCTAACTGTAGAAGAGATGTGTGGTTGAGCTGGGAAGCCAGCTTCAAGCACAGCCTTTTTGGGCAGTTGGCATGGGTGGGTACCCTGTTACTGTGGCTGGGTCGGGACCTCCATGGGTACAGGTATGCTTGTTTGTCACCAGGTTTAGAGGAAAATAGCTTTATTTTTTATTTCCTAATGTGAAGAATACACTAGGTTGAGAGTGGAGCTGTGGTTAGATCCTGGGCTTACTGCTATCAGCTGTACAGTGTTGGACTGTAACTGGCTGCAATTTTCTGAAGACATTTCTACTGGTGCAAATCCACCCTAGAGGCAGATGTGTACGTGACTCTTACCCAGCACACAATTATGGGAGGGAAGGTTAATTTCTTCAGCCAGAAACAGGAGGTCTCTAATCCATGCATCATGTTTAGAGAACTTCGATACCAGCTATCATTTTAAATGTTGGTGATGCAACAAAAGGGTTTTGTCTATGCCTGACTGCAGGCTTTTGTCTGTGTCTGATTGTAGGCATGTGCAACCCTTCATAAGCTTCTCTTGTCAACAGAATTTCATTATCAAACACGGGCAGTTAAATATTGTGAGTCAACATCTTTCACCTTCTTCCTCATCCATCTCCCAAATTAGAAGTCAGTTAAAAAGAATTTATTAAAAATCAGTGCTGGTTTCTTCTCTCAATTGTCTTCTGATTACACTTTGACCTACACCATTTTCCTAAATGAACACAGTAATTGCCACTAGGAGAGCAGAGATTTTTAAAAAGAAGAAATAACTTATTTTCAAGGAGAACAGCCAGTTTGACTGGCTTCTACCTTATAAATAGTCTAGCAGGTCTCAAGGAACTTCCCTCTTTACCACCGGCTTACCCCAATGCTGTGTGTCTGGGCTCTGAGCAGTTACAACTCCTCGTCCCAACAGTGTGGCCTCATGTCCCATGTTCAAGGAAATCCAACCACCTCAGTTCTTTCCGTGCCCTTAGACGGGACAGGACCAAGGGTATAAGCTGAACAGGACGGAAATGCCTGATTATAAGTGAACAGTCCTCAAAACACAGAAATTATGCTAGAGTTAAGCCAGAGGTGAAGTGTTTAGGGAAGAGCTGGCATGGAGGGAACTGGTGGAACAGCACTATAATTTTATTATTACTTTGCCCTCTGGGGCCATAATTACACACATTGGGAGAGACACACAGTCTGTTGTGCCAGTGTGGTGCTGAATCTCAGGACCTGAGCTACCATATCATCCCAAAGCTCTTGTAATTCAAGAGGGCTGTCCAAGTGGGGGACATCCAGAAGCCCCAGTGTGCTCCCTGCTGCTGCAGAGCGGCCCCCAAGACCAGAAGTAACTTCCCTGCTAGGCTCAGAGTGTGTTTCAGGGGAGGTACTGAGCAGGTGCTAGCTCCAGGGGTGAGCTTGGTCTCAGCCAAAATCCAAAACAATGTTTTGGATGTCCCAGGCTGCTGCAGCTGGTGCAGGTGATGTGAGGGAACCTCTGGGCTACAGTGCCTTGTGCTGAACATGTCCCAGACCTGAGTTCTTCAATGTGCAGCAAGGACCAGAGGGAGACAACTGCCCCAGCAGAGGCTGCTCTGGAGCATGGTGGTCTCCACTCCTCCTGCCTGTTGCTGGCAGATGGGAAGCACACATGATGGCTGTGATGTTAGGCAGGATTAGCTGCAGTGACGTGTAGTGCTGTTAACAGAGGCATTGACCCATGTGAGAGGACATGGGAGTAGAAAACTCCCTGTCCTGGCACTACCCTGACAGAACCACTGCCTGTCTCCCAGCTCTGCCATGTGTGGGACCATGTAGTGTGAGCAGTCCCTTGAAGAGGGGGGTGGCACAGCTGCCACCCTAGAAGCATGAAGGGGAAGAAAGGCCACTTTTGGGGGCCCATTGGCTGCTGGAGCATCAGGGAGCACTGCCAGTGCTGGGGTAAAAGGTCCATCCTGTCCTCATTCCTGATGAGGGCTCAAAAGAGCCCTGTGGAGCTGAGTGGAGCAAGGATGATGGGGGCATCGGGTGGGGTGAGAATGGGTGTTGTGTCTGATGTGGTCTCTTCAGCCTCACTCTCCACATCCTCCAAGCTCTCATTGACAGAAGGAATGATCTGCACCACCTTCTCCTGGAAGTGCACTTGCTTGCGAGGGACTGGCATGGCTGCTGGTTGAGTAGGAGTTACTGAGGCCAAGGTCCTGTCCTTGCTGCCCTTCATGATGCTCTTCATGTGTCCCAGAAGTGAGTGGTGCTGCTCTCTCTGGGCACCATGGAAGGTGTAGGTCTGCTCAGTGTCACCAATGGTGGTTGAGGATGCCATGGTGGCTGAAGGGTCCACATACTGGCCTGTCTGTGGATGTGTCTCTTTGTGTCCTGGGCTCTTCCTCCTCTTGCTCAGCAGGAAGTAGGCCAGGGCAGTGAGCACCAGCATGGACCCTGGGGAGAAGGCCATGTTGTCTGAGGGTTGGAGCAAGTGGGAAGATCTTGCCAAGAAGTGCTTTGTCTGGCTAGCTCACTACCATCTGACACTGTTCCAGCACCCCACACATCCCCACCCTCACTGGCCCTTGACACACCACACTCCTCTTCCATCTGCACTACTCCCCGCCCAAGCTTCTCACCAGGAATGGTAACATGCCAGATGAGAATGGGATGCAGGAAGCAAGCCACTGAGAGCAGCGTGTACCCCAGGAATTTCTGGAAGCTCCCCGGGCGTCTAGCTCTCTTCCAGCAGGTCTGTGCCAGGGATTCAGGCTTGTGACTGTGGAGAGAAAGAGAGGTCCTTGTGGGATGAGGCACCAAGCACATGGCAAGAAGATTTGGACCCCATTGCCACCCATCTAGATGTGCAGATCCTCACTCTGGTTTTCCAGAAGACCGGTGTGTTGGTCAGGGAAGGTAAGCAAAGCCTGAGCATCTCCCATAGGGAGAAGCTTCTAGAGCTACACCTGCCAGAAGCCAGCATCTCTGGCAATCTCTCAGTGGGTTTGCCCACTTGGCCATTCATCGAATGTCTATTACATGGAGTAAGGTGTTGCCTCTGAGTAGCTGGAGTGAGATGTTACCTCTAAGATATAGGGGCTTTTGAGTTTATGCTAGAAGACAGTGGCAGTGTTCAGCCTCTGAAAAGTACATAAGGATTTTGTACATTTTAACTTCTGCACTGTCTCTGGGAGGGAGCTGAAGTTTACCCTGGGGATCTGGCTCTTCTCTCAATTCTAGTACCTTGTACCTATATGCTGTGTTAAGTGGATGCTGTAGAGCAGAGTTTGTTGTGCTGATACTCAGCAAATTAAGATGCAAGCCTGGGTTAAAACTCAGGTTTAAATGGCTGTGGACATGGTCCCACACACCTCCCCACAGTCTGAGTACACTTGTCATGGCATTAGGAAAAGGACCTTTGGTCTGGCACTTGCAGCTCCCCCAGGTCTGGTGTTGCCTGTAAGAGGCAAGTTGCCGTAGGAAGGTCCCACCGAGGCTGGAGAAACATGGAGAGGGTCTACTCACGTGAAGCACATCTCCAGGAACAAACTGATAAAGAAGAAGCCTTCACAGACAGTAACTGCAATCCCTGAAAAACTGAAAGGTGGAGCTGTCAGGGGGGCAGGGCTGGGCTTGAGTATGCTCTCCAGTTGGCAGAAGGGGCACAGAGAGCAAGAATTTACCATCCAGTTCACAACAGAGTCTGTGTACTGGGGTCCAAACACCTTCTGCTCAGCTGGTTTGTGGAGGAGAGCTCATACCCTTCTGTCCCTGGGGAGTCAACTTGCAGCCAGTGGCACCTCTGGCCTGCAGGAGTCTGCAGTAGCGTATCTTTCTGTGACAGATACAGCTTATTTTTCTGAAACCTCAATATGAAGACCTGAAATGGCCAAAGTCTTGGACACTGTTCCCTGCTGTTGTTGCAATCTAGTCTGGTGTTGGATATGGTGGAGGAGTCGACTATGTCACCCTCTGCCAACTCTGTCTTCAAGGGCAAAAATACTCACAGCAGATAGAAAGCCAGGCTTTTGAACTGTCCTCGCTGTAGAGTTTCTACGCCCACACCAAGCAGCACTAGAAAGAGAAGATAAGGAAAGATGCTGATTGCAGGGTTAGTTCCCAATTCCCTGGTGCCCTACCAACACCCAGGATCAACACCCTTGTTCCCTCAGGGCCTAGAGAGACTGCTTCTCCCGTGCAGCGGAACACGTTAGGACTGGCAGCACCACTGATTTAGGCTGATACACCAGACCATGGGAATCAGAGCTCTGTGCTGGCCTTGATGTACAGTCCTGAAACCCATCCCAGCTGCACCACTATTATGGCAGCCTTGTCACTGTGTGGGCTGGGGAAAGGTTCTCTGGGGATACCAGATAGCCTTGGACAGCTGGCGGAAGTGAGCAGTGGCACTCATTGATCCTCTGCCATGCCACCACATCAGGGTCATGACAGGGCCCACCGCCCATTGCCCCATCCATCTCTGCCCAGATCCCCCCAATGCCTGCCAACCTCATTCCCCTGCCTCCTCTGCTTGCCCAGGCCTGCTTCACCCAACACGTGGCTGCAGGGCAGCAGCAGGACAGGGTAACTGTGCCAGCTGCCTTCACAAAACACTGTAGCCATAGCATCCAAATCCTTAGCTAGCCAAACAGAAAAACATATAATGGGAGCAGGCAGACTAAAAACAGGGAATGAACATTCTCTCAGTGTCCCAGCCAGTACAGCACACCAGGGAGTCACTTTAAGGGGGATTTAAGAGTATTAGTGAGGCTAAAATCTTCAATAGCTTCAGGGGATAGAATAGTTCCTTCAAGATCCGTCAGTTTCTTTTAAGACTATTTCTAAAATGGAGCAGAAACACAGTGCAGAAACCAGCTGCAGTCACAGTGCACAAGTGCCAGCTGCATGCAGCTGAACAGAGCCCAGATTTTATGGCCAAAGCATCGCTCTGGACAGTCACTACACTCCTGTCTACACTTGATGCTCCTACACTTCACCCATCCACTGGTGATCAGGAAGCTCACCACTGGTCCTGCTCAATGCACACTGGCCAAGGTATGAAGTGCAGGTTGGATCCATTTCTCTGAGTTGTGGTTTGACTGGTCTGGAGAAGGATATCAGGCTCCCAAACAGGGATACAGGTCACTGTCCATCAAGACTGCAGGGTGGGTCAACACCAAGGTTCAGCTCTCCCTCTGAGGCTCAACAAAGTCCCTCTGTATTTTCTCTGTGTCATCTGCAGCTGCTGTGCCCTATCAGCCAAGGGAACACATGAGGCCCATGTGCCACCCTCCTCTAGTGTCTTTCCAGCCCTGAACAAAGCATAGGGAAATCAGTCTCATCAGAGGGCTGGGATTACACGCAAAGTATTGTCTGTTACTATCTTGTGACTGAGACAGTTCTTTATAATCTTCCCCACAAATGTGGAGTTCATTCATTCATTTACTCCCTGTAGTTGAATGCAGAATTCAAAAGCTTGGCTGTTAGCTTGAGCCTCTGCTCTGGATGGGAAGGTTTCCCCATTTTGCACAGTTTCTCTTTTGTCCACAAAGCTGTTTGGATGAAGAATCTGCATGTAGAAAAGGGCTGTTTCTGAGGTGTTTGTTTGGACTAGTTGCTGCCTTGATTTGGATTTTGTCCAGACCATGTGGCAAAAGGCACATGATTAGGAATTAAATGGTTGAAAGCACGAGAATTAAGAAGTAGGAACTCTTTCCTAGATGTAAAATCACAAGGCCTAAAATTGCTGAATTAGAGTGATGCCTCAATACTGTAGCAAATCACAGGGCTATTTGATTTCACTAGCTTGCCATAAGACAAGTTAGCCATTTTCTCATATAGAAGAATCCCTGTAGCTACACATTGCAGACAGCTATTACACTCCAAAATCCTGGGGAAAGGGGGGGTTTATATTTATGTGAGTAACCTGTATTTACCAGCAGCATATGGAGCTGGCCAGGCCTTCTCAGAATCAATTAGTCAGGCTGATGCATTCTCCCTTTCATAGTTTTTTGGGGTTTTTTTGAAAACCCATAGGGGTTCAGCATGGTTTCCATTTCATGCAAAAACCTCACACACCTCATCATGCACTAAACACTGCATCAAGCTGATTTCTTACTCCATTGAGACACACAGAGGAATAAAACACAGGCACATCCCATTCTTCAATGGCCTTTTTGGAAAGTCAGGTGATACTGGGAATGCACCAAGGCTATGGAAAAGCACAGAGATTGGTAGTGGAGCTGTCCTATGCTCTGTGATGCTCAACAGAGAGACAACTGCACTGCTCATCTAAAGAAAAACTAAAGAAGACTCGCAGATGATAAAAAATGATGAAAAGAAAACAAGCAGGAGAGAGATTATATTGCACTAACACACTTCCACATTATAAATTACTTTCAATTTTGTTGTTCTAGCTTTAGTTTTGCCATGGCAACAAGTTCACATTTTCTCCCAGGAAGGTCTCTGTGAGTTTCCTTGGAGCTTTAAGTGAGAATATGACCAGCATGGTGCTCATATAGGCCCAAGGGGGATGGGGATGGAGAAACAAAGAGGTTTGCATTTGCTGGTTAAAGCTGTGTCCCTGCTTCCACTGTTGCAGTCTCATCATGATGTGCATTTACTGGCAGTTTGTATAAACTCAGGCTCAAATCTCTGGTTGTTATGAGTATCAGTCATTTAAAGCACATTCCAGGGCCTCCATCATCCCAGCTGGGTTTTGCGTGTCCTTGGGGACCTGTGCACTCTTCAGCTGACCTATGTGCTTTTTTACTTTAACCCTGACTAGAGCAAAGTGCCTTTTTCATGGCTGTCCACAGCTGATAAAGGAATTGCAAAGGTAGGAGGGCCTGCTGTGACTTTACAGTGTGTGATTATGAAATCCCCAGGGGTCTGAAACAGGAACCACAGGCACCACCTCAGGTCACCTCTCACCAGGAACCTCTGGTTCATACCTCCAGCCTATAGACAAATCAGCCACCTTGATCTCTGCATTACTGATGGGGAAACTGAGGCAGAGCGTGCTGTCTGTCCTGTTCCATAACAGCAAGTCAGCAACAGTGCTAGAGTCATACCCCTGAGCCCTCCGCTTTAGTTGTTTCTCTAGGTCCCATCTAGAGATGCTCCATGTTAGAGGGTTGTTCAGTCATTCTGAGTGAGATGCTGTGTCTGACATCTGGCTCAAAACACCTGCATGTCACCTGAAACCAAGTACAGGTGACAGCAAAAAGCAGCCCCTGACAGTGGGTGAGAAGATGCAACTAGCCAGGTGGGTGAATTTATGGTGTGAGACTGCTCCCCATCAGGTTGCTAGAGAGGCAGAGCAGTGTTTTGCAGTAACTGTGCCCTGATGGCTGGAATGGAACCTCTCCATCCCGCCTGGCATAGGACATTTCACTGTGCACAGCACAAGGAGCTCTTCCTTCATCTTCACATCCCATAGAGCAGACTGACACTCTTACACAGACATGAGTATTTTCAGTCTCATTCACGTCTTGACTGTGCCCATGTCTTAGAAGAATATAGTTTAGTTTTCTTTTCTATTTGTGCTTTAGCTTGCCCTCTCACATACTTAGTGCTGACTCTTCCTTTCTGCTGTCTCACTGTGCCTCCCACAGCATTTGGAAAGAGCTGGGCCAGGCACCCATCATGCTCCCTCCCTGGGTCCCAAACCAAAAGAGAGCAAGTTTTCTTGTCCCTGTTGTAGGATGGGGCAGTGGTTGCACCTGGCCAAAGGCAGGGAGACAGCTCAGGGGTCCCAACACGCACTCAGTGCCTTTTAGTGCCAAAGAAGAAGATAATTTCCTCTTACCTGCTGCGGTGGAGATGCCCAGCAATCGGCAGGTGTACTCCAAGGCACTCCAAAACACCTTGTGCTGCATGGTGAAGAGATGAAGACTGTGGTACAGCCAGGCAGAAACTCCTCTTCAGAGTCCCCACTTCATGTGTAGCCCAGCAATTCCCAGAAACAGGCAGAGACTCCCACTCCCTGGACCAGGTGACCTTCCTGAAGGAAAGGACTGTGCATGCAGAACTGGCCACCTCCACGGGGCCTCCCAGGGGAGGGTGGTCAGAGAGTGAGCTGCCACCACAGAGAACCGGTCAGCACTGCTTCCTGCTGCTCCCGTGGGGGCTGTGGAGACCTGGCCTTTTCCTGCTTGCTTGCTGCTTGCTCCTTGCTGGCCTAGGTGATTAATAATTGGTAAGGCAGGGGTGCGGCTTTGGGAGCATTTGTACCCTGGATGCATGGCCTTCCCTGCTCCCGAGGAGGAGGCTCTGAAAGCCCAAGCTGATTAAATGAATGTGAAGTCATTAGTGCTGTGCAGCTCCCGGCAGGTTAACCATTTGTGAGGATGATGATGTTTGCTCTCGGCAAGACAGCAGCACATTTCTGGCAAGTCATGAGGGGCATCCCAGCTCCACTAGCCCCTGCGGCTGAGTCCTCTGCCATGGCTGCTGATCACCATCCAGGGTCTGCCAGGCCCCAGATTAGTATGGCTTGGGAAGTGTCTGTACTGATGTGCAACCACAGGAACAAGGAGATCAGATTTATTCACAGGGGTCCTACAGACTCAGGCCAACCACAGCAAGGAAGATGTGTGTTTCTTTGCTTGGGAACCCCAGTGAAATATGGGTTTGTGTTGTAGCTACCAGACTCATTTGAGCAGCACCAGGGTTGCACAAGTGTCCTAACATGTGGAATGGGCTGCACGGGTACTCTGACTCCTTCATCTTGGATTTGGTAGACAGCTTGAGGGTCCTTGGCTTGTCTCTGCAGGACACACTGCCTCAGGAGAGGGGCAGCCCCAGGTATGTCAGACAGGCAAGACAAGAAAGCACTGGCCTGCTCTGGACCACAGCACCACATGCCTGTGTGCTTGAACAGGGTGCATCACACTGGAGGACACCATTAATCCCCACCTGTTGCTGCTCAGGGGAAGAGGTGGTGAGGGCACCAGTGTCTGGTCAAGGCAGTCCCGGCAGGAGGGGTGTGTGAGCACAGCACAGTCTGCTGCCTGTGGGCCCATGGGTTCACAGGTCAGTGAGCTCACCTTGGGCTGTAGCTGGTGTCTGGTGAGTCACTGCAGCCCCTGCCCCTCACTGCATTTCCTGTGAAGCTGGCAGTGGTACGGGCAAGGGGCTGGGTGAATCACACTCAACTCATGCACAGACAGTCCTCCAGAGAGGCAGCAACCTGCTGAACCTGTACCCTGTGATCCCTTCTCACCTGCTTGACAACATAAAGCTGAACCTGGCTAGTATGTGTTGTACTGACTTGTCCTGCAGGTAGACATGACTTGGTCCAAGGGTAGAGTGACAACTTCTCTTTCACAGGATCTCAGCCTGTATTTCAGGCTGGGATTTTCCCAGCACAGCCAAATGCCTGAGCTTATGAAATGGGTCTATAATTCCTGTAAATAACTGCTGAGAGTGTTTTTTTGAACACTCACAAGGTCATGGGTAACAGGAATTTTTCCAGTAGGCAATGCTGACAAGGAATGGAGGCAGTGCACATTTGCCATGTGAAAAATAGAAAAGCCCACAGCAGAAGGGCTTCCAGAGTATCCTGAGGGGCAATGCTGAATGGCACAAACCTAAAATGCCTCTTTGCCTTGCAGCACTGGCTCTGCCTTTGGGTGTTTCCATTTCTTGTCCTCCTGCACCATCTTGGGTGTTTGAAGGAACTATCCTTTTTTCACAACTAGTGACTCAGTAGTGTGTCAAAACATCCTTTTTGAGAGAAACACAAAGTGGAAAACAGAGGCAGCCAGCAGGGAAGTTCACATGAAGGCTGAGGAAAAGCCCAGTTGGGGCATCCTGCTGTCCTTCCCACTGTGGCTGGGCACTACCTGTGTGATCCCTGTGCCCTCTCACAGGGCATTGCCACAGGTTCCAGGAGCACCCTCTGCCTCCAGAAATCACCAAACTGGCTTAAGAGCCCTGAGGTTGTGCAAACAGTCTGGATGGGTTTTTTCCTTGCTGCCATGTTTTTGTTTTTGTTTTTTTTTTAATATTGATTCACTGAATTTAAGGTGTCTCTTTGCAAACACCAAAACTAGAAAACTACTTTAAAAGCAAATAGATGAAAGTAAGACATAAGAATCTTCCAGAATCACTTAGAGACATGAGCTTGGGCTTGATGAAAAGCAGAAAACATCACAGTGCAAGCCTTGGCTGTCACCACTCACCCTTCAGCAGCACCCAGCACTGCTCAAGGCAGCAAGCTGCTGCCTCCTCTCGGGGGGAGGGGGGGGGGAGGGGGGCGCTGAGCCAACATGGGCAGTGCAGCGAGCTGGGCTGTTTCTCTGTAACTCTTATTAAACTTCACCGAGCTCTCACCCAGAAAGTAAATTACTTTCTCTAAGTGTCCTTGACAGCAATGTTTCCTTTCTGGAGAACAACATACCTCAGGGTTTTATATAAATGTAAATTTATGGGTGGCTGTAGTGGTGGTGATAGTTCCCCAAAGTCCAAAGTAAAAGGAAGATTAAAAAAACTGTTGGTGCAGATGACGGTCACAGTCCTGTTGAGGTTCTGCTCCTCCTCTGGATCTGGCAAGTGATCCAAGAAGTCCCCAAACCCAAGATTATATACCCTCAGGTTCAGGTGGGAATGCCCAGTACCTTCCCCAAGGCAGGGAGTTCCACAATGGGTGATTTAACTCTGTGAGTCATGGGGCATTTTTGATCATTGATGGTCCATTAGCAGACATGACCCCTCAGGCTGGGTGTGGAGGTGCTAACGACTTCCTGGATCGGAGTTATCACAGCTCTTATCTCACAGGCTTCTTTAACACCCAGCTTACACTCTGAGGAGTCAGGTGTGCCCTGGGCAGCTGTTGCAAATGGTCCTGGAGAAATAACATAGAGGGTTTACAATACAAAGCTTTGGTCACAACCATACAGTGATAAAGTGGTCCCAGTTTGCTGAATTGGGACACTTCCATTTAGGATTTTTTTGTCTAGTGCTCCTACAAAGCAACCTCACATGAACTTGTTTTTTCTTGGTAGAAGTGTCCTTTCTCATTCTACCTCTGTTCAAGTAGGCAGATGATACCCTCAATGAAGCTATGAGCCATTTCAGTGTTTTGGAGAGATTTTTAGGAATGAGTTTATGCAGCCATTAAAGGACTGAGAATTTCTGGTCTGAGAGGGGTTTAATAGCCTGTAACCAACACTGCAAAACTTATGCACCAGCACAAGCTGTTCCAGAACACTAATTAGGCAATGTCTCTTGCACAGAGGATTGCTATTTGCACTTTGGCTACCAGCCAGGATTCACATTTACAGGCTGCTTTCAGTGATATATGGGTTGATTTGAGAGGATTTTATTTCAGTGTTAGGGTTTCATGGTGGTGGTGGTCTTTGTCTTCATATCTCCCTCCTCACACTTTGCTGAAGTCATTTTAGCTGTGGCACGACCACTGTGGCCGTTCTTATGTGACCAAAGCCACAATGAAACATCTGTGCCAAGTGGCCACCCTTGTAAGGCTGTGGGAAGCAGCACACACACCTTATGTTTGTCTCTGCAAAACAGTGATACTGCAAGAGCACTGCAGAGAGTGGAGATTCCCATGATGGGGCAAAGGGTACCACAAGGCATGCTCTGGAAGAAACCTGTGGAAACATCCTTGCCCAACATATAAAAATAGTTCCAAAAAACAATGTTCTAGAAATCTGTTTTTGTTATTTCCCTCCCTCCTCTCTCTAAGCCCTCAGCTATAACCACTATGTCAAGCAGGCTTGCTCGGCAGCCTTGCTTAGCAGCCTTGGTTTCCTCTCTGAGCAGTGGCAGCAGAGGTCTTTCCACTGATGTGTTCATCTGAGACAGACTGACACCAACACTCTCCCTTGCCCACTGAAGGACAGGGAGCCAACAAGCAGCTTCCCAGAGCCAGTTAGTGTTACCATGTGCTGCCTTCCTGTGCTTTCCTTCCACTTGGTCCCCTGCTATGGAGAGGAAATAGATTGTCACAAGAGCTAGCTGATAGTAGATGGACCCAGCTGACTGGAAACACCAATGACCTGCAGCTGTACATTCACTGGGTGCAGTTTTGCTCTTCCTTGTATCCCCAGAAATCCACAGCTTTCCAAACCAGTATAAATGAACTGAGAGCATCCTGAAGCAAGTTTGGCAGATCTCTCTCCTCTCTCAGGGCAGGGAAAAACAGGGCAATAGGGTGCCTGAAGCCACATAAACAAAAGAGCTGAAGAGAAAATCTTAAATGTGACCTCTCTTCCTTTGCTACAACCACAAAATCATGCCCTCTGAGTTCCTGAACATGGGGCAGCATTGGAAGCTGTGCTGGGGATGCCCAGCAGGGGACAGCAGGATCCCACCACTGCACAGAGAGTCTGGCTGTTCCCTGCAAAAAGCAGGCTGTAGCCAACCTTCTGCAAGGTGGGGAGGAAAGAGCACCACTAAGTTTTACTGTTTGAACAAGAATGATAGACACTATGTGAATCTGAAGGGGGCTCGGGAGAGTTCAGAGCTGCAGCAAACACAAATCAATAACTGGCCTGTTTTGCTTTATGCTCTGTGATCAAAGGGATCAACACACTGCCAAATACTCATCTGCTTCTTTGGGAATTTCCCATCCCAGGGATGCCAAGGCTCAGTAGTACACTGCCCTGATTGTCCCACATCAGACCAGCCAGCCCCAGAGGGCTTTGGTGCACAGCCCTAGTGCTGCAGGCTAATCTAGCAGAGATGGTGAGCTGGAGGGGCTGGTGAAGAACCTTTGTGCTCACAGCCCTTCCTTGGGACACTCTCACTGATCACAGGAAGATGAGACACTGGGTGTATCCTGGGGCCAGGCCTGGCAATTGCAGTCTGGGCCTTGTGCCTGGCAATGGCTGGGGGATGAGCTCTCATCCAGGCATCTGATGTTAATAAATCTAATGACACTGTGGTGTGGGATGATGTGAGTGTGATGTCAAAGGTAGGGGCTGAGGCTGGTGCCCCTGTGGAAAAGGCAGCCTTGAGGAAAATGGATGTAGGAAGGCATCTGATACACTTTTGGAGATCTCCCAGACCTCTACAGCACCTATATCACCTTCTAATGGATGAGGGCAGTAGACTGTGCCTCTGACTTGTTAGTGATTCCTGCTTTCCCTGTGAAACCTGCAAGCCTCCTCACCCCACCCCTAGGCTAACTCCTCTCCCTCCAGAAGGTAGATCAGCATAAACTTCCATTTTCTCATTTGTTAATCTGTTTGACACCAATCTTAGAGGCTTTCCAAAAAGTGGACTAACACTGGTTCCCTGTGGGAGCGTGTGTGAGGGGCTTCTGGATGGCCATCCCTCAGGTATTGGCTGTGCTCAGTTTTGCTGGGCCATTCCAGTGACACTCTGCTCTCCAAGAAAGGGTAGGCTGGGCACTGTGTCCTGAGCTTGTGGCATTTTACACAGTATTTGTCAGACAGATGTGTGATCAGGATGTATGCATATGTATGCATGTGTATGCATGTATGTAATGAAAACTCATATGTATGTCTTAAACTAAGCTGCAATAACAAGAATTATCAAAATCACATTTATTTATTATGCATTTATCTTCAGTTCAATAGCAGAGCTCACAGAGGCTGGTGTCCAGCTTCCAGAACAATGTGATTATGCAAGACTCTCCATAAAAACACATTTCTAGCTCAAAAAATTGCAGAGAAAAACTGCGGAAAGAGACTCAAAATCTAGAGAAAATTCCCAAGTTAAAAAATCTTTCGTTGCTGTTATTAGTAGTATTACCTGTAATTGTATGGCATAAATGCATGAGTTTTGGGGAATTACAGTAAAGCTAAAACAGGAATGCCACAGTGGAACGAGACAGAGGGGACATCAGGAAAGCTAAATTCAAGGGACTTATTACAAATCTAAGCCCCAAGACAACAAATGTCTTTGATCACACCACTTCTCAGCTTCCTGCAAGGTTCTTTGCTGACAGCGGAGTGTGAGTGGTGAGGAGGACTGAGGCAGGAGTGGGGTTAGGAGCTGCAAAATACCATGAAGGCAGCAGAGGCCTGACAAGGACAGGGATACTTCCCCCTCTTAGCAAAGGGCAGAAGATGCCAGCCACTGGGACACGAGTCTTCTGTCCAAGGAGCTGCCAGTGAGCTCATCAGGGATGTGCCCAGTGCACCAAGTGATGGGCTGCTCCGTGTTGCAGGCATGAGCCCTCTCCAGTGGGACTGTCTCCCCTGTACTCTGGGAAACACAGCAAAGGAGCTGGTTATCAGCTCCACTGAGAGGGAGCAGGGTGAAGGGGGAGCCTCAGCAGGATGGGGTTGCTGTGGTATGCCCAGGGCAAAGTGAGCAGAGCTCTGTGCTGGGCTTGATAGTGAGGACTTGAGGGCCTTGTCCACCTTCCTTAGGAATCTCTGGTCTTTATGAGACTGATCTTGATGCTCATGTGGATGACAGGAGATCTCGACTTCCACGTAAAGAGGGAAGGGAAACATAAAGGCAGCTACATGATCTTGAGGCATGGCTACACCCTACACAAATCCCTGCATGTCCTCTATGTGCCTGCTGCCCCTCAGATCCCATTCTTTCTTGCAGGATTATGGGCTTGGTCAAACTTCCTTGCTGTAAACTGCTCCCATGTGATGACTGTGAGAACTCCAGGCGGGGTCAAAGACGAGCTGACATGTCATGCAGACCATGTGGCCCACACATACAGGAACCCCCCACCATGAATCAGTCAGCTGCAGAACTTGGGAGAGACTTATGCTGAAATTGACATCAGTGCCTCTCAATGGCCTGTTACACTAAAAATAGATCCATCTCCTTTTTCCATAGAGTCTGCACATCTTGGATGCAGTCTAAAATACTCACAGGATTTGCATTTGATGTGACAAAGCTGTCCTAGCAGGTGAGTATTTTGGTTAGTATTGTCTAAGAGGCAGCTAGAAGTGACCAATAAGGCAAATATGGGCAGGCAGAGCAGATAGAAAAGGCTGTGCTTAGGATGACTTAGTACGGTATAGGCATAGTTTGTGATATGGATGTGAAGGTCATGGATTTCACCTCAACTAGATACATGTGAGCACATATCCACTTTTCCCACTGACACTGAAAAATTCCTCACCCCATAAGAAGTCCCATGGGACTGGAGTGATCAAATAGGGAGGTGACTGAAGATTGAAAGACCCATCCCCACCTTTAATGATAGCGTATTTTTTCTAGAAATGGGTTGCATTGAAAGCAGTCAAGCACCACACCACAGGTCGTAGGAAATCAGAGTCCAGGGGCCATCAAAGATAACTACACAGCAGCAGTGCAAAGGCAAAAAAATTACCAATGAGATACTCCAGAGAAGCCTCAGCCTATTTGTATGGAGCTGAAGAAGGGATGAAATCAATCGCATTTCTTCTGTATGAATCAACAGTTCAGCTGCTGTTGGGATCCCTGAGTAAAGACTGTAGCTTGCTCCCAAAACCAGACAGTTCCTTCCTCAGTAGCTGTCTGTGGATGTGAGCTCTGGGCTGTCATGATGTCTTGGTGTCGAGGGGTGGATTTAACTGTGAACACATGGTAGATGTTTGAACTGCTGGCCAAGCTGCTCTAAGGTTCCATGTCCCCTCTTCCAACTTCATCCTTGCAACTTCCAATCTACAAAATAAATTTGTAATATCAGCTGTCAGCCTGGGAGATAGCAACTTGTAGCAGCAGTGCAAGAGCCACATGCAGGGGTGAGGGTGTTCACAAGGAGTTGCTTTCCCTGGAGTAGTAAGACGTCTTACAGTGTTGTGTATATGCAGGCTGCCTCTCATCACTGACCCGACAATGTATCCAACAGGAGTGCTATGTCAACATAAAGTACACACTCTCCGTGTTTCTATTGCACTGACTCATTTTCATTTTGAATGGGGGAAATGAGGCAGGGTGATGCCTTGATCCAGATAGTATCATACAGCATATCAGCAGTGCAGCTTACTCAAGGATGATGAATCTTGCCTGTCTGTCAGTGAGTCTGCACATCTCTTGTGAAATACCATGCTAGCTCTCAATCAAGGAAGTTACTCGCTAAACTCTAACCTAAACTCATGGTTCACTTCCAGGACTCAAAATGAATGCCAAAAGTTGTGCTATAATGAGGAAGAATGAGATCCACCTCTGTGTGGAGTGGGTCTGTAACAAGACTAAAATACCATGGCTGATGTTCTACTTATTCCTGTACACAGAGGAACTGCCACCACAGGAGGGAATGCAGAAGTGTAAAAGGAACTCACAGAGATCACATATTCATGTGCAGGCTCTTGGTCTGGAGTATATTTCATAAGGAAAGATGGTGGAGGAGTATTTTATCAGTTAGTGGGAAGAACGAGTGCTAGTAATTCAGTATACACAAGCTCTGTGCATAAGCTTTAGCCCACAGACATTCATCCATCCATCAAAACCATTTGACTTTTTGCCCTCTTCTCTGGCAAAGGGATCTGGTAACTTCTTTGTGCATGGGAGCAAATAAGGTGTGCACAGCAGTGATTGATGCACCTGGTGATTGAGACATACATCAAAGAGCCTGCTTGCTGCATTTCAAATCCCAGTGAGCAATTTATAGAAGGGTTTATGCAGATAAATAACCAGGGAGGTTTATGTGAAGCAATACAAGACACATGTTTTTGGCTGCAGAGATGTAGAAATGCTCAAGGACTTGAAAGCTGTGTAGCTGAGGTTATTCGTAAAATTGTTCCTTTTTGGTAGGATTGATTCTGGGGCTTCATTTTACTTGGTATTGCCTCCAAGAGGCTGCAAAGCAAACAAGCACAGCAGGATCCATCACTTCTTTTACTATGTTGTCTAAAAGAGTTTCAAACATAGAGGTTTAAAACCAGAAGTTTTGTCATGTCACCCCTAGGTGGGGCTGGGAATAGGAAGATGTTGAGAGCAAGGAGAAGCAGCAGCAAAGCAGACAGACCTCCTGGAGATGAAGGTTGGATGAGGTTAGATGACTCCGTGGGGGGTCCCCAAATGCCAACTCTGTCTCCCAGTCTAGGCACCAGGCATGGGGTCAGAAAAAAAGACGCTTCCCCTGCAATCCTTCTGACCCTGCTGTGGGTACTATGATTTGGAGGGAGAAGAGGAGGCTGTCTTGGAATCACCTGGAAAGCTGGGATGTAAATTTGAGTTTGTCCATCACATCAGATGTCCAGATGAGTCTATGATAATGAGCAGATGCTTCTGTCATGCATCATGTTTGTCTGGTTTGAGCCTCCCCTGTGATCCTGCATAGCACTGGCTGTGTTGTAGCTCACTTCACACAGAGATCCAGCCCCTGAACGGATGGGCTCTTCTGTGCCTGCTAAAGTTTAGGAGCAGGCTCAATGCTATGTTAGCATGACAATGAGCCAGAGCTTGGGTGTGCTTTCACTGCTGATCCACCCTGCAAACTTACCCTCTCAGGTAGCTGTGTGCTCTGGACTCCTGCTCCTTTGCCCTTGTGGGGTAGAACAGAGGACTGTGCCAGCAGTCAGCAACTTGATGAAGACCTCTTCAATCAGAAAACACTCACTGTGGGACAGGTAGGAAAGTCACCCTCTAACCTATCTGAAGGTGTGCACCAATGAGAGCTGGCAGTTTTCACACACAGTTCCACCACACTACATGCAGACTCTGACACATCCCTTCATCTGACAGAAGAGCAGATCCCCTTGCCACTATGGGACATTGCGCAGCAGATGGAGGGACAGCTGTCTGGCAGCCTGAATTGCCCCATGACTTATTTTTCAAGTCTGAGCTGCTTCTCTTTCAGGAAGGAACAAATTGTCCCCAACTGCCTCCATAAGGTGTCCACCCTGATCAAAACTGATGTACAGATATACCAGCAACACAACATTAAGAGTGGAGAAAACCTTCCCTGGCTGCAGACCGTTTATCCATAAAAATTCCTCCCCATGTGTTCCTGTACTCTGACCCTCTCTCCTCCAGGTTTCCATCTCCTGGTGCTGGAGGCAGATCTTGGTGTGCCAGTAACTGCTATTTTCTACCCCGGGTACAGAAAAGGATCGGCTCTTTTAAGGAAAGTTATGACTGCTCCTAAATATTAGGTTCCCTTTCTCTATACAGGAGTGCAGGGCTTGGGATCTGCTTGGCAATCAGCCTTCTCATCCATGGGAAAGTACCCCCTGCCCTCATGTGCGCTCACCACATAGGCCATTTTATTTACATAGCTGGATCCACACATTTATATTTAGCATGTTTGAGAGGCCACCGTGGACTTAGAAAGCTAAAAATGAGGATGGAATAAGATGTATGAAGGCTAGAGGGGCATATGAGTGAAAACTGAGGAGGCTGGAGCTAACTCCAGGGCTTGCTTGGCTGTGTGGCCATGAACGCCAGTGTCTCCTGTTGTGAGCAAAAGGATCAGAAGTTGAGGTCACCTTTTGATATGAACCCAGGTCAGATTCAGGATCTTCTTTAAACATTCTAACCTTAACAAAACTTGAAATTGCAAAACCAACTCAACCTTATAGACTATAAGACATCTATATATCTGTCTGTATATATACTTTTTATACATAATTTTTAATTATCAGATAAGTCTGACCAGAGTCAGGCCTGGGGTTTCTAGCTGCAGTGCTTTAACTCAGGTCTCTCATGTGAGCACTCAGGAGATTTGCTGCCATTCTCTCAGTAAATGACACCCCCCAGAGGGAGAAACTATTTGACGACAGTTGGAAGCCGATTAGGCACTCCTCCTCCCACACCCCTCCTCTCTGGTAGGCATTTGTTTTCTTTTGCTTACTACAAACATGCTGTGAGCAGCATTTGCTTCTCAATTGGGAATACTTATTAAAAATGAAACATTAGACAGGACTGCCGCTCAATTGCTGTAGGCATGGTGCAGCTGTGGCATTATCCTCTCCCCTCACCAGCATCATGATGCCCCTTGAGCGTTGCAGAATGAAGATCTGATCTGCTTGTGGACAATAGGGTTGAGTTTGAGGAATATCTTGCAGACCAGGTTTTGGTGCCAAGTAGGAAGTAGCTTCTCTCAAATTTGACTTTGTCTTCTTCACAGAAAGTGCTTGCAATAAAGTTGATCAAAACAAACATTGAAAACAGCATTTATTTTTCAGAAGTTCTCAGTTAAGAAGGAGGTGGGCAGGCTGAAGCAGAGGACCTTACATGAATGTGGTCCTGCTAGGCTTGTGCTACTGCTCATGGCATATTTTTGAGTCAAAATTGCAGAAAAAAACCCGTAGAATGAAATCTCCAAAGATGTATGAAATTTCTGTGTCTCTTTTTCCAACTCTACTTCAGATTTTTTAATTATATACAGGCTTTCAAAAAATCAGATGAATGTCTTTCAGCCTGTGGATTGGTGTTAACACACTTTTGCTTGGACTTCCTCCTCTCAGCTGCTGATAATTTGGTAGAATGTCACAGATCAGCTGGCATTGCCTTATTTCCGAATGGGAATGACTTAGAAAAGAGAAGCATTCCTATTAATTTAAGGCACAAAGTTGTAACTTGTTTTGACATACAAACCATTTGACAAATTGTTCCCATTAAAAAGAAAGCAAAATGTCAGGCACGTTGTTACGCAAACAGACCATGCCCCTGAGCAGAATATATTTGTATCTGATCGTATTTGTATCTGATCATGAACTTCACTTTATACTGTGCACTGCTGCAGCTTGCTCAAGCACAGCTTGCTATCATGCCCTCCAGAAATGTTCTCAGCGTGTCTCAGCATCTTGTACAGGGTTATTCCAAAACTTAAAGCTGTGATCTGAGGCTAGCTATAGATATTACTGCTCATCTACTGCTTGCATCTGTTTGTTTATCCCCCAGCCTTTTTCCTGCTTCCCAGGCAGCACCTGAGAAAATTGTTGGGGTTTCAGAAGCCAAGATTCACCTGGAGAGGTCATCTCTGAGAAGGGTGGGCTGGCTGGTTGTGGTGGCCTATGGGAGCACAGTAGGGTACTTAAATATCAAAGGCAGAAGCTGAATAAGATTTGCTTGGAGATGCTTATTCTTGGCGGGGAGGCAGCTTTGGGCACAGCTGCTGTGTGTTGGGAAATGGGCTTTAAGGTATTGGGGGATGAACCCTGCAGTTCTGCTGCTGTTGTTGCTTTTACTTCCTCACCAAACCAGCACCTTGAAAATAGGACCTACCTGGCAGTGGGAGCTGAATACACCTGGGTGAAAAGCTGTTTCTGAAGGTGAGTGCCTCTTCCAGAGAAGCTTGCTACTCAGAGGGTTGGACATGCACTGTTGGGTGTACTGCAGGGTGAGCAGAAGCTTGGCAGTGTCTGGTCTATTGGATATTGAGGATGTTTGGTAACAAAGCAAGTAACCCTCTGATGGGGTCTGAGGCCAAGTAACACCTATAGCTGTAGTGAACTAAACCTTGTATGGGCATTCTGGGCATGCAGCCCTGCTTGGCTGAATTCTCTATGTGCCAGTGAGATATGCATGTTTTAGTGGTTGCCACTGGTCTGCTGGACACAAACCTTGCTTAAAAGCATGACAGAGTCCTTGGGTTTATAGGCTTCAGCTGACTTACTGTTGGGAGTGAGGTCTGGTGCACAGATAGGGGAGAATGTAAAAATTTGTCAATTAAAGTTGATTTATCAGCTAGGCAATATATGATGAGTCATGGGGTTTAGTGCTGTCACTAGCCTAGCATCACAGCTGCTGGCTGACTGGATGGGGTGGCTAGTCCTGTTTTGCTCTAGTATGAGGCTTCCTGTTTGACTTTTTTTCTGCCACTATCTCCAGTAGCACGTGGCCTGCTGCAGCTCTAGTGACTTTTCTCCTGAAAGATCTGCTGAAGCTGTTCTGGGCCCACAAATAGCTTTTGTGCCAGCTGAAAGGTTTTTTTCATACAATGAATGCATTTGGCAGAAATGTTGCATTCAGCACAACTAATGTCTTCCTTTAGCAACTATAAGCAGAGTAAATGAAACTTTCATGAGTCTGAAGTACATTACTATCCTTTGAGCTCCAGAGTCTATTTTCCTGGTCATCCTGCATCAGCAGGGGTTCTGCTGGTGATGTTGGGGCCCTCGGGGGAGATGGTGCTGCTCACTCAAGCTGGTGGTGTAAACAGCGTTAAATTATTGCTCATCACTCTTGTCTTTGGTAGATTGTGTAGCTGCTGATTGAGGCCGTTTGTGAGTTGTGGTTACTGGAAGAAACAAGGGCAGTGTGCTCCTTACCTGCTGTGGCTGGGACTGTTCCCTGCTCAAACAAACAGGACCTAGGACCACCTGCTAACCAGCAGACTGTTAGCTGAATGTCAGGAATCTCCTTCTCTTGAGGAGGTAATTTGCCCTCATGTCCTCTGATGTGATGTGCTTAATTATAAAGAGAATGAAAAAGTAGTTTCACTGGCTCCAAAAATACATTTTTTTACTCCCTGGCCTGTTCTGTGCTTTGCTGGGGAAATGAGAGAGATTTTGTAGTTCAGACAGGCTCTGCATCTGACTGCCAGCTTCCAATCCAGGAAGGTAATTTCTGAATATCCAGGCTCCTAACACTGCAGGGCTCTGTTAGAAAAAAAAAAAAAGGCAGTGAAATCCTCCCTCTCTGCAGGTGTGCCCACTCTGAGCCCCCAGCAACCTAAACCACTCTCTTCTTGTGGGAATGGTGTTTTCCCTTTCGTGCTAGGGTATCCTGAGTCCAGGGAGGAGCTGGGGCTTAGATTTCTTTTTTTGATGTTAAAGCTGCCTCTCAGGGGTGTTGACAGATAAAAATTTCACTTACTGTCACTAATTCAGTGGCTTAACACCCTGATGGAATAGCTGTGGAAGCATTTTTAGTTGATGGATATGAAATTTCCTACAATTGGAGAATATAGGATTATGAGTCTCCTGTAGCCTATGGTAAAACTTGTTTCAACTCTGGCATGAAATTCAAAGGAAATTTTAGCCTTTTTCAGAAAGGAAGAAAACAGTGGTCTTGACAGAAAGTAAAATTCTCTTTTAATGAATCCAAGCTCTCTTAATCTGATATTTCTACTTTTAACAGAAGTTATTCTTGCTTTAGATTCATGTCTGCTTGCAAAACTCGGCTTCAACCCATCAACACTTTCTTATGAGAGAATGTTGCATCATCTAGCTCCAGTCAGAAACGACCTAATTTTATTTTTGAGAGTGTGTAAAGTGGACCAAGGGGAGGTGATTCCCTTCTTTAAGAAATGCAGTCTGTGCTGGTGAGAGGTCTTAGGGGATTAGCATTCCCTTGGGTGGGAGAAGAGACAGCAGTGGAGGCAAGATTTTTGCCTTGCTGCTCTACGGCCTTGATAAATTAGGTACTGCAAATCACTGCTGTTTTAGATACTGAACTTCACATCCCTTAATGGGTGGGAGTAGAAGTGCTCTGTCTTTTGAGAAGATCCTTCTGTTTCTTACTTGAATGTTAATTTAGCAGCTCTAAAAATAGCAACTTATAGTACCTAGATTCATAATTCATAATGAAAATGCCTAACAATGTTCAGGCTCCACTGTTAGTTTGACCTATATGCCTCTCCATGAGCATACATTTCAAGGGATTTTTGCCCTTTTCTTGGGCAGGGCCATGTGACTTATCACATCAAGTTAACAGAAGGTCATATAATAGTCATAAAAATATTATGGATCCCTCCCACATTGCTCACCAATGGCAAAATACTGCAACAGGGAACAATCAGTGCTTTCTAGCTGGGCATCCAATAAATCTGGAGTGGTATTAGGCAGAACTGAAGCTCTACAGCTGTTGGAGTGGAGGGTCAGTGCAGATGAATTTCTTGGGAAATGGGGTCCTTTTGTTCCAGGAATAAAACCTGTATTTCAGGAATGTCTTTAAGAGGTGTAAATGTTCTATTTGTTAAAAGGTCTTCTGTTTTTATTTGTCAGCTGTGTTATGTAGGGAAGTAAATTCAATGAAGTTGAAGTAATTTTACAGAAATGCTGTTCTGCTCAGTTGCTTTCTCAATCCCTCTTCAAACTCTCTGCACTGCTCCTTGCTGAAGTCTTGCTGCTGCCAGATGAGCAGCTCTTAGCTTTGTCCCTTGGATTGCTGGAGCAGTGTGTAATTCAGGCTTTTCATGCAGACAAACTGAAATGTCTCCTACAGGCTGTCTGTCTTCACGCCTCTGGCCTACTGAGTCCTCTCCATCTGGCTACTCTCTCAGGCTCTGCCTGTAGCCAATGATTGAATTGTGCTGGTGTTGTCAGCCCAATGCACAGCCAGGGTGTTTCTTTTCCCTATGGTGCCTGAGTTCCATACCCTCTCTTTAAGCCCCTGTGGGAAGGCCTAGGGGAATGTGGCTCTTTTTTATACTTCTGCCATTTGATCTGCCCTGGGTCTGAGCTGCTGTGTGCTCATAACCTCAGGCTGCGGTATTTGGGGTGAGAGTTGTGCTATGTGCAGTGGCATGCTACAGGTTGCTGCTGCTTAGGTCAACACGGAGTCACAAAGTTCTCATGCCACTTGGGGTTCCTGCAGAGAAGACCTGTGCAAGCATCTGTAAACTTTTCTTCTTCACATTCCCTAATATTTTCTGGAATCGCTTGGTTCTCTCAGCCCTTGTCTTGGCAAGACACTGTGCCTTTCTTGAGGACTCTGACACCATTCCAGCTCTTCTGGGCAGTGAGTTTGGCTTCCACAGCTCTGCTGAGTCCTGCATGTCATACCTCCAGCTTAGCCTTAGTGGAAACTTTCAAAATGAAATGTCACCCTTTGTTAAAAATGTCACATGGACCAGGAAGGGAAGGACACTGATGCCATGTGACTTAAGGTGTTTCCCCCTCCCCTAACCCATTGGTTTATATCTGTTTTTTGCTGTTTTCCATAGTGTCATATCAGAATTGTGCTGACCTCTGCAAAGCTTCAGTACAATTTAAATGAACCGGTTCTGTGGAAATCAATGGTAAATCGTTGCTATATTGGTATGGAGGAGTACAAAGTAGCGTCAAAGCATATTAGGCTTTACTGTGTATCAGAGCCCATGTATCTGTATATCAGTATTCTTTCATATATTTTAAATTGAGTGACAGAAAAATAAATTATATATATATATGTAGAAGTGAAGTGAGTTGCCCAGATCACTTGGGAATGCATAGTGGCTTTTTACAGGCTGAACTTCACCTGCTCATGTTTGTATGCTCTTGTCTACTTGCTGTTGAATGCTTGTTGTGCTGTGTGTGTAAGAGGACAGCAAAACAAACCTCACCTATTCTCTCTAGATCCAGCTGTGTGACAGTTCCCCTGGGGAAGCTCTTGCAGGGACAAAAAGCCAAAGCCTCTGTAACAGAGCCAAACATTGATGAAGTAAAAGTCCAATTTCCCCTTCTTATGGCGTTTGTAGTACAGGAAATGTGGCCCTCTGAGACACATGTAAATTTAGGCATATTAACAAATCTAATGGTATACTTGTCTGAACTCCCCAAATTCAGGACCTCCCTACTAGGCAAACAGTTGCCTCTAAATGCGAGTTGTTGAGCTGGAGATGGTGTCTGCTTCTCCTTCACCCCACCCACTAGTCTGTGCCCAGTGCAGTAGGTGAGGGCCAGGTGTATTGTAAAATAGCTGGCATGGGTTATTTCACTTGATTCCTTTAGCTTTCCACATAATGTGATGTCTGTAACTTCCAGGGCTGTTTCTTCAGCTATTACTGAAAAGGGGTGTAAAAATTGAGCCATTGAGCCAGGTGAGACACTGTCCTGAACAGCAGCCTGTGGCTGTCCATGCCCACTCTAGGTAGTGCTGCAGCTTGTTGTCAGCCAAGATCTGCCTCAATTTGAATGGACTTGAGAACTGCAAGACTTGGGTCTCCTGCTAGTCCTAGTGATTTTGTTTGTGATCAGGTGGTTTGTTGCTGAATTCAGTCTTGGCAGTTGACAGGTTTGGGTTTGGTTTCCAATCATGCCTTTGGGAGCAGGTGGGGTGGTCCTGGGATTGTCAGTACAGGTCTGTGACCCAGTTGCCACAAAGGTATTATAAGGACTGTTGCTTCAAACTGGTGTGAGGTGGTTCAGTGTAGCCAAGTGAGAAAAGAAGTTGGAGTGCATCAGGCTGACTGCCAAAAATTCATCAACTATGATCTCCATAATTATAGTTACAGTGCTATACACACACACCAGTCACTTGGCAAAGGTTTGTCAGTGATGGGAACCTGCTAGATGCACCACTGAGCAGAAACTGCTAGGAAAACTCACATTCCTAACTCAGGCTCTCACAACAAGAGGGCTGTGCCTTTAGGAAGTACTGAGCTGCCTGAGGTATGCCAAGAAGAAAACAGGTAAGTTTTCCTTGAGTGAAGAAAATGCATATGATAGAAGCCCAGGTTTCTGGCTGCAGGTATAGCATTTAGCATGCATGCAAAGAACTACTTTGTGTCTTTTGATGTGTTATTTGACTGATATCCAAGGGTGTTTTCTCACTGTGCTTTCTAGGAGCAGCCTAGCCAGATGCTGAACACTCTTCTTTCTAGATGAAGGGGCAGCTGTGTGTACTAGCTGGGTCTCTGTCCCAGGGAAAGGGGAATTAGAGTGCTCAGCTGCTTCTAAAAAATTGCTGGTGAGGAACACAAACTGACAAACACACCAGAGATTTTGCAGTAGACAATTAAGGAGCTGAGATATTTTTCCACACCTGAGTGCTCCCAGACACCCTGTGGGCAATGGGCTCTGTACCCTACTGGGTTTGAGCCCGGACTCGGGGAACTGCTCTCTGGTCTGCAGGCAGTCAGCCGCTGCAGCCTATGCAGAGGCTGGGCTGCAAGGGTGGAGGGTTGAGTCCAACCAGGACTGGCAGGGAGCGAGTTACTTCAGAGGTTACGTTTACTGGCCATAAAATTTGGGAACAGAAATCAAGACATGTTTTTTCCATAAGCTCTAAGCAGGTTAAACAACCCATCCCACATTGGTCCATCCTACAACACTGTCTCATTCCTGCAACAAGCAGTGGAACATCAGACTGATGCTCCTGATAGCAGAAGAGGGTAAAAAAGTGTGATGCCCAGTTGTGAAGGCTGATTTCATTTACTGCTGAAAAATTACCAGCTTGCCTTCATAGCCTTGTATCCCCTGGGGACCAGTAATGCCAGTTTATGCAGTTGTACGACTACCCACTGGCTTCATCAGGCTGCAAGTCTTGATGCAATTGCTCTATCATGTTTAGCTGAGGGAGAGCAGGAGTATGCGAGATGATGTTACCCAGACTCCTGTTTTGGGATTCACCCAGCAATGCAGGGAGCTCCCTGTGCTTAAATGAAACTTTTGGTAGCAGATTGGTTATATCAAACACTCAGTACCCTGGCAGCACTTCTGAAAGCCAAACTCAGAGTGAATGACAAAGTGTTTTTCCATTCCTTTGGAAGTACAAACTGCTTTCCTTTTTGCTGCCCCACCATTCACTGTATGTGGGGGATTTGTTTATGTTAGGCTGTGGGGTTTTTTTTTTAAATCTACTTGTTAGCTCAGAGCTGAGCAGATTAATCCAGAGAAAGATTTACTTGAGTGCAAATCAAAGGCTTAGTTTTCTTGTATAGTTCTTCAGTGTCTTGAATCTAAATCCATCATGCTATCCCTGCAGCACTGAAACATTTCAAAACAATTTGGAAACTTTGCTGTATGCTGCAGTTTGTAACCAGACTGGAAGTACTGCGTGTTTTGCTGTCTTTTTTTCTGTTCTTGGGCATTCTGCTCTTCTATCTGTTATCTCATTTTTTGTTAGGTTTTGTATTGCAGAGCTCTGAAGCCCAAAGGAAGGCTGTACAAATAAAAGCTACAACTCAAATTCAGGACATGAACTCTTAGTTCTGTGTAAACAGATTCTAAGCTGAGCCTGTGTAACTGATGTGCCCAGGGCTGTACTTAACCAACCTCTCACTGCCCAGAAGCAAGAAAATATTCCCATAGTTGCTATACTTGTCTGGTTTTCCTAAGTGTTCCAGGCAGGAACCCTTTGGTTTAAGATGCATAAAAAGTGTTCATCTCCTTGTATTCCTTGCCTCAGGTGTTAATTTATTTCCTGCAATGTATTCTCAGGTTACTGTTGTCCTGCAGGTACCCTCCTACCTGGAGTGCTGTGCTGCCATGTCTTCATCAGGCACATTAGTAAGTCTTTTGGAACAAACTCTCTTCCTGCTCAACAATTTTTTTGATGTGAGTTAAAGGAATGGTAATGAGCATACACCTTGTAGGTACCACTGTGTGGGGAGTGCTTTAGAAGTGGGTAACACTTTTATTCTCACCTTTTGCCTTTAAAATACAAGTGTATGGAGAATATGGGTCTCAATATATTGATAGCTGGAGATGGACAGTGCAAGAAATGTTGGCAGAGCTCTGAAATTCAGCAGAACAACATTGTGGCTCTGGGTTATTTAGAAAGTTGGGCAGGATCAGGTCTGGGTGTTGACAGATAGTTTATAGTTCGTGTATAGCAGCTTGACTTCCTGGACTGATTGTTTAATGTGATCTGGAGGCATCCCTAGTTAGAAATTGACTCCTGGCTCTTCTGTTGTATTGACAGGGCAAGCTGAAAGCTCTGTCTGCTTTTTCCAGCAGTTGTGAGCACTTTTCAGTTGAACCTGTGTGCAAGTAAACTGATTTTTAAAAATTTAACCAAATAGATATTGGCTGCTGATGCAGCTCTTTAGTTTAAGTGAAAAAGAAAACAGTGTGCCCTGAGGCTAAGCTCCACATCTGGCTGTCAGGCTGCAGGAATACTGAATGCAAGGGGCTGGCCTGGAGGAGATGGGGAATCCAGACTTTGAGCCAAAGACACTGGGATCACAGGAAAGGATGGAAAACCAGGTGCAGGAGCAAAAGCAATGTTTCCATGGTGTGGTTCCAGCAAAAGGGCAGAAAGCTTGAGAGATAAAAGGTTAATTATCTAGAGCTTGGGGTGTTGTTTGGTATGTGTCTTTTAAGGTTGGGAACTAGCATCTTTAATGAAGCCTATTCTCTTGGGATTTAAATACTGGGTTCAAATAGCAGTCAGAACAAGAAGTTTTGTTCCCATGTCAAATCAAACTGGAAATGGCAAAATATCCAAACCAATTGGCAGCTTGCACTGTCAGGTGCAGAAGGCTGAGAATTGCCAGCCAATTCTTTCCTGGGCTCTTCCTTTAATTTTAAGTTGTTAGCATGTAAAGATTTTTGTCTCAATCAGTTTTGCTCTGGGCCTCTATGTATGAGCCTTTCACCCTTTTGGTTTAGGGAGCACAAAAGCAGAGCTCAAGTGACAAGCCTTCTTGTACAGTGGCTTTCCCCTGCACGTTTTATGCAGCTGTGGGCAGCCACGTGGGCTTCTATTTTTAGAAATTCTTTATTCTGTCCATATTTCTGGCTTGAGCACTGTAACTGAGAGCTAGGTAGAGTATTTTTTTTGTGTGTTGATGCTATAGATTGTCTCAGTGATGACACTATTAAGGTTCCATTTCTATGTCGGCATGAGACTGGTAATCAGTGCTTGCTTTTGCCTCACAGAATATATAATTGGTGTATTTCCAGTGCTAATAAAAGGTGTCTCCCACAAAGGCAAACTTACAAGCTGTTTTTAAGATACCTTTCTCTGTTTCAATGGGATTGCAAATGGATTTAATGTCTTATAAAACCTTTACCAGTAAAATGATGGATCAGCTGCTGCATTTGTTATCAGTTGCACATGAACCTATTTGGGAGGCACACTGTGTTAGTATACTCAAAGCTATGAGGAAGTTCTCCCACTGATTTCCTTTTTCTATGGTACCAGTCTGTCCTGATGAAGATGATGGTAATGCAGACTAGTGTAAGCAAGGTGAAGTCAGTTCACTTCTCATATTACAATTTTTGGACAACTTTCTGGAAAGCCTAGAAAAAGAAGAAACCTTTTCATAAGAAACCTAGATAACCAAGAAACCTCTGCAATGGAGGCATTGTTCACTTTGCTAAAGGTTTCTTGGAAGCAAATTAGCTCTGGACAAGAGGTATATCTGAGCTATTAAATTTTTTTTACCAGCATTATTGAGCAAGGTGAAAAGGTTCCCTATGCCAGAAGGAGCAGATTAGTTTGATTTTATCCATAATTTGCTGCCAGGTCCTCTGGGAGACACAGACAGTTACTGCAACCCTTTGCCTATTGAAACTTCTCAGATGTTGTCAGTTGGTTAATAACATATCAATTTTTTGTTGTTGTTGGGTTTTTTGGGTTCTGCTCCTTTTCTACAATATCTGTGGGTGACAAGTTCAGAGCCTTGTCTCTGCTTTTTGTGTTGTCTTCCAAGTTCATTTTATCTCTGCTCAGATCTTGTTGGCTTAGTTCTCTGTGCCTCAATGTTGGAATTGTGGTTTTGTTTTTTGTTTGTTTTTGTTTATTTAGTTTTTACCTGGCCCAGATGAATCCTTTATTTTAGTGACGTCTGCCTTACTAGATTAGGCCCTGCTACTCCAGTCAGATGTAAAATTTATTGTGTTCATGATGGACTCAGCCTTTCCTTCCACAGGCTGCATCCTCTATTTCTGAAGCAAGTGATAGAAATGCTGCTCCCCTGGATGTCCTCATACAAGGTTCTAAACCTAGAAGGCTATTTGCACTTAAAATTGGATGACATGTCATGGTTGGCTGCCATGAGCATGTGTCTGACCTTATATTTGGCCCAACTTTAAAACCAGATTCTCCTTGGTAGCTGCCAAAATCATAATAGGACATATAGTATTCCAGCTGATGGCAGAGGCATTTTCAGATGGGGCTCAAATGGAGGGCTTGTTGCTGTCTCCAGTCCTTGTGATTAGCAGCATTCAGGGACATGTGTGAACATTTGCAGACCAAATGTGAGAAGCCAGGCTGAAGATTTCATTATGTCAGTAATCTGTGGTCATTTGCCTGCATATGTATTACTGGGGGGAAAAAAGCAGCCACACAAATTCCTCCAAGAACTTATTTCCAAGCTAAAATCTATTTGAAGAAAAAGAATTTTCCTGCATAACAATTCTTTGAATTCTTGTAAAGATGACATGCTTTGTATATGGCTTAAACCTCAATAAACAGCTGTAGTGCCAGGGCTGACTCGCCTACAGTACTGGTTCCAGCCACCATGTGAATTTACCTGACTTCTGCTTTCCTCCAGGGTTTTTCAGCTGGTTTCCTATTCAGCCTCTGTCTTAGTATAATCTTTCATGTCACTTTGGCCCAGCTTTTGACTTTTGATCTTAAGTACTGTCCAACACCTTTTGAGCATGTTGAATTTCTGAGGGAATTTTAGAGCTTGAACAAGTCATGCTCTTTTGACATTAACTTTTGAATGCTATGCTAATTGTTTTCTTAGTGCTTCATCCAATTTCCTTCCATATGTTTTCTCAGACTTCATCCTCTAGGAGGTGCTCTGAGATTAATTTCCCATTGAATAACTGGCAAGTCTGTTTTCTGTGTTTCCTCTTTAAATCCTTGTTTAAGCTGGATGATGTGCTAGTTTTCTCTTTTGCTGTAATCTCAAATTTGACAGTTGAAACACTCACTATATAGGAGGATCTCCTCAGCTAGTTTTTTTGGAATCAAATATTGGGAAGGAGGGGAGAAAAAAAAGAAAAAAACTTTCTGGAATGAGAGGAAGTTGCAGCCCGAACCTGCTAAAACAACAGAGTGTATAATGCATTGCTTAAACTGCAAATCCCAGCAAATAAGAATTTGCTCTGGGATTGATGCTTGGCAGCAAATCATGTCTGAAGACAGGGATATTTTTGGCCCAGTTAGAATTTCCCTTCGTTTTGTAGCCAAGTACAAAACCGCCATCCAGCTGTATTGGTAGATATAGCACTGACCTTTTTACCTTATAGGACCACAGTTTGATTCTTAATTGAAATTGCATTATAATTACACCTTATGTCCCAGTGGACACTTGTCTGTCTCATAAAACCAACACAATATATTGGAACAATCGGTTCTCAAGTGATACAGAGCAGACTCTGAGGAACTGCTGCCTCTCATCCCTGCTGGTGGTGGTGATTCCTCCAGGACAGCATGGCTAAATCTGTTATCAAGAGTTGTATACCTGGGTGTAAGAGGTTGGTGAAGTTGTGGCTGGTTTGAAGGGATTTGGGTCTTCCTTATAACTGACCCCCCAAAACATTCCCATGAAGCAGAAGTAAAACCCTTAGATCATTGGAAAAATCAAGATCTCACAGCATTAGAAAGGTGCATCTATACTCCTTCAAGTCTGCTGTGACATCAGCACAGGTCTGTAGAGCAGTGTGCATGGGTCATACCAGTACAGTCTGACACTGGCTTCAGGACTGGGATATATGTCCTAGCTGGATTTCAACCCTGTAATAGGAAAAGCATCAGCTCCACTGACTTCTCAGTCACTGAATTGGATGGAACCACTGTGAGTTACCTGGTCCAACCTCCCTCTGCAAGCAGGTTTATCCTAGAGAACATTGTGCAGGACTGTGTCCAGACAGTTCTTGAATATCTCCAGTGAGGGAGACTCCACAAGTCCTCTGGACAGTCTGTTCCAGTGAGCAGTCACCTGCTCAGCAAATAAGTTCTTCCTTCCTTGCAAAGGCATCCTGAAGGACAGAAGGAGGCTGTGACATGTTTGGCTAAATTCCTGATTTGAGCGATTTAAATATCAGGAGCATGAGGATATAAATGTACTGCTAGGTTTAGCATGTTTTTTTGTGTTTCCTGTAGTCTTGATGCCTTTCTGGTTGAAATAAAATGCAATTTACACCAAAAGGCTCAGTGAACTTTGTGCTAAGGAATATAATGATATTTATATGGAGGTTCACTTGCATATTGTACATTAATGCTCTGCCTAGGAATAGGGATGCAGAAGAGTTTTGTAACACTGGTTGCGGACCCTGCCAGCAGGGACTGGGAGGGACCTGGCTGAATTTGAAGGTTAGCTGTGAGTAGAATACTGCTTTCCACCTAAGTGAGTAAAACATAGCTCCTCTTGCAGCTGAAATATCTGCAAAACAATGATACAGAAAACAAAAGCTGTAGTAGCGAGCCAGTTATACTGTAGTTGTTTGCCATATGATGCATGTAAAAACTCCGGGCAATTATTTCTTTCTGAACTCTGCCCAAACTACCTTTTAATGGTCTTAAGTAATGGGAAATCTGTCATTTTTCCCTGGACTCCCCCTTGGCCTAGGAGCCATTTTTTCTAGTCAATCTCCATTTCCTTTCTTTTGGTCAGACTCACGCAATTATATTTTCTCTGACCTTTCTCTGATTCCTCCTTGCTTTATACATGTCTGTTAGAGCTGTACAAACAGTCTGTACCTCTAGGAAAGTTACCTATCCCAGGAGGATTTTGCCAGTGCTGAAGATAGGTCATCCATCATGATAAAAATGCCTCATGGAGACAAAGTGAAGTGTGGAGTCTTGGGGACTTGCCTGAAATTTTGGATAATTGGTTGCATATGAGGCTGGTTAATCACTGTCTAGTCTTGTGTGTTGAACATGCAAGATGAGGGTTTGGTGATCTGGGGAGGGGGATATGCAGAGTTGAGAAGATGACATTACAAGGTCAGTGTGACTAAATAGCAAATGCTGGTTAAATCCTAGAAGTGCAGTGTAAAGACTGCAAATCATGTCCTCAAATGTGTGCTTGCACTCCAGAGGACATGGGACTGATAGACACAGGAAGATGTGTGCTATTAGTGTTAATGTGGGGGAATTGTGAAGAAGCTGACACCCCTTCAAGTGGATACCTAAAACCAGGTAGAACCTGGGGCTTGATTTCTTAGAATGGCTACTTGTGATCTTTACCTCTGTGCTTTACTGTTTTATCTGTAAATTGGGGGTAGTGCTGCCCTACCTTCACATGAGCTTGTTAAATTTCATGTTTGTGGGGCACTGAGACTGAGCAGTGGTTGAACAGGATACATTAAGGGAAGTGAAAGCAATAGCACTGTGCAGACAGCAGGACTTAAGAGCCCATGCTGAGCCACCAAGGGGGAGGAAAATTGTGAGGAGCTGTTCAAATGAATTTTGCCTTTCCTGTGGCTCATGTTTTGTGGAGCAATAACCCATGATGTATTTTAACACTGACTACACTGGAAGTTTCTCTACTGTTATAACAGGTGGTTTTCACTTTCTTGATCATTCTAGCTCAAATGGAGCCGGGTATATAAGTGCTGTGTGATGAAGCATGTAAGGAGGATGCTAGGGAGTTGGAACATACAGCTGATACTCTGCACACTGACTGTTTCAGGCATTTTTCCTCTTCAGTTGGGCTGCAAGGAGTCAAACTAGCTGTGTAAACACAGGGACAAGGTGATTGAGACTAAATCACTTAAGAAATGGCAAGCCCAGAATTATGGATGTTATCTCTATCCAGTGAACTTGTAGAGCCTAATGGCCAACTTCTGTTTTGTCCATTGATGGAAATAATTTCCCTGAGAAACTCTTTGAAATTATCTGTTAATTGTCTTCCTCCAGCTCATGTCATGCCATCTGGAAATTAGCAAACCTGGCTTTTAACAACTGGCTTCTCAGCTCAGCAGGAAGACTGGGCAACTGATTTGCTAATCAGAGTATCAGGCAGTTGCTACTGCTGCTGTCTGGGCTTGCAGTGTGAAATACAGCAAACTTCTGGCTGAGGGCAAGTGTATTGTGTGGGGCACTCCACATCTACTCTTCTGTCCATGATGAAGAGCTGGCTGTGAACACAGCTCAGGTGGAGTAAGCAGCTGGTTGTTTGCTACTCCAATCTCTGACAGGACCATTTCTGCTTGGGATTGTTCAAGGAACTTGGAGAATGGAGTATATTGATACTGATCTCCCCTTCAAGCAGTTTGAAAGGTCCAGGTAAAGCTTTCCAGTCCAGAGGACTATCTTATCTTGAGCTTTCTTGTCTCTTCTCTGTAGAGAAGGGAGTTCAGAGTTTTCACTAAAGAAAACTGCAGCAAACAACAGCAGAATCACTTGCAAACTTACCTTTTTTTTTTTTCTGGGATTTCTGTGTGAGACCAAGCAAATGAAAAATGTGAACTTTCTAAGACAAGATATTTGTAATCTGTGCATTCCCAAGGGAAGCAAGGATGGCTTTTCTGAATGTGAGTGGTTTGAATGCCTTCTCTGATGGGCCACAAACTTCCGCTACAAAGAATTTGTCAGGAGACCACACAGGATAAAATTCAGGCAGAAATAATCTGCTTGGAGGGAAAGGACTCAAAATTCAGGACTTATAGTGGGAAAGTGTCAAAAATGTAACAGGATAGTGACTGCTCTTCCAGTACAACCAGTCTGCAATATCACTGATTGGAAGGAGTCAGTGCTGCCTTGTTCCCCGCATCGGACAGCAGCACCAAAGGACAACCAGTGTTTAGGGCAGCAGTCACACAGAAATCCTTTTCCTCCAAACTGACATCATGTCAATGGTTTACTTCAAGGACATTCAGGTGATTTTAAAGACCATAGGAACAGGAAAATGTCACATGAAAAAAAAACTTTATAATTTTTTTTTGTATGGAGCCAGGCATTTTTCCTTTGTCAGAAGCATTGTAAGTGTTTTGCTGACAGATCTATACAATTCAGTTTTTTTATTCAACTTTAAGGAACCTTCTTAGTTGCAAAACTGGTGTGTATTGTAACCTAAAGATGAGGAATAAATCTGCTTAGCTCCTGACTAATATGTGCACTTGCAGAGAGCAAGGAACATAGTTAATCTTGCATCTTTGCTAAAAGGAGTCGGTCATCTGGAGATCAATTTTCTCTTAAAAATTTTTTTTAAAAAGCAATGATTTTTACTTTATTTCTCTTGTGAATTTTGAGCAAATTTATCTAGGACAAACTTTCTGGCTTTTTGTAATTCACCAAAATGGCTGGAAACATGGAACAAAAGCTGGTTCTCTCTAATGTAACCAGCACCCAGACTGATGTTCAGTGCCCACAACCATGTCCACAGCAGCACCATGGTCCCAGTTTGCACTGATGCAAACCTATCTCATTTTTTCCCTTTGGAGTGTCCTTGCTGTCCTGCTTGGCTGCCCCTGTGCTGCGCTGTCTGGTGGGTTAAGAGCTGCTCTGGTACTTTCATGTTTTCTTTCAGTAAGTAGTGAGGCTAAAAACAAAATCCAAGATTCTCACTTCCTTTTCTTGGCATTTGCTCAGAATAAAAGGTTTTGCCTTTTGTAGAGGTAAAATAAACATCAGAAGACTTCTCAAATTTGGCTTATGCTTCAGGTTTTTGAAGAATAGCTTTTAGAATCTTCCTGAGAGCAAACTTCTAAACAAATAAATGTTTTCCCACTGATGTTTACAATCAGAAGGGGCAGCCAGAAAATTTGAAAGCAGTGAAAAATAAATTGGTCAGTAGGTATCTTTGCCAACAGAGAAGTAGAAGAAAATAAACAGCATCTGTTATGTAAATATCTTTTATTTGAAAGGTGTTTTTCAGGCCAGACTCTTGAAGACTATTAGCACCAATGTTAAGGATGACTGGCTTATATCTTTGATTTATATTTCAACTTGTTCACATGCATCTAAGTGTTGAGAAATGACCAATTTAACAAACAAAGCCTTTTATTCATAGCTATACAGGGTTCATATTGCAGTTTTGTGTACATATAATTACATTGTGTATCTTGACATTATAATTTTTCATGTTTGCTAATAGTTGCTGTTTGCCAATAATTAGTATGTTTCTGGGGACTTAACTGCAGGCAGTTGCTTTCTCTGTAATCACATTTGATTCAGCAAAGCACTTAGGTTCTGGTTTTGACCATGTGAGACCACTGACTCCAGGGGTCTGCCTTAAACTTTGAGTAGGTCTATATGGTTTACTGGATCATGCCTTAATCAGGTAGAGATCTCCAGCACAAGCAGTCCTGAATAATTAATATATCATGGGGAGATTAAAAAAATGAAGTGTGAATCAGTTCAGTAGGATCTTTGGGGCTGTAACTTGGTAATAATGGTGCCCACAGCTGTCTAAAGTAGAGATGATCAGCTCTGCATACCAGTGTTTACTAGTCAGGCCATTTATCAAAGGTAGGGATGTAAGAACTGCTCTTCAGACTTAGTGTCAGACCCAGAAAGATCCATGAGAACAACAGGGAGGCATTAAACTCGGTGAATGGCGTCAGTCTGATAAAACCAGATGAGGCTCTTGGTTAGCTACTCTGTTCAGAGTTCAGCTCATTGACAATCAACATGTGCAGTCATAGCTTGTGATTCAAACAGGCATTTGCATTGTTGTAAGAGTGCCACTTATCTTCAAAGTGCCTTGCAAACACTGTTAGCTCACAAGATCTTTGAGGGACAAGAAGCTTGTTTTTACCAGCCGAATCTTGTTTCCTTTGCATGCTTCAGGAGATGGGAGATTCCTTTAGTCTTGATGAAATGAAGGGAGAGGAGGGGGCACATTTTGTGCAATTTGCAATTGATTAATATTTTGAACTTTTCATTTGGATAAAACTTACTTTCCTGGAAAATTTAGGTCTCATCACTGACAAGTCACGTGTCCATGTTTCATATCCTTCATGTTGTATGAGGTAAAAATCCCCTTTCATGTTCGTCGAAGTATAGGGTGCTAAAACTTTAAATCTTATTTTGTGGGTGCTGTGTAGCTCATTATTCCCTTCTGATGCCCAAAGGTGCCCTGGTAAATTGTGCTAACCTCACCAAGGAAGGGTGCAGACCAACCATGATGTGCTCAAGCAACAGAGAAATTGTCCCAAGAGAAGTGGCTTTTGGTAAGTGAGCAAGACTGGGCCATGAGCTTTTGGGTTGCTCATTGAAATGTTATCAATTCAGGGGCTCATCAAAGGTCTGTGGATGACAGAACACTTACAGCATTGATGTAAGGCATGTCTCCCTCCCTGACAGTTTCCCTGCAGAAAACAACTGCAGAGCCAGAGCTCAGGACAGTGGAAGAGGTAGCTGCTAAACCATAACAGGCTCCCTTGTGCTCGTGGGGTCACAAGAACAAATTGTGGTGCCTCCAGTCAGAGCTCCCATGAGTCAGTGCACCAGGAAAGTGAATACTGTGTGACCATGGTGCCAAAAGGAGATAGTAAATCCTTTAGAGAAGAGGGGAACTCCGGTTTAGAATTAAACACAGAAAGACATTTCCTACCTTATTATATACTTGTCATACCTTATCAGTTTACTTGAAAAGCACCAGGCATCTGTTCAAAGAACCCTTCTTCCCTGGTCTGTTGAATTTCCATCACTGCAGTCAGTGTACTCTGCCTTCCTGTTATAGCAGAGGTAAAGGACAGACTTGGAATATTTCCTCTTTTTCAATTGCTTCTTGTAAATGCAGTGTTGAACCTTGTCAGTGGGGAGGAGGATAATTCTGGGAGTGCAGAACTCATCAGAAAATCCTGTCAACTTTTCACCCAAACTCATCGTGTTTCCCCATCAGCCTGTAGGAGGGCCTGGCAGATGGGTAACCAAGATGTTTCCCAGCTCAAAGGTCATAACACTGGCAAATAGGAATTTTGAAGTTAATCAGAACATCTTGATTTATGATTCAACCATGGACTTCAAATGCATGTAAAAAGTGGTAAAAACCTCCCTGTGTTGCTGGCAATGATTGCTCAGCTGCTTTAGAAATGTCTCTACTCTTCTTATTAATCTACTCTACCTTGAATGAGAATTTTGTCTTATCACCTTGCCTTACATGGTGCGCGAGCACAGGAGTTGCCTTGTCAGGAAACACTATTATTTTTGCCCTTCTAAGGACATAGGGGACATTGGAGTGCATCTTTGTCTTGTGGCTGGGCACTCAAAGTGATTAGGCTCTGAACTGGGAGCTTAACTTCTATTGTAAAGCAATACAAGCCTGTGTGTGGTGTGCTAACTGGCTTAATAAGATGGTTTAATTAATTTTGTAAACCTGAGTTCCTTGAGCTGTTGTTGATTAACACTGCCATGCACAATCAAGTGCATTATGTAGAATAATTTTGACTGAGTTTTAGATCTGCTTTACGTAAGGAGACTATTTGGGTAGCCTTAAGTACATTTCGAGCTCAGTTTGTTCTCTCTGTGTGCCATAAATTGATTAGATGTGTTCATCAACTATCCATCATTCCAAACGCATCACTGTAAATGAAAGGAATTTTGCATAACTCTGAAAGGTAGTTAGTTTGGTAACAGCTAATCACCAAATTCACATAACTTACCCTATTTATGCATCATTCTCTGTCATGCTGAGCTGTGAACTATATTGGGGGAGACACTGCTTCAGCAGGCCAGTCTGTAGAATGGTCATTAGTTACTGAAGAAGAGCAGTTAGGAGCTAAAACACATATATTTTTTTAATATATAAAGGACAGATATATAGCTAAAAGTTTTTTAAATTGTCTCCTTATATCCAGGAGTATTATAGAAATCTCCCCTATGACCAGCAGTTGAAGATCATACTATAGAGTCAAAAGTGGGCTATTGACAGCGTTGACTAGGATAGGTTTATTGGACTAATCATGTAACAATACTCTGTAAAATCCTTTCAACAAGAACAACATTCTGTGGTCTAGGTTATATTGCTGGCAGTATTTGGAGCTCTTGGTCAGTTGGGAAATGATTAAAGTTTCTAAAGGTGTTTTTGTGTATTGGTTACTCACAAATGAAATACAGATGTAAAACTGCATGAGTTATAAATCTGGCCTCAATCATTCCAAACATTTCAACATCATACTGTGCAAAACGGCCTCCACTTAAGTAATTTCCAAATGACTGAACTTCACATTTTTCTTCTGTTATTGTCAGCAACCTCACCAGATGTCATAATCAAGAAAGAGCCACTAACAAGAAGCTGCTGGTAAATTTGGCATGTCTCAGTCACTTCCATATGAATACCTGGAGAACAGACTGAGCATCTACAACAGCCAATGTGAATCAAAAGCAAAACTAAGAATGAGAGCATGACTGTGAGCTGTTCTTTCAAACTAATCTGTGTAATCAAAACAAATACCCCTCTCAATGTATACAGAGCAACAGTATGACTAATGAACAAGGTGAACCTTTCCATTCTTGTGGTTCTACTACACTCTACAACCAGACCAGGAAACATAGCATGTCTGAGCATGAGAAGCAGTAACTATTTTGTAACAAACACAAGTCTGTTATTTTAAGATATTATTCATACAGTTCAGGTACACCATTGACTGATAGAAAGTTAGAAATATCTTGGTGTTCCATTAGATCTCTTTTAATATTATATGCATCAAGACGGCAAAGAATGATAGATTTTTCTGTTGCTACAAATGTTGAAGTCACTGGCTGAGTCTTTCCATAGTTAACTCTTTCCTACACAGAACAGACATTTTCAAGATATTTGCGTGGCCTAATACGTGTGTTTATGTATTTCCTCATTCAGACAGATTTTCTCACTGATTTGATTCTCAGAAAACGTATGAAGAGTGAGAAAGAATATGGAGAACAAAACATATCTAACATATTTCTCTTGATGTATGTGTTCATCCCAGCTGCTCTTGTAATAGAGATGTCTGAGAGCATTTGGGATGAGATGAACTGTGACCTTTAGTGAACAATGGCCCATCCCCAATACACAAGAGCTAAACTTTCTCAGACTAAGGATTGTCCTCACCCGCCTTCCATTGTGCAAGTTCCCTTTATGTGGCTCTTTATGATAGAACAAGCCTAGATCCAGTTCTGAACACTCATATCTTCGATAAAAACCTAACTCCAGGGTCCCTGTGGCTGTTCTTTATGGTTGTACAGAGAAGTGGTTGTAAAACTAAAACCTGTTTGTAAACAGTTTGTTGAATCAGAAGCTAAGCATCTGGTCTCTGTGTGAAGTTTTCCCTTTTTGCTGTTTTGTGAGTTTTTGCACATGGGAAGATTTGTATTGTTGATGGAGAGTGATTTTTGAGACCATGGCCAACATGCTGTTAGCCAAGAAATAAATTTTTGGTTTGCTGTTTAATTTTTAAACAAAGATATTGTATTTAAGTCAAGTTATGTAGTCAGTCATTAGAAATCATGGCATGTGCCCCAAGTGACCAGGCATAGGGACTAATCAGTAAGTTACACAGACTGAGTAGACATGTTAAGAACAATTTGAGAATCACTTGGTGTTCTGGTCCCTTGGGAAAAGCTACGTTCGTCTCTATTAAATGAAAAAATGGATAAAACCCCACAATCTGGCAAGAGGAAATTTGTAAACAGAGGAGCTAGGAAAAAAGCTATATTGGAAAATTGTTCACTGGTTCTAATGGTTTAACAAATGCAGTATGGATACTTCAGTAGTGGAGAGGATGATGGGATATGTGTTAGAGAAGGCTGGATTGAATCCAGACCTCTAGGATGATTTTCTGTGACAGTTTGGTTAATTATAAGAACCACATGAAAAAAAGGCACATAAAATTCCTCCTGTTCTGTTTTAAAATTTTCCCCAGAGCATAAGTCCTTCTTTAAAGGTTACCCTCTGATATGTAACACATCCCGAGTTGTTTTACTAAGCTATGACTCTGTAATAAGTGTTTGAAATTTACAACTTCAGTTAGTCATAGACTTGAGAAGTGTTTATTTTTTCTCAGTTGTTCTTGCTATGTAATGAATGTAACTCACCAAGCACTCTCACTCTAGCCCTGGACTCTGGCAGCCACCTACTTTCCAAGAAATAGCACATTGGCTACAGCACACTGGTAATATGAGTGAAGTCCTTCTGCCTGTTACAGAGTAATAATTTGCAGACTGAGAAGGAAAGACTAGAACCAAAGTCACACAAGGTCATATCTGCCCGAATTGAAAATAAAGCCCATGTTTTAAAGGCAACTTAAGAAAATTACAGCCACTTATCCATACTGGCTTATAGAAAGAGTCTGTCTGCCTATATGGATGTGGTGGGTGCAAAATGGGGGGGGCTCCTTTTCCATAAGTAACTCATTTGTCTCGGTGAGTTAAAATTCCCCATTTGGATAAAGTCTGTGGCTGCTAGCAGTAATTGCGATTAGTACCATGTTGCAAGCAGCTCAGGGTTTCTTGTAGGCACAATGGGAGCTGCTGTGCATCAGGGATCCAGGATCATCTTCAGGAGACTTTAGAAGCATATGTTTGTCTGTTGAGGAAAACTGAATATGCTTTATGGGAAAAGGAAACATCACCATTAATACAAGACTTAGGTTCTGTGAATGATTAATACATCAACTAGATACTCATTAAAACTACTCTTCTGTTCATCAAGACTGATTAATAAATGTTTAATGCTAAGTATTTGATTTATTTAGTATTTTCATAATGTTCTTAATGATAGCTGCATAGCACTTATGAAAAGATTTGTTTCAAAAAGTCTTGGTAGAATTTTGCTGTGTAGTGAAGATCAAGCTCTGTGCCTTGGCCTCCTGTTGCCTGCAGTGAGTACCTACTCTGTGCCTAGTGGTCACAGCGTGGGTTCCTTCAGTTGCTGCCTCAGGCAAGTGGTGATTGTCCCTGGGTTGCTGTGGCTGCCACTGGGCAGGCTGGCAAAAGACTGCACCATGCTGCAGGTAGCAATGGGTACGCAGAAGCACTGCCTACAAACTGCACAGCTCCTACTCTAACTCTTAGTTTCTGGTATCTTTGCCAAAGTTTTGTTGTTTAAGCTAAAGCTCTTTTGGTGGTTCCTGCTTCAAAAGAATATGTGTATGTTTCTTAATCTATTAAAAGTAATAGGAGGTTGATTTTTTTTAGATAGTTCTAGATTATATTCTCCTTTTGACTGTTTTTCCTATGATATTCTCAGTCTGGGCTGGACTTTTTCATTTGTCAGTCAGCTTTTCTGTCTGTCCCCCCATAGCATTACCTTATAAGCTTCTTCTGCAGTACCTGGAATGTCACAAGGCTGTCAAACAGTGGGTAGGGCTAAGGAGGAGTATTTGAATTCCTCTGTCTGAATTGCCCTCATGAGGACAAGCTGTGCTCTGAGGGGCTCTGTTTCTAATGTATCTGCTACTCACATGTCCCATGCACGAACACTGCTGAAAGGTGGCCAAGTGCCCCAGTCCTCAGCTGCAGCAAACTGTTGGTGTGGGCAAGGTTCCTGGGAGTGTCTTCAGCCTTTGCTGTAGACAGGATCAAGCTTGGTGTCTGTCTAGCTATGCTTTCAATGGAATAAGGATGGAAATACATACTATCTCTTTTTTTTCATGCAAAACACTGTGGGAGAAGTGCTCTGGACCTGCAGAGGCAGTGCTTTTTGTGATAACCCAAGAGGCATCAGATTACTGCTGAGCTTTCACAAAGCTTCATGTGCAGATGAGTCCTCTGCACCAGCGCCATGCAGGTTTGCATTAAGGGTAAAGCAAGTCTTAGGTAGCTTCAGTGAATTCCTTTAAGTGCACTGAGAGGGCTGTGAGCATGGTCCTCTGAAAATGCAATGGAGGCTTCACGTAATTACTGTGTGTCCAGAACCTCTGCTCTGTACAGCCTCCATATCTCCTCTGCCTTTGTAGTGATGTCAGGCATAAAAAAATGACTAGGGCATTTTCACTGCAGTGGCTCTACTATATTTCCTATAAGAAGCTTGAAACTGCCTGCTTGGGGTTTAGCAGCAGCCTGAACTGACAACTACTGGCTAGGCAGACTATGGGACACGCAGACTTGGGTCACAGAATCTACCAGGAATGCAGAACTCAGGGAATATTCTCACTGGCTGTATTTCAGTGTAAGTGATTTCCCTCTGAAAATATTCTTTTTTTCAGGGCTTTACTGGAACAGAAAATGTGGCCTGTAGGACGTTGAGGCTGCTTCAGGTTTGGGTTAAAATATCATCCAATTGGATTAACATAAAATGATTTCCTGTTCTCACCAAATCACTTGGTAGCCAGCTGGGGGTGCTGCAAAGAGGATGCAGTGCTCTTGCCCAGGAGCTGAATAGGATTTATCTTCATTCAGCAGAATGGAAAAATAGAGAATAATATACATGGGACCTCTATGCTGTTGTGCAAACAATTTCTTGGCATCAGAGCACAGCCAAGCAAGCCCATCAGTGCTCATTCATAATCAGCCAGCAGCAGGAGGGTCAGGTTCATTACTTGGGGGATTCTGTTCAAGTGCAGGCTCTAGTCCAAGAAGGAGATGTCAAGAAAGAGTGAAGGCAACATAATCAGCTCTGACTATAAAAGTTACAGTCCGTTAGAGGAGGGAACTCATAACATCTTGCAATGAGTGAAGTGAGACTAGGGCTGAAGGATGGAGGAAATCAGGGTTGGAGGATTTTCTGGCTTTTGAGGTTTTATGAACCTTGCAAACTCTTTTATAGGTTCACAAAGCTGGTTGAGTCTGTGGGTTTTTTCTTTTTTTTTTTTGTATTTTAAATCCTTTTCTTTCCAAGGGCATCCAGGTTAACAATAAAAAATAATGTCAAACAATGAATTAAAGCTAAATCTGTTCTGCAAAGATGAGATCATCCTACAGCTGAGCCACAGAGAAAAAAACACACTGCCTTTACTCACTGAATGGTGAATAAATGGCTGCTCATGCTGGCTGTAATTTGTTTCTAGCCACATCCTTATTTTCAGTAACTTTCACTCTTTCCTGTATTGTATTTGATTTTTTTTTATTCTGGTTTTACAAGGAAACAAAATTTATTAAATAAATCCATTTGTATGTGCATGAATGCTTTTCAATCTCACCCATCCAGTGTTTTTGCTGGAGTAATTTATTTAATCCAAATTCACCAGAAAGACACAATTCTCAAAAGTAATTGTGTTACAATATGTTTTGTGAAAATAGGTGCCTAAAGAGAGAGGGAGGGGCAAAATTTAAGGCAATTAAGTTTGTTAGGAATTATAAACAACCCTCACAGGAGAAGAGGAGAAAAAAAAAAAAGGAGGGAGGGGTCTCAGGAGAAACATGCCATGCTGCAGCTTTAGGAAAAGCTTGCAACTACCATTAGACTGAAATTCTTATGAGACTGTTGTTAAATTGTGGGTGTCTCTGGGTTTCTGCTTTGGTGAATATCTCTGTAAAGCAGGACGTAACCTGTAACATCTGAGAACAAATCAAACTGACAATCCAAGCAGAAGTGAAACTAGAACAGTCTGTTATTCCATGGCTAGTATGAGAGATATGTGGCGTTTGTTTCACAAATTGAAACATCCCAAATTATCAGCAGGCTTGTGACTGCTCTGCATTTTTGTTTTTTTTATTAGCAGTTACTAAAGCCAAACAGGACCAAACCAAGTCTGTTACTTCATCTGTGGTTGGCTGGAAATGCCTCTGTGGTCTGATTGTGCTCCTAGAAATATTAAATATGTCTTTGCATCAGAGGATGCTGAATTTGGAGGCAATGTTTTGTGAATTGGTCCTACTACTTGTGGGATGAACTCCCTTTGGAGTCTACTGCTTCCTCTGGACTCTAAAAGACAGGCATATGTGAAAGGAACAGTGATGAGAATGTTTTGGAGTTACACTGGATAATGTTGTTTTCATGTCCAAATTTACACACAATCCCTGCAATTTCAATAGTAAGTTTAGGAAGAAGGAGAAAAAAGTGAAATATGTAAATATTTTTAAAAGGGATGGAGAGTGACTCCCTTCTGGTCAACATATCTGTATTGCACAAACTGTCAGGTATTCTAGGGCAATGAGTGTTCCTCCTCCAATCCCCAAAGAGCAGCTTTGCTTGCTGGCAAGGCAGTGCTGAACTGGAGCAGTAAGTGTATTTTCCTCTCCTTCTCTTGAAAGATCATCTTGTGTTTTTCATCCTTTAAATTCTTATGCTCATGTCAAGTGCTCTCCTGGTCATGTACCAATACTGCTATCAGGTAAGTACCTTCTTGACCAAAATCCAGGTGCCTAAATGTACATTAAATGAAAGTAATTTTGGAGATTTTCCACCATGACTTTTCTGCACTGAGGTCCAGCATCTGTCCCACTGGATTTGGGATCACCTCACACATGCAGTTCTTCGGAAAAGCACGATTCTTTTGCTAAATACACAGAGATGTCATGCATAGGCTCTGCCCTTCTGAATCCTGCTATAAAGCAGTGCATTCAGCCAGTCTTTGAGGATTCATACCCAGGTATCTGACCAGCTTGTAAAAACTGACTTGGCTGTTTATGTAGCTTCAGCCTCCACTGTTGGAGGTGCCTGCCTAAGGCCATGGTGCTCTGCAGAGTCCTATCTTGAGAAGGGCTCTGCCTGTATTAATTTGCAGCCTCAGTGGAAACAAGCTTGGGAGAAAAAATGGGAGTCCCTGTCTCTCTTTGGCCTTGAACCAGTTTCTTAGTAGATGACTTGATGAAAAATTCAGTGGCTCAGGAAAAACTGTTGCAGTGTCAATGATGCTTTGTCTCATGGATGTTAGAAATTAAGTCCTCTCCTTTTCAGAGTTGCTGTTTGAAGTGTTTTACACATAAAAAGCATAAAGCCTTCTGTTGAAGCATATTGTTTTACAAACAATGAGGTCTGACTTTGTGTCCCTGGTACCTTCCAACCATCATCCTTCAGTGAGTGTGGGGCCAGGCGTGCTCTGTCTGATGCCCTCAATATGATCTTTATGCCACCCAGGGCCAAAGGTGCTCCAGGCTGTGATGTGTTGTGGCCATATGGCTTTTGGCTTTGGACAGAAACTGAATCTGGCCCTGAGAACCATGTCAGGTAAAATAGTCTACTTTTTAGTATGAATTGATTCCTGAGTAAGCCTTCCAGACTCTTGTTAGAGGGGTGTCCCCCATGGTGCTTGGTTTCCCATCTGGTTAAATAAAGATGGTAGATAGACTGTGTTGCATATATAGGTCATGATTGTGTGCTCTTCTAGCTAAAATTGCAAAAATCAGCTGTCAACCAAGACCAGCAAGTGAGAGTGTTGCTGCTTTATTGCTCAGGCCATTTGGTGGAAGGGAGGAGTGAAGAAGCTGGACTTGATCCACTGCAGGCTACCAGCATTCTTTCTCTAGGGCAGGTCCTTCACAGTACAATTCCCTTATGCTCTTTTATCAGCAGTGGGAAGGTGTTTTATTAGTGGGTTGCTGCTGGCTGCTCACCAAGCACCTCTGAGACAGGAATCGTCACTCAAGCTAAATTAAAGAGTGCTTGAGTACATACAGGGGAAGGAAAAACTAACTGAATCCAGAATAGTTGACATTAAGAGCTACCTGGTAGCTATCAGTCTTTTTCCTCTCCCCTAATCAAGTACCACTCTTGCAGGTGAAACCCAGGTTTCCAAAGGTGTCCAAAGGAGTTAGCCACCCAGCTTCTTTAGACTGAGATGCCTAATGTCAGAATTCAGGATTTCTGAAATTTCCTCTGACTGTCTCTAGTTCTTTGTATGCTCTTCAGCTCAACAGTTAACTTACATTAAGTATCCTACTCCATGCAGTAATGTCCCTTCACAGCTCATTGATGCTGCAGGCTGTGGAGATATGCAGTTGTTCAAGCTTGGATGTGAAGAATTGTGTAGGCCAGAGCATGGTTATTCCTGCAAGCATTAAGGTATCTTCTGCTGTGGCAAAGCCACGGGAGCCCTATTCCACACCCCACCTCAGATCAAAGAGCTGTACTAGCACAGTGGTGGTGCACAGGCTCTGCCCTGCTTGCTATATGAGGCCCCCAAGAGCAACTGGAGTCAGATACTGTGGGAGCTGTGGCTCATATTACCTGCAGACCAGGCCCATGAACAACTTGCAGCAGGACAGGGGCTGTCTTCTCTCAGGCATGATGGTTTGAAGCAGCCCTCAACATGCATATAATATAGAGGTTTTGTTCTGTGGGAATTGTCATCTACAGCTTGTGCTTTCCTTTGGAATGAAAATGTATGGACCTGGCAAGGAAGTGGATGTTTTGGCAGTTCAGCAAGCTTTGGCTGTGAATGGAAACAGATTGCATGTTGTGCATCAAGGTTTGGGCTGGAAGGGCTGGGGTCTGTCCTTGCACCCAGTGGTCTGGAAGTATGATAGGGCACACAGCAATAAGGTGTGGGGTGCCTGTAGTACTGCAAAGACTTGGACACCATCTCTTCTGCCTGTTGTAACCCCACCAGAGCTTACATTTATCCTCTTATGGGGAGGGACTCTGAGTTGAGTTTCTGCAAGCTGTTTGTGTCATATCATTCTGTGGAGCTGGTACCAGCCAGAAGCAGGTCTGTGTGTATCACGGAAGAAGCATTTTTCCAAGGAGAAAAAGTTCAATCTTTTGTGTGTTTTCCCACAATTTTGACATTTAGGATAATTGAGAAACCGTATATTTATAGCATTATATCAACAATTATTAATACTGTTGCAGAAAACATTATTTTCCACCAAAAATATTCTTTCAAACAAATTTTATTTACCTATGTGTTTATCAAACAATATCTGAACAACTGCCTGGGCTGAAGAAGAGGGAGAACTGTGTGTAGAGAAGGGATATGTGGATGGTTTCCGGAGGGAATTTATTAACATTCCTGGTGAGGGAGCTGGATAGGTCCCTGCCGAATTCTCTGTCATCACAGAGCATGTGTGGCAGGCAGAGGAGTTGCACTCTCCGTTCAAAAATGTCATGCCTCCAGGCATTGTCTACCCCAATCTTTTGAGGCACTTATTTAAATAGTTGTTGCTTTGAATTGCTTGTCCTTGATAAGCCCCAGCAAACTTTGTTAAACCAGCCCCGACTTTGACCCACACCCTTGAACCACAAGAAACACCAGCTGACATGTCTGCAGCTTGCAAGTAGTCTGGAAATGGGACACCCCCAGGGCTGTGGATGGCTTGTCTAGATGCTTTTCCCTCCTGAAGGCAGAAGACCCCTCTGCTGATGGTGTGGGCCCTGTGGCTGTGATGGAGTTTTATGAACACTGGCTATCAGGATTTCTGTGCATTTGTTGAGCAGCTTAATGCTACAGGATAAATATCCAGGGACAACATCTGTATGTATGTATCATCACAGCAAACCCTCTCTGAACTACCCTAGAACCATGCTCTCTATAAGCAGCATTTAGGCTCCTATTGCGATTCAAGTCCACATTCAGCCCTAGATCTGTTTTCAATTTGCTGATAATGATGTTGTTTATTTCTTGGTCTGGGTACACTTGCATATCAAATTGGCTCCCTGCAATTGTGTTGTTCTGTGTCTTCCTTCAGTGATACACTCCTCTGAGCAGTGTTTTGGTCTTATTTGCAAACATTACTTTGTAGTGAAGGAGGACCAGGAGAGATTATTTTGGTTTATTTCATCACAGCTTTCCAATTCCCTGTTAAAAGGTTTGATTTTGGTGTTTGCAATGTGCCAAGTCTGGATCTTCAATGGAGCCCAGGCAGTACTAGGATTGAAAGGCCTTTGGCAAGGGGATTGGAAAAGGCTGTTGCAACAACTAAGGCAAGAGCAAAGCAAAGGTGAGAGTCAGATTTTGCTGTAGGCATGCAGCAGTTGAATGAAATTGGGAACTGATGTCCAGGGACTGGGGCTAGAGACAGCATTTGTGCTTCTTCCCACCACACCTTCAACAGAGGGGTACAGTGCTTTCCTGTTATTTCTTGCCAAGGTTTCAGACCCTCTGGGATTTGAGAGATACAACAAATATGCCTGTATTTCTGCCTCATGAAGGTTGGGAGAGAGGATGAGTTTAGCAGTGACGTTGGGTCCACAGGACATACCAGGGTGGAAGGAGAAACCAGCATCTTCTGCTAAAGGAATGCCTGAGAGATGCCCATGTATCCAAATGGTTTGTTTCTGGGTTGTGCAGCCTCAAGAAAGGGGACTGAACTACCTAATTGTCACCTGGTATGGAGTAAAAATGTGGTGATTTTTCTCTAATAACTGTATGTGCTATATTTCCTCAGTTTTACAGAATCTTGCAGCTCCTGCTATGTCCAAGTTCGGACCACTTGCTTCTTGCTTCTATTGCTAAGCCTTTGGTAGCACTACTGCTTCCAGCCCATGCTCTCCTGGAGCAGATCTTTTTTTCAGGTTATATACCCCAAATTATTTTGCTTGCTTTTCCCCAGTCTGGGTCCTTGCTTCTTCTAGGATGCTCAGAGTGTGTTTTAAAATGTCTCTAAATCTACTTGTGTTTTTTCAGTCTCCCCTACTATTGGTCACATCTCTAAATTGTTTCATCTGTGAATTTATTTCCTATTTGCTTTCCTCTCCAAAGGATACAGTACATTTATGGTGACAGAATAAATACATAAAGGCAGATTCCAGGAGTAAGTGGAGACTAACAAACTTTGTAGAGTGCTTTGGACTACCTCCAGGTCTGGACAAGAAATCTGAGTATCTAGAGACAGCTAATTGGCGTGAGTGCTCTGGGGCACGGGGTGTCCAAGTATTTGAAGACACTTAAATTTCTGTCGGCTTGTTCTTCCAGAACAAGACTGAATCCAAAAGGACAACATTTTTCTGGAAAGAAATTATAGCAAAGAACCCTATTATTGAACTAAAAAAATAGGCTGCAGAAATATAAATGTAACTCAGTAATAAAACACTGCAAACAGATTTTCACTTTGCATGTGGCATTGGAAGTCCAATGGCTCTGAGAAGCTTGGTATTGCCAAACTATGGTCTTCTATGGGCATAGAGGCAAGTGTGCAACTGAGTTTATTTGCATAATGAAAATATTATTTATTTTTCAGTTTTCATTTGCTAACCACATACTAATTTGATGTGTGCTCAGAAACAAAGGCAGGTGCACGTAACTCAAGGATGAAATTTTGCCTCTTGTTAAGGTCAACTTAACCTCTTTAAAACTAAAGAAACCACAGGTGTTGAGCTTTTCCTGGTGCTAATGTTAATATGAAAAAAACATACACTCATTATAATCTTGTAGTGCTAGAATGGGCTTACAGAGATCTTCATCATGCTGCTCTTAGGCAGGAGGATTATTTCTGGACAATTCTTATGGTTGTTTGCATGACTTCTCATAAAAAACTCTCCTTAGGTAACCTGCTGAAATATTTAACTATGCTGATAGTCAGAAAGCTTTTTAATAGCACCTTTAAACCTGACTTGCCTGGAGTAAAAATTATTTTTCTTCTCTTCCTTTTAGGAAACATGGAAAGCAATTGATCATAATCTTCCTGACCTTTTAAATGCGAGAATATTGCTATTATGTTTCTCCTTAGTCTTCTTTTTTGTAGACTAAACAAATCTACTTCCTTCATCTATCCTTCCTGGGCCATATTTTCCATACCTTGATCCTTCCTATTACTATCCTTTGGACTTTTTCCAGTTCTCTACTTCTCTCTAATTGTGGTGCCCCAAAATGAATACAGTATTCCAGAAGAGTGAAATCATTGTTCTTGTGTTATATACACATAACACTTGTGATAATACATCTTAGAAGGAAATTTGTCTTGTTTGCAATGGCATCATACAGTTGACTCATTGAGTTCAACTTGACTATTTTAAGCTGTGCAGTTGCCTGTTCGGTCAGTGCATACCTCATTGTTCTCTCCTCTGTTTCTGTACTTGATTTTTCCTTTTGATGGTAATACCTTGTACTTAAACTAACCAAATTTCATGTTCATTATGACTATCTCTCCAATTATCAAGGCCATTTTTCATTCTGATCCTGCCTTTCCAAGGTGTGGTACCCTCCTTGAATTTGTGATCCTTTGCAGAGTTTAAAAGTGAGATCATTTGGCTGGTATTCAGGAAGGAGAGATGCTCATTCAGAGAGGGCTAAGAAAACGGTCGAGACTTATAAAGAGGAGGAAAAATTGTGTTGTTTTTTTTTTCCCAACCCACTTGTATGTGACCATTTAAGCAACTTCTGGTTGTGGTGTTCTTTCATTTCTGAATTATTAAAAGCATTGGATTTTTTTAGCTGTGTGTTGCAGATGTACACTAGAAATAGCTTGTAAAAATGTATGAATACTCATATCTTAATGCCATTTTCTCATAGAGCTCTCCTTTCTTTTTGAGTCCCATTTGTAGTAGAGACATACTGACTTTTCAGGCCCAAAATGAGATCAGTTTTCCGTATTAATATTTCCATATTTCTGTTTAGAGAAAAGACTTATTTTTGTTGTTGTTGAAAAGAAGTTGCTACAAAGGAATTCCCTCAGCTATAAGAGAAAAGACTTGGGGACTGTGGTCTGTGATATGAACTCAGTCTAGATCTGTAATTTGGTGGGTTTTGTTTCTCTTGTGCCCTGGAAGTTCATAGGACTATCTGTTCCAGTAAAAATCTAGTTCCCTGAAATTCCCCCTTCTGCATGTGACCAGATTTCTTCTTGTGCAGCCTCCTAGTATCAATCCTCTTCTTACTCTCTCTTGGTCCATATTAATAATACCTCTTCCTAGGCTGTGCATTTGTATAGCAAATGATAATGGAGTTCACAAAAATGGTGGATAAGTGGGAAGATACTTAATATTAACTGAAGGAAAAGGGATTTCCTTGTTCTCATCCTTACAAATTGCTTGCTGCAAGCAGAGTTTCTCCAGGAGGCTCTGCAAGCAACATGTGCAGCAGACTCCATTCCTGCAGCTTATTTCCCTGGCAGCGTGCTGACAGATACTGCTTGGACCAGCAATTCCAGTAACATCCCTGTCTGTCCAGCTGTCAGAGGACTGCTTGAGTATTTTCAGAAAATCAGTTTTAAGTCTCACCATTTCATCTGTGTAAAGTCGTTAGTCCCCAGGTAACTGTTGAGACAGACTGTAATTATGTCCTGTCAGCTGCACTATAAATCCTTATTTTCACTCATGTCTGCACTGGAGCCAGTCTGCAACTTTCTTGTGATGTGATGATCAGCTGTGGGGAAGTCATCTGTCCAACACTTCTGAGAGAGGATGTCTTCTCTGAAAGCTATACCCTCCCACCTAGATTTTGTCTGCGTAGACATAGGAGTTGCTGGAAAAAGTCCTCTGACCAGGATGTCAATGTACTGTAAGGAACAGAACAGTCCCTTGGTGGCTTTGCTATCTGTGGACCCAGAACTCACTGGCCTGGATCATCAGGGTCTGTATTTAGGGACTGCAAAGCCTCCTGAAGCAGGCAAGCCAGAGGGCAGAGCTGGGAACAGCTACCCTCAGTTCTCTCTCTATACAAGTATAAACTAAGCATCTCCCTCAAGTGATCTTGTGTGATTTATTTGGCTGGTTACTTTGGCTGGCTTTACCTTCCCCAATCCCAATGATGTTTGGTTGTCTGCTGGGCTTTGTTGATAAGTGATGGGAAGGCAGTGCAAGATGGTCCTACCTTTGTCAGTCTTGTGTTCGAGGATGTCTTGGCTCATGCACAGCAGAGAAAGCTCATGTTGCCCCAGTTGGCTCCTTCTCCCTCTTCAAGAGCAAAGTAATGCAGGCAACTCCCTTTCCCTGCCAAGGAACATCCATACTGGGATTTGTATATAAGAAGCAATTGTTATCTGCCCTCCCTAATTGCTGCAAGCCACATGCACTTGGAGACACCTAGGGCTGGGGGAGCCTGTTGTACAAGTCAAGATGAATTAGAAGGATGTCAGGATGCTCTCTGTACATAATAAGGAGAAAGAAACAGGCTGGAAAGTATTGGACAAATAAAAAAAAGGAGCAATCAAGGAGAAAAGCTAATTCTGGGCAGGAATACTTGGCTTGGCTGTCTTCCCTGAAGGCTTGTTCCATTAACATTTGGATAGTCAGCAAAAGCTGTCTTTGCAGGAGTAGAGAGATAAGCAGAAATGTACTGATGTTTAGTTTAAAAGTAGCAGAGCTACAGGTTTCAAGTGCTTTCTGGCTGGCTTCCTCCTCCTCCCTCAGTGAAATACTTTGGCTTTTCTGTAACAAAATATGTGAGTGAGCTTAGGACATGCCTAGGTTCCCTGTGCACATGTGGTTCTGCTCCCCTCTTCTGATTTCATCCAGATGTCGTTTTTATTATTATTATTGTCATTAAACTGTACTGCTATTAATAACTTGGAAGTAGGATTGTTCCTCTCAACAGCAACTGGATGCAAACCCATAACTTCAGTTTTCATTTAGTGCTGACTTCTTTCTTCAGCTATTTACTATCCCAGTACTAAAAGATGCATTCCCAAAACTAGGATTATATGATCCTTTCTTTTGCCTGTCTGAGTTTACACCTGAGGGTTGCTGTTATACTCTATGCTATGCACTGTTATGCAAAAGTCACCGGAAGAGTCCTCACAGGTGGGCTGGCTGCCACGTGAAACCAGTGTGATGGTTTGGCTGAGCTGAGATCAGAGTATTCACCATCTCATGGTTTGCAGTATGCATGAAGGAATTTAACTTCACTCAGTGTGCACACATCCATTGTCTGGTTCTCAGCACAAGTAGCACATACACTTACATGTTTCTTTTCAAATATCAGTTTCACCGACTGCAAAATGCTGCTGCTGAGCTTATATTGTAAGTTACAGGGCATGTCTGGAGGGATGCCACCTTTTTGAAAGAGAGAGTAGCTGCTCCCAGAAGTTTTGCTGTAGAAAGAATGTTGTTGGATTCACTGCCTTGCCAAGAAGCCCAGATGTGGCACCTTTTGTCTGAAGTAATGAGGAGAGGGAGCCTGTCAATGGCAGTTTAGCTTTGTGAATGAGACCTCTCCATATCAGATTGGAGATAGGTCTAGTGTTTAGTGTTGGTTACACTGTTGTTTTCAAACTTTGGTGTCATAGTTTTAGACACTTAAATTGGTGATCCTAGCATCGTATGGAGCATCTGCAACTCCCTTTGATTACAGGAGAGCATGTTGAGGTTTGGGGGTCTATATGACTGTGATCATCTTCTTCCAGTTGATACAGGGAAACCAAACCAAACATGAGCCAAGCCTCTATGAATTGTATTCTGTGGTGCTATGAGAAGTGGACTTGGTGATCCAGCAAGTCCTTTCCAGGCTTCATTCTTTTGGATTTGAAGCTGGAAACTTGACACAGGGTGATTTCTGAGGACCTTATTAGCTTTGGCTTTAAATGGTAGCACATATCTCCTGAGAACCATTCATAACATGAAAACCTGTTCTTTTTTCTTAATGGTAAAACCTAAACACTTTGCTCAACAGTGATTTAATGAGCAGAATATTCCCATAGTCAGGGTCTGATGTTAATAATAGACAGATGGCTGGCAGTTTGAAAATCAGTCAACACAAAATATTTTCTATATAAAACTCAAAGCATTTTAACTTGAAAAAAATGAACCGCTTATTCCACGGTCAGATTGTAAATGAATTGACAGTAAATACAATCTACTGACAAGATGTGTTTATACTGCAGAAATCTTGAAAACACATATAGTGTATCTGATGTTAAGTGAATTATACATATGGAAAAAAGGAGGTGGGAAGAGGGAGCCTGACAGAGGGTAGAAGCAAAGCAGTGATGAGAAACAGCAGAACCTACAAAAAGTGAGGTGTGAAGATGAAATTTATTGACTTGTTTCTAAGAGACAGTTCTGTTAGATTCAGAATTAGGTAGTAGTTATACATAGTGCTCTGCACTGTTTTAAAAAAATTCACCAAGAACAAAGTCCTTACAGGTGTGTTGGTTGGCTGCTGGGATCAGGTGCACTATCTAATAGTGTTAGATGTTCATTGGTGTTCCTCCTGTTTCTTCATTGGAGTAGTCAACTCAGACTGATATCAGTAATGTCCCAGAGCCAGTGCTTTGGGGAACCTGAGGAAGAAGTTACATATGGAGGTGTTTCTGAATTATGATGGTCACCCTTGGGTTTGTATTGTTTATGTTCCAGTCCTTTCTCAAGGCTAGTTTTCATTCCTCAGTTCATTACTGGCAATTCCAAACTCCTGGTTTCACTCCACTGTTATCTCTAGCTTCGTGAGCTCTGAAATTTAAGAATACACTCTTTGTGGAGAGCCCAATAAATCCACCACTTGGGATCTGGGCTAGCAGGAATTCCCACAAAAGCAGGAAGTTCCCTAGCATTTTCCACTGCTACTTACTGCCTGGAACAAGGTATGAAAAATATGCTAGGTGTATATTACAGCCCTTCTTCAGAGATGTGTTCTGCTGTCTAATAGTTATATATGTTCCACATGAGTATAGTTACATTATGTAATTCTCCAGATAAACACTAGATAAGGAGTCACCACTTTGAAGATCTGTTTTGTTCTTACATGTAGGAAAAGGATGGAAGATTTTCATTGTCACAGAAAACTCAAGGTGTAAAGTGTAATACATTAGAACAACTTCAGGGCTGCTCTTGGGGATAAGAACTATTGACTGGCCTCCAATTTAAACTGAATCCCCACAGTAGGGAAGAAAGACTGGAAAATATAATTAGAAAACACTGTTTGAGAAAGAGCAAGAGATACTGAACCTGTCTGAATTTATAAAACAAGAAAGCAATCTGTGATATAGCATTGCCTTTCTTGGAATCATTTGAAGGAATAATAAAAAGCCAGAAGGAAGATTTAGAAAGACACAATGCAGGCTATGGAAGAACTGCAGGCAGTCTACTACAAAGAATATTTATGCATAAGAATATTATTTGTCAGCACTTGATGAAGAAAAGCTTTCCATTTAAAAAATAACAGCAATGATTCATTCTTAAGAGAAAAAGGTTTCAAATATAGTCAGTGAAAAAATTTCGGTGATTCTTTATTTTAGATAAGATGAAAATAATCTGAGCTTAGTAATATCACTGGAGATCAAGAGCTGCAAAACAGTGACATGCTATACCTGCTAAAGATTCAATGTTAAAGTTAACCTGAGTGTGAAAAAAGCATGAGATCAATCTACTGAGAACCCTTCAGAAGAGTCACTGAAACTAATTAGTTTGTAGTAACATAGTTTGGAGGAAGGTAAGCCATCTCTGCCCTGAGAAGCAAAATATTTACTTCTTAGCTTACAATGAAAACCTCCAGTTTAACAATGGAGCTATGATTATTTTATGCTATAACCTAGTAGTGCAGATCAAAAGCTAAGATTGACTCAGCTTTGTGGTCCTAAACCTAGTCCTTTCAGGTTAGCTAGAGTCTCTGCTTGTAATTGTAAGCTGCTGATTCCAGAGACATCTGGCAGAGACGACATGTAGTTTACAGTAATGAGCAGGTACTAAAGACTTTGAAGGCTTACATATACTGCCTTGATCCATGCATCTATTTGCATTTATTCTTTGAGCCACACGTTTTTTGACCTCTAAATGCTTACACTTTTTTTTTTCCTTAAAAGTATGCAGCATGAAATATTTGAAGTAAACTACAAAAATAAGCCCATACGTGCAGGTCTTGCCATCTTGAACACAGGTTGTGCAGCAATGCAGTGCGTCTGTAAGGCTTCCTTGGGCCCATCTGGATTTCTAGAGTGGTAAAACTGCCGTGACCATGGCTGGGAACAGACTTTTCCTAGCTGCTGTACCCTCACACGATTCCAGAATTTAGTCATACAATTCCAAAGTAAAACATAAATTACAGCAGAGGCAGAGAGCAATTGACAGGTATGGGGGAACGGGAGAAAGGATCTATTGTGTGAGAAGCAGACAGATCTGCTGATGTGAAAATATATTATTCTGTGGAAGTGCAAACCAGAGGGTTTATGGAATTTGTTCTCAATTCACCATGAAAATGCTGGGCTGGGGGGACCATCCATTTGATGTGGGTGGTCCTTAATGCACATCATAATTTACACTTAAGGCATATACGATCCCTTGAAATTCCCTTCTTAGGAGGACCATAAAACCAGTGTTGCATATGGAGCTCACTGGAGGTTTCTGCAAAGCTCTCCCATTGTCAGACATAAACACATCCTATAATTCTAGCTTAGGTCAGAGTTCAATGACTCCTCAAAGCTTATTTCAGTCCTAAGCTGATCCCACTGCAATCCGGGTGGGCAAAATAGAAGTGTTTCCAACGCAGCTACTTTCCTCTGGCTGCTCTGCTCCTCAGTCAGAAGCAAACCTGAGTCCTCAGGCTGCGGGTTAATGTAGTTTATTGGTGAAATCACCCTTGCTCATCCTCAGGCTGCTTTCTGCAGGATTTTGCAAGCATTACTGAACTTTCCTCTTCACCGTATAGGAGATTCTAGGACTATCGTTAGCCTCATCTTCAGGAACAGGAATCGGAAGTTAAGACTTCATGCAGGGAATCCTTGTTAGCACATGAAATAGATCACAGATGTGCCTTTGCCTGTCTGCTGCAAAGGCAGAGCCTGGCCCCTCGCTGCACCCCGTGGGGCTTGGCCCCTTGCTCAGACCCAGATGTCATGGCTGTACTGCTGTGCTGGGCACTGCCTTGCTCCTGCACAGACATAGAATTGCTGGAGCCCTTTCCTGTGGGGCTGGGTGGGCCTGTCCCCATAAACTGGGCACCCTCCCTGATTCCATCTTGGGCAGGGCAGCAGTAAACAGTCATGGTAAATAGCAATCTATTTGGTCTGTACAACATGGCAAGTCCCTAGAATGAAGCTATTCCTTGTTCTCTATATGCCAAAGCACTTTCCAAGGCCATTTCTTTCTTGCTTGTGAGCATGAGAGGCACACAGGGCTTGGAGAACATCCCAAAGTGAATCCTCAAAAAAAGGTACTGTTGCCTTTGGGGACAGTGGCCCAGTGGCTGCCAGTGCCCAGGACAGAGCTGCTGGGCACTTAGGCCACAGATCTTGGCTGTACAAGCTGGGAAGAAAACCCTGCTTCCCACCTTGGGAAATTAATGGCAAAGGTTTTGCTTTGTCCCTCATCTCAGCTGACAGGAGGGTAATCCTGTCTCTTTGGACTACATGGCTCTGTGGTACAAGGGATAGCTTCACAATAAGCAGGTGAGAAACATTTTGGCCATAGCTGCAGTTCAGAGATTTCAAGAGCCAAATACAGTAATGAAGAAAAAGAAAAAAATTTGACCTCAGGGTGTAAACAGAATATAAAGTGCTTCTGGTTAGCATCTTGTAATAACTGGACCACGTGCCTGGGGAGAAAAGCAAGATATTTGACCTAAAATATCAATGCGTATCAGTATTTGTTTCTCCTTTTCATTCTTCTGCCTCTTAGAATCAGGCAGTTTGTATTCTTAGATTTGGGCTGCAAAAGACTAGAATGGCAACTCAATTTGAGAGACTGGGTGGCTGGACCTGGCCCTTGGTGGTATTTTATCTCTACTGGAGAGAAAATAGCAGAGACAAGGAATGAACATGGCACAGCCTCTTTCCATTACTTTCCTGGGGTATCTTTCCCTGCTCCACTCTTGAGCAACAGTTTCCACTCCCTGAAATATTGCCCATTCCCTTCACTAAAGTTTCCTGTGCTGACTGAAGTATTAAAAAGGCTGAACAACATGGGCAAAGTTTGTTTATTTGTAGGGCTGCATATTCATGCCTGGTTTAGGCCCACCCTGCTGAAGAATTTCAGATATTTTGCTGAAAATCTGGGGCTGGGGGTATAATGGCCCTGGGGAAAAGTGGGGGCTTATGGTGATGCTTGTTACAGAGGTCAGGGGCAGATGATCAGCTGTGTCTTCATAATATGGACAAGTATGAGTAGGGAAGAGAAACTGGATGTGAACTAGACTGAGCCCTTGGAAACCTGCTGCTGGAAGGGACAAAGAGGGGTCAGGCTCACAGCCACCACAGGGGGCAGTGGAGAAGACACAGAGGGACTTTGTGCACCCCTTCTCTTGTCTACCTGGGCTCTAGCACCTCAGTTGCACCTGGGGATCTCTGGGGAAATTTATTTTCCTCTTGAGGATCCCAGACCCATCCTCCACTAGAAAATCTTTAGGAGCCTCCTTGCAGGGACAGGCTGTGCTTGGACCTCTGCTCCCCACCACTGGGGCCCTCGGCCATGGTCCCTGAGGGAAGCCATGCAGCCGCTTGCATCCTGGGGCGATTGTTTTTCAGGCAGTGCAGCAGCAGGTAATGGTCAGCCTAGCAGTAGGGCCTCTCTCTGGAAGCCTGACCAGTGCTCCTGTGAGGCACCTCCCTTGCAGTGAGAGGCAGGGGCTCCCCAATAGGAGTGGCTGCCCAGGCATCTGCCATTGGCAAGTCTTCATCTGAACCTCAGGAAGCATTTGTGCTTCCTGCCATTGTGGGTTCTCAGTGTGGCTATGTAGGCCAACAAAACTCCATAAGCACCACCAGCCTCACCAGGAGCAGGGATGTGGAAAAGGTTTGCATGGACTAAACATTGATTTGCCAAGGCCTTGGGAGCATGGGGTGGATTAGGCAGCTGTGTTTATCTCTGTAAACAGTTGGCACAGCAGGCTCTATCAATCCATTTCAAAGAACAGCTCTTCTCCAGACACAGAAAAAACAGGTCTAAAGTGTTGTCTTTAAATAGACACATTAAATAAAAATGGTAGCAGCAGAAAACTGCTGTGTGCATCAAAATTGTGATGACTGAAGCCTGAGACCCAGCAAATATCAACAACCTTCTCATGCCGAGGCCTGCAGGGGCCCTAATAAATGTGCAGCTGCTTTCCTCCTGAAGCTGTACAGAGACCGGCTTTAGTATAGAACCAAACTGGGATGATGGGCTTGCTGTGTTTGGTCCTGTGAAGTCATGCTCCTTCTGCAGCACTGTGTGAAGGCACACTGAGAAGAGAGGCTCACTGTGCTGCAGACAGTTCACTTGCCTTCTAAGTTTGGGGTCCCTTTGTCTATGTGCTGGCCAGACTTGGAAAGCTGAGGATATTAGTCTTGCATATTCTTCATTAGTATTATTTCAAGTTCTTTTTCTGCTGACAGTTTCTAGAGTAAAGAAATTTTTATTAGAAAATACTGTGACCCTTCCCAAGTGTCTAGTGTTGGATGACATTTGAGTTTGTGTGTGCTTTACAATTAAAATCTTAAATGGTTTCTAAAAAAGGAAAAGAATAAAATCCCTAATATTTGAAGACAGTGGATGTTTTCAAAAGAAAAATTAGCTGTTGCTTCTGAAAATTGATTTTCTGGCAAATGATTATATTACAGCCATTTTTCATTAAAAAATAATCTGCTGACCAGCTGTAGCACATTCATGTTTCAAGAGAAAGAGGGAGATGTCCACGTGTTGTAGTTTGGCTTGAACAGTCAGAAGGTGGGAGGGGAAACAGTAGCCCAGGGATTTTCTCGAGCACTGGTGCAGGCAGAGAATGGGATGGTAGGGAGAGCCTGTTGAGCTGACCATGTGTGTGGCCTCACACCAATCATCTGCATCTACCTCTGGCACCCCAATACAACACTTCCTACCCCTAGGAAGCTGTAGGGACACAAACCCCACAGCCTGCAGATATAGGACAGAGGTGCCAATCTGTTCTGCCAGGCTGAAGTCAGGATGTCTGTCCCTCCAAGAAGATCAATCTGATTAAGAGATTAAAGAGCACATTAAGAGTTGGAAAGGGAAAGTGTAACTGCAGACCTTGAGATCTCCAGTGACACTCTGGAAATAACCATGACCATGCACAGGCTTGAAATTCTGTTGTATCCAGCAGATGTATAATGGAAGGTGGTGTAGCGATGACAGCACTAAAATGAATGCTGTCTGAAGGTGCAGAGGGCAGTGACCTAGTTGTGAGAGCAGCCAGAAAACATCTGACACTCAGATGATATTCGGGCACTAAAAAGAAACTGCAATCCTTCCAGCATGCTGCCAGAGCTGAGCCCTGCAGAATGTCCCATGATCTAGGTGGAGGCTCGTCAGGGCTGCAGCAGTGGGGCTGGATAACTGGCAGCTTTCGCTTTTGTGAAATTCTTGCTTTATCTTTCGTTCTTTTTCTATAGCACTCTTTCCCTGTCTGAATGAAAGTGTAGCTAAAGATGCCAAGTTAAAGACTGCTCCTCAGAGCATCCCAGAGCTCAGTGGTGGCTTTGTCCAATTTTTCCACACAGGAATTTTCCAGTGGGATTTTGGTTTGCGTTCGGAGCATCCTAGTATGTTTAGGTTTACAATAGAGCACCCAACTTACAGAAGAAAGAAAACACTGATTACTGCAGTTTTCCTGATCACTTGCCAACCAACAACCAGCTCTGTCTCTATATATTTGTAAGATAACTTGCGTTTGCCCAGCATGTGTTGTAATCAATTGCTGTGTTAACAGATTACTGAGTTAAAGCCAGTGGTTGTGCAGCCATTAGAGGGAGGAGTGAGGAAGTAAGTAGGCCAGTTTGTAAATTTGCTTTTTTTTTTTTTTTTGCTATCCTTTCTTGGAAAACTGAAGAAGATTTATATCTGTTGTGGTTTTGCACAGAAAGGCAATGGGTATGTGTGGCCCATTCTAACTGTACAGGGGGTTGAGCCAGTCTTGCCTTGGTCAATGTCTGCTAAACCTTGGCAAGCAGCAGGCATGGGAGAAGGAGCTGAACCTTGGGCTTGCAACTAACAGCAAACTGCACCAAGGCTTTAGCCCCACATTCTCATCCAGATGCAGCTCTCACTGTGAGTGTGTGCAAAGTGCCAGGAGCCAATACTGAGGGAGCACTGTCTGTTGACAACCTACTTACAGAAGCTACCAAGAAATTCCAGCATTGCAAGTGAGGGGTACAGTGGTAATGGTACCAAAATAATATCAAGCAGTTGTGCTGCTGGGTTGCATTTTGCAAAAGGGAAAATGTTCCACCACTTTTTTTTACCTGCTTATCATGTTGGTGAATCTATCAAAGGAGCAAAATATGAAAATATGAGTGTGATAATAGATGAGAAGCCATGTTGATGCTATTCCCCATACATACTTGTTCTCTGCAAATATTCCTGCAACTAAACCTCAGACCGCAAAAAACTATTTTAGAGGGCACAGAGCTTCCTATCAGCATTCCCAGGAGTTTGTGTCATGGCCAGTTGTCTCCTGTGCCTTCTGCTTTGTTGAGACCAAGTGCTTACAAGTAAATGGAGTTGAATCCAGCAATGTCACAGTAGGAATCAGTTGGCTTCCCATGTATCATTATGCTCCAGTAATCTTCTCAATGTTGTCATTGAGCAAATATATGCCCTCTGGCTATATGCAGCATGAAATCAGGTGTTTACCTGCAGCCCACCTCCCACTATAGAGGCACTCTGCCAGCAATCCTTACTGGGTTACATGAGGTATGGGCTTGGTGCCAGTAATTCCCTGTCATAAAGCCTCCTGGCTTTAGCTAGGAGGTACTCAGCAAGTTTCCTAGCCAGGAACAAATGTCTTATGTCCTATCCAAACTTTATCTAGGAGGGGGGGGGGGGGGAATCTCCAAGTCTGTGCTGGTGTTAGGATTAGCCAGCATTTCTTCTCCCATCACTCTCACATGAAGTCAGCAACAGAGTTTGCTACCTATTCCCTTCCTAGCACTTGGTGCATTCCAAATGAGGCCAAACTCACAAGGTGATGGTTTTGCCATTCAGTCAGTATATGTGAAACTCTCATGTGGTCTCTGTGCCCTGTACCTTCACGTGTGGGAGGAAACAACACTTCTTTCTAGGAGGTAGCAGTGTCCTGGAGAACTCTGACCTCACTTGTGTGAGGCAGTGCCTTATTCTTTCTGTATTTGTACAACATCGAGCACAGAAAGGGGCCTGGCCAGAAGCTGGTGTACCTATGTGCCATCATAGTAACAGTAAACAAAGAAGCATGTGATATTTGTCAGGGAAAAGCACAATAATCTACTCTGTTGGGTTTTTTTTTTTTTTGTATTTGGCTATATGCATTGCTGGAAATTTTTCAAAAACCTAGCCAAAGGAGTTGTATAAACTGCTTTAAATGTAAACCAGATACTGTCAATTTAGGGCATTTGTAGTGGTGGTGTAAACTGAGCCAGAAAAGCTGAGCTGTGAGTCCAGGAGACAGCCAAAATGCAGCCAAAAGTATTTTCTCTGTGTTTAATTTAGTACAAGTGTGACTGGATAGGTACCAAGCCATGGTTCTGGTCACGCTCTGTGTAGAGAAACCTTAGGAGAAAGTGACTGGGGACTTTTGGTGAGAAATCACAGATCTTGGATCAAGTTTTATGATGAAGCAACAAAAGTGGGTGAGTTGGTACCTGGAAAACCTGCCCTGAGGGCTTATCTGTTATGTTTATCAAAGGATATGCCTGTGAAGTGCTATGCACATGTCCAAGCAGACTGGAAACCATGGGAATTTAAATTGTGTTGGTTTATGCCTCACGTGATAAACCTCACTGTGACCTTGGTACCTGTAAACCCCTGTAAACTCCTGAGGGCAGAACCTGCAGAGATGTGTCATGCAAAGGGCTATTCTGTCTCCCTAGGGTTTTACATTTGTATTTAAATACCTGTGGATGGCTATTGTCAGAAACTGGGCTGGGGTGGTACATTTGGGTCTGACTCAGGCATCTGCCTTATTTTTTTTTTTGTTGGCTCAGCACACATGGCTGTGTGGGGGTTAAGTCTCTTACAAAAAGATTTTGCAGATGTAGTTCAAGCAAAGTTTTAAAAGTGACCAGTTCCAGCTTTACATGAGCTGCCAAGGGAGAGAGCTGCATGCTAGAATGCTTCTTTTGGAGGTGTGGTCCAAGCAGATCCAATGGACTGGAAGCCAAACAATTCAGTGTGGAAATAAGGTGCAGATTTTTTTACAGTGAAGAGAATTAACTGCTGAAATAATTTACCAGAGGCTGTACTGGGTTCTCTATCATAGGTAGTCTTCAAATCAAAACCAGGTGTCTCTTTAAAATACAGCTTTCTTTAGAAGAAGGATGGGCTCACCCCTCCACAGGGGATGATATTCTCCAGCCAGTGTGATGTGAAACACCAGGTTGCTCGACTGGAACATTTGCTTCTGGATTTAAAAACCTATGGATCCTGTGGGCAGAAAGAACTGTGTGCTCCATAACAGGGAATGTCTCTTGCATCCACTGAAAGCATCTGGCAAAGTCTGGCAGATCTATGAAGAAAAGGGTGTTTGGAGTTGCCTCTTGCGGTTTATGGGAGAGGGTGTCCCTGCGTGTGAAAGACCAGTGGCTGGGCAGGGATGCTGCATATTGGGGATCTGGCTGCTTACAGTCCAAAGGAAGAGCTGAGATATACTGGTCTAGCTTGATTGCCTGTGCTCCAACAGAAGATGTGGTTGAAAGGGCTGATGGATTTCCATGGATGGGTTCCAGCACAGCCATTTTTGCCAGGAACTGCCATGTTGCTGTAAGGTGCTAGAACAGGGAAACATGGCTCCTTCTTACCTACAGGTCAGGTCTGCAATAAGTGTGAGAAAAAGAAGAGAAAAGGAAATGCAACTCAGAGGTGCACAGATAGGGAGAGTGAGTTTAGATATAAGGTTACATTCTCATCAGTGGCATCAAAACCAGCTTGGGAGGTAGGCATTCAGGAGTGCATGTGTAGCTGTGTTCCTCTTTGACTGGATAGCAGATTGGCTGCTGCAGAAGTTTTTATTAAAAGTCAGACTCAGTAAGTGAAGCCGTTTCAGAGACAAAATAAAGAAAAACAAGGAAGAAAAAAGAATCCATCCCCACCAGAAACTGTGTGACTTCTCAGAGCAATCTCATATGAGCTGCAAAAGCCACATAGTCAGCAGTCTTGACTCCAACTGCCCTGACGCCTGGAGAGGTGACACTGTGAAAACTGAGCTGTGAACGAGGTGAGAGATGTAGGGGCACAACATGCGCTGCACTTGCTGCCAGGCACTGTAAAATCCCTCTGTGCTGCATACTATGCAGTCAGCAGGGTAGCCATGGTGCTCTTGTGTTTCTACAAGTTGTGCATCTCTTCCAAAGCTGATTGTTTATCCCTGGCTGACTCAGGACATCCACATAATCGAGGACAAATAATTTTGAGAACTTAGCTACCTCTCCCAGTCACAGCCATTACATTGGCAGGCTTTGCTGACAGATAATGCTTCATTTGGCAGAGAAATTCCTGACATTTACAGCTTCTGCCTCAGTTCCAGTAGAAACAGCCTACATGGCAACACAATCCAACTCCACTGGGTTCCTGGCTCAGCTCATTATCATTAGCTGTTTTTAAGGCAGCCCCTAAAAATCTCTGTGCTTCTGCTGTCAGTACCTCACAGCGTCAATGCTGTAGCTGGTTTACAGATGGGGAAAATGAGTCACAGCAAAACATAGGCTGATTCTGGGAAGTTTCTTCACAGTCATCACTCATACTGGGTAGGTGCCTGCAAGCTCTGCCTGAAACCAGGGTTATGTGTGAAGACACATTGTCCCCATAAATTCCAGCACACTACCCCTACACATGAAGGCAATGAAGTGCTTTACCTCCTTGCTAGAGTTGGCTTGGGGCCTGTGGGCAGAGTACTGATGAGCACCTGCAAATCCCCTCTCCCAGTGGGCACTGAATGTGTACTGCTCACTGTGGCTGGCAGTTAATGCCTTTCAGAACCCCAGCACCCCTCCAGTCCTCCCAGGGATTGACTCCAGGCTCAGACATGCAGCCTCTGGTCTGTGCAATTCACAGGTGCCCATGGACTGACCCCAGTCTGCCTTCCGTCTGCTATCCCAGGAACTGTGGAAATCAAGATACACTGCTTCTGACTCATTTGCTTAACTGCATTCCATGGCTCTGGATTATTCTTAAGTGTTAGCAGGATCAGATTTCCAAAGATATTCAAGTGCCTACAAATGAAAGTGGGCTCCTAATGTGATCTTCAAATATTCCCAAATTGGCAAGCCAACTAATTGCCCCACAAAATCTATGTAGTTTTTCTGCATCTGTGGGAAGGACAAGTCTCAAAGGAACCAGACAATTCAACATTTGCATGAAATGATGAGAAGCAGGTATGATTCTCTGTCCTGTTCTTTAACTCACCTGTACCTTATAGCCAAGGCTCTTACAGTGCTACACCATACTTGCCTTTAGAAGCCTTTATTCAGCCCTTGTTCTGATCAGTGCCTCATGTTGATATCATAAGTACAAATTAAAATGTGCATCCCTTCAGGCTGTGATTCCAGACCAACAGAGTCCTTTAACTTCCTTGTTTTTCTTGCCTTTTGTGTCATTGAAATGCTTACTTCAGTTTTAAAACAAGATTAAATAAGCAATCCCTGTGTTTTCTGGTAACTATTTTTGAGCTCTTCTGAAAGGCAAAGAAGAGGACACCAGAAGCAGATTTTTTTTTTTTTTGGCATCACCTTTGATCCTTGCCTGTGATCACCTGACTTAGATCAGAGTAGAGTTTTTCCTCTGCTGCACAAGTTCTTCCTCTGCTTTGCTATTCCTGGCTGAAGCGCTCTTTTGGAAGGCAGCAGACCAGAAGGAGTGCCCATGTGAAAATGATAAGGGGTGGGAGGTCTCAGATTCCTTTCCTACTTTTTCTTCTTGTACCAGCTATGTCCAGAAATATTGTTGACAACAAAAATTTTCAGTCCAAAACTGAAATTCTTTCAAATTAAAATTCATTAGCTAGAAGTCATTCAAATAATAAAAAACACCTTGTAGAGATTTATATCTTTTTAATTAAAAATTATCACCTGAATGGAGACTTTCATTGGAAGTGAACCTTCCATCTCTACTGCAACCATCTGTAACTCCAGTATCTGGCCATGTCAAACTCTGCCTGCTATATGGAGGTGTTTGTTGTTTGCTTAGGCAGCTTCAGAGGAGAGGTTTATGTGTCCTCGTGTCCAAAGATATACTTGGTGGCCCGGTGCCTATGTTGTGTCATAGGACTGGGATGATTTCCTGGCTGTGCCCAGGGTGAGCACTGGCCCCTACCATGACAGTCTGGTGAGCCTTCTTTTTCTCCTCCTGAGGCTTTGATATTTGCATGTTGGTGTTTTTATTATTCCTGTGATCTTTCCAGCACTCAACATGTCTTCTGGCAGAATAGTCCCTGCACTTTCCTGCCTTTATACTTTCTCCTTAATTTTCATCCTGACTCTGTGTGTCAAAAGGTTTTCTACAGCAGAAATAAAACCTGTGCGCCTTGAGAGCTGCAAAGTCACAGACTGATCAGGGAACAATGCAGCATGATGATGAATATTCCTGACAGCATTTTCTACTGCAAACAGGCCAAACCCAACTGAGAAATAATTTTTAATGTGACTTGTCTCAAGAGCAGAACTAATAACATTTTTACATGGCAGATGGGTTATAGTGCTTTCGTTCTATTTACATGGCTGGGAATGTGACCCATCTTATTTTTCATAGCTGCCATCTGTTGGTCAAATTCATTCCAGTGCAATCAACCAAGTCATGGTTTTGGTTTGCTAGTTGGTTTTTGGAGTTTTTGTTGTTGTTGTTTTTTCTTTATTTGTTTTGTTCTGGTTTTAATTATTATTGTCTCTGAGCGGACTTTTGGATCAGTGAGTAGAACAAATGTTTCTCTCAATCTTATAATGGCTGCTTGAAAGGGCTTACTGATAGAAGAAAATATTCTCTCTTTCTGCTTGCTTGCAAGTTTTTCAAAAAAATAAAGCAACCAAAACCCAACCTTTGAACAGGTGAGCACTCAGTCAAAGTGTTGGAATGATGGATTTGAAGTCTTCTCACAATGCTTTGTCCAGGTCAACAGAGGACAATAATTAAAAGATCCATATCAATACAGCTCAGGTTTCAGGCAAATTAAGAGCTGAAGAATGCCAAGAGCCTCTTTCTCTTGAAAAACAGAAAGGTCACATATTATTCCCTAAACTAAACCTTCTTTCACAAATTCCACTACACTAAGATCATATCTAGTCCATTTTTACTAAGAATTTTTTTGCTTTATTTTCATGAACAGTCCTTGTTTCTGCCTTGTAATTATACTCTCACAGAATCAGAGAATCATTAAGGTTGGAAAATACCTCTGAGATCATCTAGTGGGGTAGGAACAGTCTGTTAACGGGGGATCCTCTGGGAGGATGGCACCAAAATGATTCAAATCCCCACAGCAATTCTGTGAACTTTTGCAGAAGAGCAAATGACACTGTGAAAAGAAGAATTTATGTCTCTGTGGTGGTAAAAATATAGGAGTGATTCTACCAGAGGTAGTGTAGGCATTCAAATATAGGCAAGAAGTAAATTTTGCCCTCTCTTTGCTCAATGTGGGTAACAAGAATGTCCCTTCTGTCCAATGTGGTATGGCTGAAGAAAATGGAGAGAATTGGTCTTTGTTTTGAAAGCACTGAAAATCAGAGACTTTCAAAGCATTTGCAGGGAAATGCTATAATTTAAGAAGATTGTAGGAGAGTTTTTGGTTAATGCAGCTGTTCAATTGCCTATAGAAAATGGAATGTATAATGTAGTTTTCTACATTGGTTGCAAGAAAAAGAAAACTTTTCTTAAGAGAACTGAAGATACTGTCACCATGTTGGTTTCAGAGTGATCTTATTTTTAACGTCTACTGAGAAATTTGGGCTATATCCATGTGTTTTTATAAAGTCCCTAGAAATCTGCTGCAAATTTCTTATACTTTTGTGGAGGGAATGTGATTTTATGGGGATTGTTATTTAGAAAGAGATCATATACTGCTTACTAGTTTTTAGCTGCATTTACATTTCTGATAATCATTATAATAAAGCCTGTGTTTATTTTGCCAGAAAACCTTTTTTTGTGTGTGTGTTATAAAAAAATCTCAGAGGAAAAACATCTGTTTTGAAGAAAAAAAAGCACTTCCCCCTGACTAAAAAACCCAAAAAACAAACAAAACAAACAAAAAAACCAAACAAAAACCCCAAAACAAAACCACAAAACCCAAAACAAACCTGCTTGCTTAAAAGTGTTTAACTTTTTTCAGAGCAGGTTGGGAAAAAGAAATTTTAAAAATGTGACCAACTGAGGATAAAGGTAACAACCTCTTAGACTGGCTACACAAATAAGGGATCGTGATGGTGGTGCTTTTTCTATGTAAGTAGACTTCTGAGACTTCCTATCTTTATGATCTTTATTAAGGTAGACCAGCTCTTCAATAGGAACCTGCCCCAAATAACTAAACACTACTCTTCCACCTTAAAGTAAATGTTCAGTGAACTGAAGCTGGATTTCATACAGCCAGGTAAAGTCCAGTGGAGAGCTTACACTGTCTCACATTTCACCGAGCTTCCCTGTCTGTAGCTTGGCAGAGGTGGGCACCAGATGAAGGGGGAGGAGCCAAAATGGTGAAAGGGGTGATGACAGACAGACAACACCCATACATTCCTCTTCAGATGCATTTTCACATCTGTTTGGCATTTCGAGGGTTGTTTTCCTATGAGCATCACTCAGAAACGTCCAAGCAAGGTAAGATCCTGCACCTGAAAGGCCAGGAAGAAGAGTGTACCAGGAAGGTACGTTGGACATGTGTGCTAAAGTGTGGCTGTATAAATTAAAGGGCTGAAGGAGCCTCCAAAGAAATATGGACTATTCAGCCTCTATAGCAAAATCAGCAGGGTTTCTGGGTTTTCCTTTTTCTCCCAGGAAGAAAGTATTTTTCCAGTAGCTTGAACTCCTGACCCAAACTTGCAGATCCATAAGTGGATGTATTTTGTTATTCCCAGGATCATACTGCTTTCATGATCTGGATTATCTACAGAAAATAAGACTTAGATGCTTAAAAGACCTTGTAGGAACACTGCCCGAGGCAGCAAATAGTCTGTCTTTCAAAATATTCTTTCACCCTGTAAGTGTTGTTCAGTTGTAGCCTCAGTAATAAAGCCATAGCCCTATATATGCCTCTATTGCCTTCTGTCTAACCATCAATGCTCTATGCTTTGGCATGAAGCCTCCAGCCCTAGAAACATCACCAGGTACCAAATGTTGTAGGATTCCTCCTTTGCAGTCCAGGGGAGAGAAGCACAAGCACCCTGTCACTTCCTGTGTCTTCTGGCATCTGTAATGTGGAAAAAATAAGGGACAGAAGCATTTTTTCAGAAACTGAGCCTTAAAAGTTTCTTTAAACATCTTAGTTGAATATCTTTTCTCTCTGACTTATCCTGTTGTAAACACAAAATGCAAAAATCTTTTTATGAGAGTTTTTAGTGGATTTCATTAAATAGAATAAATACACACGTCAAATTCAGCAAACCTCACTCTGAAACTACTGCTATAACAGCGTTAAGATAGTACAATAGCCAAATCAATGTCATGACTGAATCTGAGTTATCAGTGAGCTCAAGCAGTAGGTATCTATTCAAACCACAGGATCCCCACATGAAGGAACACTTTTGTGGTTGCCCAAAGGGCACGATTTATTTCAAATGAGTGTCTCAAATATGACTATGCTCTTCATGGGGACAGGACATGGTTGCCTTTAGTGGTTTGTGGATGTTCTACACACAGAGGCAGCCCAGTGAAAACCAGGTCAGATTTGGTTAGTGCATTAGAGGAGACAGTGACAGCCTGATCTAACAAGGAGGCAACCTCTGCTTTGGCTTCTCTGCTGATGCAGTAGAGCAGGATCATCTTCTACATTGCCTTGCATTATAAAGAATCCAGTTGCTTAGCCTTAGAAAGCATCTTTAAGCTTTTGGATCAGTTAAATGGCGTATTGCTTTTGGAAACAGATTTTATCTATTCAACTCATGGTATGTGGGTGGGAGGCCACTATGGAAAGCCCAATAACTCCTGAGAGTTTGCTTGCAAAATCTTCTATGAAGTGTCATGAACAATATTTCTTCCATATCAAAAATGCTGAGTGTGAGTTTGGTCCATGACAAAAAGAAAAGGCCACCCATCTGGAACTCCATAATAGGGTTTGTTATCTATTAATGGATTTTGTGTCATTGCTTCATTAACTCTTGAAAAATATTGCCTAGTGGGAGATTAGGGAAGCAGCAGAAGTTTGTAACTTTCTCCCAGATATTTAACACATAGGCAGGACTACCTTTCCAGTTATGTTCAGGATAGGAGCCGTTTAGGATAAAGAAATTCAAGACTGCTGTGTGCCAGCCGCAGGCCATATTTGGGTAACTTTGCTCATGAGAATGAAGCACAAATTTCAGACTAAATCTTCAAGGCACACTGTTGCATGGATCCAGTCTATCTAAAAGATTGCATTTAGCTCTGGAATGAAGACAGTGAAGGAAAATCCTTTCTCAGACCACACTGAGACTTTGTGGTTCTCAACTAAAACTCCTTTTTCTGGTGATGCCTTCTCAGGAATGGATATCTGCCCATGCGTTAGGGCTCCAAACACTGCAGTATTGCTTCTGGACTCCACTGGGCTTTAAAAAGTCACTGGATTCTGACAGGTGAGGTCTAGGGGGATTTTTACCAAGAAGCCTGGAGTTCTCAAAAAGGTTTTAGTTCAGTCAGTTGATGAATAACATAAACTTTGGGCTCAGAAAATAACAGGAATTAAAGGTGATCAGGGATTTACAGTCAACATTCCTAAAACTCTAGAGGGTAAGGTATTAGGCGGAGTCTAGAACCATTTATTTTAGTTATATTAAATGGAAACTCTAGACACTGTCTGACTAACTGTGCTAATACCACCTGGCAGAAAGGTTATACTATTACTATCTGCAGTTTACTTTTATCCTTTTAAAAATTTTCAGCCTCCCAATCAGAAATGGGCACAATGCCATGGGCTCCAAGAGACTAGGCTCAAATGAGGAAACCAGTCAGATAAGGAAAGTGGTAGCGAACATTTTTCATCTGGCTATCTGAGCAATCCTTGAAAATGCCAAAAGAATCCAGATGAAAACCGTCTATCTATAAAATCAGATGACAAGCAGTATTTTTCACAAAGATACAGAAGAGTTGTACTCTTGAATCTGTAGTTCAGGTAACTGCTGGCTCACCCACTCCCCCAGCCCAACCAGCAGCTAACCAGGACCATGGGAAGGACCAGTGCCTCTGCGGTGGGCACCGGGACTCTGGAGCTCTGCCAGCAGGTCTCTGGTCTTCTCCAGGGCACTGTAGCCTTGCCAAGATTCGTGCCTCACTCTGTTCCTTTGTGGTACAGTTTGGGCAGTTGATTGTAGCATGGGGTTTTCCCAGGTACATGGCAGTTCCAGCCAGTGAGAATGGAAAGAGTTCAGTAAGGCTGCATCTGAGGTTGTATGAAGTAGGTGAGAACTTAAGGAGCAAAGAGCTACTCTGCAACATTTCCTAGGGCCTCAGAGCCCCACCAGTTCCTTACACTTCTATTTCAGGACTGCCTTGCTGCAACTGCAAAGTCTGCCATCCCCAACATTACAGATGAAATGAGAACTTAATTTTCCCTTTATTACTGAAAAGCCTTCAGGCAGTTCTGATGTTCAGCATCTTGGGAGAAAAGTTCCTTGCAGAAGTATGATTCTCTTAATTTACAGCAGTATGGAGTGAAAATCTTTTTCCAGGAGCCTTTATGTTCCCTTTTGGAGGCAGGAGGAGTGAATGCCTGCATTGGAATGGCAGCTCATGCCCCATGTGTCTGTGCAGAGGGATCACTATGATGTTTCCAGGCCTTGTTGTGCTGTCTGCACAAGGTCTATCCAAGCTGCTGACCTCCACCCCACATGGTTCTTCCTGTAAGGATATGACACTCACAATGGCTCTTTCAGCATGCTGCAGCACCAAACCAACCAGGAAGAATAAATTAATTCTTAAAAATAAACAGCTGGCCATAAAAGTGTCCTGGAAAACCCTGGCCTCTGCTCTTCTGATAGCCTAGGGGTCTCAGTGACAAATCACCCTTGCTACCTACCCTCAGTGAATATTCCCTGCTTGTCAGGTCAGCTAATTGTTTTGGAGTGGATGCAATTCATCTTCTGCTAGGAGAGGTTTGTCAGGCACATGATGCTGTAAATGATCTTCTGTTTATCTAATCTTTTCTCTTGCTGCTGTCATTGTACATATACACAAACCCCCTTTATAGCTTCCCTCTAGCCAATGTTCTGAGTACAAGCTTAAACAAGTCCTTGATCATTTTAGAACTACAGGCTTATTCAAGGAAATGACTGCAATAGCATTAGGTTGTTGTGGTCTCTTAGCAGGTAAGGTGTGCTGTCCCTACTCAGCCCGATTTTCAAGGTAAAGATCTTTGCAGAAATTTCTCTCCACTGGACAACCGTTCAGCTGGGACACAGGTCTGGTGTCCTTTGCTTATTTCACATATGCAGAGTAACCCTGGACTGATAAGCCACAAAACCAGACTGACATACCCAAACAGATGAAGGTCCAAGAAGTAGTTACCCAGGAGCTGGATACTGATTTCTGCTGCTGAGATAATCTTGCAGCTCACTAGAAGACACTCAGGGAAAGCTGAAGAAAGATGGGACACAAATACACCATCCAACCCCCAATGCATATTCCTAAAGCAAGGGCTTAAGCCACAACACTGCAATAAAAGTGTGGCTTAGTGTGTAGACCAGTACTAGAACTGACCTTTTCTCTATGTTGCCTGAGAGAAATGTGAAACCAAAGGAAGTTGTATGACAGCTTACAAGCTCTCTATCATTTCTGCAGTGAGTGAGTAGGCAGGCGATTAAGTTTTAATTGAAAAATTTGAGAGAATGGGGGGAAAATCAGAAAAAATAAACATTCAAGTCAGCAAGTCACATTAGTGACAGCAGCTAATGTTTCTAACGTGAGCTTTAAATCCTCAAGCCTTCCTCCAAAGCAAACGTATTATGCATTGTTCGCAACGATCTTAATTGGAAATATTTAGCTATCCAAATAGTAGAAGTATATTCAATTATTTGCTCAGAGCCTGGATCAATATCAATATTAATAAGTCATTTTAGGGGAGTTGAATTTAGTTTTCATTTTAGAGATCATATGCACAAACCAGTTTGAGACTGTAAGTTGGGCATCTTGGTTTCCTGAAACCAATCTCTGAAAACAAGAAGCTGGCTGAAGGCATCAAGGTTTGTGATGGTGGAGGAAATACATCAGGGCTTTCCTGGCAGAGAAAACACTGCTTCGGCACAGAGGATCTGTCTGAAGCCACCTAAGACCTGGGCTCAGGAGGGCTGGCACCTGCTGAAGTGTGTACAAATGGCGCAACAGTCTTCAGCCTCTGCTTCAGCCCATGGGCTGCAGCTGTGTGCTCTTATCCCAAGTTGTGGCTGTGTCCTTTGTTTCTCCAGGCCACTCACTGCATCTGCCCCATGTGTAACATCGGGAACAGGGCCTAGACCTTTCTGGGTGACAGGCAACTCTCTCAATGGTCTTGATCCACCACCTGGTTGAGTTTTCCCATGTACTATATCCAGTTATTAACTGGGAGAGACTGTGAATAACAGAATGATGTACAAAAGAGGTAAGGCTCTCTTTGAAACCTTAACAAGAGTTGCTGGCACTGGTGGCAATAGGAAATTACATTTTCAGGGTAAAGGGAAAATTACACATTCAGGCATTCTAGTTCCTGGGAGGAGGGAGTTAGTGAGTCCATGGCGAAACATATCCACTGCCAATGGAGACACATTTGTAGAAAATCCAAACACAGTAACCAAGCAGCTGTTTTTTTTCTTTCTAGGAACCAGCCCAAATCCAGCTCATGCTGGGGACTGTTTGCCATCTGAGAGCATCCTGTGTGAGATCCCAGCCCCTGTCCCACCACATGTTGGCAGCACAAACCTCTCACCCATTGTCCCTGCATGCTTGGCTTCAGACCCCAGAGAAGAGTCCACTGTGGAGACAGTTCATTTCTCTGCATGGCTCATGTATGATACTGGTGGTGAGGGCTGTGGCTAGGGACTGAGTAGAGAAATTACTGAGCTTGTAACAGGCTGTAACCTCCAGATAGTCAAGAAATTAATATTTTTCAGCGCTTTTGCATTGGGTGACAGTTACATTATGAAATTAACAAGGAATTTAACATGAAGTCTGCATTTGCACTGAAAGGATACATGAGAAAACATTATACCTTTATATTACAAACTAATTTTTCATTCCAAATGGTCTTTTTTTTCCACTAACTTATTCAAGAAATATGGTGATTTTTCCTACAATCCTGGGGAACAGGAATAAAAATTATATTTCTATATGCATAAGTAATAGAATATGACAAATGCATTTTCAGGCCATTTCACCCTTTGCTGTGAATATTTTCACACTGTCCCTCTGGATGCCCTGGATACAGATGGGGTTTGCATACTGCTGCTGAGGCTTCTTTTTCTGGGTAATAGTGTTATCCAGGGTTAGGAGACGTATTTGCCATCACAACAATTGTAAAAAGGACTGAGACCAGCCTGGGCAGAGACTGGCCTGCAATCCTCTACTGATAAATAAACATCTCTGTTTCCCTTTTGCAGTATACATCTTGATGTTAAAGGTTTCAAAGAAAAGTTGAGCTAACATCAAAAAAAAGACTCTCCAAGGCAAATAAAGAGAGGTTTATTTTCTTATTCAGGTTTCTCAAAGGCTCCTTCTCTGTGCCCTTTCACAATAGTTTTCACCATTTAGGAATGCTTTCATTTAATGTCTGAAATAGCTTTTTGTATCTCCTGGTATCTTTCTGTAACTGTAAAATAAACATTCTTTCCTTAATAGGTCTAAAGATGTGGGGTCTGGGGCAGCAGGCAAGTAGTTGATCCAGAATATTTTTTTCACTAGGCTTTGCTTTTCACTTAGTTATTCTTTGTGTCCTAATGTCATTATAATGCTGTAAAGATATAATTTTGCATTTAAGCTAAAGTAGTTACATCAACACAACTGCAGTGTCAAGTATGTGATGTCTTTTTTATTAGTACAACATATTTCCCTTGCTGTGCAGGAACAGAAATGGGAGGATGTGTTCCCTTACACTGGCATCAGGGCAGCTGCAGTGAAACAGGGCTGGATTCAGGCAAGTCTTCTGAGATGGTTATGGGAGCAGGTAGTTAAATCCTTATTACTGAGTACAGTCTACTGAGGGATTATCCTACAGCTACTTTACCAGATCTATGCAGCTCTTGGGAACAAGATATTAGGAAGAAGGACCACAGGGCAGATCTACTCTTGATCAAAACTTTATGACCTTCTCTGAAGTCTGGTTTTTTTTTCTGAGGAAAAAGACCAAACCATTCCCAGTCCTCTGGCACAAGCAGCTGCCACTAGCATTATTGAACATGGCAGAGTGTGTCTCGTGGTACTGCTGATTTTTTTTTTAATTAACTCAAAAAGATGTAACTACAATGATGATGAGACTTCAGTGTCTTAAGCTGCAGACACTGGTAGGCAGGGATGCCTGTGTGTGAGATGAATTCCTGCACAGTGATGATGGGTTATCAGAATTTCCTGCATGGCTGTGTGAGTCAGAGCCATGTGTCAGCAGCTTTCTGTGGTGACAGACCAATGCCGGAAAGACAGATGGAGGGAATCTGAAGTGAGAGACCTTCCCAGCTCCAAGGGAGGTTGAGCTGGATAGATTTACAATCTGCCTCATTCTCTTTAGGAGTGATGCTTTCCTGAAATATTTTTTCTCTGTCCATATGATATTTTGGCATTAGGTTGTTCCCCAGGTGCTGCATTAGCTGTTGGGAAAGAGAACTGCATGGTCTCAGCTCAGGTGCATCCTAGTCAGCTGTATCTCAATATCTGCCTGAAGGTGGGTGGATATTTTATCCCAGCTCTAACTTTTGAAGCCTAAGGAGAAGACAAATCAGGAAGATGCAAAGGGAGCTTACTGAATATCTGTATCCAGACAAAGATTAAAGATATAGCTTAAAAGTAGCTGCCTTATGCTCTGAGAACAGCTTATCAAAATATTTACTGTATCCTCCCTGCCTTAATATAGTTTTTGGTGTTTCTTTGTGTTACCCTACATAACTAATTTATTGCAATTTGAGTACGCCATTGTTGGTTTTGAACTCAAACAAATGGGTTTAGTGGTGATTTATGTTTAAGAAATAGGAGCTGCCTAGTACTGGTGAGTTATCCTACAACAACAAACCAGCTCAGGCAGGGCACTCTTCATAATAATCCTGTTTTATGGCAGTACAGATTAAATGTCCAGCCTTTCTAAGACTTTTATGCTTTCTTTGTGGTACTTTGCTGAAGATGAGGTGGTATAAGACTACAAGCAAGGCAGGGATGCTGGAGAAAAACAGTATCTTTCATTAGGCAAAAGCCTTCACTATGTGAAGGTTTATCTAATTTCTCCAACTATGTCATTTAGTCTGATAAAAGATCTTGCCTCTCCTTCCAAGCCTTTGTTGAGGACATTTAAAAATGGGGCTTACATTTAAAGAAACTGAAAAATTAGAGAGGTTGCATTGGAAAGCTACACTCTCCAAAAAAATATCTGAGAGTTTGTGATTGCTTTGCAATACAGGGATTGGAGCTCAGGCTACTTAACATATCATGATAGAGGAGCCTTGCTCAGACTGGCAGTTGCTTCACTGGAAGAACGTACCCAGTTTTGAAGGGCTTTTTACTGTTGTGAAGTCACAGCAAGAGCCACTGATTAAGAGCTGGGACTATGATAAATGCTAGTGAACTAGAAATGACACTTTTTAAATGGTACCTTGCTTTCTATGAGCTTTTGTCTACATTCAGATTCCAGGCTCAATATGACAGTAACAAATGAAAAATGTAAGACCTATACATCACATTGATGGATCCTTTCCCCTCCTATAAAGAGCAACTTTTAAAATTATTTAAAAGAGCATGGGATTAGCTCCAAAGAGTCTTAAGTTCTGCAGTGCCTCCGAGGCTAAGGGGGACACAGAAATTTCTGACTCTTTGTTTGTATCCACCTCCAGAGATAATGAAATACCATACAGCCAGGCACATACTATAAATAATGAATGACCTAAAGTACCAGTTGGAGACCACTAAACATTGGAGGCATTTAATGGCTAGCCTAGGACTTAAGAGACATGCATGAAAATATCGGATCTGTCTAAGGTAGTTAATAGCTCTTCCTTTCCCTCACATTTATTTGTGAAGATTAATGCATTAAGGCTTGTAGGAAGCTCACGTGCTGCAAAATAAAGGCCAGGTGCTTAAATACAAATCAAAGGATGGAGACATACAATAAACAGGTTGGCAGCTGACAAGACAGGCTTTTAAGAGGATCCAAAACCTTTCCCCTACAGAAAACTCTGGTGTAGCCCCCCAGTGTGCTGGTCTGCCCTGGCACCTTCTCATGCTTGTGTCTCTGTGTACTCATTCAGGCAGCTGCACAAGCCTGGTGAGAGCATGGGAATCATGGGGAAAAACAATGCAATACTGGCTGTTAATTGAACAGCGTCAGTCCATAGCCTCACACCCAGTTAGCAAAGCCTTACTTAAAGCCAATTTGAAGTGAAGCAAGAAAAAGAGTATGCACTTGCAAGTTTTAACTTTCTTCTGATTTTTCTCTGCCTCTTGGTTTCACTCATCCCCAGGATAATTTTGCCTTGAAAATAATCAAAGTCCTTTAAACCACACACATTAATAGCCTCATAGAGACAGAGTAGTTTGCCACCCACAGACGCTGAAGCAAGCTAGTTGTACTACATGGTCAGTGGCCCGCTAGGGACCCCTTCCTTCCGGCTTTGAAGTTTGAAAAATTATATTGCTTCACCCACTTGAATTACTGAGGACCAGAAGTGCCACAGACAATGTGTGAGCACAAGAGTGTAGGCAGGTCTCCCTTTTATTTGACTTGGGAATACGAGGTGAAGTTCCTACTAACTGGAAGATTTTGTCTGAGTGAGATAGATGGCAAGAGATCTCATCCAGGGCAGGAGACTTCTGCAGACCTTGGTTTGTAGACGCCAAAAGAACCAAGCAGGAGGGATGGGATAAACTAATGGGAGCAGCTCTCAGTTCAGTAATCAGCCTGCAATCCCCAGAGCAGCTTATGCTGGTGGCTGCAGCTCAGCCCAAGCATCAGCTCTTCCAGGCTGTTTTTTCCAGCCTATTCAGGGAAGGTCTGATCCATAGCCTGCCAAAATCAGCAGGGGTCCCCAGCTGACACTGCTGAGATGCGGATCAGACTCCTACTAACAGGTGCTGCTTCTAGTGAGGCTGCAGCACAGGCAAAGGGAGCTCAGATATATGGGAGCTGATAAAACAAGACACAAAAACTGGCTTCCCACTGGCCTTTTCCTGCTGCTGGGCTTCTGTTGAGGGGTGTCAGGTGCCTGCTAATTACAGCTAATGAGGAATTTGATTGCCCTTCAGCACAGGGTTAGCTGTGCAGGTTGCTGTGTGTCTGGGGTTGAGTGGTGACTGGGGGTCTCCATGTCCTGCTCAGCCCACACACATGGTAAAAAGGGGCAGGAGGCCTTTTGCTGCCCTCAGCACAGGGGGCTCTGCAGGGAGGCATTGTTTCAGACCTATGGTCCCAAACATATCCACGTGTTTTTCTGATCTGCTCTCCTCCATCTGGAGGTCTTTGAATGTGGTAACCTTCCTGCTGGGACCTGCCTCCTCTGTTCAACATGGGGACTTTTGAAGGCTCCTTGGCAAGATATGTGCTTCTGGAGGGGGCTTGGGTTTGTGCAGTGGCTGTTTCTATCAGCTGTTTGGAGAGGGCAGGAAGCAGGGTCTTGGTGTTCTTAAGTGGTGAGGGGCTGGAGAGCCCCTGCTGACAGGCTGGTTCTCTTGCTTTGCCATATGCTGGGTTTGCTTTGATCCAAATGATCTGCTTCATCTGTGTGTTTAGGGGATGAAGCCTGGTAGGAAAAAGGTGCTTGTGGAGCATGCAGAGGAGGGCACTCTCCTCTCACCTATGTGTCTGCATGTAGGCTGTGTACCTATGCTCAAAAAAATTGAGTCTATGCCTCAACATACACAAAACATAGCAACTATTTTCAGGTAAAATCCAGGCAGGCAAGGTGATACATAGCATGTTGCACATTTCAGAGAGGCCTGTTATATGCAAGAAGAAGTCTAGCTTCTCTCCCAATCTCTAATAAATGAAAATTACTGCATTCTAATTTACTAGATTAGTCACCTTCTCCTTTACAAAAACAAAAGCTCCCTCAAAGAGTGTAAGTCCCATACTAAAGTTGCCCTTAGACTGTTCACATTCAGCACATGGCCTTTTCTTTCTTGAAGGCAGCTGATGTCCAACCAGAATTTTATAAAAGACCATTACTGAATAGCCTAATGGGAGAGAAGCCATTTGTGTGTGTGTGCTTGGTCCTGCGACCTTGAAATAGCTGTGTTGGCTGTAGGGTGTGGCTGTGGGTTAGAGCTGGGTGTGATTTACCCTCAGTAAAACTGACTGGGTCCAGTAAACTGTCATTGTCTCTTTGATTTTGTAACAATTGAATGTGTTCTCAGATTCTTGTTGAAAACTGATGAGGTTTCCATTTAGCTGGACAGGAGGTAGTTAAGAGCTTTTTAGCAGGTTTTTTTGTTGTTGGTTTTTTTATGGGTTTTTTTTTGTGGTGTTTTTGACTACTAAGAAATTCTCTGAACCACCTAATCTAACTAGATGACTGAATTCTTTTTAAAAAATGGCAAGTAGTAAATAGAAGGAAACAGGGTGGTTTCAACAGCTAGTAGGTGGTGGGTTACAGGGGATCCAAATGCTCCTATGTTACAGTCTACATTACAGATGTACGGCAGGCAGCTCAGCTGGGGGGAAAGGCTACAGGCCAAATTATTATTCTATTATGCTTGTGTAAGACTAGAAGAAGCCTTTCAGCCTGAAGTGGTTTAGAGAAATTGCTGTGTTTTCAGCAAGTCAAATGCACTCTTTCTAGAAACCTATCTCGTAGGCAAAATACTAAGCTATAAAGGCTCTATTGAATCTTTGCTTTGCTGTAGAAGCACATCATTCACTCATGTTTTTAAAGCTCCTTTCATTGGCTGGAAGGCCAGCACTGTGCTGAGGGTCTGTGCAATACCCTCGCTGTAGTTCGCTTCTGATCGGTGACATGGACTGACACTGTTGTGACACATAGGCATAGGGGGAGGCATAACTTTTATGCGCTCTGAATATGAGGCTCTAGGATGAGTCTCAGCTGAGTGCACCTGAAAAATTCAGGGGCAGCTGAGCACCACAGCACAGAAAAAAAGAAAGAAAATCTTGCCTGCTGCAGAGATATTCCTTGTTGACAAGTGGCCCAGTTGGAGACAGATCACCTGCTTCAGTCTGTTGTGTTATTCCTCCCTCTAATAACTCTCTTGAACTCACCCTGCAGACGGACCCTGGCCCCTTCCTGCTTTGGAATGAGTTCATTTTTAGCAATTCCATTTCTCCAGTTCACCTGTGGTTTCTGGCTTTGGTGTGTGCAGTTGGTGGAGGTAGCATTGGCAACGTACTGAGTGATAGTCTGCAAAGGCAGGTACATTTCTGTGCTGTCTGGAGGACCTACAAGAAGTCTCAGAATTGTTTGGTGCCTCAGACTTCTCATCTGTAAGACAGAAATTGGGAAGGCAAATGCATGTATGTTACAGGTCATTTAATGCACAGTTTCCTTAGGCAACATATAGCTGGTGTGGCTTAAGGTGATACCAAGGCTGTCCTGGATCACTTATGACTAACACAAATGTGCCTGCAGTTAGGGACCACTTCCACAATGCCACTTTGTTTAGGAAGAACTCAGCCCATGAAAGTTTAGACAAAGTTTGAAGCTTGTTTGTGGTTCAGCCTCTCTCGACAGACATCTGGAAGGAAAAGCTCAGCTACTTAAGCATGCTTATACACTGCTTCCAAGGCTGACAGCAGGGATGGAGGGTACTCAGTGTGTGGCAGAAAAGGTTTCACCCCAGCATCTCCAGAAACTTCTGGACACTGAACTGCCCATGGTTTCAGAGGGAGAAGGATCCCAGCCTTATCTAGAGGCTGAGAACTCTGTGGCCACTTCCTTCCCCAACAAGGGGTGTTCAGGCTTTAACTCTCCATGAATCTGTATGAAACAAGGAAGGCCCCAGCCTCGATCAGCACTGGCACTGACCCTTGGCAACTCAACCATTGTGACTTTTAGGTACCAGCAAATTTATTGGTTAATAGTTGCCATATCCCAGAGCACCTTCAGGTCTCATGTGCTCCTCTATGTGCCACCTGGCTTTGAGCAGTGGGGTGACAGTGACATAGACACATCTCTTGAAGGTGCCTTGTGGCCATCCTGGCTTGCTGGCTGTGCTGGCTAGTAAAGGAAGAACATTTTATCAACATAAAGTCAGAACTCTGCAACAGGCAGAAACTTGACATGTTATTCGCATGTCACCTCGGTGACAAGCAAGCAGCTGTCTGTGGACATCTGATCTGAGCAGCATGGGCTGCCCTTTCTGTGTTGGCCTGGGGCTTTGCACCCTGTCACTGACTATTATGTCATGTTACACGTAGATCTAGAAGCTGACCCTGTGTAACACGGCATAAAGCAATGCAAGGAATATATTGGGACAGCGTGGTGGATCCTAATCAAAAGCATATGTAGAATATATTTGCTCTAGTCAAAACTGTCGTGTCTGTCAAAGGAGAAGGCAGCTCATTAAATGTTGAAGTATCCCTGGGCTGGTGGGTCCTGGAGCCTGAGAAATGCAGGACCTGAATTCCCCCGTTTTACAGCTGTGCAGAACAAAAACTAGTACTGGAGTAGAGCTGTAGGGAGAGGCTGGTGTTGGGAATCGGACACTGGGACAAATGACCCTAGCATGACTGCAGCTGCTGTCAGAACTTAGAATCATGGCCATGGAAAGAACTGTTCCATTTTGCAAGCCAGTGTGTGGAGACCTGTGAGGCTAGCAAGTGATCTTGTTACTGCTCTCACTATGCTCACTGTGAACTTGACTGTGGCTAAAACTCAAGCATCTGTAGGTCTATCTTTTAGAAGATAGAACTTATAAAACCAGAGCAGGTGGTTATGGTCACAAGGATTTATGCCAGCCATGCTTTCCTTTTATTCAGGAGATTTAACCCTAGGCCACCCTTGGAGAGTGTGTGTGAGCTGGGCTGTTTGGGCACATTTCTTTCTCAATGTGACTCCTCTGGCAAAGAAGCTGTGGCTTCCTGACCTTAAGTTCAGTGGATTTTCAGCCAATGTTGTTCCATTCAAGAAACAGTAATTAGGAGCAAAAGCTTTACACCACAGACCTGTGAATAGGGAGCTTTCCCAGTTGTTTTCATTTCAGTGTAATATCTAGAATACATCCTGTGAAGGAGGGATTGCTACAGGAGAGCAGCACTTAAGCCTCCTTTTCCCACCAGCCACTACAGCACTTGCAGGCAGAGCTGAGACTCAGCATTGCCTTAAGAGAAGGATATCATCTCAGGAGGGATGATTTGTCTCTCCAGAAGTGTGCAGAGTGCAGATCCCCACATTTTGGAAAATGCATAGCAAGCTTTGGGTTAAGATCCTAAAGGTGATTAGTTTCAACCTGGTGGTGTCCCTCCCATCCTTCAGGGCCCTCTGCCAGAAGAGTACACTGTTTCTTGAACTGTTTTAATGGCCAAAATGTGGATGTCATCTGCCCAAGTGGTAATTAACCATGGGCTCAATTCTGCTCACAAACAACTGTTTGGAACTTACTTCTCAGAGAACTCAAGCTTCTTCAGTTCCATTCCTGGACTAACCGCAATGTTCTTATAACTTAGGAAGTCTAAGAAAAGTCAGTCTATGGAAACCAGTGCTATTTTATCTACAGCCTTGCAAGCCTTAGCTTAAGTGGCATCACTGCTTTAATTCACTTTGTGTAGTGATTTTTTGATATATTTCAAACTTCTGAGATAAGCAGACCTGAGATGCAGGGATGACAACTTTGGGTTATTCATTGCATAGGGAAAAAGAAGACATTGTTTTAGAAAATATTGCATGTAAAAACTTGCTAGGCTGTAGAACTGTGGGCTGGGGGTTTTTGGGGTCTGCTTTCATAGGTGATTTTTTGAAGACTATCACAGAACTACGAAAAAAAATTATATATAGTGTTTGTTAATTTAAACAGAATTCAGGGATTTAAGCTCTTTTTCATTCAAGAGTTGCACGTGTCTGCAGTGGAGTTGCTACTGAGTTGATCCACACATTTGTAGAGGTCTGCTGGCTGTATGAGTAGCCCTGTAGGAGTTACTGCTCTTCCATGGAAGTGTTTGACCTGGCAGTATATTAGATGTCTGCACAGTCTGAGCAGTGTTTACTCTGATAATGTATCTGGCTAGAAAAACAGCTAATTTTCAGGGGAACACAGGTGTGCATTAGTCTTAGTTGAAATAAGGAGTACCATTTTCATGGAGCTTTAAAGATTTAAATTAGGATATTATTTTATTTTAGTATTATCTAAAAGTTAAACTCTTTATAAGGAAAGATGCAGAAGCCACTGTGAATTGGCCACTGTATTTATTCAGGAACAAAATGCTTTCCCTAGTCTACAAGGTTTTCCTATTTTCAACTGAAAGCACTTTGCAACCCATCAGTTTTGGTTCTTTAGACCTAGAAGTTCTTTGTCACTCTTCAGAGTCATTGGTTTATAGTTTTTTAAGTTCATGAGATTTTTATTCCCTTTCTTAAAACTTTTATGTTCATACATTTCCTTATGTCATTAATACAGAAGAAAAAAACCTATAAAGCATATGTTACTAATGTACTGCTCAATATTTTGGAATCTGATAAGACTTTTTCAAATGACTGACATCACATATGTCTTTCAAGGATGTGAATAAACCATATGTAAACCATATGTTACATCTATTTCAAAGATTGTTAAAAAGTAAATAGTGTAATGAAATTAACTTACAATCATGAATCTGAAATGTATATGCAAGTATTCATAAGAATATTTCTCAAATGCTCCTTAGGGTAGCTTTTGTTTTTAAGGTATCCTGATTTAATCCTAGCTGGCAACTCAGTACCACACAGCTGCTTCCTCCTTCTCCCCCCTCTGACCCCAAGGAGATGGGTAAAAGAATCAGAAAAAAGGCAAACCTGTGGGTTGAGATAAGAACCATTTAATAATTGAAATAGAGCAAAATCTAATAATAACTGCAATGAAAAGGGAGATAATAAAGAGAGGAATAAAGACCAAGAAAGACAAGTGATGCACAATATAATTGCTCATCACCAGCTGACAGATTCCCATCCTTGAAGAGATCAACTTCTCCTGGCTAACTTCCCTCAGTTTCTATACTGGGCATGATGTTATATGGTATGGAATATCCCTTTGGCCAGTTTAGGTCAGCTATCCCAACCATGCTTTCTCCTTACTTGTGCACCTTGTCACTGACAGAGCATGGGAAACTGAAAGGTCCTTGACCTGGAGAGCAACAATACAACATCAGTGTATTATCAATGCTATCCTTGTACTAAATTCAAAACACAGTGCTCTACCAGCTACTAAGAAGAAAATTGACTGTATCTCTGCCCACACCAGAGAAGGTATCAAGTATGATTTTGCTATTTGTGTGGCATTATTAATACACTGATTCATCTTTAGTTTTCTCATGTCACAGCCAATAAAAAGAGCAGCCTAAACTAATAGAATACTTTCTTATTGGCACCTGTTTGGCATGTCCTAGACTTTCCCAAAAGCTCAGCTCAACAGAAAGCCATATTGTCTTCAGTGTGGGACAATTGTGTGAGTATTCCCTCTTGCCATCTTGTTTCCTTGCTATTCATCCCTCTTCCTGCTGGTACACTGCAGGCACTTCCTACTACCTGGTAGGATTCTGACTTTGCAGTAAATCAGTAATTTCAGCTTTTGATTTGAGTGTACATTTTATTTGTATGCTAATAAGGTATGGGATTAACTTACATTGATACAAAATGTAGAACCAGGAGCTTGTGGTGACACAAAGAAATTAGCATAAAACCCTAACATACGTAACATACCTGTGGGTGCAGAGACGGTACTTTTTTTCATTTCTAATTTTAATTAGAGAACTGCTTCGAGCAACCACTTTTCTGTTTGCTACCTCCCATTTTCACTTTTCAAAGTATCTTTTTTTTGTCCTTCATGGAAAAACAGAACTGTCACAAAAATGTTTTTACCAATGAAAACGCACCCTGCTATTACCTCTATGTTGTGGAGGAAAATAATGGGGCACAATAGGACTGAATTATGGTGGAAATGCTGAGAGCCTCAGTCCCTGCTCTCTGCAAGGTAAATTCCCTTCCCTCACAGAGATCTCATGTTTTATGTGTTTACGTTTCTTTCAGGAAAAACTTTTTTAACACAACTGGAATTATAAGGATGTTTTTGCAGATGGAAAGGTGTTGAGCTCAAGGTTTTATGCATCTGTTCTTTGTGCATCTTCTATAGCTGCTCAAATTTTTTTTCTTCACAGAAATTTAATAAGGGAAATCAATGAGCAACAAGCTAGTGAGATGATACAGTAACTGTATCCAGGCTGAAAATGAGTTATCAGCTCTGCACCTTCCCAGTCCAATAGGTAATTGCAGAACTGTGTGAGTGAGATACAAAGAGAGTCTCTGAAAGGCTCAAAATGATTTATAGACTATTTCAGACCACAAGAACACATGAAACAAAGTCCAAAATGTTCCAGAAATGGGACAAGAGGGACCTGCTGTCAGAAGCAGCTTGTCATAATAGTTATGATTTACCGTCCTCTTCCGAGTGATCTGTACAATCTCTGTCAGCAGCAAGGCAAACAAATAGCATTCAAGGGGACTTGAGATGAGTGTGTGGGAGAGAAGGCAGCACTGGTGATGGCCACTGCAGACTGAGGCAGTGAAGCCTGCAGAGCTCTGAGCAGAAAGCTCAGAACACACTTTTCACCTCTCTTTTCACTGTGAAAGAATAAACCCAGGTCAAGTAAAGGAAATATCCAAATATAAGAAGAATTTAACTTTGAAGTTATTCAAAGCTTACTAGGGAATTTAGGTAGTTATTGAAATTAATGGGATGGTGAATCTGGACCATGGTGTGTTGGAACTTTGAAAATCCCAGTTTAAGATTTTTCAAAGCCACCTCTTTCTCTATTTCTGAGTTCATTTATTTCTCCTTTTAGCCAGATGTGAACTTGTACTTTAACATTATTTGTATGTGAAGCAAAAGACAGGTCTGTTTAGACTGAGTACTTTAGGGTAATGCTTCCATTTCTGCAACTTTCAAATCTGCAAGAGTTGATAAACTATTTTGCTTGCGATCCCCCTCTATGTACACTGCAGACTGCAGAGATTTCAATTAATGCTAAAAGGTTTGAAATCCATATTTTTTTCTTGATATAAAGGAAAGTTATCCAGTTAGTCCGTTACTTTTTAAAACAAAACAAGCTCACTGAGGTTTGTTTCAAGTTTTATTTGCTTGTTTCTATTTGTTTTGGGTTTTTTTGTTGTGGTAGGTTTTTCTTAAGTGGGCTCCAGTTCAGCAACTAGTAACTGAAAGACCGATAAATTCTGAGACAGTCCATTCTGTGCCCACACATATGGTGCTATATGCTTGGCCAGGAGACCCTTGGCATTTCATAATAGCTCATCTCACTCAAGAATAGATATTAATTATGACATTAAAAATAATCAAGCAAAGGATCCACTTTATTTGTGACTCATCCACAGGTATGTTCCTACTGGTGAATAGCATGACCCGGGTGTGAGTATATGTCTGTATTTGGGGGGGGGTGTTGAGAGACTTCTGTATTTGGGCATTAAGGCATGGTTCTCGTATTACCAGGACTTCTGTAGTCCGTGTGTGCTACTCCACATCATCTTCACAAGCACTACTTGCCTCCCAGGTTGATGTCAATGTATCTTCCCATATTGAATTCCTTCTTCTACAGTCCCCATATCCTTTCTCTGACCTTCTACCTTGTTCTGTTCCTCTCTTCATGCCTATTCCTTCCTTTATATTTCTACAACTTACTCGTTTCTCAAGCATCCTATTACAAGTCCTCCTTTATTCAAACCTCTTCTCTACATCCTAGAATTCTTGTCTTGGCCTTCTCAGAGATCTCTCATCACTCCTTTATTTCCAGGAAACCTTTATTTTCAAGACAGCTTCCTTCTGATAGCAAGGAGGTATATTCCCATCTGCATCTATGACAAAGTCACAAAATCTCCAAGGGAATATGGGGACCTAGAACTCCTCCAGGTCTGCATGCACAAGTTCAGCCCAGTCCTGTACTGTCAGCTCTTTGCCCTCTTTGCTGTCACCTATCTGCCTGAGCTCCCAGGCAGTCCTGTCAGCCATGTGCAAGGGCAGGCATTGTTGTCTGTAGACTTGCTTGAATGATGATCAACAGCAGCAAGGAGGAAGAAGAGATTTGAGGACACAGCATTGTGACTTACTCTGATCTTTGTAAGGACAGCTACTGGGGTGTTAAAAGGAGAAACTTTACTTCTCCCCGGAAAGCTTTAGAGGAGCAGCCCTGTTTTTAATGTCTGAAACTCCTTTCCCTTTTGGAAGTCACTCTCCTAGATTTCCAAGCAGGCATTACTAACCAGTCCACTGACCAGCTCCGGGTAGTATGTTCAGCACCTGAAAGGGGGATGTATCACTAATATTCCTTCTTTATGGCTGCCATGCAGCACAGTTTCCTTTTACATCAGGCAACAAGCTCAGCAGCCCCTCTCTCCTTGGACTGGCCTGCTGGCACAGAGAGCCTTTGTGGGGAGGAAGCTGGTGTTGATAATCCCTTTTAGAAGTAGGCATGGAAGGTGCAGCCTTGGCATTCCTGTCACCAGTTTCAGCTGAGGGCAGGAACTGAACAGCTGGCAGGACCCGCTACACTTGATTACCAGCACAATATGCTTGAGATTCCTTGGCACAGTGCATGGACGTTACTGGAAGGCTGGGCTGTGTCCCAAACTTTCCCCTGGCAGAACTGGCAGATCATGTAGCTAGTGTTACTTTCAAGGACTTGGCCAGGCAAAACTTGCCCCTTCTCTATCCCTCAGCTCCCCTGTACTTGGCTTTGGACTATATTTGTTCAGTGGGTTGGCTGCCTCCCCACTGTGCATTCACAGGGCTTGAGGCAGGGTGGAGTGTGTATATCCACAGTAATCTAATTCCATCTTTCCAGCGATATCTGACTGTGTATCAGAAGCTGCAGCTTCTTTTAAATTGATTTTTGGCTATAACTTTTGTAGGAAATATGTATCAAAAGGTTTAAATCCAGTAGATGTGCAGCAATCTTAAAGCTAGCAAAGTATATTTTACTTTTCTTTTTTAATAGAAATTAGAGCTATAAAAGTTCCAGTGATAATTCAAGTGATCATGGAATGATTGGGGCAGAACTGTTGCTGGTGCCACAGGGCACTTTACTCTAATAAGCAACTTCAGCACAGGACTGGCATTACCCTCCCAAGCTGTGCTCTTGGGAAGAGAAGGTCCTTAGCAGAGTCATCTTTAACCACACCAATGGTGTTCAGCTAAGGAGGCCTGTGCAGCACAGACCCTTAAACCCATTTTATTCCTCCCTAATCCCTGATGCCTATTACATTTCTTTCTGTGGAGCAGTAATGTTGAGCCTTGAAAACCAGAGCCTCTTTACAAGTCGGAGGGTCCTCAGCAGCCACCTGAAGGATACTGATACCAAACAGCTGCCCCAGGCTAAGGGTGTGTGGAAAGGGCCCACCTTTCCCTCCTGTAAGGCAACACTTGGCAGTGCTGAGCTCCCATAACAGTGATTCTGACGGTAACATAAAGACCTTTGCCAGTTCCATGCCATCAGATATGCAGATAGCATATGTATCTCATACCAGAGCTACCCAGACTCTTCTTGGGCTGAACACATGCCTTCTGGAGGCTTCTGAATGTGCACTCTGCACCCACCTAATTAAGCACATCCTCCCTCTCATCTGTGCAGGGTGTTTGCAAGCTCCAGAAATGCCCCTGCTGAGACTTAAATGGAAATGGCTGCTTAGCATTTGGAGAGTCCCTAAACACAGGGACTGAGGTTGTGGCTGACAACCACTGGTATTACTGGTAGAAGGCAGAGAGCCAGGGCTAGCTGGTAAGTTTGTCATTCATCAGTTTGATGTGATCTGTGTGCCCTGAGATGGGGGAGTGTCACTGGGCACCGCTGTTTCTCTTGGGCATCACTGATTTTCCTGTCTTCAGAAGACAGCAGGTCCCTGGGGGCACCTAAGGGCTGGGTGCAAATAATCCATCTGGAGGGCACTTTTTACACAACAGGACCTAAAACTGAATTTACCTTGCTTTTGAGTTTCAGAGGATGATATCATTCCTAAATAATTAGCAGCAGCAGCAGCTTGCTAGTAACTGTGAGAGAAAGCTTAAAAGGTTCTGGTTTAGGATGAAGAGGTTGTAATTAGCTGCTTACGTTTGCATTTCAACTACAGAAGTGGAGTAACTTCAACCCAGCAGTGATTCCTGTGAATCCTTTGATTCAGGGTCACAGTAGGCATCAGCAGGCCTGTTACAATCTGTCACCAGGTCTACCTAAAGACCTAGACTTGGCCAGTCAACATAAAGTGCTATTGTGCATACACAACCACTGGATAAAAGCAAATGGCTGGTGGGTTTTATCTTTCCCAAAAGTGAGAGACACTCTTTCCTTTTGAGGAGTATACTGTTTTGAGGAGTATAATGTTCTTGACTTGACTCTGTTACTTAGTGGACACTTGCTGTACAGTTCCCTTTGAAGTGCCCAGCTATGTGCAGAGAGAAAAAGACAGATGTGTAGCTTTGGAGTGCATGGGTTTCATGTAATAGGTTAAATGAGAGTCCTTGCTGCAGTTGTTACAGATAAGAAGTGGTGGAGAAGCCTGTTTCCCTGCCTCCTTCAGGCTGGGGTAGTCACCAGCATCTTGCCACAAGCAGGGTAACAGCTGTCATTTACAGCTAACTGAGCTGCTGAGTATTAATGTCTTCTCTTAGCAAAATTGTCCTTCCCTTTTCCCCCTCACCCATGTCCCTGAACATGGTCTTGTTTTGATTCTTGTGGTTCTGTGAGCATCTGGATCTGGCTTATGACACAGGAGGTTTTTTTCTGTCACGTGCTCAAATAGAGTTGTTTAGCACAGTTTTATCCATTTGTGGCTGTAAGCCCAATTGGAAACATGTGGGCTGGTTAAAGGCAGGTGGTGGGATTTCTATTGTTAATTAGGCTTCAAATTCCATTGTGTTCCCTGTAACCAGTGGCCCAGGCTTGGATCTCAGTAACACCAGACAAACCCCATTAGTGAAGGAATAACCCAGGATCTGAACTGCTTATAAACCTCATAAGTTTGTCTGGGGTCCTGGTGTTTTGTGTTGTTTTTGTGAGAGATTTTTTTGTTTGCTTCTGCTTAAGACAGTTGCATGTGGCACTGATTTTTCTAAAAATAAAAGCCTCTTCTAGCCTGGAGGGGATAAAGAGAAACTTTCTGGGGCCTGCAGGGTCAAGGCCAAGGTGCTAGGATTAGACAGGAAAAGAAAGGCCTCCTTTCCCACCAGCATGTTGCCCTCCCTCCCCCACCAGCCCATTTCCCTTCTGCTCTGCACCCAATCACTAATTTAATCTCTGAATCAAGGGGCTGTCGTTTTGCACTAGGTTGGGAGCTGGTGTTCACTCCTTGTGGGCTCCACCAGTAATTAGAGTAACACCTTGTGTAAAGGTTTAAGCAACAAATGCCTGTTGCTTCAGCCCACCCCAGCTGTAACCCAGGTTCATTATCACCTTAGAAGCTTTAACAACAGCTATGGTGGGGTCAGTCTGGTCACAAAGGAGAGTTACTGTTATGGAGAGTGTGTATGTGTGTCTTGGGAAGATGACACAGAAAAAATAAGAGGCTTTACAGAAAGTAAAATAGAAGTAGAGTGGGGTGGGGCTTAGATTTATTTACTCCTTGGGGAGGTTGGGTAAAGGTAACTGTGCAGGTACCTTAGCTGTCTCTTTCCTGTGGATAGGAGACCTCAGACTTAACTCCTCAACCACTCTTATTCCCTGCATCACCACAAGTTTCACTGTGAGTTAGACACCTTCAATATATTTACTGATTCAGCTGTTGAGTACTTGCTGTCCATTAAAATCAGCACATCTTACATGAAGGATGTGAAACACCTCTGAGGTTTACTCGCTTTATCTTTTGCGTCTTCACTATGACGCTGCCCACAAGAGTTGGTTTTGCAGAAAAGCTGCTGCAGCACCAGGCCTTCAGGGCTGGGAGAGCTATCATGGTCATCAACTTTCTCTTTTTGGGCTGGGGAGCTAGTGTATGTGCCTCTGTGCTGTGGTACCACAGCCAGAATTTTTACCCATTAGACAGGGCTGCTGTTAGCTATCATCCCTGATCATGGAGACAGCAGAATTTGGAGTGCCAGTGCAGGGAAGAGGAAGGAAAGAGGGACAGAACAATACTAAATCTTCTAGCTCAGTTTTTTCTTTCCCACCTCTGCTCCCACTCCCTCCCTCCACCTCAAAACTAAGGCTTAGACCATTTGCAAGCAGAAGGATCCAAAGGGCAGAGAGAGGCGTGATCACCTTTAACACCAAGATGCAGAAGGGGCTACAACTCTGATGTTTGAATATCAGGCTCGAAATGCTGAGGATCTTTGTGGATTGGATAGATTAAAAAGATAGGTAAACCAGCACAGTTTTGTGATGATGACTCACTGTCAGGGGCCAACAGAGCCACTGAGCTGAACCTGTTTGACAGGAGAGCAACAGTGCAATAGGGAGAGGATCACATAAGTGCCAGGAATCACAGTAGGTGGATTTTTATTTGCTACATCAGATCAGAGTGAGTTTCCCCTAAGAAGCCTGGAGAAGCTATACATTTAACTGCCCTGGCCCTCAGAGAATTCTTGGGGGTTGAGTCCTGCTCCCAACCTCATGTGCAGGAGAGGAAAGAGGATGCTGAAATCAAAACTTTGTATCATGTTTTTTCCTGTTGTGTCACCAAGTTTCTTCCTAGGTTGCTGTCAGGGTTTGGACCTCTGGCACTGATGTTAAGTAATCACCTTTCACAAACACTCATCTTCTCCAGTGTGAAAGTTATCTTTTTCTTCCTCTATTTTCTATCTAGACTGAGAAGGCTATAGAGTTAAAAATCCACATCATATTTTCAGTAGGCTTACCCAATACTCTGAGATGGTTGAAATTTTACCTAAAAAATACTTTCCTATGTGGAATTTGGGACTTCAGTAGAAGCAAACTTTCCAGGAGGAGAAAAATGGTCTCCTCCTTGCAGTAATTTCTGATTATATTTTTCAAAATCTGAAATGCTTGAAAACTGAAGTATTTGAGCCATAACATCCTAGCTAAAGATATACTTCAGTTTGAAATGGTCTCACGGTGTCTCATGGGAGTTGCTGGCTTCATGTCCCTGTGCAACTCTGTGGTCTGGGTACAGTGCTCAGCAGACATGGAATCATAAGTTGGTAGAAATGACAGGAGATGAAATTTTCATCTAATAGGTCATATAGACCATCCCATTGCCTATGGCAAGATTTATTGCACCCATCCTCTTCCTTATGTGTATTTATTAATTAGTTTCTAAAAATCTGCAACAATGAAAGCTTCAAATATCCCTAGGCTATATATGTGATTATTTCTTTAATTATGATTATTGAAGATTTTTGTTTTCTTGTTTCCTTCATATTTTTTTGAAGATTATGGCCTTCAGGTTTTTTGTCTAAAGATTAAGTACTAGTTTTAAAATCCTTTTCCTCATGTAAGAGGTGGGAGTTTTTGATTTGTTTGGTTTTTATTCCTCTGATTATTATCATTGTTTTTAGAGAAATCTCCCAAAATTATCTGTATCTTTACTTCAATGCCTGACACTGCAGTCCATATTCCAGTTAAAACCTTGAGACTACTGAACAGGCTGGAAGATTTTTTTTTTTCAAAGTCTTTCATAAGGCATTTATGTTTGTTTCATGTTGACTTTTCTCACAGCAGGGTAGGAGTGTTGGATGATTTTCAGATTTTTATCCACTGCAGTCCCCAGAACACTCGCTGTAGACCTTTTGTTTTCTTGGTCATTCACCTGTTCTGGACTTTTGTTCAGTTGGTTATTTCTGCCTAAGTACAGTATTTGACATTTGTCAATACAGACTTGTAACCAGGCAAGCCACAAATTGCGTTTCTAATAATTGTTTAAAGTGGTCAAGTTTTGGTGTTCAGCCGTTTATGTGGGGTTTTTTTAACTTAAATAAAACACCCAGTCTTTATTCCCTCTGTTCCACCTCACTAGTTTGCTATCATGTTTAGGTTTTAAGAGGGTAATCCCTATTCTATTGCCGAAATCATTAACAGAAACAAAGAGTAGTGCCAGAGCCAGAACAGACCCTTGAGTAATCCCGTTCCATATATCTTTCTAGGGTAAGTCTGAGCAATTTATAACTGATCTCTTTTTTTTTTTTTTGTCATTTTGTCATCAAGTCTTGAAAAGCTTCATTTAGATTGTTTTCCTCATTCTTTTGGAAAATGTCACGTGAGACAGTGTCGTAAGCCTTACTGAACTTGAGATATATCATCTTCAAACTCAAGGCCAGAGAAGAGAACAAGAAGAAGAGAATATCGTGCCTCACAGGAGATCTAGACCAACGTAAGATCATGCCCAGGGGACAAAGGGAGTGTGAAGCACAGGAAATACAGCTCCCAGAAGGTCCCAGAGAGCCTCTGTGACAGAGCTGTTATGGTTTCCAGCCAAGAAGTTTCAGGTTTTGAAATTCTAGCATTTAAAAAATGCAACAGTAACACTTTCTAAATGGCCATAATGCATTCCTAGACTCTGTATTGTAATTTAACAACATACTCTGTTAGCCTGGGTAGTTAATTAGCTCTCTCTGATACAGAGGGTCCTTGGTGTCTGCTAAAGTGGAATACATATTGACACAGAAACCTGTGCTGGGAGCTCAGCTGCACTGCAGCAGGAGGCAACAGAGGTCTGTTGAATATTTTCCTTGCTATGAAACTGCTAATGTGCATATATTTTCTGGTCATTTCTGGCTGTATCTGGAGCCCACTTATTCCAATCCTGTGGTAGACTATCTGGTTGAAATTTATCCTTAAGTCCCCCCCATCTTTACTTGTATCCAGATGCTCTTGAAGTGAGTTGCCCTGTCACTGAAAAGGAAAGTGTTCACTATAGAGAAGCAATTCTGCTGAGCAAGAAGTTAAATGGCTCTTCAGAAGTACTGTAAATATTCTGGTCATTGGATGTGCTCCTTTACTCATTCAGTGTCTACACTGTGTAGTACCTTTGGGACACTGTCAGTCAGTTGATCCTGAGTTTTAATTTGGAGGAGGCATAACATACCCTGGAGGATCCAGTTTTTCATATTTAGGGGCAGAGAAAAGGTCAGGAAGTGGTCTTCTCAGCTTGAATGCTGTATTTCTAATAAAAGAAAGCAACTAAGGAACAACAAAATTGAAAGCTCCCTATCAGTGTTATAATGAAGTATTACTCTCATCTTCAATCTAGTTGCGATAAATGAAGTTGATGCAGGTATGAAAGCCAAGAAAAGGTAATAATTTTAGCTCCCCATCAGTTAATTTCTTCTTTCTTAATTCTTTTCTTCTCCTGCTTTTCAAGACAGGAGAAACATTGGGTTAAAGTAGGGCATGGGGGATTTATGTGAGAGCTTTTGTATATTATGCCCTGTTTTTAACTAGTGGTCTTTCAAGGTGGTTTCTGGTAATGCATTAAGATGCAGAAAGAAAGAGCTCAAAGACAAGGACTCTTGACTATTGTCTTTCTGTTTTGACTGTGTGGAGTGAACAGGACTGGTTGGTGAGGGGTGCTGATACCTGAATCTCCTGAGAACGGAAGATTGCTCACTGCAAACTAAAGCCTGGCATTTCTTACTTTTCAAATAAACCTACAAGGGAAATGATATGCATTGAGAGCATGAATGGAGGGGGCTACTTCCATCTAAGTTTATTTTGCTTAGCGGGTAAGATCAGAAGAGGCCTAAACAAGGCTCTTTATTTTCAGCAACACTGATCATCTGCTTTGAAGTAAGATCCAAAGAAAACATACTCCCTCCTTCATCCTAATTAAAAAGCAATAACGTCTATTTTCAAATTTTAAATATTGAAGGTAAATAATCTGCCAAGAAATCCTTTCCCTTTATAGAGGGAGACATGTCAAATATTGTGAGGCCACTGTATCCTCAGCTGGTGTTGTCCAGGATCACTCCACTGAAGTCAGTCAGCCTGAGTTATGTTGCCTGAATTCCTGGCTCCTTGTATGCCAGTGTTGTTCAGACACACAGTTCTGCAAAGGTCATGTGCAAACACAATAGAGACAATGGCCCAAACTCATTCCAGCAGTTTTACTTAGCAAAGGATATGACCTCTTGCTTTTTAGTGATCATCTTTTTAACCTTGAAGGTTCCATCAGCACAAGAGCAGTGTTCTCTGCAGACTAGGAGTTACTTGGGTGATAGGAAGGGGAGTTGTCCCTCGGGCAGGTCATACTAACCTTTCTCTGGTGCCTGGCACAATTGAGAAGAGGAAGATTCTATCTCCAGCTAAAGAAGGACAGTTCATGGAGGGGAAAAAAAAAGGCAGTTTTCCACTCTGCTGTCTCTAAGAAACTGAATATGGACCTTGATCTATAGAAATATGATTAGATGTTCAGTTTTACTTAACAGCAACTGCTGTGTTAAAGTGAATTTCTCCTTTCAGTCCTGAAGCATTTCTATTCTGGTATCTGAGTTTAACTTCCCTTCCTGTGGCATGTATCAGGCTCACAAGTAAAAGTATAAAGAATTTGTCTGAATAAAGGAGTGAAGAAGTTGGTGGACATAACAGAAGGAGCTAGGGGAAGGTGGGGGAGGCATGAGAGGAACAGTCTACCCCATTGTCATGGAAGACAAACATTTCTTGGTTATTTTTTTCTTTCTTCTGTCTTCCATGATTTCATAATTAACCACAGATGGATATATAGAACAGGCTTTGAGGTAGGAATGGGTCCCAAAGTAAGTGAAGCACTCTCCTACTGTTTCTTCCTTTGCATCTCCTGCCTCTATTTGGACTAAGAAGGGAGTAATGCAGCTGGCCACAGTGGGATAAGTCTGTTAGCTCAGGGGGATGAATGAGAAAGGTGGAGCAACATAAAGAAGCAGCCAGAACTCCCTATGTTGTTCTTGTAGAGGTCTGTCAATGCTTCTCCCATTTATCCTCTGGTTTATCAGTAGTAAACTCAGTGAATTCAAAGGAAGAGCACTGAGTTAAAGCCAGTATGGCAGTGAACGCCAAACAAAAGGCCACTGCTCCTGTTTTAAATTAATTCCTAATGAGAAACAAGATCCACTCTGAATATTAATTTAGAAGTGGCTTTGAATGTTTTCTGAGCTACTACAAGGTTTTTGCCAGAGAGCTTGCATCATAATTTGCTGCTGCTTCAGGTGTTCTGAACTCAAAGATTAAAATGCTACAATAAATCTGCTTGACCTTGTATTATGTATTGGACACAGCTATTGGCAAATAAATGCATACATGAAGCTCAGCAATTTCTAGAATCCAAATCAATCTCTGTTCTTCCAGTGAGAGCCAGAAGCCATGCTAGCAAAATACAATATGTGTCAATGGCGTTTTCAGCCTGACTCAGAAGGATCAAGCTCTATAAATGCAGTTGTAGAACCTCAGAATAATTTAGATCAGAAGGTACCTCAGGAGCTAATCTAGTCTGTCTGCTCAAAGAAGGCCCAACTTCAACCTGAGATTAGGTTGCTCAAGATCTCATCCCAGAAAGTTCTGGAAATCTCCAGGGACGGATATTCACCATGTCATCTCTTGTCATCTTGTTCCAGCTCTTTTCTCAGTGACGGATGCCTTCCATACATCCATTTGGAATTGTCCTTGTTGCAACCTGTCTCTATTGTGTTCTGTCCTTTCACTGGGTGCCTCTGAAAAGAGTCTGGTTCTACCCTTGCTACAAGACCTTTCAGAAAGTAGGAGAAGCAATCACTTCCTACCTCACCTAGCCTTCTCTTTCCCTGGTTAGAAGAACTTAGTTTCTTCAGCCTCTCCTGATGTTTCATGTTCTCTAGACTCCTGACAATCTTAGCAGCTTTTCTTGCAACTGTCTACAGGTCATCAGTATCTTTTTTTTATATAGAGTGGCACACAAGTGAACTTCAATATATTTCAGTTATGGATACAGACCAAATAATGTCTAAATTTTGTGGAGTTCACCCATCATTTGTTGCATAAAGAAGTCTATCACACTATTGTTTTTCTTGTCTAATTTTACTTTATGTTCTTCTGATAATAAAATGTTGAGGAAACCTAAAAAAGTTCAAAAATCACGTAGATCTGTCTATCACTGGCCTCTGCACTGATGGGAACATGATCTTGCATATCTATCCTCCCTACGAATGGGGATGAACCCAGCTGTTGCCCTGAGATAAGCAAGAAGATTATCAGACCCATAAACTGCATGGGAGACCAGGAAGCTGTTTGGTCCAAGCATTCTTCTTCCCCCACAGGCTATTTCTTTCTGGAGGAAGCCATTGATCTTTGACAGGCGGACACAGTTGGGCATTCAGTCACTCTATCAGTGACAGACTAACATAAAACAGTGGCAAACAGCCTCCAGTGATTTTGGGGAAGGGCTCCTTGGCTGGAGAAGCATAGATTCAGCATTCATTCAAACTAACGTTTGAGGAATTTATTTTATTACAGGAAACAACAATGATAATCTGGGGAATCTCTGTCAAGACAGAGCCTTTGGATAATCTCAAGACAAAGAAATCTAGGCAGGAAGTCCTCCTTGGTTTTGTTCATTTAACAAGATCTTACGGGTCTCTAGCAATATCTTTTCTTTTTATTCTGAACGGAATTTATGGTAAAATACACAGTAGTAGACCAATGTTATTTGATTCAACTTCGCATAAATTTGAATGAGCACTCTCAGGAGGGCCTGAAATTTGAGATAAACCTGGAGATGATAGATAGCAAAGTCTTCCTGGGATATCTCTTAGTCCACCCTTGGAAACTGAGTCCAGATTGCTTTTCTTACTGTATATATTTTTTTAGTATTTTATGCAGTCTAGTTTTAAGTATTTGAAGCAGGGAGAGGATTATTCCTCTGAGTAATATCAGCAAAATTCCTCCTGATATCCATGCTTATTTTGTTGCTTTCCTTTCTCTAATCCTTCTTATCTGTCCTTCTGGTGAATTTGTTTGCCCTTCATGGTACTTGCACACAGCCTTTTGATATCTGTCAGTAACTGCAGTGTCTCCATGCCTTCCCTGGATCACTTTGTCAAGCTAAGCAGCTCCAAACTTAATAGAACGCTGTTATATATCAACCTTGCAGCTCCACCAAAGCCACCCCTAAATGATTACAAGAGGAGTGACTTTACTGGTTAATATCTACTGCTTCCTCCACTTTTATTGAAGTTCAGGTCCATCCTTCAGAGGAAAACCTTGGTCAGGAGTACTGAGCAGTGTGTGGCCATGCACTGTCCCTTGCTTCCACAGCTTTGAACAGACTGCATGCAAAGAGACAGATGTGCATTTAGGGGAGTCTGGGCTGACAGGATGAGGTTATGTGATGTGTCTCCAGATGATACAGTACCTGACTCCTGTACCTGGGAAGGGTTGTAGGACAATGACTTTATACCACCTTTGTGCCTTCCCAGCCTCTCCAGGACCTGGAGAAAACTGTGCTGCAGCCAAGGCCAAAGTTAAGGCAGCCTGGATGAACATGTCTTCTAGACTAACATGTAGCGCAGAATCATCTCAGCATTGTAGACAGAGGTTGCACACCAGAATGTATCTGTCAGCCCCAACCTGAAACCCTCCACAGGAGATCCTGGGAGGCAGCAGGTGTCATGGGACTACCAAGCTCTCACCACTGGGATTTTTCTTGGCCCATTCATACTACTGCGATTCTCTGTAGGATGTAAGGTTCAGCACAGGAAGAAAGATCCTAGAGTTACTCCTTGTTTGGGCAGATACTGGAAAATACACACTATAGAACTCACTGAGCTATAATCTAGCTAAAACTGGTATTATTTAACATAATTTTTCCTCTTTCCCAATAGCATGTTTGTTACCTTATTCTACTAAACTCCCCTTAGACCTTTTGATTAGGAGAAGAAGCCATAAACATTGTGAAGACATGGTGGGACAAGGACATCTAAGGAAATATTGGTGCCCAGAATGCATTCCTAATATCACCAAACTCATCTGAGAGGTTTCTGTTACAGCAGCAAGGAGATTGGGGCTTAGCCTAGCCCTATAAACAAGTGTGTCTGATAGGGCTTTCTGGGCTAAAAAGTGACTGAACTCTTGTGAAGAGCCAAGGGAACTGTAATGCAGCCCATATGGCACAGGATAAGGGAAGCTGTAAGAATTTGAGCACTGCACCAGCTTTTCCCCCAGCAAGCAAGGGCAGGGGATCAGTAGGATGAAGGCTGAGGGGTTCCTTCAGCCCAACTAATTTAATTTGCAAACAGAATGAAGACATTGTTTGGTAGATTGGTGGGTAGAAGTAGTTTTGAGGAAGGGACTAATCAAGAGAGAAGTTTCTTATAACCAGCAAAATCCTGCATTTATGGACAGTTTCGGCTGGTGATGCGGGTAAGCAGTCATTTTACATCTTTGCTTTTTTTCACCTTTTAACTGACACAGTCACAGTCTGGTCTGTGTATACAGACACATATTTATGTATTGAATAATCTTCTCTGCCTGTGCAGACTGAGTGCTTGATGGTTCTTCCCCATCAGTTCAGAGGCCAGTCAATTGCCTGTGCCTAACATCAGAAATATAATGGTATCATGTTCTCATTTCACAGTTGCAGGAAAGTAACTGGTTGCATTACACAGGCCTATGGGATCAGACTCCTTGGAACATGAGATGTGTGTGGGTGAACTTGGCCAGTGAGGCAGCCAAAAAGACAATTTACTAGCCCACCCCCGAAGAACATGATGAGACTCCAGAGGACGGATTCAGAGGCCGATACAAATACTTAGTGGAGTTACTAATGTCTTTTTGTATTTTGGTGCTAGAATTTTAAGCCTTATATTAATTATCCTTCAGCAAAGTGTTTTACTATGGAAAAACACTTATATGCATAGTGAGAGCTCTCCTGACTCTAAACTGAAGCAGCAAGGGTGTTAAAATTTTAATGAAGACCTTTTTTTCCATTCAGGGCTTCTCAGATGTTGAATTAAACCACTGCTAATAAAAAACAAACAAAAGCAAACACAAAATACAAATACATGCCTAAACTTAAGTCCACCCTAATTTCTGCTAGACTCTAAAAGTCAGTGTCTTCTGATACGATGCCATCAGTTCTGAAATGTCCATGACATTCTAGGATGGAAAAGAGGCAATGTTTTCAAAGGCAGTTGAACAAAGATACCTTTTATCTAACCAGGTAGGTAACAGTCAAGTTGACAACTACTCAATCTGGTTTGTCTCATGTTCAGTTGATGTAGAGAGAGACTGACAGGGCCAAGAAGCAACCTAAGTCAAGTGAAATAAGTCACTTTCTAGAGCTGTGCTAGCTTCCATCAGCTGCTACCACACAGATACAGGTGACTTAAGAACACATGTTTCTACTCAGTGCCTCATTTTTAGACATCTTGACTCTGACTGGTTGTTTTAAAATGGGTAATGCAGAAATAACTCATGGAAATCAGTGCAGAACTCATACACTTAACTAAGATTCAGACAGAGACTTTTCTCTTTCCATTTCCTCTCTAATCCTAATTGATGGTACATGTAAAAGTGAGACTAGGGCTGATGGTGGTATTTGCCACGCAAATCTCTGCAGCCTCTCCAGCCACTGTGTGCTCAATATTTTAAAGTTTTGCTATATCCACATTGGGCCATTAAATTAATTATGTGCCTCTGAGAAGTAATCTATACCTTGAGGCTTTTGAGGAAGGGAAAATTCCACAGTTGCACCTGGTCAAATGGTCACACATGAAGGAAATAACCCCTTGACCTTTTTAGGTGCTCCAAATATAAAGCTTGTTTAACCCTCTCTTACCTGCATAGCTATAAGTGGTATTACTGCTCACAAATCTATGCAGCTTGTAAAAAAAGGAAGACAATATTTGACTGACCTTAACCAGCAGGGATTCTTCTGGGTGGCATGAGAAAAACATGTAAAAATTAAAATTGTTTTAATCTTGGTGGTCCTATACAGTTAGGAACTGCCTACTCTGAAGGTGCAGGCCTTAGTGGGACCATTTGGGAAGTCTCTGGGGTGAATAAAAGACAAACAGTGCAAAATCAGCAAGGCTACAGCCATGCTCTTTGTCATGAGGAGAGGGCTGTCTTACTACTTTTTCCTATATGATGATGCCTTATTGTCAGGATATTTTCTTTATGTGACTGAAGGCAGCAAACCAAATGATTATTCCAGTCTGAATAATTATGATAGTTTATGGCAGCAGTATTACCTTTGTATGAAAAAGCATTCTCATGCTTTGTCATTGAGAAGATTTACACTGGTAAAGGACGGTCATAGACGAGCTCAGATTTGTACATATCACACCTTCCTTTAGGCTCTTGATAGTTCATGATGTGGGAGAGGGCTGCTCTGAACTCTTCCATTATACTTCCCCTTTGAATCATTTGTATTACCTCTGACTTTAACTTGAATTATTTGTTAAGTTAAGGATAATAGTAGTATTATTCATAGCTCGGTGTAATTCATCACCTCAGTAGCTCAGACAAGTAAAGAGTAAAAATAAAAAATAAGTGAAGAATGTGAAAAGATGCCAGTCAGAGAACAGGTTTTGTGATTGAAATGGTGCTTTGTTTTGCTCTAGTTATATAATGAGAGTGGTTTGCTTATCTGCCTGGCCTTGTAGATACGTGAAAAGAAAATAGTAAGTCCATCCTATACTGTCTTGTATATCAGTCTTTGAATTTGCCCTACAGGAGGAACAGGGACTCTAATCACTGATTACTAGCAAGAAAAAAATTCCAAAGAAAGAAACATGTTCTCCCACCCAACCGAAACACATACCTCAGAATAAACATGAATAATGAGGTATGAAAGGGCAGCAGTCAGGAGAGAAGTTGTGAAGCTGTATCAGCTCATCACAACCCATTTGTAACGCCGGGCACTCGCACATCAGGGTTACAGGTCTGTGGTTTCCCATGAGACACGCTGTGTTCTCATGCTGAAGGGGAAGAGCCCGCCACTCTGGCAGAATCAGTCCTGCCTGCTAGATGAAGGCCCTGTCACTGGTTCCATTATTTCTATTTTGGTGTACTCTCTGTCTGCTGAGATGACATGGGATCTTGAGCCAAAGGCAAAATTCTTTTCCAGGAAATCTTTCAAAGAACTGATTTTTAAAGAAAGCAGCATCCATTCCCACTGCAGGGCTCTCCCCCTACAACCTGCAGTGACACTAGTTGCTGTACCTGAGAAGACCACTAGAGTACTGAAAGAGCATCAAAACTGAGGGGGAACAAAACAGGCTTTTTTGAACATGGTAGGGCTTACCATAGCAGGTGGTGCCCACTGAGAGCTCGAGGCTTTAGCTGATAATTACGGAATCCCCTTGATGCTCTCCTCCACCTTGGTTTCAGGTTGCTGAATGGATTTGGAGTGGCCACTGTGTTATGGACCTGAGGAGAAAAGCTGCTGCTGAGCACCAGGCCCGTGTGACTGGGCTGATCCTGCCAAGTAGAGTCTTCTCAATGCTATAAAGATGTATGTCCACCTCCTCCCTGGGCAGTCTGTTCTATTCTTCTTGATCAAAATGAAGGAGCATTTTGTCATAAAAAGTTATAAAATTGTAGATTGTTTCATACATAGCTTTGAGTTGCATCAGGACAGTTCAGACAGAGTGTGAGGGATGATGTGAAGATTGTGAGTGTGGTAGAGACTGTTGTACCTGTCAGATGAGAAACAGCACCCCTACTTATCCCAGGGCTGAATAGTGTCAAATCATTTTACAAGACCCTTCTGTGTCCTGCCATTGTGTTAGAGAGTTCAGAAATACAACCACTTAGACAGAGAAATCAAGAGCTATGCCATGAAGTGGGTATCTTTATGGAGTGGTAACATCCTGAGTGCCTCCATGGGTTTCCAGTTAGACCAACATCTCCCATTACTAGGGACAGCTGGGATCACTACCAGTCCGCCTTCAGCTGTGCACTACTGGGCTGCAGTGAAATGGTGTGAGCTAAATGGATTGTGATGCAGCAACACTGTGGAGAGCCCAGGCTCTGCACAGCCTTCATTTGTACAGCATTTTTAAGTCCAATATTGCAGGCTTGGGAGGTTTGGATAATTTGGAATGGTCTGTGAGGGGCTTTCCCAGAATTAATTCCTCACTCAGTGGGAGGAAGGAAGCTTGAACTCTTATCACCTGTTTGCTATTATTAAACATCTCTTCTCTTTGAGACACAGTTTCAGTTCAGAGGTATCTTTCTTGTGATGATAAAAAAAGAGCCCAAAATGAAAGAAAAAGAGAAATCTGAAGACTGGTGTTTTCTGCTGAAGTGAGCCCAAAGCATCTCAACTTTCATACTCCTCTCTCTTAGGACAACTTAAAAAAAAAAAAAAGCAGCAGAATATTAAATCCTTCCAACCCACACCAGGTTCTGCTGTCATAAAAGCAAAATTTAAAAGCAAACACATACATTTTCACCAGGACATACCAGCTATAGCAGAAACAAGCAGTCAGGCTTCTTCACAGCCACAGTTCCAGTATCTCTTGTTTTTCTGACCAGGGATCATTCCCAGCTTGGAACACAGACACGCCAGCTGGCTGGACTACCACCATGAGTAAATTCATTTGGAAATGACTGTGCTATCTCAATGCCTTACGGATACATCAAAGTGTGCTACATGCACAGCTGGGGTTTGTCTCCCTGCCTGCTGCCAGTAGATGATGTTCCAACTTCTTCCCGCCAGTCTCTTCATCCATATATTCTTGTCCTTCCTCCACCCTTCAAAAACAAGCTAAATGGTGTATTATTAATGATCTTTTAGTTTAATAGCCACACTATTACAGAAAGTCTGAAAAGAGGTCATTTCACATGCCAATAATCTGTCCACCAATTCTTCTCTCTTAGTGTCAGATAAGGATGCAAAACATCTTTATTACTATTTTAGTTAAATTTAGTTCTCAGGCAAATAACAGGCCCTGACTAGAGCTGAGGGATAGTGCTGGCAAGAAAAATGAGAAAGGATAAGGCATTTCAATCCCAAACTTAATACTTGGCAAGTGATATTACCTAGGGCTGCCGACTGTGTTGGGATTGGTTTAGCAGCCAAACCTGGGGAGGAACAGGATAGCTGAGCATCAGGGGATTGTGTTCTGGACCAGGCATGGAAATTTTCAGGTCTCCTGTAAAAACCTTTAGCACTCCATTGCAGAAAACTTCCTGTAATCTCTGTGACATGGTTTCTGCTTCAGGCCCTGGAGAATCTTTTTGTCCAAAAAATTTCCCTTGGTGGATTTCCAGTGATGCAGCTGGGAGACAAACTGGGTCCTTCTCATTTGTAACAAAGATGATTGCAGTCTCTGTTAATTCTTGTTTCCTGTGTTAATGATTTCTTTCCAACAAAGTGCTCTGAGAATTTTTCTTTCAGCATAAAGAGATAAAAAACCCACACCCCACTGCTTTGGATCTGTTGGCTATTTCTGCCCAGACACAGTGAAGATGGAAGCAGAATATTTTTGTCACTCTGAATTTCTTGGACAGTGAGGGGTTTTTTATTTGTTTTGATTTTTTTTTTCTGTATGGTTGTAGGATACCTTTCACCCATTTGGAATTTAGCTCTCCCTGTTTCCTGTTCTGGTGATCCTGCTGCCTCCAGCTGTGATTCTGCAACACAAAGTATTTACAAAATTAAATCCTGGAACCAGAAATCTTTAGCAGCTTGCAGATGCATCCGCACCCTCTCAGCAGTGTTAGACTAATGATTGAGCTTTGTAAGCTGGTGCAAACTCTAAATTGATCTTAAGTGCCATGACACTAATTTTTGTCTGGTTCTAAACTACTGAGAAAGGTTCTTTGCCCTCAGACAGCCACTGTCTGCATCCATCATGAAAAATTACAGTGCAGACAAGCCCTGGAACAGAAACACATTTCTTAGGAACTGGAGGGGGAAGATCTTCAACCCCCCACCTCTTTTCATGCTTATAAGGAGCCTTTGCCATCAATGACTCTGGACCATTCTAGCTGAAATCAGGTTGCCAGTTTGATTATAATCACAGACATTGAGAGGCATTCATAAATTTCCTAATCTGTAACCAAGGCTGGTACTGATGCAAAATCCCCAGAGCTTCCACATCAGGGCTGCCTTCAGAGCACCCTGTATGCAGATAAAAATATGTCAGTGCTGGATGTGCTGTAGTAAAGTTGCCATGGGTTGCTCAGAAGCATTGTAAAGTTCATATTTCATAACAATTAGCTTCAGCAGTGCCCATCTGTTAAGCACTGGTAACAACTGAAGTGTTTCATAGCAGATGTTCTCCCTGAACAAGTGCCTGCTCAGAGTTTGCTGATTTCCTGGATCACAACTTTATCCTAAATACCTCTGCAAATAATTGCCAAAGGTCAGTTCGGAAGGAATTCCATGGTGTTCTGGGTTTACATTGGTAAGAGAAGTGCAGAATTGGACTCACTGCACTTTAGCCCTGCTCTCAAACACTGATACAAATCAAGAGGGGAGCCAGTGAAGTGTAAAACAGATGGAAGTGAGATCAAAATAAATCCTTTCACTCTTACTTCGTAGCACCTCAGATCACAGATGGGAGAGCTGGGATACAGACAAAATATGACAGGAGGTTACTTGAACATCTGGAGTCCAAACAAATGGATCTTTATATAAAATAGCATTTAGCAAAGAATGCCTAGGAAATATGAAAACTGGAACTGATCCTGGTTCCATGGAAGTCACTGCCAACATTTGTTCACATCAGCAATCCTACTCTGATGACATTACAAATGCCATGCCTGAGTTACATCCATTGGTAAATAGAATTTTACAAGCTCTCCTTAAATCTTTCTGGTAGAATTGACTTTGCCAAAGAAAACTCTGCAAGGATATTTTAGGCAAGGCCCAAATGTCCAGTATTTGGATTCTCTCTTCAAAGACACAAATATCTATGAGATGTCTAACTCCTCCTGAGAGCCACGGAGAAACAGGCACTTAATTCTGCTTTGTACCTTTGTAGATGTCTCATCGGATTTAGGTTTTGACATAGATGTTACAATGCCATGGTAATTTAAGGTAACAGTGTTGTCCAACCATTTTTCCTTCAACTTCTTTCAGTGAGATTATCTCACAACTATCCAGCTGTGAAACAGGGCTAGATGAGCAGTCTTCGTGTCCTTCACATCAATGCCAAGCTGGTGCAGTAAGCTGATCTGGTTGGCTTTGTACTGGAGCTGATAAAGAGCATTCAATTCACATAACTGTTTGAGTATGAAAGTAAAAGAGAATGTCAGAGAATCAAGGCTGTTGAATGCTTAAATCTCTGCAAGTGACACTGCTGTGCTTTCCCAGATAAGAACATCTACACAGAGCCTCAAACCCAGCTTCTTTGGGAAACTGATCTTTTCAGTTCAGTTAGGGAAAGATGAGAATAGGATGAGAACAGAAGTTAGTTTCTATAAGTTTTTAGGAAAGGATGCGATAATAAAAAAGATCTTTGGATAACGCAAAAAGAATCTGGAATTCTTGATAGATAATTAGAGTGGACAGGCTCTGGGTATACAAGTGTGTGTTTATGGTTTATATAATGAAGGACAAATAGACAGTCCAGCCTCTATCCAGCTGGAAATCTGTGTGTAATTAAGAAAGGGAGATGTGCTCCCTTCACTACCATTAAGTAGGGTTCTCCCTTGTCTTACTGTCATGGACCAGGATCTGATTTAAACCACGTGCTGTAGCTAGTAACCTCAGATAAATCAGCACTTTGTGCCTTTCTAGGGTATTATCTGTCATTGCAAGGACATTTAACAAACTGCCTGTGTGGGAATTGCTTGTTTAATCTAAAACAGAAATACAGACATCTTGGGGTGGGAAGGCAGAAGCAAGACCAACAGGACTCGTAACAAGTATTTGGAAAGAATTAAAGCAGCTGAGACCTTCCACTGCGGGTGGAGGTCTGCTCGCATGTGAAAGAGGGAAGTCCTCTGTACTGGAGGTCAGATATGTAGCGCAGGTATACATAGCCAAATCACATCAACTGAGCTTAGTCCTTTCTGCTGGGTCCTTTCTGCATGGTGACAAAGCTTCCTGTAGGCTTACACCACTGTGTGGCACCTTGCTGACCAAGGCAGAAACTGAAGTCTAACCAGCAATACCCCAGCTTTGATGCTAGTCACATTGCTATTTTTGGTGCTCTTGGATCTTGTAGATCTTTTAGGCTTGGATGGTTGGTTGATTTTTCAGTAGGATTGGCTGGGGGGTTATATACTTAAAATTCATAGATGACCTTTTTATTTTGTTGCAGACTTAAATGAAGAAATTAGATGAGATACAGATTTCAGGCAACTCTGCATGAATGCTATTCCAAACTGGGATTCTTACTCAGCTCCTGACAAGGGCAGGGAAGGGGCATCGTAGAATTTTAGAATAGTTTGGCTTGGGAAGGACCTTTAAAGGTCCTAGTCCAAACCCCCTGAAATAAACAGGGACACCTTTAATTAGATCATGTTGCTCAGAGTCTGATCCAACCTGACCTTGAATGTTTCCATCAAAGGATGGGTCAACTAACACTTTTCAGTGTAGAGAGAGTATGTATAGAGAAAATCAGTGCAGAGAATTTATTTTTTTTCTATTGCCTCTTCAAATGTAAAATCCTTATCTGTGGTCCAAGGGGAGTAACCATTTTACGTTCAGGTGCAGCACAGGGGAGGCACATGCCTGCACCTCAGACAGTTCCTTAGTTGTTCATTCAGATAGAACTGCATCTTTATTTTGCATTTCAGCTGCTGACTGTTTAAAGAAACCTAAATGTAAATGTGCTAAAGCCAAAAGAGGGTGTCACTAGAATAGACACTATGTATAGTGTGTGGCTATTACCAAATGCTGTTAATTGCCTTGGCTGGGCAATCTGCTGTTCCCTCATAGGTCTTTGCTGTGATCCCAGTCTTTGCTCCTCTTCTGCAATGGAAACATTTCTACCTTATTTATTTTTGCATGAGAAAACATGTTTCCATTCTGAGCCTCTAGATACCACTTGAGTGCCCCCATGACCTCTCCTCATGGGCCCAGTCCGTGTAAATGACCAGACAAAGGAATGTGGATGAAGGAAGTGCCATAAAGTAGAAATATTGCTAGCTTGTAAATTCCCTCCAGCACAGCAAGATTTCAAAATAAACAGAGCTACAGTCACACAGGACAGCATAAGTCAGTGGTGCAAAATTCATCACTGGCTCTTGAAAAGGAGAGTAGTCTGTCATCAAAATGAAACTCCTCCAAGAGTCCTGTCTGCCTCAAAACCCTGGCAACAAACCTGTGTTACATTTCCATATAGACTTCGCTTGGCTTTGTTCTCCAGGTTGCTCCCCTTTTCAAAACTTGTATGAAACTGAATCCCAGATGGGAAGCTGAACTACATTACTTAGTCAGGTCACTGGGATTTGGTGGCTTCCCTATCCTTTGGGTGGCTTTTGCAAAAATACACAGCTTTTGTTCTAACTGTGCTCCTCCCGCCTGCAGCATGAGTGTATCTGCATCTCTAGTACCTGGCAGACCAGCCATGAGTACTGCCTGCTGCTGGATGCTGGGATTGCCTAGGCAGGTTCAAGTGTCTTTTGCTACTGGATCTGCTCAGCTGCAGATCACTCTTGCTTCTGCTTCAGCAACACTTCTGCCTCTGTTTATAAGGGCTCAAGACCCCTTCTGAAAAGATTGTCCTGATGCCAGATAATTCCTGGATATTTGAAGAAGAAGGCTTATGCACTACACAGACTGTCAGCTTCTAAGTGCAGTGTGCAGTCTTCTGCTGTTGGCCATGCTTAAGAAGAGGAAGGTTTGTCCTTGGATTGCGAACTTTATGAAGAGAAAAAAACTTTCTCCTAATTCGCTCTGACAGATAGTGTACAATTGCCCATGTGACAGCTTATCAAAAAAAAATCCATAAGATGTCAAGGAGTGGGATCAAATTGAGATTCTTTGAAACAAAATGTTAATTCTGAAACACAAGTAAAAGCATGTATCTCTACTTCAGACATCAGTCCCCACTCAGAAGCCTGTCTTAGGACTCAGAGCAATGGAATAAACAGACTGGCAAACAGATATAGATTTTTATTTTTCAACAGTTTTTGGGTGTATGTTGGAGATTTTTCAGAAGTTGAATTTAAGGAACTTTTGATGAGCTTGTACTGCTGGTTGAAAAATATGCCATTTTTACACAAAACATACTGCCTTTCCACTGTGATCCAGTATCCTCCTGCTCTTCTCCCCAGACTCTGCTGTAAATAATTTGGTTTGTTTACTTAGTGAAAAATTGAATGTTTCAAAGGCACTGAGACTTTTTTCTCCTCATCAAGAGCTCAAATTTCTACTGAAAAAGCTTTGATGAGAACTTTTCAATCAGATTGAATGAAAAAAAAAAGATGAGGGAGGAAAACATGACTGTTTTTTCTTGAAACATACAACAGAGTTCCTTAATATTGGTTGTGGGAATAAAGAAGAAAGTGTCTGCCTTTGATCTGAAGGGAATCCTACAGCTTTCCTGAATTCTGCCAGCTGCTCCAATTCTGCAGTTCCACTCAGACAAAACCCTACATTATGATTGAGCCTGAAACCAACATAAACAATCCTGTGCCCTTTTACCCTTGCTTTTAGAAGATGGAGTATCAGTGGAGCTGAAAATTTACTCAGTACATCTAAATGAAGTGTAACCTTCCAGAGTGATATGGCACCATCTAGATAACCCCATTCAAGTGGAAATAGATGAAGGATGACACTGAAGACTGTATGATGGGGCTGTAGCTGATATTCCTGCTTGTGGCTTCTGTACTAGCCCCACTGGACATGCAAACACCAAAAGGTTTGTCATTACCAAATCGGGAAAAACTCCCCAAAACTAAAAGCTAAAATTTTTGTTTGTAAGTAAATTATAAGAAATTAATTATACCATAAAATGTATCACGCAAGAACAAGTTAGGGATAAATGGATAAAGAATAAATTGAGGCTGCAATTAAGAGAAAATCCTTAACTTTTCATCGTTCAGACCTTGAAAGACTTTGTCAGCAGACTGGGTGAAAGAGGTGTGCAATAAGAGGGTTGTTTCTGTGATTATGCTGTCTGGACTCAGACCAGAAGAGCCTTCCTTTTATTGTGTAATCTTGAAGTCCACGAACGCAGATGTACTTTTTAACTTCCACAGCTTTATAGCTCTTAGAAATAAAATGTTTTCTATGAAAACATGAGAGAGGAGCTAGTATTGGTCACAGAGCACAGAGATCATGAAAGTTATGTCTGATGAATCAGAGACATTTCCATAGAGTACAGGACATGGATAGCAGATATTTCTAAGCCCTCCCTCCTGAATGCAAGGTCATTGCTCAGGAAGGACTTCATGGGATGTCTTGTGTAGTGTCTCATAAAGGTACAGATTCTACATGCCCAAGGACATTTCTAGTGCTTATACATCTTTAATGGACCATGTGGGATGCACTCTTCTATCAGGTGCTTCCAGTGGAGTGGCACATGTGGGAAGGGCAGAATGAGAAAAAGGAGAGGCAGAATAGAGGCAGAGCAGAAAAATGAAGACAGAAAAGGAAGAAAAAGGCAGAGAGAAGTAGAGAGCTGCAGAAGCATAGATTAAAAAAATGTGGAAATGAAGTAAGTGTGAGGTGAGTAAAGGGGTGCGAAGGAGCATAAAAGTGTGGCAGAGATAAGAAATGGGGAGACTAGACAGAAGGGCCAGCTGCTGAGCATGCCGTAAGCAAACTCTGGGCTTGCAGACAGTGGAAATTGAGGAAGATGAAATCTCTAAGTTAGGTCCTAGTGCAAGTACTAGGTAGTTCTTGGTCATCTATCTGTGCCCATGCTTCACAACAGTTTCCTGACTCGCTGCTGTGGGCTGTTTTCCCTAATGAGCATTACCCTCCCTCCATCTCTTCCAGCCTCATACCCCTAGTAGAGTAAATGTTTGGTAAATTCCTATTTCTCTTGTTTTGTAGCATCTGGAGTTAGGGATGAATAAAGCCCTTCAGGCTGGGAGGTTTTGGAAAGAAGCCCCACACTCACTGGGCCCTTCGCCAGTGAGTTAATCCTTTCTGTATTGACCCTTCTAGAAGCAGCAGTCCCAGGCCACCAAGGATTTGATAGCCTTGAACTCTCCATGCCTGGAACTGTGCTTGTTGCTCTTTAGTGCTGCTCTCTTCCCAGCAATTTCCTCCCAAACCCCCAAACGGCAAAGCAAGGGCAATACAGATCAGCCATATTAATCCTCATTTTCTCAATCAATGTTTCGGTGCAATAGTCAGGATAGAAGATGCTGTACCATGTGCTTCAGCCCCTTTTGTTTATGTTGCTGCTGCCTTGCATATGTACATGCCAGAAACTCTGCACTTCCCCATAGACACTTGAGGGCTTTCCCAGGGCCATTCGCTGTAAGCTGCATAGATCGTTGCAACATCCCATACCCATTTGCCCCAAGTGTGGAAATAAATGAAGCTGGGCTTGGACAGAGCTGAAGATAGAGAGCAGGAAGTGGGGCTGGCTGAGCTGCATGTGTAAGCATGTGTGTTCATGGGGGTTACAGGCATGCCCAGGGCAATTCAATGCAGTGTGCAAGAGCATGCATGTGCTGTATGAATGTTTGTTCTGTGTCCCATGAGGAATTTGGGGTTGGTTCCATGACTTGGAGTAGGTAAATGGAAGGCTGAGAATATTAATTATCTCTGGCAACATCTGCAAGTCTCTTAGCTTTCACAAAGAGCCATTGCAGCTGAGGATCACTGCAGCCATGGCAGTAATCTGCACTGCTTGAGAGCATTTAGTACAGACTTTCTGTGTAATCCCAAATTCCATAAATAGCTCTCAATGCCGTAGTACTCCTTGAGCAGCTGTTTTCCAAAGGCCAGAACACTCGTGCCAGGCACTGAAGTTAGCTGGAGCTGGTAGCACTCAGCAGCAGTAAGCAAGGTTTGGCTTTGCAGACACTGCCTCAGCCAAAAGGAAAGGACACTCTTGCAGCCATTGTCCAGAATAACACTCTGCCTTGGTTCCTCCATCCTTAAAATGGGAATAAAAAGACAGAATAGAATCCTCTGTGTGGGATTTGGATGCCTAGATATAGGCTTCTAATGCTGTTTGGAGGAGCTCAGGTATGCAGGATGCCTGCCAGGTGATAAGAAGTTTATAGACCTAGGTATTTTGAGATGGCAACTGGAGGCCAGGCAGATACCCCACAAACCCACAGTTACCAGATGTCTCCATTCAGGTAACTGACTCCCCCCTCCCCCCCCCTTTCATAAAGTCTATGAGGTGCTAAGAACTCCACAGCATGGCCTACACAGAGGTATATTTCATAGAGCCAACACAGCTGATTTCTTCTTCACCTGTATTGTAGACAACACTCTGGCAGGTTTCATCTCACTGGCACATGTTAGGAGGAGTGCAGAGAAGCATCTGCCACCTGGGATTTTCTTCCACAAATAAAAACTAAGCCCAAGGGGGTTTATGACCTTTAAACAACTTACTCTTGCTCCTGCACCCCAGCTGCAGGCAGTCCACCTGGCCAGGGTGTTTGCTTGGGAGGAAAAAGCTACCTTCTGTGGGAGCTCTGAAAGGCTTTTGTTTCCACATCAGATCTCCTGTTTGAGAGTGCATGCAACACCTCCAAGAAACGTAAAAAGGGAAACTACAACCCCCACAGAACTGATGAGGCTGTAAATCCAGAGTCTTCTTGTGTCATTTACAAGTCAGCTCATCAGATACTCGTGCAGAGTGGCTTGGGCTAGGTGCATTCCTTTTCCTCCTTTCCTCAGTTATAGGAGAAGGAAATGTTTGCACGGGATGTGGTTCTGAGAAAAGAGATTGTGAAAAAAACAGCATTTATGCCCGTAGATGGGCATACTACAGAAATGCATTTTGTTTTTTCTCACAAGAAAAACTAGTTGGTTATAATCCACCAGCTAGACATAGGGAGAAACACCACTGTAGCCTCTCAGATTCAGTATTCTAGGACCAATCTTTCATGCCTAAAGTCTCTCTTTGCTCTGAATTCCCTGACTCCCTGGTGCATGCTGTCATAGCAGCTCTACCACTTTGACTTTTATGATTAGGTTATTGAGAGGTTCTTTATGGCACAGGGACAGGAAGGTTAAATATTATTCTTTTTTTCCAGGTGTTCTACATTTTATCTTCAGGGCAGACATTTACTGTTCTATAAATTCCAACTGCAGTTTTTTTCAGATATTGCAGGAGCTAAAAAAAGTTCTTTGTAATCAGAGTGGGGTGGGGAAGGAAGCTGGATTTTGTTTTTTAATGGAGAACAGTGCAATTTTTTTTTTAAATAGAGTCTATATAAACAGTTTTTTCTTTCTACTGAAGTTTCTGATTCCCTGCTAAAATCAAATGATGCTCGACCGGCTTGAAACTGCTGAAATCAGTGGGATACTAGGAGTTTCACATCCTTGTTGGAGCTGCGCCCAGACTGGGCCATCTGCCGAGAGGGTATGCTGCAGGAAGCTTCAGCCATGCCTCTACCCTCCATCCAAGAGTATCTGCTCTTGACCATGGCCGGAGAGGGGATTCTGGACTACTTACACTTTGATCTGAAATAATGTGTCCTTTGCACTGCTCTCATGCATCTTCCTCTGCATTCTTTGCATCTGTAAATGTCATAGTGTATGTTAGGTGGTTGTGCTGTGTCAGTGAAGTCCTGCCCCTCTGTAACACACCAAGATTAGGTCCAACACCAGACCTGACCCCAAACACTCAACACCAAGGGAGCTGCATCAGGGCAGGATGAGGGTAACATACCAGCCAGACTTGCACTGGGCACTTCATTGCATGTAGGGAGTTTCCAGCTGTGAAGCTCCAACAGAGGTTGACACTTCTATGCTGTGTTTGCTCTGTGGAGTGGGAGCAGGGCCAAGGATCGAGGCCTCCACCTGGGATATACTGTCAGAGCTTTGTGTACATGCTAAATTAGCACATACAGAAAAGCTGTAAGTAAACTGTGCTGCAGATACTGGGGAATTAATTGTATGCATGTCTGAATGGGGTAACTATGCCAAATTTAAACACTGACTTTATTCCCTTGTGGAAAACTGAAGCTCTTAGAGCTTAGCTTAATGTATATGTCACGTTCTTAGATCTTAGCTTAATGTACATGTCGCAAAACAAGAAGGTGCAGGGGTTTAAATACATACAAGCATTTTGAGCTGGTTCTTTTTTCCTGAAAATGTGAGCAGTCACTGAAAATTAGAAGAAATGCAAACTGTCTGACAGATTTTCTTCTAAATTGTCTTGTTAGATCTCAGTGTTTTTTACTGAATTTACTAATGTGTTCTGAGGAACCAATTCCTTCAGACTTAGAGTTATGAATATACTGATTTTTCTGAGATCAGTAATTCTGAATAACTCCTAAAAATGAGATTACAAGGCCTTCTCCGATGTCTTTGTCATATGTTTACTGTTTGGGCCACTGTGTTCCAGTCTGGTCAATGAAAATCATGGCTGAACTTCTTGACATGAAGTTCAGTCTGTATGAATCCCTTACATGTATGGTCTTTGCCAGGTTGAAAAAAGCATGCAAATTGCTTTTGTTGAGGCTAACAAAGCAACAAATGCTTAAAAATATAAAACCAGCTGCACATCAACAAATATCAGTCCCTATCTGTGAACTGAGATACAAGGGTAACATTTTTGGGACTTATGACATAGGACAATAAAATCACATGAACCTTTGTCATTTGATTGTGTAGTTCAAAGAGTAAATGGAAACTATCTCCAGAGAGGAATATTGTAAAGTAGTAAATTAGTGTAAGTAGAATTTTAGTTCTGCAGAAGGGAGGATTTAAAAATAGAGACATTAGGAAGAAAAGATTTCTGATGATAAGACATATTAGATTATAGAAAGGTCTCCTGAGGGGAGAAATAGAAGCTGAATCTCTAAAAACCTTTAAGAACCAATTGAATACAATGGCAATAAATCTTCAATAAGAAAAAACCCTGCACTGTGAGAAAAAAAGGGCTAGATGGCTTTACTCTACTTCTCCAGGTCCTGTAACTGAATGACTCCTTGATGCTCTTTGTGGATGGTTGAAGTTTTATAAGCAGCTGGGGATCCATTAAGTTGAAAGATACTGTGGGAGTACCAACTGGTCTTACTCCCTCTGTGTTTCAGTATGTATGGTGATAATCTCCTGAAACACATATTTAGGCCCAAATTCCGAAGCAGAAATTAGGAAGAGTAACTACAACCACAAGACCAGAGCTACTCCAAAGAGAAGAAATGACTAAGCTGATATTTCTGAGAGCATCTTGGAGGAGAGTGTGTACTTCAGGGGTGTGTTTCTGGCCAAGTGTTTTGCTCTGAATGAGCAAAGGTTTAGGAGCTGGTTTTGAAAAATTCAGTTATGCAATAGAATTTTTTTTACGATCCAGTTAGGCTCTGAGTAAAATACTACTCCAGCAAGTGAGTAAATGAAGGCATTTAGTGTGTCCCAGTTTTCAGGCCCAGCTTAGGCCTGGACCTGTAAGACACGTGTTCCTGTGTGAGTGACATGTATGGTAAGTGAAGTTAATGATTGTTTATTGCAATCTAAACATTTTTGCCATCTGGCAAATTTAGACAACGAATGCCAGAACAGTTCCAGCAAATGAAATGTTTCCATCACCACAAACAAGTTGTTTGCTGGATCTTGCTTCAATGTGAAATTAATACAGCTGCCCATAGACCAGAAAACAAATCTCTAAATGAAAACTAGATTTAGTTTACATTATCTGCCTTGTCAGCCCTCTGGGTATTCCATGAATATGCTGCCCAGGCACTAATGCCTGGCTCTGGGCACACAGCACACTATCTTTTCCTTTCCACTTGATTCTTTTTCTTTTCTTGCTCATTTTTTATCTTACCAATTACTCTGGTCTTTTATGTGATGAGACTGTAGTTACTATTTTCTAAAATGGCTATATTCATGGTTTTAACTGATAATAGGATTTTTTTCAAAGCAGCACTAAAACAATGGTGGTTTTAAATTATAAAAAAGTATTTTAAAAATATCCATTTTCAGACTTTTCCTAAATATTTACATAAAGGGGGAGGTTGAGAAAAATTAAAAAAAATGAAAAGAAAAAGATAAAGGGAAAAGGAAATAAAATTAAAAGAAAAAGAAAAAAGAAACAAAAATAAAAAGAGAAAGAAAAAGAAAAGGAAAAATAGAAAAAGAAAGAAAACTTTTAAAAACTGAAAGCGAAATGCAAATAAAGTACGAGGAAAGGTGTTCCATGGTGTTTGCTTCCTAGCCAGAGCTCGGTCTTCAGTCACTAGAGGGCACCCCAGGACACGGAAACCGCCGCTGCGCCACCCGTGCCCGCAGCCCCGGGAGATGCGCGTGGTACCCCGGGATGCGGGGAGGGTACAGACCCGGCATTCGTGGCTCTGAGGTTGAACCTACATTTTGGGTTTAACTGGGATCAGGGATGTGAAGCCCTGTCCCTATTTACTTTGCACCACAGAGCTGTCTCTGAATGTGTGAATTAAATGGCTTTGGGATGAAACAAAGTCATAAAATGAAGTCCAGAAGGGCATGTACTCCACCTGCTAAATAGAAATTCAGTCCTTGGGGCAAGACTACAACTAGGCTAAAGACAAACCCTGAGAATGGAATAACTGCTTTGCTCTACAGATCTGTTCTTACTGCACCACACAAGTTGTTAATACAGATGAAACCATGAGGGCCCCTGGTCTTTGCTGAGGGAGAATGCAGCTGGAAACTTTGTTTCAGTCTGAAAATCCCTGAAGACTATAGATATTTGGGTTATGGTGTTCTGTTCATGCCTATCCTAAATTAAAGCAAATAACAGAAAAAAAACAAACAAAAAATCCTAAACCAAACAAACAACAAACTCCCCAAGACACACAGGAATCACATTTGATTAGTCAAAACAAAGCCTGAAACAAATGAGATGGGCGCTGTAAGGAACCCTGACCATTTTGACAGGGACTTTGGGATGGATCTTTTTTCCTCTGACTCAGGTCATTTCAGTTCTAATGCTCTGGTCATCAGTGCATCAGTTTCCCATGGAGAAAGTATAAAGGCAGAGCTGAGCTTGGCCCTGGCCAGACCTCCCAGGTACCTCTTCTTGCTGGGAATAGAGAACCTTTATTGTTGAGGTCTAGGTTCCTCGAAATGGCCTGCAAGCTCAGTGAACCTGAACAGTTCAAGCGAAACCCAAGCAAAGCCACACAGTTTGAAACACTCTTGGAATAAAATCCCCTCCACGGCGTCAGCTTGGTGCTCAAGGGGAGAGGCAGAACACTGCAAACTTGGCTCTGTTTTACCCTAAGCTTTCAGGAAACTCCTCACAGTGAGGCCAAGAGCTATGCTCATAACAAAACTTAAACCCAAGGAAAATTTATCACGTTTTGAGTTTCTTCATGAAAGGTTAGACCAACCTGGGATGTGCTCTGGGACAAAAGAAGAGATGGATTCTGCCCTTAAGGGCCAATTTCACATCCAATGAAATCACATGAAAAACTCCTAGGGAAGCAAGCTTAAACTTTTAAATACTGTTAGAAATGCAGCTACCACAGTTTTCTGTCATTCTAGTTAACCATCTATAAATGGTTACTCACTTGATCTCTATCTGATCTCTCACTCTGCCCTCCAAGGAATCTTTCAGGGCCAACATACATTATGGATATCTCTGCGTACATGAATGTTGGAGGCTATTTTACTGTGATGAGAACAGATCTATTGCAATTCTATCTCAAATCTGGTTATTTGGGGAGATTTTTTTTCTTTCTGCAGACAAATCCAACAAGTGACTTTTCTTAGTTAATATTGATTTGTTGCAAATGCTTAATACTGAAAGTCCTGTTCACTATACATGTAGAGGATGAGCTTGGAACCCTGATATGACAATAAGGAGGGAAGATAGTCTTAACACTTGAAACAAGAAAGTCAAACAGGAGTCAAGAAAGATCTTCAAACCACACTACACTTGTCCTTTTCTAGCTGCTGTTTGGATGTGCAGCAAGATGGCAAAGCCTTCAAGCTTTCTTTTAATTGATAGTCTTGGGGGAGAAAAACAGACAGAAATGTTGTCAAGAGTAAGACTGCTAATAAATAAAAAACAATTCTAAAGCAAAACAAGATTGACAGCAAGATAGAGGTAAATTAAGGGCATATAGTAACTGAAGAAAGAATTTTATGTGGATGCTTTTTTTTAATATGATAGAGAATTTCAGAGTTAAGTTACAAAACAATATAAAAACATAAAAATATTGAAACACAATCTCCAAGTACTCTTAGCTCTGCATGCTAAGGATACCATGCAATAGTTAATGTCAATTTTTAAATTTTAGCTTTTCATTTCCTTTCCATCACAGTATCATACTATAAGGAAATAAGCAGTTTAAGCATGACTTAAGTAAAAAAAAAAAGAAAAAAGGGGGGGGCTGTATCTAGAGACAGAGATACTAAACTGTTGTAGTCATTATCACGTGGGTTAGTAGATGATGTTACAATCACACAGAGATAAGGTCGATTTTGTATCTTAATTGTGCAGTCCAACAGCCAATATATATAGATTTCTAAATGTAATTATCCTTAACTCTAGAATCTAAGGTAATGTCTTGTAATGTATTTCACTTGAAATGGCTGAGATGCACTGTTAATCTTAACTCCACTTAAATATAGATTCTGCATGAACATCCAAAAAATCATGCATTTATTTACAGTCCAGGAAATAATAAGGAAGATCACAGTCAAACAGCATTAGTGAGAAAAGGATGAAAACAAAGGTACTGTTTTCCCAACCTGAGGACATTCAGTTTAATTCCTGACTCACCAAAAATTTTCTTAATAATAATAATAATAATAATAATAATAATAATAATAATAATAATAATAATAATAATAATAATAATAATAATAATAAATAAGTTGCATTGTATTGGCAAGAAATAGCTTGTTTTAGACATAGTCTGTGGAGATCTAAACCAACTGCAGATAATAATGATTTCATTGCTGGGTTATACCAGTCTAAAATTCTAAGCAACAGAAATGTTGCCATCTCCTCGTTTAAGAGGAAATGTAATTTGATACAAACACACTAAAAATTTGGAATATTGTATTATTAAAAAAGGCTGTCTCAAGCTGTGCGGAAACCAACAGTGGGTCTATTTAAGGTTTCTGAATTCATCCTTTCTTTGTTAGCATTCAGATAAAAGATTAAATTTACTGGCTCTTAGGGAGTTCTGGCTGCAGCTAACTGGGGTGTGGGACGGGGGGAAATGAAGAGAGAGATATTCAGTCACCCAGATCATCGAGGGATGTAGGCTGGATTTTCTGAGCATTCAGATAAACACTGGTCAGTTCCGGGGGAGTTAACATTAGGCTAAAACTAACTTTTTAAGGAATTTAACACTTGGCAAGTCATTTGATTTTCCTTTTAAATGTACAATTCATTCAGATTTCCCTGAGTTCATAGTTCTAGTTTGGGGTGAGGGGTAAACCATGAGACTCCCACTGAGGGGTGTTTTCCTTGTTTTGTTTTGTTATTTTGTTGCTGGTTGAATCTTAAGCTCAGAATTGTTGTACTATAGGCAGCATTTTGTACTTGATGGGAATTAAAAACTAAAATTGTCGTTCATGAAAATCGCTCGGAGTTCATTCAGATGAGCTTGATTATTGTATGGAGATCTCTTTTTCACCCCAGGAGCAGGATGACACCGGTGAAGCCGCGAAGGCAGCCCCAGTACATGGCTGTGGGTGGGTCCGGGCTCCCCTCCCTCGCTCTCCCTGCAGCCCCTCTCCGCACTCCGCTCTGCGGACTCGGCTGCGCTCTGAACTCAAACTCTCCTCCACTCGAGGACACCGCCAGGACTGCTCCGCGAAAATCGCCCTGGCAAAATGACCCAGAAGCCTGCTCTCGGGTCTGATTTCTGCGTGGTGGAGAGCACACCTATGGGTGCATGTAGGTGTGTGCACGCGTGAGGAGGAACGACATAGAGCACGAAGTATCAGCGGTTCGCCCGACAGCAGTCGGGGCGCGGCGGTCCAGCACGGCAGGGTGGCCTCTCCGCCCGTGCCAAGCTCCCGGGGACTTTACCCAGCACCTGGACTCCCTCCCCACCCCTCCGCCCTACCGGACTCCCGCCTTACGCCGGGCCGGCTGGGAGGAGTCGGGGAGGCTCTAGAGGGATGGTGCCGAGTGAGAAAACCCGGTACTCCTGTTCCCTTCTCCTCGGGAGACTTGGTCTCCCACGCAAATGCGGCTGTGGAGGAGAAGGATAGACGAAGCACAAGGGGGACCGAGGCATCCTCCTGCCCTAAGGAGGAGGGTGCGACCCTGTTTGATGCTGGAGCACTCAGCTTTCCAGAGATGTGGGGAGAGCCCTTTTATCTGCCTGCTGTGGCTCTGAATCAGCTCTGTAGCTCTGTCCAGACATTTTCTAGGATCCAAACAGTTTTCACCTTCAGTTACAACACGTCTGCATGTCTGGGGATGCTGAGGGGGAGACTGCTACTCAGATTTGACTCTGATCTCATTCCACGTTCATCCAGTCTCTTTGATTAAATCCTTGGGCTGTTTTTCTCTTGCAATAGGCAACAGCAAAGACAGGCGATTACTTCAAATATTATTAGTCTAAGTAATTGTGTTTTTAAGTGTAGTTTGGACATAACAGTGTCCTTAATAAGTGCAGTGTGGATGTTCCCGTGTGCCAGTGGGAGCACTGGTGGGACAGTAGCACTCCTACCAGTTTTTGCAATTACAATTATCTTCTCCTGCCCCTGCAGTGTCACAGCTGTCACGGCAGCAGTAACCGGGCTCACAGCACTAGTTACAACCATTGGCCCTTTCAGTGCATCTGGTTCCTGCACTACCGTGCTAGCTCACCTAAAAGAAAAGGGGGGAGAATGGAGTGAGATCAGTCCAAACAAATTCAGCGCTCCTTGGCAAGCGGGACTAAGGAACACAACAACTAATTTTAGGGAGCTGGATGTGTAACTATCAGGGAGGGATCCCGTTCGACACTCAGTATCACTACAAGCATTTTGCCCTGGCCTCTAGAAACAATCTCAGTGAAACAGCTACGGGTTAGCACAGGTACACTATTTGTGCTCCTGTTTCCAACCTCATGGGCTGTGGCTGGGAGAGTTTGCAGTTAACTAGGGAATAAAACAACTGTGCTGCTGTCTTTGGTGGCACTGTGATCTTGTTCTTTAAACAAGTTCCACACCAAGATTAACTGTACTCACTTGTCCCCACACTGTCCCAACCAAAGGTGCCTGTTTTAAATGCAGACGAGGAGCTCAAATTCAAAGCCTCGATGTTTATTTAAAGTATTTAATAGCAACAAACAGGACCCCACGGACTTGGGCTGCAGGCAGCAAGGATATGTTTAAGTCAATTACACTTGACAATGCTGTAATAGCTAGGGCAAGTGACACCCCTGGGCCTCCAGGCTCTGCAGGGCTACCAGAGCTTTCAGCCGAGGTGCCAGGGAGCCCAGGGGCATCTGCAATACAAAGGAGGTGGAATGTTGGCAGCAAATGTACAGCTGAGGTCAGTTAATATGGGGAAGAGGTGGTGTTCAGGGCGAAACACATGGAGGCAAAAACTGAAAGCCTCTCTCTTTTTCCCCCAAAATGCCCACATGAACTTCAGGGAGGATGCTTAATATGAGGCGCTGGATCTGATACCCAGGGCGCTGGCGTAAATCTAGATTCGCAGCCACGAGAGTGGAGAAATTTTCTCCTCTGCCTCATGTGAAAGCTTAAAGAGACGCGTCATCCCCCCTGCTGCCCTGGCTCGAACAGCTCTGGTTCAAGAGCGGAGCTGGGGTGCCCAAAGGTGTCGGGGCTGGTATAGTTTGGTGAGGAATCTTTCTCCCCGCGGCTGGGGCTGAATGGGGTGACAGAGATCCCGGGTCCCGCCGCAGCGCCGAGCCGCCGGGCGGGCGGGACCCCCGGGGAGCGCTGCAGTCCCACGGGGGGCTCGGAGCGCGGGGCTGTGGGGGCAAGCGCTGTGCCTCGGGGGAGGCTGCCGGTCTGACGGAGTGGAGCGAGGAGCCCTCGCTCCTTTGGTTCCTTTCCAAGCATTTTTAGTGGAGGAAGGATGTAATAACATGCCACGGGCAATAAATCATAGGCTAGCTACTCCCCCTGGTTCCCCTCCCCCCGCCCGGCGGTCCCGGCCCCTCTATAGCGGGAGGGGCGGAGGGGCCGCCGGCAGAGCGTCGCGACCGCCGGGACGAGCAGAGCAGCGCAGCGCCTGCCCGCGTCCACCGAGAGCTCCAGCATGGACCTTCGCGCTCTGGCGCTGTTCGCCTTCGCCCTGGCCGTCATCTCCCTCTCGGAGGGTAAGTGAGTTGCGGAGCCGTGCCGCTCTCCCGCCCACTCGCCGCTGGCACCGCTCCTGCCGGCAGCCCGGCCAGGAGCGATGGTCCCGCGGAAATCCCCGCTCTTCCCCCTCTACCCACAGCCACCCTGCTCTCCCGGCTCGGGCTTCGGCCGCGGCTCAGATGTGCGCGTCTGGAGAGCCTGAGCCACGGCTGTGGTGAGCTGGAAGCAGGCAAGCTCCCATCCCTCCCTCTCCTCCATCTCTCCCTGGCTTTTTTCAAACTGGCCAAAGCGGTCCTCTCTGCCAAACTCGCCCGAGATTGAAATCGTCTGGGGGAAGACTTTCAACAGCGCTCGGTCTGCAGGGAGTTGCTTTGGCTGCAAAATATGCGTATCGACTTTCCTTTAGAAAAAAACAACCCTAAAAGTTACAAGAAATTAGAAACAGGCTGCTGTTCGGTTCCTTTTCTGTCCTCAGTCGTGGTCTATCTTCCCTCAATCAGGGCAGAGCTGAGCCAAAGCGGTCACTCAGCAGGAATTTATCTCATCCCTGGTGCGGCTGCATGGGGAGTTTTTGGAGGGGCGCAGGGATTTTCAGTGAGGAGAGGTCTGGGGGATCGTGGGCTGGCAGCCGCCAGCGCTCGGAGGCAGCCGCCTCGCTGTCATCCTTCCCGCACCGTGGTTCTCCATCCCGCACCGCACTGCAGGGTTGTTTCACAGCCCACCCGCCCCACGCTGGTCCCCGAGGTCCCGCGTGTCGCCCCCGGAGCTCGGCCACAGCGGCAGCTGCCCGGCTTGCCAGCTGCGCTCCGTGGGACCCGCCGGGTTCGGACAGCCCTGGAGACCGCGGCAACCCGCACTTCTTACCCCACATCACAGGGCTCTGGAGGAGCGGGGACCGCGCCGGGCAGCCGCACTCCCCACGCGTAGCGGGGCGAAGGTCCTGCCCGCAACCTCCGGGCGCGTCCCGGACGCTTCTCCTGCATCTGGCTTCTCGCCTGGCAGAGATTTGCCACTT